>NC_065452.1:26092249-27365331 GCF_917563875.1 Diabrotica virgifera virgifera
AGAAATGAAAAATACGCGCCAAGATGTTTTATTTTTCTATATAAAAACGGTGCATCATATGAAAAAAAGGCAAGAAAGATTTTTTATCATAAATTAGATGTGGAATTTAAAAATAATTTTTAATTCGAAATATCTCAGTGGCGTGCTATTTTTTTCTTTAAAAAAATTCAGACCATTGCCCGTAGGCGCGCTAATGATGAATACAAAATTCTAAATTGTATGTCAAAAAATTCATAATAATTACCTCCTAAAACTCACCAAATTTCATTTTCATCGCTCAACTGGTCTTAGAGCAATAAATAAATTGGCAGTTTGAAATAAAAATTTCAACACCCCATATCTCCGAAACTAAGCATTTGCGGACATATGTTTATAGAGCAAACTGGTATTAATTTTTCATGTAGAATTAGCCCTTAAAATTTTTCATACTTATTTACTAACACCCTGTATAAGACCATGCAAAAAGCTGTACAACTCTCGGCGTCCAGATGCGTACGAAAATTTTTGGGGGATACTCGGCGTATCTAGTCACCTAGGGCTCGATAACACGGAAAAAGTCCCACCAGAGCTCATTCCTTTTGATACCGTAGGTATTTGGGATGAAGCTGTGAATTAAATAAAAAAAAGTGGCTAACTTTGACCCTAACTGATCTAGGCGAATTTTTTTTGTGAAAATTTGTGTAAAAATATCAGCTTTACAAATAAAAAAGTTGATTTAGTCTACAGTCAATATTAACAAAGTTATCCAAATTATTTATAAGTCAAATTTTTTTTTGTTATGCTTTATTTAACAATCCGAATACATTAGCATCCTATAAGTTAAAGTGTTGGCTTGGGAGCTGGGCCCCTCATTGGCGTGAAGGGACTCCCTTCAATGAAGGAGTCCTAGATAGTCTTCATGTCAGCTGGTCATAATCTCTTCAACCTTCTGGCAATTGGAGCTTGTACTAGCGGCTGTAATACTGCGTTGGGGTGTGTTTCCATTTTCTCGTGGTGTTTGTTGTACCTATCTTTAATGACATCTGTGATGAATGGAAGCTTCAGATCTTCATGTAATGTTAAATTCGACACGAACCAAGGTGCATCTGTGATCATGATGCGTAGTATTTTTGACTGGCTACTTTGGATGATAGCAATATTAGATTTGCTTGCACATCCCCAGACTTCGATACCATACATCCATATTGGTTTGATTATGGTGTTGTATATCAGCAGTTTATTTTCCAAACTTAGTTTTGATTTTCTACCTATCAACCAGTAGAGTTCTTTGACTTTCATGTCTATTTGTTTTCTCTTCTTTGTTATGTGCACTTTCCAAGTAAGTTTAGAGTCTAGATGTATGCCGAGGTATTTGAAAGAGTTGTTTTTAGCAATAATTTTGTTATTTATGTATAGTGCTGGACACTGATCTTTTCTTGTAGTAAAGTTGACATGGACGGATTTAGCCTCATTTATCTTAATTTTCCATTTTTTTACCCAATTTTCTAGGTTTGCTAAGTCATTTTGTAGGATGTTGGAAGCTTCTACTGGATCTTGGTGAATTGCTAAGATGACGGTGTCATCCGCAAAGGTTCCTATGAGAGTGTGTGGAGACGTAGGAATATCTGATGTGAATAATACATACAGAATGGGACCCAGGACACTGCCTTGCGGAACTCCGGCCTTGATTGGGAATTTTGCGAATATTCATCATTCACTTTTACAAGAAACTGTCTGAAAAATAGTGGAAAGATTTTAGATATTTTGTATAAAAGTCCATCATGCCAAACCTTGTCAAAGGCTTGGCTAACATCCAAGAATACTGAAGGACAGTATTGTTTTTGTTCTATTGCTAAATTTATTGAATGTGTTATTATATGTATTTGCTGAACTGTTGAGTGGCCTTGTCGAAAACCAAATTGGTGTGATGGAATCCAATCCTCAGGGAGTACTTCCTTATTTATTCTTTGAAGTATGAGTCTTTCTAGTAGTTTTGACATAACTGGCAATAAGCTGATTGGCCGATAAGATGAAACTTCGTTTGGGTTTTTGCCTGGCTTCAGTATTAAAATTATTTCTGCTGTTTTGAGTTGCGTCGGCCAGTAGTTTAGTCTCAGGATAGCATTGAAAATGTACATCATGAGTATGACTCCTCTGCGTGGCAGTTCCTTTAACATTTTGGAGGTTACTTTATCGATCCCTGGAGATTTTCTTGGATTTAGGAAGTTTAGTTCATTTTGAACTTCCTTTACAGAAAGTTGTTTGGTTGCGGGTATGTTGTTTGGGATATTTGAGAGATGTCTAGCTATTTCGTCATCAACTACATCACAATTCGGTGTGAATACATTGGATAAGTATGCACCAAATAGTGAAGCCTTTTCTTTATCGCTTCTTGCCCATATAGCTGCAGGATTTCTGGAGTCACGTACAGGAGAATTCTGCATTTGAGGCTTGTTTTTGAATTTGCATGGTTTCCAGATGGAGTTATCACTTCGGTTAAGACCCTTCAAATATTCATTAAATGAACTTTCACGCAGTTCTTTAATTTTTGCTTTTAGTCGACTACTGGCTCGGTTGTACACTGTTCTGTCAACAAGGGCTTGCGTGCGTTGTAATCTAGCTCTTGCTTTTCGTTTTAGAGCTATGAGTTCCTTCACTTCTTTAGGTACAGAAATGTCTTTCTTTTGGATGGTGGGACTAGGAGTGATCAGTACAACATACTGATTCTATTAGGTCATTAAAAGTTGTGATAAATAAGTCAAAAATGACTCCACTTTAGTAAAATGTTTTGCAATGATATAAATGACTGTTATTGATTTTTTTATTAAATATATTGAAAACATGGATCTTCTTCTTTCATGTGGTGGAACCTCAAAATTGCTGTATCATTATTATTTTCTGAGAAATAGCAGTGCAAAAAAAGCTCTTTGGGATAAACAAATTAAGAAAATTTAAACTAATTGACGAATAGTCTTGAAATTTTTTGTGCATTATAAGGACTACTTGACTCAATTTTTCATGCAATTTTAAAGCCCTAGGTTCATTTTTGCAAAAGTTCTTTTGCCGTTTCATCGTCTTTTATCAAGACTTTGAAATTCACATTTTCACGTCTGCTACCGGAGAAGATTTCTTTTGTATACGAGAGAAATCTTTTCGTTTATTTCATATAGATGTCGTACCTAGTGTACTGAAGTCTGGTTAGCTTATTAAACCAGGAAGGCTTAAGGCACTTTATTACGCTTTGAACATCCACCTAGATGTCCCTGATGATCCCCGATATGGATTGAAACACGTGTAGGATATCGGTGGTGTTCAGAGTGTAATAAAATGCAATCGCTGATTCTCTCATATCACGGTTCCTTCGTAATTGACGAATGTGTAGTGAATACACGTGGCTTTGTAGGCAAATCTGTGATACAAAGTAGTATCTTTTGCCGTTTCATCGTCTTTTATCAAGACTTTGAAATTCACATTTTCACGTCTGCTACCGGAGAAGATTTCTTTTGTATACGAGAGAAATCTTTTCGTTTATTTCATATAGATGTCGTACCTAGTGTACTGAAGTCTGGTTAGCTTATTAAACCAGGAAGGCTTAAGGCATTTTATTACGCTTTGAACATCCACCTAGATGTTCCTGATGATCCCTGATATGGATTGAAACACGTGTAGGATATCGGTGGTGTTCAGAGTGTAATAAAATGCAATCGCTGATTCTCTCATATCACGGTTCCTCCGTAATTGACGAATGTGTAGTGAATACACGTGGCTTTGTAGGCAAATCTGTGATACAAAGTAGTATCTTTTGCCGTTTCATCGTCTTTTATCAAGACTTTGAAATTCACATTTTCACTTCTGCTACCGGAGAAGATTTCTTTTGTATACGAGAGAAATCTTTTCGTTTATTTCATATATATATTATATAAAGAAGCCACAACAACAATAATTGTTAAAGTACAACAATAATTAAAGTATACGAAGGAACACAATAAATTCAAATAAATAAAGGCGTGAGACAGGGTGACACAATATCACCGAAACTTTTCAATCAGGCTCTGGAAGATATTTTTAAAAGATTAGAATGGGAAGAAAAAGGTATAAAAATTTATGGACGACGCTTGAACCACCTAAGGTACGCTGATGACATCGTATTGATAACCGATAAAAAAGAAGAATTGTTTGAAATGATGTAAGAACTGGACATAGAAACCGGAAAGATAGGCCTTAATATGAATTACAACAAGACCAAAATCATAACAAATACAGATGAGGACATCACATTGAGGATCGGACAAGATGAAATAGAACAAGTTCACGATTATTATATATCTGGGTCAAATTATAAAACTTAACCAAGGAAAACCAAACAGCAGAGATCAAAAGACGAGTTAGACTTGCATGGGCGGCATTTGGCAAACTAAGCTACATCCTTAAAAACAAAAGGTATCCACAACATCTTAAGACCAAGGTATACAATCAATGCGTACTCCCTGTTCTCACTTACGGTTCCCAAACGTGGACGTTTACAAAAGCAAACATGGTCAAGATCATAAAAACGCAAAGAGCAATGGAAAGGCAAATGTTGCACATAAGACTAATGGATAAAAGAGAAACGAGTGGATAAGAGAGAAAACCAAAGTTAGGGATGTTAGACAAGAAGTTGCAAAATTGAAAGAGATGTGTCGGACACACTATAAGACAAAAAGAAGACCGATGGAACAAAATTCTCATAAACTGGAGACCGTGGGAATATAAACGAAGCAGAGGAAGGCCACAAATGAGATGGGCAGATGATGTCAAGAAGCACGTGGGCTCTAGGTGGATAACTGTAGCGACAGACAGAGAAGAATGGAAAAGAATTGGGGAGCCCTAAGTCCAAAGATGGACCGAAGAAGGCTAATTAGATAGAATGGCTTTGTCGTATCGCGAAATTGACCGTCGTGTTAATTGTACGGCAATGGAGGTTATGCGAGTGTGTCGTGTGTGGACAAACGGAGGTAGAGGAACACGAAGAAGACTAACTGGTCAAGTGAGGCGTACCACAAAGTGTCAACATATTCGTTTTAGACTACTGGCTCTGCGAGACCGTTTTGCTATTAAGCGTCAAATCGCTGACCAATGGTTTGGAGTAGAAGGTAGGCCTCTTACTATGCATACACTATACCGTCGCATTCGAGCCTTTGGACTGGTTTCCTTCCGCCCACGACTACTGGTTGCTTTCATTGTGAACCACTGTCATCAACGTTTGAATTGGCGCAGAGAATGGTGCCCAGAGAAATTGGGCTGGCAGAATGGGATAATGTAGCATTCGCCGATGAATCGCGATTTTGTTTAGGGAGTGCATGATGGTAGTATGGTAAGACGCCGCCGTGGACAGCGACCAATATCGGGTTTGCTATTGAGAGGTATATACACAGGACAGTTGGAGTAATTGTTTGGGAGGCTATTCACTATGGTAGCAGATCACCACTTGTGTCAATTCACGGTAGTATGACAGCTACGCGTTATGTTGGTAATATCTTACAAACAACTTTACTGCCTTATCTAGACGGTCGTCGACACGTCCTTTTTCACCAAGACAACGCCGATCACCACTTTTGTTAATTCGATGCAGTATTACAGCAGCGCGTTATGTTGATGACATCTTACAAACCACTTTCTCTGACTTTCTCCAAAAAGCTGGTGTTAATGTGTTGCCGTGGCCACTCCGTTCACCGGATTTAAATCCCATCGAACATTGATGGGATATGATGGGACGGACACTGTCCACTTTGCACCATCTTCCACAGTCTTTGGCACAGTTAATCCATGAAGTTCCAGTTGCTTGAAACGAGGTGCCACAAGCAGACATCGATCATCTCATTTTGTCAATGCCTAGACGTGTACAGGAGTGTATTCAGCTAGGGGGTCGCTAAACACATTATTAATGTTTTTTTTTAATTACACACTAATAAAAATTCTTGCCAACGTTATCGTTTCATTCTTGATGTAAATCTAATATGTTGCCAAAAAATTAAGTTCAAGAAATTATTCCTTATGGGTGTAACACTTCTAATGTCACTGAGTATAACAGAGAGAATATTTATATCATATCTAGCATTTCGTATTTGAACGTTTATCTACAGGGTGTTTCATTAATAATTGTCCATGTAGTAACTGGAGAAACCTTAGCACAAAATACGAAGATTTAACCTAAAACACTTAAATAAAATGTGGTTCCTTACTGAGTTACAGGGTGTTTTATCTAAAAATTTAAAAACTATTTTTGCTCAGCATTTTAAAACTATTTGACGTATCCTTTTCATACTTGGCAAAAAGTGCGACTACTATACACCCTACTAAATTATGATAAACAACCGTTTCTGGCTATTACCAGAGGCGTACAACTGGGGAAAGTGAATGGTTGACCCTTTCCAAATTCTACGCCACTGGCGGAATTGCTATTTTAGTTCAATTTTTGGATTCTCCAACACTTTTTATGAAAATAATATACTCTTCGTTCGTAACGATAAAGCCATTAGTTTTCGAGATCTTTGAAGTTAAAAATGAAACGACACGGTTATTTTGATTAATGTATTATGTCGCTTCATTTTTAATTTCAAATATCTCGAAAACTAATCATTTTATCGTTACGAATAAACAGTATATTATTTACATAAAAAGTATTGGAAAATCAAAAAATTACACTAAAATAGTAATTTCGTCATGGGCGTAGAATTTGGGAAGGGTCAACCAACCACTATCCCCTGTCGTACGCCTCTGGTAATAGCTAGAAACGTGTATTTATCTTAATTTAGTAGGGTGTACCGAACCTACACTTTCTGCCAAGTATGATAAGGATACGCCAAATAGTTTTAAAGTACTGGGTACAAATAATTTTTAAAGTTTAATCCGATTATGAATTATTTCATAAATTAATCAAAATAACTGTGCCGTTTCATATTTAACTTCAAATATCTCGAAAACTAATAACTTTATCGTTACCAATGAAGAGTATATTATTTACGTAGAAAGTATTGGAAAATCTAAAACTGGTACTAAAATAGTAATTTCTCCAGTAGCGTAGAATTTGAGAAGGGTCAACCGATCACTATCCCCTGTCGTACGCCTCTTGTAGTAGCTAGAAACGTTTGTGTATCATAGTTTAGTAGGGTGTACAGTAGACGCACTTTCTGCCAAGTATGAAAAGGATAGGTCGAATAGTTTTAAAATGCTGAGCAAAAATAGTTTTTAAATTTTTAGATAAAACACCCTGTAACTCAGTAAGGAATCACATTTTATTTAAGTGTTTTATGTTAAATCTTCGTATTTTGTGCTAAGGTTTCTCCAGTTACTATTTGGACAATTATTAATGAAACACCCTGTATACGCTGACATTTGTACTTTTTTTATTTACAAAAACCCGCTTTAACCTAATAATGTTATTTGCGGAATGGTAACAGTTAATTACTTACATTTTGCTTAGTAGATTAGTCTTTTAAAACAGAAGTAGGTTATCGATAGTGTTATTTGAACTTAAAATGTCTTTAACATTGTTTGGTAAATGCTATTTAATTCTTTGACTATTGAACTTTTCCCACTTTTACACTAGCACATGTTTTACTGTAAGGGGTGAACCGCACTCATCAAAAATTGGGTGTTCTTCTGTGTTAAACAAACGTTCAAGAGAAAACTGGGTATGCCTAAGTTGCAAACGGGAAATAATTATTTGCTTTCGTATAGATTGCTCAGGTGGTTGCCATGGTCCAATCTTATTTTTTTATCTTCTGAAACTTTGATGGTGTGGATTTCCATTATTATTGTTCCAGTTCTCGAACAAATGTTTTATGAAGTAGCTTTTTAGATCCATACTTACAGGTTGGGATGATTTGGGGATATTATTATCGTTTATGGCTTTTTTGGCGTTTCT
Organism: Diabrotica virgifera virgifera; assembly: GCF_917563875.1. Taxonomy (NCBI): domain Eukaryota; kingdom Metazoa; phylum Arthropoda; class Insecta; order Coleoptera; family Chrysomelidae; genus Diabrotica; species Diabrotica virgifera. The sequence continues at coordinate 26,100,135 of NC_065452.1, forward strand.
GTCTGCTGCAACATTTCTTGCTATTCCAACATGTGATGGGACCCAGAGAAACTTGATATTTATATCTTCAGTACATAATTTATTTAGTTCTTTCTTTATTATTAAAGCTTATGGATCCTGCGTGTATATTTTCCTGATTACATGTAGTGATGACGTAGAATATGTCACAATTAATATCTTGTTCAAATATTCACATTTACTTGCAGTATTGCTTGGTAGATTGCATAAAGTTCTCCAGTTAATACAGTTGCAATATCTGGAATTTTATGTTTGAGAATAATTGTTGTTAATAATTGCCACTCCGACTCCATTTTCAGTTTTAGACGCGTCTGTATAGTATACTGTGTAATCGGAATGCGAGTTAATTAGATATCTGAAGTGTTGTATGATAAGATTAGGGTTAGTGTTACTTTTTGGAATTGTAATAGACTGCAATTGATTGTTTTACGAGTCCAAGGTGGAGATGAAGATATATTTTGGTATTGATATAAGGGTGGAAATTTCTTTCGAGTTAAGTAGTTTCGTTGCATGAATTTTTTTATTTACAGTTATGTTAGAAGCGTAATTAAGGGTTAACAGCGTCTATGAAGCTTGGGCTTGAGCCTAAGTTCTGTGAGCTAGGTGCTTTAACAAGTTAAGGCCATTTCGACATGAAAGCACTAACTGATAAATATGACTCTTCCAATTTAACTGTTGATCAAATCATTTTGGTTCTCAAGCGTGAAAGGCTTTGCGATGCTTTTAATTATTTCGTTTATTGCTATTAAAAATAGAGTAGGACTGATAATCGATCCTTGTGGGATTCCGTTTTGTTGTTCTCTAACTAAGGTAGGATATAGCACCATTGGTTCGGACTTGAAATGTTTCTTAAAAAAAGAATGTGTGTGTACTTTGTACGCATGTAAGAAGTTATACTTCTATAATATGATTTCTTAAAAATAAATATATGTACTTTAAACAGTTTGTTTTAATTTTTTTTTAAACACCAAACTAATTTTGTGCTTACCGCTTTCAAAAAAATAAAAAAAAAAGTATAGGATTGCTCCGGATTTGAACTCAAGACCTCTCGATCTCTGGCCGAATGATATACCAAATAAGCTACGAGGACTGTGTCTGTATCGGTTCGGACGTACCTAATGACAATTCACGGTAACAAACAGACAAGGTGAAGTATAATAAATATACAATAAAATGTTTTAATAATACTCATCTTACTCCTGAGGAAGACAAATCCAAAGACACAAAAATTATAATAAATATATTTACTAAAAACACTAATATATTCTTTTCACACCTTTTCTTGCACTGATATATTTATATACTTTGTCTAATTTACTAACCGTTGCACGTCATCCGCGTCATAGCCTGTGACGTCGCATGATACCAACTGGAAAAATTTGGCGGTAGGTGTGTTCTTTTTTAGAATCATTTTGCCGAGTACACTGGAATTACAGCCACTAGACATATTTTATTATATACGCGTAGAAATAATATTTGAAGATTTCTATTAATGTTAACCTAAAGAAATACACAATATGTTTCATTTAATTTGTATAAATGGATTATAAAGCGTTTTTATGAAGCACATTTGTTCGGAACACACTGTAACTGTAATCGAACGAAGGTGACATTTTAGAATAAATTGGTAACATTTATTTGACAGTTGCGGTGATGAAACTTCATATTTGTTTATATTATTTACTATAAGTATCTGTTCTATTATATTTACTGTTTTTATTATTTACTTTACTATAAAAAGATCCTCTAATATAAAAATATAAATTTCACCTAATTTTATCACGACCTAGAATAATCGAGGTATCTGACAACTTTTTTAGTTGTTATTGTAGACATATACAAAGAAACCTATCGGCTTCTCCCAAGAGTTCGGAGCCGTTTTTTAATAATTATTAACAATGCAGTACAAAAACGCTTGCACTGCAAATCTTAAATGATTATAACTTAATTCTTGTTCTCTATTTCTTAAGTTTTTATTTATTTACATTGAATATTAATTTGTTTTGTTGTATAATCCACGTTTACAATAATTATGTGATCTATTTGATTTAAAATGGATTCAGGATTTTTTTATACTTTGGCAACTATGTCAACTTAGATCTCTGGCGTAGATAATGACGTGCAACGATAAGTAAATTAGACGGACTGTACATAACTTGAAAGATTTAGCAACTAAACGCCATACTGTCTGTGTGCGCATGCGCGCAGTATTATGAAATTTTACTCTCAATCGCGCCTAAAGAAGTATAACTTCAAAAATTGTTTATGTAGGCCAAAATATTTCCTCGATATCCTAGCTTTTTTACAATTTTCAATATACTGTGTTTTCCATAATGCATCAAATGCTTTAGTTATGTCGAAGTAAATTGTCATACATTTTTGATTATTTTTAAAAGCTTCGTGAATAGCGTTTTCCAGAAATGTCATTTGTAGTTCTTCCAGGTCCAAAGCCAGCTTGTTCGATGGTAAGTTGATAATTGTGTTCCAGGTTCTATATTAATCTTTTTTTAACTATTTTTTCCAAGTGCTTACATGAAGAACAAGTTAATGATTAAGACGATATGATTCTGAATGTAATTTATCTTTATTTGGTTTAACAATAGTGATAAAAATGGCACTATTCCAGATTTTTTGGAAATGATTTTTTTGACTAAATAATATAAAATATTTAAAGTACAAACTCTTTTGCCACTATGGTTTTTTAATAAATTGTATTGGTCTGTTATCTGGACCTGGTGAAGTGCCTTTTAAGTGCTACTTGAAGCTCCCCATAACTGATATATTTGTGCTGCTGTTAATGCTAGATATGACATTTATTTTTAAATATTCCATTGTTGTCCGATACGAATATTGCAAGTTTTATATGTTTGAGAAAATTATGAACTAAGTGTATATTATATAGTAACAACTAATGTTAAGATAGCTATAGAAGAGGTAAATTTAATATGAGAGTAGGATTACGTCAGGACTCACTTCTAAGCCTAGTGCTAATTAATGTTGAACCACATAACATGAGAGTCCCCAGGAGAGTTTCCTTGGTGTTGTCCAAGAAATGGAAGAACCTAATATACTCTAGAATGAAATAAAACTGGCGATCAGTAAGCTCAAGTAGGTATACAAAAGCACAAGGTCCAGATATGATATGTAGCAGAAATGCTCAAAGCCACAGAAGAAACCGGAATAAAATTACTTCACTTGATCTGTAACAAAATATGGCATTCCAAGCAATGGCCTAACGACTGGACAAAATCTACTATAACGACAATACATTAAAAAAAGGCAGATTCCATAAATGCGACTACTATAGAACCATCTTCCTTATCACATGCCAGCAATATAATGCTACATATAATCAATGAGAGACTGAAAAGATTAGTACAAAGAAAAATATCCCAAGACAAACTCAATTTGTAGAGGTATTTAAGAACATCTTCTGAACATAAGACAAATAAGAGATAATAATATCTCACTACATACATTTGTTTTATAGATTATCGCAAGGTGTTCGACAGGGTCAAATGGTAACACTTATGGTAAATACTAAAAGAAGTAGGCATACAACACTAAATTTCGCTTATAACTGAACTAAACGAACACACTACTGGAACAGTTGAAGTGAACACACTCTCAAACTAATTCCATTCATAACAAAATGTCAGACAAAGATGTATAAGGTCTCCACAATTATTTAAATATGGGGAGCATATTATGAGACGAGCGTTTAAAGGATGGGAAAAGGGCATCTCAATAAATGGCCGAAACATAAACAACCTACGTTTTGCAAATGACACAGCCCTTCTTGCAAATAGTCAAGAAGAGTTAACTAATCTCGTTCGACTGGTTGAAAACGAAATTCAAATATTTTATTTGCAATTAAAGATATCAAAGAGAAAGATCATAATAGTGGATAACAATCATTCACACATAACCATGATTGACTGGCTTGAGGTTGTGAGCTCATACTCATTGATCACAAACGTAGGGTCACTACAGGAAGAAATAAAACGTAGACATTCTAGCAAAAGTCGCCGTAGGAAAGATGGTCAAAATATGGAAGGACCCTCAAATTTCACCCTCAAATAAATGGATATAAGTATCCTAGAGTTCGAATGAAGAAAACAGTGAGTGGGTGTGACAAAAAACAATTTTAATGAATCTGGAAAACAATTATTGAGTTTTTAAATCTTCGAAAAGGCATTAGTGGTTGGTTAGTAAAATGTAATGCATATTATTACAAAAACAAATATCAAAATTCTTCAGTTCTTGGGTTAGACTACGTCGAGCTTTCGACTTCTTGATTGAGATCACCTTCAGGACTTGCTCCTGTTCAAATCACACTATGTGAACTGTAAAACATGTAAACAAGACCAAGTCATGAAGATTACACAGAAGTAGAAAACTCGATACTATCCGGGAAATGGCTAATATTTAAAAAATCTTACCTCCATGAGGTGAAGGAGCTGATTGTGAAGAAGGCCTCTGTGGTGGGTAGTCCGGGTTACCAGAAGGTGGATACCCACCATAGGTAGAATAACCATCCATTGAAGCTGCACCAGAACCAGTTGGAAAGGAATCCTGTGAGTTGGAGGAACCCGGAGATGGTACTGACGTAGCTTTAGCACTCTTTTTCTTCGATGTTGCTTCGACTTGGTTTATGATCGGCTGAGGATCAATACCACCTCTATCAAATTGACATTCGTATGCTAGCAAATTTTTAGTGTAGTGCTTCCTGAGCGTGTAAGCAGCTGATGATGAAGCACCAATCCCTAGCAGACCAGCAATATCTTTCCAAGTTTTATTTTTAGTCACCTGTAATGGTGGACGTTTAAAAACAAATCCAAGCTTGGTTATCCAACTGATGGTACTAAGTTATCAGATTTTTAAACTTGAAAAGTATATTTAAATATAGTTTTTTTATTTTCATCGGTAAATATTCCACTACATGGAAAAATTTGTTAGTCACAATTTAATTTTCACATTTTTTTTAATTAGTGTGGATTATCATATCCCGAGTTAGAAGATACAGAAATACTACTGTTAGGATATTATTATACCGGATGTCCACTTATATTTTCCCCCATTTTAACTGCCTATAACTTCTAAACGGCTTAAGATAGAAATATGCGGTTTTCGATGAAATGTTTTATTTTAGTAAAAGTTTTGTCTGAATGGATTGAATTTTTTATATCGCTTTCAAGTACGAAAAGAAAAATGACAAATTTTTTAAAAAAACGTTGTTGACTTTTTTTTAATGGAACACCCAGTATATTTTTTTGTAAATTGAAAGAAAAGTCATTCACCTATCCAGCGATATAAAGTTTTTCAAAATCGGTTGTCAAATCACTGAGTAATTAATTTTTAAAATGAGCGGTGCAACGTGGATTTCACATACCTAAATAACATAACTAAGCAAAATGATATTATGTTATGTGATTTCCACATTGCATCTTTCATTTTAAAAATTATTTGCTCAGTCATTTGACAACCGATTTTAAAAAATTTAATATCGCTGGATAGGTAAATGACCGTTTTTTCAAGCTACAAAAAAATATACTGGGTGTTTTAATAAAAAAAGTCAACGTTTTTTTTCCAAAAATCCGCCATTTTTTATTTAAAAGCGACATAAAAAATGGTCATTTACCTAAAAACTTGAAAAAACGGTCATTTCCCTATCCAACGATATAAATTTTTTTAAAATCTGTGGTCAAATGACTGAGAAATTAATTTTTAAAATGAGAGATGCAATGTGGAAATCACATAACATAGTATCAATTTGCTTAGTTATGTTATTTAGGTATGTGATATCCACGTTGCACCTCTCATTTTAAAAATTAATTACTCAGTGATTTGACAACCGATTTTGAAAAACTTTATATCGCTGGATAGGTGAATGACCTTTCTTTCAATTTACAAAAAAATATACTGGGTTTCTATTAAAAAAAAAGTCAACAACGTTTTTATCAAAAATCCGCCATTTTTCTTTTCGTATTTGAATGCGATATAAAAAATTCAGTCCATTCAGACAAAACTTTTACTAAAATAAAACATTTCAGCGAAAACCGCATATTTCTATCTTGAGCCGTTTAGAAGTTATAGGCAGTTAAAATGGGGAAAAACATAAGTGGACACCCGGTATAGTATACAAATATAACATTTTTAAATTGCAATTCGGAGATTTAACCTTTTTCATCCGTCCCTAATTCATGTGGAAGATCACTTCCCAACTTACAAATTCAAATTAGAAAAGAATGAATTAGGATATATTAATTGATATGATTTTTATGTCCATACAACAAAAAATACTTGTTACAATGAGAAGATAAATATTAGAATTTATTAAAATACATAATATTATGTGTCAAGAGTGCAAACAGATGTTGGGCGCCTTGAGCTATGTAAAAACAACTGTCAAAGTGATTATTCGTATGCTCAACAAAATTCGGTGGAATTAGTGTGATTTAATTAAATGATTCAACAAATAATGGCCAAAACAAGATTACAGGAAACTGTCAGAATGAAGTTTTAAAAATGTTCCGGGTACTGATTTTCCTTTGAATATGCTGAAGAAGCTCTTGGTACTCATTGCGTACATATAAAACTAAATGAAAATTTTTGCTCAAGTCTAATTAGAATCTGTTTTTGGGTTGGGTAAATTGTATATAAACCTATTGTTTTGCTTTAATCGTTTCGAAATTTTAACAAGCATAATTTTCAAAGGTAGGCTAAATTTTTTATAAAAAAATTGTGAAAAAAATTAGCAAAATTCATTTTGTTTTCTCATTTTTCTTATTACACTACCCCAAGAAATTAACGCACCCCTTAAAGATGTTTCATTTTTGATATCTCGAATTTCCTAAACCTGTCGTCCGATTTAAGTGATTTTGTTCAGATATTATAGCCTTATTCGTTCACAATATCGCTGTGATAATATTGTTGCTAGACAGGTAAATTGTCATTATATACCGGGTGTACCAATCAAACTGTGTTTTTTTTTTCTCAAAGTTCATCACACCCTTTGGAATATTCTAGCATTTATAAAATACTGAAATTAAAACCCAACTATAGCCTCAGATTTTCTTAACATTATGTTTTTGATAATAAAAAAGTTAGGTACTTTCACAACTAGCCATGTTTTTCATCAATACAGGGTGTGCGACAAAATACATGAAAAAGAAATGACAGTTTGCTTTATAAACTTATGTCCGCAAATGGTTCGTTTCCGAGATCCAGGGTGTTGAAATTTTTCTTACAAACTGACGATTTATTTATTGCTCTAAAACCGGTTGATATGTGCAAATGAAATTTGGTGGGTTTTAAGAGGTAGTTATTTAGCATTGTTTGACATACAATTAAGAATTTTATATTCACCATTGTCGTGCATACGGGTAATATGACCCGTCTGTAGTGTTTCTTTATTATATTAAAAAGATTTTCTGGGTAAATTTTAAAGGTTCTAGGGGGCTTTTAAATACCTGAAAAATATTATTGAAAAACATTGATTTTTGACCCTTTTTAAAAATGCTTTTGGCTAATTTTGCAATAATTATTTTTTTCAATTTGCAATTAATTCTGTCTTAAAGGACAGAACTCTAATTTAATTGTAAAACTTTTTTGTCTTCACAAAAGAAACAAAAAACTTTTCTGTTTTTTTTAATTGTTAATAAAAAATTTAGTCCACCTTTTGAAGTATCCGGACATTAAAATTTTCATTTCTAATATTTCGAAGCAGTTAAAGCAAAAAATAGGATCATATACGATTTACCAAATGGGGGTATTTTAGAACTTTTTGCTTTTACAAGAAATTTGTTTTCGATTAGACTCCTGTTGAGCGCAATAGCGGATAGAGAACTTTCACTGCACAAAATCGAGATATCGCAACGGATAACACTTTTTTTAATTAAGGATTTGTTAATACTTATCTATTAAGGGTTGTAGGTGGAAAATAAAATGACAATATGAATGTATAAGAAATGTATAATAAAAATGTATAAAAATCAGTGTGTAAAGATTCAAATAGGTGCGTTCAAGTATTTTTCCATATATTTTATCTCCTTATTTCTTAGATATTACTCCGTACTAAAAATTCAGTTCAGTTGGTTAACTACAATCGATAAAAGAAGCTCCCTTTGTTATACATACATTTTTCATACTAAAAGGTTTTATAAAACACCTGGTTATTGAAATAAAAATGCTACAAGTGAACCATCAATTGAAAAACCGTAAAAATCCATAGAAAAATACACGCGGCTCTGTTTACCAAATCACAACTTCGAAGACAAATATTTAAAAGACAAAAGTCATATTAAATTTTGCAGAGTTCTCTGTACAAAATTTAAAACAAGTAAATTATAAAACTAGTAAATTATAACTCGTTACATACAGACTGTTTACTTTTTGATTAGATATGACACTGCAGGAAGCGCTAAAATCGGCAACATTGTTGTACATTATAATTGTATTTTAATTGTTAGATATTCAAAATTTATCTACTCGTTCCAATAGTTACAGTATATTAAAACCACTTTATCAATTTTTCTCCTTTCTCGATTATTAGTTTTTATTGCATAGTATATAAATTATTGTAATCACCGAATACATAGTTAGAATTAGTTTACCGAATATAATCCTATTAATTAAATTAATGAATCATTTCAGCGATTATACAAGTAACGATTGTTCAAAAATATTAAAAACAAAACGAAATAACCATCTCTATTTTGCAGGTGAAATTTATACTCCGCCTCGGCAACTAATACAAATATAATAAACTTGCTAATGTTTACGTCTAGCGCACAGTGTTGCCATTTAAAGGATGTATATCTAATTTAAAACAGTCTGTATCTAGCCTAAAGTAGTCGAAATCTTCGAATGGTGTGGTTTAGAATTGTACAGATCTCACGTAAACCATGGTACAAACCTCCATAAAGCCCCCACGATCCTTAACAAACATATACAAGCGGAACAAATCAAGGGGATTCTTGGAGATAGTCGGACATGTGGTGATAGGGGTTCGCCTATCATCCATGAACGCTAGCAATTTGTCTAACCAAGCTTTCCTTTCTGGATTTTCATCCATTTCGTACAGCTTACTTAGGCTGTCGGTTTTCTGGAAACACACAATGGTCACAGTACAAAAAACGAACAATTGGTCAATCATATTGACCTTATTTGAATGTATAATGTTTTAACAAACCAAAAATATTTATTATAATACAAATAATCTATAGCCACATGCAAGTTTTTATATTATTTGTATCTCTATTTCTTTATAACTGCTAAAAATATAATATCTCGAAAATGGATTATTTTAAGGATTTTTCGTTAGTATGGGATAAAAATTTAACTTACAAAATTACACTTTATACCTAATTGTGATTCAAAAATTTTGTTGTTCAATGATAAGGCAAACTTGTGCTTTAAAAACACATTTTTTAACTTCCTTTACTTTATGTGAAAATTAAGTGAAAGGCTTCATACGAGGGCTCTAGAAGCTGTAGCTGCTTTTACAGCTAATGCTCTTTTCTCCATCTTCACAGATGTTCTTTTGCAGTACTTTTCTTATAAAAAATTTTAGCTATTCTTTTTGGCGTATGAAAAATCCATTACCAATTTGCCATAGTGTAAAAATAACGTTCTATTTTCATCATCGTCATTGCTCTACAGCCCATAGTGGGTCTTGGCCTGTTCTAAGATCACCTTCTATTCTTTCCTATCTTTCCTATCGAACTTGCTCAAGTTTGGCATTATTTACATATGTAATATATAGACGGTTTTATATTCTGTTGTTTACTTATTACAAGTATTTTGGTTTTCCGTATGTTCAGATTTCAGATCCAGACCTGTTTCCTTACAACTCTCAACGACACTATCAAGTAAAGTTTGCAGATCTTCTTGAGTAGAAGCTAGGAATACTGTGTCGTCCGCATTTCGCAAATTATTGATGACTTCACCGTTCACAGTAATTATTCCTTCTTGTTTTTCGGAAAGTGCATTTCTGAAAATTCTTTCGGAGTAAACGTTGAAAAGCAGGGGCGACAAGAGGCATCCCTGCCTCTTTTAATATTAAGAGCCTGTGATTCCAAACCGTCTACTAAAACTGATGTCGTTTGATTTCAATACAAATTTGCAATTATGCCAACGTCTCTGCCGTCTAAGCCAATGTCTTTTAGAACTTCCATCAATATAGAGTGCTTAACACGATCAAATACCTTTTGGAAGTCAATAAAACAAAAGTATATGTCTACAGATATATCTCGACATCTTTGAGCAAGTACGTTCATTCCAAACAATGCCTCTCTCGTTCCAAACCCGTTACGGAAACCAAACTGTGTGTCATCCAGGTATTCCTCGCATTTATTGTAGATACGAGCATGTATTACCTTCAGAAAAATTTTCAATAAATGGTTTAACAAACTGATGGTTTTATAATCAGCACAGATTTTTGCTGTTGTCTTCGTAGGTAGAGCTACGAACAATGAATTGAACGAACCATTAGGTAGGTGTTCACTGGTATAGATGGTATTGAAAAACGAAGTTATAGCCTCTAAAACATTGCTATCATTTATAAGCTTGTATATTTCAGTTAGAATTTCATCAGGACCTGTCGATTTGTCATTTTTTGATGATTGTATGGCTTTTATGACCTCAGAGCGTGTTATTAGGGGTCCGTCGCAGTAAGTAATATCCAGAGGTGAACTACTCCAATCGTCTTCGAATAGGTTCGTAACGTAATTTTCCCATTCTTTAAGTTTGTCCTCTACTTTAAATATTAATGTACCATCATGTTCATCATGTAGCAATGCAGTTGAAGATACCAGCCGCTTCTTTCACTTTTTTATACATGTTAAACGTGTATTTATTTTCAAGTTTTTCAATTTCATGACACTGTTTGGCTAGATGTTGACTCTTTGCTTCTCGTATTTTACGTAGAATTTCTTTTTGTATACTTTTATAAAGTGTTTCGTTGTTTTTTGCTATTCGCCGTTGTTCCATCAAATCCAATATGTCTTCTATCATCCAAGCCTACCTTTTTAGCTTTGAGCTGCCTTTTAAATTCCTCACACACAATTCTTTTCCTGTTACGATTTTATTGAAGCCCTCATCGACATTCTAACCGATATTTTCCCAAATTCAATTTTCGTTCAGTTGTCTTTGAACCGTTTCCTTAACTTTGTCGTCTTGTGGTTGGGTTGTATCAATATTTTTGCGACACTTCTTTTTGATCACCTTTTTTTAATTTTAATTGTGTTACAGCTACTATGGGATTGTGTTCAGGCCCAATGTAAACACCTGGATAAGTTTTAGCTGATTTGATGCAGTTTCTAAATCGATTTTTGATTAGCATGAAGTCGACTTGGTTTCTAATAATTTTATCCTCTGATTCTGCATTTAACTTCCAGGTGTAGTCTTCTCGGTGGTAATTTAAAGTGAGTATTCGATATAATGATATCGTGTTCTTGGAAGAACTGGACAAGTCGATTTCCACGTTTCGTTTCTGTTTCCCAAGCGATAATCCCCCACAATGTTCAAACAGCGTCCTTTGCCGACTTTGGCGTTAAAATCTCCGAGGACTATGGTGTTTTCTGTTGATTTAACAAGATCTAGAGCGTCAATAAGATCTTTGTAAAACGCTTCTAAATTATTTTCATCACAATCACTAGATGATGTTGGGGCATAGACCTGAGTTAGGTTGGTAATGAACGGTTTTGAACTAAACATTGTAACGAAATATGTTAAACATGTTAAACATTGTAACGAAATATTAGGTAAGAATAAAAATGGGAATATTTTTTATACTTAAAGTGATAATAAAAAATGTGTGTTAAAAGTATTACACATTCAAATATTGTCTAAAACATGTAACATGGTTTTAATTTAACTATCCGTAACATATCTAATTTTGGTAGTTCTCTTTTGCGACTCTGATGAACACACGCCTCATATGCTCCATTCATTCAACACAGTATGCGTCTATAACCGAATGATGTTCTACATGCGGTTAAAGCTAGCTTGTTAATTAACGCTGGATGTACAGGACTATTGTACTGTATGTATTTTACCCACTAGTTAATTTCAATAGCTACATAAAACAAAGAGGGCCATGCCTTAACGAATATCAAACATGTAAATAAAATTCGATTTTTTATTTATTTCTCATACTATATAATATACAGATTCGGGTTATAACGTCCTGCGACGTTGTCCGATGCCCAATTGCCATCGAGTCCTATCATTACAATCATCCTCTGTCAATCCTCGTTCGCTCATTGATCTTCGAACTCCTTTCATCCACGATTTCTTTGGTCTTCCTCGTTTCCTGTGTTCCGGTGGTATCCATTTTGCTACTTTCTTTGGTAGTCTTTCTTCTGGCATTCTTTGAACATGCCCATACCATATAAGCTGTTTTCTATCTACGCAGTTGGTCACAGTTTCTTTTAGACCCATTTCTTCCTTAATTGTGTTGTTTCGAACCCTATCAAGTTTCGTTTTCCTAGCTGCTCTTCTTAATGCATCCATTTCTATGGCTTCTATTTTCCTTATTTGATGTTCTTTCAGACGCCACGTTTCAGATCCGTACAGCAGTGTGCTTTTTATAATTGTGTCATATATTCTCAATTTTCTTTGTTTTCCTATTTCAGTACTCCATAATATTCCATTCAGAGATTTAATTAATTATTTTCTAGCTTTATTTATTCTACTGTTTATCTCTGCATCATCCGTTCCTTCTTTGTTAAAATTTATTCCCAGGTATCTACAGTCTTCACATCGTTTTATAGTTTTCCAGTTGCAGGTCAGTAGTTTCCTCTCCTACGCAGAGGTAAACCGTCTTTTCCATGTTCATTATCAGACCCTATTTTTCAAATTCCTCATTCAATTTTAGTGTCATGTATTCGAGATTCTCTTTGTCATTTGCACATATTACTTGATCATCGGCAAATTGGAGGGTATACAAACAAGTGTCATCGTCCACCTGTATGTCCATTCCTTTGCATTTCGATTTCCACTGGTGGAGAGCTTTACCAATATATATTTTAAAAAGTGTCGGTGATATGCAGCACCCCTGTCGTAGGCCTTTATTGACTGAATGGTTCCGATATTCTGTTGCCTAATTTTATCTGGGCTTCCATGTTGTTGTATATATTCTGAACAACCTTTATGAGTGTATGATTGATTGAAGTTTCCTGGAGTACCTGGCATAATTTCGAGATAGGTATGTTACCATATGCTTTTTCTAAATCTATGAATGAAAGGTGTGTTGATCTATTCTGTACTAGTTTCTTTTCTATAATTTGTTTCAAGCAGAACACGTTGTCTGTGCAAGATCTACCAACTCGAAACCCGCTCTGCTCCTCTTCCTCTTGGTTTTTGCATTCGTCTTCGATCATATCTCTGATTATTCTTCCATAGATCCTACTTACCGTACTTGTTACTGACAGCCCTCGGTAGTTATTGCAGTCTAATTTGCTACCTTTTTTATATATCGAGGTTATGAAAGCTGTTTTCCATTCCTCTGGGATGCTTTCTTCATTGACGTACTTTGTGAATATGTATGCAAGAGATCTAAACAATTTCTGCGTTCCGTTTTTTATCAGTTCTGCTGATATTCCGCCGGGGCCGGGGATTTTCCATTTTTAAGCTTTAGTCACTACTGCTACATCAATTAGTACTTGTTGGCCTTCTATATTTATTTCATTTTGTGCTTGATCTTTGTATTCTGTTCTTTCTTCGGCAAGTAGATTCTTATAATGATCTATCCATTTTTTGTTGGTATTACCTGTATTGGGTTGTAGCATTTTTTATCGACTTTTACATTATTTCTCATATTAATTTTGTTATAATGAATGTAACTTAATTAATGTGAGTTGTGTAAAACAGAACTCACACAACGTGTCCAAGTGAATTCGATTCTTCTTCTTCTTCTGTGTAGACATGACTCTGTCTGTTTTTTCAATGCGCCTTTGTCGTTCCATCGTTTTCGTGGTCTTCCCACTGGTCGCTTTCCTATTGGGAAACCGTCCCTCGCCGTAATGATTACTCGATTTGTTATTAATGTTCTCCACCTTGCATCTCTATCGTATATCTGTACTTCTAGCTCTGTCCCATAGTGTCTTACTTAGAGTTTTCTAAAGGTAAGAACAGAACAAGTAGGTCGCGGTGGAGATGGAGGTCGCGATCGACGTCGACATCCACGTAAAACAAACACATTGTACTGAATGGAAGAGAACAGAGCAGGTAAGTCGCGGTGGAGGTTTAGCGCGATGCCATTCAGGAGGTTTACATCGATGCTTTTGAAAATAAAATGAGTTTGTTTTACATGGATGTCTACTGCGCGGCCTACAAGGATGCTTCTCTGTGATTGGTCCGTTCGAAGCCAAGTTGTCATTACCTGCGCTATCTGAGTTGATACTTTTTATATAATCCCCTTTTTTGTTCAGTTTATTTTTGAATTTCTTCAAATTTCATTAAACTACTTCACTTGATAGTGGTTCTAGCTCGACTGACAGCGCAGGTGACCTCCTTGCTATGTGCTGTCGACATCGACCGCGACTTAACTAGTGGCATCCACCGCGACCTACACCTCCACCTCGACCCACTTGTTCTGTTCTTACCCTAAGGGTTTTCATCCTTGCTGTTTCTAGCATGCTTCTTGTCCTCTCTGTTTCAGGTCGTGTTTCTGGAGCGTATGTCATTATTGGTCTGATGACTGTTTTGTAAATTCTGCCGTTCAATTCTTTTCCGATATTTTTATTTCTCCACATTGTTTCATTCACGCAACTTGCCGCTCTGTTTGCTCTATTCGCTTGATCTTCTACTTCTGTTTCGAGCTTTATGTAGATAGATTGTGTGTTGCCTAGATATTTAAACTCTATCACTTGTATTATCTGACCCTCCAGCTCTAATTTACATCTTAGTAGATTTTCTGTTATAGTTATAACCACACATTTTGTCTTTTTTGGGGAAATTAAATTAAATTTTCTGGCGGCTATATTCAATTGGTGTAGCATACGTTGTAAATCATCTTCACTTGTGAGAGATTAGTATTGCATCGTCTGCATAGCAGATTGTTCACGTTGTAACATGATCAGGTTGAAAGGGGACTCAGGGAATCCCTCTGTCTTCTCCAGTGATGTGGGAGAGAGGGGATATGACATAAGAGATGCTCTCGTGTTTACTAAATGGGACCACTCGATTTGACACTTTTGGGAAAGGTAATATGGCGGCGGGCAGGTTTTTTATGTTATACGTGGAATATATTTTGTTAATTAATTATTAAAATTATTAATTATATATATATATATATATATATATATATATATATATATATATATATATATATATTTTTATAATATAATACAATTTTATAATTATATACTTTATATAGAACAGAATATACTGCTAAAGAGTTGTTCCGCCATATTGCCTTCCTCATTTAGGCCGTGAAAGCGATCCCATCTACTTCACCTCATGTCACATCCCCTCCCTCCCACATCACTGGAATCTCTCCCATTGCCACCTTCAATTGGGTCAGTTAGTTCTTCTTCTACTTTTACTTTTATTGTGTTATTCTGGTAAACATTGTCGATCGTTTTAATTATTCCTCTCTTACCGTTACCTCTGCCTATGCATTCTTCGACAGCTTGGAATCAGTTGGCTTCGGGATACACCACGAGCGGCTCTGAAGAGGCTGAAAAGCAGAAACCTTGGTCAGCCGATGGTGGTGGCCCCGAATAGAATTTAATCTAAAGCTGCCTTTCCTTATTCCATTTTACTCATATTTGAGTACTAAGGATGCAGAATTCAGTTGGAATTTTATCTAGATAAGCAGGTAAATGATGGATGTATATTGTAGATCCTTCCCTGTCCGCTATTTATCGGCCTGTGTCTTTATAAATTTGTAAAAAGATCAGGCAACAGATAGTTACCAAAGATTCGGCACTCTGTCCTATAGAGAATTTTCTGTCTCTAGAATCCATTGTATTTTTTACTAAATTATATGCGCAGTGATATTGTCACATAACTGAAATTAACTAGTGGATAAAATATAGTAATCATACTCATTCATTCATACTAAGCAACCCTCTGTTATGAATTACAATTATTATGACACATTTGTTATAAAAAATAAACAATTAGTTATCGTTAAAACTAATCGTAACAATAACAAATAAGTGTTAGTGAATCACCATTGTTCCTAAACACATTCCGTTCTTCAATAAACAATAATCGTAATGTGTTAAGGGTTAGTCATTCCGCCATAAACACATTTTATTACCCAATAAACAATATTGACCAGATAATAACAGATTTGTTAAAATGTTGAAACATTAAATTTAATATTGCTAAAAATGTGTTTACGGGGTCGAAATACCAAAATTATACGAATAATAAGAAAAATTCACATAAATAATAAAAAATTGCAATATAAAAACCAATACTAGAAACCCATCAAAATAATCGGACCAACTGATAATTTTCTATTTAATTTTTTATTGTATTTGTGACATATTTAATAGAAACGGTATTTATGGTATGCTATAATAAAAACAAGAAATGACGGGAGGCGGTATATATGAGAAAGAACAAAAAATATACGAAATGTGTACGTAGCCGAGACAATTAGCGGCTTTTCAGACTGGGACACTGGCACAGTATAAAGAGGGACAGTAGAACTACTCTAATGTTCCCAGTCGCTAGACCACCACTCTTGCATTGCTAGTCGCGTAGGAACGTACGGGTTTTAACAGGGAAAACCCGCATCCACCACTGGTGAATTACCAATTGCGTACTGCCGGTATTACTTCTTGAGATCAAAGTGCCGACATAGAAGAGGTTTTACTCTCCCTCTTTATACTGTGACACTGGTGTCTGACACCCGTGTCTGGCTGATTTTAGTGGCCCATGCTTTGCTGCAATTGAAAACCGGTTGCCGGACACCGGTGTCTTGGTCTGAACAGTAGTCTAGTCGCAACAAGAGGGTCCCGTGGACACTTTTAGTTAGCCGCGATTTGATGGTGGTATTATAGGTTTTTTGGGTCGCTGAATCCAATGGAAGTGGTCTAGAGTCTAGAAGCCCAGATGTGGTGCGTTTAATTGTTATTAACAAAGTATGGCAAACTTAGGTGTTTTTCAGTAATTATTAGAAACCCTGTAAATAAATTGATAGTGTTAAGGGATCTTCTCGTGTATTTTTGGTCGCTGAATCGAATGCGACTAGTCGCGATTACTCAAAATGTGTTCTTATTTTGTTAATAACAAAATAATTGTTTATTCGCTGAAAAGCTCGAAATGCGTTATCTACAGCAAGTTTGTAGTCTTTTTCATACTATTTTTATACGCTAAATCGATTGTCACTAGTCGTGATAGCTTAAACTACGTTCCGACTTTGTTATTAATACTTCATTGCAAAAATAACGGTTTATAGAACGTTCACTCACGGTTTTTGCTCTACATTTTAAAAAACCACTTGGATTGACATGAAATTTGGCATACACGTGCTAACATGTCAAACAAAACAAGTGATATTGTGCCGATGTCTGCTATTACCCTGTGGGTGAGTTTCACCCCTTTTCGGGGATGAAAAAAGAAACCTTTAAAATAAGTTCGGAAGTGGATAAACTGATTAATTCTAAGCAACTTTTGTTCTATACAGTTTTTTCACTAAGTCAATACTTTTCGAGTTATTTGGTTGTTTTGTTGAAAAATGAACATATTCACTCGCAAATAACTCGAAAAGTATTGACTTAGTGAAAAAACTGTATAGAACAAACGTTGCTTAGAATTCATCAGTTTACCCAATTCCGGACTTATTTTAAAAGCTTCTTCTTTCACCCCCGAAACGGGGTGAAACTCACCGCCAGGGTAAAAGCACACATGGGCACAATATCACTTGTTTTGTTTGACATGTTAGCTACGTGCATGCCAAATTTTATGTCATTCCAAGTGGTTTTTAAAATTTAGAGCAAAAACCGTGTGTAAACGTACTATAAACCGTTATTTTTGCAATAATTTATTAATAATAAAGTCGGAACGTGGTTTAAGCTATCACGACTAGTGACAATCGATTTAGCGTATAAAAATACTATGAAAATACTACAAACTTGCTGTAGATAAGGCATTTCGAGCTTTTCGGCGAATAAACAATTATTTTGTTATTAACAAAATAAGAACACATTTTGAGTAATCGCGACTAGTCGCATTCGATTCAGCGACCAAAAATACACAAGAGAAGACCTTAACACTATCAATTTATTTACAGACCTAATAATTCCTGAAAAACACCTAATTTTACCATAATTTGCTAATAACAATTAAACGCACCACATTTGGGCTTCCAGACCACTTTCATTGGATTCAGCGACCCAAAAAACCTATAATACCACCATCAAATAGGGGCGAACTAAAAGTGTCCAAGGGACCCTCTATGTTGCGACTAGACTACAGGTACTTAAGCAGTAAAAAGCGCAAAACGTACCAATTGTTTGAAGTTGGATGGATCTCAATGAAATTGCACTATTGAACAAGAAAAATGCATTTTCCAAAGTGCATTTCGAAGCGGTGAAAAATAACAAATTTGTAATTCGGAAATAATTGACGAAAATGAGTTTAATATTACTACTCCGAGGTTTTTGGGGTCGCTGGGTACGAATATTATGTCAGCAATGGTCTCCGAGAAAATTAAAACGTTTTAAAATAAATACTTAATGTTTAGTACTATACTAAGTTTGGTTAATGTAGAAATCAAGAATTCATTTTAAGAAGCATATTTTCTCTTCTTCCTTTATTGCCAAAGAATGACAAAATGTATTACACATATATGGTAAAATATATATTTTGGGGAATACTCGAAAACGCATAGATTTCGAATAAGTAGAAGCAGCAAATTAGAAAAGGTGGAACAAATTTTAGAGAACGATCATTTTAATTCTTTAAATTGGTCATTATTGTTCAAAAACAAAAACCGTATGTCTATGTCAAAAGAAAATCTACAACAAATAATCTACATAAATTTAGTTTATAGCTAGTTGGCTTTTAAATTTTAATGATAGTAGATAGATTAACTAAGTATGTGAACGTATACAAACACTATTTTTAATTTATCCTGAATCTGTCCATTTCACGGATGTTTCGCTGAACATTAACTTCAAAGATTTAAAATTATCCTTCTGATAAATCTAACGTTTAACGAAACATCAAGGCAACAAAGAAATTAAGTGAAGACTAATAAATAATCCGGTCAACTTACGACATCAAAATAGTTGGCAAATAACAAAAATTGCCGGAGAGCCAAATTTTGGTGGAGAGCTAGAGTTTACCATAACAAATAAAGTTTTAAAAGTCCCCATCGATCCCATGTGTGCCACAAACGTTATTCGCGGTCAAAGGTCAAAATTTGAGATTTTTTGGATTTTTCTCGAAAACGGTAAGTTTTATCAAAAAAAAAACATCAAACCAAAGTTGTAGATCTTAACATTCTCTACAAAAATAGTCCTTACAATTTTTTTCCTAAGAGTTACCATTCCTGAGATATCGCGATTTTAAAAGTTACTTTATATATTATATGCACATAAGCCACGTATATACATAATGTGGCACTTAAGACAAGTATAAATGCCTATTTATGTCTCTTTTATATAATATATTATACTATTCTGAAAATATTTCTTCAAAAGATAATCAGTCCCAAACTGAATTTCTTCTATCCACGTGGCCTTGAAAAACATTTGGCTATATCATTGTTTAAAAAAGAAGAGATTGTCTATTTTAAACAATGGCTACAGTATTGTCCGTAGGCCTTGTTCAGATTTTCTGTTTCTTTTAGTGCTAAAGGTTCAGTTCAAGTGAATATAAGTACTTATTACAAGCGTCTACCATTTAGCAGACATTGCGGGCTTACAGTGACAGTGGTATTTGACGGCTACAGTGAGTCGACAAGGAATATTAAAGCTGCAGAACAACGTCGTCGAACTACAAAAACATCATCGGTTTCAGAGATTATCTTTGATGAAAATATAACAGTTCCAGCGAATTTTTCCATTTCCATGTTAACTCACACATTAACAGCTGCGAATATTGAAGTAAAACAAGCTAAAAATGACGCAGATGTCCTTATAACTGAGACAGCAATTGAAAAATTTAAGGCAACAAACACAACAATTGTAGTTGGTGAAGATGTTGATTTGTTAGTACTGCTTACTGCAACTGCAAGGACTCCAGTAGATAAAGTTATTTATTTTCTGAAACCTGGAAGGGCTCAACAGCGAACATAGATATATTCTTCGAAAAGTTTATCGGCTTATCCCAAATGCCAAAAGTACATTTTATTTTTACATGCGATAACCGGCTGCGGCACTACGTCAGCAATGTACAGAAGGGACAAAACGTCAGTATGTACTTAAATTATCCGAAAAAAAAAAAGATTTGACTGACTGCTGTAAAGTTTTTACAGAACTTGATTCCACACCGCAAACAATAATTACGGAAGTAATTCGCTTTTTTCTTGCGGTTGATAGAGCTCCAAAAAAATTTAGTTGTCTTGATAAATACCGATACTTAACTTTGGTAAAAAATACGCCAAACAAGAAACAAGTACAGCTATCATGTCTTCCTCCAACATCAGCATCTGCTTTTCAACATTTGTATCGAGTATATTATCAAGTTCAAACATGGCTAGGCAATGAACTGAATCCAGAAGACTGGGGTTGGAAATTAATAGGTAATACTCTGGAACCGATTAAAACCTTACTCCCACCTGCTCCAGAAAAACTCCTTAACACTATTTTTTGCAATGGCAAAAAAGGTTGTAGTGCCAAATGTGGATGTAAAAAAGTCGGGTTGCTGTGTTCTCTAGCGTGTACCAACCAGCCAATATCAGTCTTGCTCAAATGTCCAGTTTAGTACAACAGAGGAAGACTCCTGTGATTTTAATGAAGAGACCAATGACTCAGTCACCTTTGAACAATTTTTAACATCCAGCAAGAGGAAGAGGAAGAAGATGAAATCGAAGAAGACTTGACTGTTGAAGTAGACTTTCAAGAATACGAATCTGATTAAAATATCTAAAGAAATCAAAACAATAGTTACCCTAATAATCAATAGCAATATCAATAATCAATATCAATGATAAGGTAATATCTAGAACTTGACCGGTATTGTTTGCTTAAATTATCCTAAAATTGTCAAAACAGTTAGTAGAGTAGGCCTACAGGGGAAACCACGGAAAAAAACGCGCCGAGTACACTACCTCACAGGTGGTGTGGAAATGTGTGCATATCATATATTTTATATAATGTGATTCTTAGAATCGCGATATCTCAGGAATGGCAACTCTTAGGAAAAAAATAGTAAGGACTATTTTTGTAGAGAATTTTAAGATATACAACTTTGGTTTAAGGTTCTTTTTTGATAAAACTTACCGTTTTCGAAAAAAATCCAACAAATCTCAAATTTTGACCTTTGACCCCGAATAACTTTTGTTGCACACATGGGATCGATAGGGACTTTTAAAACTTTATTTGTTATGGTATACCCTAGCTCTCCACCAAAATTTGGCTCTCGGGCAATTTTTGTTATTTCAAATGTCTATATAGACCGGGTTATAAATACAGCGTTTGTTTAATATTTGAAATCCTGATGGAGCTGTTTCGCGGAACAGATGCTAAATAAATTCAGTGGAAATGAAAAACAGTATGTTATTATGTTCACACGCTTAGTATCAATTTCCATAGTATCAGTCGATTCCATAGAGATTTTTGTATTGCTAAAATGATCAAAATGGTAAAAACGTAACTATTAATAAATACGATTTTTTGCGGAGTAATGATGTATGATTTTTTTTATATTTTTTGTTTATAGAATCATCAAAAAAATTATTGTACGCAATCTTTAGTATAAATTTTAAATTTTACATTTTGAATAAATGAAAATTGTTTAAATAGAAATCGAAAAATTGTCTACCTCTCCTTGTGTGGTAAATAAGCCTATTCGGCTTTGTTTCAGTGCTTCCAGTAGTTTCAAAATTTACAGAATCAAAAACCTTCTCGTAATCGATAAATGCAAGAACCAGTGTTTTTCAATTTCAATTTTTCAATTAATATCTATATGGTATGCAAATGGTCGTTTGTGCCATATCCTGCTCTGAAGCCTGCCCGTTTTTTGAGATGATAGAAATCAAGTTTAGGTATTAGTCTCTTTTGCTAATAGACCAGGGTAATAAGATTTTCTCCATGACACTTCAACAGCAGGGTACTGAAGCATTTTTTCAACAGGTAACACCTGTAAGAACAAATTGTAACTATTTCCTGCGTAGGATCTGGCGGCCATTTTTATTTATAAACAATTTAGTGTCAAAAACGATATTTTTTCCTTTTTTTGAAAATTAATGGAAATCAGTATGACTTATGGTTTTCTTAGTACAAACATCTTCGAGAGAATGGAAAAAGCTTTAAAATGGCGTATTATAAAGTTTAATACACTCATTTATTGTTAATATAATTGAGAAAAAAGGTCGAAATTTAAAAAAAAATTAATTTTGCAATAACTATTGTAAAAATAAGTATAGAGCTTTGAAATTTTTGTCAAATGAGGGTTCTTTGGTGCTTAATATGTGACAAAAATTTCAAAGCGATTCATTTAATTGTTTAAATTTTATTCAAATAGTTTATCCCAGAGAGCTTTTTTTTGCAATAACATAAGTCAGAAAAAAATATTGTTAGAACCATTCTACATGTGTGTCAAATGAAAGAGCATGAGCTAAACTTTCAATTGGTTTAAAAAAAGTGCATAAAAAATGCATTTATTAGTAATAAATAATTATGCAAAAGTATGTTCAATTTTTCCTTATAAACTTTTTATTTTTTTATATAATAAAAATTATATATTTATTACAATTTTTCATCAATTATCATATAAATAACATTACTTGGTAGTTATGCACATAACAAACGGTAAAAAATAGATTTTTTTGAAAAAAGTTTTCAAAAATTTAAAGGATTCAAAAAAAGAAAAATTGACGATACTTTTGCGCAAATATTTATTACTAATAAATGCATCTTTTATTCACTTTTTTTAAACCAATTTAAAAGTTTAGTTCATGCTCTTTCATTTGAGACCTGTAGAATGGTTCTAACATCATTTTTTTCTGACTTATGTTATTGCAAAAAAAGCTCTCTGGGATAAACAATTTGAAGGAAATTTAAACAATTGAATGAATCGCTTTGAAATTTTTGTCACATATTAAGCACCAAAGAACCCTCATTTGACAAAAATTTCAAAGCTGAACACTATTTTTTTCAATAGTTATTGCCAAATTATTTTTTTTGCAATTTCAACCTTTATTCGCATTTATATTAACAATAAATGAGTGTATTAAACTTTATAATACGCCATTTTAAAGCTTTTTCCATTCTCTCGAAGATGTTTGTACTAAGAAAACCATAGTTCTTACTGTTTTCCATTAATTCGAAAAAAAGGGAAAAAGGCCGTTTTTTGACACTAAATTGTTTATAAATAAAAATGGCCGCCAGATCCTACGCAGGAAATAGTTACAATTTGTTCTTATAGGTATTACCTGCCGAAAAAACGCTTCAGTGCCCTGGCTGTTGAAGTGTCACGAACAGGGTATATTTTTGTCTTATTACCCTGGCCTATAATGTTTTCGTTATTGGTGGCATTTTTAACCGAGTCTGTTAATTTATTCAGATCGTCGATACTTAGAAGTTTCTGATTATTACTCTGTAAGGTTTGGGCTATATTTTTTATGTCTGCTTCTGGCTGCTTTGGTAGCTTCCAGAATATGCGTTTTTATTGCTTCTTCTTTGCTCTATCTTTGTGTACGTTTACTGTTACTCTGGCTCTTATCTATGATCCTGGCCTATGATCGCTTCGTACTGATAGTTTATTGAGTACAGTTACATCTTGAACAATTTGTTTTGTCTGTTCTAAAATATAATCTTATTCCGTTTTAGTCCGTTTGAACTAACCCACGTTCATATCCTATTTTGTTTCTTCTTAAAAACCGTTCATTGCATACAGTCTGTGTTGCAACAGAAAGTTAGTAACCATTTCTCTTCTTTGGTGTCAGAATCCGATTCCAAAATATCCAATTACCACTTTCTTCTTATCGTTGTTTTTCCTTCCAAGTTTGCAGTTAAAATCTCACATTACCAGATTGTAACGGGCCGGCCCTTTTCCTCTTTTGATTTGCTCATAGAAGGCTTTGGTTTAACAGGGCCAAAATATTTCTTTTAAAATGTATATCTGCGGAAATTTTAATTCTTTTTACATCATGTAGCCTTTGCATCTTAGTCTTCTACTCATAACGATATGATATCCCTATTCTATCACTGATTGTCTCTTTTCCCTTTCTCTATCTGGTATCTGAAACACCTGTATTTCGGATTGAAACATATATAATTTCCGAAACTGTTCATTCTAAACTCTCATAATCTTCAATTCCCGCGGTTCGTCTGGGAGACCGACAACAGTTAACACTTTTTAAGGTATTCAATTAAAACACTGAAACGTCACAAGGACCATTATTCCAATCATATAGTATATAACACTGGTTTATAGCGTCCTGCGCCATCCGGTTCCTATTCTCCAGCCGCGTTGATCTATCCAATCTCCTGGTCGGAGATCTCTCTGACATGGCTTTCTGGATTCCACTTATCCAGGTTGTTTTCGGTCTGCCCCTTTTCCTTCTTTCCAGGAGTTGCCATTTTATTATTAGCTTTGGGAGTCGATGTTCCTCCATTCTTTGTACATGGCCATACCAACACAGTTGTTTTTGTTGGACTTCTTCTATTATGTTTGTTTTTCTATTCATAATATCTCGTACGTGTTCATTCGTTATATGTGAGACTTTGGAGATGCAGGCCGATCTTCGCCAGAAGTCCATTTCCAGTGCGAGCAACTTCTGTTCTGTTCGCTTATTCAGTTGCCAGGTTTCACATCCATACAATACCACGCTTTTAAAGATGCTATTATATAGCTGTGTTTTCTTTTCTTTTGATATGGTTTTTGACCAAAGTAGTGAATTCAAAGCTCCTATTACCTTCTTTCCCTTCATAATTCCTTCCTCTATTTCGAATTCTCGTTCCAAGGTATATATAATTAGAGCTTGGCTCGATAACCATATCATCCTCTAGTTGTAACTCATTTTTCTGTCCTTCTATAGACATATGTTTGGTTTTCTCTATATTGACGTATAGGCCCCATTTTTTGTATTCTCGAAACAGCCGGTTTGTCATAAATATTAGATCATCTTTATCCTGGGCAATCCCCACCTGATCGTTAGCAAAATGCAGTGTGTATAGTACTAGTATTGAGTCGTCGTTTAGCTGTATCCCCATTCCAGAACACGATTTCCGCCACTTATTCAAGACCTCATTTATATAGATTTTAAACAGTGTTGGCGATAAGCTGCATCCCTGCAAGGGCGGATCCAGGACCGATTTTCGGGAGGGGCCATAAACTTTTTTTGGGGAGGAGTACCAGAAGTACGGGGGGTAATTTTTAAATATTAGGGTTACAATGGTGAGTTTTAAGTCACTTTTCACACACTTTGAGAAGTGCCTTAAAACTCACCATTCCTGCCATAGTACCGATTAATACACATTTCTTCGGATCCAAGTGCAGTTCTTTCAACAAGTTTAATACTATTTGTTCCAATGCTTCTCCTGCCAGGCCTAGTTCTTTCCCTCTTTCTTGATTTTCACTAATTATTTTTAGATTCTCATAAGCGTCAATGAATTTGACAAAGTCTTCACGAATGTTGTTATTGTGTATGTATCCCAAATTTAGAGAAAGCTGTTCCACGTGGGATACGTCAGTCGTTTCGTCAAATATTATTTGTTCAATTATTTCTTCACGACAACATGTTATTAATTGGTTTTGACTGCTGCTACTAATGCATGTTGCTCAGGAAGATGCTGTGGATAGGTGTTATTTAAGAGTTTTATTTCCTGATGCGATTTTAAACCTTAACACTGTGGTGCTAAGGCAAAAACGATATGTCAAAAAACGTGATTTTGCAGCAGACGAGTTTAAAAGTTTGCGGTGTTGTTGTAATAGTGGACCTATCGGAAACAATTTTATTATTTACTGGTTACATGGATGCGTTTAGCCATGTAGGGTTTTGCCATCACATTCGTCATCGGTCAAGGTACATATTGGCATCAAAAACGAAAAATCGATAATTTTTGACATACCGGGTTTTGCCTTAGTTCCACAGCAATTCCTCCGATTCCTAGGTCCGGCATCTTCGTCCAGAAGCATAAGGCCATCATCACGATGGTCTGTCAGAGGAATATTTTGTCGACCTAAAAACACTATAGACCCTACTATTGGTCGTAGTTTTTCTTTATTTTTTGTTTCTGTTTAGACCTCTGAGAGTCTATCTGGTTAATGACTGACTTTTGAGGGTTGCGATAACTTTTTAGAAAATTCAGCTCAACCTGAACGCACTCCTTGTGGTATGATGTTTTTTCATGGGTTTATATGACTCCGTCTTTGCTCTTGAGTTTGGCGAAAGATGTTAAAGGTTTCATGACAAGTCTTTGGGCTGTCATCCCGTTATTGGATTGTGACCATATTTTTCATTAGAAAACTGCTGTTTCTCCATGCGTCTGGTATCTTGCAGTGCAATATTAATTTTTGTATAAGTTTT
This sequence comes from Diabrotica virgifera virgifera, assembly GCF_917563875.1. Lineage (NCBI taxonomy): Eukaryota > Metazoa > Arthropoda > Insecta > Coleoptera > Chrysomelidae > Diabrotica > Diabrotica virgifera. The sequence continues at coordinate 26,126,818 of NC_065452.1, forward strand.
GTCATCTCTAGGGTTATACTGTCTCCTCCGTATTTTAGAAGCTCCTTGGTTATTCCGTCTGGTCCTGGTGACTTTCTATTTTTGAGTGAATTTATGGCTATCTCTACTTCCTGAAAACTGATTTCTATTTCGTGTCTTAATTCAGGTACGTTATTGTGTTGATTATTATTTTACTTTCCCTTAAACAGTTCCGTCAAGTATCTTTCCCATTCGTTTGCTGGTATGTTATTGTATTCCTTCAATTCTTAAACGAAGAAATGTTTAGATGATCCCTACTATTCACACCTGGAATAATAATTGATCATCCTGACCCTAGCCGTGGATTTTATTTAAAAAGCACAATAGTCAAATACCAAATTTCAGTATAATATACTGTATGTATATAATATAAATTTTCAATATAATATACACAAATGCATATTATGCATTTGTGCCTACTGTATTGTGGTATTGTACCCTTGAGTTTGTCGCTACTAACTATATTTATAGACATTTTCAGAAGCCTTTTCCAAACTGGCAACACTAGTATCTTTTGCCCACGTTTAAAGTTTTGTTTTTACCATTTTGCTCTATTCTAAAAGTTTCTATGATCTAAAAAAAGCATTAAGAGACATGCGAATAATACATGCTTAGACAAGCTGTTTAGTTATAGCACGATAAAAAAATTGATATAAACCTTTGAGCGATACGTCTCCGGAGGAGGTACATGGCTGTTAAATACCTAAAAATACCCGATAATTAGATTAAGTAACTTGAGAAATTTTTTGCTCCATCAACCCCACTCTTAACATGTATAGTGATAATCTATAATAAAACTAGGTTCACTTTTTGATAAAGTGATTTCATTGCTTCCCATAAAGTTTTATTTCTTAAGGGGGGGCTATGGTTTGAAATATTTAATTTTTTTTATTATTACAAATAAAAGTGCATACTTTCAAGAATACTCTCCGAAAATTTCAGATTAATCGGAGTAAAATTGTCAGAGATACAGTGTGTTAGAAAAAATTTCGTATTTTTGATTTCTGAGTGATACCAAAAATTCAAAAATCATTAAAAATAAAAAAACTCGACGATGTTACCTCATAAGCTAATTAAATCTTTTTGCTTTTTTTTTTGTTTCTTATGATCCAGTGATGAGTTTTAATGTCCACCGCAAAATACAATTTTTTGAGCTGCCTGTCAAAATTTGTCATCAATGGCTTATTTTTCAATATTCTGGATTGAATTTTTTTTAATATTCCTGAGTTACATATATTTAATATGTTTATTTAAATTAAAAATAAAATAATTATGCCATAGCTTCAAAAAAATTCACAAAAATGTGCTTGATATGTTGATTTCAAACCATACTCCCCCTTAAATCATAAAAGAAATTTTCAATTCTTAAATACCGGGTGTCCACTTATATTTTCCCCCATTTTAACTGCCTATAACTTCTAAACAGCTCAAGATAGAAATATGCGGTTTTCGCTGAAATGTTTTATTTTAGTAAAAGTTTTGTCTGAATGGATTGAGCGGATTTTTGAAAAACACGTTGTTGACTTTTTTTTAATGGAACACCCAGTATATTTTTTTGTAAATTGAAAGAAAATTCATTCACCTATCCATCGATGTAAAGTTTTTCAAAATCGGCTGTCAAATCACTGAGTAATTAATTTTTAAAATGAGAGGTGCAACGTGGATATCACATACCTAAATAACATAGCTAAGCAAATTGATATTATGTTATGTGATTTCCACATTGCATCTCTTATTTTAAAAATTAATTGCTCAGTCATTTGACAACCGATTTTAAAAATAATTATATCGCTGGATAGGTAAATTATCATTTTTTCAAGTTTTTAGGTAAATGACCATTTTTTATATCTATATTAAATAAAAAATGCCAGATTTAAAAAAAAAAACGTTGTTGACTTTTTTTATTAAAAGACTCAGTACATTTTTTCGTAACTTGAAAAAAAAAACGGTCATTCACCTATCCAGCGATATAAATTTTTTTAAAATCGGTTGTCAAATGACTGAGCAAATAATTTTTAAAATGAGAGATGCAATGTGGAAATCACATAACATAATATCAATTTGCTTCGTTATGGTATTTAGGTATGTGATATCCACGTTGTACCTCTCATTTTAAAAATTAATTATTCAGTGATTTGACAACCGATTTTGAAAAACTTTATATCGCTGGATAGGTGAATGACATTTCTTTCAATTTACAAAAAAATATACTGGGTGTTCCATTAAAAAAAAGTCAACAACTTTTTTTCAAAAATCCGCCATTTTTATTTTTGTATTTGAAAGCGATATAAAAAATTCAATCCTTTCAGACAAAACTTTTACTAAAATAAAACATTTCAGCGAAAACCGCATATTTCTATCTTAGCCGTTTAGAAGTTATAGGCAGTTAAAATGGGGGAAAATATAAGTGGACACCCGGTATAACATGAATCATTCAAAAATATGTGGAAATTGGACTAGTTTCCATGCCAAACACATTCATCATCGGATGAAACAGAATTTTAGAACTGATTTTTCATAAATAAAAAGACATACATAATATATTATTACCATAGACACTTTTTAAAACGCCACTGGTAGCAAAATAATCTTTTTCTTTTCATTCCTTTGGGACTTTTCATAATTTCGGGTAGGAGCCTTATCTCCTGTTTTATCCATGCTTTTCTGTATCTTGTCAATATATTGTTTGTCAAGTTTGTATTCCTTTATTCTTCTTTTCTCATTCTTACTTATTTGATTGTCCCTGCCATATTGGCATTTTATATTTACATACGTATATTTTGCTTTTATGTAATTATTAATTCAAATGAATTGATAATTTTAGATGGTTTTAAGACAGATTAGCACCTAAGGAAGACGCTCGGACAGGTCGATTTTTAAAATAATCATAGTATATTATAGCATCAATGTTTCGAACTTTACGAGATCCCTCTTCAGGCGACAAGCATAGCTTTGATTTTTTTAAATAGAAATGTACATCATGTGACAATTCATTTAAAAGCTTTTGAAACACTGATTACAAAAATGTATAATACTTTAATCCTTTTTGAGGGCTTAGGCGCAAAATTTCGGTCGAATTAATTTTAAACGCATTCGTATTTTTGAAAAATTTAAACGCAGAATGAAAAATTGCATTATTACCGAGGCGAGGGAAATTCCCTTAGAATAAACAAAAAGTTTCTTTCGAATGATATATTTGAAATTAAAAATCAAACTAAATTTTCTCTTTTTTTCACTTCTGTGACTTATTAAAATAAACATGAAACAAGTTGTCAGGGACTTTCTACCCTCAATAATACTGTAATATTTCATTTTGCGTTTAAATTTTTTAAAAATACTTACATATTAGTTTTCTCAGAATTCGAAAAGAATTAATGCATTTAAAAATATTTCGACCGAAATTTTGTACCTACGCTCTCAAAAAGGATTAAAGTATTACACATTTTTGTAATCAGTATTTCACAAGCTTTTAAATGAGATGTCACATGGTGTACTTTCCCATTTAAAAAAAATCAAAGTTATGCCTGTCACCTGAAGAGGGATTACGTTCGATTGTTCGATTAAGTTCGATTAAGTTCGATTGATGCTATAATATACTATGATTATTTTAAAAATCGACCTGTCCGAGCGTTTTGCTTATGTGCTAAAAATAAATAAGTTAATTAGAAGGGGGGGTAACACTTATTCCAGCGCACACTGTATAAGATGCACCATATACGGCTTATGGCACCTATGTTAAAAAATTGGAAGGAGCTAAAAGGATTGTTAAGAGAGTCAACTTCGAAATGAGAATTACCGAAACGGAACCTGTTATGTATTGAACTCCTGGAAAGAAAAATAGGTAAAGACCTGATGGTAGACATATGAGGCATGTCTATGAAGCGAATTAAGATTAGTCACTTAGTCGACAATGAGGAGCAGTGGTCAAAGTATAAGTCAGCAATACTAATCCGGTCAACTTAGACATCAAAATGCTTGGCAAATAACAAAAATTGCCGGAGAGCCAAATTTTGATGGAGAGCTAGGGTATACCATAACAAATAAAGTTTAAAAAGTCCCCATCGATCTCATGTGTGCGTCAAAAGTTATTCGGGGTCAAAGGTCAAAATTTGAGATTTTTTAAATTTTTTTCGAAAACGGTAAGTTTTATCAAAAAAAACCTTAAACCAAAGTTGTAGATCTTAAAATTCTCTACAAAAATAGTCCTTACTATTTTTTTCCTAAGAGTTGCCATTCCTGAGATATCGCGATTCAAAGAGTCACATTATACATGATATGCACACGTTTCCACACCACCTGTGAGGTAGTGTACTCGGCGCGTTTTTTTACCGTGGTTTCCCCTGTAGGCCTACTCCACTAACTGTTTTGACAATTTTAGGATAATTTAAGGAAACAATACCGGTGAAGTTCTAGATATTACCTTATTATTGATATTGATTATTGATATTGCTATTGATTATTAGGTTAACTATTGTTTTGATTTCTTTAGATATTTTAATCAGATTCATATTCTTGAAAGTCTACTTCAACAAGTCTTCTTCGATTTCATCTTCTTCCTCTTCCTCTTGCTGGATGTTCAAAAATTGTTCAAATGTGACTGAGTCATTGGTCTCTTCATTAAAATCACAGGAGTCTTCCTCTGTTGTACTAAACTGGACATTTGAGCAAGACTGATATTGGCAGTTGGTACACGCTAGAGAACACAGCAACCCGACTTTTTTACATCCACATTTGGCACTACAACCTTTTTTGCAATTGCAAAAAATAGTGTTAAGGAGTTTTTCTGGAGCAGGTGGGAGTAAGGTTTTAATCGGTTCCAGAGTAGTATCTATTAATGTCCAACCCCAGTCTTCTGGATTCAGTTCATTGCCTAGCCATGTTTGAACTTGATAATATACTCGATACAAATGTTGAAACGCAGATGCTGATTTTGGAGGAAGACATGATAGTTGTACTTGTTTCATGTTTCGCGTATTTTTTACAAAAGTTAAGTATCGGTATTTATCAAGACAAATAATTTTTTTTGGAGCTCCATAAACCGCAAGAAGAAAGCGAATTCCTTCCGTAATTATTGTTTGGGGTGTAGAATCAAGTTCTGTAAAAACTTTACAGCAGTCAGTCAAATCTTTTTTTTCGAATAATTTAAGTACTGACGTTTTGCCCCTTCTGTACATTGCGGACGTAGTGTCGCAGCTGGTTATCGCATGTAAAAATAAAATGTACTTTTGGCATTTGGGATAAGCCGATAAACTATTCGAAGAATATATCTCTGTTCGCTGTTGAGCCCTTCCAGGTTTCAGAAAATAAATAACTTTATCTACTGGAGTTCTTGCAGTAATCAGTACCAACAAATCAACACCTTCACCAACTACAATTGTTGTGTTTGTTGCCTTAAATTTTTCAATTGTTGTCTCAATTATAAGGACATCTGCGTCATTTTTAGCTTGTTTCACTTCAATATTCGCAGCTGTTAATTTGTCAGTTAACATTTCAGCCTTCTTTCAGCTTTCTTCTTGCGGTTTATGGAGCTCCAAAAAAAATTATTTGTCTTGATAAATACCGATACTTAACTTTTGTAAAAAATAAGCGAAACAAGAAACAAGTACAACTATCATGTCTTCCTCCAACATTAGCATCTGCTTTTCAACATTTGTATCGAGTATATTATCAAGTTCAAACATGGCTAGGCAATGAACTGAATCCAGAAGATTGGGGTTGGAAATTAATAGATAATACTCTGGAACCGATTAAAACCTTACTCCCACCTGCTCCAGAAAAACTCCTTAACACTATTTTTTGCAATTGCAAAAAAGGTTGTAGTGCCAAATGTGGATGTAAAAAAGTCGGGTTGCTGTGTTCTCTAGTGTGTACCAACTGCCAAGGTCAGTCTTGCTCAAATGTCCAGTTTAGTACAACAGAGGAAGACTCCTGTGATTTTAATGAAGAGACCAATGACTCAGTCACATTTGAATAATTTTTGAACATCCAGCAAGAGGAAGAGGAAGAAGATGAAATCGAAGAAGACTTGACTGTTGAAGTAGACTTTCAAGAATATGAATCTGATTAAAATATCCAAAGAAATCAAAACAATAGTTAACCTAATAATCAATAGCAATATCAATAATCAATATCAATAATAAGGTAATATCTAGAACTTGACCGGTATTGTTTCCTTAAATTATCCTAATGCCAAAACAGTTAGTGGAGTAGGCCTACAGGGGAAACCACGTTAAAAAAAAACGCGCCGACTACACTACCTCACAGGTGGTGTGGAAACGTGTGCATATCATGTATAATGTGACTCTTTGAATCGCGATATCTCAGGAATGGCAACTCTTAGGAAAAAAATAGTAAGGACTATTTTTGTAGAGAATTTTAAGATCTACAACTTTGGTTTAAGGTTTTTTTTGATAAAACTTACCGTTTTCGAAAAAAATCTAAAAAATCTCAAATTTTGACCTTTGACCCCGAATAACTTTTGAAGCACACATGGGATCGATGGGGACTTTTTAAACTTTATTTGTTATGGTAAACTCTAGCTCTCCACCAAAATTTGGCTCTCCGGCAATTTTTGTTATTTGAAATGTCTATATAGACCGGGTTATACTCTCATCTGCTGAAGAGGCTGTTGGATATACCATAGAAAACACTACGATTGGTTTGATGAAAACGATGAGGATATTCGGACATAGATAAAAAAAACATAAAACGTACATCGCTTGACAAAACGTCCCAAATTCAGTTGCAAAAACAAACAACAGCACACAGGATGCCAAATCGGATGTGCATAGGCAAACTCGGCAAATCAAAAACGAATGGTGGACAGCTAAATCACGTGAATTACAGAATCTGGTTGACACTAACAATACCCAGGGCTTTTTAAGTCAACTAAAGCTGTATACGGGACCATTCAAGGTTTAAATCCATTGTGATCAAAAGGTGGCACTCAACTTTTTAAGGATACCTCCTAAATCAACTGCCATTAGAACGAACACTTTGAAAAACTTTTAAATAGACAGTCGCGGGTCAATACATAACAAAATTCTTCAAAAACGTACACAACATCATCTAAACAACGTTCCCATCTTACAAGAGGTCGAAAAAGCAATCAAACAACTAAAAAACAACAAAGCTGCTGGTGCTGAAGGAATTCCAGCGGAGCTCTTTGAGAAGGGAGGCCCAGCACTTAGGCAACATACATAATTACTTATCAAAACAATATGGAACACTGAAATGATCCCTGCCCAACTATGATATGCTTCTATTGTTTCCAACTACAAAAAAGCGGACGAGGTCCTGGGGGTATCATTACTTACTGTAGCTGGAAAAATCGCAGCTAGAATTCTAGTAAATCGCCTATTGCATGTTGCATAACAATCAATACAGTCAAATACAGTGACAGCTAACATGATTTTTAGTGCAATGCAAGAAAAATCCAGAGAACAAAACCTCCCACCCTATATAGATGTTGTTAAGGTGTTCGACACTGTCAATCAAAAAGTGCTTTTAAAAATCTTAGCCTATGTTGGATATCCTTAAAAACATATTAACCTAGTGCGAATTGTATGACAATATGACTGCCAGCGTTTGTACTAGCGATGGAAGCACCGAGTCTGTACATAATACAAAGGGAGTTAAACAGAGGTGTATAATTGCTCCGACGTTCTTTTCCATTTTCGTAGGAACAATAATGCATCTTATTAGGGAAGCTTTACCACGAGGTATATACATAGAATACTGTTTTGACGGAGGACTAAACAGACTCCGAGTCAAAACCAACGTGTCCCAAAACAATGCTACTTATTGTGCTCCAGCAACATTATTGTAGGTTTCATCAGATAGTCGTAAGCTTCAGAAAATAAAAACATATAGAGAGGTTAAAAATTATGGAATAAATTCATTTTTTTGGAATAGGCAACTTTGGAGAATAATACCAAGACAGGTCAATGTTTATTTTTAAATGATTTTTTGACATATATATCATACCAGTGACGTCATCCATCTGGGCGTGATGACGTAATCAATGATTTTTTTTAAATGAGAATAGGGATCGTGTGCTAGCTTATTTGAAAGGTTATTCAATTATATATTCAATAATATAAACATTAACCTAATTATTTATACAGATTCAAAAATAATTTGTTTTGAAATAAATAATTAATTAACACAAAAAGAAGAATGTATGTAAAAATCCACGAGGAAAATAAAATTCCTATAGCTGGCTGTATACCATAAATCACAAAAAATACAAGATCCTTTGTAAAAGGTATATGTAAAAGACCCCAATAAGGGTTACATCACAAAACAAAACGTTTTCGGATTAATAGGTGATCCATCATAGGGCTTAACACTGATGATGGATTACCTATTAATCCGAAAACGTTTTGTTTTGAGATGTAACCCTTATTGGGGTCTTTTAAATATACCTTTTACAAAGAATCTTGTATTTTTTTTAAGAATGTATGTAATCTATTTTCCAAAATACATTTTACTGCTGTTAAAAAACAGAAAAAAAATGGTTCATTTCATACTTATTATACATTGCTTTTCGCTTAAATTCGATGTTCAAGCTGCCACCCACCTGCCTCTTGGCAGTTGAAACATTTAATTTAAACGAAAACCAATGTTTATTTGCCAAATAAACTTTTTTTTTTTTTTTCTGACAACAGTAAAATATATTTTGAATTATATAAATTAAATACATTCTTATTTTTGTGTCAATTATTTTAATTTAAAAAATATTTTTTTGAACACCCCGTATAAAATTGTGTTTATATTACTGAATAGAGAATAACCTTATAACCTTTCAAATAAGCTAGCACACCACCCCTATTCTCATTTAAAAAATCATCGATTACGTCATCACGCCCAGATGGATGACGTCACTAGTATGATATACCTATAAGCCAAAAAATCATTATTTTAAAATAAAAATCGATTTGTCTCTGGATTTTTCTCTAAAGTGACCTATTCTCAAAAAAAAATATAATTACTCCATAATTTTGAACCTCTCTGTATATATCTATGCAAAATATATCTTCCAGAATGCCTTAAGGGTACAATTTGTGAGTCTTTGTATTTAAGTTGGTAAACACAAGGATATTATAGCGATTTCAAGGTACTTTCAAATGAATTACATTTTCATCAAGAGTTGGGGGTGAAGAGAGTAATTTCAAAAAGCTACTTTTTAATAATTATCAATAATAAAATAAGCATAGATGCTTATTTGCTGTAAACAACTTATTATCATATTAAACTTTTGCTTTGTTATTTTTCAGCCAAGTAGTTGGACAGCATGAAAGCCATACTAAATTCTAGTCATGTGTTTAATATGATAAGGATATAAATATAATACACTAAATATATTATATATATTTATTATTTGCTACAAAACGGTCAAACATTTGTGGTAACGGATTCTTGTATATGTGTGCAAAAGTATAGATACATACTGCAAGTGACCTCATACTCTATGGAAGCTGTAGTTGCTTCCACTTTTTTATGGGTGGTTTTCTGGATGGGTGGGTAGATTTCTTCTAAGATTGCTAAGATTTTTAGTTGTTCTTTCTGTCTTGCTGTTTTTATCTCTATATTTTTAAAGAAGTTCTGTTTTCTTGTGATCCGTCCAAACTAAGGTATGTACTGCATACATACCTGACGAATAATAAAGACACCTCAATGTTTGCTGAAAAAAATCTTCAACAGATTGAGGAAGATAAATTGGGACCGGAGGACGCTAGACTGGAAAGGCCACCAACAGCGAAAGCGAAATTGAATTCAACTGGAAACCTCTTAAAGGCCAAATTATCTTCTAAACAAAGAGGTAAAAGTAGTCATTAAAAATATCTCCAACAAAGGGTCTGGGACGAAAGACATTATCTACTCCAAGACTCCAAGAGTAGATAATGATTAAAACCATACAGGCGAATCTAAAGCATGCCAAGGCTGCTTCATCTACCGTTGGCAGAAGATTCCCAAATGAAGCTAGATATGTAGAACTAATCCACGAGCCTTGGGTTACTCTGACAGGCATAATTGGCGGCTTAGGAATCCATCTTAACTAAGGTACTGTATTGTTCAAACGGGATAAAACACAGAGCGTGTATTGTACTGAGGAAAGATGTTAATCACATGTTACTTTCAGGTTTCTGAAGAGAAGATGTGATTACAGCTTAAATAACTATATCGGTGGAAACGGACAGACGGAATGTGCTTTGCATATGACGATAACCCGTGTAACGGTGTCACCAAAGGCCATAATAGACTTAAAAAGGCTGAGAGCTGAAGGGACAACTATAACCTAGGCCACAACAAACTTCTTAGGCCGAGTGAAAGGGTGGTTACGCGCCCAGTAATATTGAAACTTCTTTTTACGGTGCCTATCCGTGCCGGATGTTGGCGATCAGCATGGTTATTCTAACTTTGCTTGCTGCTATTCTGAATAGTCCGGTTGTCTGTATTAAACCACTTTCTCAGGTTATGAAGCCAAGATATTCTTCTTCTCCCTAGTCCTCTCTTTCCAAATACTGAAGAATGAGTTGCAATAAGCCATATCTCTGTTGATTCCTCATAACATGGCCAAGATATTCTAGTTTGCGCTCTTTGATGGTGTTAATTATCACGCATTCCTTTCTTATTCTACGTAGGACCTCAACATTAGTCACACGATCCACCCACGAAATTCTTAGCATGCGTCTGTAACACCACACCTCGAATGCCTCGAGTTTTCATAAGGAAGCATCGGAAAGTGTCCAGGCTTCTACTCAGTATAATAACGTAGAAAATGCATAGCATCTGATGATAAAGATTTTGGTAGCAAGTGGTAAATCGTGAGTTCTGAAAAGCGACTTCATCGTTATTAACGCTGATCTCGCATTTCCTATGCGTTGTTTTATCTCACTTGAGTGGTCGTCCCATTGGCTGTTTATGTTGGTACCAATGTATGGGTGGCTGTCCACCCTGTCAATTTTTTGTTGGTTAACCAAAAGCTGTGTATTTAATATTTCGCGCTTACTGACTACCATGTACTTTGTTTTTTTCGTATTGAGATTAAGTCCCTGTTCTCTGCTTATATCTGATAAGCGCGACATTATTCTTTGCAAACCATCTAGACTATCTGCAAAAACTACTGCGTCGTCGGCATATCTAATGGTGTTTAGACGCAGTCCGTTGACCAAGGCTCTGCACATTTGCGTGTTTTCAAGCTGTGGGCGATCGCTGGCAGGTCAGCAGTACATGAGTTGAATTTATTCACTGCACACTCGCGTGCACGCCGCTGGTCAGCTCGAGTGTGCAGTGAATACATTCAACTAATGTACTGCTGACCCGCAAGCGATCGCCCGAAGCGGGTACGCAGCTTGAAAACACGCAAATGTGCAATACGCCTTCCTGTAGTTCTCCCAGCGCTTGCTCGAAGATGTATTCAGAGTATAAACAACACTGTTGGGCAGAATTAATCCTTGCCTTACCAATATTGAACTGAACCTAACCTAACCTAAATGACAGTATAATCATGACCGATATCTAGTTTCGTGCTTTTAATTTAAGTCCATTTAATTTCTTAAATGTTGTTATGTAAAAGAATCTTTTCATATAGTTTTCTTTAGTTCGAATATAGAGTGAAACAAAACTAAACATATTTTAAAAAATACGTAACTCAAAATGTTTTTGCATTGGGCGATATGTGCGTAAAATGCGAAGAAAATAACGAAAACGAATTTGTGTTAGAATATAACAATGCACACAAAAAATTAACAATACATGTATAATAAAGTTTTGTCAGGTAAAAAATATGAAGCCTTACTCGAGTTTTATTTTTTTAGTTTTTATTATATTATCACGTAATTTCTATATAGATACAATAGTTTTGCCACGTTTCCAATAGTTCGTCAGTATTGGTCTTTAGATTACTTTCCTTATCCATCACAAACCATGTTTGAGGTTTAATCTCTGGTAAGGAGTTTGACCTTATGAAATAAATCTCTCAGTTCATTCCGACAACTATGTTCTTCTATAATTTCTCTACATACTTGAGGCATTAGCATATATAGTCCAAGTAACCAATATAGTGAAACGGGTCAGATTTGCAGGTTTTGATAGTTCGGCTTTAAGCTATAGTCCGGCGGCAGGTTTTTCTGGTAATGAAATATATTATGTAATTAAAAATATTTATTTTTTCTTAGGTATATTCCGTTGCAGGAAATATATCCTATATGCTAAAATTATTGTTGACCATTTTTATTTACATTTCACCTTACAGGAGCCCTTCTATTTTTAAACCGTCAGCCATGTTGAACAAAATGTTTCTAATCTGAATGCAAAACAACAAACACTCTGCAGTCTATTAACGACTTGCTTCCCAACTAAAACTGTCATCTGATTAAAACAAACTCAGGAAGGGATCAAATTTCGCCGCCTTTAAAGCCATTCTACAAAATAAGTTACTACGACTATACTACGTTTTATGAATGCCACCCATTGTTACTCTAGGTTCCTGGGAATAGTGGTAATCCAAAAGTGGATACAAATGGTGCTTCGATGCAATCGAAGAAATCCTTGGAGACGTTTGACAGGTGGTAGTTGCTCAATTAGATGTTTCTCCTGTGATGTTTTGGAGAAGATTCAAGGAACAGCAGAATCGCTTAAAAACCGTTCAAGAGTTACCTACTGGATAAAGACTATCAGAAAAAACGGGTTTTGGGATTGACTTTTAGAAGAAAAAAAGGGAAGTACACTGGACATCAGATTAGTAGAGCCCTGATGTCTATTTTTCTTGGGCAACCACAGATTTAAATTGTAACTTATTCACTTTTACTTGAAGTTTTATGAAAGGAGAAACAACAGGAAAATAATCCTTGAAGCTGCAAATCAATTTCGTCAGAAGCCAATGATTTACCAGAAGATTTGTTTTTCCTTTTTCAAACGGTGGGCATCAAAAAATGAAGGTCATTTTGAACCTTTCTAAAATACACTACATATTTATGAATAGGCTAGTAAGATTCCTGAGACTTTTTGGATTTGCGAATAACATGAAAATGCATTCATTCTTTATAACAAATTCTGGAGTCTAATGAAAAAATAATGTAACTCAATAAAAACTGGCATTTAGAACAAAAAAAAAAGTAAGAAAAAAGTTTTAAAAACATTGTTTTAAGTTAAATTTACCATAATTAAAATGTGACGCAATATACACAAATAGACCGGGCAGTATCGTCGCCCCCGCTAGCGAAATTATTCCGATTCGATTTTGTTGCACAAACTTACTCAAAAAGAGGTCCTTATAACATATCCACAGGGTGCCGGGCGGTGCCGTGGTCGAAAAATTGTTTAAACAATTTTTTTTATTCTGAGCAAAAAAGGTTGTCATTTTTTTTCTAAAACTGATTGTTGTCGAGTTATATGCGATTAAATATTTGAAAAATGCGAAAATGGCCAGTTTCATTAATAACTCGATTAAACATTATTATTATGAAATTCAAAAAGTCACCAAATCAAGTTTCAAATCCCTTCTTCAAGGTCCTGAAGAGATTTTTGTCATTATTTTATTAGAAAGCTGTTATTTTTAATTATTAACAATTAGCGCTATAGTCCAGGATTTATCGTCGCCCCCGTTAGTGAAATTATTCCGATTCCATTTTTTTGCAAAAACTTACTCAAAACGAGGTCCTTATAACATATCCACAGGGTGCCGGGCGGTGACGTGGTCGAAAAATTGTTTAAACAATTTTTTTTAAACAAATTCACAAAAAGAATTTTTTCGCTTCGAACCAATTTTTTTTAGATAATTTGGGACATTCTGAGCAAAAAATGTCTCTTGTGATTTTTTTCTAAAATTGACTGTTGTCGAATTATACGCGATTTATAATTTGAAAAATGCGAAAATGGCCATATAACTCGACAACAATCAATTTTAGAGAAAAATCACAAGAGACCTTTTTTGCTCAGAATAACCCAAATTATCTAAAAAAATCGTTCGCAATAAAAAAAATATTTTTGTGAATTTGTTTAAAAAAAAATGTTTAAACAATTTTTCGACCACGGCACCTCCCGGCACCCTGTGGATATGTTATAAGGACCTCGTTTTGGGTAAGTTTCTGCAAAAAAATGGAATCGGAATAATTTCACTAACGGGGACGACGGATACATCCTGGACTATAGCGCTAATTGTTAATAATTAAAAATAATAGCTTTGTAATAAAATAATGACAAAGATCTCTTCAGTACCTTGAAGAAGGGGTTTGAAACTTGATTTGGTCACTTTTTGAATTTCATAATAATGTTTATTCGAGTTATTAAGCCTTGAAAATGGCCATTTTCGCATTTTTCATATTTTTAATCGCGTATAACTCGACAACAATCAATTTTAGAAAAAAATGACAAGAAACCTTTTTTGCTCAGAATAAGCCAATTTATCTAAAAAAAATTTGTTCGAAATGAAAAAATTATTTTTGTGAATTTGTTTAAAAAAAATTGTGTAAACAATTTTTCGACCACGGCACCGCCCGGCACCGTGTGGATATATTATAAGGACCTCTTTTTGAGTAAGTTTGTGCAAAAAAATCGAATCGGAATAATTTCGCTAGCGGGGGCGACGATACTGCCCGGTCTAAAAACTGTTGAGGTTTGTGGATCACACCTCACATATTTTTTTGGTACAGAGGTTTCGTTACTTTTTTGTCTATTATTTTGTAACTTCAACGGCCTGCAACTTTTTTTGTGTATCTTTTTATACTAAGGTAATCTATGTTTAATCGAGCTATTTTTGACCCCAGAATATCTGGTTAACTTTATTTCGTATCGTTTTGTTACACCCTGAATAATGGATAAACTAGTTATAGAATCCTTGAGGCAAACACAAGAAAAAATGACGACAGAAGAATACGTCTGGTTCACATTATTCCAGTAGCATTCCAGTCAAGCATTCCAGTCGAGCGGTGAAATATCACTGGAATAATGTGAACCTGCACTGGAATGTACCATTTCAGTGATCAATAAAGACTGAAATGACGATATTTGTCATTCCAGCAACACTGGAATAGTGTGAAGGGCCAATCCAGTGCTTGACTACATGTTGAAAATTGAACACGCATTGTTTTTTTTTTGAATTCTATAGTTAATTCTGAACAATGAAGTTAACTTAAACTCTTTCGTTTGTTTCTTGATAAAACTTCAGATATAATTTGCGACATACGATGATTTTGGCAACCGAAACAGATGCCAGGCTTCTGTAACTATTTCCAGTAGATAAAACGGAAAGAGAGTCGATCGGACAGCTCAGTGGGACTAGCGGCTGAACGCACTTCACTTCGCCGTGATCAATCTGAGTTCAAGCTCCACCCAGCCAGGTAAATGGAAAAACAAAAAAGGCTAACGCGTCAGTATAAAATTCTAATATGAATCTGAAGCTTACACTGGAATATGCGGGCGTCTAATCGGCCTATGAGGGAGCAGTACGGCAAGGAATAAGGGCTTGCGGCTCGGTGACACTCCCCCATAGATCCCTACCGGAAGGGCGTTGACGCCTAAATACCGGTGCATATAGTTCTTCTAGTTTTATTTTTGCAGATATGGCATATCTTAATAATGTATCGCTACTATCTTGAATATTGTTTGAAATTAATGATAACAACTCCTCAAAATTTTCTGCTGTCATTCTCATTGCCAGTCTCTATTCAAAGGCATCTTCTAATTTCAGCTGTTGTAAAAGCATTGTTGAGCCTACTTTTTCATTTCTTTAGCTTATCTACATTCTCACCCAAACCCGTTTTTTGGTCTTTAGTTCTTCCACTACATCAGTTACTTCTAACATTAATAATTGAACAGTTGTACAAAACAATTTCTAAACTTCTTTCTTGAAAGCAATGTTAATATAGTGTTACTGATCTTACAGCTTTTGAATAACTGGAATAATGTGGACGATATGATCCAGTCCAGCACTGGACTGGATTAACTCGCTGAATTTACTAGATTGGAACTGTGAACCGGTCATAAAACTTCAAGCTACTGATATGAGTGAGACCCTGTTAGTCCAGGGCGCATCCGTTTTGAGATGATGTTGAGAGGTGATTCATATTTTTTTGTAGTAATTACTTGGAAATAACTCATATAATAATAATTGCATTATTTTCACACTCAAAAAGGTCCGGAATATTGTTTAAATAATCAAAATCAAATCAAAATCAATCAAAAAATGAAGAAAAAATTCGACTTTTTTCTTCGTTTTTTGATTATAACTTTAAAAGTATTCATTTCCGAGAAAAGTTGCACTGACATAAAAGTTGCGTAATTAAATTTCCTACAAGATAGGACAAGTTAATATTTTTAAAAATTGTCACCCTTGTTGCAAAATAGCAATAGTTGCGAAAAAAAAAAACATAAAAAAACAAGTATTCGCATTTTACTGTTTTCAACCTTTTGTGCCACACTTAGGACCTTCATATTTCACCCAGAAAAACTGTATGATATAAAAAAACAATACTGTAGATTTTATTAAGATCAGTTCAATATATTTTGCAAAATAATAAACTGGAATTGTGCATACATTAGCTTGATTTACAAAAAAGGAGACAAAACGTTGTGCAAAAACTACAAAGGTATAAGTATAACCAGTGCAATGGGGAGGTTGTATGGCCGAGTATTAAAGAAAAGGGTGGAATTGGAAATTCAGAAGAACAAAGTGGTTTTCGCGCCGGTAGATCGTGCGCAGATAACATATTCGTGATGCAACAAATAATAGAGAAAAGAAGAGCAAGGAATCTGTCTACTCACCTAACATTTATTGATCTGGAAAAAGCCTATGACACGGTCCCTTTAAAGAAACTCTTTGAAATTTTGACCACGATAGGCATAAGCGAAGCATATGTGCGAGCAATTCAAAATATGTATCAAAATCCGAAAAGTTGTATTAAACAGGGAAAATCTATGTCGAAACTATTCCCTGTTACAAAAGGTTTAAGGCAAGGGTGCTGCTTATCGCCAACACTATTTAAAATATACATCCAGAAAGCTCTGGAGCAATGGAGGAAAACAGTTGGTGGGATGGGAATAATGATTGAAGAAAACAACTTTGTTTTTTGCTGATGACCAAGTAATTCTTGCCAACGATGAACATGATATGGATTATATGCTAAGAAAGTTACAGATCGAATATGAAAAATGGGGCCTATGTATGAACATGGAGAAAACGGAATATTTAAGAATAAGGAGAGGAAACCGAAGATCCGGAATTAGAGTTAAGAAATATAAGGAAATGTAAGGAATATAGATATTTAGGAAGCATAATATCAGAAGAAGGAACTACAAAAAGAGACATACTGCATAGGATACAGCAAGGAAGGAAAGCAACCCGTATTTTAAATGGTCTACTATGGTCTAACAAGGTGAAGCTGAACACAAAGTTAACAATCTACAGAACATTTGTGGAACCTATTATAACTTATGGAGCAGTGTTGGCAACTCACAGGAAAGAAAGAAAAAATATAGAAGTAGCGGAAATTGATTACTTACGTAGAGCATGCAGAGTATCTAGATTAGAACATGTACCAAATGAGGAAATAAGACGACGAACAAAGAGTTTATATTCCACGGTTGACCATATAGAAACAAATAAATTGCTATGGTATGGTCATGTTACGAGGATGTCAGAGGAAAGATGGCTAAAAAGAGCATTAAATTACACACCCATAAATAGAAGAAGAAGAGGAAGGCCTACAGAAACATGGAAGAAAGGCATAGAACAGTCTATGGCAGATAGAGCTATTGACGAAAACGAATGGGTGGAGAGAAAACGATGGCGAGCGAAATGTGGGATGCGGAGGAGACCGCAGGAACCCCACTACTTATATATAAAAAAATTCCTAATGCCATGCTTATTGACCAATTTAAATTTTGCAAATTGCAAATGAAACGTAGTGTTCTTTTATATGTAAAAAAAATTCAACTTGCTGTCTGCTTTATTTTCCGTCCTGCAAAGTTTTGAAAAATTGAATTTTTTTTTGCGAAAGCTGGATTGTAAAAATTATTTTGCAAAATCTATTGAACCGATCTGAATGAAATTTATAGTATTGTTTTATTATATCATAAAGTTTTTCTGGGTGAAATAGAAGGTCCTAAGTGTAGCACAAAAGGTTGAAAAAAGTAAAATGCGAATACTTTTTTATGGTTCTTTCGCATTGCTATTTTGCAACAAGGGTGACAATTTTTAAAATTTTTAACCCATCATATCTTGTAGGAAATTTAATTACGCAACTTTTATGTTAGTGCAACTTTTCTCGGAAATGAATACTTAGAAAGTTATAATCAAAAAACGAAGAAAAAAATCGAATTTTTTCTTCATTTTTTGACATTTTGATTATTTAAACAATGCTCCGGACCTTTTTGAGTGCGAGGAGAACTCAATTATTGTTATATGAGTTATTTCCAAGCAATTTCTGCAAAAAAATATGAGTCACCTCTTAACGTCAAAATGTACTCATATTTTTACAGATGCGCTCTGGACTATGTATCTTTCAGAACAGTACATGAATGGATACGCAAGTATGTCGAATTTAAAAATACCTGGCTAACAAACCAAACACAGACAGAACATGGTATGGCTTGATTACAGTGCTGTGCAATCACAACTACACTTAATACTTGGTAAAAAAAAAACAAAGCCAATGAGAAGTTTTCCAAACAACACTCACCGGGCTTGCGGGAGTTCTTGGCCAACTCGGACTGCCGAGTTCTCCGTATTCTTCGTGCATTGAGTTTATACTTGCTGCACCAGGTGAAGGGACAGTATTTTGAGGTGTCGTTGGATGGCTATAGAGGCTCATGTCGTTTTTCCGAGAAGCTTTCGGCGTCGTACATTGCGGATCTTCGCCTGATGCTGAAAAAATATTAAAATATAGTCTCATATAGAAAACAATCATATTAACATAAATATGCAGATGATTTACAGTACTCTGTTCCGTGATATTTTTTAACGAGACAGTTCCTAACCCCACAAATGGTAACGGACAATCCATAACGGTATAATTCGTAACACCAACAATTAGTCTTTTGTAGCAAATTTAGCATTACTGTATACAATGTATTTTGCACTTTTCTACACTAAAAGTAATAGTAACTACTTTTTTAAGACCACTTCTTTTTAAATATATTTCACACATATTTTGGTATATATTTTTGTAAATATGACAACTAAAGAATATTTTTTAAATTTTTTATCCTGAATTATCACTGTAGGTAGAGTAATAAAACTACTGTTACAGGTAGATTATATTTATTTTAAGACACACTTTTCAAAATACATTTCTCCACGAAATATTAAAGTTGTTAAAAATTTATCCTGATGCTGATTCGTTAAACTGATAAACGTGATTTCAATTGCAACTGTAAAAAAAATTGAAAAAATTGAATAAACGGTTTTCGCACCACGCTTTTCTTTAACGAATGTGTTACATTTTTTAAATTTTTTTTATTTTTTGCTTTTTAGTTGATTCTTTTATAATATGTTTAATTTTAGTCACTCGTAACTAAAGAAAAGCGTTTCTTAAAAATATTTTTTTCATATTTTTTTATTTTTTACTTTTTAGTCTTACACTTTTTAAACATTAAAATATATCGTCATGTTTATTAAAATATGTATAAAACATATGATGTACAAACATGAAAAGTAGTTGGAATCAGCAAAAAAATTGAAACTTTATTGTTTATTTATGAAGCATAACGTAAACAATTAACGTAAAAAGTGAAATTTTGTATAGTTCATATAATTAGCTACAATCTGTAAAAGTTTCAAGTTTCTTCATTGTAAAAAACAAGAGAATTTAAGCATTTTCCGTTAAAATCGTTTTTTTATTTAAACACTTAATAAACAAAAATTTTTTTTGATTGACTATTCGTGTATTGTTCCCGCGAATGCATGTCTGCAAATTTTTAGTCATTTGCATTGAAGAAAAGGCAGTCAAATTAACGTCCAAAGATTTGACCCAAACGATTGAACTAAAGAAAAGCGTTTAATTAATTAATACGACAAAACGAATTCTAATGTTAATTGTAGCACAAAACGTCTCTACCGGTGGTTTTTCTAAGACTACGATAAAGACACGAATTTTTTAATTCGAGTTTTGGTTGAAGTTTTGTTTCGTATCGTATTGAAATTTGACACGAATAAACGCCGATTTATATAGAAACAAATATATGAGCGTTCAAAATTTGAAACTTATTGTTTATTTATGAAGCATAACCTAAACAATTAACGTAAAAAGTGAAATTATGTATAGTTCATATCATTAGCTACAATCCGTAAAAGTTTCAAGTTTCTACATTGTAAAAAAACAAGAGAATTTAAGCATTTTCCATTAAAATAGTTTTTTTTATTTAAACAATTAATAAACATAAATTTTTTTTATTGACTATTCGTGTATTGTTCCTGCGAATGCATATGTATGAAAATTTTCATTCATTTGCAATGAAGAAAAGTCAGTCAAATTAACGTCTAAAGATTTGATGCAAACTATTGAAGTAAAGAAAAGCGTTTAAAAAAGTTGGTTTCCACTTTATCAAAAATAAACAAAATAATTCAATTTTGACGTTACGAATTATACCGTTACGAATAGTTATAGTTACGAACTATCGATGTTCGAAGTGTCGCGGTTACGAATTGTCGCCGTTACGAATTTACCGCGTTACGAATTGTGGGGTTACGAACTGTCTCGTTAAGACAGTACTCCTCTGAAGTAAAAAAAGAAAGGCAAACACTGGTGAATTTTTGGAAAAAAATATGAAATTGAAAATGGAAAACACAAAAACAAAACGATAGTAAATGAAAATAGATTGTACAAAGTATAAGTAATTGGAAAAACTAGAGAGATAAACAAAAGTAGTCGCTGAGATAGTAAATACACGATTTAATTCAGTGACAGACTTGAAAGATAATTCCAAAAGCTGACAAAAATGCAAAGGAATGCACAAAAGAAATGGCGATATCGGATTACGCAAATTGACAGAAAAAGAATAATATATGAAAGAAATAAGCCAATAACAAGAGATAAGAAAGCATAAAAAGAAGAAAGAGCTCCATTTCGACGATTTAGAAAACATAAGGTATTGGTAATTAGAAACAACGAACAAGAAGAAATTTCATTAGAAAATTGAAGTCATACTAGACGTGGAAATACTTACCAGCAGATGCGTTTGACAATGTGGACTGCTGTGAACCTTCATCGATGGGAGTACCATCAGGTCCGGTCGTTACAACAGACGTGACAGAACCTCCCGACGCGGTAGTCACGTGAGTATTGAGTCCACCCTGTGCTGTAGTTGTTATTCCGTTATCCATCATATCAGAAACCATTTGCGTGTGAGAATTTGGCGTTGAACTTGGAGGAGGCATGGGACCCTCATGGGGATGGTTATTGGGAAGAAGGTTACTACCAGGAGGCATATTCGGAGGTCCCATTGAAGGCGGAGGACCCATGCCAGAATGGTGGTGACCAGATGGAGGACCCATGTGATAGTTTTGAGGAGGACTAGCGCTTGGTGTTGTGGGACCTGGAACGTTTTGAAAACCCATTTTATGCTGAAGATGGTGTTTGAGGTAGTGCGGTGGTCGTGGCGTTGATCCAGGAGATTGTGACGCTGGCGCTTGCGTCGTCGTATTTGGCCCGTTGCCTTTTGAGCTGGTAGACATTGAGGACTGCCACGATTGCTGGTATGGTGGAAATTGTGAGTTCTGCATATGGTTAGGTGCGGATCTTCCAGGAAACTGCTGTGGAGGCATATTGTTCGGCGGGGTTTGGGAAGTTGGTGGACCGTACCCTTGACCGGGATATTGAATATTACTAGGAGGCCGTGGAGGATAGCCAGTTTGAGGGTATTGGTTTGGTTGATACAGAGGCATTTGTTGGTTACCAGAACCAGATACTACCATACTGGGGTGACCTTTATAACCATGGCTTGGATGTGGACTCGAGTGCGAAGTCGGATAGCTGCCCTGAGTTACCATTGGAGAATGACTTATTCGACTAGGTCCGTTGCCGTCGGACTGTCCACTTGAAGGCCGTGGTGGCATTGGTGGAATGTTTTGGCCTGAAACAAAATGATACGACTCGATATTAAATTTAAAAAACGCAAATACACGTGCACATAAAATATTAATTCTGGTTTCTTCTTCTCATGACGTCGCCTTCTTAAGCAGATTTACAATCTAATCGACTATCGTTATACAGGGCACTGCGTTCTGTTTCTGTTGACGTCTTCTCAACCCTTCAGACAAGGAATAATAGGGCTCAGCGTCTTTAATATCACTAAGGTACTACAACTTCTCCTTAATTGTCAGAAAGAGTTCGTTCTTTTCTCGTTCGTTGAAGTCTACGCTGGTCGTAAGTTCTGTCAATATTTCTGTTGGGAGTGGGAGTTGGTGAGTTCTATCTTTCTTCTTTCCGCTTGTGTTAGGGTCCAAGATTCACATCCGTAAATCAGTATTAGGAATATTAAGCAGCTCATCAACCTCATTTTTAGAGTTTGTGAAATTTAAGAGTCCTTCCACATCTACATTTTATTTTTTTCTGTAAGGTTGTGATCAATCATCTCAGATATAAATATGAGCTCACAACCTCAAACCTACCAATCGTGATTATGTGTGGATGGTTGTTATGTAGTCTATTCACTATCACGATCTTTGTCTTTGATATGTTTAACTGGCGACTAAATATTTGACTTTCGTTCTCAACCAGTTGTATGAGGTCAATTAACTCTTCTTGACTATTTGCAAGAAGGGCTGCGTCATCTGCAAAACGTAGGTTGTTTATTTTTCGGCCACTGAGATGCCTTTTTCCCATCCTTCAAGAGCTCTTCTCATCTCCATATATTATGTTAAATATTTGTTGAGACAGTATACATCCTTGTCTGACACCTTGTTCTGGATGGAATTCGTCTGAGTGTCAAGCACTTTAAAAGTTCCAGTAGTGCGTAAAATCAGACTTGTTAACTGTTTTGTGTGGCATATAATTTTTTTGTATGATTACTCTTAGGGTTTGCTCACTACGGAGAGCAATGGATTGTATCCTCGCTCCGACCCTTGCTCCCTGGTATTTATATTCGTGAATTCTCGTATTTAAAATAATGTATTTACTTTAAATGCAAGAATTCACGAATATAACGAATATAAATACCGGGGAGCAAGGGGTCGGAGCAAGGATACAATCCATTGCTCTCCGCAGTGAGCACAACTTTAGTTATTCAATTAGTATATTTCCATGATTAACAGTCTAGTCTGCTTAGAATTTTATTCAGACCTAGCGACATCAGTTTTTGAGATTCTCTAATGCTTGGTCGTTTTCTTCTATGATAAGGATTCTATTTGTTGCAATTATCTCTGGAGTTTCCGCTAGATTTAGATCTTCTCTGGTATTAAAGAATTCAATGAGGTAGGCTAGGCTGTCTAGCTACTAATATGGATCAATCATTTTTTAAATAAAAAAATCGTAAATAAATTACATAATATGTAAAAATCCACAAGGAAAAAGTTTTCCTGTAATAAACACATATTATGTGTTAGTAAATAAATACTACTCACCTACTGCGGGTGACATAGACCTCGAGCCTGTTGATCCAGTTGGAGACGGGGTCGGCCTCATACCCTGTGAGTTTGGTGTACCCGGTGCTGGGCCACCAGAGCTGTCATTGCTGTTACCCCCACTTAAATCCTGTAATAAAAAATAACGGATTAGATACTTGGACGCAACAAAAATATATACTGTTAAGATATATGTAGGCTGGGAAGATCTATACATTATTATTTGGCACTCAGGCTAAGGCCAGACAAGCGATAATTTACGGCGCTGTAAGTGCAGTAAAATGAAGCGACAGTAGCTGCAGTAAAAAGCATGGCCAGACGGGAATATAAATTACGGCGTGTGGCGAGATGTAAATACAGTGTTTTGGTCGTTGTTGTGACTAGATGAGCTACAAGTTTGGACCCAGGTCCATTCGTCTGCGACACGACGCCAAAGATGGGCCCGTTCGATGTGGCTGCGCGATATTTTACAGCTCAGTCTGGCCATCCACTACACTCACCGCGGGACCCATTTTCGCACTTCATGTTATTGCTATTACAGCGCCGTAAATTGTCGCTTGTCTGGCCGTAGCCTAACAGAAATTAATAGACGGGTTTTAGAAAACCATGACTTAAAACAAACGTGTTTATAAAATACTTAAGGGAATTTGTTCTATACAGGGTGAGTCATGAGGAACTGTACATACTCCTACCTCGTATAGAGGCCAATATGGGGAATAACAAATGACCTTTAAAAAGTGTCTGCTCCCATTGTTTAATAATATACAGGGCGAGTTTCGCATTTTGATAGAAATTTATATTCGTCATAATTTTTGAACGGTCAGATCGATGTGTCTCTTATTTTGGTCAATCGTTACACTATTACCACCTAATCAACTGATTTATTCAGACTAGAAAAAAATCAGGTCCGGCTTTAAAAAATTAGTTCGTTTGAGTCTTAGAAAAAATTTCACCCTGTGTACGCTTTTTGAAAACTCTAATATTCATTTTACAAATTAGACAAATAGGCAATTAAAATGGCATATTTATTTTTTCCCCACACGATTACTTAATTTTTTATAAAAAAATCAAATTTGACTACGAATTAAAGATTTGGTAAAGTGAACCATAGATTTAAAAAAAATTAACTTATATTACAAAAATTAATTTTCTTAAACAAATATTTGATTTATGTTACCACCCAATCAACTGATTTATTCAAACTAGAAAAAAATCAGGTCCGGCTTTAAAAAATTAGTTCGTTTGGGTCTTAGAAAAAATTTCACCCTGTATACGCTTTTTGAAAACTCTAATATGAATTTTACAAATTAGACAAATAGGCAATTAAAATGGCATATTTATTTTTTCCCCACACGATTACTTAATTTTTTATTAAAAAATCAAATTTGTCAAATCGCAATTTTACCATAAAAATAAAAAAAATTAAACAACGTTTTTCTTAAAATTAAAAGTTTCACCTTTTTTTTTCTATAATACGTCTAGATCTAAAACTCCCCATAACACTTCTCTTGGGACTCATAGACTTTAACATAGACGTGATCAAATAGATAAATTTTAAATTTTTTCACTTAATTTTTGCGATTTAACTTTGCAATTATTCACGAAGCTGCACCTTTTATTTTTAAAAATTCATAACTTTTACGAGAAGAAGACTGAAAGTCTACAACAATAATTTTCATAGTCTTCACAATGGTAAGAGATATGTGCTGTAAAAATTTCAAAAAAATTTTTTTAAATGGAACGTTGTAGCGAATTAAACCGTGATTTCATCTTTTTTTTCATTTTTAGGTTAAAATTCCGATTTTGACAAATTTGATTTTTTAATAAAAAATTAAGTAATCGTGTGGGGAAAAATAAATATGCCATTTTAATTGCCTATTTGTCTAAATTGTAAAATTCATATTAGAGTTTTTAAAAAGCGTATACAGGGTGAAATTTTTTCTAAGACCAAAACGAAATAATTTTTTATATCCAGGCCTGATTTTTTTTCTAGTTTGAATAAATCAGTTGATTGGGTGGTAACATGAATTAAATATTTGTTAAAAAAAAATTAATTTTTGTAATAAAAGTAAATTTTTTTAAATCTATGGTTCACTTTACCAAACTTTTAATTATTATTCATAGTCAAATTTGATTTTTTTATAAAAAAAATAAGTAATCATGTGGGGAAAAAAATAAATATGCCATTTTAATTGTCTATTTGTCTAATTTGTAAAATTCATATTAGAGTTTTCAAAAAGCGTATACAGGGTAAATTTTTTCTAAGATCCAAACGAACTAATTTTTTAAAGCCGGACCTGATTTTTTCTAGTTTGAATAAATCAGTTGATTGGGTGGTAACATAAATCAAATATTTGTTAATAAAATAATTTTTGTAATAAGTTATTTTTTTAAATCTATGGTTTACTTTACCAAACTTTTAATTCATAGTCAAATTTGATTTTTTTATAAAAAATTAAGTAATCGTGTGGGGAAAAAAATAAATATGCCATTTTAATTGCCTATTTGTCTAATTTGTAAAATTCATATTATAGTTTTTAAAAAGCATATACAGGGTGAAATTTTTTCTAAGACCCAAATGAACTAATTTTTTAAAGCCGGACCTGAGTTTTTTCTAGTTTGTATAAATCAGTTGATTAGGTGGTAATAGTGTAACGATTGACAAAAATAAGAGACACATCGATCTGACCGTTCAAAAATTATGACGAACATAAATTTCTGTCAAAATGTGAAACTCGCCCTGTATATTATTAAAAAAGGGGAGCAGACACTTTTTAATGGTCATTTGTTATTTCCCATAGGATCCTCTATACGAGGTAGGAGTATGTACAGTTCCTCACGACTCACCCTGTATGTGCCATGTAATTTTCGAATTAATCTCGAATTTATTCAATGCAGATTTTCGAGTTTTCAACCATGAAAGTTATTTTCTTACAACAAGTTAGTTCTTTTATTTTTCCTTTTCGAATCAGGTGCAGTGTTTTGTTTTAATAACTCTCAATGCTTAAGTATTTTTTCGTAAGCACATCCACATTTCCAATTCTTATGTTTCAATTCCACTTTCAAATACTTCATTCTTTATCTATATTATGCTACACTAAGATGACATTTACAAAGGAACTTTTCGCTTTTTAAAAAAATTGTTGTTATTCTTCGTTTTATATATCTACGTCTATATCTAGTTACATCTTTTTGTGGTTAAAACTTTATATACAATGCGAGCATAAAGTACGTAAACATACACCCCAATGTTGGTTATGTAAAGCCCAATTCCAACGACGCGTTGAAGAACGTGTTGAAGCGGTTTACCGATTTAAACGTCGACAAAGAGAGATAGAAAATATAATAATATTGAAAAGGAAAGAGAGAACAGTTTGCACCCCAAAGTACTGTAAAATTAATAAATATTTACTTTTATGATAAAATCAGTCGGACCATCATGTCCACAAGAATATCAAGGAACAGCGCCACTGTGGGCGGTAGAAATTTTATTAAATTGGCTAATTCATACAATGATAAAAATCTTATCACAATGTAGTTGACCACTACATAGTAAAATTACCACGGCACTTATCGTAACAGCTCCCTAGCTCAGTCGAAAGAGGGACGCTTGAGCACCTATATGTTAAATATTTTTGAACCGTGTCATTTTACGGACAATTGCTCCTCCAGCACAATAAAAATAGGGTACAGAGGCCATAAATTAGAGTTTGGTATTAGCTTAAGGATCATAAATAACACATTTTGAGAGAAATTTCGCCATTCCACGTTGCGTTGAATCCCGTCTTCAGTTTTTCTGGTACATTTTTCTATTTCACTCGGCCTGCCGCGCTAACGTTCCGTCGGATTTCTTTTTAAGATGGACCAGCGATTTAGGCTTTGTACACACGCAGGCGGTTACGCCGCGTTTTACCTGTAAAACTCAAACGCCGCGTTTCAAGTTCCTAATGGTCGAACATATGAGGACGATTTGACAGCGTTTGACTGGCGGTTCCATTCCTCTCCTAGTAACTTACAACCGCCGCGGTTTGACGACGTTGAGCGGTTCATGTGTACGATACGTTGCGGTTGCATTTGTTCATTGGTAACTTGAACCGCGGCGTTTGGGTTTTTCAGGTAAACCGCGACGTCAACGTTGGCAAACCGCCCTCATATGTACGAGCGCTAAGTAACAAATGGTATCGTGCGCATACAACCGCTCAACGTCGTAAAACTGCGGCGGTTAGCGGTTAACGTCGGCTAATCGTGGTGTGATCGTGGCGTTAACCGCCTGCATATGTACAAAGTCTTAAAATGTTATATTTCCGCCGTTACCAAATGTTCAGTTTCTGAGATATACGGATAATATGCGTATTTTTAAATGAGACCACCCGTATATTTTAGAATCTTTTGTCACAGTTTTTTATTGCCGATGCAACATGTAATCTGTTAATGACCAATATTTACCATGCCAAGATGGCCAAGATGCGGAAATTAAAAAAACATTTAACAGGTATGTGACGTGATGTGCCATCCCCACCCCAAATAACCTTACCGAATAATATTACAGCACCCCTAGGATATTCTAGTGTGAAAGTACGAAATTCATATACTTTTTGGGAATTTCTAAAATAAAAAGTACTGTACCAATTGTTTTGAAAATATGCATGAGCAATTACTATAAAAAACATGTGTACATGTAAAACAATTTTCATAAAGAAATATTGAAAATTAAACGATTTATGCGCCATCTTCTAGGACCCTAGGACCTGAAAAAAAACAGCTCCACTGCTGCAGTGATTGGGACTAAGAGAGATCCTGAAACATAAAATTTCAAAGTGATTATTGAAATATAAATTATTTCCTATACCATCAGCTAGCATTTTTGAAAAATATTAAAATTTGGAAAAATGACGAAGTGTTGAAATTTTTTTTAAAATTAACTAAAACATTCTCAGTTTCAAACAGCCAAATTGACAATTTTTATCCAATCAAAAAACTCCCTAGTTGATGGTATAGAAAGTAACTTATATTTCAATAATAACTTTGAAATTTTATGTTTTAGGATCTCGATTAGTGCCAATCACTGCAGCAGTGGAGCTGTTTTTTATTTGTTCACGGTGCCAGCAGATGGCGCATAAATCGTTTAATTTTCAATATTTTTTTTATGAAAATATTTTCACGTGTACTTCTTTTTATAGTAAATGCTCATGCAAATTTTCAAAACAATTGGTCCAGTTATTTTAGAAATTTCCAAAAAAGTATATGAATTTCGTACTTTTACACTAAGATAGCCCATTAACACGTTTTGGCTGAGTTTAGTAGTGAGATTTTACTCTACTTCTTTGGAAGATTAGCGATTTCTTACTTTTATAATTCAAGTGATTGAACCAATTATAGTTGTTTGGATAAGTCACTCAATATTGAACAATTTTTTTAAATTTAAAAAATTAAATAACAAATCCATAAATTAGCTTGCGGTACTCGCAGTATTTTCGTTTTAATTTTACTTTGTGAAAACTTTGAAAACTGTTTATGTACATAACTGACGAATGGGTGAAGTGAAGAAAATATCAGACAATAGGTAGGCCTATCCTTTTTCAAAAGAATCACCTTAAAAAATAACGGTAAATGAGGTCGTCACTACCGCGATCTAATGAAATATAAAAAATGTAATACGAGGGGCTGTTAATAAAATCGTGTTAATGCCGGTTTGTGTTGCCACATTTGCTTTACACAAACATCAAATTTAATAGTTAATTGTTCAGTTAATTATTGCGGAATAAATCTGAAATGTTATGGTGGTGTTAATGTGGATTTGGTTACAGTCAAATTCCCACATTTTAATAGTCTCAAAAATTAGAACAAGCTTTAATTTTAAAGCGTCTGCAATCAATATTCTTTACTCTAGACCTAGACTCTAGATACAAATTATTTATTCGGGAGAATTATTTTAAAGTCTATAAAGTATCACCATAATAATTGAAATTATTTAATATGTTTCTGATGGCTTTTCACATATATGCACCTTCCTTTCCAAAAAATTGTGGTGGAAGTTACAAAACTGCTCTATTGGGGATTAAGACGACAATCTCTAAGAACTACCCGAGAACAATGGTGTTTGAATGAAATTGGAGCCATAAAAG
This sequence comes from Diabrotica virgifera virgifera, assembly GCF_917563875.1. Classification (NCBI taxonomy): domain Eukaryota; kingdom Metazoa; phylum Arthropoda; class Insecta; order Coleoptera; family Chrysomelidae; genus Diabrotica; species Diabrotica virgifera. The sequence goes on from NC_065452.1 coordinate 26,156,524, forward strand.
ATGTCCTAATTAAAAACTTATCCATGCAGTTGCTGTAAGAACGATTCAAGAAAAGCTTATGAATACGACATCGAACTATATAGTATGTATATAGACTTTAAACAAGCTTTTGATAATGTGAAAAACAAAATTCTGGAAGACAGTCGTAATCTAGGTACATATACCTAACAAATACACTTGCGAGCAAAAAAGTTGACTCACTCAATGAATTGTCGTTTATACTTAGTAATTTCATGTTGCGTTCTTTGAATTAAAACAACTAACGCAAAAAAATATTGTCTATTATAGAGCTTTCAAAACATAATTGTTTTGTGCTAATTGGCAACGTGTTGTATAATTTTCCTACCTCTGTATGGCTTAGACGCTTAGAGAATGCAGCAAACATTGTAACGGGAATGTTCTACGCAATGTAGACCTCTATGAATTTACCGCTGGTCGTCTCAGTCACTTTTCAAACGTTGATCTATATTATGCACTTCGAAGTGGAGTAAGTGAATATTTTACAAATGGATACTTCACCAGTAACGATGGCCCAGGTAATTGCATAATTAGGAGAGGATTATAGCCAGAGGACTGTCGCCCGTCGCCTCCTTAAGACGCAGTCTGCAGTCTCAAGGGTTACCGTCGATACCAGGAGACCGGTAGCTACAGTCGATGACCAGGTTCGGGTTGGCGACGTGTAATGACAGAGAAGGATGATCGATTCATTGTCCTAAATGACTTGTGGAATCGGCAAGCGACAATAGTTGAGCTTCAACAATCATTGAGGAATGTTCGAGGTGTCACCGTAGCTCAGTGGATAGTTAGGAGAAGACTTAAGGCTATCACTTTGACTCCCAGACAAGCTAACACAGGGCCAAAATTGAACGCACGTCAGAGAACACGTCAATTGGGACTTAGTCAATGGTGCAGAGTTTTATTCTCTGATGAGAGTCGAATGTGATTGTAAAGCAATGACAGAACATGACGAGTCTATCGAAGGCCCGGAGAACCATTTGCCCAGTGCTGCAGTGTGAAAACAGTGAGCTATGGAGGTGGTTTGTGTATGGTTTGAGGTTGTATATCTTTATTAGTAAAAACAGAGCTTGTGTTCGTGCTCGGTGGAAGTCGCTGAGGGGGTTTTACAGCGGATCGTTACATTATGGGTATTCTCCAAGAACATGTTCCTTACGCCGGCTACATAGGCGACGGCTTCATGATAACGCATGATAACACTCGATGTCACAGAGCGCGGATTACGAACGATTACCTGGCCAACACCAATTTAACAACAGCAACTGGCCTCCATTAAGTCCGGGCATGAATCCCATTGAACACATATGGAATGTGTTATATAAAATAATTATTTTGAATTTTAATATTCGTTCCATGCCTTCTCTTCTTCTAGTTATATGTCCAAAATATCTCAGTATATTGCGCAAGTATATATAGAATGCGCAACATTCTCCGGTAGACCCACATTTCAAATGCCATTATACGTTTTGAATCTGCTTTTTTGATGGTCCAAGTTTCTGAAGCGTAGGTGGTGATAGGAAATATTAATGCTCGAACAAAGCGTAAGTTTGTGTTTTTTTCTAATGTCAGTATTCTTCCATATTTTTGCGAGTTTGGCTGTTGCTGATCTGGCCATTATGATGCGTCTACGGATCTCGTCTTCGCTCTTCGCATCCTCCACTGTTAGTAATAACGGAGCCTAAGTAATTCATTTGTCTGAACACTTCGTGACCTGCCAAGTTTCTTATCTCCGTTTGGTTGTTTCTGATTCTATCGATGATGTATCGGTTGGTTTCCTGTATATTTATTTTCAAACCATATTCCGTACTCACCGTTCCTAGCCTATTCATAATTTATAAAGGAAAAGATTCCTCTCATTGGCTGTATACCATAATAAAATACCTCCATCCATTTACAATATATTTTTCTGAACTATTTACCTTTTATTCTTATACACAGGTTTTTTGGTTGTGGTTCGGTTGCTGGTGGTTATTGGACACCTCTAATATATAATCCTTCAGTTCATCTAAGTTAAATTGTTGATATTAGTGTTTGTGATCATTGGACTGGCAGATATGTGTGTGCCTTTACAGGTCTCTTATCCTTTGTGGAGGTAGGTTTGGGCATGTTTGTCTCTTGTCAGTTTGTTGACCACAAACATTTTCATTTTGCTTTCTATTAGCTTTGTTATATTCAACAAGCAAGACCTTCCTCTACTTTCTTCTATACATTTATCACACCATTACCTACAATGTTAATCTGAGAACTGTTTTGCCAATTTGTCATGATTATTATGTGATCATTGAGCTGACGGATATGTGTGTGCCTTTGCGTGTCTCCTATCCTTTGTGGAGGTAGGCTTAGGTTTTCATGTCTCTGTTGGTCCAGTAACCACATAAAATGTTCATTTTCTTTTTAACTTTAATTTAATTTCTTTACCTAATTTTATTGTCAATCTCTCTTCAAGTTAGACAACCATTAATTCAAGGCCTACAATTTTTGTTTTATTTTATAATGCATCATTTCTACCTTATTTTCACCCTCGTTTTATTCCCTCTATATTTTATGTTTAATTTTAATTTTATTTTCACATAATTTTCAAACAATAATTTGGCATCATATCATGATTTACTTCACACCATATTAACTTTCACTTATCGTTTTCTTATTTACAGTTCACAGTACTTTCTCTTAAATAATACATCCATTCAGTACTTTAATCTCAATTTCGTTAAACCATAGTATTTTACTTAGTTGTGTTTTATTCACCCTATTAAATCTACTTGAAATTAGACAACCAGTTATACTGTTACATTATGACTATCAACTATATTTTTCATTATAGCCAAATTCCAGATTTATTCACTAATTCTTTTACCTTATAATTATTATCTAATAATTTTCTTTTTATTTTATTTTTATTTTTCTTCAGTTTATTTTCCTTTTTCTTTTTGTTCTTCTTTTTACCAAGTGACGTCATTACCTGTTGGCAAAATTTTCGCTTTCACCGCCATGAAATTTTCATAAATAATTTCATGTGACTATTAATTTAAATTGTTTATTCTTACTCATTTATTTAATATCTAATTAAATTCATTCAGTTAAGTAAAAATATTTTTTATATTTTTTGCATTTCTAAAATACAATATAACTACAAACACATAAAATTCCCTTGAAGGTCTTGTCAATATCCGTTCAATGTCATATTTTAGTCTGTCAGTTTGAGGCCAAGATGAAGACCACTTTGTAATACCGTTGCAATTTAATTTCTTGTGACATCGACTTATTGTCGACATTTTTGTAGCCTAAATGGCATAATTATTATTACATTAAGGTCTTTTGACCTAAATATGTAGCTAGTTCCAACTACTTTGGATCTGAAGTAAGTAACCACATGTTGTAATTTTCCTAACTTTCAGACAGTCAAATTTCATCTTGGCTTTTTTAATACAGTGGTTTGCTTATTTTAGGTTTCTACCACCTGATGATGGACTGATTGGTCCGAAAACGTTTGTGATTTTATCCATCTTGGATCATTTTTAGAAAAAATTTTTTAATAAATTATATACCACCTACCTACATGTGAGGTTTTTACTTCATTAGTAAGTATTCATAATTTCTTCCAATTCTGGTGATGACGCCAATATAACAGTGTCATCAGCATAGTTTTTAATTTCTCTTCCTCCTATAGTTGCTCCACCTTGCCATTCCGCAAAAACTTGACGCATGTGTTCACTCTATATATATTGAACAGAATGGGGTATATTATACATCCCTGTCGGCACTCCAGATTTTGATTTTAAGTTTTTCGAAACCACATTATTAACTCTTATAATTAGTGGTTTTATTTACATAAAGTTCTTGTAATAAATATATTAGATGTTCTGGCGTACCCATTTCTCTAAGTATATGCCACATTTTATCCCATTTTACGTTATCGAAGGCGTTGGAGTAGTCAACAAAGCACAAGTATGTTTCTATGTTAAACTCTCGAGATTTTTCGATAATTTGACGAATATTAAGCATGTGTTCTCTTGTTCCTCTACCTGGGATGAATCCGCATTGTTCTTGGGGAATTTGCGGTAAGAGAATTGATTTTAATCTTTCATTGATGATTGTTAGGGTTTGCTCACTACGGAGACCAAAGGATGGTATCCTAGCCTAGAGCATGGTTTCGTACTCTTCATATTCGTGAATTCTCGCATTTAAAATAATGTATTTATTTTACCGGGCGATCGAAACTATATTATCGATCGCTATGTAAAATAAATGCATAATTTTGAATGCCAGAATTCACGAATATGAAGAGTAGGATACTATGCTATAGGCTAGGATACCATCCTTTGGTCCAGTGGCGGATCCAGGGGAGGGCGATGGGGGCGATCGGCCCCCCCCCCTCTCAAACCAAGTTATATATAATGATTATAAAAATATTCATTTATTTATTTATTTTTCATAGAAATTTAGCTAATCGGCCCCCTTCTTGACGATACTTTATCCTGCTGGATCCGCCACTGCTTTGTTCTCCGTAGTGAGCACACGCTTAGAAGTGCTTTGCTCGCGTGAGATATCAACGCTACTGTACGGTAATTACTGCAATCTGTCGGAGAACATTTTTTATATTATATGGGAATCAACGCAAGTTTACCCCAGTCATTTAGCCACTTTCCGGTATTCCATATCTCATAATTTGGTATCCAATCTGAAATTATGCAAAACATTTATACCTCTTTCCTTAATAAGCTACGATAATATTATCAGATTAGGTTATTGACTCGACGTGTGTTTTCAATAAAATGAAATGGTGATTTTCAAGTACAACATAAATACATAATAAACAAAGTTTAATAAGTTTGTGTATTAAATAATAGCAGAAATCTCCTTTAAATAATTCAAGGTCAGCTGGTATGTTTACAGAAACAAAAATAAACAGAAGGTTTTTCTGCCAATTCATTTTTTTGTTTACGGAACTTCTTTTAAACGGGTGGTTAACGTATTAACAACTACAATGTATTTTATAAAAAATTAGGGATTTTTCGGCGAATTTGATCTTACACAAGATCTGGTGAAAATATGTAATATCTTTTTGTGTTGGTTATTTTGCTGACCTTAAATTTTCAATACAACTTTGCATAAAATTTCTACTTCTACTTTAATCAAACAGCAAAAGTCAAAGTAGGTAATCCTAGGAAGTAGAGACAAAAAGAGAGACAAAAAGAGGCGTAAGACAAGATGGCATACTCTCCCCCTTATCGTTCAATCTATATTCGGAAGAAATAATTAAAAAATCACTCGAAGATGTAACAATTGGAATAGACCGTGCCATTTCAATTCTGGATCTAATCTCTTGAGCGTGGTCCCATTGTGAGTTGAGGGTAGTTCCGAGATAAGTGAATCTGTCGACTCTTTGGATCTCTTCGCTATCTGTCATTAGTGCCCCGGGATCTAAATTTACACGGCTGACAACCATGAATTTAGTTTTCTTAATATTAAGGTTCAGTCCGTATGTTACGCTCACAGTTCTCACACGGTCTAGTAAGGCCTGTAGATCATTTAGGCTGGTTGCTAGTAATACAGTGTCATCGGCGTAGCGGATATTATTGATGTATTCACCGTTCACTCGGATTCCCATCTCTAGGTTTGTGAGGGCTTCAGTAAAAATTTCCTGAGAGTATATATTGAAAAGAGTCGGCGAGAGCACATAGCCCTGCCTTACTCCTCGCATGATCTTCACTTGGTCGGTCAACTGGTCTTCGACCTTGACTTGAGCACGCTGGTTCCAGTATAAATTCACGATGATCCGAATGTCCTTCTCATCTAATCCTACTCTTTGTAGGGCGGTGACCATCTTCTGGTGCTGGTAACGGTCAAATGCCTTGGCGTAGTCAATAAAACAAGCATAGACATCACAACTAACATCGCGGCATCTCTGAAGTAGAACTTGTAAGGTGAAAAGTGCCTCAAGTGTACCCATGGAATCGCGGAATCCAAATTGCATTTCACCGACATGATGTGGATGTGGACCTACCGACGAATATTAAAAATAAGTTGGGTAGACCGTATAACAAACGTTGAGGTCCTCAGAAAGAGGAAAATGGAAATCATGAATACGAGTAAGATAAGAAAGTTAGAATATTAGTCCAGGGCGCATCTGCTTTGAGATGGACGTTGAGAGGTGATTCAAATTTTTTTGCAGAAATTGCTTGAAAATAACTTAAATAATAATATTTGAATTATCCTCCCACTCAAAATGGTCCGGAACATTGTTTAAATAATCAAAATGTCAAAATATGAAGGAAAAATTTGATTTTTTTATTGGTTTTTTGATTATCACTTTAAAACTATTCATTTCTGAGAAAAGTTGTACTGACATAAAAGTTGCGTAATTAAATTTCCTACAATACAGAATTGGTTAAAAATTTAAAAAATAGTCACCCTTGTTGCAAAATAGCAATAATTGCGAAAAAAACCATACAAAAACAAGTATTCGCATTTTACGTTTTTCAACAATTTATGCTACACTTAGGACCTTCATATTTCACCCAGAAAAACTTTATGATATAGTAAAATAACACTGTAAATTTTATTAAGATCGGTTTAATAGATTTTGCAAAATAAATTTTGCAATCCAGCTTTCGCAAAAAAATTCATTTTTTTTAAATGTTGCAGGACTCAAAATAAAGCAGATAGCTAGTTGAATTTTTTTTTTGCTTATAGAAGTGTACTGTACCTTTCATATGCAATTTGCAAAATTAAAATCGATTAATTACCACGGCGTCAGGAAATTTTTTAAATAAACATTAATTTTTGGTGCTACGCGCAGGACAACGGTGTTCGATTCACACAAGTTGATTTCCACCAAAATTTCTTCCAATCTTTATCTAATATATTATTTTCTTACTCTATATTTTGTTGTATTTTATTATTTCAATTCCACAAAAATCAAACTAATTTTATTATTGTTTGTGAAATATTGTTTAAACAATTGCATATGTTTAAAAATAATAAACCTTTATTCTCTAAGTTAAAATATATGAACAAATAAAGTTTTTGCTAAAAAAAGTGTTATTTGAAAAGATAGAGTATGTGTTTTTGTTTTGCAATAAACAAATTTATTTATTTATATCAAAATGTAATAAAAATTAAAATGTATCAATCATTATCAAAGGTCATTGGAATGCCCAATCAGAGCAAACTATCCGCTGTCTTGCGCGTAGCAAAAATAATTAATGTTTATTTAAAAGAATTCCTGACGCCGTGGTAGTTAATCGATTTTAATTTTGCAAATTGCAAATGAAAGTTACAATATGTACACTTCTATAGGCAAAAAAAATTTCAACTTGCTATGTGCGTTATTTTCAGTCCTGTAACATTTTGAAAAAATGAATTTTTTTAAATCTAAATTGCAAAATTTATTTTGCAAAATCTGTTAAACCGATCTTAATGAAATTCACAGTATTGTTTTACTGTATCATAAAGTTTTTGTTGGTGAAACATGAAGGTCCTAAGTGTAGCATAAATGGTTGAAAAACGTAAAATGCCAAAACTTGTTTTTGTATGTTTTTTCTCAAATATTGCTATTTTGCAACAAGGGTGACTATTTTTTAAATTTTTAACCAATTCTATATTGTAGGAAATTTAATTACGCAACTTTTATGTCAATACAACTTTTCTCGGAAATGAATACTTTTAAAGTTATAATCAAAAAACGAAGAAAAAAATCGAATTTTTCCTTCATTTTTTGACATTTTGATTATTTAAACAATGTTCCGGACCTTTTTGAGAGGGAGGATAACTCAAATTATATTATTATTTGAGTTATTTTCAAGCAATTTCACCTCTCAACGTCCAAATGTACTAATATTTTTACAGATGCGCCCTGGTCTATATCTCGGCCACGTCATGAGAGAGAATGAATATGTGTTGGTACAAACCATGATGCAGGGAAAATAGAGAGAAAACGAAGTATTGGAAGAAGACGCATCTCCTGGCTCAACAATCTGAGAAAGTGGTATAATTGCAGTTCCGTTGACTTGTTCAGAGCTGCAATCTCAAAAGTGAAAATAGCTGTGATGATTACCAACCTCCTTAGAGGAGACGGTACCTAAAGAAGAAGATACAATTTCTGGGTTTATCAGACTGGTGTAATAAAATAATTCAACATTGTTCAGACGTTTCAGCGGCTTTCCAGACTCAATATTTTCTTTATTTTATGTCTTAAGGTGACTGCAGACTATGCATGTCATCGCGATTCGTGATGCGAGATTACCGGGCAGTACACGAATAGTCTGTAGGGGCTTGTTCGTTAAACATCGATTCGTAAACAACATGATTCGTGTGTGCACAGTAATTCGCTCTTGTGGGCGGTAAATTAACAAACATCAAAGACTGCGCATCAACACGAACCGCTCGGGCGGTGTTATAGTTAATTCGTCCATTCGCTGTGCGCACTAGTTTGTTCGAGGGTGTATATAGACTATGTTAATTCTTTTGCGCCATGATTATAAAAATAGCTCTAGCTATTGTCGCATCATCGTCACTTCCATATTTTCAGAGCAGAAATAATAGTCCAAGAGTCAGCGCTGAAAAATCTCTCTGAATTTACTAAAGCTAGTTTTTTCACAGTTATTTACTGTGATTGTGTAGAGAAACATACTGCGGTCGGTCAAGCGAAACGTAGAACAGGGGTTACTGATAGGTTATCAAAGTTGCTTTCCTGCGAAGGTAATGCAATCCATTTACTAAGGCTGAAAATCAGTACACACATTCTAAACTGAATATAAATAAAAGTTATTATAGTCGGTCAGCTGTATGACGGGACAGAGTCGGTCGGTCGGCCCCAGTGAATGTACAGGGTTATTCACTATATTTTGACCACCCTGTAAACTTTTATTTACAGAATTAGAAAAAAATGTAAAATACAAAAGTTATTCGATTTTTAAATTATGATTTTTTGACATGTATATCGTACTAGTGTCATCCATTTGGGCGTGATGACGTAATCGACTATTTTTTTAAATGGGAATAGGGGTCGAGTGCTAGCTCATTTGAAAGGTTATTCAATTCCCTATTCAGTAATATAAACATTAACATGATTAATTATACAGGGTGTCCAAAAAAAAATTTTAATTAAATTAATTGACACAAAAAGAAGAATGTATGTAATTTATTTAATTCAAAATACATTCTACTGCTGTCAGAAAACAGAAACAAATGTTTATTGAACAAATAAACATTACTTTTCACTTAAATTCAATGTTCAAGCTGCTACCCATCTGCCTCTTGGCAGTTTGAACATTGCATTTAAGCAAATATCAGTGTTTATTTGTGCAATAAACTTTTATTTCTGTTTTCTGACAGCAGTAAAATGTATTTTAAATTAAATAAATTACATACATTCTTCTCTTTGTGTCAATTAATTTAATTGAAAAAAAAATTGTTGTACACCCTGTATAATTAATCATGTTAATGTTTATATTACTGAATAGGAAATTAAATAACCTTTCAAATGAGCTAGCACTCGACCCCTATTCCCATTTAAAAAAATAGTCGATTACGTCATCACGCCCAAATGGATGACGTCACTAGTACGATATATGTCAAAAAATCATAATTTAAAAATCGAATAACTTTTGTATTTTACATTTTTTTCTAATTCTGTAAATAAAGCAGTTTACAGGGGTTCAAAATATAGTGAATAACCCTGTACATTCACTGGGGCCGACCGATCGGCTCTGTCCCGTCATACAGCTGACCGACTATAATAAATTTTATTTATATTCAATTTAGAATGTGTGTACTGATTTTCACCCTTAGTAAATTGATTGCATTACCTTCGTAGGAAAGCAACTTTGATAACCTATCAGTAACCCCTGTTCTACGTTTCGCTTGACCGACCGCAGTATGTTTCTCTAAACTCTACGCAGTCACTGTAATCAACTGTGAAAAAACTAGCTTTAGTAAATTCAAGGAGATTTTTCGGCGCTGCCTCTCCGTCTATAAGTACATAAAATTGCATATTATAGGATGCTCGTGCTCACAATTTTCCGTGAACTAATTCGAAATTGCGACTTACATGGATAAAACAGACATCGCGCTAACGATTCGTGAACAAAGGCATAGTCTGTACTTATGCTCTATTTGAGAATTACTATGAACTACAACGAACTGGACGAATCACGCACCGAGCATCACGAATCGAGAATGCATGCATAGTCTGTAGCCATATTTACATGTTACACTAATGCAGATACAGCACGATCAAATTCACTTTGTATTTGAGATTTGGATGCGCACTGGTGTTGACGTTTCGTTTTTTCCAAATTTTTTGAATTGTATTTTGGTAACCTCTCGACAAGTAAAATACCTGCACGATAACAAAATAAAATACAGAAAATGTGGGAAAACCGAACGTCAAAAACAGTGCGCATCCAAATCTCAAATACAAAGTGAATTTGGACATGCTGTACATTCTTGTTGAAACTTTATATAAGGAATCTAATGGTGCTTCATTCTGAATTAGAAGATTTATTAAGATTAGAAGGTACAGATCATTCCAAACCCTTTTTTCAGTGCGTCACAGATTATCGAATTCTCTCTAACGCATTACAGTTGGAAGTGACAGAAAAAAACGTACCTCTGTGATTATTATACATTGAACTTAGAAAATTATGTATTCCTTGACGGGTATTTGCATATTAAAACGACTTATATTTATAAATGTATAATTTGTTGGTGATTACAATACTCTAAATAGATAACCAATCAATGATGCGAATAAAGATAATTTGACACAAAAGTAATCGATCGTGACCGTATTTTCACAATATAATATGACAAAATGACAACTGTAATTTCTAGGTTAGTATTTTTCAGCGACGTAAATATAAATATTTATGTTATTGGTATATTCGGACATTGTGTAGTGAAATTTGATTTTATATTTATTTATTTTTACATTAAAATATTTTAAATATTAATATTCTGACAAATATTTGTCTAAATATTGATGTTTATATAAATATAAATATTCTGACATTTATCAGATAATGTCCTGGAATGATTTGCGACATTCTTAAAATCCTCTATGACGTCAAAATTAATGACTCACTGAAAAAAGGGTTTGGGATCAACTATATTTAAATGTCTCTACCTATTCTATTTTGTTGCCTTTGATTTCAATATTTACTATAACTTTTTTGTTGGATATTGCCATCACTTTTGTTTTTTCCAAATTTATTATTAGGTTGTAATGTTTTAATTCTGTTTCCCAGATTTCTGTATTTTCCTTCAGAGCTTTTTCAGTCCTTGTCACAATACACAGGCTTCGATGTTTATTGGTTGTAGGTTTCTGTATCCTATGGTATACTTTTTTGTTTTTGCCCAGCACTTTTTAAATCCTTTCTTCAATTACACAGATAAACAGTAGTGGACTCAATACCCCTCCTTGTCTGACTCCGTCGTTATTCGTAATTTGCTGGAAATAAGATTGCCTGTTCTTACCTGATTTATGGTGTTGCAATACAAACTCTGAATTGTGGTTATCAGTTCCATATCTACTCCCTTATTTGTCAAGCCATATTTCCTCTCTGTTCACCCTGTCAAAAGCTTTTTTCATATCTAGGAATCCCAAATATACCGTTTCATCTTTTAGTACTGCTTTTTCGATGATCTGCTACAGAGTGACTTTCTGCTGCTCCAACTTGAAAGATCTATAAAACTATCAAATAATATAGACCGATCTAGTTAGACTCAAAAATAGCAGTGAGGTTACAATAATTACCATCAAGCTGAAAATTGGCAGGATTGTTCAAAATACCATCATAAATGAAATCTAAAAAGTCCTCATAAATCCGACCCGAGCTAAAAAATTTACCCGGGGTCAAAGGTCACCAAATATGGTTTTTAGCGATTTTCAGCGAAACGTTAAGTTTTATCATAAAATTAGTTTTAACAAAAAATGTAGATTAAATAATTATCTATAAAAAATATCTTAATACTTTTCTTCGTAACAGCCACCGTTTTTGAGATACAACGATTCAAAGAGTTGAAAGAGTTCTAATCGTCATAATATGTATTAGTACTCCACGTATACAGGGTGAGGCAGATAACTGGCCTATTAGAAATATCTCGAGAACTAAAGGCAACAGGATCATGAAAATTGAAATACAGGGGTTTTGAAGGATGATCTATTAAATGAAAATATTTTCATCTCTTTGTAACTTCCGGTTATACCGGAAGTTGCTTATAACTTCGGTTTTTTAAATGGGACACCCTGTATATTTTTACATTTTTGGATTCTCTTCTATGTCTTCTTTCTTAAAATATGAGAATTTGTAATGTTATACAGGGTATTTTAAAAGATAATTACGTTTTTTTATTAATTTCGTAGCAATATTCACACCCTGTAGTATTGTAGTAGTTTGACAACTAAAACTCTACTTACGTTCAAATGATTTTTAATATAGTCTGCTATTGTTAAGAATCATTAGTATAGCTAAATCTTTAATTTTCGTGTACAGGGTTGGTCGAAACTGGGAATGAGTATTTTCTGAGTTTTCTTAAATGGAACACCCTGTATTTTAGTATTGTAATGAAATGATATTTTAGGGTACTTTTTTATTTCTTAAGCATTCCCTATACCTAACTGCTTTAATTTGTGCTTAATTGTTAATCGCACCAACAATCTTAACTACGTGGGTATTTTGATAGCTAAACCATTATTGGTAATTTTAAGGATCAGTCTGGATTATTATGTATTTATTTCTGAAAAATTATTTGTGATTGAATATTTTCACGGCCAACCTAATAAAATGTTACGTATTTTTTGTTGCAATTAATGTTTAATGCAATTAATCACCAATAACTCACAAACTAAAGCAGTTAGGTTTAGGGAATACTTATAAAATAAAAAAGTACTATGAAATATCATTTCATTACAATACTAAAATACAGGGTGTTCTATTTAAGAAAACTCAGAAAATAATCATTCCGAGTTTCGACCAACCCTGTATACTAAAATTAAAGATTTAGCTATACTAATGATTCTTAACAATAGCAGACTATATTAAAAATCATTTGAACGTAAGCAGAGATTTTAATGTCAAACTATTACAATTATACAGGGTGTGAATATTGCTACGAAATTAATAAAAAAACGTAAATATCTTTTAAAATACCCTGTATAATATTACAAAATCTCATATTATAGGAAAGAAGATATTGAGGAGAATCCAAAAATGTAAAAATATACAGGGTGTCCCATTTAAAAAAAACCAACTTATAAGCAACTTCCGGTATAACCGGAAGTTGCAAAGAGATGAAAATATTTTCATTTAATAGATCATCCCTCAGAACTTCTTTATTCCAATTTTCATGATTCTGTTACCTTTAGTTCTGGAGATATTTCTAATAGGCCAGTTATCTGCCTCACCCTATATACATCACTGAAGCTGTAATACAAGTGAACATAATATTCTATCGGTCAACTTAACTTATATTACACATAATAATATAAGATATAAATATGATAATTTTTCTACTATACAGCTTGCGGTCTACCGAGGGATGCAATGTATAAGCTGTATTATATTACAGTGCCAACAAAAAAATCTTTACAAAGTGAATGTAACGCGAAAATAATAAGAATTATTATTTCAATTTTACGGCTTATTCCCAACATAAATAGTAAATTGATATGACAAAGTATTAAATTATAATAATTCTTCTTACTTATGCGTCTTATTCAATTTGTAAAGATGGGTTTTGTCGGAATAAACACGTTCTATCGTCCTACCCATTCTTTTCTCAGAAGGGCTTGAACATAATAATGAAAGACAACTTTAAGCGTCGTTTAAACACAACGATAAGTCACAGCAACTAGTTGTGATGACAAGTTGAAACGCTGTTTAGACGCTGCGATTCAATGCGATACCACCTTCAACCCAACTCCAACTTTGATAAGTTGTGCGATGCACCGTTTAAGAGCCTATTACATCTTCCTAAATTTAGTGTCCGATATTTAGAACGTTCTGAATTCAGGATAGTGTAATCGCATTTAGTCAGTTAGCATCCTAATTAGGAAGGTTTTTCGACTTCCTAAGTGGCTAAATCGTAGAGATGGAACACAATAGTACTTTTCGGTAATATTTTTTTTGTTATTGGCATACACATTAGTGATTCAGCCAGTTACAAGTTAATGTTTTAGCCCTATGCATCACATTCAAACGATCAACCTAGTTGGTAGGTACCAATAATTTTGTATTTTTAATCTAGAGCAGAGGTTCTCAACCAGTTGTACGCGTACCACTGGTGGTACGTGGGACGATTTCAGGTGGTACGCGTCGCGTGGGTGAAACAAGCTGTTACGCTGGGCCTCTGTCTGCGGATGTGGCAGAATACAGTATTCCTCGAAATATCTCAAATACCAGATGTAGTGGTTGACATAATTCATAATTCTTCACTTGGAATCTCTTCAAGAAAGTTTTAATAAATATTTCTCTGAAGATTATTCCAAACTTGACTGGATCAGAAATCCTTTTGCAGGAATCTCACCAAATGAGTTGTAATTGCAGGAAACATTCATCGATCTAATAGAAAATAGTTCTGTGAAACACAGCTTTAAAGAGAAATCCTTAGTTGACTTCTGGATTGAGTTAAAATCCGAGTATCCAATGCTCTTCTGACAAGCTATGCTGTTTTTGATGCCATTTGTCACTAATTGCTCGTGTAAGACTGGTTTTAAGTACTGGACTATGGTATATATTTTAAAATTAAAATTAGACACCACAATTGTGTCTATAAAACAAGCCAATGGACATGTTTCTGATAGTAAACATGTTTCTAAAAACAATATGATCGGGGGGCATTCTTCCATTCCATGACCCCCTACCCCCAAATGTTTGGTGGTACTCCAAAATCTTCAAAATATTTCAGGTGGTACGCAGTTACTAAAAGGTTGGGAATCCGTGATCTCGAGGATGACATGTATTTAATTTGGTTTTTAAATATATTTATATTTATATTTCTTACCATGTTTTTCCTCCAATTCGTAAATCTATATCACAACTAAACAAATTTTTCTTACATGTAATTATTATGGGTTTTTAAATTACCTAAAGTCGAGACAAATGGAAAATGAAGACACTAAGTTATTATAGAAGATAGGATCGATTAGATTATAGTCATATAAATAAAAACAAAATGCGAAAGAGGCAAAATTTTAACAGTTTTAAATGACAACTATATCTGCCATAAATTAGAAATCTGTTACAGCCGTATCGACCTGAAATTCTTTTGAACCCATCACATTAAACAGATGTGAGATGTTGGAATCGAAACAGACGCCGCCGATGCGTTTCTCTATGGTACCTATTCCGTACCTATTTCATTTCAAATCTCTTGCCCGGTCGTTCCGAAAAGTGTACGACCGGCGCTGGAATCGAAGCCGATGCCGTCAAAGTTTTGTCACGTGTAATACGTGGAATAGTCGATTGAAACATATTCCGACGTACCCGCTCCAGTTCCAGCGTACCATCCCTAATCGAAACGAACGTCGCCGATGTGTTCCCTACTAACCCTATGGTGGCTCTTTCGATGTGGCTGTGCTAAAACCTATTCCGAGCGAGAATCCAGTTCCGAGTTTATTGTAAATTGCGGATTGCGGTCGATGCGGCGCCGTTGAAATCGAAACCGATACCGTTGACTTTTTGGTCACTGGTGCGTGGAATAGACGATTGGGACCTATTCCGAGGTACCTTCTCCAGTTCCATCATGCCATCTCTAGACCGTTTCATTCTTCTTTGGGGCACTCAAGTTTGGTTGTTGTGGTCTGGGTTAACGATAATGTTTTGGCGCCGTAAGTCATGTTTGGAAGCGCACATTAGTCGGACGTCTTCTTTTTCAGATAATTTGGCATGTTCCTCTTAAAGATGTCTGATAGAGCTCCGTATGCGACCCATGCTGAGGTGATCCTTCTTTGTAGCTCGGCAGTTTGGTTGTCTGGCAATTTGGAGTTCATCCCTAAATATTTATATTTATGGACAAAATGCTATTTCATTGAAGTCGGCTTTTGGATTTTCGCTTGGTATTACCAGGTTTGTCATGTTTTGTGTCTTTCCAAAATTTATGTTTAAACAAACTTTCTTACATTTCTGCGGCATCTAACGCAGTAAGCATACATAGTTCTAATCTCTCCAAAGTTGTGTGTTATAAGAGGTACCTGTTCCAGTTCCACCATGCCATCTCTAGTAAATCGGATGGATGTACATGTGTACAATCCTGTACCATTTTCTATGCACCCAAAATAATAAAAATGTCACTGGATGTACCCAAAACGATAAACATGTCACGATGCTGACTGAAAGGTAATCAATCATAATTACCTTTCGAGCCCTTCGAAGAGCGTACCTGGTTTACCTGCTTTTAAAAGTTTAACCTGGTTAAATTAGGGCAGTCAATGAGGGTATGGGACTCCGAATTCTATCCTACTATATCGATTTACTTGATATTTTCACAATAAGTAGGGAACAGCTCAAGAAACAAAGTCTACCCTATGCCGATGTGTGCTTTTGTCTTGGGGGCGGTTCCCACCTCTTCTCGGGGGTGGAACATTTTTTGGTTAAATAACTACGGAAGTTGCTAATAGAGAACCCAATTCTAAGCAAAAACTGTTCTATATTTTTTTTTTCGAAAACTCAATAGTTTTTGAGTTATTCGTGGTTGAAAATTGGTTATTTTCATTGAAACATAACACCTTTTCAAACGGTTTTTTGCGAATACCTTAAAAACTATGCATATAACTAAAAAAACTATATAAAATATTTTTGTAGCTTATAAAATAACAGAGATTGTTTCCTTTATGAATCTTCTAGTTATAACACAAAAAGATATATAGTAAGTGAAAAGAGTTTGTTTTCTTAGTGCATGCTCAAATCAGTGTATTCAACTTGAAATAACAGAGAAACGGTCGATTTTAGGTGTCGACCAATAATTTTTGTTGTGCTTGAAAAGACCTTTAAAATAAGTAATATTAAATGTCGATTACATTCAAACTAGCGAGATAAACTGCAAAAAATTTGATGACATACGTATTTTAAGAAAAAAAAAAAGAGAAGAATATTTAACCCCTCATCCACAAGAAGTTAAATGCATCGTTTTCCTTCTACAATACATTTTACTATAGTGTTATTTTTATGTTCAAATAGTTGGGCGGGTTTAACATGAGCGGTTTTTGAAAAAAATAAGATCAAATTCTTGAGCGCATTTTTAAATTTTCTTAAAAATCTTCCTGTTCCTCCATGTAACATGTAACTTAAATGCCATACAAAAATGTAGGTTTCTTTTAGATAAACATTTTAATTTTATTTTTCATAACCGTATCTCTTATCATTTTCAAGTTACATGGAGAAAAAGGAAGATTTTTAAGAAAATTTAAATATGCGCTCTATAATTTGATTTTATTTTTTTCAAAAACCATTCATTTTAAAGCCGCTCAACTTTTTGAATATATAAATAATACTATAATAAAATGTATTGTAGAAGGAAAACGATGCATTTAAATTCTTGTGGATGAGGGGTTAAATATACTTCTCATTTTTTTCTTAAAATTCGTTAGTCATCAATTTTTTGCAGCATTATCTCGCTTAGTTTGAATGTAATCGACATTTAATATTGCTTATTTGAAAGAACGTTTCACTCACAACAAAAGGTATTGGTAGCACTATACACCTAAAATCGACCGTTTCTTTGTTATTTCAAGTTGAATACACTGATTTGAGATTGCACCAAAAAACAAATTCTCTTACGTATCATATCTCTTTTTGTGTTATAACTAGAAGATTTATGAAGAAACGAATCTCTTTGTTTTTTTATAGGCTACAAAAGAGTTTTATATAGTTTTTTTAGTTAGATGCATTGTTTTTAAGGTATTCGCAAAAAACCGTTTGAAAAGGTGTTATGTTTCAATGAAAATGGCCAATTTTCAACCACGAATAACTCAAAAAGTATCGAGTTTTCGAAAAAAAAAATTATAGAGCAGTTTTTGCTTAGAATTAGGTTCTCTAGCAACTTCCGTAGTTATTTAAGCAAAAGTTTC
This sequence comes from Diabrotica virgifera virgifera, assembly GCF_917563875.1. Classification (NCBI taxonomy): domain Eukaryota; kingdom Metazoa; phylum Arthropoda; class Insecta; order Coleoptera; family Chrysomelidae; genus Diabrotica; species Diabrotica virgifera. Next base: position 26,174,612 of record NC_065452.1, read on the forward strand.
CCACCCCCGAGAAGGGGTGGGAACCGCTCCCAAGACAAAAGCACACATCGGCATAGGGTAGACTTTGAAAAAGGAGATAAGTTGAGTATATTCCTAAAATTTGATTAAAATCCATGCAGTAGGATAGAATTCGGAGATAATAACATAGTCTTGCTCTCAATGACTGCCCTAAACCGAACCCCTGTGGTTTTAACACTTCTTGGTTTTCAGACCCTGTCTTTGTGCTATTTAGCATCCTAAATTTAGGATGGTGTAATAGCGAGCTACAGTGACTGAATTTAGTGTCCTAAATCAATTCCTGAATATCGGTCCTGAATTTAGGAAGATGTAATAGGCTCTTTACACACAATGATAAGTTGCAACAACTCGATTGACCTTGATAAGTTGTTTGATTTATCGCTGTGTTTAAACGATCCTTTATAGGCAAAATGTTTACTGCTAAGTACTAATAAACATTTCAATATACAATAAACCTTATGCAAATTTAGTTTGTTTACTATTATGCAAATTACACCGTTATCTACCTGGGTAGCGAAATCCTTCAGGTAGATGACACCCTCGAGGTATTATAAAAGTAGTCTTGAGTACTACTCCAGAGTGAAAATGGGTATAGGATGGATGCGCCGATTTTACCTGGTGTAATCCATTCTCGATAAATGGTCCTGAAGGCAGGAGTGCGCCGGTGGCAGTTTTAATCCCCGGGTGTGGGACGAAAGCACGATAATTATGTACTTACTGGAATTTCTCGTCATCTAGGAAAATATGTAAATTGCGTAAAGAAGGAAGTCTGTTATTATAGGTACTAAGAATAAAGGTTGGGGAAAAGGTAGGGTGTTTATTAGTACCTAAGAGAAATAAAATTTTTCAAAAACATGGGCGGTTGTATAGATTTAGTCATTATTAGCAAGATCATCATTTAGTACTTACTGGAATTTCGGCTCATCTAGGAAAATATGTAAATTACGTAAAGAAGGAAGTCTGTTTATTATTATAGGTATCTACTAAGAAGAAATGTTGGGTGAGGAGTAGGGTGTGAATTTGAAATTAAATTTATTTGACGTTTCAATTTCCACTTCAAAAATCGTTATTAAACTACAAAACTTTAATAAATTAAACAACTTTTGTTTTTGTTGCTTGGTAAAAGAATTGTTCCAATAATTTAATTTTATCTGACTCATTCATATTGACAATTCAGACATAGGCATATGTCTGCCTAAATTATGCATTTTAAAGTAGATGACTGTAAAATGATATTGCCAATATTAATGAGTTGCGTTATTGGAACGACTTAATTGGTATTTAGATAGTTCATTCGTTTACATGAAATCAACTTTAACCTAAAAATATCCGTTAGAAAAATCATGGCATGTGATTTGTGTTTAACAAGTCAACCACATGCAATGATGACAGTAAAATTCTCGTGTTATTGATCAGTTTAACGTACGTCGGGTAAAATAAATGTCTCATCATCCAGCCTCAAAAGTCCACTGCTGAAAATAGGCCTCCCCCCCTCGTTTCCAACCCCGTTTATCCTGCGCCGCTATCATCCAGTTTTTATTTAGCTTTCTTAAGTCGTCAATCCATCTTGTAGGCGTCGACCGAAGCTTCCCTTGTCTTCTCTTGGCCTCCATTCCAATAACCTCTTTGTCCATCGCCCATCTGTCATTCTGGCTATATGTCCTGCCCATTTCCACTTCAACCTGGCTATCCATTCGATGACGCCAGTCACCTTTGTTCTTCTCCTGATTTCTTCGTTTTTGATCTTGTCTCGCAGATATTCCTAACATTGACCGCTCCATTCTTCTCTGCGTGACTCTTAGTTTGGTAGCCGAGGCTTTAGTTAAGGTAAGTGTTTCTGATCCGTACGTCAAGACTGGGAGGATGCACTGGTCAAATACCTTTATCTTTATGCATGTGAGCAACTCACTTTTAAAAGTTTCTCTCAGTTTTCCAAATGCTGCCCACCCAAGACCCAAGACAAAAGTACATGAGACCAAATACTTACCATGTCGGGGTAGTATCTTAAGTTTTTTTCTGGTTTTTTCCTCGTGATTTGCTATGGGATCACTAACACGAGATAGACCTGGTTCCCGCGTACCAAAAAAAAGTTGATTAATAGCAAGCTGAAAATTTGTTAATAGCTTATCGGTGTCTAGTCGGACAAACTTTGATGTACGGGAACACTGGAATAGGAGAAGTTTTAATTGTGGAACAGTTTAAAAATTTGGAACGTCAAATTACGAACATCAGTCTGATTTTTGCATGAGAGTTTAATGAAATGGTAACAAAGCAATTGGAAGTTCTGCCCGGCAAAATACATGGAACGTTTTCGTAGTCTGACGTTTCAAATTTTTAATCTGTTCCACAATTAAAACTTCCCCTGTTCCAGTGTTCCCATACATAAAAGTTTGTCCGACTAGACACCGTTAAGCTATTAACAAATTTTCAGCTTGCTATTAATCAACTTTCTTTTGGTACGCGGTATCCAGATCTAAGAATTTTACTGTCATTATTGAGGAATATTCTTAATGCACGAGGTTTTTTCCTGGTGATTTACTATGGAATCTCTAACACGAGAATTTTACCGTTGCATGTGATTGTCTTTTTAAAGACAGATCACATGCTATGACATCCTATGTGGACGTCGAATCGAAACGTTAATAAAATCATTTTTTTTAGTTCAATTGTGGCTTATTTTCAATTTAGAATAGTTAATTACAAAAATGCCACAAGGAAATAGCTTCAGAACAACATTAAGAATATTCTTAAGTTACAGTTAATTTCATATAATCGAATGAACGATCTTTCAATAATGTTCTAGGAACGCAACACGTAAATACTGGCAATATCATTTTAAAGTCATCTACTTTAAAATGTATATGTACTATATGTCTGAATTCTCAATATGAATGAGTCAGATAAAATTAAATTTTAGGAGAATTTTTTTACCAAGCAACAAAAACAATATTTGTTTAATTTATTATTTTTTTATTGTGATAACGTCAAATAAATTTAGTTTTAAACTTAAATTGTAGCTTATTCCCACCTAAAATAGTAAATAAAAAATAGTTATATAAAAAATAAAAGGAAGGCATTAAGATATTACAACATGACGGGTGGCGGCGCAGTCATGCCCAGGGATTAGCAACCCTCTGAGTTTGTTAAATACGTGTTAAATCTACTTTTACTACTATCCACTATTACTTGAATGTGCTGAAGTTTAAAAAAAAACTAATTCAACTCCACAAGAAGTTATTTCCAGCGGAATTAGCTTGTGCCTCTCTGGAGCGCCTAAAAAAACGTGCTTACTAGATAAGTTTCGATATGCACGTTTCTTTAAAAATACTCGAAATAAAAAACAAGTGCAATTATCTTGTCTTTCTCCAACCTCAGCGGCTGCTCATCAATCTTTTTCGGGTATATTACCAAGTTCAAGTGTGGCTTGGTTATCAGCTAGATCCAAAAGACTGGGGATGGAAATTAGTCGACAGTTCATTAGAACCAATTCAAACTTTACTCCCACCTGCGCCGGGAAAACTCCTGAACACAATTTTTTGCAACTGTAAAAAGGGATGTAGCGCTAAATGTGGTTGCAAGAAAGTTGGACTGTTTTGTTCGGTAGCATGCACTCATAGGCGTAACCAGGGGGGTTTTGGGGGTTATGACCCCCCCCCCCCACTCAGATGTACTTTGAGCTCTAGACGCTTAACACCATACCCCTCGGAGACCTTCCAGTAGTTGTAACCCCCCCCCCGGCCTTAGGATTATCCTGGTTACGCCTATGCATGCACTAATTGTCAAAACCGGTCGTGCTCCAATGTTGGATCACCAACAATTGAGGATTCATTTGATTCTATCGAGGAGCCATGCGATGTGTCATTATTGGGGCAATTTACTTGCAACCAGGATGAACAAGAAGAAGAAGACCAAGAAGATGAAGAAGAAGAACTAGAAGGTGAAGAAGAAGAACAAGGAGAAGAGGAAGCAAAAGTATTAGAAAATTATGAACCAGTTGGATAAATTTCCCTTTTTTTTTTAATTTATACCGCTTTTTATATCTTTTATCATTTTTAACCCTTGCCAATATCAATTATTCAATAGCTTCAAATTAAACAGAATCATAACAGATCCTTGGAATAGGCCTACTGGGAAAAACCACCTTAAAAAACGCGCTAAGTACACTACCTCAAAGGTGGTGTGGAAACGTGTGCGCATATTATGACGATTACAACTTTTGAATCGTTATATCTCAAAAACGGTGGCTCTTAGGAAAAAAAGTAATAAGAGATTTTTTATAGATAATTCATTATATAATCTACATTTTTTGTTAGAAATAATTTTATGATAAAACTAAGCGTTTCGCTGAAAATCGCTAAAAACTATATTTGGTGACCTTTGATCCCGTGTAAATTTTTTAGCTCGGGTCGGATTTACGAGGACTTTTTAGATTTCATTTATAATGGTGTTTTGAACAATCCTGCCAATTTTCAGCTTGATGGTAATTTTTGTAACCTCGGATGTGTAAGTTGACCAGAGTAATAGGAAAGAAAACGGTCCAGATGAAATTCCAAGCGAAATGTTCAAACTACAAACTACTCGACGATAAAGATAAACATTGCGAATACCGAAAAAAATAAACGCTAAAAAATGTAGCGATCATCGCACTAACAGGCCGAACAAAATAAAACAAAGGTTAAGTATTTATTTTTGAAAATTTTATCTTTTATATTAGAATCTATAGTCTAAGTTTTTAATCAAAAGTATTAATACACTTTCATTTCCATGCCATCTTCTTCTTTTGGTTCCTATCCGTTTCGAATGTTGGAAATCATATTAGCAATCGTAACCTTGCTAGCTGCGATTCGAAACAGTTCCATTAATATTCTCCCTCTACTGGGTCTTCGCCTTACCTTTGACTGTACCTTGCAATATGTACTGCAACTGCAGCAGGGAGTAACGGTGCTGATTTCTCATGTGTCCCAGATACTGCAGTTTTATGCGTTTAATGGTAAACACAATCTCCAATTCTTTCTTCATTCCTCCTAGAACCTCCTTGTTCGTGATCTATTTCATGCCATCAGTATTTGTTTACTTAAACACTGCCAAAAAAATTAATAAAAAACCACCATAAAGCTTATTATATTTTTGTCTATTGGGCAGTTTATCTGACAGATTAGATATTAGAGGTCTTTTCTTTTCCAGATAACTAATTATTGGGAAGTTTATATAACAGTATCCTTAGTATCTGTCTTCTCAGCTTCGGATAACTAGTTAACGGGAAGTTTTTCTCTGTCAGATATCTATTAGTATCTAATCTGCCAGATAAACTTCCTGATAACTAGTTGTCCAGAGGTGAAAAGAGAGGGCCATAATGGATCATAATAAACATATTTTAAACAATAAAAGATCAAACACCAATAGCATGTATATATTTATAAATTTATTATTTAAAACCTGCTAATGATCATAAAATACTTAAAATCAGTCACCAATATAATATTTATATTTATTTATAAATTTATTAACAAACTGCAGTCCAATAAAAATAAAATTAGTTTAAGAGCTTTAAATGTCGAACAATATTTTTAAACAAACACACACACAATTTAGTTGCATTAGATTAGCTCCTGGTTGAAAATGTACTGCCACAGCTTCTAATATATCAATATCAACAGCTCACTCATTTGCCAGTATTTCAACGTTTTCTCTATTATCTACTGCAATATTATGTAAAATTAAACAAGCTGATATTATTCTTTGGACAAAAGGTAACTTGCATCTCATTACATATGTTAAAATGGGAAATCTCTTCAAAACACCAAATGTTCTTTCAATAACAATTCTTGAAGGGATTTGTGATTGATTATAAAACACAAATTCTGTCTGAATATTCTGCAATGGTGTCATCACTATACCCTAATAATATATTCTCCAGAAATTCCCCATTTTATATACCCATAATGCAAAAGTAATAGTATTTCCAATTGCACTTCCATATTATTGAACGATGAGTATTATGGGATATATTTTGTTCTCTAAACATCTTTAAATGACAATATAATTAAATTTAACGTTTTACTTTGTTCAATTATCTTATTTTAATTTTTATCAACAAATAGAATTTTATAGGTTATTTTTATATTTACAAAAATATTTCATGTCATCATGTCATTTGTCAAAATAAAAGATTCCTTAACTGCGTTTGCAATACCACTCTTTTAGACCCGTCCTGTATTTGTCCTTTATTAAAGTATCCTGTAATAAAGGATCATCCTTTATTTGCCGGTGGCAATAACTCTCTAATATCTACATACTCCGAATTTATGAAATAGTTTTACACAGAATAAAAAAGAGCAGAGAAATAACAAAAACCACAAAAATTCGAAATATACAATTAATATTTCAACCATGTAATGAGACATCCAGAGAGGTATAACTTTCTACACTTCACAATACAGGCAAGATCGCCAGAAGAGGCTCAGGCCGAAGAAGAACATCTTGGCTCCGAAATCTCCGAGAGTGGTATCAAGAGACATCCGACAGTCTGTTTCGAGCTGCCGTAGACAAAGTTATTATTGCTAATATGATCGCCAACGTTCGATAATCGGACAGGGTACTGCAAGAAGAAAGAAGAACTTGGAAGATACAAAAACAATTTATCTGGTGAACTGAAATGTTCATTAATAAAAAAAATGCTCCTATGAAATGGAATCGCATCTTTCATGTAATTAATGTAATGACAGGTAGATAAACCTAAAAATAATATGTTATCTTAATGAAACTTAGTTCAACAGATATGATGCTAAAATCTGCAATGGATTAATCACTATCTTGATCAATGGATTAACCACAATCTTGGTCAATGATTAACCACTACATAAAAATTTATAATACACCCCAACTACAAAAGATATGTAAATTTCTAACTTGACTTAACTAAATTTCAATAAGAGATGCAGTGCATGTAAACAACAATTTTAGTTGCTAAAGATGTTAAAAATTTATCTATTAGTTCCATAGTAACAGTATATTATTAAAATCACTTTAAATATTTATATTGATATTTACACTACAATCACAATGAATATGCACTAGAAATAAACAAACCAAGACACGTTGAATGAACGAGGAGCTCTCTCAAATCATAATATACAATGTATAATGTTACCAGCCAAACAGTCCAGAGAAATAAGGATTTTCTCAGGACACTCAAAGATTCAGATAGCTATCTTTCTCAAGACACTCAAAGATCCAGACTACTTTTTTAGTTATTGTAGACCTATAGGAAGAAAACCTACCTGTTTCCTGCCTAGAGTTCGCGTCCGCTTTTAATTATTAACAATTTAGTGCAAAAATCAATATTTTTTCGATTTTTTGCACCCCATTCAAAAGCTAAACAGTGGACATAAAACTAAAAAATTTAATTTTTTTAGAACATTGAAAAACCTTCAAAATGTCGATTTTTGAAAGTTAAAAAGTTAATTTGTTTCTTCCCAAATTCCAAAATAAATGAAAATCGATACTTGGTAATAACTTTTACTAAATTTAACTTATGAGTTTTAGGGTTTTACCCAAAGTTGGGCATTTTGGTACTTAACAAACCCTCAAAATTTGTGACCGATCCATTAATTAGTTCAAAAGTTATTCTTTTTGTTTATCCCAGAGACCTTTATTTTGCAATAACATAAGACAGAAAATAATGAACATTGGGCAATTCTGAGTATGCCAAATGAAAGTAAAAGACTGATAGTATCAAAATGTATTAAAAAAGATGAAAAAATTAATTCATATAATCAAAAATCCTAATGCCAAATTTTTGAAATTTTGTAGTTTATACACTTTTAGAATAACTTTAAAAATATTGTCCGTAGGAACAATCTTTTTATATATATTCGAAAAGCCAGTATTTTAACACGAATTTTCAAATAAAAAAATTTACCCTGGGTTCTTTTGGGACAAAGTTAGTCATGTGATTTTTTTAATGCACAGCTAATTTGTTTATAATAATTAAGGAATTTCAGTGATGCCATTTTAAAGAATGGGATTTGTATTTTTTGTTAAAAAATTTGCACAAATATTATATCTTCACAGCACCCTCTACGATTTTTCAAAAATGTAGTTAAACGGTTACTAGGGGGAACCTACGAATCCACCGAGATTAAATACCGGAAAAAGCAATTTCAAACTAATACAATTTCTGTATCTTCGGATCAACTCGATGGATTTTGATCTTTCTTTTTTAATCTTTATGTAATTTCTACTTACATTACAAATATGCAATTTGTTTATAAATTTATTAATTAATAATCAGTCTTATTTGTTTAAACAATTATTGAAAAAATATTTTTTTACAAAAATCTATTTTTTTAATCATAGTATCATTAATGATCATAGAAAAAGTTAAAGTACACTTTAATAAATAAATTATTTTTATTACATAATTATTTATTAAAGTATACCTTAACTTTTCTATGATTAATAATGATTGTATGATTAAAAACATGGATTTTTGGAAAAAAAAAAAATTTGTAAATTGTTTAAACAAATTACGAGTGTTTATTAATTAATAAATGTCAAATTGCAATTAGACAAATTGAATATTTATTGTAATGTACAGAAAAATTACATACAAATTAAAAACAGAAAGATCAAAATATATTCAGTAGGTCCCGAGATATGGAAAATGATATTAGCTTTGATCGCGCAGTACGTCCTGGGTATACCCAGAGGGAGAACGCCTGCGCATTACAAAATTGGGCGTTCGCGGAGTCCAAATCTTTCCCTCTGAACACCCTCCGGATTTTTAATTGGGTGTTCGCGCAGTACAGAAAAAAGATCCTGAACGTGTCCGGAATACCCTCTCGACGTTCGAGGATTTTGTTTCGGATTTTAAGTTCGCACAGGCGCACAAAATATTTGGGAAGAATTTCTTGACATTCTGTTCTTACTCCTTCCAATTCTTAACCTAAAATATTGTTTTGTTAAACAGCTTGTAGATTGTAGATGTAGATTCTGGTTTTTAAAGTTTTGGAAGTGTTGTATCATTTAAATATTCATCAAACAAATTTTAATATTTTTTATATTAAAGCTTTTTTAGTTGTTTTTGTCAATGTTTTCCATTTCGTATGTTTATAAATAAGTAGGTACCTTTTCTAGTATTATTTTCATTCGATATTCGATAATTATCTATTACGGTAGTATGTATTACAATAAATTGTACTCTGTTTTTACTTAATTTCTTCTATCTAAATGAGCTTATAAGTATCTACATATTCTTGTGGTTTATTTTTCAGTTTAATTTATGAGTTAAATTTCTTATTGAATATAATGAAACATAAACAATACATCAAACTTATTCTGAAACTATTTCTTGTGTCTTGTTATATTTCATTATTTTTGTGGTGTAATAAACCACAACACAATGCCACAACCCATTAAATTCAATACATAGATATCAAAATTGGAAATGATTTACTAAAAATGTTTTACTAAATTATTCCTTCCTTCAGATAATGTTCAACCCCCATGAAGTTAAAGGTAATTTTTATATCTAAATATCAACAATCTTTTACTCTCTACAAGAATGTAAGCTGGATTTCAGAGTGGAAATAACCACATTATATTGTGGAAATAATAAATAAAGACTCTAATCAAATTTCTACCTTCTAAGAAAGGCATTGAATTATTGAATAGAAAGTTAATCGTTTGCCTGTTGTCTTTATTCTCTTTTCTCTTTCTCTTTGTTGACATACAAATTTGTTGCATTTGCATTTTTTTTGACATTTATTTCGAAATAAGAAAGAGACAACAAAAGGCTTCCTTCTCTAACCTTAATGTATGCAACCCGTCATTACATTGCGAATCCGAAAATTGTTCGCGGAGCGAAAAATCCTGAGCATGTCCAGGATAAGTTTACGTTGACGCCTGCGCATTGGAAACTAATCCCGAACTTATTCTGGGTATGCTCGATTTGTACTGCGCGAACACTACTAGTAGTTTTAAGTTACCTTTTTTAGTTTTTGAACTCGTGCATTTGTCGGCTCCCAACTCCCCCTTCACTTACCACGACTAGTCACCAATTGAACTACATTTTTAAAAATTCGTGTAAAATACCAACTTTTCGAATATGTAAAATGATTTTTCCTAAGGACAATATTTTTAAAGTTATTCTAAATGTTTATAAACTAAAAAATTTTAAAAATTTGGCATTAGGATTTTTGAATATATTAACTGATTTTTTTATCTTTTTTTAGTACATTTTGATAGAATCACTTTTCTACTTTCATTTGACATACGCAGAATTTCCCTATCTTCATTATTTTCTGTCTGATGTTATTGCAAAATAAAGGTCTCTGAGATGAATAATTAGAATAACTCTAAAACTAATTAATGGATCGGTCTCAAATTCTGAGGGTTTAAGTACCCCAATACCCAACTTTGGGTGAAACACTAAAGTCCTAAAGTAGTTTTATTAAAAGTTATTAACAAATAACGATTTTCACTTATTTTGCAGTTTGCGTAGCAACAAATTAAATTTTTAACTTTCAAAAATCGACATTTTGAAGGTTTTTCAATGTTCTAAAAAATTCAATTTTTTAGTTTTATGTCAACTGTTTGGCTTTTGAATGGGGTGCAAAAAAGGAAAAAAATCGCGATTTTTGCACTAAATTGTTAATAATTAAAAAACGGACGCAAACTCTAGGCAGGAAACCTGGATCTTTGAGTGTCCCGAACATGGTCTATTTCTAGGTTATTTCCCTGGAGTAAAACCCGATTTTAGGATAAACTAGTTTGGCCTAGGTCAAACTAGTTGATCCTATCGGGTCAAACTAGTTTGTCCTAAACGCGATAGGATCAACTAGTTTAACCTAGGCCACACTGTTAATAAGAACACTGTCGGATAAACTATTACGGCCTAGTAGTATAAACGTTATAGTATGCTTTGATAGAGTGTTATAGAGAGCTATAGAGTTATAGAGTGCTTTGGTGACACTTAGAATTGGAAAGTATCATTGCCTTCTTGCACTTGCATCTGTTTGTGGAACACTTTTTGTTGCAGCTGCATTTGATAATTTTTTTTTCAGATCAGAATCAGACATTTGCCATTAAACTTTTTGAGAGCAAGCAGTAAACTGATGCAGCTGCGAGAGATTCTAGTTGGATCAGGACAAGATTTTGCTAAATGCAGCTGCAACAAAAACTGTTCCACAAACAGATGCAAGTGCAAGAAGGCAATGATATTCGGCAATGCTAAGTATCATCAAAGCAGCTCTCCATGTAATGTCTAATGTTTATATGACTGTTTGTATTACCGATTATTGACCATTAGTTTTAACGAGGAATCATTATCGTTTTAATAAAAATGATTATTTTACAATTATGGAGTATTTTATTCAGATTTTCATTATTTTTGGCTCTGAAGATACACACACCGGCAAAATTAGCCGAACACGTTAAAAATGGGACATGTTTGATGTCTTGTATTTCATAAACCAGTGGTCCGATCTGAGTGATTCTTTTAGTATGTTATAGCCTTATTATTTAAGAATATCGGTGTAATAATATTGTTGCTAGACAGGTAAATGTCATTTTATACCGGGTGTAACAAGCATACTGTGTTTTTTTCTTAAAGTTCGGAACACCCTGTGGAATATTCCAGCATATATAAAATATTAAAATTAAAACTCGATTGTAGAATTATGCTTTCTTAATATTTTCTTTTTTGATTCATTTGCTTATGTTGGAAAATAAAAAAGTTATGTGCTTTAACAACTAGCCATGTTTGTTATCAATAAATCCTCATAGTAGGGGAGAAAAGTATGCTAAATTTGCAATTACTCGAGCGTTCTTGGGACCTGGAGTGGATTGTAAAGAATGGGTGGTACAACCAAAAAAAGTTAAGTTAAGTTTTCCATAAAGTGTTGGACTCTCCATTTTTCAATTTAAATTTCCATTTCTACCAATCGTTTTTTCCGATTATAGCGCCATTTATCCATAATAGGAAAAAATGTTGCGAATAAAAGTTGCTTATTTTTACGTCAAGGATCCAAATCTCCAATAAAAATTGGGGGCTCCTATTTAATATTTTAATGTAACCCCCCACCCCACCTCCGTGGGGGGTCGTGTTTGGTGCCATTCGGTAGATTTTTGAAAAATATTGAATAGGTGTATTTTGCAGTTTTACGATCTGATGTTCATTTCGCAAAATATCGCAGGGTTCGTATTTATAATTTTTAATTTACCCCCCACCCCTCTCCGTGGGGTGTCACGAGCCCCCACGGAGGTGGGGTGGGGGATTTAATTTAAAATCTTAAATAGGAGCCCCCAATTTTTATTGCAGATTTGGATGCTTTACGTAAAAATAAGCAACTTTTATTCGACATATTTTTTCGAATTATGGATAGATAGCGCTATAATCGGAGAAAAATGATTATTTCAAATGGAAAATTAAATTAAAAAATGAAAAGTCCCCACTTTATGGAAAACTTAACCTAACCTTTTTCTGATTTTAGCACATACTCTTCACAATCCAATAGGTCACCATAACGCTCGAGTAACTGCAAATTTAGTATACTTTCCTCCCCTGCTATGAGGATTTATTGATGAAAAACATGGATAGTTGTTAACGCACATAACTTTTTTATTATCTCACATAAGTAAATGAATCGAAAAGGAAAATGTTAAGCAAGCCTAAGTCTACAATCGAGTATTAATTCTAATATTTTACATATGCTAGAATATTCCACAGGGTGTTCCAAACTTTAAGAAAAAAACACAGTATGATTGGTACACCCGGTATAAAATGGTATTTACCTGTCTAGCAACAATATTATTACAACGATATTCTTAAATAATAAGGCTATTACATACTAAAAGAATCACTCAAATCGGACCACTGGTTTATGAAATACGAGACATCAAATATGTCCCATTTTTAACGTGTTCGGCTAATTTTGCCGGTGTGTGTATATTATAATATTTATACTAGGCTATACTAGTTTATCCTGTATTAATATCAGGATTAACTGGTTTGGTCTAGGCTAAACTAGTTTATCCTAACGTGTATACATTGTAAATCTCAAAACATGATTTACAAAGTTTATGGTACATTCCATGTCAAATCACTCAGGCAAAAAATTTTGGATCTCCGATTTGTCTGAAAATTGGTATATAGCTTCTGCGGGACGTAAAAATAAGATATTTAAGGTCAAAAAATCTTCTTCTTCTTTTTTCTCAAAATGTTATTTTATGCGATTTTACAGTGATTTGGTGTTTATTTAAACAAATTTGCATTTTCTGTCGTAAAGTATCGATGAAAAACATAATATTTTAATAGAAAGGACTCAAAAATGTCATATGGCATTATAACAAGTTATTTTGAATCAAAACAAGTTTTTGATCAAATTTTATAGTGTAAAAAAAGTTAAAATACCGTTTTTGCATTTTCCTCCATTCCCAAAATACATTATCATCGATTTGGCTGAACATTTGCCCACAGATAGCCAAAAGATAGGACTTTAAGTGGTTAGAAGGATTTGAATTATATTACAATACCAAAAAGTTACATGCAGTAATATCAGACTCAAAAGTATATATTAGTCCAGTCGGGATAGCATTTGACCTTGAATGCCGAGCTGCCCAAAATTTTATTTTTCTGATCTTTAGGGGAGTCAATAGTAGCCTAAATTTAAAATCACGAATGAATTCCTCCGTTACGTTAGCAGCCATCTTGATTTTAAAGGAGAACCTGTTTTGCTCAATATCTCCGCCATTTTTAAATTTTCGACAAAAATGGTAGGAACTGAAATTGTTCCAAATAAATCGTATTTACAATTATTACAATTTCTTTTTAACAATTTTTGTCGTGAGGTCGATATTTTCGAGTTAATTGTACTTACAGTAGACGCCTATATTTTTGACTATAATATTGCATGTAACTTTTTTGGTATTGTAATATAATTCAAATCCTTCTCACCACTTAAAGTCCTATGTTTTGTCTATCTGTGCGCAAATTTTCAGTCAAATTGATTATGATGTATTTTGGGAATGGAGAAAAATGTAAAAAACGGTATTTTAACGTTTTCTACACTATAAAATTTTATCAAAAGCTTGTTTTGAATCAAAGTAACTTGTTATAATGCCATATAATGATATTTTTTAGTCCCTTCTATTAAAATATTATGTTTTCCATTGATACTTTACGATAGAAAATGCAAATTTTTATAAATAAACACCAAATCACTGTAAAATCGCATAAAATAACATTTTGAGAAAAAAAGAAGAAAATTTTTTGACCTTAAACATCTTATTTTTATGTCCCGTAGAAGCTATATACCAATTTTCAGACAAATCGGAGGTCCAAAATTTTTTTTGCTCCAAAATTGAGTGATTTGAAATGGAATGGCCCTTATACATTGTAAATCATGATTCGGGAGTGCTCCTCGTAACATTCAACGTGTCTTGGTTTGTTTATTTCTAGTGCACCTTTATTGTGATTTTAGTATAGTTATAGAAAATGTGGTGTCAGTAAATGTTAGTGAGACACAATTTTAGCGATTTCGATTCAAAAGGTCGCAATAAAATATTAAGTATGGAATATTTAAGAATTCTTACCATAATAATACACTTCACCCGAAAATATATTATGTTTTACTGTAGTACACCTCCTTTTCACTTAGAATAAATTCGAGGTTAGTTTATGAACAACAACTACTGACAAAGCATAAGCGCTGTTGCCATAACTACACTCCGAACGGTATAGGAATAGACGTGGGCTGGGCGCAAACCTGAGGCCTATTTCATACTTTACGACTTTGGTCGTACGACCGTTTGTCGTGCTCATCGGACTTTCACACTTTACCGACAGTATTCATCTTATTGTCGTAGAAAGCACAGGGCGTAGAATGAATCGGGCAAACATTTTGGCTTTATGGTTAATTTATCGCCGTAACAAAAAAACAGAGACGTAATCGCCTACATTGGGTGCATCCAATCAATGGAAGAAGAGAAGAAGTAGGTTTATATCATACACTTTTTGGAGATTTAAGAAATGACCAAAATAAATTTTTTAATTATTTCCGCATGTCAGTGACATACGAGTTTCCTCGCCCTTTTCGGGCGAGTTTCGGATCTTTTGGGATCCTTTTCTCCTTCCTTGCATCTTTGCATATTGTCCACAGCCAGTCTTTCCCTTTCTCTCCTAAAGATTTGATCATTTCTGGTGGAATTTCATCCTCCCCTGGAGCCTGGAGCTTTACCTATCTTTAATTTTCGTATCGCTTCTAGCAGTTCTTCTCTTGAAATCTCTCTTAATTGTTCCCCCATGTGATTTGTTTCTCTCAGCCTTTCTTGAGGTGTACTTCCAAATTTTTCTTCATACTAGTTATCAAAATACAAAACATTAAATTACATAAATGTTGTTTTTGTTCGCCCTGATCAATTTTGGTAATCCCAGCTTATTAAATTAAATGCTTGCTTTAAGGATTGTTGTACCATTTTTGTTGTCCCAGTCCAGTAGCAATATATGTTCTTGTAGTCCTTTTGTAGCCCTTTCTTGTAGGTGTAGTCCTTTTCATAGGCATTTTCAAAAAGATTACCTATTTTGTTAATAAATAAAATTTAATTAGTGGACAATAATTATTATTGTTATTGGGCTCAATTTTCATCTTTCAATATTTAAAAGATCCGTCTAAAAAACTGATTTTATTTTATTTAATATACCGGCCTGAGAAGGGATGCAGAATTCATTTGGGGCTTAAATTGCACGGTTACGAATCTTACAAATTTAGTATTGAATCATTGTTTACATGAATCGTTGTTTATAAAGAGTTGCATGTGATTATTTAACATTTGTAAATTTTAAATGTGTATTTAACATTTTTCGGTTACTATAATTTTTTATACTATAGAACCCATCTAAACAAGCAAAATAAAATCAAAATCCTCATCGGTGTCTTATGTGTCGAGTCCGAGAATGTATCTTCGCTATTAGAATCTTCACCTAAATTAGTAATACATGATTCTATGGCAGCGTCAAATAATTTCTCCTTTGAAATGATATAATCCTCAATAATTTTCACTTTGTCTATAATTTTTTTCCACTCTTCTACGGAAAATATTTCAAAGGACTCATTCGACAATTTTTAAATATATATTTAAAAGTGAAATCTACATTCCGTGTTCCAACACAATTTTTTAGTGCTACCCAAACAAGAAATAACATGGATAAGGTATTAAAAACACAAAACGCCATGCGAAAGAAAAATGCTACAAGTAAATCTGAAGGATAAGAAAAGAAACGAATGGATAAGAAAAATGACTAAAGTCAAAGATGTAAATGAAAAAACAGCAGAACTGAAATGGAAATTCGCTGAGCACAATGCAAGGCAAGGACGGCAGATGGAATAACCAAATACTATACTGGGGACCCTGGGAATGCCGAAGAAGAAGACCTCAAATGAGATGGATCGACGACACCAAAAAACATGCTGGTTACAACTGGATGGGGACAAACATAGTGGAAGCGGTTTCCGCTTACGGGCAAACCGCGCGAATCTGAGCGGTTGTCGCGCACGTGAATGGTAACACAGTGAAGACGGGTAAAAGCGAGAAAAATCGTTCAAATTTGTCAGTTGCGTCTATAACTTATAGCAAAATTTCGTCTTCTGATGACGATATGATTGCTTTTGATTCTGTTTTGACTAAAATGAAAAGAAAAAAAGTTGGTATACATTTTCTTAATCGCGAAAGAATAATATATGGAGAATATCATCTATTTCAAAACTTAAGATAAGGTAATGAAGGAAAGTGAAATATCGTTCTCCCTCGTGTCCCAAATAGGGGGTCTTTCAAAAACGGCAGCATTCAATGCCTCCTTATTCATTGTACAAACATTAAACCCGCGCGATAAAAAGCGGAAAAAACTAAATTCTCATTCCAGTAAAAGCGACAAGGCGGGTTAAAGCGGTTGGCCCGCGCGAACCTGCTTTAACTATGTTCGTGTACATTTAAAAACGTGCATTCATTTTGAAAACATTTAAAAGCTGGTCCGCGTGGATTGACTGTAAGCGGGAACCGCTTCCACTGTGTCCGTGTACGATGAGTGTAGTCCAGGACAGAGAATCCTGGAGAGAAAAGGGGAGGTCTACGTTCAAGGATGGGCGAAATAGGCTACGCTATAGAATAGATAGATAGATAGACCCAGACAAGCTCTATCGGGTTTAAATCTGGATATGGTGAGAGCCCTAATACGTCATGTCCCTTATTTCTAATAATGGAATCAACAGCAAAATTAACATATTTTGGTTTATGTAATTTTATAAAGCCATATAGATCTGGTCTGAGCATGTTAGCAGGAAAGGGAATATTTCTAGCTTTTAGCCAGTCTATCATTTTATTCTTTGTTGATGCGGATATTGGTGCTTTTTGCTCTTGAGCAATATGATAAGGTACATTGTCCATTATGATTTTTCAATTTTTCAACCAATTTTTCTTCTACTAACCACTTTTTGTAGTTGACAAAATTCATCGATTCTTCGATTTTGTTTGGGACTTCCATGCTTTGTTTCCTACACTCACCATGATTAAACGTTGGCCCTTGGAGATGGGTTTTTTAAGCCTACTGTTTGTTCCATCAGTCCAACTATTACTGCGACTATGACTTGAACGTAAATACGTTTGGTCAGTAAATAAATCTTTTTTCGATTCTAAATTTTTAATCTGTCTATCGTGGGAGTCTTAGTATCATGTTTTTCCATCAAAAATTTTCGATTCCCTTCTGTTTTTTTACAAACAAAACTCGAGATTCCGATTTTACAAACGCATACTTTCTATGCCTCCTTTATAATAAAATTCTTCAACAAATCTATTATAAATTTTATTTACAGTGGGCACTGGTTTCTCAGTTACATTAAAATGAATAATTTGCCCACGTATATAACAGACTTGGTTCAACTGTTTGAATTTTATTTTTGAAGATTTTGTCCGCCTGTCTGAAGATACTGCCTGCTGCATTTCGCGGCTTTCCTTTGCAATATTTTTGACAGAAACTCCTGAAAATGCAAATGTCAGATTATTGACTCTTCTTTTTATTAGAATATTGATCAAATTACCTGTCATACTAGCCACACGCTCTAAAACTTTTTAAACTCAATAATAGGTTTATGGGCAGCCGCGTCTCGTTGAGCGAATTTTAACACAGAGTGTATTATTTCACGAGCTTGAGCATTCAACATTTTTCGCTCCACTTTGTACTCTTTATCCATTTTTAGATTAAATGAAAAATTAGAAAGTTCAAAATCACTATTATTAAAAATTATTAAAAATTGAGATTTTACACAAAACTTGTCAACGTAGCGTATCGGGCCCAACAGTAAAGTTTTTTTATTATATTGTTCTTGAACTCCGTGGAGCATAGAACTTCAGTGAAAACGCGCCATCGGGTTCTATTTTGCGTTAAGGCCTTCACCTCATTCCAAGACTTTCCTTGACCTCTTATCTCGTCCATGATGGATCTTCTCTAAGTTTGTGCTGGGCGACCTATTTTTCTTTTTCCTTGGGAATTCCACTCTAGGGCAGTCTTTGCAATACTGGAACGGTCTTTTCGGAGTGTGTGGCCGATTCAACCCCACTTTCTGGACTTTATTTCATTTTCTACCCTCTTTTGTTGGGTCAGGTGTAGCAGATCTTCGTTTCTGATGATATTTGGCCAGAAAATACGGACACTTTTTCGTAGACATTTCTTAACAAATACCTGCAATTTGTCTGTAAGGGTTTTTGTCACTTTCCAGGTTTCACATCCATAGAGTAGAACAGACATGACATTACATATTAGGATCTTTGTCCTTGTAGTATATTCGCCAGACCTCCAAACAGGGTTGAGCATGCTGAATGCTTGTTGAGCTTTTCGTATCCTCATATGAATATCGTCTTCTGTACTTCCGTTTTCTGTTATGACACTTCCAAGATACGTGAAGTTTTCCACATTTTCAATCTCCATGTTGTCGATAGTAAATAGCGTGTTCCTTGCATTTATTATCATGGATTTGGTTTTACTGATATTGATGTTCAAACCTATTTTATTAGCTTCAGTGGAGTGTTTCCAATTGGTCGGCCACATCTTGGAACCTTTGTCCTAACATGCAAATATCGTCGGCGTATTCTAGATCGCTTAGGCGTGTGGTTAACGTCCATTGTATTCCTTTTGTGTCGGAGTCTAGTTTGGAGAGAACATAGTCTTCTTCTTCTTAAAGTCCATCTCCTATCGGAGGTTGGAAATCATCACAGCTATTCTTATTTTACTGGCGGCCGCCCTAAATAGGTCGATGGAACTGCAGCCGAACCATTCCCTCAGATTTCTTAACCAAGATATTTTGCGCCTACCGATACTTCTCTTACCCGTGATTTTACCCTGGATGATCAGTCTCAGCAGCGAGTATTTGTCACCTCTCATAACATTGCCAAAGTATTCAAGCTTTCTTCTTTTAACAGTAAGTACAACTTCACATCCTTTTCCGATCCGACGTAAAATTTCGGCATTCGTCACGTGGTCCACCCAAGATACACGTAGCATTCTACGGTAACACCACATCTCAATGTTTTTATTGCTGCCCACCTTCATGCTCCATGACTTAACTACATATAATAGAGAAGATATAACACCGCAGCATACGCACTCTCAGATCAAGATTTATGTCACGACTACAGAGAAATATTTTCATCTTGTTAAATGCTGATCTAGCTATTTCTATTCTTGCTCTTATTTCTTTTGTTTGATCGCCTGTATGATCCAGGCAAGCTCCAACGTATTTATAGGAGGATACCCTTTCTATAACGGTGTTATTGACAACCAAATCATTCCTGGCGTGTGGATCTTTTGTTATTACCATCCATTTAGTTTTTCTGAGGTTTAATGTAAGTCCGTAGCTGTTGCAGTAGTGGTTAATGCGTTCCATCATTCGTTGCAGATCTGCAAGATTGTCTGCTAATATCACTACTTCGTCAGCGTATCTCACACTATTGATTGTATTTCTGTTGTCATTACACCACAACGAAGCTCCGACAGAGCTTCTTAAAATATGACTTCGCTTAAACAAAAGAGGAGACAGAATACACCCCTGTCTTACTCCTCTACATATTTTGATTTCCTCAGTCATTTCATCATCGACCTTGACTTGTGCTGTTTGATTCCAATACAAATTAGTTATTATTCTAATATCTTTTTCATCAATGTTCTTTTGAACATAGTCTATGAACATAGTCTAAAGCTACGTTAAAAAGAAACGGAAAAAGCACGCATCCCTGTCTGACTCTAGTAAGTACGTCAAATTCATCTCTGTTGATACCATTGTGTGTCACGCTGCAGGTCGCCTCAGTGTACAGTGACTTTATAATGGAAATTAGTTTATGAGGAATGTTTCTTAGCTCTAAAATTTTCCATATAGCAGCATGAGATAGGCTGTCAAAGGCACGTTCGAAATCAACAAAACCCATGTATAGGGGTGTGTTCCATTCAACCGATTGTTCCATTATTACCCTCACAGTATTAATGTGGTCTATGCAGGAGGATTCTGGTCTAAAACCTGCTTGATTAGCTCGAAATTCAACCTTGTTTGTTAATCTTTTATGTATGATGGTCGTGAAAATTTTATTTATGACGGTAAGCAAGGTTAATCCTCTCCAATTTTTGCACAGTGTGAGGTTGTCCTATAGTAAAAATATCCAGATAAACAGCTATGCGGTTGTCGATCAACTGAGCTCTCTGCCATAATTTGAAATTGGTTAGCGCGAACAGTATGTTCATGTCTATTCCTATTTCGGTTCACCTGTACTTTAAGGTTTTCTCTCAAACGATTTTAATATTGTCGTGTTTAAAAGGCCAAAATTAATTCGATATCTCTGTAGTTCTACGGCAAAAGCTGATATGTCACTTTTTGCTAATTTTACAGGAGAGTTGTTTGAGTAATTTCATAATTTTGCGATCAGACTGAATTGTATTTTGAATGTTTTTAAATATTATGTTTATATGGGGTGGCCGGAAAGTTCCTTTATAGTTTTGAACTGTTTTTGCTATACTACACAGGGAAAAATAATAAGACAATTTTGTTTGAGTTATTTATTAATTATTTATTTATCTAAAACATCGGTATGCATACCTCCATTGCCGCAATACAATTTGATACGACGCGACGCCACATTCGTATGTTAATCCGTCTCATGTCTAGTCCAGCGGTTCTCAACCACCGTGTCGCGACACACTGGTGTGCCGGAAGAATCAGGTGTGTCGCGAGATTTACGAATACGATATTTTTATTTATATTTTTTTACTTGTTATAATATACCAATCATGCATTCAACCATTTTTTTTAACTATTAGGTATATACCACGTTATACCAACTATTTCTAATGGGAATAAGCCACAATTTTACCAAAAAAATGATTTTATTAACGTTTCGAAGCCCAAATCGGGTTTCGTTGTCAAAATACAAAATACATACTACTAAAATAAACAAAAATGTTGTTGCTAAGTAAAAAAATTCTTCTAATAATTTATTTAACCTGACTCATTTATATTGACAATTCAGACGTATATTATACATTTTAAAGTAGAAGACTTTAAAATGATATCGTCAATATTTATGAGTTGCGTTCCTGGGACGACTTTACTAAAAGATAGTTCATTCGATTACATGAAATCAATCCCAACTCAAGAATATCCGTCACAAAAAAATTATAGCATGTGATCTGTCTTTAAAAAGACAACCAAATGCAACGATGACGGTTAAATTCTCGCGTTAAAGATTCCACAGTAAATCAAGAGGGAAAACCAGGAAAAAACCTCGTGATACTATCCCGACATCGTAAGTATTTGGTCTTACATTTAATTTACCTTCAAAAAACTAATACCAAATTCTGACTTTAATATGTTTAAATTATAAATAATATTAATAATACATAGATATACAATAAGTAATACTAAAATATAAAATTTGTACTAACTCGATAGTTATTGACTTACTAATGTAATAATGTTACTTACATCGTTGCATTTGGTTGTTTTTTTAAAGACAGATCACAGATCACATGCTATGATTTTTTTGTAACGGATATTCTTGAGTTGGGATTGATTTCATGTAATCGAATGAACTATATTTTAGTAAAGTCGTCCCAGGAACGCAACTCATGAATATTGGCGATATCATTTTAAAGTCTTCTACTTTAAAATGTATAATATACGTCTGAATTGCCAATATAAATGAGTCAGATTAAATAAATTATTAGAAGAATTTTTTTACTTAGCAACAACCTTTTTGTTTATTTTAGTAGTATTTTGTATTTTGACAATGAAACCCGATTTGGACTTCGAAACGCTAATAAAATCATTTTTTTGGTAAAATTGTGGCTTATTCCCATTAGAAATAGTTGATTATAAAAATATAAAAATGCCACAAGGAAAAAGCTTCAGAACAACACGTTATACCAATTAATAAAGTGCCAATCCGTAATTGTTTCCTCTCTAACTCAGCGTTTCCCAAATGGTGGGTCGCGACCCGGTATCGGGCCACGAAAGCAAAATGACGGGTCGCCTCGCTGTTTCACAGAGAGGCTGTCAAAAATGCCACTGTTTTTAATTGAATCTATGCAAGAGTGTGTAAAATTTATAAACTTTATAAAATCGCTCCCACTGAACTCAAGCTTTGTACAAAGAAATGGGAAGTGAACATGAACATCTTTTACACTACGAAGTGCGTTGGCTATCAAAAGGAAATGTTTTAAAAATACTTATTGAATTGAAGGAAGAAATTCCAATGTTCTTAGAACAGCATCCACCAACGGCTAGGGATGTAATATTTCAACTTAAGGACAGTTTTCATGATTATCATTGGTTAATTGGTCAATCACGGTAGCCTATCTTTGTGATATTTTTTACTTCTTTAACAATTTAAATATGACATTAAAAGGTCGCAATGTAACTGTATTTAAAGTACAAGAGAAGGTGGAAGCTGCAGCAACAGAACCTAATTTGTGGACAAGCCGCGCGGAAGCAGGCACAAAGCTAACACAACTACAAAAAGAGTATAACGTGAATTTATCACAGGACGAGATTCCAGCAACTGTCAAGGAATATCTGCTAGGACTGCAGGCAAATCTGGAGGAATATTTTCCTCCCATCCACAGCAAAAAAGCATGGATAAGGAATCCATTTAACCTTTAACTACCCGCGCATCAAGTTATAACATAACTACACGCGTGGCGTGCTTTATACGCCACAAGGAAATACACTTAAAAGCAGCGGATTTGTTTTTTTTTTTTTTGAAAAAATAGATTTAGTTTGTTATAAACCTTATTCGGCATCAGTGAATACTTGGAGTTCCTTCTCAGTAAGCCAATTGGGATTTATAACTGGAATCATGGAATAACTGGATTTCATGATAAATAAAATTACTAATAAAAAATTTTTTGAAATGTGATTTTTTACAGGAGAAAAGGTATTGTTTATAAAGAAAAATATATTTTGTGCCATAATGACTAAAAAACAATTGAAATATGTACTTATATTAATATAATCGTGGCGTATATTGTCCACCACCGGAAATAACAAATAATAAACTGCAAATTACGATCTTCCCAGAACGCCGATTATAACGAAACTAAAACCAAATTGTAAAGCACATTCCAGTGATAGGTTAGAGAGATAGACAAGGTCAAAAATTAAATTTTTAAATATATTTGCAGTAGAATTCTTAAAATGGACGTAGAATCCGGGACAGAACTTCTAGATTTAGATATTGAGTCAATAATTGAACTATCGTATGATAGGGCACTCAAAGACATATTTGACAAAATACCACTGACAGATTTTTGGGTGTCTTTATAATATATTATTTTTATAAGTGATAAAGTTTCTACAGCTCCCGGAGTGAACCATGGTCGGTGAGAGAAACCCTGTCTGCGTAAAGATTAGGTGGGTGTACGATCGACGACAGCGTTTGTCACCGGCCATGGTTCGTTCCGGGAGCTGTAATTCTTTTTGTTACGGCCTATAAGTGTGAGGCAGGGTGGTTTTCAGCACGGGTTTTCCTCAAAAATAAATCTGAAAACCTTTTCTTTCAAACGTGACGTTTTTAGTTAACCAGAAACAACTTCATACTTCTAAGTAATAAAGATTTTTATTTTGTTTTATTACATTTTTGTTTCAGCTAATGATTCTTTATTAAAATATATAAAACTATAATAAATATTAATATATGTTTTCTTGTACACACACATCAGTGTATGCAAAAAATTAGTGGGTCACCGAGGACAAGCACAAAAATAACCGGGCCACGGAAAAATAAGTTTGGGAAACGCTGCTCTAACTAATCTAGCAAAAATTTGTACAATATAAGAGTGTCACGAATCTGTAAGGACTACGTTAGTGCGTCGCTGAGTAAAAAAGGTTGAGAACCGCTGGTCTAGTCACTCACGTAAAAACTTGGCGACCTCCGTTTCATTAGAAAGTTTTCATTGGCAAGTTTTCATTAGAAACATATCTGCGTTTTCTAAAAATCGTCATTAACCCTCGTAAGGCGGTGCGGGGTGAAGCCGCACCCCTGACCTTGTTTTTCTCACCTATCTTTTTTAATATTTTTTTTGATTTTTGTCCATTTTTTCATTTGAATTAAATTCAATTCTAATCGTATTTCATCCATTACAGCATTTAAAACTCTTTGCGTTTACGTGTTTTTTTTTTGAAAAATGACAGTAAGGTGCAAATGATGAAAATTTCATCCTGAATTAGACGTTTCTGCTGTTCCCACCTGGAACTAACAGAGCTATGGGACATTGGGGTGTATTCTGTAACATTTCCGTTAAATTTAAGAGGCCTCTAAAATTTAACTTTTAACGGTCCTTTAAAACTTTTAGGTTAGATTCACATTCTGTAAACACATATTATAGAGGACCGCTAAAATAATTTGTTTTAGAGGAATCCTCTAAAAGGTTTTGAAATAAGTACGGCAACGTCGCACGTTTTGCGTTTTGAACTACTTTTAACTAGAAATTGACAGAAAACTGACTGTCAGTCAGTCGGAAAGAAGAAGACATTGACAGTTTGCTAGAAAATATATTTATTTTATTTAATTATTTTTTAGTAAAACTCATATTTTCCACTTAAATATTTTTATTTATAAAGTTATACCTACATTAAAATATAGCTGAAAAATTGCACATTGGATTTCATCTCCTCTTCTACATTAATTTTGGTCAAAAATGGTCTATTTTCAATTATATTAAGGTCATCTACCTCATTTGCATCTGGTTCTAAACCTTCTAGAACTTCATCTTTATAAACATTAAGATACGTTTTGTACTGTTCCACAATAATTTTAAATAATTTTACCTGCATTGATAGGATTTCATTGCTTTGACAAACATCTTGATTTCAACACTTTTTCAATCACATTTCTAGGTCGGCAGGTAGGTACCTATGTACTTTCTTTGAAATAGTAATTGTAGTTACTTTCAGGTCAATTACTTTTTGTTTTTGTTGTAATCTGAATTCAGCTCTACAAAAAGAAACAAAAATTTGAATTTTGTTATATGTAGGTGTACTGTGTCGATTGTAAAGTAAACTGAGACTTACCTTTCATTATTATTTATTATTTCTTCACCAAATACATTATAAAAAGCCATTTGCCATTTTTAAATGTTTATCTCTATTATAAAACATAAATAAGAAACTACTATTCATATAAACATAACCAAACAAAAATAATCAAACCCCATTTAACGGACTGCTAAAAATTTAGCGGGTACGTTTTGACATCCACTAAAATATTTTTATTTAGCGGCAGTTTTAACGGTTTAGGTTATGATTTTAACGGATCCACAATTTACAGAATACCAAAATGTTTTAAGAGGGCGCTAAAATTTTAGAGGCCGCTAAAATTTAACGGAAGTGTTACAGAATACACCCCAATGTCGGTGTTAGTTATGTCAGAGAAAAAAGACCGAAAGTCCCGGCATAACTGTATTGTGTGTAAAAACTTTGTGTTGCTCACACTGTGAAAAATTTCATGTGTTTGTCTTGCAGCGATAATATTGTTTTTAAGAAGAAATGAGTATTTTGTAAAATTATGTTTCAGAATATGAAAAACAAGTCCTAATTATCTTTCAAATCAATTTCCCCAACGTTCACATATAAAAAAATGGATATACGTATGGGGTGCATTTGCCCCCCGCACCGTTGTTTACGTAAGAATCTAAGTGCCGCCTTACGAGGGTTAATGAAACCCTAAAGTGCAATGTCCGGCGTTGTCAAATCTGGACTTTTTGGAGGCCAAGGCATTGGTACATGACATTTTGGAGAACCTCGACCAATCCATCGGTCCGGGAAGATTCCATTCCCACGATTGCAAAATGGAGTGGGGCGCCATCTTGTTGAAAAATAACATATTGTCAGTTGCTCCCTGAGCTCTCAATTGTGGTTTACGGTTTATTCGCCGGAACGCCAACAAACTGGCGCGGTGTGGGATCATTATTATTATTACTGTAAAGGGACATTCCGGGCACACTGTATGGGATGAGCCACAGCTGATTGTAATGACAATTACATTTTTACCTAAAAAATATTTGAGGTTTCGATTTCCACTACGGAAATCGTTTTCAGGAGTGAAAATCGAAACGTCAAATTTTTTTAGGTAAAATGTAATTGTCATTACAATGAACTGTGGCTAATCCCATTATAAACATAATACTTTTTTTAGTAACTTAGACATGGCACAAGAAAACAGTTTCAGAACCTTATTGTATGCTTTTGTTATGATTATATTTATATATTCATAATATGATTAAAAATAAGCTATACTATTTTTTTGGGTTTTTACATATATTATATAAAGATATATTTTAGACATATCAAATAAAAAAACGTAATAAATGGCAAACAAACATTATTTAGAAAACATTACAACTAATCCTTTTCGTTGTTGGCGTTTAGAGCGATAAATCAAACAACTTATCGATATCAATCGAGTTGTTGCAACTTATCGTTGTGTGTAAACGGTGCATCGGAGCGATTTATCAAAGTTGGAGTTGGATTGAAGTTGGTATCGGATTGAACCAATTCGTTGTAACCATCGAGTTGTTTTAATTTATCGTCGTGTCTAAACGGTACAGCGATTTATCATTGGAGTTGGGTTGCATCAATCAACAATAATATAATACTTTTATGAACTATAAGAATTATATGTACAGGGTGATTGATTAGTGGGGTTAAGCTCCGTAGATCCGTTATAATAATAGATAGCAATAAAAGTTAACAAAAATTGTAGCCAACTTTGAGATTCACATTTCAAAATTAATTAGAATGTTACAGGGTGTTCGATAACATAGTGGCAGACCAAACTTATGTCTTTTTTTAAATGGAACACCCTGTATTTTATTTTATATTCAAAATCTTCTTAACTTTGCCATTACAAAAGTATAAAGGATTGTTATGTTATACAGGGTATTTTACAAAGTTATAACCAATTTTATATGACAAATTGTAACAAGTTAACTCATTGTATAAATAAAAATAAGCACAAAAGCAATGGATCACTGATGCCATATTTTTTTATTTATTATCAAAATTTTCATAAATTCTTCTTCTTCTTCTTCTTTTTGTATAGACATGACTATCTCTTTTTTCAATGTGCCTCTAGTAAGTTGTCGTTCCATCGTTTTCGTGGTCTTACCACTGATCGTCTTCCTATTGGGAAACCGTCTCTCGCTGTCCTGACTACTCTATAGTCATTCGGCTTATGTGGTCATTCCATTCTATTCTTCTGTTTCTTACCCTGTCTTCTGTCGTATATCTGCACTTCTAGCTCTGTCCCATAGAGTCTTACTATCGATTTTTCGAAGGGTTTTTATCTCCGCTGTTTCGAGCAATCTTTTTATCCTCTTTGTGTCGGGTCGTGTTTCTGCCGCGTATGTCATTATTGTTCTGATGACTGTTTTGTAAATTCTGCCTTTCATATCTTTTGCGATAGTTTTATTTCTCCATATTGTGTCATTCAAGCAACCTGCGGTTCTATTAACTTGATCTTCCACTTCTGTTTCGAGCCTTCCGTAGCTGATAGTGTGATGTCTAAGTATTGTAACAAAAACGAGCGTTCGGGTATTTATTTACGACTTTATTATTTATTTATACAAGTTTACTTTACAAACTTTAGCTTAAGACTAAACTCTATTTACAAAAATTATGCCTTATATATCCTAGTCGTTATTCTCGATCATTCCGGGCTAAGCCAGCTCTCCGACTATCGTGTGACCTTCCAACAACCGCGCGTCGGTTCCACGTATAGCGTGCTTCGATCTAGACTTTTCTCGGCTTACGTCTTGCGGCCGGTGACTCATTGTTTTGCTACAGTATTTAAACTCCATCACTTCTTCTATTACCTGACCTTCCAGCTCCAATTTAAATCTTATTGGATCTGCTGTTATAACCATGCATTTTGTTTTTTTTGGGAAATTAACATGTTAAATTTTCTGGCGGTTATGTTAAATTGGTGCAGAATATGTTGTAAATCATCTTCATTTTGAGAGATTAGTATTGCATCGTATGCATAGAAGATTATTTTGAGTTGTTTGTCTCCCATTTGGTATCCTTTTTTAGTTCTTACTTTTTTTATTATTTCGTCCATGATTAGGTTGAACAATAAAGGACTCAATGAATCCACCTGTCTTATCCAATTGGCGGCTTCAATTAGGTCAGTTAGTTCATCTTCCACTTTTACTTTTATTGTGTGGTTCTGGTAGATGATTTCGATCGTTTTAATGATTCCTAGAGGTACCTCTCTCGAGTATAACAAATGGATAACGTCCTTTAATTGGACCATGTCAAATGCTTTTTTAAGGTCCACGAAACATAAATATGCCGGTTTGTTGTATTCCAACGATTTCTCTTGAACTTACCTCATTATAAATACAGCGTGTGCATGACCTTCCCGACCTAAAACCTTGTTGTTCTTCTGCTAATGGTATAATTTCAGTCAATATGTTTGTTATCACTTTGGTTGTTAATTTTAATGTTGTGTTTAATAAGTTAATTCCTCTATAATTCTCCGGGTCCGATTTGTCTCCTTTTTTGAAGGGAGGTATTAGAATGCTTGATCTCCATTCTTGTGGATGCTTGATCTCTATTCTTCTGTTTTGTTCTATTATGTTTTGTATTAGTTTTAATAGTTGTTTAGTTAGATCTTGTTCTCTGTACTTTAGGAGTTCGTTCGTACATCAATATCATAAATTATTGATATTGCTAATTTTCTTTATATTGAATACAGGGTGAGTCAAAACGCAAGTATGTACCTACATTATTTTCTCAGTAATTTTAAATGGAAAACCCTGTATTTTATATCTCTATCGAAAAGTATCATTACCGTACTTTAATTTTTATAAAACATTCCCTATGTCTAAATTTATTAGTTTTCGAGATGTTTTCATTTTTCAGAGCAAATTATTAATTACGGGTCTAAAACTTTCCAAATTTTGAGTAAGCCATGACTGAATTGTCTAAAACTGACAATTTACGATTAAGTACTGATTATCAATCTGGTAATAAATGTAACAATGTAAAAAAATAAAGAAAGAAAAATTATTAGTATGTAATAAATTTTACAAAAAAAAACACAACCACAACATACTTACACAATTTTTGAAACAATTAAAAACTACTTTTGTATGTAAGTGTAAGAAACAAGAAGAAAAATAATTTATTAATTAAAACAAACACAAAACAAACATTCTGTGAAAACAAATAAAAACTACTTGTGACGTTCCGCCCCTTATAGAATCGATTATTGATGGGAAGATATTATTTAACTATCCAAAATATTATTTAATTATTTTCAGAATTATTTTCTTTCAATGTTTATTCAAATAGAACTTAAACCCATCTCAGAATTTTTAAATGCTTGATGACGTCACATTTAAAACGTGGCAACATTGGTTTCCCCACTTTGACAGCCAATGCTTAGTAGAGGGGTACGAAGGATTCAGCTGTGAACGTGAGCCTTGGATTGCCATTGTTTCTCGAGTGTTCGGTCTGAATCGTAGTGTGCGGGGTCATTAGACTCAATTATTCACCTCTAATTCTCAGTTCCAAATTGATTAAATATTACAATAAAAGTATAGTGAAGTTATCCAGCAGCAGTGGATTTGAAGAATTTTAGAGCATACTATATCCAATGAGTTCTACCCCGGTAAATACACATTTTATTAAGTATTTTATTCAGCCATTTTGGAAGTCCTTGACATTTGCTAACTAAGTTTCACATAGTCTATTTTCATGGTTTTTATGTTTTATTTTCATGGATCAAACTCATCTAGAGATAATTCAATATTCGTTGTTAATTTGTGCTTCCAGTTGGAAAATAGAGCTAATTTAAACTCCATTTTTTATATTCCTTTCAAGTCTACAGAACTCCTATCTTTTGAACGATGATCAAATAAGTATCCATCGCTTAGTCTTACTATATTTCATCCTTGTATAATATATCTATATACCGGTGTATATATTATAATAAAATATTCTTTCACAGTAATTATATTTTGTATTTCAATTGGAAATTACTTGTGTTATTTGACCAAGGTCATCTGATAGCAACCTGATAAAAGGTCAAGCTGTCTAGTCATTCAAGTTTTTGGACTTAATGACCTATTTCTTCTTATTCCCATAGGAATAAAAACACCTCCTCGTATCTCTTGCTTCTTTTTTTTTGACATTGGTAGATTGGTAGTAACACCACACTGTGTTTTTTTTAGCACCTACCATGAAATCTTAAAGCCACCCTACAACAACACCAAGGCCAGACCACACAGAGAGAAACAATCAATAGGCGACCAGCCTGGATTATTTCCACATTTTCTTTTTTTTTGAGTACCTCCAGCTGCTTTCCAACAGTTTTGAGTACCTTCAGCTGCTTTCTACCAGTCTTCCTCTCCTGTACCTCCAGCAGGACAGCTGCTAGCGAGAGTTAGCACCCTTGGGTGCTCATTACATCAACTTCAAGATTAGGAAAGAGTGGTTTGTTTGGGAACATTTACTGTGCTCTTATTAAAGACAGACTGGTTTTGTGATATTTAGTACATTTTTTTTTATAGTTCAATTGCACACACATTTTTCCTGCTTTATATTTTTTATAGGTTTTTTTTTCTTTACAACATAATATTTAATTGATAGCGTTCCCCAACACTCTGCAATCTATAAAGGTATAAATTTCTGAGCTCAGATATTTTCCCTGATAATAGTAGTCGGTACTCTTATCTTGATTATTTTTAGGCTGTGTTCCACTTTTGTATAATTATTTAAACTCATTCCATTATTTTAGTATATGTTTAATTAAATTTTTAAAAATTAACTTCACATATTAGTCAAAATTGTAATTATTAACTTTATTTAACTTGAACTTATTAACTTTACTTAACTTTAACTTATTAACTTTATTTAACTTTAACTTTAATTTATTAAATTCATATGAACTTCTGGATTCTAATCCCTCAGATTAGTTTTTGGTTTCACTTGTTATTATTACTATTATAAACCACGAGTTAGGAAAAGGATCTGTGTATCCACTCGTAGGTTTATTTATTCAATAAGGCTTGTGCCTGTCCCACTCACAGTGAGGTATTTATATGTTATATATAGTATCAGGTAGTATTTAATTAAGGTGTACGTATTATAAACGTACAATTATTATTTGGTGAGGGTTCTACTAACCTAGTTGTAAGTTGTACTTCCTGTATTAGAGGTACCCGTAGTCAGTTTTTCTAACCTTATAAAGAGTATTCTTAGATCATAGTTGTATGATGATTTTGTAATTGACTTTCACTAGTATCACTTTTTCCTGTCATGTTAGAGTTACACACTAGTTACTTGTCCTAACTCAGAGATTGTTAAAAAGATCTAGTAGTTACATTCAATAAATACACATTTATTGTGATTTTTTTTTCTTATTACTCCTTTATTTTTAGTAGTACATTTTATAATTTAATAATCTTTAATAACTTTTCACATACTTGTACTACAAATTTAACATACTCTATAGCAGCGTAGAATACCTGGAAGAGCGTTAACCTAGTTATCCTTCTTCTGGCGCCCAAAAATTCATTCTATTTTCAGTATATTATTATATTTACTCTATCTATTTTCTGAACATTATCTTCATATCTTCTTTTCGAGCCATCATTGTCACTTCCTTTAATCTATTGTCTGGCCAAAAATAGCCGTGCAAATTGGCCGAATCCTTCCTTGAGTGTCAAGTGGCCCTTCTCATACATATTTAGCTAGCCATTCAAGTTATATCTATCTATTAATGATTTCTCATCTCTAGTCCTGTATCAATTCGATATTCTTTGTCTTGGCATCCTTCCATACAAATACTACTACAAAGTTGTATTTTAGTTACTCCAGCTTCTTCAACGGAGAAGCCACACATTTTTGTCCTTTGGCTACATTAAGTAGATCTTCTTCTTTTTACTACTTCTGTTGGAGTTTACCACTCCCTTTTCATTCACTCCAACAGAAAATCATCAGCTAGTTGTTACATACTTTTGTATGTAAATGTACCAATGTAACAAATAAAGAACGAAAAAAATTTATCAGTAAAAAATTTTACAAAAAAGACATGAACACAAAACACAACATTTTTGATAAAATTAAAATATTTTAAATATTTATGTAATTTGTTCAAAATGACCGCCTAACGGCCTGACACATTTTATGCATGTCTAAAAACGGTCATTGAATGAGATACTTAGGCATTCTGCACAC
This sequence comes from Diabrotica virgifera virgifera, assembly GCF_917563875.1. NCBI lineage: Eukaryota > Metazoa > Arthropoda > Insecta > Coleoptera > Chrysomelidae > Diabrotica > Diabrotica virgifera. Next base: position 26,207,407 of record NC_065452.1, read on the forward strand.
GAAGCGTATCATCGTAGACGCGTATAAGTTTCGTCATGCAGCGAAGATTCCTTTACGCCTTAAAAGCCGCAAACGATTCGATTTGCAAGCGGCATGCGATCGTCTTGTTTTAATGTTTTCCTTGCTTTTACAGTAGTTGCAAAGATGTTAAGTGATGAAGAGGACTTACTTTTGTTAAATTATCTTCGTCACCGCAAAAAAAAGAAACAGGAAATTTTGGGTGCATCCTTATATTTACAAAAGCTACAACAGAAGGTTATTTATTGCCGCCAAAGAGTTGTCGGAAGATGACTCTAAATTCCACATATTTTTCTGGAGTACTCTTGTTTGGGTATTATTATATAAACACTGATAATTTTCAATCAGTTGGACAAATTTTAATATTTGATCCGCCATTCTCATAAAATTCCGTCAACAAGGTGTTCTAACACTCGAGCGTACTGCAAGCTACTGACATCGTTGTACGCCTGGCGGATTGAAGCTTGTCTGCGTTGACGATTCCGCGCCGGTTACGCTTCGTGTACAGTATTCCATAAAGACACAAGTGAGCAGCACGAAAGCGTATGCCTTTCGTACGTCGCATCTCATACGCGTCTATGACGATACGCTCCGTGTGCAGAATGCCTTACACTACGGAGCATTTGTAAATTAACACTTCGAAATAGACTGTTTATTCTATTTTTCATCTCATCTCTTGTTGTTGGAGGCATTTTATAACCTTCATTCTATTCTAAAAGTAACCCCAAAAAATCAGTCCAGTTTATTAAATTCTGGTGATCTGGGTAGCCACGCTACTGGTCCATTGAAAAATGAAAATATCTTGAAAACTAATAAATTTAGACATAGGGAATGTTGCATACAAATTAAAGTACGGTAATGGTACTTTTTAATAGTGATATAAAATACAGGGTATCCCATTTAAATTTTACTGAGAAAATAATATACTTGAGCTTTAACTCACCCTGTATTAGATATAAAGTAAATTAGCAATATCAATCATTTTTTAAAATTTTGACAATAAATAAAAAAATATGGCACCAATAAACCATTGCTACTGTGCTTATTTTTATTTATACAGGGAGCTGAACTTGTTACGATTTTCATATAAAATTGGTTATAACTTTGTAAATACCCTGTATAACATAACCAACCTTTATATTTTTGTTATGAAGAAGGTAAGAGGATCTATTTGTTAGCATGAAAACTCGTTATCATTTATTGAAGGGTGTAAAGTGTACACAATACTCCCCCTCTTCAACTTGTTGTGGTCAATCACATCGCGATAAATCACATCAACTTATCGCAGCGTCTAAACAGCGTTTCAATCATCAACAAATCACAGCAACTTGTCATCACAACTAGTTGCTGTGACTTATCGCTGTGTCTAAACGACGCTTTAGAACCACTCTAGTCCATAAGCGAAGAAACAGACGAACCACTCTGCAGCAATACTCTGTGGCGCCACAAAGTAGTTTCCGATGATTAGCCGTAAATTCTTATAGGTTTGTTCGTAGTACGATCCAATCGATCAGCAACCGTTGCCAACCATCAGACGCATGCGCAGTGAACAGTTAGCGTTGCGCAGTTAACAGTTAGCGTTCGTAGACTACGAACGCGCATGCGTCTGATGGTTGGCAACGGTTGCTGATCGTTCTACGAACATACCTTATGTAAATTAAACGTGCCATTCCAGACGAGCGACAGAGGTCAGTCACTGTGAAAATTGCAGTCTTTTTTGGCCATTTTTTCAACTTTAAAGGGTTCATCCCCTAACAGTTGCTATAAGCATATACAGTATGCGACAAAATAAACAGTACTGAAATGAATATTGAAATGGTTATGGTTGTTTATACAGAGTGGGCCAAAGAAAAGAGTCCACCTCGATATTTGGCAGTATTTATCAGATTTTAAGGAAATAAAAAACAGATCAATTTTTGATCTAAGGGGGACACATTTTTATGGTACATACATATATCTGCCATTTGTCAACCACCTCCCTTCCACTTCCCCCACCCCTTATTTTTAAATAGGGAATAGGGGTCGTGTGCTAGCTCATTTGAAAGGTTATTCAATTCTCTATTCAGTAATATTAACATTGACATAATCATTTACACAGGGTGTCCAAGAAAAATTATTTTGAATTAAATTAATTGACAAAAAAGAAGAATGTATGTAATTTATTTAACTCAGAATACATTCTACTGCGGACATAAAACAGAAAAAAATGTTTATTTGATAAATAAACATTGTTTGTTGCTTATATTCAATATTCAACTTACCAAGAGGCAGATGGGTGGCAGCTTGAACATTGAAATTAAGCAAAAACAGTTTTTTTGTTTTGTGACAGCAGTAGAATGTATTTTGAATTAAATAAATTATATACATTCTTCTTTTTGTGTCAATTAATTTAATTAAACTATTTTTTTCTTGAACACCATATAAAAATAATTATGTTAATGTTGATATTACTGAATAAAGAATTGAATAACTTTTCAAATGAGCTAGCACACGACCCCTATTCCCTATTTAAAAATAAGGGGTGGGGGAAGTGGAAGGGAAGGGGTTGACAAATTGCAGATGTATGTACCGTAAAAATGTGTCCCCCTTATATCAACAATTGACCTGATTTTTTATTTCCTTAAAATCTAATAAATACTGCCAAATATCGAGGTGGACTCTTTTGTTTGGTCCACTCTGTATATTTGGTCTTGCAAACATTATTCCCGACGACGCATGTTCCCGATAAAACAGATGTTAAAGATGCCCTCTGGCACGAATAAAATCTTTAATTCCAGTCCGCAATTCCGGAATGTCGGACAGTGGATTGGTCTGTCTCCTTCAGCATTCCTCATATGTACGCATCAGGTGGCGTTAGGCCTGGTGAGTGGCGTGGCGATATCCCAAAATGATCGCACAGTATTCGAAGAGACTCCCTGGCAGTGTGACAGGTTGCCTCGTCCTGCTGAAACCATTGTTGACTTTAAGCTTGAACCGTTTTCGCGACCTTTTCCGTATGACCGAAAATAGTACTCCGCGATAAAAAAAATGAGAACCATCCTAAAACATTTTTCCTGCGACAGCGGCCTCACAACCTGGACTAATACTACTCATAATAATAGTCTGCTATCTCTAGGGCCTACGGTGACAGGGCCAGTACTACGCTTCAACCGCCTATTATTAACCCTGATTTTATCCAAGGTACTCATTTTATTCAAGCTGAGTCCATCTGGGGCCTGTATACATTTAAAAATGTCTATGCCGGCTTTGGGATTCGATCCACGGCCTTCTGCGTGGAAGTCAGACATCCTACCGCATGAGCTATCCGGCCCTAATACTACTCATGACTCATACCAAACAATAAATTTAAGCTAACACTATTACAAATTAAGGACAGATAAAGCACTGTTATAAGAAACAAATTAAGAATATTAATTTCTTATTTTTAAATGTCTTTACATTTATTATCAAGAAAATTAATTCAACATACTCCGTGTTGAGGTAGGTCTTTAGAAAAAATGTAAAGTAAACGAAATGGAAATAAAAACAAAACCTTGCTTATGAATTAGAATATGTATTTACATATACGCATGACAACAAATAGAAGATAAAGAAATTGTGTTACAAAAATACATCTCTACCCACGTAAATATAATGGATTTTTAAAAATAGATTAATTTTATCCAAAGTGTGAACCGGCAATTTTGCATCATAGATAGTAAACAGGAGCTGAACTCGTCTTATCAGTCATCCAATTAATGCGTAACAATAAACAGTGTGAAAACAAAATTACTTTTTATCTGTAAGGCAAAAATTAGCTGGTCAATTATTAAGGCCAGTTTTCACACTACGTTTTATTGTAAGTTTTGTCAGGCATACAAAACGTATGACAAAATGTACAGTTACGATCACTGAATAGTTTACACCTTAATTTTTATATTGTAATACTGTAAAATTGCAGTGTCGTATGGATTTGATAAATGAAGTCAAAAAATTTTAAAATGTCAATGCTTGTCAAAAATTTCGCGAGTGTTGAAAAATAAAATAAAACGATATCAAACTCCTCCAAAATGGTTAGAATGCAGCAATTGCCAAACTCGAAGAAGGTTGGTCAGTTGCTGCAGATTTGAACGTGAGCCATATGTGCATATGGAAAATCAAACAAAGATGGGATAAGTTTCACTCTATAGCACTGTTGGGCGATTCAAGAGGGCAGAAGATCTCCACAGATCAACAGGATGAGATGTTAGCAGATTATTTGAGAGAATTTCCTTTTGCCACAACTCAAAAACTAGCGAAAAGACAGCGGTTCCGGGCAGTATTTGCACTGCACGTAGAAGTATTAAAGCAAGTGAACTGATAAATTGTGCAGCTGCAAGGAAACCTTTTGACTGAGGATCACAAGAGGAGACGAGTTGCATTTTGTAATGAATTTATAAACCGTGAAGAGAACTTTTGGTCTAGGCTTGCATTTTCCAATGAAAAAGTATTCCAGTCATATAGCAATTGTCGAGTAAGAGTTTATAGGCCGAGAAATCATAGGTATTATGAAAAATATACGCATCGTTTAAGAAATAGTGGAGGATGGAGGATTCTCTGTCAATGTATGGGGATGAATAAATGCTGAATGTTTGTTACCATATAGAAGAAAAACAGAATTACATTACAAACATATTCTTGAGAACACAATGTTGCATCGGTGATCCAGAGATTTACCAAAAACGAGTTCATCTTCCAACATGACAATTGCCCGGTGCATACGAGTAGAATTGTTCGAGAATGGCTGGAAGAAACTCATGTTAATGTTCTTCCGTGGCCTTCCCAGAGTGCAGACTTTAACCCCGTCGAAAATGCGTGTGCAGAGTTAACAAAGAAACTAAATGAAAGAAACTTTAGGCCACGGAATAAAATTGAATTATGGGAAGCAATTGAGCAGACATGGGAAGAGCTTGTTGACAACATAAGGGGATTTGTGCTATATATGAACAGAAGACTGCAAAGTTGTATTGACAATAATGAGGCTTCCACCAAATATTAATTATTGTTTATTATTTATCATTGTTAATCATTATTTATTATAAAATGGATTTATAATAAAATGGATATTTTAAAAATAGACTTCCTCATTTTCTTTATTAGGACCATAATCTATTTTATTAAAAAAAAACATTTTTCTATACTTTCCATTTTGTTAAATTTTGTAAAATATATTTATATTCTAGGTACCTATCATAGGAAAGTATGCTACGAAAGCTATCATTATAATTTTAAACTACAATTGGTTTATTATCAATCATCATTATTTTTATCAGAATAGCATTATTATTAGTCATTATAATTTAAATCTTTACTCAAATCCATTTCAACTATATTATCGCAAAACATTTTGTAGTGCTTATTTAGAATGCAAATTTGTTTTTCGAGCTTTATTTATAATAAATAAATTAAAGGTCGAAAATAAGTCTAATATGAATACTTTTTCCTTCAACTTTGCAGAAAAAATCGTAAAAACCTTCAGAAAATCATAAATTACCGCAGCAAATAAAAATAAATTTAGTGCAAAAATGTCTATTTTTCATTATTTAAACAATGATCCCTTTGTATAAATCATATACAGTAGAGCGTCGATAATCCGAACCCTGGTAATCCGAACGTTCGCTAATCCAAACGCAAAAAAAATTATAAAATTAAAAAATATGATCGCGGACCGAATTTTTGGATTTAATATGACAGTATGGGCAAAATATGACCGCGGATGTTTGTTTTGTTTATGCAGAAATACATACAATATATTAGTTTATTATGCAGGTGTTTTATTCCTTATAACTAAAACGTATGTACATAATATGTACTATGTTTATGAGCTTTGTATGTATTTTGAATATATGTTCGATAATCCGAACTACCCCTGTACCAATTAGTTCGGATTATCGACGCTCTACTGTACTTTCTTGAAAATATTCTTTTGTTGTCACCTAAACTTTGATATATTTTGAACTGTGGGTGTATAGAAGAATCCTGAAGATATCATGGACCGAGCAGGCAACAAACAACGAAGTCATGAGAAGAGTCAACAGAAGACTGGAAATATTGGAAACCACAAACCACTAAGACACGAAGGCTGCAATACCTGGGGCATGTTATGCGTAATGAGAGATACAACATACTTCAATAATTGATTAAACAGGGGAAAATCCAGGGCAAGGTAAGTGTAGGAAGAAGAATCTCATGGTTGCGTAACTTGAGGGAATGGTACGGATGCAAATCAACCGAACTATTCAGAGCAGCAGCATCTAAGATCAGAATAGCCACGATGATTGCCAACCTCCGTCGCGGAGATGGCACGTAAAGAAGGAAGAAACTTTGATATAAAATTTGTTCGCACATGTACGGAATTACATTTTGATTTTATTGTACCGGGTGTCCACTTATATTTTCCCCCATTTTAACTGCCTATAACTTCTAAACGGCTCAAGATAGAAATATGCGGTTTTCGCTGAAATGTTTTATTTTAGTAAAAGTTTTGTCTGAATGGACTGAATTTTTTATATCGCTTTCAAATACGAAAAGAAAAATGGCGGATTTTTGAAAAAAACGTTGTTGACTTTTTTTTAATGGAACACCCAGTATATTTTTTTGTAAATTGAAAGAAAGGTCATTCACCTATCCAGCGATATAAAGTTTTTCAAAATCGGTTGTCAAATCACTGAGTAATTAATTTTTAAAATGAGAGGTGCAACGTGGATATCACATACCTAAATAACATAATATGTGATTTCCACATTGCATCTCTCATTTTAAAAATTAATTGCTCAGTCTTTTGACCACCGATTTTAAAAAATTTTATATCGTTGGATAGGGAAATGACCGTTTTTTCAAGTTTTTAGGTAAATGACCATTTTTTATGTCGCTTTTAAATAAAAAATGGCGGATTTTTGTAAAAAAAACGTTGTTGACTTTTTTTATTGAAACACACAGTATATTTTTTTGTAGCTTGAAAAAACGGTGATTTACCTATCCAGCGATATTAAATTTTTTAAAATCGGTTGTCAAATGACTGAGCAAATAATTTTTAAAATGAAAGATGCAATGTGGAAATCACATAACATAGTATCATTTTGCTTAGTTATGTTATTTAGGTATGTGATATCCACGTTGCACCGCTCATTTTAAAAATTAATTACTCAGTGATTTGACAACCGATTTTGAAAAACTTTATATCGCTGGATAGATGAATGACCTTTCTTTCAATTTACAAAAAAATATACTGGGTGTTCCATTAAAAAAAGCCAACAACGTTTTTTTCAAAAATCCGCCATTTTTCTTTTTGTATTTGAAAGCGATATAAAAAATTCAGTCCATTCAGACAAAACTTTTACTAAAATAAAACATTTCAGCGAAAACCGCATATTTCTATCTTGATCCGTTTAGAAGTTATAGGCAGTTAAAATGGGGGAAAATATAAGTGGACACCCGGTATTTGATTAGGCTAAAAGATACTCAGAATGAAATACTCGGTATTATTCGTGATGCACGACTACGCTTGTAAGTATGTACATATTAAAAAGACGATAGAAATGTTTGGAATTAAATATAAAGGCGCCTTTACATTCAACGCGTCGCGAATGCAAACAGCGTTTGCAAACGTTTGCGAAAAGACATTCGTCGGAACTTCTTAATATTAATATTTACCATTGGCGCGCACACGGGTAATATGACCCGTATCCGCGCCACTGGTGAATATAAAATTCTTAATTGTATGTCAAAAAATGCGCAATAACTACCTCTTAAAACACACCAAATTTCATTTGCATCTCTCAGCCGGTTTCAGAGCAATAAATAAACTCACCGGCAAATTTACCGCCTACATTGTATTTCTTTCTATCTCTCTAATTAGCCTTATTCGGCTATAATATTGGGGAGGACATAAGCCTCCCCAATCCTTTTCCATTCTTCTCTGTCTATCGCTACAGTCAACCAACTAGAGCCCACATGCTTCTTAATATAATCTGCCCATCTCATTTGGGGCCTTCCTCTGCTTCGTTTATATTCCCACGGTCTTCAATTTATAAGAATTTTGTTCATTTTAGTTGTTTGGAACAAAATTCTTATTGTATTTCTTTCATTTTGCAGAAATTGTTAACCTTGGACCATAGATATGACATGGAGCAGGTAGGCGGGGCCAACGTAGCTACGTCACTCTGTGAGTAGATCAGCATTATATTCAGTGTTGTCGTATAGTAAACACTGTTTATTTTTGTGTTTAAGGTGAATTTTACTTATAATTTGTTACACTTTTATCAAAAATATTATATTCATAGTTAGATTTGAATAGTCCTTAGGAGGTGTGATCATAAATATAATTAATAAATAAGAGAACTTAAGTAATAAAAAAATATAACTGATGGCCTTCATGACTATCGCAACTTTAACTTTTTTTATCATTTAACACATTACAATTTTATTGTTACCTTTATTTCATCGTCAGTACATGTATTATACAGGGTGTATAATACACACATGTATTATATATAGGGTGGAAGGCACTTATGGAATAAAATTATTTCTGTCCTTGTTTTAAAAATTTTTAAAAAACGCTGAAACCCGTTCATTTTTATATATAAATGTAGGCTTTTTAAACCTAAATTTAAATTTAAACAGGGTGATTCACGCAAGCCTGGTACAGTTCATACCTAAGCTTTATTTTTAATGGAACACCCTATATATTTTTATATTATTAAAAGCTACTTAACGGCCTGATTTCAACGACCCACCATGTATGGTGTATTATGAATAATACAGGGTGAAATTAAATTAGAGTGTATGGAAACCACTTATGGAATAAAATTGTTTGTGTCCTTATTTTAGAAAATTATAAAAAACTAAACTAAACTTTTAAATTTAGATATGCTCTCTTTAAACATTAATTAAAATATACGGGGTGATCCACACAAGTCTATCATAGTCCATGATCTTTAATTGTAATGAAACACCCTGTATATATTTTATGTTTTTCGAATTTGCTAAATAACTTCATCACAAAAAAGTGTATTGTATAGGGCCTATTATGAATAATACAAGATGATAATTTTAAAATTATATAGGTTAAATTTTCGTCAAGATATTAAATAGGTACCTACATAAAATTTTAAAATTATCTAATAATTTATCATACTTTAAATAATAGTAAAGTATGTATATAATAATGGTATTTTAGCTAAATAAAGACATATATTTTCTAAACTAAGTATAAATAATATTAATTTTTTTTTTGGTTTTGTATCTTTAATGTCTTGACGAAATTTATGAATAATTTAAAAATTTCACCTTGTATTATTCATAATGGACCCGAATAATACATTTTTTTTGAGATGAAGTTATAAAGTAGCTTCTAAGCACATAAAAATATACAGGGTGATTCATTAAAACTAAAGATCATGGACTATGCTGTACTTGCGTAAATCACCCTGTAAATTTAAACTGTACTTGCGTAAATCACCCTGTAAATTTAAATCTATGTTTGTAAATCGCCCATTTAAATTTAAAAGTTGACCTGTTCCGGCATTTTTTATAATTTTTAAAATAAGGACACAAACAATTTTATTCCATAAGTGGATTCCATAGTTAATAATTTCAAAGTTTCATCCTGTATTGTTCATAATTCATCCTACATGATATAGTTAGTTGAAATCAGGTTGTTAAGCAGCTTTTAAAAATATAAAAATATAGAGGTTGTTCTATTAAAAATAAAGCTTATGGACTCTGTTTGACTTTTATGAATCACCCTGTAAATTTAAATTTGTGTTTAAAAAGTGCAGATATTTATTTAAAAATCGACGAGTATCAGCGTTTTTTATAGTTTTTCGAAACAAGGACAGAAATCATTTTATTCTACAAGTGCCTTCCACACTGTATAATTAGACGTATGTTGCCTAATAATAAAAAAAATCATGTTTCTGATTGATTTTTATTATTAGAATATGTTCTCAATAATTATATTTAATCATACTAAAGAAAACAGCACTTCTAGAAAGTTTCACAACTGATATTAAAAGCTAAAATCTCCAAATCATAATGGCAATGCATTCGAAATTTAAAGGATCTACTCACAACGTGACGTCATGCGCGACCTGAACGAAATTAGGAACGCTCCATATCATATCTTGGGATATTGTATCATGACCTTGGACCACACTTTATGAAGGATACGGTGAAAACTACATCTGAGGAAAAGAAAAAAAAAATAAAATTATTGAAAAAAAAAGTCGTTTATTATAGCAAAAATTCAAATTAACATAACTTTAAAAATCATAGTCTAATTAAAAAAAAAATTGAGTATCAATAATGGGTGTTGCCGTCTATAGCCCTTAGGACTTCTTGGAGCCGGTTTGGCAATCCATTCATGATATCCTGGATATCCGATTGCGGGATATTGTGCCACGCTTCTACCGCAGCTGTCTTCAGCTCTCCAAAGGATGTAGGGGCTGGTACTCTTGCTCTTACCCGTTTTTTGAGGATGTCCCAAACATGCTCATTTGGGTTAAGATCGGGACTATGTGCTGGACATGGTAGAACTTGAATTCCGACCTCATTAAGGTACTTACGGGTGAATCTTGCGGTATGGCAACGTGCATTGTAATGCACTAGTCCGAAGTTTTCACCAATGAACGATAGTCCAGCTAGCATATTCTCCCGCAAAATCAAATCTAGCTCTACGGTATTGTGGGAGCAGTTGTGGTCCGCGAGCTGGACGGAAAGCCCTCAAGTTTCTTTCTGACAGTCTTCTTCTAATCGTAGTCCACTCACACTAACATTTCTCACCTCAGGATGACACCTACGAGCTGCAGGAGCGATTTCTCAATACATTGCTGACAATTAAGCGGTCATCTCGAACTGAAGTGCCTGTCCCGTAGTAATATGACCCGTATGCGCGCCAATGGAGAATACAAAATTCTTAATTGTATGTCAAACAAAGCGCAGTAACTATCTCTTAAAACCTACCAAATTTCAATTGCATATCTCAACCAGTTTTAGAGCAATAAATAAATCGTGAGTTTGTAAGAAAAATTTTAACATCCCGTATCTCGGAAACGAAGCATTTGCGGAGATATGTTTATAAAGCAAACTGTCATTATTGTTTCATGCAGAAATACCCCTTAAAGTTTGCCGCACTTATTTAGAAACACCATGTATTGATGAAGTACATGGTTAGTTGTTAAAGTACCTAACTTGTTTTTTATCCAACATAAGCAAATGAATCAAAAAACAGAATGTTAAGAAAACCTGAGGCTATAGTTGGGTTTTAATTTCAGTATTTTATAAATGCTAGAATATTCCACACGGTATGGTAAAAAGTTTTGAGAAAAAACACAGTTTGATTGGTACAATCGGTATACAGTGATAATTTACCTGTCTAGCAACAATTTTATTACAGCGATATTGTTAAAGAATAAGTTGATATTGTTGTATATATGTTGTATAATATATTGTTAAAGAATAAGAATTCTTATATATTAAAAAAATCACTTAAATCGGACAACAGGTTTAAGCAATTCGATACATCAAAAATGACCCATTTTTAAGATGGTGAGTTAATTTCTTGGAGTAGTGTATTTGAAAGATAATTTAATACGCTGATAATATACGAATACTGAGTATAAATTTGTCATGGATTGCTTATCATTTTTATAAGTAGCAACCGATAAGCATATAAAAATGTTAATTTGTTGTTTATAACGATAAAAAATTTATTAAAATATGATATTATTGCCTTTGTAACTATAAATTGCATAATGTTCGTTTTTTATACCTAATTAATTAGTTTTTAAGTGTGTGTAAGTTTAATGGATACAACCCCAGAGAAAGCAACCCAAGTTATTGCATTAATACACTTCTTCTTCTTAGTGCCTATTCGTTTCGAATATTGGCGATCATTCTGGCTATAATTATTTTATTAACTGATGCTTTAAATAGATTAGTTGTTGTTGTGGAGAACCACTTCCTCAGGTTCTTTAACCATGATATTCTTCTTCTCCCAATTCCTCGCTTTCCGAATACTTTACCTTGAAGGATTACCTTCAGTAATCTGCATTTAGTGCCGTTTCTCATTATGTGCCCGAGATATTCTAACTTTTTCCTTCTAATGGTATACATCACCTCCCTTTCTTACCCGTGTTGAGCTGCCCCCCCCCCACTTGCAAAAATCAAAAAACAAATAGCCCTGATTGATGAGCTATTTATGAGCTCTCATATTCCGCAAACTAAAAATTTTGAGCTCGTTCCACTGAGCAGGAATTTGATACTTTAGTGGGGGGGGGGCTGAGTCAGCCCCCCCCACTACTTAAAAATAGGAATATTGAATCGGTTTTTGCGGCAGAATTACGAGCTATTTATGAGCTCTTGAAATTATATAGTTTCGATTTTTGAGCTCATCCCCTTCACCCCCAAACAACCCTTTAATTGATTTAACATAAGAGAAAAATGCTGAGAAAACTTAAAATATATCGTATTGCGGATATAATTCCTATAACTTATATACTCTAAGAATAAACTATTAAATCACGTGCATTTCGATTATTGAGCTACAACTCCTTCGCAAGAAAACCACCCTATCTTCCCGGCTTAAGAGAAAGTTGTACTTAAAATGCATTAAACTAATTATTTGGCGACGACATATCATTGAATAATTTATAAGCTTCTAAATTACGTGAATTTAGATCAGTAAATTACAATTTATTTTGTATAGTGCAGTCACTGAAGGTAAAAATCAACGATTACCTTCAATTTCGGTGAACCTTCATCGATTTTCACGAAAATTGGTCAGTGGTTAGAGGATACGTCAAGAAACAAAGGTGACATGGTACCACCTTGCGCCTTTACTCTGAGGGTGGATACTGCCCCTTCTCGGGGGTGAAAATTATTTTATTAAAAATATCTGCACAAATCAATAAAAGAACAAATTAAAAGCAAAATTTATTATATAAAGTTAATAAAATAAGTCAATACTTTTTAAGCTATTAAAGATCAAAGATTTTAATTATTCGTGAAAAAAATGCATGTTATGAAGCGGTTTTTCGTAAATCACTGAAAAACTGTAAGTTTTTACAAAAAAGTTAATAGTAGTTTAATTCGTAAAGCTTATATTCTAAGAATAAACTCTTAAATCACGCGCCTTTCGATTATAGAGTTACAACCCCTTCGCAAGAAAACCATCCCATATTCCCGGCTTAAGAGAGAGTTGTACTTAAAATAATTTAAATTAATTATTTGGAGACTACATATCGTTTAATAATTTATGAGCTTGCAAAATATACGCATGTCAATTATTGAATTGCCATTTTCTTTCTATAGTGCAGTCACTGAAGGTAAAAATCAACTATGACCTTCGATTTCGGTAAATCTCCATTCATTTTCACGAATTAACAATAACAACTTGGGGTTTTAACCTGGGGTATATGTCACCCCTTCTCGGGGGTGAAAATTACTTTATTAAAAATAACCCCACAAATCGAGAGAGGGACAAATTGTAAGCAAAATTTGTTATATAATGTGATTAAAATAAATTAACACTTTTTGAGTTATTAAAGATCAAATATTTTAATTTTTGTGAAAGAAAATGCATGTTTTAAAGCGATTTTTCATAAATAACTCAAAAACTGTAAGTTTTTACAAAAAAGTGTTCAACACTAAAATTGAAGCCAATAAAAAATATAATAAATTGCTTACTTGAAAAACCCTTTAATGTTAATTTAAAGTAAGTTATTGGTAATTAAATGTATATTTTTTTCTGCGACTGTTCAAATCTAAGGATACAAGCTTAAATAACGGGAAAGAGATGCATTTTATAACACTTAGGTACTAAATACTTATCAAAGTACTTAGAAATACCTATCCAAAATGAGCTCCAGAAAAAGTTGATAGCATCAAAATCCGCTCACCAATTTTCGTGAAAATGAATGCAGATTTACCGAAATCGAAGGTCATAGTTGATTTTTACCTTCAGTGACTGCACTATAGAAAGAAAATGGCAATTCAATAATTGAGATGCGTATATTTTGCAAGCTCATAAATTATTAAACGATATCTAGTCGACAAATAATTAATTTAAATTATTTTAAGTACAACTCTCTCTCTCTTAAGCCGGGAATATGGGATGGTTTTCTTGCGAAGGGGTTGTATCTCAATAATCGAAAGGCGCGTGATTTAAGAGTTTATTCTTAGAATATAAGCTATACGAATAAAACTACTATTAACTTTTTGATAAAAACTTACAGTTTTTCAGTGATTTACGAAAAACCGATTCAAAACATGCATTTTTTTCACTAATAATTAAAATTTTTGATCTTTAATAACTTAAAAAGTATTGACTTATTTTAATAACTTTATATAATACATTTTGCTTATAATTTGTTCTTTTATAGATTTGTGCAGTTATTTTTTATAAAATAATTTTTCACCCCCGAGAAGGGGCGGTATCCACCCTCAGGGTAAAGGCGCAAGGTGGCATCATGTCACCTTTGTTTCTTGAGGTATTCTCTAACCACTGACCAATTTTCGTGAAAATCGATGAAGGTTCACCGAAATTGAAGGTAATCGTTGATTTTTACTTTCAGTGACTGCACTATATAAAATAAATTGCAATTTACTGATTTAGATGCGCGTAATTTGAAAGCTTATAAATTATTAAATGATATGTAGTCGCCAAATAATTAATTTAATGCATTTCAAGTACAACTTTCTCTTAAGCCGGGAAGATAGGGTGGTTTTCTTGCGAAGGGGTTGTAGCTCAATAATCGAAATGCACGTGATTTAATAGTTTATTCTTAGAGTATATACGCTATAGGAATTATATCCTCAATACGATATATTTTAAGTTTTCTCAGCATTTTTCTCTTAAGTTCAATCAATTAAAGGGTTGTTTGGGGGTGAAGGGGATGAGCTCAAAAATCGAAACTATATAATTTTAAGAGCTCATAAATAGCTCGTAATTCTGCCGCAAAAACCGATTCAATATTCCTATTTTTAAGTAGTGGGGGGAGGGCTGACTCAGCCCCCCCCCCACTAAAGTATTAAATTCCTGCTCAGTGGAACGAGCTCAAAATTTTTAGTTTGCGGAATATGAGAGCTCATAAATAGCTCATAAATCAGGGCTATTCGTTTTTTAATTTTTGCAAGTGGGGGGGGGGGCAGCTCAACACGGGTCCCTTTCTTTGCCTCCTCTACGTAATACGGTCTCGTTGGTTATCTTGTCCGTCCATGATATCCTTAGGATTCGCCTGTATAGCCACATCTCGAAGGCTTCAAGTTTTTTCTCCATTGCTTCAGTGAGTGTCCAGGATTCAACTCCGTAATACAATATTGAGAAGATATAACATCGTAGGAGCCTTATTTTTATCTCCAGATTAAGGTTGTGGTTTTTAAAGAGTTTGGCCATGTTATTGAATGCACTCCTAGCCTTCTCTATTCTACATTTTATTTCTTGTGAGTGATCCCATTGTTCGTTTACTATTGTTCCAAGATAGTTATACTGTTTTACTCGGTCCACTGGTGTATTATTGATAAGTAGTTGAGCGTCTGTAATTTTATTTTTGCTGATGATCATAAATTTAGTTTTTGATATATTTACTTTAAGTCCAAATCTTTCACTTACTTCATTTACTTTGTTTATTACAGTTATATTATAGTTAATACACTACTCCAAGAAATTAACGCAGCCCCTTAAAAATTGGTCATTTGCGATGTCTCGAATTTCCTAAACCTGTTGTCCGATCTAAGTGATTTTTTAATTTGTTATAACCTTATTCTTAAACAATATCGCTATAATAAAATTGTTGCTAGACAGGTAAATTGTCACTATGTACCGGGTGTACCAATCAAACTGTGTTTTTTCTCAAAGTTTACCACATCCTGTGGAATATTCTAGCATTTATAAAATATGTACTTAACTCAAAACCCAACTATAATAACATCACAAACAAGATACATTAGAAATAAACAAACCAAGACACGTTGAATGTTACAAGGAGCACTCCCAAATCATGATTTACAATGTATATACATTCTAAATCCCAAATAAAGATTTACAAAGTTTATACATTGTAAATCATGATTCGGGAGTGCTCCTCGTAGCATTCAACGTGTCTTGGTTTGTTTATTTCTAGTGCAGTTTTATTGTGATTTTAGTATATACAGGGTGTCCCAGACTAATTTAGCCACGCTATATCTCTTAAACGAATAGAGATTTTCGAATGGGACAAAAAGTAGTCTATTCTACTTGTAATACACTTTAATACGACGTAGAAAAAAATCATCCCCTAAATATTCATCCCTTAGTTACAACCCCTAACTTTAATTTTTTTAATAGCACCCTGTATATTTTTTATAGTTTTGGATGTGGTCTTCTATCGTCTATTCAACACATTTTTTGAAAATAAAATCAGTTCGTAAATAACCAAGAAAATATCAGCTTAGTTTTGTTAATTATGTGTCCCAGACTAATTTATCCAGGCTATATTTCTTAAACGAATAGAGATTTTCGAATGGGATAAAAACTGTTCTATTACATTTGTAATACACTTTAATATGGCGTAGAAAAAAAATTATCCCCTAAATATTTATCAATTAGTTACAACCCCTAACTTTATTTTTTTAAATAGCACTGTGTAAGTTAGGGATGAATATTTAGGGGATGACTTTTTTCTACGCCATATGAAAGTGTATTACAAATGGAATAGATCAATTTTTGTCTCATTCGAAAATCTCTATTCGTTTAAGAAATATAGCCAGGATAAATTAGTCTGGGACACATAATTAACAAAACTAAGCTGATATTTTCTCGGTTATTTACTAACCGATTTTATTTTCAAAAAATGTGTTGAATAGACGATAGAAGACCACATCCAAAACTATAAAAAAATATACAGGGTGCTATTAAAAAAATTAAAGTTAGGGGTTGTAACCAAGGGATGAATATTTAGGGGATGATTGTTTTCTACGCCATATTAAAGTGTATTACAAGTAGAATATATCACTTTTGTCCCATTCGAAAATCTCTATTCGTTTAAGAGATATAGCGTGGCTAAATTAGTCTGGGACACCCTGTATATATAGCATCAGGTTTTCTTAACATTCTGTTTTTGGATTCATTAGATGTTGGATAATAAAAAAAGTTAGGTACTTTAACAACTGGCCATGTTCTCATGAATACAGAGTGCGGCAAACTTTCAGGGATAATTCTGCATGAAAAAATAATGACAGTTTGCTTTATAAACATGTCTGCAAATGCTTCGTTTACGAGATACGGGATGTTGACATTTTTCTTACAAACTGACGTCATATTAACCGTATGCACGCCAATGATTAATATAAAATTCTTAACTGTGTGTCAAAAAATGCGTATAACTACCTCTTAAAACCCACCAAATTACATTTGCATATCTCAACCGGTTTTAGAGCAATAAATAAAGGTTTGGTTCTTTTAACCAAAGTTTGAGAATACTGCCGTCCGTTAGCTAAAACATCACTAAGCCACAGAGACCGATTTTGAGATATGAGCAAAAAACGGGGAAAAATGTTCAAGACATTGCTACTTTACAACTATTTATCGTAGAAGTATGTATGTTACTTCGAAAGGAACGTGTTTTAATTCTCTTCCAATTAAATAGAGTTTCAAACAAAATTTACTTATTTTATGGTATAAAAAAACAATAGAAGTGGTTTTAGCTGTGTCATTTATTATTTATTACATATGAAAACCTTTACTAAAACATCGCTAACCGTACTTTAATGAATTTTTAGTTTAGTATTTTGGAACAAATATTTGATACAATTTTTACATAACTAAATTATCAATAATTCCGACACTATAATATCGCTACGGTATTTAATGACGTTATAGTTAAGGTTTTGATTTAATTTTTAAAACAAAACCTTGTCTAAAACATCACTAAAGGTGTTTAATTGTTTATTGGCTAAAATAGTTTACTCCAGTAGCCATTTTTTATATTATATGCTTAAATAAAACATCACTTATTTGATAACCTTTCCTTAATAGCGATGTTTTAGCTAAGTAATAATGCCTTAGGTTTGAAGCAATACAGCAAAATGTCGTTAACCAACAAAATAAAACGGCAAACTTTGGACAAGAAACATTTATTATTATTAAAGAAATGAAGAAGGTATAAAAACAAAGTAGCAGTCATAGGCAAAATAAAAAATCGAACAAAAAATAAAACTTATCAAATGAATACCAAATTCTTAGATGAAAAGAATGTAATTATTTATGTACTTCATTTCGTAGACTGGTTTAAGAAAAATAACAAAACACATAAGGGATTGAGTGGATATGATGGATAAGATTTTGATGAGACATACAGTAGGAAAAATTAAAGAATACGCATGAACGAACATATAAAACACGCTGTATTTTCCTGTCACCGTGTCACACAAAAAAAATTTTGTGTGACACGGTGACAGGAAAATACAGCGTGTTTTATATGTTCGTTCATGGGTATTCTTTCATTTTTCCTACTGTATTTCGCGTGAATCCGAAAGCACTAATAATAGTACTTATACTTGTTTCATGAATCAGGAACTAGATTTATTTTTAAATGTCGTATTTTAAAACATTGTTATCCGTCCTCTCCTCCCGTCTCCCAATCATAGAAATTGTTTATCTTTTAATATTATCATTAACAATATTTAAAAGTTATCAACGTTAACATAAATCTAGTTTCATTCCCCTCCTCGTCATCAGTTTTTGTTGGCAATGTTTTCCAAAATGTCAATTTATGTGGCGGTACTATAGGCGTTAATTTGTCAATTGACGTAGTTTTTCGGTTAAGTTCAACGCCTTTTGGAGAAGTGCTAAATGTGAGAATCATACAACTTGGATTTTTTAAATATCTGTCAGTCATAAATTGCAGATATATAAAATCTTCATTAAAATTATTTTTATATAGTAACAAACATGTTTCATATTTTATGAGTGACCTCTTGGGTTACTTTTTTGTATACGCCTCTCACTTATCAAATTTTGAACATTAACAAAATTTTGTGGTGAAATAGATTTGACTATCACTTTGGAGTTATTTATCGAAGCAACTGCGTCTTCGAAATCGGTAAAGTAATACAGATTACCCTTCTTCTTCATTGCAAGTTCTACCTGATGGTGAACTTGATCAGCGCTCATAAACGTATGATCAGGTTAAAAATAAAATAAGGAAATTTCTTCTGTAGATATTAAGTCACTGTTTACCATATGAACTAATTTAGATAAAAGTAGCCAATTCTTATTTTGCGCTGTACAATTATCTAACCATATATTAATGTTCTGGATATCGCGATTTCTCATTAAACATACATAGAAGGCACTCATTATATCTTCTTGTGTCCGTCCAGCTATGCCATCATGCCACAAAACGGTTAACGGTTTTTAATTAGATGTTATTGTTCCCAGTGGAGCAAAAGTTTGATTGTAAGTAATTAAACGTGGGCAAAAGATTATCCTTTTAAAGGATTCTAATCTTGGTAGCATTATGATCTTTTCTAAATCTGAAGGTATATAAATTACATTGTCACTTTGAGCCAGATTTTTATGCTTAGTATACAACTCCCTGGCTTGTGTATACTTAACCTGTTCCGCTCCATCGTATCCACGTATGGATATTTTTAGGTATGGCGAACTTTACCACGATATCCACATACGGATATTCATATAGGGATATTACTGCACTCTGTAAAAGTGGTGTAGTGCTCTGTAGATTAATTTGGATCACGGTAGGACATGGATATCCATACGGCGATATCATGGTTAGCCGTTTTTTTACACAATTCCAAGAATAATGTAAACAGCTCAAGGTCGACGTTTGTTCATTGTTCACTGTTTTTTATATATGTTTTATTTTTATTTAGCGTGACTTTATAAATTAAATAATAGACATAGATAGGTACATTTTAATGGTATCCAGATGTGGATATTTTGGTAGTAAAATCGATATCCAAGGGTGGATATACTATTACACCCAAATATCCTTATGTGGATATTCTGGTAAACACTATAAATTGTCATATAAATTCAAATTGCTTCAAACATTTTTTTGGCCCAATAGGTGAATATCTCTTCTATTATACATCATAACTATCGTAAAATGTATTTTCATTAAAAAACTTTTGCTGGTATACAGCTCCCTATCTCAAAAAGTGGCCTGGAGCGGAAGGGGTTAAGGCGATGTTTTCGAAATTCGACACAAGGATTGCAATCTACTACAGTATTACAATCATGTGATGTTTGCTTTTTATGTAAATTAAAAGACTCACACATTTCGCACTCCTCATTACCAAGTCGAGTGAATGAAATATTCAAAGTTTTGAGTTGTTTGCGATAAACCTCATAGGACATATTTTATTTTCTTCTGGATATTTTGAACAGAAATCTTTGTACATAGAAGTTATATTTATATCGCTCGGTAAATATCGTCTCAATGACGCGTGCTCGCGTCTGTAGTGCACTATGCAGGATTGAATGATTGTTTGTGGTTATTAATTAACTGGCGATCTATACGAGGCGTTTTCTGGTGTTTTCCACGCATGTCGGAATGAATGGGATTTGTAACATCAAGTGACCTCAATATCGCGTCGTTATTTTTTTTAACCCAAGGTCGTCAAAAAAAAATTTTACACACGTCAATAACATATCCACTTCTTTTCTTCTTAAACGCAAAACATATTTTCGGCTTTCATTTAGGTTCACTTGTGTATTTTCTTTTCGGAACTGCTACAGCCACTTGAGACATAACAAAAACTCTTCGCTGTTCAAAAGACAAACTCCAAAAATCAGAGTTTAACTGTGCTCTATCTTGCTCAGTAAATTGCTCAGTATTCTAATTGCTTTTTAGCTCTCTTCTCTTTAATCCGTTCACCTAAGCCAGTGTCATACTTCTTTCGTTTCTATGGTTGGACATCAAGTTCACTTCTCCCCGTACCAGTGCTTTTCGTTTGCATAGTGTGACTATTTTTGTTTTTATTAGTCCAATCTACAATGTGTTTTCCTGGCTCTTTTTTTCCCATTTTAAATGCATCTTAGTTCTCGAAAATCTTTCGTAACGCGTCTTTTTTATGTTTATTTGACGACACTGAATTACGGAATGTATGAGATTGTGAAGATTTGGTGAGTGTAGCTGTATAAGTAAAAGGTTCAGTTAAATTTGTAGGAAAAGTTCGTAATTGACTTTTCTTTGGCAATTTTCGGTGCGAAGGAACGTTTTCTGGCAAATTTAAATCGTCTGAATCTTCGCTTGAATCCGGAATATAATCTTCGTCAAGAACTGAGTCGTCTGAATTAAAATTTAATATATTAGGGCATAATGATGGTTTTGTATTATTATCAGGGTGAAAAGAATTATGTTGGATAGAATTAGGTACATTATCAGAAGGAAAATCATCTGCTGGCATTTCTTCATTACAAAACATATCAGTGTTTTCTAACGATACGTTGTGAGAGGCTTTGTTTAGCATAGTAATCTCGTTTATCAAATTTCGGGATTGGTAAGATGTTAAACTATTTTGAATCTCACTAAATTTGTTGAAAACTGCCGACGTCATGGAATATGGTCGAGCATACAAATTGTTTACAAATTATGTTTCCTGTTCGCATCTTAAAGTAATCCGAACTTGGTATTTTTGACGTTACCATTCTAATATGAGTTGAGATCGCCGGGAAATTTTAGAACTGCAAAAAACGAAAAATTACATTTACTAGGAATAATAATAGGTATTATTGGAATAGGATTAGAAAACAAGTAAATATTTCTTAAACAACATAAACTGTCATACACACAAACACACTATCATGAAAACATAAAAAATATACAATCTTTCATCTTGTACAGTACAAGTATTAATTAAGATTCCACTAACTTTTAAGCGCATTTGTTAAAAATTTTAGTAATAATAGCAAGGAGGAACTTACTAAGAAATTTTCTTAGCCATATTGATGATTTGGCGTGAAATATCCTGTTCACCAGAAGCGCGTGACGTACTTTCTCCGACCAACAATAGAATACTGACACTGACGATATACGATATGACATATGACCGCAGTGTAGGACAGGTGAGACGGTGAGTGGGAGGTCGCCTAGTGATGTTTTAGCGTAGTATTGTTACTTAAAGGTGTTTTAGTTATGGAACTTCTAGGAGATTATTTATCGCAAAACACGCTAAGGGAGGTTAGCGATGTTTAAGTTTAACATCGTACAGCAATATTTTAAATGTTCCTTAGCTTTAATATCGTTAAGAAAGTTTATCGATATTTTAGTGTAGTAATTGTGTATAATGGGTTTTTAGTTAAGTATTGTTTCGCGATGTAGTGAAATAAACCTTGACTAAAAAAAAGGTAAAGTATGTTAACGGTCTTATAGTTCTATAACTTTGGGCAACGTGGTTTTAGCTAAGTATCTTAAATGAAAATTTAAACAAAATACTATCATTGAAGGCGGTTCCTGATGTTTTAGTTGAGTAATGTGGATAAACGTAGTTTAAGCTGTGTAAAGTTAAATTTTTGTTGTAGATAACGATGTTTTTGCTTATGCTATCTTTGAAACTACAAAACTTAGAAATACGAATCCAGGACAGATCGATAGAGAATTTTTTTTTATACAGTGTGGCATCTATAACTCAAAATCGGCCTATGGTGGCTTAGCGATGTTTTAGCTAACGGACGGCAGAATAGGTATACTTAAGCAGTCAATAGTGCACGGGGGTAGAGTTTAGGATGAGAAAGGCTCGTAATACATTATATTGTTAAGTATTTAATCATGTCACCATCAGTGTGTCTTTTTACTGAGTATTGATCTTATGATAAAATAATAGGTCTTCATATGGATTTATCCCCTTAAGATAAAACGTAGGATAATTTACAAGGTAACTTTATGCGATACTAAACATTTATTAATTGGTGTGATTTTAAAAGCTTAAATGAGTATTTGCTATTTAATTAGCTATTTGAATCACTGTAAATGGTTTATTCTTTTAAATAGATCTTAATTTAAAGATTCTATTAAATTCATTTAAAATTTTGTTATTAAGGGGATGGGTACGAACTTTCGGCTTCAATGCTATTTAAATGGGGTTCATTTTTTTCGAATCCTGAGAAAACTAATAAGTATTTTTGAAAAATTTAAGCGCAGAATGAAAGATTACGTTATTACCAAGGAGCGAAAGTCTCTGAAAACATCTATAATGTTTATTTTAATAAGTTACAGGGGGTATAAAACTAGTGGGGGAGAAAATTTAGTGTGATTTTTAATTTTAAATATCTCATTCAAAAGAAACTTTTTATTCATTCTAAGGAACTTTCGGCCCTCGGTAATAAAGTAGTCTTTCATTCTGCGTTTAAATTATTCAAAAATACTTATTAGTTTTCTCAGGATTCGAAAAAAATGATAACATTTAAAATACATTGAAAATTTTGACAGGCGTCAAAATGTGCCTTTCCTGCTACTGTGCCTGTGCTATTTCGTGATTATTAATCACTAAATATTCATTTTTCGGAATATTTTCTTATACTTCTAACAAAAGATATTATGTCACACTCATTAAAAGAGAATATTTTTACCCAGCGTAAAATTAAGTGGTTTAAAAATATAACCCTTGAAAGATAACCTAAAATATAATATAATTTTTTAATCAAACAGTATTAAGATAATTCTATAATATCAGATTTCATTTCTCCTTCACACTCTTCTTGCTGAGGAGGTGGACCTTCAACTACTTTGTTTACCACAATTGGGCCTTCTTGGCTTGGCGGTTGTTGGATCTGATTTACTTGTGGGTCACAAACGAAGCATTTGCAGACATAAGTTTATAAAGCAAACTGTCATTTCTTTTTCATGTAGAATTACCCTTTCAAGTTTGTCGCAGACCCTGTACTGATGGAAACATGGCTAGTTATTAAAGTACCTAACTTTTTTATTATCCAACATAAGCGATTGAATAAAAGAACAGAATCTTAAGAAAATCTGAGGCTATAGTTGGGTTTGAATTTCAGTATTTTATAAATAATATGTACTAGAATATTCCACAGGGTGTGGTGAACTTTGAGAAAAAACACAAGTTGATTGGACACTCGGTGTACAATGACAATAATTTACCTGTCTAGCAACAGTATTATTACAGCGATATTGTTAAAGAATAAGGCTATAATATATTTGAAAAATCACATAAATCGGACGACAGGTTTAGGAAATTCGAAACATTAAAAATGACCCAATTTTTAAGGTGGTGCGTTAATTTCTTGGAGTAGTGTAGAAAATGGACCTAGCCAGTTGTTGCTATGTTGCTGTCCAACTGTACACCGTTTCGACGAGTGTTCCAACCAGTGTTGCCAATCGGCTGATAATTATCCGATTTGCGTACCTTTTTGAAAGTTGTCGTATCTTCTTCGTATCTTTAAATAAATCGGATATTTGCGGATATTTTTCAGTGTATCTACCATCGACTAAAACTCTTTCATCCATATAATATTTCCAATACCAACAACACATTAATTTTGTTTGATTGCACACAAATTTTTATAAATAGCCTATACTGAATGAATGTTAGTGGCATCCGATACTTTTCATCTTTTGACAAAAGGGACATGTGCCGATTCTTTTGTTTAGAATTTAAATCAAAAGTGCATCCACTTAAGGCATACTAATCCAATTCAAACTTCAAAAACCGTCTGCCGTCCGATGTTATGTATGAGTTTTTAGTTTTTAGTCTTTAAACTTATGAAAGCTAATTCACGCACGATTTAGTTTTATTTTCATTTTATGTAGTGCAGTGCTTAAGTAAACGTTTCAAGATTTCTCGAACATGAGATGTAGTTAAATCTAGTTCTTTTTTGTAAAGTTCTATCAAATCTAATATCTTAAACAAAACCCTTTCATCAAAGCATGTTATACTTACCTAATTAGGTATATTTATGATTTTTTTGAGGAATGTAATGGTACTATGCAGAAAAGAACTTTTCGGCACAGAAACGTCACTTTTCTGCACACTACTGTCACAGTTATTCTGTGAGAATAGTATATTGTGCAACAAGTGCAGAAAGGTACTAATTTCTCACGAGTTTGAAAAATTGCGGTACGAGCGCAAGCGAGTGCCGCAATTCAAACGAGTGAGAAATTACCTTTCTGCACGTGTTTCACACTATACTTTTTCTACAAGCACAGTTTTTCCTAAAAATAAAAATCACAATTTCCAAACGACGATTAATTATAATAGGTACCTATGTGATAAATTTTAAACTGTATTTAATTAATACCTACTAATCAATTTAAATTCCTTATACCTAAATAAATTGCACAGAAATCAGTTAAAAAATTAATACACTGCCTTAATTTGTTTAAATTTAAACAATTATTACACATTATTGACATTATATTTATGCAGTCACGGATTTACACAAAACCTTCTTCATTCGACGTCTCTTGCACAGGTTGCTAAATCCTTATTGGTTATTTGATAATTATAAAATGTTTAATAAGAATATACTTGTAAAATAAAACAGTTGTAACATCCATAATTTAGTTTCTATGCTATAGTTAAATATAATAATTGTCTTATAGGTTATATATTTGTCTAAAGTTTAACCACGGATGTAAACAGAATATAACGTTACTCAGAATGCGGTAGTCCACGGATGTAAACAGAATATAACGTTACTCAGAATGAGGTAGTCAACTGTGCAGAAAAGAACTTTGCGGCACAGAAACGTCACTTTGCGGCACAGAAACGTCACTTTTCTGCACACTAGTGTCAAATATCTTATACTGTGAGAAAATATCAAGTTTGCTAACATAAAACCGTGCAGAAAAGTGCACTTTGAATAGTGGTTGTAGAAAAAATATTAAGTTTGTTAACATAAAATTTTGCAGAAAAATGCATTTGGAATAGTGGTTGTAGAAAAACTAGTAATATCTAGATATCTACTAATTAACTCAAAAATCCTTCAAATTTTTTGCCTATAAAAATTATTTAGTCGGGCATTAACGTTGAACGCACCACGGGTATTATGGATAATAACTTTGATACCTTAATAACTACAAGACTGTCAAATATATTTCTATTGTTGGATTAGTTGTTAAAAGAGCATAGGCGCAAAATTTCGGACCAATAATCTTTAAACGTATTCATTTTTTCGAATCCTGAGAAAACTAATAAATATTTTTGGAAAATTTGAACGCAGAATGAAAGATTACATTATTACCGAGGGCTGAAAGTCCGTTAGAATAAACAAAATGTTTCTTTTGAATGAGATATTTGAAATTAAAAACCACACTTAATATTCTCTTTTCCTTTTACCCCTGTAACATATTAGAATAAAAATTATAAAAGTCTTCAGGGACTTTCGGCCCTCGGTAATAATGTAATCTTTCATTCTGCGTTTAAATTTTTAAATAATACTTATTAGCTTTCTCAGGACTCGAAAAAAATAATTCATTTTAAAAGCATTGACCAGAAATTTTGCGCCTATGCTATTAATGTAGCTGTAGTTTATTTTGTATGGATTTATTTATTATTTATTTTTCCAGTACCTAGTTTTAGGTAGTTATTACGTTTTAATAAAATAATATTTAAAAGTGTTTTTTTTACTTAAATAATTATAATCAATTAATATAATGAAATAATGATCCACATACCTAATGAAATATTTAGATTTACTTATATATTTAGAATTTAACACTTACTATAATACAAAATACGAATAATATAATAATAGTAAGTATATAGTATTTACATACATGAATTAGGTAATAATCAGCTAGGATACGAGATTTTCATCTATAAACGAAAATTTTTAAACTGTGAAATAGAGAATCCAGTAGATTAAAGGGCCGGTTGTTCGAACGCTAATCAGAAATGGAATCAACTGATCATTATCAAATATTTAATTACTGTCAATGTCAACTTTGATTGGGTTGCTGAAAACATAATTGATTACAATTATGAGATTAATTGATTAATTAATTAATTATGTTAATAATTGTTACGTTAATTGATAATTAATAATTAATTAATCAATCAATTATGTTAATTATCATAATGATAATTGATTACAATCAACTGATTGGCGTACGAACAACGGATTTTGTTATTTGACGGTTGTTAAAGGGACTAAAAGAATAACATTGGCAACATTGATTTTAATAACAGAATAATTTTTGACCTAATGTACCTTTTCGTGACAAATAGGATATTTTTCGAGCGATCATCGGATAATCTAGAAAAATGCAATTGGCAACACTGGTTCCAACATTATGAGGAGACTATGGATCCTTTCGTAGACGAACTGGAACAGGTCGAAAGCGATTTACAACTTAATGCCGTAAAGTGCTAAGAACTCCGACAAGTAAAAGGGGTAGTTATGTCAGTGGACAGTAAGACAAAGACTGGAGGAAAATAATCTCCTCGAGTATCTGCGAATGGTCAAAAACTTACTGCAGGACATAGTCAAGCGCGCCTGCGTTTTGCACGGGATCATCTCAACTGGACGTTGGAACAGTGGGGATCTGTTCTGTCATATATACTGAATATACCTCTATGGCACCGACCGAAGAAGGAAAGTGTACCGAAGACGAGGGGAGCGATTTGCAGAATGCTACATTGAAGAACGTAGTCCTTATGGAGGTGGTTCTTGCATGATGTAGGGGTTCCCAACCTTCTAGCAACTGTGTAACACCTGAAATATTTTGAAGATTTTGGCGTACCAACAAACACACCGGGGGGAGGCATGGAATGGAAGGAAGCCCCATAAAAAATCCTAATTTTTTTAAAACAATTAAAATAAAATAATTATTCACATTACAGTTTATTACTCATAAGCATAAGTATACAAAACATAGTGCAATGTTATACCATTGCACAGTGGTTCCAAATGCCGAAAACGTGGTCATGAACCTTTAAAAGCGTTTATTGTTCATGCACTTCGTAATTACTTTCGTTTTTTGGCATCGCTGATTAAAAATTTGACATTATTTGTTCTGAAAAACAAAATGGCGGATTCAACATGGCGGAAAGAAATCGAAAATATCAATCAAAACGCAATTTTTTTTATTAAATTTGGTAGTTTAAGGTCCCTGATTACAGATCTAACATTACTTTTTTTTAAAACAAAATGGTGGATCGCATTTGTATGAGACAAGCCATTAATGCAAGAGATTTGTTAAATTTTTAATTGTCAAATACCCTTTTTGTGTTAGCAATAAAAAGTTAATTTGCTTGATGCATTAATTTTACAATGTTTACAATACAGACATAAGTCAAAATAAATTTTCATAAATGTATACTCATTAAAGCATATTAAATTATCTTTCAAAGAGTATAATATCCTTTTTTTATGGTACACGACAATTAGACCGAAATCATTAGACCGAAAGCAGTAGACCGAACTCATTAGACCGAAAAGCACTTTACCGAAACCTCACTAGACCGAACAGCATTAGACCGAAATGGTACATAAATTAAAAAATATTGCAGTAAATTATGCTTAGATTTTGTATATCTGTCTTTTTGTTTATTGTGTTTTTTGTATTATTTTATAGGCTGTCTACAGTACTTTGAATTTCATGATTATGACAACAACCATTAAGGATAAAGGGTGAAGGGAGGTTGATGTTACCCTTACTCAGAGTACAATCCTTTTTGAGCACCCTGTATTATGTACCTAATGCTTTTCGGTCTCCTGCTTCTCGGTCTCCTACTGTTCGGTCTAGTGAAGTTTCGGTAAAGTGCTTTTCGGTCTAATGAGTTCGGTCTACTGCTTTCGGTCTCTTTACAGTAAACCTTTTTTTATACGAGTAATACTTTCTAAAAAAATATAGTTTAAGTCAAACGTTTAAAGTGGGCCGATTTATATGCACTTTAATTTAGTACCCAATAAAATATTGTGCGTAACGTATCAAACATATAAAAATAACAACTTTATAAATGTCAATGCAATATGAAAAAATGTTCAAAAGAGTAAAAACGATGGGATTTCATATTTATGAAGTTATGAGGGTAGATATGTTACGAGATTTTCAATTCTGATTACGAAATTTGAAATTCAAATGTGCTCGACAGAGTTTTAGTCAGAAAATATACGAAATGAATACTAGAATAAAGCCCTAGGACAACGATACTGGGCTAAGATTCATACCTGACGATTCAACTGGACGATTTAATTAGAATAAATAAATAAAAAATCTATCAAGAACATATAATTTAAGTTTGTAGTTTATTTTCCTATGAGTAGCCATTTTTCATAACAGGGGAATGTTTCTTGTAGTCTCAATCATCAAACTTACACATTTACACAGTATAAAGACGGGTTGACATTACTAGTGAATAACGAACGTGGCTCACGCTTACGTATTTTGCCCGTGCTATTGTTAGATATTTTATTACATAAATACAAATGTACTGCTCGAGTTTGAAAATAGATAATAAAATATCTAACAATAGCACAGGCAAAATACGTAAGCGTGAGCCACGTTCGTTATTCACTAGTAATTTCAACCCGCCTTAAAGGAGTATGTCTGTTTAAACTTAAATACACAAAGTAAGTGTGCACTCTACAAGAATAACAAAGTAGCTATCAAAACGGGCAAAAGAATATGCAGTTCATTGAAGACGACAACGGGACCACTACAGGGCTGGTCCACATCCCCTGCCCTGTTCAAAATATTCCTGGAAAAAACCCTGAAACTATGGAAAAGAAAGTGCGAAGGAATGGGTATATCAGTAAGGAACGAATATCTTTATACCCAAAGTTCTCTGACGACCAAATAGCGACCGCACAAGACGAAGATGACCTCAGTTTTATGATGAGAAAACTGGAACAGGAATATACAGAGAATGGAATGGAAATAAACCTAAAAAAAACGGAATACCTAACAACGGAGAATACAGAAATAAAGAAGCTGGAAATAGACGAAGGTAAATAAATCAGGGGAACAGACAAGTATGTACAACTAATTAGGTTTCATAATTTATCAAACAAAGGAACAACGGAAGAAGATATAAAACCTAGACTAAAACAAACAAGAGACTGCATACGAAAATTGAACTTGCTACTGTGGGAGAAGAACATCAGCATAAAAACAAAAAGAAGAATATATGATACCATGACAAGGAGTATCCTCACTTATGGGTATAAAAATTGGACAATAAATAACAAAACCAAAAACAAAACATACGAGATTAAGAGAAGAATGGGAGTGAACTCAGATAATAGGTTACATCGAGCAGAAGAGATTAACCTGGTACGGACATGTTGTCAGAAGAGCAGACCAAAATCGTTGGATAAATAGAATAAGGTATAGTATATACGATGTCAATTGGACCAAGTATAAAAACACAATTTGACACCAAGTGTCGGCTTCTTCTGTAAAACATATGCGGCACAATAGAAATTAAATAATAAACTATTACTTTTCAATTAAGGTCTAATATTTGTTAAACAGTAATAATTATATAAAGTGAAAATAATATGTGAATAATTAATATCTAATATTGTTAATTATTCACATTTTTTTATGAAATTGACACAAAATATGATAAAAGTACATAAACACTATAGCCCAGTCGGGATTGCACTTGACCTTGCATCAGGAGCTGCCCCAAATTTTATTTTTCTTATCTTTAGGTTTAGGAGGGGTCAATAGTAGTGTAAATGTAAAATCTCTACTGAATTCTGCCGTTGCGTTATTCGCCATCTTGATTTTAAACGAGAACCGTTTTTGCTCAATATCTCCGCCATTTTCAACTTTTCGACAAAAAGTATATCAACTAAAATTGTTGAAAATTTGTTTTTTTATAATTTCTTTTATTACAACTTTTTTCGTGCGGTAGATAATTTTCGAGTTATGGGGGAAATAGTGACAATTAGAGCATACTTATTGAATTATCTCGTTTATTATTAGTTTTCCGACAAAAATGTACCCATATAAAAATAGAGAGAATTAAATTCTACACAATTTTGATCTTTCATTTTTTTGCTAAAATCAATATTTAAGGTAGTATGTATGCCGTAATAGCGCGACCGTAAGACCTGATTGATTTTATAGCAATGGTTTTTGTTCAATATCTACGCCATTTTCAACCAAAATTGTTCCTAATATGATTTGCTAAAGTTTTATGCACTCCATATATTTTGTTTTGCTTTCATTTATATGTACACCAAACGTAGCAGCTTCCTGTTTCAGCTCTATAGCTTTTCGCTTAATACCCTTTTGTTGCGGCTTACATCATTAATTATGGCAATATCATCCGCATATGCGCAAATTTGCATAGATCTTGTATTAATACATCTGTTTATATCCAATTTTCTAACAACAGCTTCTAAAGTTAGATTAAAAAGTGTTGTTATTAAGGTATCACCTTGTCTAACTCCATTTTCTATATCAAATGCCTCTGTCATATCTCCATCCATTTTCACCATAGCTTTGGAACCCTCCAAAGTCATCCGTATAAGTTTAACTAACTTATTGGGTATCCCTAACATAGATAGTTGCTTTAACATCTTTTATCGATATACTCCATCAAACGCCTGTTTGAAATCGATATACAAGTTGTAAATTATTGGTATATTATATTCAACACATTTTTTTATATTATATTACATTATATGTATTAGATCAAACTACTAAAATTTGTTCAGCGCATACTAACTGAAGATTACCATTATAGTCAAAAAAATTTTATTGGTCACCGTGATGATTGCTATTATAACAAAATTGCATTAATTACGATATCGAATAAGCAGACTGCGCAATTTCGCATCATCAAATCTGGCATAATATATGGGACATCCTGAATAAACGTATATTATAGTTATCAAAATTTAAAATTGATGATTAAAAGTACATAATACAGATGACATTTAATGGGCTTATTAATTTGAGAACTAAAAAAATCACACCACAATTTTAATATAAAAATAAAATAATAAATTGTAAGTCTATGACGACGACACTGTTTATATTGTGTTTATTTTGCTTGCGCCTTTGATGAGAAGGCATTTTGGCAAGATAAGGCAAGATAACGATATGATTTGAGCGTAAGCTCTTCCGAAAAATTTGGCCAATTACACGTCAGTATTGCCCAATAAGATACGTTAAAAAGTAATAAGCCACACCCGCATCCATGTGGACTGATATAAGGAGTGATCAATTAATAAAATTTTACAAATGTTTATAGGGTTTATCTTTATTTCTGTGCTCTCCTAGAATTACTGACCGGACGCAAAAAATGCGTTTGGTTCAATTGACATCGTATAGACAATAACAGAGTGGAGCCCGATAGGAAGAAGGAAGAGAGGCAGACCCCAAAGATCCTTCAGACATGAAGTGGACGAAGCAATGGAGATAAGAAATCTGGCAAAACAGGAAGAACTGGAGAGAACGGTTGAGTGAAGGAATACAGTAAAAACTGGAAATCCTTAGTATATAATATATGTGAGATAAAAATCTCACTGCCATTGAGGTTATCAGTAAAGGAGAAATAAAAAAATAAAAATACCATTTCAATTTTTTAATAGAAAACGTTTCGTGTAGTATTTTTGCTTTTCTTCAATTCTAACGATTGTGAAATAACATAGATGTAAAGAAATGTCAATTACAATGGTTCTAATTGATAAAAACTTACACATTTATTAGTTACAAAATACATAGATAAAAAACAAAAAAGTCGCAAAAATCTTAAGTGGTATAATGTTATAAGATAAAAATATATAACTCTGAAAATTAAGCTAGGAGAAAACAAATTATTGTTTTAATTCATTAGAATTGATAGTAATTAATGTAGAAAGTTAAGATTGTAAAAGAAGAAAACTTCAAGAATACTATTTATTTTAAATATTAGATATACATACTAAGATATTTAAGTTCTGTATAAATAAGAATTATGATTAACCGCCCAACTTGTATTTCTTTCAACTTGCAGAAAGTATCAAGCTTGGGCCACATTTTATGAAAGTTACGGTGAAACCACCTTTGAGAACAACAAAACAGTAACATTTTTGAAAAAAAATTAAGTAATCAAGGGATGCTTAGCAAAAATCCAATGTTTAAAAATCTTTGAAGAAAATTCAAACAAACAATTTTAAAAATAATAGTCTAATTAAAAAATAAGAGTATTAATAATGGGTGTTGCCGCCTCTGGCCCTTAAAACTTCTTGGAGCAGGTTTGGCAATCTTGGATATCAGATTGGAGGATATTGTGCCACTCCTCTATCGCAGCCATCTTGAGCTGTCCGAAGGATGTACGGGCGGTACTTTTGCTCTTACCACCCGTTTTTTGAGGTTGTTCCAAATGTGTTCAATTGGTTTAAGATCGGGACTGCGTGCCGGCCATTAAGGTACACACGGGTGAATCTTGCGGTATGGCAACATCCATTGTCATGCAATAATCTAAAGATTTCACCAATGAACGGTGAGAAAGGCATGACATGGTCTTGGAGAACTTTTTCCACGTATCTTTGAGCATTCACACTGCCTCTATTGAGCACAACAAGATCCGTATGAGGTTCGTAAAAAATATCTTCCCAAATCACTATTCACCCTTCTCGCTAAGCCACTGTTTCGGTTATAGTTCATGGTGCAAACATTTGATTTTGACGCCTGTAGACAAGCTGACGTCCATGTGGACCTCTTAGGTCTATTCTGCTCTTATCTGAGAACAGTATGTTCTTTAATTCCGCCACAGTCCAGGTTGCACATTCTCGCGCAAACCAAGTCTAGCTCTACGGTGTTGTGGGAGCAGATGTGGGGCACGAGCTGGACGGAAAGCCCTCAAATTTCCTTGCGCCTGTCTTCTTCTAATAATCATATTTTTTTTAATTAGACTATGATTTTCAAAACTATGTTTGTTTGAATTTTCTTTGAAGATTTGTAAACATTGGATTTTTGCCATTAATAAATGACTTTTTTTTAATTTTAAAATCCACAAGGAAAAGAAAAAGTTTTTCCTGTAGTTGGCAGAGTTGGCTGTATACCATCAATCACAAAATTGGAAAAAATCCTTTGGAAAAGGTATAAAATTTTTATTAAAATCACTTTAAAGGGCTACATCACAACAAAACGTTTTCGATTTTTAAAAAAAATCATCATCAGTGTTAGATCTAAAAATAAGTATAACCGATTTAATGAATGTAAAGTTGGTATTTAAATTTTGACTAAGGTTAGAGCAAGTTGGTTATACTTACAAACTGGATGCTAGCTGAGCCACCAAAGAAAAATATTCGGGAAAAAACCCTTTAAATTTAACATAGATGCGTTAAAAGTACATACTTTAATAAAATGCCTTATGATGGTCACATGGCAACTAGGATAATGCCCTAAGGTAATGTAATGAATTTCCCAACACGTGGGATCCAAATTGAGTTGTTTACATTCCAATGACTTAATGGCAACTAAATGCAAAATGAGTGATGTTTCTGAAAGGTGTCAAAGGACAAACAAAGGAGGGTAACTTCTACGTCACGTTGTCAGTTTGGCCTTTGACGCCTTTCAGAAACATCACTCATTTTGCATTTAGTTGTCATTAAGTCATTGGAATGTAAACAACTCAATTTGGATCCCATGTGTTGGGAAATTCATTACATTACCTTAGGGCATTATCCTAGTTGCCATGTGACCATCATAAGACATTTTATTAAAGTATGCACTTTAAACGCATCTATATTATATTTAAATGGTTTTTACCCGAATATTTTTCTTTGGTGGCTCAGCTAGCATCCAGTTTGTAAGTATAACCAACTTGCTCTAACCTTAGTCAAAATTTAAATACCAACTTTACATTCATTAAACCGGTTATACTTATTTTTTAGATCTAACACTGATGATATGATGAATTTTTATAAAAATCGAAAACGTTTTGTTGTTACGTAGCCCTTTAAAGGGATTTTAATAAAAAATTTATACCTTTTACAAAGGATTTTTTCCAATTTTTAATTTTACTTTTTTGTTTTCCTAAAAGTAGTTTCCATCACATCTTTCATGTGATCCAAAATTGATAATTTATGCAAATTGAAAGAAATACAAGGTGGGCGGTTAATTTTGCCGGTGAGTGTAGTAAGTTATTTTTGACAGAATGTGGATATACGTTTTGTATATTTTGGACAGAATGTGGATATATGTCGTTTTTAAAATGACCGATTCAGTTATAGTTGCCAGAACAAGACGCATATACAGGGTGTCCAGAAACTCTACCGACAAACGAAGACAGGAGATTTCTCAGATAATTTTAAGACAATTTAACCCAATTCACCTAGTCCTAAAATGCTTCCTAGAGTTCTTTGAAGACGGCGTCAAGTATTTAGTTTTTCTTAAATACCTCCAGAACGCTTCTACTTAGAAAAACGGAAATTGGTATGCATTTCTAGTACCGATCAAAGGCGTCCGTTTTGGGTAGGGCGACGGTAAAAAACGATATATTTTACTAACTTAAAGCAAGAGTAACTTTTAGTACTCGAATACCTCATAATTTAATAATCTAGTGTCAAAAATGTTTAAAAATTAAAGACAAAAAAGTTATGCTATAAAATAACTGTTGACCTACCAAAAACGGACGCCTATGACCGGTACTAGAAATTCGCAATTAATGAAATCGATTCATCTCTGGAATATAAATAAATGTACCAGTTTTCGTCTTTCTAAATAGTTTTCTTTTGCAATTCAAAAAACGAAAAATTTTCAAGTTGATTTTTCTATAAAACGGTGTATCCTATCGACTTAAAGCAAGAGTACCTTTTACTACTAGAATACCTCACAATTTAATAATTCAGAGTCAAAAATGCTTAAAAATTAAAGACAAAAAAAGTAATGCGATAAAATAACCGTTGCTCTACACAAAACGGACGCCTATGATCGGTACTAGAAATTCGCAATGGATGGAATGGATTTATCTCTGGAAGACAAATACGCGTACCGATTTTTGTTTTTCTAAATAGAAGCGTTCTGGAGGTATTTAAGAAAAACTAATTCTAAGACGCCATCTTCAAAGAGCTCTAGCTCTTTTAGGAACCATTTTCGGAATAAGTGAATTGGGTTAAATTGTCTTAAAATTATCTGAAGAATCTTCTGTCTTCGTTTGTCGGTACAGTTTCTGGACACCCTGTATACTCATTCTGGCGAAAAGTGACACAAGCCAAAAAATGCATAATTCCAGTTATCTTGTTAAATTGACTTAAAAAATCCAAACTTTTACCAGAAAAAGTGTAACATAGATATTTACTTCCAATTTCGTAAGATAGCTGTAGTGTCATTATTCATTTGACCGTAAAACGAATATTTTTATTACGGAACAATGACACTTTTCAGTTATGCTCTGACGTTCGACTTGAACGTATCGTTAATTATTATGAAAACCGTTGTACGAGGGTCGTTTTTTTTTCAACCTCCGTTTGTCCATAAAAAATTCCCGTGAATCGTTTCGCCATTGCGGTACGCAGTGGGCGACAGCGCATCTCCCCCGCTACACTCTACATTAATCCCGACTTCCAGGCATCAGTCTGTACTGTGCTACACACGAAACAACATGGCCGCGACAATTAGTTCTCCCGCCAAGTGTGAATTACGCGCTGTCATTCGCTTTCATTTGACACACACTTGACACATCAAGGATGTGTCAAATACACATCAATGTCCTTGACACATCAAGGATGTGTCAAGTGTGTGTGTCAAATGAAACTTGTGGAAATTCCATTGCCAACGATGTTAAAGTGAAGCAACGGTTGTTTCTCACCGCTTCATCAACACGTTGAACAAGCTCATCTGTAAAGCGCGTGATACACACGCAATCTTTAAGTACGCGGGTTTAAAGATCGCGGACTTACTCGGCTCGCTGTCGGTGATACACGGCAGACTTAAAGTACGCGGTTTTAAAGATCGCGGTCGCCGTCAGTGGTTTGTGCTATTTAGGAATTTTATCGTATATACATTTCGTATTGTATCCTATCGTGTTATATATTTTTAATACTAATAAAAAAAGACGAAATCGAAAAGTGTGGGTTACAAACAAAATATCATAGATAAGAGGGTAATATTTTCATCAGGAGGATAAAACAGCCTATAAATAATTATGTTTACTCAAAAACAAATAATCAAAAATAATTTAGTATAGCATAAAATAGTGTTTTACGGTTTTCTCAAAACGTATAAAATGTAACTTGCCTCCTTTCAACAATAAACGATTGAATTATTTCCAGGCAATTTGCTTAATTAGTGATAATATAAATGTAACTTTAAACGCAATAACATTATGGCTCGAGGCTCGCGGCTCGTGGAAGTGATACACGTACGGGTTACGAGTAAGATTTCAAACTTGTTGGATCGAAGGCGTACTTACTCGGCGGACTTAAAGTACGCGTACTTGCGGTGAGACACGCGCGAAAAAGGTCGCGAGCCATAAGTTCGCGTACTTACTCGCGTGTGTATCACCCCTTTAACGACAGAATTGCGACCTTGACCCCCTTCGTCATGCACATCATTCCGTCCTTCTTTGAATTTTCGGCACCATTCACGCACAACTCCATCACTCATAAACCCTTCTCCGTACACTTGACACATCCTTCAATGAATTGCAGCTGCACTATTGCCTTCTGCCTGCAAAAAGCGAATGACAGCGCGTAATTCACACTTGGCGGGAGAACTAATTGTCGCGGCCATGTTGTTTCGTGTGTAGTACAGTACAGACTGATGCCTGGAAGTCGGGATTAATGTAGAGTGTAGCGGGGGAGATGCGCTGTCGCCCACTGCGCACCGCAATGGCGAAACGCTTCACGGGAATTTTTTATGGACAAACGGAGGTTGAAAAAAAATTACCAATATTTTAAAAGAAAAGTAACCTCAAAATGTTGATATTTTTCTTTGTTAAATCATGATATTATAGGTTTTTTGGTTTTGCTTCTTACACAATTAGAAATACTTACTTATCCATAATCTTCGTTTTTAATTTATTAATTAGCAGTTACCGTTTAAAACTTATTTACAGTTAAATTAAGCTCTAAAAAATCCATTTATTTCTTCCCTAAAAAAAGTTGTTTTTTGAGTCTAACACTCTTCTTTCGGATTACCGATATGATCATTGTTAATATAATGCACAACAAATACGATTGTTAAATGAATCATACTGAACCTGACATCGATGCTCAACCAGTTTTAAGTAATTCTTTCGCTGGATATTGACACTTACCTGAAACAAAAAATAAAATCTTTGAATATTTATGTAATAAATAAACATGCAGAAATATCGAAATAAATAGTTTTAAGCGTTATAAAATTATACAAAACTTAGTGGTGGTAGACCGGCAGAAGATCATCTGACTACTTGTTGAGAATTGAGAGCAGCAGAAGTTATTCAAGGTCCGATAATATACACCAGGGAAATAAGGCAAAAATATACCATGTTCGGGACACTTGAGCAGCCAGGTTGCAAATGGGTTTTTTGGGTACTATATACCTAATACATTATAAATACAAAAATGCCCGTCACAGTTTGGACGAGAAATTTAGTTATTAACAAATAAGGGTCAAAATGAGAGTTTTTTCGTTTAAATCGCTACAGGTAAAAATAGGGTAATTAAATGTCTTATTTAGAATATTTTTCTTTTAGTAGATGAGCCAAGGTTTAAAATTGCGTTTTTTTAATTTTGGTCCGATTATTTGTTGCCTCGGATATTGCAAAATAAAACCAAACTTTCGAAAATAAAAAATTTGCTATAACTGTTGCGAAAATGAATTTAGGACTTTCATATTGCATGAAAAGTTGTCAAACAGTCCATACAATGCACAAACAATTTTAAGACGATGCGTCAATTAGTTTAAATTTATTCAATTTGTTTATCCCTAAGAGCTTTTTTTTCGCAATATTATTGTTCAGAAAATAATAATGATACAGCAATTCTGTGAAAACAACATAAAAGAAGAATAATCATATTTTCAAAGCATTTAAAAAAAATCATTAAAAAGTCATTTTTATCATTCAGAAAACATTTTACTAAAATAGAGTCATTTTTGGCTTATAAACAATTTGAATAACTTTGTTAATATTGACTGTATGCTAAAACTACAACGGAATTTGAAAAACTGGTATTTTTATACGAATTTTCAAAGAAAAACTTTTTGCCTAGGTTAATTACGGCCAAAGTTAGCCACTTTTTTATTTAATTGACGGCTACTTTGTTTATAGCAATTAAGCAACCTAACTAGAGCCATTTTGAAGTTGAAGATATATAGGTTATGTGTAAAAGTATGAGTAAACTTTGAACCTCAAGAGAGTGGTTAATAAAGCTTTAAAAATGGCGACCGAACGGAATTAATTCGTGGTAGGTGGAGGGGAATTACTAAAATACGTGCACTCAAAAAATGAAACTGATTCTGCAAACATATGTTGCGATTAATATCGCTGGAACTTGATGATGGATTTTGATCATAATTTTTTAAATTTTTATGTACTCATAGTCTTATACAGTATGTACGTTATGTACGCACAACCCCACCTAACATTACAAAATGTTAGGGGGAGCTCCCCTTATCACTCAGGGATATGAAAAATAGATTACGACCGATTTTAAGACCTACCGAATATACATATATAATTTCATAAAAATCGATCAAGCGGTCTCGGAGGAGTATGGAAACTAACACTGTGACAGGAAAATTTTATAGATGTAAATATATAGATGGCTATTAACAAATAGAGGTTGGTGATAGAAGAGTGAAAATTAAGGGTTGTATGTATTTTTTAATTCTACATCATATAAAATTAAGGTAGATAATTTTGTCCACAAAAATAAAAAAAATGTCAGGGGGGCAACCCCCCTTATAACTTATGGGTATAAAAAATAGATTATAACCTCTTCAACGTCCTACAGGATAAACCTGTAAAATTTTATAAAAATCGGCCAAGCCGTTTCGGAGTAGTATGGTAACTAACACTGTTACAGGAGAATTTGATGTATATAGAAGTAACTGCGAATTAAATAATAAAAGTGGCTAACTTTGAACCTAATTAACCTAGGCAGAAAGTGATTTTTCTGAAAATTCGTCGAAATCCTAAAGTAGATTTACTCTATAGTCAATATTAACAAAGTTATTCAAATTGTTTAGAAGCCAAAAATGACTCCATTTTACTAAACTTTTTTCGGAGTGATAAAAACGACTCTTTAATGATTTTTTTCAATACATACTTAAAAAATATAACTATTATTCTTCCATGTGGTTTCCACAGAATTGCTATGTCATTATTATTTTCTGAACAATAACATTGCGAAAAAAAGCTCTTTGCGATAAACAAATTGAATAAAATTTAAACTAATTGACGAAATGTCTTAAAATTTTTTGTGCATTATATGGAATGTTTGTCTCAACTTTTCGTGCAATATGAAAGTCTTAAGGCCATTTTCGCAAAAGTTATAGCACATTTTTTATTTTTGAAATTTTAGGCTTATTTTGCACTATCCGAAACAAAAAAGGATGGGACCAAAATTCAAATAGCGCCATTTTAAACCTTGGCTCATCTACTAAAATAAAAATATTATAAATAAGATATTTAATTACCCTATTTTTACCTATAGTGATTTAAACGAAAAAACTCCCATTTTTGACCCTTTTTTATTAATAACTAAACTTCTCGTCCAAATTGTGACGGGAATTTTTGTGTTTATAATGTATTAGGTATATAGTACCCAAAAAATCCATTTGCAACTTGGCTGCTCAAGTGTCCCGACAAAAACCTTATTTCTCTGGACTAATATAAGCAGTATAGTGAAAAGAACTTTTCCAAGGTAAAATTTTTCGTTTTCACGACCTGCCATTATGCCTGTATTTTTCAGGTTTCTTGTCTTAAAAACTTTAATTAAATACTAAATAATATTAAATTTACGAATTGAAATTAAATACTATTTGAAACTTATTATATTCCAATGCTTTTTTTAAGGAAAAAATTTAAGCTCTCTCTACTCATTGTGCTCTATTATATTCTATTTAATTAAAAAAATTAAGGTTGATACATGGCTATTTTCAGAAGAGCATAAAATATAAAATGTCAATCAGAACCAAATAGTTTTAATAACAAACTTTGAAGTGGCATGAAGGAGAAAATCAAGGACACTGACCAATTAACGTTACATGTTTAGGTCATAATTAACACCCTTAGCCAAGCCGCACACCAAAGAAACATTAAACGAAAACATGAAACATGAAACGAAAAATATGTTTCATGAAAAGAAAACACTGCTAAAAAAATTTCAAAGTCCGCCTACTAATGAAACGAGTGTGATTCATGCTCATGACACATTTTTATTTTCGGAGAGTCTCATAAATGGCCGGATATATATTTGTTTACCAGTGGTTTATTTCCATGAAACGTAATTTACGTTTCATGTTTCTTTGATGTGCGGCCGGGCTTAGGGAACGAGCAGCCTTATGATATTTTTTAAAACAATCAATATCCTATTGGTTCGTAAAATGGTATAATGGACAAAATCGTCGAAGCACATGCGATTTTCTTTACGAAGCAAAATTGAATTCAATTTTCCTAGGAAATCCCACAGTTTTCACATATTTTACTCTCCTTAATTTCATCTTTCAGCAATCTCAAAGGCATAAGGGTTAAACTTCGACGGTCTATTATTGGGGTCCGGACAAATAATCCCCGGACAAAAAATCCCCACAAATTATCCCTGGACAAAAAATCCCCACAAATTTTTTTGGGCAAAAAATCCCCACAAATTTTTTTGGACAAAATATCCCCAAGAAATATTTGCTGCCGAATAGTTCTCTAAATGTTTTCCCGAAATTTTACCAAATTTCGAATTCCAATTCCATGCCGAAAACTTTAAATTTTACATGACAAAAAAATTTGAGTTTTTTCAAAAATCGTGGAAAAAATGCGGAATGTAAGTAACTCCTTTGCACAAGTTAGAATAGGGAGAAAAATATCAAAACGCTTTCTACGTAAATTCTGGACTGAGACTGGGAGATCCGTTGTCTCCATTATTGTTTAACCTGGCCTTAGAATATTATGTCATGCGAAAAATTTATCCAAAAATCAAAACCAGACAAAGCTGATCGGGGAGTGGCCAGATGGGAGAAGGTCTGTAGGACGGTCTAGAAAAAGGTGGAAAGGTGCAGTCAGAGAAGATCTGGAGATAATGGGAGTGAGACAATGGGAAATAGTGGTACAGGACCGACAAACATGGAAGGCAATAGTAAACGCGGCAAAGACTCTCGAATACTTATAACGACACTGATGATGATGATGACTAAACATTTTTGACGTTACATTTACAAAAAGAAACAGGTTTTTTTGCATTACAATCAAGATTATCGTTTTCAAGACCAGCAGTTATCATCACGAATATAGACCAGGGCATTTAGCACTAAAAATACCCGAATAAATAAATTTTTAAATACAGTACCTAGAGACTTGCAGTTTTTTGCATTATGTTCAGGATGACGTCAGGAAAAAAGTCTACTATTCAAAAATGGGTGGAAATGCATAATTGCACTGTAAAGTGCATAAAATGCATCCAAAATTGCATAAATATAAAAGTAAAGTCAAAATCGGTATACTAAGGAACAAAATTTATTATTTGGGGGGTTTTTGGGATCAGTTAATACGATTACGCCCTCAGAACTGATCCCCGAATCACCTGGTGCCCAAGGTCACATCAAGAGACGTCATATTCTGGAGTTTCGATGGTTTTCGGCATTAAATCGATGCAAACGGACTACTCATGGGTTTAGGGGTCGCTAAACTATCAGAATTGACCTCCGGAGTACCTGGTGCCCAGGGTCGTTACTAAGGCACGTCATCTTCTGGAGTTTAGAGGGATTTCGGCACTAAATTGATGTAACTAGACTACTCGGAGCGTTTTTAAGGTAGTTAAATACGAAGATGCCATCAGGATAGACCTTAGAATCACCTGGTGTACAAGGCCACTGTAAGGGACGTCATCTTCTGGAGTTTCGACGGCTTTTGGTATCAAATTGATGCAAACGGATTACTTTCGGATTTTTGAGGTCGCTAAACACGAATATGCCATCAACACCGACTCCCTGTGCACCTGGAGTCCAAGCTCACTGCAAGGGGCGTCCTCTTCTGGGGTTTGGGAGATTTCGGCATTAAATTGATAAAGATGGATTACTCGGAGGGTTTTTGAGTCGTTAAACACGAATATGCCATCAGAACAGACCTCTCGGTCACCTGGTGCCCAAGGTCACTGCAAGGGACGTCATCTTCTGGAGTTTCGAGGGTTTTCGGCATAAAATGGATGCAAATGGATTACTCGGTGAGTTTTTGAGGTCGCTAAACACGAATATGCCATTAGAACAGACCCACCGTGCACCTGGTGCTCAGGTTCACTGCAAGGGACGTCATCTTCTGGAGTTTCGAGAAATTTCGGCGTGAACTTGATGCAAATGGATTACTGAGGGGTTCTTGAGGTCGCTAAATACGAATATGCCATCAGAACCGAATCCCAGAGAACCTGGTGCCCAAGGTTATTGCTAGAGGCGTCATCTTCTGGAGCTTCGAGAGTCTTCGGTACTAAATTGATGCAAACGGACTACTCATAGGTTTTTGGGTTTGCTGAACGCGAATACGCCATCAGATCTCACCCTCGGAGCACCTGGTGCCTAATGCAGGTCATCTTCTGTAGTTCCGAGGATTTTCGGCATTCAGTTGATGCAAACGGATTACTTACTAATTGGATTTTGGAGTTGTTGAAC
The DNA here is from genome assembly GCF_917563875.1 of Diabrotica virgifera virgifera. Classification (NCBI taxonomy): domain Eukaryota; kingdom Metazoa; phylum Arthropoda; class Insecta; order Coleoptera; family Chrysomelidae; genus Diabrotica; species Diabrotica virgifera. Next base: position 26,251,158 of record NC_065452.1, read on the forward strand.
ACTATTGCGTCATCAGAACAGACACCAGAGCACCTGCTACCTAGGGCACGTCATCTTCTGGAGTTTCGAGGGTTTTGGGTAAATTGATGCAAATGGATTACTCATGGGTTTTTGGGGTTTCTGAACATAAATACGCCATCAGAACAGACACCGGAGCACCTGGTGCCTAAGGCACGTTATCTTCTGTATGTGTTGCTGAATATGAATATGCCATCAGACCCAACCCACGCAGCATCTGATGCTTAAGTCAGGTCATCTTCTGGAGTTTCGAGTGTTTTCGGTACTAAATTGATGAAAACGGATTACTCATGGGTTTCTCAGGTACCTGAACACGAAAACGCCATCAGAACAGACACCGAAGCACCTGGTGCCTAAAGCACGTTATCTTTTGGAGTTTCGATAGTTTTTGGTACTAAATTGATGAAAAATGGATTACTTTTTGGTTTTGGGGTTGTTGAACACGAATATGGCTTACATGAGGAATTATGGAGTATCTAGTGATTACGGTAATCAAAAATAATGTCAACGCATAATAAAATTCATGTAAAAAAATTAAATAGATCAACATAGTAGAGTTCGCATTCCGTAAACCCAAAAACCCATGAGCTATTCGTTTACATCAATTTAGTACTAAATTTTTTTTAACTCCATAATATGATATACCTTAGGCACCAGGTGCTCCGGTGTCTCTTCTGATGGCGTATTTGTGTTTAGCAAACCCAAAAAACCCGTGAGTAATCTGTTTGCATCAAATGAGTACCTAAAACTTTCGAAAGTCCAGAAGATGACGTGGCCTTAGGAACCAAGTCCTCCGATGTTTGTTCTGATGGGGTATTCGTGTTCAACATCCCCAAAAACCTATAAGTAATCTGTTTGCATCAATATAGTACCGAAAACCTCGCCTAGCGGATGACGCCCTTGCAGTGACCCTGGGCACCAGGTTCTACGATGGTCTGTTTTGATATGGCATATTAGTGTTTACCGACCTCAAAATCCTCCGAGTAATTTATTTTCATCAATTTAATGCCGAGATTCCTTAAAACTTCAGAAGATGACGTCCCTTGTAGTCACCTTGAGCACCAGGTGCACAGGGGTTGTTTGTGTTGGCATATTCGTGTTTAGCGACCTAAAAAACCATCCAGTAATCCATTTGCATCAATTAAATGCCGAAAGCCGTCGAGACCCCAGAAGATGACGTGCCTTAGAAGCGACCCTGGTCACCAGGTACTCAGGAGGTCACTTAGTGACCCCTAAAACCCGTGAGTAATCCGTTTGCATCGATTTAATGCCGAAAACCATCGAAACTCCAGAAGATGGCGTCTTTTGCATTGACCTTGGGCACCAGGTGATCCGGGTGTCAGTTTTGATTGCGTAATCGTATTCAGTGACCCCAAAAACCCCCCAAATAATAAATTTTGTTCCTTAGTATACTGATTTTGACTTTATTTTTATATTTATGCAATTTTGGATGCATTTTATGCACTTTACAGTGCAATTATGCATTTCCACCCATTTTTGAATAGTAGACTTTTTTCCTGACGTCATCCTGAACATAATGCAAAAAACTGCAAGTCTCTATGTGCTGTATTTAAAAATTTATTTATTTTGTGCTAAATGCCCTCGTCTAATACGTAATGTTTTGAACATAGTTATTCAAAGCAGAGTGAGGAAAAGATTTAAGCGAATAATTAAAACATGATTCCCGCAGCCTTAGACACAGATTAACATAACATTATGTTATCTTAATCTGTGCCTTAGCTCATTCCCCACATCTTCCACGATTTTTGAAAAAACTCACTCTTTTGTCATGTAAAAAAGTTTTCGATATGGAATTGGAATTCGAAATTTGGTAATCGAAATTACAATTCATGCTTAATCTTAATTGCTATTCATTATTTTCGTGCCGCGAAGCGGTTTCATGGCCATTGCTATCTATAACTCTCATCACCACGATCCAACTTCTGTCGGCGCCAAAAACGAGCAAACACACGGCGCCAAGTGCGCGGCTCGCATATATATACGCACTTTTATATGCAAATTAGTGCCATCCCAAACGACGGGACCTCTACCTGGTAGGTACTACTTTAGACAGAAAGGCTGCAGGTTGTTTTTGACTGACATAAAATAATAAAGAAATGCGAAAAACTTTTTTGTACTAATATATGAACAGTGTTTAATATACAGTATCCTCGGACCATGGATTAGCAAGACTTTCTTTTCAACACCAATAACTGGATAAGCATCTTGTAAGTCAGTAGTTGTTGTTGTGGTAATAAGACCTGTATGCACACCCATGGAGAATATAAAATTCTTAATTGTATGTTAAAAAATGCGCAATAACAACCTCTTAAAATCTACCAAATTTCATTTGCACATCTCAACCGGTTTTAGAGCAATAAATAAATCGTCATTTTGTAACAAAAATTTCAACATACCGTATCTCGGAAACGAAGCATTTGCGGACATTTTTCATGCAGAATTGCCCCTTAAAGTCTGTCGCACTTATTTAGAAACAACCTGTATTGATGAAGAACATGGCTAGTTGTTAAAGTACGTAACTTTTATTATCCAACATAAGCGAATGAATCAAAAAAACAGAATGTTAAGAAAACCTGAGGCTATAGTTGGGTTTTAATTTCAGTATTTTAGAAATGCTAGAATATTCCATAGAGTGTGGTGAACTTTGAGAAAATATCACAGTTTGATTGGTACACCTGGTATACAATGACAATTTACCTGTCTAGCAAAAATATTATTACAGCGATATTGTTAAAGAATAAGACTATAACATATTAAAAAAATCACTTAACCCTCTAGTGCCCTAGTCCGCCTCAAGGCTGACCGTAATAAAAGTTTTCAGACTTATTATTTAAATATTTTATATCTACAATGCCCAAATCAGCCTCTGGACTAGATCGGATAAGCACCAGCTGTTAAAAATTTAGTCTACCAGACAAATTCTTACGCTGTAATTTTCAGTTTAGAGTAAAATTGGGTAGTGGTACTAAAAAAATTCGGGCACTAGAGGGTTAATCGGACAACAGGTTTAGGAAATTCGAGACACCAAATATGATCAATTTTTAAGATGGTGCATTAATTTCTTGGAGTAGTGTATAACATTTTGTAGCTCGGATACAAGCGATTGTTTTTGGCTTCCGAACATACAGTTACAATGTTGGCCTTATCCTTTATATGGATTATTTTTTACCGAAGAAAATGGAAGGTTTATTTATGAAACTTGTCATATAAACACAAATCGCATTAAACTGTAGCAATAGTTTCACGTCTTTTTGATATCAGTTAGTTCGACGTAAGTCATGTCTAAACGTTGAGTTAATATTTTACTTTCAAGAGTTGTTTATCGACGATTTGACCGTCAGCCTCCTACGCCCTCTGTGGGACCCATATAAATCAATAAAGCAAGTCAACTCGATTAGCTATTGGCTGGATAACACGTGCTCTCAGGAAAGCGGCTTAAGGACTGATCACACCATCGTTCTAATCTCTATACGTTGCGCTGTCGCTTCGGTAGAATACATCAGAAACAAAGAATCTACACTCACAGACAAAAATATTGCATATTTTATTTTTGAAGTATATCTTTTTCCTTTTAAAAAATGTTGTACTTTTTATTGCTAAATAAGTTAAGCTGAACTAATCCTACGTATAATTATTGTCAAGTAACTTGCATATTGCAGAGTTACAACTAATTTGTAGAGAAATTAATAAAATAGTCTGATTTTGCTTATAACATTTAATTAGAAAAAGAAACAATAACGACAATAGAACAATTTTTTACGGCAACATTGTAACAATTTAGTACCTAGTATTTCCTCCTCTAGCTCTAATGATTGCCTGCTTCCTTCTAGGCATGCTCCTCAGAATATCTTGGATAATTTCGTGCGGAAGTCGATTCCATTCTTCCTGTGCAGCATTTCTTAATTCTGCAATTGAGTTTGGAGCTGGATTTCTTAATCATATACGTCTGCTTAGGATGTCCCATATATGTTCTATGGGATTTGCATCAGGGCTCATTGATGGCCAGTCTAGAGCTTCAACTCCAACATCCTCAAGATATTGTATGACTCTTCCTGCGGTATGTGCACGGGCATTATCATGCATTAGCACAAAGTTATCATACCCAATGAAGCCGGCATAAGGAACAACATGCTCTTCAAGGATGTTCCGTATGTACCAGTCAGCATTCATTCGAATATTCACCTCAATAAGCTCCGTACGACTCTCCCAACTAATGCCACCCCATAGCATTATGGAACCGCCACCAAAACTAACATGTACAAGATTACATTCTGTGAAACGTTCCCCAGACCTTCTGTATACTCGATCACGTCCATCTGGCTTCTATAATTGTATCCTCGTTTCATCTGTGAAAAGAACTCTTCTCCATTGATGTTCGTTCCAGTTAACTGCAAAGTGCAACCTTTGAGTTTTATGCCGTGGTAGAAGAAGTGGAACTCTGACAGGCCATTTGGATTCAAACCAACCTCATTAAGTTTTTGAGTCACAGTTCTGGCACTTACATTAACTTGTCTTGTGATCAGTAACTCATTTTTGAGATAAGAAGCTGTAAGTGTACGATTTCGCAAAGATTCAAGTCTTAAATATTGGTCATCTCTTGGCGTTGTACATCTTTTTCGTCCTTGACCCAGTCTCATTGTATCGGTTTACTATACGAGAAACAGTCGACTGATGGATATTCGCTATCCACGCAATATTTTCTTGTCTGTAACCCTCATTTCTTAAAGTTACAATTCTAGCACACACTACCTTACTTAAATGTGGCATATCAGCAAGAAAACTGCAGAAACGAAAAATAAAACTCTCCAACTGACAATTCAACAAAACAAGAATTGTCAAGGTCAAGTCGCCAAAGCATACTTTCCATACTATACAATGTTTGTTAATTTGTTACATTATTGCATATTCAGTTATAAAGACTATGTTTAACCATCTATATATCTCCAATAAATTAAAATAGATCAAATAAATAAAATAAAAAAAAATACTTAAAATTTCAAAGATAAAAATAAACAAATAATAACGATTGAAGATAAAATATGCAATATTTTTGTCCATGAGTATATTATAGTCAAATTAATGTGCTCGTTCTAAACAACAATAGCGATATATTTCAAAGAACATTTTACGAAAGAAAGAACATTTCAAAGAACATTTTATGTGCATTGATAGTCTGTATTGACTATACAGGGTGCGGCATTAGTACGAGGAAGATAAACTAGTTGTTTGTCGTAGAGATACGAAAAAAAAAAGAATGTGTGTGTACTTTGTACGCACGTAAGAAGTTATACTCCTATTAGTTATGATTTCAACGAAATAAATATATTTTAAACAGTTTATTTGTATTTTATTTAAATATTAAACTAACTTTAATACTTACTACTTTACAAAAAATGTTATTTAAATAATACCAAAAATTAAAAAAAGTAAGGCAAGGCAACAACACAAGGTGTTGTCACCCATCCAAAACTTAACCGCTATAAACACCTACCAAAATGAATTATTTTGACAAATTGTACAAATAATATTGAGATTGCTATCTAATCTTCTTTGTATCATATATCTTAATACTTATAGATAGATAGATAGATCTTTCTTTATTTAAATAGAAAAACTTAAAGGTACGTATTCATACTGTAATAATAAAACGAGCGATTCGTATTTATATGACTTTATTAATTTATTTATACAAATTTACTTTTCAAACTCTAGCTTAGACTAACTGTATTTACAAAATGCGTGTCGTTATATACTGTAGCCGTTATTTCTGGAACGTTCTGTCCATCTCTAGTTATTATCACGACATTCGGTTAGTTGCACGTCGTCCTCGCAGCTGCATCGCGTCTTATCTCGAAACATCGATATTGTTCTGTCTGTGTGGAGATGGGACCTGTTATACGAGGGTCGGTCAAAACTACTCTTTTGTTACAATACGTTGGTGCTCCGTGTAGCAGCTCCATATAGTGGAAACGTTGGTGCTCGCCGCTCGGTGCTCACCCTCTTCGATTCAACCGATTTGCGGTTTATATGTAGGGGAGCGCATGCCGTATCCATTTGTTACGTATCTTAATATACATACAATATAAAGAAAGTACACTATAAATTTTTGATTGTTGTTTAACACCTTGGCAGTGTTACGAGACATATAGATCTCGTACTACGTTAACGGTTAGCTGCGTTAACTGTGTCGTATCGTACGGTGACAAATGGGATATACGGGACATGCCTCGTAACGCACTCAAAGTATGTTTATAAATATCTCTACATGCAGCCAAGGTGTTAAGGCAAGCGTCCACAGACCCGCATTGCACGCATCGTACGCAACGGATTTTAGTTTGCCTTGTACAAAAACTTATGTAACTGCGTCCACTGATCCGCATCGTACGGATCGCATCATCGGTAAAGCCGAAGGGTTGCTTCGAGAGGCAACTTTTGCGATGCGTGCCGATGAATCATTCGAAATGCCGACCAGTGGACGCACCCCACGCACTCTGTTCGGAATTTCGCTTGGCCCAGTGGGAGCTAATCTACGGCTAATTGGCATTTGACGATCGTCTTCTTCGTAATGAAACAAGTAAACTCAGTTTTAACTTTTATTTTATATATAGGTATATTCAGGTAAAAACAGTGGCGGCTCGTATAACTTTAGGAAGGTAGTGCCAGAATCCGGGCAGCTGCCTAAATTTTTTGTGGCGGTTTTACGATATGGTCAAAAAGGATATAAAATATAAATAAAAAAAAATATCGATTCTTATCTACCTGTTCATTATGTTTAATTAGAGTATCACGATAAGCTGAATTTAATTGGGTTTTTATATTTAACTTACCAAGCATTGAAAAGCTAAAAACGTTATTCATGTGCACTTTAGATTTTTCATGGGATTTCAGTTTCTCCCATATATGTACAAGATCATCGGTGCCTTTGTTTGACCAAGTCTCGTCACCTCCAAACAAAACGCATACAAAACAGAAGAGTTTATTAGTTTGCTCGCAACCACACAACCAGCTATTTTTATCATAAATAATTTTATTAAACTTACGACAGCGAAGTTTTTGTCCATTTCCACTTTGTTTTTCAATTTTTAAATCGGGTAAAGGCCGACCGAGTTCTTTAATTTGTAGTTTTTTTTCTAACGAAAAACCACCAAAAGAGTTTTTTAATATACTAATTTGATTCATTGTCAATAAATAAATTAAACGTAGAAAATAATCAAAATATTATTTTTATACCTACGACACCCACGATCACAACGCACTAACTAATAATTACAAATTAAAAAATATAGTAGAGTATAAACACAAATATACAATACAGTAGTAGACAATAAACACAATAGCGTCAAGCGAACGCGTAAAGAAACTAGAAATATGTAGATCTAAAACATTGTATCTTAAGATCCACTAACTTCCTTTTCGAGATTTCGAGCCTGGCACGGAGACTCCAATTTAAACGTATGTTAAAAGTGCAATACCGCTCTCTCTCTCTCTCTCTGTCACTTACACAGGATGCTCATACAATCTTTCTCTTTTCTCACGAGCCACTATGCCGTTCGGCACTGGGATTTTTATGATTTTCATCCTTTATCCGGTCAGCTGTGGGTGGCCAGAGTCGGTAGATTTGCATTGCGCTACACAGTTGCCAGATTTGATATAATTTATAAAAATAAAGAGAAATATTCACAAAAAAAATAAACAGGCATTAAAATGTTTTTAAGATAAAAAATATGTTTCTGCATAGTTAGCAAGGTAGTGCCATGGCTCTATGGCACTACCTCACGGGCCGCCACTGGGTAAAAATATTACAGCCCATGATAAGTTGATTATGGGAATTAAAATATCATAAATATTACTCAGTTTTCATGTTTATTGGTCTTTTTTAAGATATCTTGAGTATCCAACTATGAAAATTATTCTCGTTAAAAAAACAACACATTTTTCAATCTTAAATGCAATGAACTTTTTAAAAAATATTAGACTTGTTAATGATGTTCCTGAGAGAAGTGTAAAATTGATGCAAGACTTTTCATTGTCCCTCACAAATTATGAAAAAGCAAGCAAAGTGTGTTACAAATAGTTTAAAAACACAGAAAGTATTTTACCGATTTCAGAAAGACAACTTTAATTAATTTTTAAAGAAACTTACTGATGTAGTTACTATTTTCCATTTAAATCAAATTGTAACAGCTTTGTGTATTCCTTTATATCCAAATGTATAATTAGTTAGAAAATGGGTGCTACAGCTTGCGGTCTCCCGAGATAATTGGTGTATACGCTGTAATATTACTATGCCGATAAAGAATGTTTACAAATCATTTTTGAATGTATTTTTTAAAAATATGTAGAGTTTGTGTAAGGTTTTATAGGTCTAAAGTTAATAATTTTCGAAATATTTAAAATGACATATGAGAGTTTTACCAGTATAGTGTCATTTTTAAATAATTTAATATTTTTGATATAGGTGTATCAATATAATATCAAGTACAATACAAAATCAAGTACAATGTGATCACTATTTGCAAATACAATTTTTTTTATTTTTTTAAATGGACACCCTGTATATTAGTATTGCATTTTGTAGTAAATATTACGTTTCGTTTGTCCACCATTCACTTTCCCCCGTCGTACGCCTCTGGTAATAGCCAGAAACATTTGACTAACATAATTTAGTAGTTTGTACAGTACCTATACGTCCTGCCAAGTATGAAAAGGACAAGTCGAATAGTTTTAAAATGCTGAGCAAAAATATTTTTTAAATTTTTAGATAAAACACCCTGTAACTCAGTAAGGAACCACATTTTATTTAAGTGTTTTAGGTTAAATATTCGTATTTTATGCTAAGGTTTCTCCAGTTACTATATGGACAATTATCAATGAAACACCCTGTATACATTTTAAAGTAGAAGACTTTAAAATAGTTTAAGACATTTAGAATAGTTGATCATTGTATAAACCTCTTACAATGATTTTGGCTTAAATATTTCACGGATTACTTCATTATTCCTTTGACTAGCTAGGTATATGCAAATTTAAGGAAAAATAAGAGGGATAAACTTTTAAAAATATTGTTAAAAGTTTTTAGGTATGTATTTAAATATTTGTTTGTGTTAAACATGTTTATCCCGGTACTGATTCGTTAAATTAATTAATGTCCGACTGGTATATTATTTGAAAATAATGACATAATTTCGAAGTCAGTTAAGTATGATATAATGCCCTAGGGCGTTATTTTGGAAAATAACGCCCTAGGGTATTAAATTTAAATAACTAGTTAAATACAGTAGAGCGTCGATTATCCGAACTAATTGGGGGACATGGGTGTTCGGAAAACCGATTTGTTCGGATGATCGAACTATATTGATATAGTCATACATATTTATCCTCAAGTGAATAAAAGCCATATTTATATACCTACATATTTATTTATATCTTGATAATGAGAAATAGCAATTAAACAAAAAATGCAGTCTTTGCAACAACATATTTTTGAATACAATATTGAAGAAAATTGAAGATATTTTAAGCGTTAATTACTAACGCTTGCTGGGTACTCGAGTGTGGGGCGCGGGAGTCGCGAGTTCGCTCTATTGTACTGCCAAGTTGACAAATAACAACCTAAGTAAAACTATGGTTACCACAATTACGTTACGATTATTGCTAGTAAATATGTATATTTATTTGAAAACTATAATTCAAAATTCATTTAAATTTTTTGCATATATAGAATAATTTAGTCGGACATTAAACGTTGAAGGCACCACGGGTATTATAGATAATAACGCTTTCGGTCAACGTATATTCCTCGGGCCAAAGGCCCTCGGTATATACACCATTGACCTCAAGCGTTATTATTCTTATAATACCCTTGGTACCTTAATAACTAAAACATAATTTTAATTATAAGAGTAATAACAGTTAGTTAGTTTCCACGTTAAGAAAAATAAACAGAATAATTCAATTTTGACGTTACGAATTGTCCGTTACGAATTTGTATAGATACGAACTGTCGCCGTTACGAACTGTCGCTATTACGAATTGTCCGTTACCAGTTGTCCGGTTACGAACTGTCGCGTTACGAGATTTCTTGTCACGTTTATTTCATAAGTGGTTTCCATGTACAATATGTAATATGTACATATGTATGTACATATAATTTCAAAATTTCACCCTGTATTATTTATAATACAACCTACGTGATATAGTTCGTTGAAATTAGGTTATCAAGCAGCCTTTAAAAATGTTAAAATATGCAGGGTGCTCCATTAAAAATAAAGCTTATGGACTCAGCTAAGCTTTCATGAATCACACTGTACATTTAAATGTATGTATAAAGCACAAATGTATATATAAAAATCGACGCGTCTCAGCGTTTTTTATAATTTTTTTGAAACGAGGACACAAATAATTTTATTCCATAAGAGCCCATACACTGTATATTTTCAGTTATCCAAGATGCTACTCTCCCTCTTAGTTGATTTATTGTCGAAATTTGGGCAACATTGAGGTTCAATTTCAATGGTGGCTTCTTCCGCATTCCCGAGAGGGTAATAACTGACCTACCCGTATGACAATGTAAATCACCCCATCAACCCGATCGTGCCTGATCGACTTTATTATGTAAATAATGTCACTACTGGCCTTTTGCCAATACCCATTCGCCCATTCCGCTATAATATATGTCTGGTGAATCTTCTAATCCTAATCGGCATCCGAAATAGCTGATTCAAATTATTTTATTTATGAGCGTTCCCCCTTTAATCGTTAACATGACCTTGTCACGATTTTAGGAACTCTTTTATTGAAGGAAACCAGTTTGTTTCTCAATGAAATGTTAACCTGCAGTGTGACTGCCACGTTAGGGGAAGCCTCATCATTTACACATTGTTTTGATATTGGCGCTTCCAGAAAGAGATGAGACAAAAGGGCGCCACGCCACTCCCTCTGTTTATGCCACCGATTATACATAAAGATCTATCCACACTGCCATGCATGCCGGTCCGGTGTCGGTTCGGTACACTCTCCAATATTTTTTTGTTTAGTTGGGAAAAAGTTTAGTTCAATTTTACATCAAATTTAAATTTTTTTAACATTCAAACTGATTGATATAAAATACGGTAGGCAAACGTTTTTAAATAAAATATTAATATACATTTATTTGTATAAGGCTTTATTAACATTAAAAACTATCAGTTTTTTGACCATTTTTTAATTGAAATACGACTTATTAGCCACGCATCAACTTACTTTTCAAGTAAATTTTTTGGAAAAATCGTTATAGTCTAAAGTCTAGGGACTTTAGGGACAAAGGGGGGTTTTGTGGCCGATTGAGGTCCTTGAGATTTTACAACTGATTTTTATGTATTTAGAACTTTCTTCTTCTTAAAGTGCCCTCTCCTTAATGGATGTTGGCTACTACAATTATTGCAAATGCTTCTCTGTCTTCAGCTGTTCTTATTAGCTGTTTAAAATTTAGCTCAGTCCATTGCCGAATGTTTCTTAGCCACGGTAGTCTTTTCCTCCCTAGTCCTCTCCTTCCTTCGATTTTTCCTTTCACTGTAAGTTGAGCATATTGGTACTTATTATTTCTCAGTATGTGGCCTAGGTATGATGTTTTTCTAACTTTCACTGTGTTGAAAAGTTCTCGTTCTTTGTATATTCTATGCAGCGCTTCTTCAGGGCCCCCGCAAGGCTGAGCGGCGCCCGCGTGCGGCAGATATTTTAGCGCCCTTTAAACCTAAATCTACTACATCCACTTAATAAATATATATAATCAGTTACTCATTTTACCCTAAGGTATACGAGAGTATGTAAGAAATAAATCTATAATTTTTTATTTTTTACTTGTAATAAAACAACAGAAGTTGTAAGAACTCAAATTTTTGCTGATGATGGCAAAATAAAACAGTAAAACATTAATATACTTATTATGAAATACAGCTTTTATATGTCATTTCAAAACATTAATATATTAGTTAAATCTAGAAATCGATATATTAAATCAAAATTGAAATAAATGGGTGTTTTTTCTAGATTTGACTGCACCAAAATCTTTTATAATATCTTCAAGTCAATTCTATTGACGAGCTCTTGCTAAATAGCTAATATTGCCAAACCAGATAATCTATCCTCTACCATAGTAGACCTCAAATAATTTTTAATTAATTGTAATTTTGAAAATGATCTCTCATAGAAGCAACAGACACAGTAGTGAAAAGAATTCTTAATGAAATAGTGATATTTGGTAAAGATGAAGTTAGATATTTTCAAATATCTATTGAAGAATATTAAGAGGATTTGATGACTGAGTCAAGTAATGAAAATAATTTTAAAGCTTTTATCTCTAAGTATAGGTTTTGTTGAAGAGAAAGACAGTTTTTCAAAATATTATCGTCACGTAATGTAAACATATCACTAAAAATCCAAAAACATCATCATAATCAGCCATCATATCAAATCTACTATTTAACGAACTTATAGGTCTGGATCCCGCGTATGAAAAAAAAGTTGATTAACAGCAAGCTGAAAATTTGTTAATAGCTTAAGGGTGTCTAGTCGGACAAACTTTGATGTATGGGAACACTGGAACGGGGGAAGTTTTAATTGTGGAACAGGTTAAAAATTTGGAACGTCAGACCACGAAAACGTCCCATGTATTTTGTCGGACAGAACTTCCAATTGATTTGTTACCCTTTCATTAAACTCTCATGCAAAAATCAGACTGTTATTTGTCACCTGTCATAATTCCTGTCATCTGACATGTTCTACGTGTTCCACTCATTAAAATACCCAGTTAGTGATAAATAGCAGTCTGATTTTTGCAGGAAAGTTTAATGAAAGGGTAACAAATTAATTGGAAGTTCTGTCCGACAAAATACATGGGACGTTTTCGTAGTCTGACGTTCCAAATGTTTAACCTGTTCCATAATTAAAACTTCCCCTGTTCCAGTGTTCCCATACATCAAAGTTTGTCCGACTAGACACCCTTAAGCTATTAAAAAATTTTCAGCTTGCTATTAATCAACTTTTTTTATACGCGCTATCCAGACCTATTAGTAGTTGATCAATTATTATTCTAATATACTGTCTATTTTCTATGTTGTCATTATCTGCTATTTCTCTAAGATTCTCACAAATTTTAATTATATGAAATGTGCATGCATTTATAGCTTTTATTCTACTCAGGAACATGACTTTTAAAATACTTCTTCTATTTGTGGAGAAAGAGAAAAATATGTAAAGTTCTTGTACAATATTAAAAGAGTTTACTATTTCCTTTGACACTTTAGCAGTATCATACACTACTTTTGAGCTATGTGCAGTGCGTGGAACAAAAAAATCTCGAGGGTTATTCTACCCTTATCATACACGCATATTGGCACGCTTATCATACACTTGACCTCTCGTGTCTTTTATACTTAAGGGCGTAGGAGCAAAATTTCGCGCCAATGTATTTTAAATGCATTGCCGAGGGCCGAAAGTCCCTTAGAATCATCCCTATAACTTAATCAAACAAACATTACATACGTTTTCAGGGACTTTCGGTCCTCGGTATTAATGCAACCTTTCATTCTGCGTTTAAGTTTTCAAAAATACTTATTAGTTTTGTCAGGATTCGAAAAAAATGAATGCATTTAAAACACATTGGCGTGATATTTTACACCCTTAAATTTAAATTTTGTAATAGTTCAACTACAAAGTTAAATAGTCCTTCCATTGTAGTGTCAAATATTAGGTGAAAAGCTAAAAAATAAGTGATAATTTGGTGAAAAGCTTGTATTTCAACTTTGTTTAGAATCATCGTTTAATACTACATAACGAAAACTTAGGCTTGTTTGTATGACTGGAATCTGCTATAGAGTCCATAACTATTGAATAATATTTTGAACTATGCACCATACCCAAAATATTATTTTTTTACTTTAGAAGACATTAATTCTATCATTTACGGATACTGCAAAATAGGTATTCGGATATTATATTGTTTTAAAAATAAAATAATCGTAAATTATTAACACCTAATATTAAATAAAATTTTAATAAATTTTTCTGTAATAACACAATATTTGATTTTTAAGATTTCTCTCGATGTTCATGAAAAAATTAAAATTGTATAAAAAATCATTATCTCATTTAAAATAAAATAATTTCTTGTTTGCCAAACCTTCGGTTTGGCGCCCTTTTGGGGTTGCGCCCGCGTGCGTCGCACGCGTTGCACGCGCGGTTACGGGGGCCCTGCGCTTCTTCGTTTGAGGTATGCGATGTCCATGAAATTTTGAAGATTCCCCGATAGATCCACATTTCAAAGGCCTCCAATTTATTTACGGTTGCTGTTTTAAGGGTCCACGTTACAACTGCATAGAGAAGAGTCTACCAGACAGCATCTTTTGACGTCTTTTGATTTTTTCGAAAGATTTTCTGGCTGCTGTTGATCCAAAATCCCAGGTACTTAAATTTATTAACCTTTTCTAAAATGTCCCCGTTTATTGTGCAATGTTGAGGTACATTCTGTTTTTTTCGGATTGACATCACTTTGGTTTTCTTAATGTTTATTTTCATGTCGAATTGCTCACAAATCGAATTGGTCCTGTCGATGAGTAGATATAGACTGTAGTCCTGTAGATGTGTAGATCAATGTAGACACAAGTCGTAATACGCAATCAACACCATGCCATCGGCGTATCTGATGCTGTTGCATATTAGCATATACAGAGTGTCCAGAAACTCTACCGACAAACGAATACAGGATATTCCTCAGATAATTTTAAGACAATTTAACTCAATTCACCTAGTCCAAAAATGCTTTCTAAGGGAGCTAGGATCGCCCTTGACCAATCTCCGGGCAGCGTGTGCGTTAAACTATAATGCAGCTCTAAGGAGACCGGGTCTCCTAAGCAGTCTAAGTGAGATTTTCCGGCCAGCAGCCTCCGCTCCAGTTTTAGGATCCTGACTACAAATAATGAAAAAACTTGTGCGAATTTTGTGATGAAATTTGGTATGTGGGGTTAGAACATTATTTGGAACAACTTGTTCAAATAACTTTTTCCGAGATCTCTAACGCGAAGCAAAATAGCAAAGTAAACAAAACAGTGTAACATGTGTAAAAAAATTTATGGGGAGGCTAAGCCTCCCTTGCCTCCTCTGACCAGCCGCCACTGCCCATGACTGTCACCTGTTTTATAGTCCTATACAAACGAACTATTTTTTATCGTTTTCACTGAAACGTTTACAACTGTAGCTTCCAAAAGCTGCTTTTGGAGCTGTAGATGAGAAATTGTTGGGTTTCTTCTAGCTGATTGGGCAATGAAACGATCGTGACGAGCCGTTGTTACTTTTTGGCGACTTTGTCTTTGTCTATTTGCAAGCTTTTCTATTTTCTGATTCTTAACATAAGTATTTGACACAAGACCCTGTGTTACACTTACCACTGAAGCTATGTTCCTCTGAGACATTCCTTTCTCCACAAGACCAATAATATTTCCCCTTTGTACGTCCGCTAAGGCATAATGCACACGAAACGTATCGTCATAGCCGCGTATTAGATGCGACGTACGAAAAGCATACGCTTTCCTGCTACTCAATTGTGTCTTTATGGAATACTGTACACGAAGCGTAACCGGCGCGGAATCGTCAACGCAGACAAGCTTCAAGCCGCCAGGCGTACAACGATGTCAGTCGCTTTTAGTACGCTTGAGTGTTACAACACCTTTTTTGACGGAATTTTATGAGAATGTCGGATCAAATATGTCCAACTGATTGAAAATTATCAGTGTTATATAATAAATACCCAAACAAGAGTACTCCAGAAAAATGTGTGGAATTTAGAGTCATCTTCCGACAACTCTTTGGCGGCAATAAATAACCTTCTGTTGTAGTAGTTTTTGTAGATATAAGGATGCACCCAAAATTTCCTCTGCTTCTTTTTTTTTGGCGGTGGCGAAGATAATTTAACAAAAGTAAGTCCTCTTCATCACTTAACATCTATGCAACTACTGTAAAAGCATGGAAAACCTTAAAACAAGACGATCACATGCCGCTTGCAAATCGAATCGTTTGCGGATTTTAAGGCGTAAAGGAATCGTCGCTGCATGACGAAACTTATACGCGTCTATGACGATATGCTTCGTGTGCAGAATGCCTAACTTAACATAGGGCATATTTTCGTTTTTGAACAAAAAAGTTAGTTTGTTTATTTTCGATAAATTTACAACTAGAGCACATAATCTCTAACGTACAGAGCTGTGTTATAGGATTGTTATTGGGTTTGTTTATTTTCAATAAAACCTTTATTCTTCGCAACAATAACAAGTTGTTTCAAAAGAAATAAATATTGGTTTGAAATACATGGTGATTCCTTATAAGTTTGGTTATGTATATTGTTGATCTCGTTTTTTTTCAATAAGCAAGTTTGTGAAGATGTTTTCAATAAATTTTCGTTTGTCCGAACATTTAGTGATTAGGGCTCGTAATAAAAGGAAATTTCAAAATAATATTGTTTACAAAAAAATATATTTCTAACATTTTTGTAAGTTCAATCTTATTGTCTCTTCTGCTACCTGCAATGTCATTTTTAAGAATTTTTTGTGTAATTCCGTGTATCTGTATTTGGACTTAATTAGTTCAGTATTGTTATAATTAGAAGTCTGTTAAAAGTATTACAATATCCAGATAACTATCAATTTAGCTTTTCTGTATTGTAACTTTGCATGTGTAAGACATAAGTTGAGGTAGGTATTATAGACGGAGAGGCACAGCACCGAAAAATCTCTCTGAATTTACTAAAGCTTAGTTTTTTCCCAGTTGATTACCGTGCTTGTGTATAGAAACATACTGCGGTCGGTCAAGCGAAACGTAGAACAGGCGGTACTGACAGCTTGTCAAAGTTGCTTACCTGCGGAGGTGTGAACGGCCGTGGCGTAACGGCATAATCGCTGGCCTCATACGCCAGTGCACGTGGGTTCGAGCCCTGCCAGAGACAAACCATTTTCATTTCCAATAATGACACGAGCCGTCTCACCGTGCCTCGGAGATCACGTTAAGCCGTCGGTCCTCCTGGGCTAGTGTACATCGGCACTAGTTACTTAAACCAGGGTTAAAGATGTAAATGGCGCCGGAACTGTCCGAAAGGATCTCCCCGGCAAAAATGCCATACGATATTATTATTATACCTGCGGAGGTAATTAAATCCATTTGTTAAGGCTGAAAATCAGTACACACATTCTAAATTGAATATAAATGAAAGTTATTATAGTCGGTCAGCTGTATGACGGGACAGAGCCAGTCGGTCGGCCCCAATGAATGTACGGGGTTATTCATTATATTTTGACCCCCTTGTAAACTGGTTTATTTACAGAATTAGAAAAAAATGTAAAACACAAGTTATTCGATTTTTTAATTATGATTTTTTGACATATATACAGGGTGTTTGGTAAAAAATGGGCCATAGCTCAACCTCAGATTCCTGAGATTAAAATAGGCCGATTTAAGCTAACTTACCTTAGTACAAAAGTTAATAATAACCGAAATAAGTTAAGTTTTATTTTTTTATTTTTCAATACTTCCTGACAGGCATGGGACAACAACACGAAATTTGGTAAGTGATGCTGGTACTATACACCCTACTAAATTATGTTAAACAAAAATATCTGGCTATTGCCAGAGGCGTACGACGGGGGAACGTGAATGGTTGACCCTCCCCAAATTCTACGCCACTGGCGGAATTGCTATTTTGGTGCAATTTTTTGATTCTCCAATACATTCTATGTAAATAACATACTCTTTATTCGTAACGATAAAGCCATTAGTTTTCGAAATATTTGAAGCTAAAAACGAAGGAGCGCATAATACATTAATCAAAATAAGTGTGCCGTTTCATTTTTAACTTCAAATATCTCGAAAACTAATGACTTTATCTTTACGAATGAAGAGTATATTATTTGCATAGAAAGTATTGGAGAACCTAAAAATGATACCAAAATAGCAGTTTAATCAGTGGCGTAGAATTTGGGAAGGGTCAACCATTCACTTTCCCCTGTTGTACGCCTCTAGTTACTCTGGTAGTAGTCAGAAACGATTATTTAACATAATTTAGTAGGGTGTACAGTGCCTACACCTTCTGCCAAGTATGAGACGGATATGTCAAACTATTTTAAAGTATTCCTTTTTTTAAATAATTTATTCTTTATTTAAAACTTTAAGAACTATGTGTGCCCGGTACTATAAAACTATTCGACATATCCTTATGATACTTGGCAGAAAGTGTAGGTACTGTACACCCTACTATATATATATATATATATATATATATATATATATATATATATATATATATATATATATATATACATCGGTTTTAAAACGTTCTCCTACGTCTTCCGATGCCTAGTCGCCATTCACTTCGGTCCATCCAAAGGTCTTCATCCAATTCTCTTTCTCTCATTTCTCGATTTATGCCTTCTCTCTAACTAAGGCGGGGTCTTCCTCTTTTTCGTCTACCATGAGGGGTCCACGTTAGGATTTGTTTCGGGAGTCGTTCTTCGGACATTCTTTGTACGTGTCCATACCATCTAAGCTGTTTGGTACTAATGTCATCTACTATTGTGTGTTTCACATTCATTATTTCCCTAATTCTGTTGTTGGTTACCCTTTCTAATCTTGATTTTCCTGCTGAGCGCCTCCAGAAATCCATTTCTGTTGCTTCAAGTTTTCTCTTGTATCTTTCTTTTATTTGCCATTTACTGCTGTAAGTGATTATACTCTTAACAATTGTATTGTATATTCTATGTTTGTTCTTGTTTGATATTGACTGGTCCCACAGGATGCTATTGAGAAGGGTAATTGCTTTTCTTCCCTGGTTGTTTCTTTCTTCTATCGTCCGGTCTACGTTTCCTTCTTGTGTGATGGTCATACCCAGGTATTTATATGCGTCGCAATGTTTAATAATTTCGCCATTCCCCAGTGTAAGGTCCTGCTGTGTCCCACCGATACACATATATTCGGTCTTCTTTATGTTTATTTCCAAACCACCTTTTTTGTACTCCTCTATTAATTTCCTTGTCATATATTTTATATCATCTTAGTCTTGCGCTAGTACAAGTTGGTCGTCTGCAAATGACAAAGTGTATATTGTATTGTTGTTGATCGGTAATCCCATGTTTTTGCATTTGTGTTTCCAAAGTTTTAGAGTTTGCTCGAGGTAGATCTTAAATAATGTCGGTGAAAGGCAGCACCCTTGTTTTAGGCCTTTGCTAATTTGGAATCCTCTCGATAGCCTGCTTCCAACTTTCACCCTTGCTGCAGTTTTGGTATACAATTGTTTCGTCGCTGTTATTAAATTTGCGCTTATATTGGTTTTCTCTAATGCTTCCCATAGTTTGCTTTGTGGGATGCTATCATACGCTTTTCTTAAGTCCACATATAACAGATGCACATGCACCTCCTGGTTGACGGCCAGTTTCTTCTCAATAATCTGTGTAATACAAAACAGATGGTCACACCCTACTAAATTATGTTAAATAATCGTTTCTGGTTGATACCAGAGGCGTACGACAGGGGAAGTGAATGGTTGACCCTTCCCAAATTCTACGCCACTGATGAGACTGCTATTTTAACATAATTTTTAGATTCTCCAATACTTTCTATGCAAATAATATACTCTTCATTCGTAACGATAAAGTCATTAGTTTTCCAGATATTTGAAGTTTAAAATGAAAAGGCACACTTATTTTGATTAATATGTTATGCTCCTTCGTTTTTAGTTTCAAATATATCGAAAACTAATGGCTTTATCGTTACAAATGAAGAGTATGTTATTTACATAGAAAGTATTGGAGAATCAAAAAATTGCACTAAAATAGAAATCCCGCCAGTGGCGTAGAATTTGGGAAGGGTCAACCATTCACGTTCCCCCGTCGTACGCCTCTGGTAGTAGACAGAAACGTTTGTTTAACATAATTTAGTAGGGTGTACAGTAGCAACACCACTTACCAAATTTCGTGTTGTTGTTCCATGCCTGTCAGGAAATATTCAAAAATAAATAAAATACAAGTTTAACTTTGCATTGCGGTTATTATCAACTTTTGTACTAAGGTAAGTTAGCTTAAATCGATCTATTTTAACCTCAGGAATCTAAGGTTAAGCTATGGTCCATTCTTTACCAAACACCCTGTATATATATCGTACTAGTGACGTCATCCATCTGGGCGTGATGACGTAATCGACTATTTTTTTAAATGAGAATAGGGGTCGTGTGCTAGCTCATTTGAAAGGTTATTCAATTCTCTACGCAGTAATATAAACATTAAGATCATTATTTATACAGGGTGTCCAAAAATTTTTTTTGAATTAATTAAACAATTATTTTAATTAAAAAAATTTTTTTTGGACACCCTGTATAAACAATCATGTTAATGTTTATATTACTGAATAGGGAATTGACCTTTCAAATGAGCTAGCACACGACCCCTATTTTCATTATTAAAAAAATGGTCGATTACGTCATCACGCTCAGATGGATGACGTCACTAGTACGATATATATGTCACAAAATCCTAATTAAAAAATCGAATAACTTTTGTATTTTACATTTTTTTTCTAATTCTGTAAATAAAGCAAATTAGAGGGGTCAAAATATAGTGAATAATCCTGTACTGTAATAATTAGGGCTGGATGGATGAAGTGGAAAGAAGCGAGTGGTGTGTTGTGTGACAGAAAAAATCCAATGAAGCTGAAGGGAAAATTCTATAAAACAGCCATAAGACCGGCTATGATGTACGGAACTGAATGTTGGGCAGTGAAAAAGAAAGAGGAACAACGAATGCATGTGGCGGAAATGAAAATGCTTAGATGGATGAGTTTAGTGACAAAGAAGGATAAAATTAGAAATGAGATATTAAGGGAAGTCTAGGTGTGGCACCAATTGATGCCAAAATGAGAGAGCATAGGTTAAGATGGTTTGGTCATGTTCAAGGTCGAGACGTTAATCACCCAATACGAAGAATAGCTGAAGTGCAGATTCCTGGAAGGAGTAGGAGAGGAAGACCAAAGAAGACCTGGGGGAGACGATAAAGCAGGTCATGTTGGTAAAGGGGATTAACATTGATATGACCCAAGATAGAATTGTGTGGAGAAATGCAATTATTAGGGAAGCCGACCCCGCACAGGGATAGGGAAAAGAGAATGATAAACCCTGTGCATTCATTGGGGCCGACCGACCGGCTCTGTCCCGTCATACAGCTGACCGACTATAATAACTTTTATTTATATTCAATTTAGAATGTGTGTACTGATTTTCAGCCTTAGTAAATGGATTTAATTACCTCCGCAGGTAAGCAACTTTGACAAGCTGTCAGTACCACCTGTTCTACGTTTCGCTTGACCGACCGCAGTATGTTTCTCTACACTCTACACAATCACAGTAATTAACTGTGAAATAACTAGTTTTAGTAAATTCAGAGAAATTTTTCAGCGCTGCCTCTTGGACTATAATATAAAGAAGAGTCCTAGTCCGTGTTTTATGTTTTGCAACCTTTATTGATAAGTTTGTCTTATGCACGGACATATCCATGGCACATATCGCGAATGTGTTAAGGGATTATTTGAATTGTGTTGATAAGAACGATGGCTTGATCAGCACGTAGCCGAAATCCAGGTTCCTTACCGCGTTTCTATGATCAAACAGAAAACGTACTCAGATGCGTGTGAACGTTGAGAATTAAGGAACTAAAACGTGTTTCGAGAAGAATGGCTAAAGCCGGATCAATATGCAATATCCACCCGGATCAGAAGTATTCTAAGACGCTTACATCTAATTTACAGCCTAGGGGTATGTAATACCTTATATTCATCACGGATCAGCTTTGTTAATGTGCAAATTAAAACGCATAAAATGTTTAACGTTTGTTATATTCTAACTTTGACTTTTTAAGGTTTTTACATTCTCTCATGTTTTATAATACAGGTCTTTCGTTAATGAATACATTTAAAAGGTACAGGCAAAGGAGATGCTATGTCAAAATAATAAGTTTTGAAAAAAATGGTTTTAAAGGTTAAGACTCTCTGGTGTTTGTTTATTATTTATGCACTGACCAAAACTCGTTTATTTACTAAATTTGAATTACAGCGATGTCATGAGCCTATATAAGGGGTGTAAAATCAAAGTCGGCAATCTCCCATTTCCATAATTTTGGGAAACCGCGAAAAACTGTAGAAACCAACAAAATTAACTTAAAACAATAAAACTGATGAAGAATCATATAAAATTTGATTTGTGATCGGATGTCCAGAAAGAGGAGCTTAAGAAATTATTTCTTTTCCCTTTTTGTTAATATTACATACTTTAATTTGGAGATTGCCGTTTTTGTTTGCAATGATTGGAGATTGCCGGATATGAAAACGATCTATGAGGATATTGCTAGTTTTGAAACTAATAAAACATCATTGTGCCAGTTACTTAGTGAAGAAAAATATATTTTGATATTGAACAATATTATAATATGTAAAAGCAATTTATATGCATATCACTTAAACTAAAATATCCGGAAGTTCGGGTATATATTCACAGGTTTCGACAGAGTTCACGACATTCACAGTTGATCACGTGCTAGCGCAACCTTGGTTCTTATTGGCCGCAGCGGATATTGCCGTGTTTGGTACGCACTCAGGACCGCCCTGAACTTGGCACCCTTCCAAATTTTTAGAGTTCTGAGCTCTTTTTGAAGAGTTCTATAGTTCTCGCCGGGGTGCAGAAAGAGTTCTGCAGTTTAAATGCCGTTTTTTTTTAAAACAAATTTTGGGGTGCCAATTTCAGGCCGCACCCCTTTTGTGCGGAAGGGTAGTTCCAGGTGCACAATTTGGAAGAAAATAAAGAGTTCTAGAGTTCTCAATAGTTATTTTTAAGAGTTCCGTCATAGTACGCGAGTTAGGGGCATTTGAAAAAAAAGCGAGGATTTGCCGCCGCATGCGTATTGAACGATACTTGAGAATTATTATAGTTTAATATTATTATAGTATAATATTATTATAGACTAAAAATAGCTTTTCATGGAGCAAATCGAATCAAAAGGAGCAAAAAAATTTGTAAGACAATATTAACATTTAAACAATCGATGCATATTCCCTTTTTTTATCAAAGTGTACTAAAAATTTAATGTATATTGAATCTCGAATTAGTAATTATTTACATAAGAATTTTTGTCTTTAATTGTACAAGTTTATGAATAATTTATTCATAATTCATAAACAATAAATTAGAGTTGTTATATTTTTGTTAACCGCCCTGAGCTTGGCACCCTTAATAATAGCACCACATAATCCTTTGATTTAATAAATAAAAAGGAGGCAAAAAATATTTTTTCTTTAAGAAAGATGAACCACATATGCAGATATAGTTTAATGGTTAATAATAATCCTTTGATTCATGAAGGGTGCTATCATTAAGGGTGCCAAGCTCAGGGCGGTTAACAAAAATATAACAACTCTAATTTATTAAATAAAAAGGAGGCAAAAAATATTTTTTCTTGAAGAAAGATGAACCACATATGCAGATATAGTTTAATGGTTAATAATAATCCTTTGATTCATGAAGGGTGCTATCATTAAGGGTGCCAAGCTCAGGGCGGTTAACAAAAATATAACAACTCTAATTTATTGTTTATGAATTATGAATAAATTATTCATAAACTTGTACAATTAAAGACAAAAATTCTTATGTAAATAATTACTAATTCGAGATTCAATATACATTAAATTTTTAGTACAATTTGATAAAAAAAGGGAATATGCATCGATTGTTTAAATGTTAATATTGTCTTACAAATTTTTTTGCTCCTTTTGATTCGATTTGCTCCATGAAAAGCTATTTTTAGTCTATAATAATATTATACTATAATAATATTAAACTATAATAATTCTCAAGTATCGTTCAATACGCATGCGGCGGCAAATCCTCGCTTTTTTTTTCAAATGCCCCTAACTCGCGTACTATGACGGAACTCTTAAAAATAACTATTGAGAACTCTAGAACTCTTTATTTTCTTCCAAATTGTGCAACTGGAACTACCCTTCCGCACAAAAGGGGTGCGGCCTGAAATTGGCACCCCAAAATTTGTTTTAAAAAAAACGGCATTTAAACTGCAGAACTCTTTCTGCACCCCGGCGAGAACTATAGAACTCTTCAAAAAGAGCTCAGAACTCTAAAAATTTGGAAGGGTGCTATCATTAAGGGTGCCAAGTTCAGGGCGGTGCACTCAGGTATGGACATTGCCGCTTTTGATCCCACATGAATTTTTCACTGCGATTTGTATATCTACAGTTAACACATTCACGGACACGACTGCATATGAAGTCAATTACTCCATACGAAGACGTGGCTACATGTGAAGCGTGTCCGTGAATGTGTTAAGACGCTTTTGGTTCTTACAAATAGTTTTGTCCAACAGATAATAAAAAAACGTAACAGATGGCGTCTTTAACTGAAAACAAGAAAAAATGGAGATTGCCGCCTCTGATTTTACACTCCTCATATATACAACATGACAGCACTTTTTTCGCCGCGACTGCGCGGACTTGTCACCTTCTTAGTCTGACCGAAATTAAAATGTTGTTATTCCTGACTGAATACGTTCATAGCTGTGTTTGATTTATAGAATGGTAGTCGAGATTGCTGGCTAACAGAGGCGGCCAGAAACTCATTTTCTGCAAAAACTGACATATCACCTTCTTTGCTTGTACCCTTCATTTGCAAATGTTGGTTTTTGCAACATTTTTGATAAAATCTTTGTTAAAAACAATTGGAGAAGCACAAGAATTAATTTATAATGATGCTGGGTACGATATTATTACATATAGTTCAGGCAGGTTCTGTTTTGAATAGGACATTTTCCATAGCAGTCTATTTTTTGCTGGAATCACTGTATCAATAACCACGATATGCGCCAGTCGCAAACCTTGTCAAAAAAAATTATAAAAATAAAAAAATATGAAAAAACTATTTTGAAGAAACGCTTTTCTTTAGTTACGAGTGACTAAAATTAAACATATTATAAAAAAAAAATTAGAAAGAAAAATAGAAGAAAAGCGTGCGGCGTCTTCATCGAATAAACGGTTTTCGCACCACGCTTTTCTTTAACGGATGTGTTAGATTTTTTCATTTTTTTTATTTTTTGCTTTTTGGTTGATTTTTTTACAATATGTTTAATTTTAGTCACTCATAACTAAAGAAAAGCGTTTCTTCAAAATATTTTTTTTATATTTTTTTATTTTTTATTTTTTAGTCTCACACTTTTCAAACAAACATTAAAATATATCGTCATGTTTATTAAAATATGTATAAAACATATATATGATGTACAAACATGAAAAGTAGTCGGAATCGGCAAAAAATTTGAAACTCTATTATTTATTTATGAAGCATAACGTAAACAATTAACGTAAAAAGTTAAATCATGTATAGTTCATATAATAAGCTGCAATCCGTAAAAGTTTAAGTTTCTTCATTGTAAAAAACAAGAGAATTTAAGCATTTTCCGTTAAAATTGTTTTTTTATTTAACACTAGAAGCGCGGCCGTTCCAATTTTGACGCATTTCAAAATTTATCTCTGTGCTGTAAATATTCTATACTTGCTATAGCCTTAGAATTTTATAACATTTTGTGAATTATGGGGTACATTGCATACACAAAAGTATATGTCTACTGTGATAACTAATCTTTTGTTTTTTAAGAATTTACCTTAAAGCGCGGATGGGTCACACTTGACCCAACTGTATCTATCGAAATGTAGGTGTAGGTTTACTCAGTTTATTGCCTCAAAACCCGATAAATATGGTCAAAAATTCTAAATGGCCGTGGACAAAGATACAAACTACATCGTCAACGAGTTTCTGTATTTAGATAAAGACGAAGCGAGACCAAATAACGAGCGCCTCGGTGATTATGTGGTAAAAAAGTTCATGCAACCATATTAAAAAAAGGAAGATATGTTACGTGTGACAATTTCTTCACGTCACTATCACTGGCTGAATTTTTAAAATCGAATAGTTGGTACTATGAATGAAGCTCGACGTGAAATCCTGACTTGTGTGAAGTACGCGAAAAAAAATTTGTAAATACTTCTAAAGGCAGGTGAAATCTCGTTGTCTGTTTATCATGCCAAAAGCAACAAAAATATGGTCATGCTTAGTACAATGCACTCAGATGTACAAATTGCATCCACTGTGAAAAGGAAACCTAAAACTATTGAAATTTATAATGAGACAAAATATGGCGTTGATGTAGTGGATCAATTATCACGCAAATATTCAGTGAAGGCATCGTCTAGGCGATGGCCACTTTACACGTTATACAATTTACTGGACTTAGCTGGAATAAATGTCTGGATCTTATAAAAATCCTCGAATCAATCACAAATAAGTCGCAGAAATTATATTCTGAAGCTAGGAGGAGAACTCTCAGAAAAATACGCAGGGACTAGAGCTGCTGTCAAATAAGCTGCCATCCCAGATGAAATCGATGAACACAAAAAAAACGAACACAATCGTTTGTAAAATACGTGTAAAAAAACGCACTTCCACGCAATATTTTGTATGTTCATTATGTAGGTAAGGGCACTAACTAGTAATGTTTTACATTACTTTTCACTTTGTTTATTACCATTATTTATTATCAAATAAATATATGATATTTTGTTTAAAGTTTCCTTTTACATTTTCAACATAGATCAATTGGGTCAAAAACGACCCGTTCGCGCTTATAGGACTGGCAGAAATGTCCGCGCTTCTAGTGTTAAACAATTAATAAACAAAAATTTTTTTATTGACTATTCGTGTATTGTTCCCGCGAATGCATATGCCTGCAAATTTTTAGTCATTTGCATTGAAGAAAAGGCAGTCAAATTAATGTCCAAAGATTTGACCCAAACGATTGAACTAAAGAAAAGCGTTTAATTAATTAATACGACAAAACGAATTCTAATGTTAACTGTAGCACAAAACGTCTCTACCGGTGGTTTTTCTAAGACTACGATAAAAACACGAATTTTTTTGAATTCGAGTTTTGGTTTAAGTTTTGTTTCGTATCGTATTGAAATTTGACACGAATAAACGCCAATTTAGATATAAACAAATATATGAGCGTTCAAAATTAGAAACTTTACTGTTTATTTATGAAGCATAACGTAAACAATTAACGTAAAAAGTGAAATTATGTATAGTTCATATCATTAGCTACATTCCGTAAAAGTTTCAAGTTTCTACATTGTAAAAAACAAGAGAATTTAAGCATTTTCCATTAAAATAGCTTTTTTTATTTAAACAACTAATAAACATACAAAAATTTGCCTATTCGTGTATTGTTCCCGCGAATGCATTTTTTGAATGTCTGCAAATTTTCATTTATTTGCATTGAAGAAAAGTCAGTCAAATTAACGTCTAAATATTTGATGCAAACTATTGAAGTAAAGAAAAGCGTTTAAAAACAATTTTGCATAATCTAATATTTGACTAACGTGGAAGTTTGACATTAGATTATTTTAAACAGTTCTAGTTTTACTATTACTAACATGCATTTTTCTAGTGAGGAACTGAATAATATGGTTTTGTTACGAGTGTAAAAAAGTGCTACCAGCAATAATAATTTATCATTAGCAATTCCCTGATAGACGACAACGAAGAAGAGAAACTTTTCAAAGTTTACTAAAAGCAAAGAATATAGACCTGAGAGTATAGGCCAGGGTAATAAGACAAAAATATACCCTGTTCGTGACACTTCAGCAGCCAGGGTACTGAAGCGTTTTTTCGACAAGTAATACCTATAGGAACAAATTGTAACTGTTTCCTGCGTAGGATCTGGCGGCCATTTTTATTTATAAACAACTAACTGTCAAAAAATGGAATTTTTCCCTTTTTTTTTCAAATTAATGGAAAACAGTGAAACTTATGATTTTTTTAGTACAAATATCTTTAAGATTATGGAAAATGCTTTAAAATGACATATTACGAAGTTTGATATACTCATTTATTGTTAATATAATTGCGAAAAAAGGTCGAAATTGTAAAAAAGATATTTTCGCAATAACTGTTGTAAAAATTAGTGTACAGGTTTGAAATTTTTGTCGAATGAGGGTTCTTTGGTGCTTAATATGTGTTAAAATTTCAAAGCGATTCATTCAATTGTTTAAATTCTATTCAAATTGTTTATCTCGGAGAGCATTTTTTTGCAGTAACATAAGTCAGAAAACAATTACGTTAGAACCATTCCACATGTGTGAAATAGAAGAGCATGAGCTATATTTCCAACTTGGTTTAAAAAAAGCGAATAAAAAATGCATTTATTAGTAATAAATAATTATGCAAAAGTATCGTAAATCTTTCCTAATAAACTTTTTGAATACCTTTTTCCAAAAAATTCACTTTTTTACCCCGTTTGAAGTGCACAACTACTAAGTAAGGTTATTTATATCATAATTGGTAAAAAATTGTAATAAATATATATAATTTCTTATGTAACAAAATAAAAAGTTTATAAGGAAAGATTTACGATTCTTTTGCATAATTATTTATTACTAATAAATGCATTTTTTATTCGCTTTTTTTAAACCAAGTTAAAAATATAGCTCATGCTCTTTCATTTGACACCTGTGGAATGGTTCTCACGTCGTTTTTTCTGCCTTATGTTATTGCAAAAAAATTCTCTCTGGGATAAACAATTTGAATAAAATTTAAACAATTGAATGAATCGCTTTGAAATTTTTATCACATATTAAGCACCAAATAACCCTTACATGACAAAAATTTCAAAGCTGTACACTAATTTTTACAATAGATATTGCGAAATTAATTTTTTTTGCAATTCTGGCCCTTTTTCGCAATTATATTAACAATAAATGAGTATATCAAACTTTGTAATACGTCATTTTAAAGCTTTTTCCATAATCTCAAAGATATTTGTACTAAGAAACCATAAGTTTCACTGTTTTCCATTGATTTGAAAAAAAGGGGAAAATGCCATTTTTTGACACTTAATTGTCTATAAATAAAAATGGCCGCCAGATCCTACGCAGGAAATAGTTACAATTTGCTCTAATAGGTATCACCTGTCGAAAAAACGCTTCAGTACCCTGGCTGCTCGAGTGTCATGGAAAAAACCTTATTACCCTGGACTAGTATATATTATTTGCTAAAAGGTTTCAACGGACTGGACACTTACATAGATTACGAGAATCGTCGTATTGATGTGCGGATTCTCAATGACACTAAGGATTTCATTGAATTAATTTTCTTCATTTATAATAGTTTTTTTCTACAACCACTATTCAAAATGCACTTTTCTGTACAGTTTTATGTTAAGAAACTTGATATTTTCTCACAGTGTATGATAAATGACATTAGTATGCAGAAAAGTGACGTTTCTGTGCCGGAAAGTTCTTTTCTGCACAGCACCATTACATTCCACAAAAAATATAATTATAACATGTTGATGAAATTGTTTTATTTGGGATATTAGATTTGATAGTACTTTTCAAAAAAGAACCAATTTAACTACATGTCATGCCGGAGAAACCTGGAAAATTCGCTATTAACACATTATTTTTAAACTTTAAATTTAGTATTCTACAAATGACTACCTCATTCTGAGTAGCTTTATATCTTCTGTTTACATCTGTGGTAGATAAATATATAACCTGTAAGACAGTTATTATACTTAATTATCGTATATAAATTAAATTATGAATGTTACAACTCTTTTATTTTATAATTTTATTCTTAATAAACATTTTGTAATTATCCATTAACCAGTAAGGATTTAGCTACCTCAGCAAGATACGTCGAATGATGTAGGTATAGTGGAAATCTGTGTCTGCATAAATATAACGTCAAATGTGACATTATTTTATAATAAATATTTAAAATAGTTTAAATCTGGTTTAAATTCAAACAAATTAAGGCAGTGCATTAATTTTTTAACTGATTTCTGTGTAATTTGTGTAGGTATAAGGAATTTACATTGATTAGTATTAATTAATTACAGTTGAAAATTTATTATTATAATAAATCTCCGTTTGGAAATTGTGATTTTTATTTTTAGCAACAACTGTGGTTGTAGAAAAAGTATAGTGTGTAACACGTGCAGAAAGGTAATTTCTCACTCGTTTGAATTGCGGCACTCACTTGCGCTCGTACC
Source organism: Diabrotica virgifera virgifera (assembly GCF_917563875.1). Classification (NCBI taxonomy): domain Eukaryota; kingdom Metazoa; phylum Arthropoda; class Insecta; order Coleoptera; family Chrysomelidae; genus Diabrotica; species Diabrotica virgifera. The sequence goes on from NC_065452.1 coordinate 26,281,367, forward strand.
GCAACTTTTCAAACTCGTGAGAAATTGTACCTTTCTGCACTTGTTGCACAATATACTATTGTTCGATCAGACTTCTCGTAATCTACGTGTCCAGTCCGTTGAAACCGTTCTAGTTTCTAGTAAACTTTGAAAAGTTTCTCTTCTTGGTTTCCGTTTATCGAGGAATTGCTGATGATAAATTCTTATCGCTAATAGCACATTTTTGTTACACTTAAAAACCATATTATTGATTTCCTCATTCCAAAAACTAATGTTAACAATAGTTAGAAAGCGACTGAAACTATAAAAATAGTCTTATGTCAAATTTTTAAGCAAGTTCAGTGTCAGTCATAGCCAACTAGGTAGAATATTATGTGTTTTTATTAATATTTTACGCACTAACAATCTTAACTACGTAGGTATTTTGATATCTCATCCAATATTAATAAATTAAAATAAATTAAAGATCAGTCTAGCTAGACTAATATGTATTTTTTTTCCAAAAATGATTTTTGGTTGAGTATTTTCACAATTAAGTATGTTCTAGGGTTATATTAAACGTTAATAAATTCATTTTTTAGTAAAATTGTGGCTTATTTCCCATAGAAAATACTTAATTATAAAAATGCCACAAGGAAATAGCTTCAGAACAACATTAGAGTATTTTCCCGGCACGTAATTGTTGCAATTAATGTTGGGCTTAGCCAGGCCCGCACATCAAAGAAACATGAAACGTAAATTACGTTTCATGGAAATAAACCACTGCTAAACAAATATACGTCCGGCCATTTATGAAACTCTCCGAAAATAAAAATGTGTCATGAGCATGAATCACACTCGTTTCATTGGTACGCGGACTTTGAGATTTGTTTAGCAGTGTTTTCTTTTCATGAAACATGTTTTTTGTTTCATGTTTTTCGTTTCATGTTTCTTTGGTGTGCGGCTAGCCTTAGAGAATCATGAATAACTCACAATTAAAGCAATTAGGTACAGGGAATGCTTAATAAATAATATAGCATTTCGTTACCATACTAAAACACAGGGTGTTCCATTTAGAAAATACTCATTCCGAGTTTCGACCAACCTTGTAAACTAAAATTAACATTTCGCTATATTAATAATTTTTAACAATAGTAGACTACATATTATATTAAAAATCCTGAGGATTAAGGATAAAATATTAAGGATCCTGAGATTCCCGTTAGCCGCATAGAGCCACGTTTCTTCTAAATAGTCCGGTTTTCTTTTAATATGGCAATTAATGTAATTGCGTTGTGAATTTTTAAAGTTATATGTCTTTCTACAATCAAATTAAGTTTGCTTAGCCGGTGGTCTCCAATAAACGCTGTAGGCTGCGTACAGCGTGTATTGGATACCACCGCCTAGTGTATAATTTATGTTGTGGGATCTCTCTACTATTTTTTTAGCTTTAATTTTTGAATTTTTGCTCCTTTGACTCATTGTTTTCATTTTGTTAATGTTTATTTTGGTTTCAATTATTTTTCTAATTCATTATCGGCGTAAATTTAGAATTTAAAAACATACGCCGAATATTGAAAATAATGAGATATACACTGTATAATTATTCAATATTAATTACTTTTGTGTCTGAAAACAAATTTGATATTACCATTTTGTCTTTTGAAATTTGACACGCACAATTTACAATTTTGTCGGACTAACTTTGGATGATTCTATTAATTCAGATTAGTTTATTGGACAGGTCAGTTTACAATTGAGTAAATTGATGCAAAGACCACAGTTCAAGTACGTTTAAACTGATAAATTAAAATTTGAAATGTGTTCTATTTATAAGAAAAAACGTACGAAAAATATTTTTTTAAAAACATTTTGGCTTAAATGGAAACTAGGCATGTAGTGAGATATTTTCTTGACACTTATTTGATCAATCTTTTTACTAGAAATGTGTCGTCTTGGACATTCTTCTTCTTCTCCTCAATGGAGATTGGCTATTACAATTATTGCAAACTCTTCTCTGTCTTCAGCTGTTCAAAACTAGCCCTGTCCATTGTCAAATGTTTCTTAGCCACGATAGTTTTTGTTCCTTCCTAGTCCTCTATTTCCCTCCATCTTTCCTTTCACTATTAGTTGAGCATATTGGTACTTGAGCCACTAGAAGATTCCGGAAAAATGTTAGTCAACCAAGGATCGGAACTGATGCCTGATATATCTACAGACGAAATCAGGAACGAATTGAGAAAAATGAAAAGAAATAAAGCTCCGGGAGAAGACAATATCGTTATAGAAGCCGTAAAGATTGGAGGAGACAGACTTTTAAACAACATAAAGGAATTGTTCAACTTATGTCTGCACCAAAGTGTAACACCTACAAGATGGCATAGTGCACTTACCATCTTGTTACACAAAAAGGGCGATCCAACAGACCTCGAGAATTACCGGCCCATAAGCCTATTAGACCACCTCTACAAATTATTCACAAGAATAATAACAAATAGACTGGAAACAAAATTGGATTTTTACCAACCTACAGAACAGGCGGGTTTTAGAAAAAACTTTGACACTAACGACCACATACACTGCATAAAAGGAATTATAGAAAAATCTATCGAATACAACCGACCATTGGTACTGGCTTTCATACTTTCGCAAAGCATTTGGTACGATAGAAATTAACAGCGTAATGAGAGCATTGGAGGAAAGTCGTATAGATTATCGGTACTCCAAACTGATAGCGAACATATACAATAATGCAACCATGACCGTCCGACTACACAAAGATACCAAATCTATAAAAATCAAAAGAGGAATTAGACAGGGAGACACGTTATCTCCCAAACTCTTTACGGCAGTACTTGAACATGCATTCAAACAATTGGAGTGGGACGCCAAAGGAATAAATTAATGTCGACGGTGAAAGGCTCTCCCACCTACGATCCGCAGACGACATAGTTCTTGTAACAGACAACTTAAAAGAGATTAGAACTATGCTTACTGAGTTAGATGCCGCCTGTAAAAAAGTTGGTTTAAACATAAATTTTGGAAAAACACAATACATGACAAACCTGGTACCAAGCGAAAATCCCAAAAGTCGACGTCAACGAAATAGCATTGGTCCATAAATATACTTAGAACATGAAATCCAAATTGCCAGGGACAATCAAACTGCCGAATTGCAGAGAAGGATCACCTTAGAATGGGCCGCATATGGAGCTTTATCAGACATCTTCAAGAGCAACTTGCCAAATTATTTGAAAAGTAAGACGTTCAACCAATGTGTGCTTCCAGTCATGACTTACAGCGCCGAAACATTATCGTTAACCCAGGACATAGCAACGAAACTTAGAGTGGCCCAAAGAAGAATGGAACGGTCACTACTTGGACTGACTCTCAGAGACAGGGTCAGAAAAAAAGAAATCAGAAGGACAGGCGTCAAAGATGTCATAGAGCGAGTAGCATGGCTGAAGTGGAATTGGGCGGGCCATGTAGCCAGAATGAAGGACAGGAGGTGGACCCAAAAAATTACAGTGTGGAGACCAAGAGAAGACAGAAGAAGTAGAGGTAGACCACCTACACGCTGGACAGACGACGTCAAAAGGATTGCTGGGAATTGGTTGCAGAAAGCCCAAGATCGACAAAACTGGAAGAAATTAGGGGAGGCCTATGTTCAACTTCGGATGCAGAAGGCTGGATGATGATGATGATGATTGATACTTATTAATTTCTCAGTATGTGGCCTAGGTATGATGTTTTTCTAACTTTCACTATGTTGAAAAGTTCTCGACCTTTGCCTATTCTATAAAGTACTTCTTCGTACCAAAAATGCGATGTTCATGAAAATTTTGGGGATTCTCCGGTAGATCCACATTTCAAAGGTTTCCAATTTGTTTACGGTTGATGTTTCAAGGATCCACTCAACTGGATAGAAAAGAGTCGACCGGACGTAGGCATTTTGATAACCATAGTCGAACCTAGTACACGATATTAACAAACAAAAATAATACCGGATTTATACTCAGCCCTGTTCGACAGGGAATTGGACAGGGAAGTGGGCAGCGTGAATGTGTAAATAGCTCACTCGCGCTGCTCCTCGTCATGCTACTGCCATTGCACCTACATACCCAAAAAGTCGGTTCTAGTGACGGAAGTCAAAGGAGAGAAGTCAAAGGCGGCTTCGCCGCCGGCAAAGCGGCAAGTGAGTAAGGGAGCAAGACGATGTTGTTGTCACATTCCTTTCTTGTGAGTCGTTCGGTAATGAGTTGTCGGGACATTGGCGAGGAACTGATGTAAACACCTCACTCGCGTTGATATTATATTTCGGGCAATATTTAGGCTACTGCATGCACTTAAGCGAGCTCGCACACCAAAGCAATATCCTACATCGCATATGGCATACATTGCCAAAAAAAACGGACTGAGCGTCACATTTGGTTTTCGGTGAACGAAATTCCACCGAAAGTTCCTGAAAATTCACCGAAAACCAGATGTGACACTCAGTGCGTATCTTTCCGCAATGTATGTTATGCGATGTAGGGATATTGCTTTGGTGTGCGAGCTCGCTAATACTAAAGCTAAAGAACTAAATATGCTCATCAACACCGAGAAGACTAAGTGCCTAGTAATTTCCAAAGAACCGATAAGATGCAAATTAGAAATTGACTCCAAAACTGTGAAACAGGTGAATCACTTCAAATATCTTGGAGCGGAAATAACAAGCTATGGAAATCTCCCAAAAGAGGTCAGAGAACAAACAATGAAAACAGCTAAAATCTCGGGATGCCTGAAAGATATCGTATGGAAGAACAAATATCTAAATACTGAAAGCAAAGTCAAAATATATAAGACAACAATACGACCTATTATAATATCATATGCGGCAGAAACAAGACCAGACACAAATAGAACGTTACAAATGACTAGAACAGTTGAAATGAGAGCACTAAGAAGTATATAAGGCAAAACTCTACGTGACAGGATAAGAAGTGAAGACATCAGACAAAACTGGAATACAGGACATAGGAAGGTGGGTCAGACGGAGACGAAGATATTGGAACAAACATATAAAGAGAAAGGAGGACAACAGACTCGTTAAAAGCGCAAAAACGAATAACCCAGTAGGTAAAAGACCACAGGGTAGACCACCAAAACGATGGCGAGAATGCTGGACCTCATCGTCCGGGGAAGACTTGATGCCAATGAACAGGCAGTAGCCTACTAGCATGATCGATCGTGCTAGAAAGAAGAAGAAGTCGAATTTAAGAGTTTTATTCGAGAATCACATAGCAGCCATTTGATTTTTTTGAAAGATTTTCTGTCCTGGTTTATTCTCGATCTTATTTATTTCTAGATCAGGAATTAGACGGCTATCGATCCAACTTCCCGGTACTAAAATTTATTGACCTGTTCTAAAATGTGCTCCTTTATTTTGCAAGGTTGAGGTACATTTTGGTTTCTTCCGATTGACATCACTAGGGTTTTCTTAATGTTTATTTTCATACCAAATTGCTCACAGACCGAGCTGGTTTTGTCGATGAGCTTTTGTAGATCCAAGTCGGAATCCGCAATCAACACCGTATCATCGACGTATCTGATGCTGTTGATATTTACGCCATTTACCTTGACTTCGTCTTTGGACTCGTCAAGTACCTCTTTAATCGAAATTCAGAGTAAAGATTAAATAGCAGGGGTGACAGAACACATCCCTGTCTAACTCCCCTTCTAATTTCTACTTCAGCGGATAAACCTTCGATCGTAATTCTGGCGTTCTGGTTCCAGTATAGTATAAGTTTTTTAGTAGTTTGATGTCTAAACCGACTTCTTGCAACCGTTCTAACAGTAAGTCGTGTCTTACCCTATCAAATTATTTTTCGAAGTCTATGATGCATACAAATATATCTTTGTGATGGAGCATTTTTGGGCTTGAACTAGTAGACTGAACGAACAGCTCTCTCGTTCCCATTTCGGCTCTGAATCCAAATCCAAACTGATCGTCTTCGATGATTGTTTTCCGTACGACTTTTAATAGGACTTTTACAACGCGTTGTAGAACAACGTTGTAAACGACATTCTCTCATCATCATCATCATCATCAACAGCTATTCCATCCATCGTCGGATGTAAGCCTCCCTTAGGTGTGGCCATTCATATCTATTTGCTGTTTTTTGCATCCATTCGTGGCCAGCCATTCGCTTGATGTCATCATCTTCTTCTTAAAGTGCCGTCTCCTCAATGGAGGTTGGCTACTACAATTGCAAAATATTCTGTCTTCAGCTGTTCTTATTAGCTGTTCAAAATTTAGCCCTGTCCATTGTTGGATGTTTCTGAGCCACGATAGTCTTTTCCTGCCTAGTCCTCTCCTTCCTTCGATTTTTCCTTTCACTATAAGTTGAGCATATTGGTACTTATTATTTCTCAGTATGTGGCCTAGGTATGTTTTTCTAAATTTCACTGTGTTGAGTGTTGCAAGTTCTCTTGTCTTGCCTATTCTAAGCAGCACTTCTTCGTTTGAGGTATGCGATGTCCATGAAATTTTGGGGATTCTCCGGTAGATCCACATCTCAAAGGCCTCCAACTTATTTACGGTTGATGTTTTAAGGGTCCATGTCTCAACTGCATAGAGAAGAGTCGATCAGACGTAGCATTTGGATAAACGTAGTCGAATTTCGAGTATTATTCGAGAATTACAAAGCAGCTTTTTGATTTTTTCGAAGGATTTTCTGGCCTGTTCTATTCTCGATCTTATTTCTAGATCAGGATTTAGGCTGCTATCGATCCAACATCCCAAGTACTTAAGTCTATTGACTTGTTCTAAAATGTGCCCATTTATTGTGCAAAGTTGAGGTACGTTTTGGTTTTTTCGGATTATCACTTTGGTTTTTTTAATATTTATTTTCATACCAAATTGCTCACAGGTCGAGTTGGTCTTGTCGATGAGTCGTTGTAGGCCCAAGTCGAAATCCGCAATCAACACCGTATCATCGGCGTATCTGATGCTGTTGATATTTACGCCCATTCACCTTCGACTCCATCCTTGGAGTCCTCCAGTGCCTCTTTAAGTAGAAACTCGGAGTAAAGATTAAACAGCAGAGGCGACAGAACACATCATTGTCTAACTCCCCTCCTAATTTCTACTTCTGCAGATGTGGAACCTTAGATCCTAACTCTGGCGTTTTGGTTCCAGTACAAGTTTTTTAGTAAGTTGATGTCTTTTCCATCTAAACCGACTTCTTGCAAACGTTCTAATAGTAGGTCGTGTCTTACTCTATCAAATGCTTTTTCGAAGTCTATAAAGAATATAAATATACGTTATACGACTGTTGGTCGTAGCATTTTTGGGCGAGAACTAGTAAATTGAAGAGGGCTTCTCTCGTTCCCATGCCGGCTCTGGATCCAAACTGATCGTCTCCGATGATTGTTTCGCACTTTCTATAGATACGATTATGTACGATTTTTAATATTATTCTATTTACGATATATACGATTATTCTATTTAGTCTTTTGTATTCTCCATCCTGGTCATCTTTTTCTTTAGATTCTCTTCGTTTATCCATTAATTGCAAAATCTTATCTGTCATCCACTCCTGTTTGTTATTTCTGGGTGATACTTTAAATGTTTTTCTATTAAATTGTTCATTTATTTGTTCTTTAATAGTTTTCCAAAGAACGTTCATGTGATCGGACTTGATAATTCTGTGGTGGTCAATATTTCCTAAACTTTTATTTAATTCTTTATTTACTGTGTGTTGTAAGGTGTCGTTTTTCAATAAGCGGATGTCTAGTTTGTGTTGAGGTTTTTGTTTATTTATTAGTTTCCATCTTGCGCGCACTTTTACGACAACAGGATTATGATCGGAATTGATGTCAGTTCCAGGATATGTTTTTGCAGTTACGATATCTTTTGTTGACCAATGTTGATGTCATCAGTCCATCTTGTTTGAGGTCTGACTCTACTTCTTTTGCTTCCCCTTGGCCGCCACTCAAGAATTCGCTTTGTCCAGCCGTTGTCTTACATTTTTTCCTATGTGTCCTGCCCAGTTCCATTTTAACATGGCAACCTTCTGGATCACATCTGTTACTTTTGATCGCCTTCTTATCTCTTCATTGGACTTGCGATCACTGAGCTTAATGTTGAGCATTCTCCGTTCCATAGCTCTCTGAGTCACTTGAAGTTTGTGGACTATGCTGTTGTTAAAGGCCCAAGCTTCGGTTCCGTATTTGACAACACGTATTGATCGAACGTTTTTGCCTTTTAGGTGATTGACAAGTTTGATTTAAATACTGTTTGTAATCGACCAAATGCTGCCCATGCTAAGGAACATCTTCTATTTAAATCAGCCTTTAGGTTAAGCTTTGACAGTTCTATTTTTTGTCCAAGTATATATTATAGCGTGTCTACTTAAGTTGGAAACATATGGGAACATTTTTTATTATTAATTTTACGAAAAAAAGTTATTCTTTATAAAAAGTTCTGCATGGCCCAAAACCTAAGATTCAATCATCAGATATCAAATTTTCTCAATAATATACGAGGTATGTCAAAAAATATGAATTTCGGTTAAGGGTAAAGTACCTTTATTTCTCTCAATAACGAAAATTCTTATCATAAAAAGTTGTTTGGAATTAAAAACTAAGATCAAATATGCAATTACATTCTTCTAATTGAAAAAAAAAATTCTCAAATTTATGGATACTTAACACCGTTTTTAATTATTACAAATATGATAACTCTTTTATTATTCATTTTACGAAAAAAAGTTATTCTTCATAAAAAGCTCTGCATGGTCTAAAATCTAAGACACAACCATGATATATCATTTTTTATTAATTTTATACGAGGTGTGTCAAAAAATACGAAATTCGCTCAAGAATATAGTACCTTTATATTTCACAATATTTCAATTAGAAGGATGTAATTGCATATTAAAACATAGTTTTTAATTCTAAACAACTTCATTTAATAACCATTTTCAATATTGTGAAAAATAAAGGTACTTTACTCTTGAGTGAAATTCATATTTTTTGACATCCCTCGTATAAAATTAATAAAATGTGATATCTGATGGTTGCATCGTCGATCCTACGATATACAGAGCTTTTTATAAAGAATACCTTTTTTTCGTAAAAGTAATAATAAAAGAGTTATTGTATGTGTAATAAATAAAAACGAAGTTAAGTATCAATAAATTTGAGAAAAATTTGGAAAATATTTTTTTCCAATTAGAAGCATGTAATTGCATATTTGATCTTAGTTTTTATTTCCAAATAACTTTTCATAATAAGAATTTTCGATATCGAGAGAAATAAAGGTACTTTACTCTTGAACGAAGTTCATATTTTTTGACATACCTCGTATAATATTGAAAAAATTTGATATCTGATGATTGTATCTTAGGTTTTAGAGCATGCAGAACTTTTTATAAAGAATAACTTTTTTTCGTAAAATAAATAACAAAAAAGTTTCCCATATGTTTCCAACTTAAGTAGACACGCTGTATACGACCCAACTTTTCTATATTATTGTTGTATAGAGTTATATTTCCATTTATATCTAAAGATTCGTTGGTTAGATATTTAGTTTTTGCTTGATTTATTCGACATTCTCTACCACGTGCTATATCCCTTGTTTAAAAATTTTTGGGTTGGCAGCACTTACAAACAGTCGAAGGTGCTGGAATCCGACTGAACGCGGTAAGAACAACTTAGCAAGCGACGAAATGTTAAAAAAAAGTCTGAATAATTGCAGAAAAAGATAAGTTAATGTATGCAATTGGAAAGATCAGTGTCGTAAGAAGGCAAAAGATGCTGGCAACCATAAATTTCTAAAAGGAAGCAGCCTATTTCAGAAAAACTTCTACCACAAGAGGTAAGAAGACAGAGTTAAAAAGATCTAATTTATTTTTATCTCATTTAACTCATCTCTCTTAGTCAACTTAAGTAAGTTTGGGTTATTTTTCTTGAGGGCCTTCTTAAAAAATATATAATATTTTACGTTGTTTGGTTTTCAGGATATAGTTTGCAACTTCAACCACAAATGTGGACTGGAGGGTCTATCAAGAAGAGCTCGGGCAGTTCAAGTAAGGTTTTTGTGATGTGGCCAATATTATGGTGTATTTAAATTCAATGATTGAATAATAATTGTGAAAATAACTAGCGTACATTAATCAATAACAATCAATTTATTCACACAATAAGTTAGTTTCGTATATTTAATAAATAATGGTAATTCTGGCAGCACAAAATGGATTCACATGGCTCAGGATAGAGAAAGATGGAGGGGCGAAGGGGAGGCCTATGTTCAATATTGGATGTCACAAGGCTAATAGAATTCTGGCAGCAAACCACTTTCTTGATTTCGTAGATGATAAGTAATTACCTTGGTTTATCGTGACAACGTACAGATTTCATTAAAGCTATGTACAAATGTTGTTAATATAGAGTAATATTTGATTATTCCATAGATGTAAACTACTGATTGTTGTGACAACGAATGCATTAATCAATCTACTACTGCGTTTAATAACCACAATCAATGCGTTCATGGTAACAATAAACGAAGTTGTTGAAACAATAAATGTTTTGCTTGACGATTTGAAATGTAACAGCTTTTCCTTATCGTTCTTTGTTAAACAATGCTGTTACCTCTGCCAGTGCCGAATAATTTCATTTCGTTTCCAAGTGCAGTCCGTACTGGAAGGAAGTTTTCGTGTGTCTATTATCGTATTCATTTTTTTCGAATCCTGAGAAACCTAATTAGTATTTTTGAAAAATTTAAAGGCAGAATAAAATATTACAGTATTATCGAGGGTCTGAAGTCCCTGAGAACTTCAATAATGATTATTTTATTAAGTCACAGGGGTGAAAAAGAGAAAATTTAGTATGATTTTTAATGTCAAATATACCATTCAAAAGAAACTGTTTATTCTAAGGGACTTTCAGCCCTCGGTAATAATGTAATCTTTTATTGTGCGTTTAAATTTTTCAAAAAAACTTATTAGTTTTCTAAGGATTTAAAAAAAAATGAATGCGTTTAAAAATAATTCTATCAAAATTTTGCACCTGCGCTCTCCAAAATGATTAAAGTGTTATACATTTTTGGAATCACTATTTCAAACGCTTTTAAATGAGCTGTAAGATGATGTCCGAGCATTTTGCTTATGTGCTAAAAATAAATAAGTTAATAAGGGGGCAAGGGGGCAACACTTTTTCCAGCGTACTATGTAAGTGAAATCATATGAGAAATCACACAGTGTAAAGTCCATTAGGTTTAGGACAAAAAAGGGGGATTTGCAAAATTATTATTAATCAATTAATATCATACATTGAGCTAATGCATTCAGTAATTATCAATATAAAATACGTTCATAGTAGGAATGAACGAAACTGATTGTAGGGATGAATAGAATTGCTTGTAAGAATAACCGTATTTATTATGGGAATGAACGGAATTAATTGTAAGAATAAATGGAAATAATTGTAGAAATAAACGAAATACGTTAGGAGAAATAACACTGTTATTGACACAACGAATAGTCTTCGTCGGTCAATTAACGACGTTGTTGTTTCAATGAATAGTGTTCGTTGGCTCAGTGAACAGTGTTCGTAATATTAATAAATGGATGTTCATCCATTCAATAAACGTGATACATTGGATTAACTAACGAAAATAATGAATTGATGAACATCACTTTGTTGTTCCAATAAAACCAAGAATTGGACAAATTTTAAGTAATGCTTTTGTTGTCTGAATTAACATTTTTATTAATATTACGTACCTTTTTCGTTGAGTGTAGCGCTCGTACATATGAGATCAGTTTGCCAACGTTGACGTCGCGGTTTACCTGAAAAACCCAAACGCCGCGGTTCAAGTTACCAAAGAACAAATGCAACCGCAACGTATCGTACACATGAACCGCTCAACGTCGTCAAACCGCAGCGGTTGTAAGTTACTAGGAAAAGAATGGGACCGCCAGTCAAACGCTGTCATGGGTACGGTACAAACGTCGGCTAACCGCGGTGTCAACCGCTGGCAAACCGCCCTCATATGGACAAGCGCTTAGCGGTAGACTTTTATGGCAACTTCGTGCGGTGTCTACAGAGACTACAAGAAACGTTAATCTTTTTGTCATAAAACGCAATCTTTCCCATATATCTGAGATTTTTACAGTAGCAATTTATATTTTACGTCCGTACTAACTTGATTTTATTTATAATATAGCCTCGATCAAAGTGAATTTAGACAAATTTTAACGTTCCTGGAGTGAATGTGTGGATAAAAATTTTAGCAAATTCTGTAAGCAGTTCAAGAAAACAAAGATGTTTTCAATTTGATACTATCCAGATAGATGGCGCCTAAATACTTGTGTGTATAGAATGTTCAAAAATATAATGCTTTCATTATCCTAATGACCTCTTAAGGCGATAGGCGCAAACTCTCGGCTCCAATGCTATTTAAATGCATTCATTTTTTTCAAATCCTGAGAAAACTAATAAGTATTTTTTAAAAATTTAAACGCAGAATGAAGGCTACGTTATTACCGAGGGCTGAAAGTCCCTGAAAACTTCTATAATGTTTATTTTAATAAGTTACAGGGGTGAAAAGAGAGGAAAAGGGAAAATTCTATAAAACCGCCACAAGACCGGCTATGTTGTATGGAACTGAATGTTGGGCAGTGAAAAAGAAAGAGGAACAACGAATGCATGTGGCGGAAATGAGAATGCTTAGATGGATGAGTGGAGTGACAAAGAAGAATAAAATTAGAAATGAGTATATTAAGGGAAGTCTAGGTGTAGCACCAATTGATGCCAAAATGAGAGAGCATAGGTTAAGATGGTTTGGTCATGTTCAACGTCGAAACGCTAATCACTCAATACGAAGAATTGCTGAAGTGCAGATTCCTGGAATCAGTAGGAGAGGAAGACCAAAGACGTGGGGGGACACGATTAGGCAGTACATGTTGGTAAAGGGGATTAACATTGATATGACCCAAGATAGAATTGTGTGTAGAAATGCAATTAGGGAAGCCGACCCCGCATAGGGATAAGGCAAAGAGAATGAGGACAGGGGTGAAAAAAGAGAAACTTTAGTGTGATTTTTAATTTCAAATATCTAATTTAAAAGAGACTTTTTATTTACTCTAAGGGACATTCGGGCCTCGGTAACAATTTAGTCGTTCATTCTGCGTTTCAATTTTTCAAAAATATTTATTAGTTTTTTTCAGGATTCGAAAAAAATGAACACCATGTCCGTGGTGATATTTTCCAAATCGAACATTCGCTATCTTTGTCATACAACGCACTCAGTCGAACATAATGTGCTGACAAGTCAGTGACAAACAAGGCTATTAAATATTTGACACAGCTTTAGGAATATTTTGAGTTGTTTATTAAATAATATTGCTAGTGTATTTGATGAATAATTGATTTTAGACGTGAAGTTAATGAAAAGTTATTTATTGTTTATTATTTATGAAAAATTTAGCAGAGAATACACCAGGATATACAGTGATGAGCGCGCTAATAACCGGCAAAATAACGCAAAAGATGGAAAACATAATACATTGCGAAACAAAAAGAGATGAAACTAGTGGAGGTGGAAATTATTATCGTTATAAACGTATGAATTAACATTACATTACATGGTTTCACACCTTTAGACGTCTGTGACAAGAGTATTTTATAAAATTCTACTGTCACAATGACAGTTGTCATGCTCCTCTTTTAAGTCTAAAGGTGGGAAACTATGTAATGTAATGTTAATTTATACGTTTATGACGATCATTTCCACCTCCACTAGTTTCATCTCTTTTTGTTTCGCAATGTACTGTTTTCTGTTTTTTGAGTTATTTTGCCGGTTATTAACGCGCTCATCACTGTATTCTGTGATCCAAGTATTTTGTTGTTAAAGATGTTCAAAATTTATCTAAGTGTTCCATAGTAACAATATATTCTAAATAAGTAATTTTTTAATTAATAATTAATTATAATCATCACGAAATCAGATCGGACTCCCCTTGTTTTTATATTTTTGTTAACATACTAAATTGCATATCCAATAATTTTTATCCATTAAATAGATCGGTGCAGATCGACCTTATATCGTTTCTTTTAAAACTACATAATATGTATATTACACCAATTAGAAAAAGAAAATAAAACATGGTACGTTTATTATGTAAATCGTAAAGCTCTAACCGTTTCAGTAGAAAATACAGCAAGCATACAAACGGCACAACAAAAGCAATATATTTCGAAAAAAACATCCATATATTATTATCGTCACATTTGTGACGTAATATATAACGACCCAAAAAGGAAAATAAACACAACTCCGACCTTGCAATACATTTAAAACTAATTATACGGATCAGGCTGTTGGCGGCCAGGGTCGTACTTAAGAATTTACAGAATATTTAAAGAAACACAAAATATAGAAATTTACCTGGATGTACAAAACATTGGTTACCAAACGGTTTACTGTATTTGCGAGACATATTTAATTAAGAAAAGTTCAAAATGTAGTCCAAACTTTACCAAAAAAGGGAATAAGAAAACACGCACGCATAATTTCAGAAAATACAACGGCGGGGATTTAGAAATGGCGGCAAATTTTTACAGACACCTCCAAAAAAATGAATTTTGCGGTGGACATCAGAACTCATCATTGGATCATGTGAAACAAATAGTCAAAAAGATTTTATTAGCTTATTAGTTTCTCGAGGTAACACTGTTGAGTTTATTTAGTTCTAACGATTTTTGAGTTTTTTGTATCACTCAGAAATAGTGTGACCAACTCCAATTCAGTCAAATTCGGGACACGACTGAAAAAAGAATACCTGAAATCCGGGACATTTCAATGAAAATCGGGCTATTTTATTAATATTATAGAACTTCAATATCATCATCAACTGACCCAATTGAAGCCGGCAATGGGATAAGACAGGTTGATTCCTTGAGTCCTTTATTGTTCAGCCTGATCATGGACGAAATAATAAAAAAGTAAGAACTAAAAAAGAATACAAAATGGGAGAAAAACAGCTTAAAATAATCTGCTATGCAGACGATGCAATACTAATCTCTCAAAGTGAAGATGTTTTACAACGTATGCTGCACCAATTTAACATAACCGCCAGAAAATTTAACATGTTAATTTCCCCAAAAAAGATGAAATGCATGGTTATAACAGCAGATCTAATAAGGTGTAAATTAGAGCTGGAGGGTCAGATAATAGAACAAGTGATGGAGCTTAAATATCTAGGCATCACACTATCTAGCTACGGAAGGAAACATAAGTGGAAGATCAAGTGAATGGAGCAAACAGAGCCGCAGGTTGCCTGAATGACACAATATGGAGAAATGAAAATATCGGAAAAGAAATGAAGGGCAGAATTTACAAAACAGTCATCAGACCAATAATAACATATGCGGCAGAACCACGACCCGACACATAGAGGAGAAAAAGATTGCTCGAAACAGCGGAGATGAAAACCCTTCGAAAAATCGATGGTAAGACTCTATGTGACAGAGCTAGAAGTACAGATATACGACGGGGATGCAAGGTGGATAAGATTAATAACTGGGTAAGAAACAGAAGAATAGAATGGAATGAACACATAAGCCGAATGACAACAAATAGAGTAGTAATTACAGCGAAAGACGGTTCCCCAATAGTTCCCCAATAGGAAGACGATCAGTGGGAAGCCCACGAAAACGATCAAACGACAACTTACTAGAGGCACATTGAAAAAACAGACAGTCATGTCTATACAAAAAGAAGAAGAATATCAGCATTGCATTGACGTATACAGTGTACATGAATTGTTATTGTTTCAGAATCGTCTTTTTAGAAGACGATAATAATTAAAATACAAAAACAAACAAAAAAGTCAACGGTTTGAGTTTTCGTAGAACTATAATACCACGATATAAAATGTGGACATTTTGGATGTTGTATTGGTATTAGTATTACACTCTAGAAATTGTCAACTTTTTTTCGCCCCACCAATTCAATTTGATGTGAATTCTTAGAAGAATAACTTATTCAAAATTTCAAAGTAGAATTTTACCAAAACGTTGAAAATCCGGATGGCCCTGAAGCCTTGTACGGAACGCCGGGACACGACTTCATAATTCGGGCCACGTCCCGGATTTTTCGGACTAGTTGGTTACACTACTCTGAAATCAAAATAACGAAATTTTTTTTGTAAAGAAAGGATGAAAATCAACATATTTATTATTGTTAAACAAAAAATATCTCCACAGCGTTCCCTCACGAAATGTCTCAAGGGCGTGTATACAGGGTGAGGCAGATAAAAGTCCTATTAGAAATATCTCGAGAACTAAAGGCAATAGGATCATGAAAATCGGAATAAAAGAGTTTTGAAGAGTGATCTATTCAATGAAAATATTTTCATGTATTTGCTACTTCCGGTTATACCGGAAGTTGCTTATAACTTCGTTTTTTTAAATACGACACCCTGTATATTTTTACATTTTTGGATTCTCCTCGATGTCTTCTTTCTTAAAATATTAGGTTTTGTAATATTTTACAGGGTAGTTTAACCTTTAACTGCCCGCGCATCAAGTTAGAACATAACTACACGCGTGGCGTACTTTATACGCCACAAGAAAATACCCTTAAAAACAGCGGATTTGTTTATTTTTTTTTTTTGAAAAAAAAAACTTAGTTGTTTGTTATAAACCTTATTCGGCATCAGTGAATACTTGGAGTTCCTGGGATAATAAATTGGGATTTATAACTGGAATCATGGAATGACTGGATTCCCGGTTTCACGCGGGAATGGTATTCTCGTTAAACACGGAATACCGCACACCACACACACATTCCCACAAAATTTTCGTCCACCTGATGTGGACTTCCTGGCAATTGACGTGCATATCCCCAATAACGAAACCCTCACGATAGTCTCTTACTACAAACACCCGGATCAACCACTCAACAGGCATTTGCTGGAGTATTTTTCAAGGCTCGGCAAGGCCGTGTTGATGGGCGATCTGAATTGTAGACACACACAGTTTGGTGATCACCGACAAAACCCAGAAGGCATCCGCCTCACGGATTTTCTACTAGACCTTCCTATCTCTCGAATCACCAACACTGAATACACGTTTCTGAACGCTGCTGGGGCCTCTATTGTCGACCACATCCTAGTTACTAGTAACATTCTGGATCGGTTCGAGGATAGATGCCACATCGGTGACTCAATAACGTCAGACCACGTACCACTTCTTGTCAACACTGACATACTAACTCCAAAACAACCCAACCCTCCAAGAACTATAAGAGACTATCGTCACGCTAACTGGACTGAATTCCAAAATTTCATCACTCAAAATCTCCCTATGTTAGGCGAACTTGATACTAACGATAGTATCGACACCAGTGCAACCGAAATTGAGAACCTCATCACCGAGGCGATCACGCACGCTATTCCACTTAAACAAATAACCTATACATCACCGGCACTTCCACAATACATCATTGCCAAAATCCAACAAAAAAGACGTCTTCTACGTCAATACAAGGCCAACAGAAATCTACTAATCAAAACAGAATACAACCGGATCTGCGCCAGGATAAAGAGAGAGATATCTGACCTAACGGCTCGCCGGTGGGAAGATACTACCTCAAAACTGGACTACAGAGACGGTAGCAAATTCTGGCACAAATTCGAAGTCCTAACAAAACAAAAATTATCTCAACCATCTCATCTGTTGGTCAACAATCACATAGTCAATTCCCCAGAAGGGAAAGCTGAAGCATTCAAAAATTCGCTTCAAATCAACTTTCAAACCCCAGACAACCCGAACTTTCATCACTTATTTAAACTCAACACAGAATACATAGTAAATGTTACTTACTCTCAATCACCACGTTCCAGTCTATGATCCTATCATGGACCCCCTCACAAACAGGGAAACGGAGAGCTTTTGCCAAATAGGTAAAAACAGCGCTCCCGGACCTGATGGCATCAACCGAAGATGCCTCAAAAAACTTCCAGAGAGTATCATCCCTCTTCTAACTAAAATATTCAATGCATGTCTCAAAAACAGCCACTTCCCTACTCCTTGGAAAGTGGCCAATATCATCATGCTTTTGAAAAAAGGCAAACCCCCAACCAACGTGGAATCCTATAGACCAATCTCTTTAATCAACACTCTGGGCAAAGTTCTTGAGCTAATCCTAAAAGAGAGACTCAATGACTTTCTCGAAAACCACAATATCATACCAAAATTTCAATACGGATTCCAGTCAGGTAAATCTACCAAACATGCAATAACTGATTTCACTACTAAAGTTACTCAAACCATCAACGATGGTTCATTCGCCATAGCCACATTCCCGGATGTGCAGAAGGCTTTCGATCAGGTCTGGCAATGACGGACTTGTTCGGAAACTTCTGGACATCGGGCTACCATTACAATTTATCAAAATTGTACACTCATACCTCCACAACCGAACTGTCAGAGTGAAAATAAGTGATCAAAAGTCCACCCCCTTCACTCCACAAGCTGGAGTCCCCCAGGGTTCAGTCCTAGCACCGCTGTTGTACATCATCTACAACAGCGATATCACTAACCAAAATATCCCAGGCACTCGGCTGTTTCTCTATGCAGACGACACGGCTCTGCTCACAACAACCTCTCGATACAACCCAAGACTCCTCTTCAGAAGAGCCCAGGCTCTGTTGGACGGGGTTGGTGAATGGTGTTGTAAGTGGAGAGTCACGCTGAACGCGAACAAAACAACAACAATTGTGTTTCGCGCCCCTTCTGTGTCACATAGAATCATAATTAATGAAGACGACCAATATCCTCTAAGACTGTTGGGAGAAAGGCTTGTTGTTAGCCCGACTGCGAACTATTTAGGAGTTCTGTTCACCAGGACTCTTAACTGGAACGCAGATCTAAAGGCAACTTTAGATAGGGTAAGGAACAGGGCCAGACTTCTCAACTCTCTCTCTGGACGAATTGGCAAGACACACAAGAAGACTCTCATTCACACTTACAAGACCTTTATTCGACCCGTCATGGAGTACAAATCTTGCCTCTACTCTCTTTGCGCTAGATCAAAACAAGAGTGGTTGTTGAGCGCTGAACGTAGAATCTTGCGTAGATGTAACTATGAGCACTGGCGATATCCCTCAAACGAAATCCATAACATCTCGAACATCCCCAAAATCACCGAGAGAATAAACTCTCTGAACAGGAACTTCACAATCAAAGTAATCAACGGCCCCCCCTCCGACACACAAGAATCTCTCAAATGTTCCTGTTCATCTTCCGGCCACGTACTCCACCGAAAGCCCAAACGCAAAAAGATTCATTTACCGTCCGCTCTAATGCAAACATGCATTGACGAACTCCCGGTGGAGTACGAAAACATCCTCGAGGCTACCCCGTTAGCCTTCCGTACCCACCTTTAACACATCCTCTTCCCTACCCCGAACAGGGAGAAGTTGGTTTTTTGCGGTTTCCCAACTTCATTGCACAATTATACCTATTCGTCCCAAGAAAATAGCCGCAACTATTTTCTCCACTCGAACGCACACTGTCCACGCCGCGCTCAAAGCCACCTCCTGACCGCCGACGAGGGACGCAGGTTCGCCTGTCGTTGTACAATGGTTTCTAGGGAGACTGGTCGAGAGCAAAGCACGGACAGTACACGTAAATGTCTATGGAACCAACAACAATCCATCAAACTTTCTTCTCTGTTGACTTCTTAGCCTTCTGGACACCACCGTCCGGCATAACCCAGGATCCAAAAACACCAGGACACGGCGCTTGCCCCAGTATGTTTTTCGGACTGTTTGCTTTTGCTGCCAACACTATACATCCACTACAAACCCTGAAGAGGACAAAATCCTAAACGGGGACACACATTGAACGCATTTCCACATAGCAACTTATCCTATACAAGCAAATCAAACAATGTGATGATGATGACTCCGTAATTAGCTTCCCGAATAAAATTAATCGTTACCGCTTCACAAGTTACTTTACTTATCTATTGTTTATATTATCTATAAGTTTCATTGGTTCAAAGTGCTCACTTAAAAAAAATTGGGTTTAAAATAAAACATTTTTTTAATTTGAAAAAAACGGAATTGTTCATGGAATTAACTTAAAAATTATTAGTAATACAAAAAATCTTAAAGAGTAATAAAATGTACGTTTTGCTTTTCTGAACATTTTTGCTGTTTTGTTTTCTTGTTAGACAAAAATTGGTTATGCTCTGGCTGTTCAAAATTTGCCTAAACTCGTGATTACTTACTCGTTCAAGCCATTTTAACTACAGCTTTTTCAAAAATAAGCACTTTGAAACGATGAAACTTACAGATCATATAAATAATACATAAGTAAAGTAACTTGTGAAGTGGTAATGATAAAATTTATTTGTGATGCTAATTTGGAAGTGATTTTCGCGATTTTCTTACCAAAAACTAAAAGCGACCAACAATACAGGGTGTAACAAAAATACAGGTCATAAATTTAATCACATATTCTGGGACCAAAAATAATTCGATTAAACCTAACTTACCTTAGTACAAATGTGCACATAAAAAAAGTTACAGTCCTTTGAAGTTACAAAATGAAAATTGATTTTTTCCAATATATCGAAAACTATTAGAGATTTTTTATTGAACATGGACATGTGGCATTCTTATGGCAGTAGCATCTTAAGAACAAATTATAGTGAAATTTGGACACCCCATAAAAAATTTATGGGGGATTTCTTCCTTTAAACCCCCCCAAACTTTTGTGTACGTTCCAATTAAATTATTATTGTAGTACCATTAGTTAAACACACTGTTTTTAAGACTTTTTGCCTCTTAGTACTTTTTCGAAAAGTCAGTTTTTATTGTGATATTTCGAATATTTGTCAAATCCACCACATATTTGTATATGGTTAAGTACGATTATGGAGATTTGGTAATAATATGAAAATTTATTTATGATTTACATTTTTAGGGATATTTTGAACCATATTAAAAAAGAAGCCACATCTCGATAAAAGGTGCCTTTTCGAAAAAATACAAAGAGGCAAAAAAGTTTTAAAAACACTGTGTTTAACTAATGGTACCGCAGTAATATTTTAATTGGAACGTACACAAATATTTGGGGAGTTTAAAAGAACAAAACCCCCATAATATTTTTATGTAAACATATTGAAAAATAAGCCTTAACTCGATAAAAATTGCCTTATCGAAAAAATACTAAGAGGCAAAAAAGTTTTAATAATATTGAATTTAACTAATGGTACCACAATAATAATTTAATTGAGACGTACACAAAAGTTTGGGGGGTTTAAGGGAACAAAATCCCCATAAAATTTTTATGGGGTGCACAAATTTCACTATAATTTTTCTTTAAGATGCTCCTGCCATAAGAATGCCACCTGTCTATTTTCAATAAAAAATCTACAATAGTTTTCGATATATTCGAAAAAAATCGACTTTCATTTTGTAACTTCGAAGGGCTGTAACTTTTTTTATGTGTATATTTGTACTAAGGTAAGTTAGGTTCATTCGAACTATTTTTGGTCCCAGAATATGTGATTTAATTTATGACCTGTATTTTTGTTACACCCTGTATTTTGAGCGCAACTCACGTACTTTTAATGTTACAAGTTTTTACATACCTCAAGCATACACCATTTTTTCAGTTTGTTATAAGCTATATTTTTGCTAAGAATATTTTTTCGCTGAAATACTTACTTTTTGAGTTATCTCCGAAAACCGTCCAAAAACATGTTTTTTTTTGTTAAAAATGAACATATTCACTTGCAAATAACCTGAAAAGTATTGACTTAAGGGGGGGGTATGGTTTGAAATCAACATATCAAGCACATTTTTGTGAATTTTTTTCGAAGCTATGGTACAGTTATTTTATTTTTAAATTAAATAAACATATTAAGTACAATTCAAAGAATATTTAGAAAAAAATTCAATGCAACATATTGAAAACTAAGCCATTGGTGACAAATTTTGACAGGCAGCTCACAAAAAAATGGATTTTGCGGTGGACATCAGAACTCGTCACTAGATCATACCAAACCAAAAATTCAAAAAGATTTAATTAGCTTATGAGTTTTACGTTACGAGGTCACAACGTCGAGTTTTTTATTTTTAATGATTTTTTAATTTTTGGCATCACTCAGAAATCAAAAAATTGAAATTTTTGGTAAAAATTTCGTGAAAATCAACAGATTTATTATTGTTGAACAAAAAATAAGCAAAAAAAGAAAAATATCTCGACGTTGTTACCTCATGAAATGTCTCAAGAAAATATGTGCAAAATATCATGTACATCGGCCGAGTAGTTTTTCAGTTACAATGTCCACCGCATTTGAAGAAGTAGTTTTGAGAAAAATGCGTTTAAAGTTTTGACAACTGCATCTTCATCTTCTTATTTGTCTTCCAAATCGTAAAGTGATGCACATTGAAATATATTTTTTGAATCGAGGAGTAATCAAGAGAAGGCGAACAGTTGTTTAGCATTCCTCACTACGCTCACACGTGCTAGCGCGAAGTCGCGGCAAAGCGAGTCGAAGGTAGGAATATTCAAACACGCTGTATCTCTGGTAATTTTACCCCGATTATTTTGAAATTTTCAGAGAGTATTCTTGAAAGTATGCACTTTTATTTGAAATAATAAAAAAAAATTTAAATATTTCAAACCATCCCCCCCCCCTTAAGAAAAAAACTCTATAGAACAAAAGTTGTTTAGAATCAGTCATTTTATCCAATTCCGGACTTATTTTGAATGTATATTTTTTCACCTTGTAGAGGGGAGTTTCCCCTGCATTTTTGTAAAATGGAGGGGATGTAGAATTGTAAACTTTTTCTTATATAATAATAGACAATTTCAATTACCTATTCCCAAATTTTCATCCTTCCTTTATTTTTTTTTTGGATCAGATTGTTCTTTGATCGGGCTATATAGAACACATGTGGCATCAATTAAAATCTGGCATTAGGAGAAAAAATGTTACACCTACTCTACATAAGAGCTTCTGTAATTTAACTTATAAATACGATTGTTAAATAGATCATAAGATTATACTGAACCTGACATCGATGCTCAACAGTTTTCAGCAATTCCTTTACTCGATATTGACACTTACCTGAAATAAAAAATAAAATTTTTAAATTTATGTAATAAATAAACATGTAGAAATATCGAGACATGAGAACATGTTACAAATAAATAGTTGTAAGCGTCAAAAAATTATACAAAACTTAGTGGTAGTAAATCCGCAGAAGATCATCAGACTACTTATTGAGAGCAGCAGAAGTTATTAAGGTCCGATCAGATCAGCAGTAGTGAAAAGCAACATCAAAGGAAAATATGATATAAGAAGATAAAGTTAGAGAGACTTAAATTGAAAGATAAACTATTCTATAGAAAGAGAATTATTGAATATTGCTGTTGCAGTATGCAACAAAATGTTGTCTATATGTCCATGTGTATTGGTTTAATACAAAATATGGTTATTTTTGCTACTCACATAGCACTAAGCGACGCCCCAGAGATCTGGCGAAAGCTGGGGAATTATAGCCTTGTTAGACGATTAGGGATGCACGCGGGACGTCCCGTCCCACATTTTGTCTCGCGGAACGGGACAGCGCTTTTTGCTACGGAACGAGACAACGATATTTCTGCGGGACGGGACTGGCGCTTTCTCCCGCGGGACGTCCCGCAAAACTACACTTTTATTATCAGAATAATTTGGTAATTAATGTTACAAAAGTATCTGCATTATGTTTGCAACGTAAAAATATTTTGTTTATTTGGGGGTTTGGAAAATCCTTTTTGATTTATTGCGATGCACGTCTGGTATAAAAAAATTGTTTTGGTTTAGGTCCTCCTAATAAACCGCCAACCGAAATTACGGCTACACCATCAGATGATGATACCCCTGAATCTAAAAGTGGCATCCAACGGAACGTGGCGTGGCACGCCACAGAACGCATGTAACAGAGAAGGATAAACACTGAAGACGTGAATCAATGCAACGTGAAATAGCGTAATTTCGTTCAGAATTTGTGATTTACGATCCTTGGACAAAGAGCAAACCCCCTATTTATGGCCATTTATGGTGAGCGCGGAGTGGATATAATGTTTCCATTATATTCTTATTTGATCTTCTTTTAATCCAGTCCCTCACCCAACATCTATATCTGAGTCCTCCTATTTGTAGCAAGGGACTTAAACGGTAAGGTAATAATAACAAGCAGCAGCATTTTTTCTATCGTTTTTAGTTACCATCTTGATCACTTCACACAACTTACAATCATTTAACAATAAAAGAACTGTTCCAAATTGCGTCAATCGAAACTTGCCAACCCCGTATTATTTACCAATAAATGGTTGTTCAAGCAATAATTGTGAATGCCGTCCCTGATGTGTGTGCCCTTTCGATGTGTGTTGCCCTTTGCCACTCTGCCAGACCAGTAAAGGGAACTCACGAAAGCAGTTCATCGTAAGTGTGACACACATATGTTTATATCATCGCCTTAGTACTATAATTTGATAACTCCAAAATTGACGTTTTTGAGATAACTAGTTCACAAGATGTATTTTATTTGCCTCCATATTGTGTAAAAACTTGATAGCTCACTTCAAACGGGTTAAGTATTTATTTATGATTGACGAAAGTTGATAAAACTCATATGCCACTAATATTCAGTGCTAAAACTTGACAAGATAAGTTATCAAGCTCTTATTTAATCGAAATAGTCGTGAATACGACATACACTGAATGCTATAACTAGATAACTCGAGTTATCTAGTTTTAGCACGTGTTTCTCTGAAACCATTGAACTTACCCCATAATTGCTATATGTTTATTCGGTTCATTTTAATGCAAGAATTCGAGAATTGTTAGCAGATCTGGCAACCCCCATAGCAGAGGGATAATTTTCAACAAAATAATGTTTAAAATATTAGTTGTGTTAAAAAGTTCACTTATATGCGACTTAGCACAACATGCGACATTACCAAATGTTAACATTATGGTAGTACTAAAAGTTGATAACTTTAATTTTTCATGTTTTTTTCCATATTGGAAAACAAATTTACACCATATTCCTAAATAGATCAGTTGCCAAAAAGTTAAGGAACAGTATTTTAGAGCCGCAGAGTGAATTCCGTATTTACCAACATCATGGTAGCAGCACAAATATCTTTAAAATCTTTAAACTCGTTTATCTCAAAACTACTAATTTCGAGTTATCAAGTTATAGTATTAAGGCGACGATATAACATAATAAATATACACACTAATAAATGTAATTAGTGTTCAACATAAACGTCAAATCACAAGTGTACCAGTTATTAACCAACAATATAATTTGCTCCAACGGTAGTTTACTTAGAACTTTAGTTGAATATGGTAAACCAATTTTTATTCGTATCTTAAGTTACAAATGATTTGTGATACTGTGGAAACTGTGCTGTCAGAGACACCTTGTCTCATGTGAGAGTAAATTCTCGAGTCGCATAAATTTGAGATATATGTTTCTGTGGAAACATAATACCTCAAAAATCTCAAGAGATTTTAGTTTCCTTGTAGTCACTCGCCTTAAAGTATTAAAAAGTGCATCATGATAAATTAATTTTAAAAAACTCTAACATGAAATAGAACCACTTCTACGTAAAAGGTATATTTAATAAAATTTTAAAAATCCCAATGGATTAAATAAAATAGGTTCATTCAGAACGTTTTCGGACCTATCAGTCCATCATCAGTGAATTCATATATACTTGCTAACTAGCCCCAGAACCAAACAATGGTTGTACTTATAATTCAATATACAATCCTGTAGTGTTGTGAAATTGGAAAGGCTAAACGCCGATGTTAAAAGAATACCTCCGACAACATGGTGAGACTCTAAACGAGAACCCTAACAACCATCTTGGGCCAACGAGGTCTGCCAAGTGACAACGAGGACTTGGCAGACCTGGTTGGCCCAAGATGGTTGTTAGGGTTCTCGTTTGGAGTCTCACCACGTTGTCGGAGGTATTCTTTTAACATCGGCGTTTAGCCTTTCCAATTTTACAACACTATAATAAAGACTGGATTATAAGTACAACCATTGTTTGGTTCTGGGGCTAGTTAGCAAGTATATTATGAATTCACTGATGATGGACTGATAGGTCCGAAAACGTTCTGAATGAACCTATTTTATTTAATCCATTGGGATTTTTAAAATTTTATTAACTATTCCTTTTACATAGAAGTGGTTTTACTTCATGTTAAAGTTTTTTAACTATATGGTATACAGCCAACCCAAGGAACTACCCCTTTCAATTTAATTTTAATTTGAAAATACGATAATATTATCTACTGAGAAGAAACATATCAGTACGACACCATGACGTTTTTAACACTTAACCACTGACATGCGGTATGCCATGCCTCGCTGAAATTTGGTTGTAAAACTTGTTTTATAAAAGATTCCTTCGAACACTATCAGCCTTATTAATAAAAATTGCTTTGTCCAACGTTAGTCTCGGACTACTTAGTCCGAGATTAAGCGAGTACTAACTTCATTTTAAGATTGTCATTAATAAACACGGACTAAGCTCGGACTAACTAAACCTTCCTTAGTCCTAGTTACAACAAATTTATGTTGGCAACCCTTGCGAAAAAGAAGAGAAATGGAGAGAATTTTACGAAAAAGAAGAAAATGTAGAGGATTTAACCTCTCTTTCCTCTAAACTGAACAGCTGTTCGGTCGGTGCCATTTCTGCATAAATTTTAATTAATTTTTGTTCGACTTCCTTCTGAGAAGGTGCTACCTGGTGTTTTATATTTTATATTATTGTATTATTGTTTTGTATTTCATATTAACTGCTGTACCTTTTGAAAATCGGTATTTGACTTTAAATTTACCTTCTAATTCCTCTAAACTAAAGATTTTTTTATAATTTTGTATATTTTGACGTGACTCACAAGAGGAATATCGTTCCGCTGATTTCTATCCTCATTTAATTCGTCTATTAATTATCTTAAATCATCAATAAAATAATATCTCTCCATTATCAATAATAACATAATAATGTTATTATATATTTATTATACAAGCAAGCAAAAGCAAATAATGCATTTAGCAAGTTTGTAAGGTTATGAATACAAAATGTCAAGTTAGTCTCGGTTTAAACCTACTATTACCTCGGATTAAATTTTAGTCCGAGACTAGAGAGGGTTTAGCTTAGTCCATCGTTAGTCGCTGTTTATTAATAGGGAAAATGAATGGTATTGACTTAGTCCTCGGACTAAAGTTAGTCGGGCGTTAGTCCGTGTTTATTAATAAGGCTGTATCTTTGTACCTTTTTACGGCGCCGTAAGAGCAATAAACCTGACGAGGCATTGGTTGACTAACTCCTATTTCATCTACAATTGGTTCGTACAATGCCTCGTCAGGTTTACTGCTCTTACGGCGCCGTAAAAAATCGCCCGTGTGACCTTTCGCTTAGTATGGTTTGGTCTTTCAGCTACGTTGACGTAAAGTACCGCATGTCAGTGTTTACGTTTGTATAGTTAAAAACAGTCCATTCAGTATTCTTTCAATATTAGAATGGCAGCAAGTTCATCCAGTTGTTCTACTTTCAAGTACTTTCAACATTGTTTTACTATTTTTTAGTTAACAATACTCGTTTTTTTTGTAATTCAGTTTATAAAGATTTTTTAAGAACCTCCACCATTGTTTTAATATTATGCATGCGTTCATAATTTTCTTGAAAAAATAAAGTTTATTTTATTTGGAGCAGTATTTTATTTTACAGCAGTATAAAGATCATTCTGTAGTTGATGTAAAAAACCAATACAGTGATATAAGACAAACTCATATTAAAAACAAAGGAGAATAGGCAACGGTATGCCATATCGCATGTCAGTGTCTACGTCCTGAAACATCCACGTCAGTAGTTAAGGGTTAGTTAGGAACAGATTATTTGTGAAGAATGTACCTACTTCACACTAAAGGAAAATTGATCATAATTGTCCACGTCAGAAATGAATACAGTTTTGTAAATATGTAATTAACTCTCATCATAACAAGCATCTGTAAATATTATGTTTGCAGACTAGGAACGGGATGTCGGCTTATCTAAGAAGTTATTTCAAGGTTGGCTGGTCTTCAATATTGTACTTGATTTTGTAGTATTCAGTGATAACGTTTATTACCAGAGACAAACTTAGAGCTAGGGTGGGCCGTTGAGTAATGTGTTTTTATTTTGTTCTTTTAATTAAGTTTCCTGACCCCAGAAAAGATGTATGATAAGATAACTTACTTCACAGTGTTTAGTTTTATAATTAATTTTATTTTTTTCCACTGCCACAGAGCTGTTTAAGAATGAGATTTTTACGAAAAAATCTAATCATCTAATAAATGTCAAAATCGTTTTTTTTTCAATTTATTATGGTCTGATGAGCCAAAAAACGTATTTGAAAGATAACTGCCATCATAGTATGTATTTTGACCGATAAATAATTTTTCCCACTACCACAGAGCTATATAAAACTAGGGATTTTTCAAAATAACTATATTTTTTGTATGGTAGATTTCTTTTGCATACAAAAAAATTAAATTGTGCTAAAGCTGATTTTGGTTTGAACACAAAAAGTAAACGAAAATGCGCCCTCTCAACCGCTTGTGTGCGACAAGTGTACGCTGTTGCATATGCCAAAAGACTGGTGTCGAGATTTTCAACAACTTCCCTTAGTTGATCTTTTGATAGCTTCATAGCTACACAAGGCTCTGTTCATAAAACTTTCTGACAGTCGATAATCTCAAAGTATTCCTTAGCGCAAAAAAAAATAATAATTCTGTTACTACGAAATATCGCTTATCTTTGTAATTTAATTATATCCTTTTAAAAATTGTTTAGAATCCCAGTTGTCTTATGAATTAGCGTTCACCAAATAGCATAATCAAATAATATTCTCTGGACTGCCAAAGAATCCTTTTCCTTGAATATTTTTGTAGACTAAATCTTTTAATTCTGGTAGTAAGAAGAGGTCTGCTCGCAGAGTCTTGTTGTCTTTAATTTAATAGATGTCTTGCACCATAAAGTCATGATGGTTGAGTCTTAATGCAAAACCACATGGGCACATACACTTTTATTATAAAATGGCTTAGTATTTGTAAATTTTCCGAGGGGTTTCCGATTGCTACATATTTATAACCGAAAGATACGGGAAGCAGTGGTAAGCCAACGAGAATGAACCATTTTCCCAGGCTATATCTTAGAAAGTTGTTCTGAACAAACACCACTTTCTGTTTTGACAAATATCGTACAGGAATTCTTGATACGTACTAAGATCGTCACTGCGGAAATCCTCAGCTGATGATTCCATTTTTGAAAATGAAGCTAAGATAGAGTGCGGTAGATAGAGAAAATGAAGCTAAGAGGCCCGAAAATGCACGTGGTCCACTGGTACTTCTATCCAGTTGTTCAAATAGATGAATTATAGGCAACCTGTTGGCAGACAAACCACTGCAGGGACCTTTCAATTTTATTCTACATTAGGTAACAATATAATGGATCCTTAACGCACTGTATTTATGACAGTACCGTTCGCATCTAAACATTCCGTATATGTGTTTGGATCCTAGGAGTTTTCTATTGGTTCGTTGCAGCACGCGGTAATATTTTAACCAATAGGCGGCGAGGTTCCAAATGCATATACGGAATGTTATTCGGTCCCAAATTCATATTCGGAATGTTAAATATTCGTACACCGAAAAAGATAAGTTTTTATTAGAGTCTGTTAAAAGGAGATTGATTTTAAAATACTTGTTACTGTAGTATTAAATAAAACAATTATTATAGTATTTGGAATGTTATTTGGTGTAAATTCATATGCGGAATGTTAAATATTCGTAGACCAAAAAATGGGACTTTTTATTAATCAGTTGAAGGAGACTGATTTTAGAATACCTATTTTGTTAATGTATTATTAAAGAAAAATAAAACAATGATTACCTATATGGAATGTTATTTGGTGCGAAATTCATAAATGGAATGGTATAGATTTGAGAGACATATTTCTTTATTTGACTAAGGTTTGGCTTTCTCAGAATTTTTAATGACTTGCACATTGCACGTGTTGTTTAGATCTGTTTCAGCTATTCAATTCAATTCTGTTGAAGTTTAGGGCTGTGTGCTATCAGACGAAAATAAATGTTAACTTGGTTATAACCAAAGTCAGGCAAATATGCAGACTGAAAAGGAAGATATATGCGCATATATATGCATATTATTTGTGTCAAATATGCATGTATATGCATTTATTTATGTCAAATATGCATGTATATGCATGTATTATTTGTGTCAAATATGCATGTATGTACATAATATTTTAAGTATGAAAGTTGCTGTGGTACTATTTTATTTTTCACCAACTCTTTGAAAAGTATAAGTGGTTCGGAAGAATCTACTGGCTTCAATTCAACAAAAATTTCTGCATAAAACATTGCAGCCTCTAATCAAGTTCTCATCTAGTAAGAATAGGTTTTGGTGGAAGAGGAAGATTCGGCAAATGTTCTTTATACAACTGATATCTTACAGGTGCTTTAAAAAATATTTTGTTCATATTTGAAATAAAATTATTAACAAGTGGAAATTTATTTCTAATTTTCTTCTGGGACCCTATTTAAACCATGTGCTAGGAAAGTTGTATGTACTAAACGTGGATAAAAAACTTTCAAATGGTTTCCTACTTTAACCATGTAAGGTGCATCTGAAAGAAAAAGAAAAATTTTTCGTTGGGAACAGCTAAAGAAAGAAAAAAAAATTGCTAAACTGTCTTGCAAAAACCTTAAAACTGTTACCTAGTGCGTTGGTTTTAGTCAACTGCTTGGAAGCAATTAAATGCGATTTACAAGCTTGCTCATTTTTAAGAGATCCGATTAATAAATGTGCGATGTAACGTCCAGAAGAATCAATTGTTTCATCCACACATACATAAAAATAATTTGCTCCTATATCTAATTTTATTTTACTCAGTACCGCAGAATATACCCACAGAATCGACCTCGTTTCTTCTTAAGCTTCTTTCACTTGGAATATTCCATTTGCAGTATTTTCCAAGAAACATTCGTAAATTTTCGTTTGATAATTTGGACAAAGATATATTTTAGCTTAACAATATTTCGAACAAATCATGGTTAAATGTTTCTTGCTCACTTGATTTCCGATTAGTTGATTTTAACCACCTAGATATCGAATCTTACTTTTTCTCTCCCGATTCTAATTTCTTTTTTTTTTTACCATTGTGTAAAGCAGTTTTGCAATGCTGGACTATTTGGAACTTTTTTCGCATGGAATCTGCAAAAAATTTCCTACAGTAAACTATATAATTTTTAGATCGGGGGTTATTTAACGCATTTTAAATTAAAAATGTATATTTTTTGGTTTGCTGATTATTTTTATGCAATTTAAAATTTTGTTTTTACTTACTGCATGCTGAGCATAATAATTTTCCCATATCAATGACAATGTAAAGAGGGTGATCACTGGATCTCCCTCTACAGGTCAAATTTTTTGAATTTTTGTCAAAGAATTTACCTATTGTTCTTAGTTAAGGACAGATTGTAAATATTACAACATTAAAAAAAATATATCAATGACTAATTCTGGATGCCTTGATCCACACAGAAATACATATCATACGTACCGTACATCAGGTACGAAGGTATTTGAACCATGAATAAACAAATAAATTCGCTTTGAAAACCTATTATAAGCACTTTATTTTTAAATAGGTATATCAGTATATGCAAAATTCAAAAGAAACTACAAAAATATGCAAATGCATATGCACTATTGCATATTTGCGTGACTCTGGTTATAACGTTTGCGGTTGTGCTTTAAATATTATTTATTCTATAAAATATTGTATATTTACATAATGGATTTGCAAAAAGTTTTAAATACATTGTAATCAATGAAAATAAGTACCGAGTCGACATTAGAAATGAAGAAGACATGAATAAATGGCTAAATGAATACAAAAGTGTATTCGCTTCATAATGACCATCATTAAATGCTCGTTGCATAATATACTATTAAAAACCAGTCTCATTTTAACTGGCTTTAATAAAAATCGTCTTTTTGTTCTACGAATATTTAACATACCGTATATGAATTTCGCACCAAATAACATTCGAAATACTATAATTGTTTTATTTTTATTTAATAATACAGTAACAAGTATTTTAAAATCAATCTCCTTTTAAAAGACTCTAAAAAAACTTATCTTTTTCGGTGTACGAATATTTAACATTCCGTATATGAATTTGGGACCGACTAACATTCCGTATATGCATTTGGAACCTCGCCGCCTATTGGTTAAAATATTACCGCGTGCTGCAACGAACCAATAGAAAACTCCTAGGTTCCAAATACATATACGGAATGTTTAGATGCGTACCGTCCAGTACAGAAGCGTTGACGTCCAAGGTTACTTTATTTTAGAAGTGAAATAACGATTGGTAATGGTAACTTTTATACACCATCGTATATATTATTTGAGTATTTCATCGCATTTTTTGAAGTAGGTTTCTAAATTAATTTTTGTCTATTTATTATTTGGTGGCGACATGCCCAAATAAAGTATACGTTAGTAAAGTATATAACGTATACATGAATCAGCCACAACAATACAGATTTTATTTAAACTTTTTTGGGGTACAAAATAAAAAATAACCCTGTTTCAAAAATTAGATAATAAAAAAATATGAAGATCTGTGTTTGAAAAAGTTTATTTTTTTTATTTTTTCCACTGCCACAAAGACGGTTTATATTAAAATAATATAGAGCCTTTGTGGCAGTGGAGAACAATATTTTTAACTACTCATTTTGGGCTTAAAATTTGTGTTTTAGTACAACGCAAATTTTTTGACCTCAGGTGATGTTATTTTACAGAAAAAAATTTTTCGGCCCACCCTACTTAGAGCCCGTTCACATGACAGGCGCTTAACGCGCGTTTTGATGACGCGCGATTACAACTACATACATTTTACTTGAGACCGTTCACATGCTAACGCGCGTTATCAAAACGCGCTTGTCATGAGAACGGGGCCTTAAGGTATTGGAAAAGCGAACAAAAAATAGATTAATCAATCTAACAATTTTTTGCAAAAACAAAAAATACATTTTTTACTCAGAAAAAGGTGATAAAATTTTTTAATTTTAATTTTTAATTACGTTTGGTATTAAACGATATTTTCACAGTTGTTAACATAAGAAATTGTAGTATACTCGTATATCATATTTGCATTCCATATACATAGTAATTTTATTTTTTTAATACAGTTTATGAATCAAATAAATACCAATTCGACTCTGCCCAACCAATGGTTTGATATTGCCGAATTTTTCAACATGGATAATTATTATGTTGTATACTATTCCTTATTGAAGTCACTTTTCGAGAACGTTGTAGATAAAATCACTCAACCACTCATAAAATCTCAAGTTCCATGTACAATTATTCAATTAGTTGAAAGCTGAACACCCATAAAAATTAGATAATTACCGACAGTGAAGACGCGACACCCAATAGATTAGCCAAGTGGTGAATGATTTAAAGCACGAATTGAATCGGTAGCTAGAAAAAGGGCCTATCTGCTAAAAGTGTATTTTGAGAATAAAGCATTCAAAGATTTAACATCTATATGCCTTAAGCCTTAAGCGAACGCAAATTTGCATTTATTTTTTATAGTTTTAAAAATTTCGATCCATTGATAAAATAATAGAGAACACCTTTCTCAAATAATATATGTCCTTTTTTGTTTTCAAATGTTTATTAAAACAAGTTTACAATAACACTGATGACAGTATGCAACCCTGCCCTTTTTCCAACTGCGAAGATCTCGGCCAGTTCATTTTCGAATCGCACTGTTGGTTCTTGTTGGAGATATAAGTTTGAGATTAGTCTTAAATGGGGTTATGACCCCCCCCCCCAAACGAAGATAAATATCAATTCAATAATCCAAAAGAAAAACCCAGAGCTGTCAAAGAAATAAAAATTTAGGCCCATCCAAAAACTAAATTGAAAACCCACTTATCCTAGAGGTGGTAAGACTAGTGACTTTGCATCAGAGAAAAGTAATTCAATCATCCTCAAGGTCCATGACCCCCCCTGCGGTTTAGAGCAGCATTGGACAGAGACAGATTTGCCAGTGTAGCCGCTAATGCAGGGACGTTAACTGGACGTATACGCGTGCTTGATCAACTATTAAAAGGCATTTGACAGAGTTCAACACCAAAAGATGATTAACATTTTAAAAGAAGCAGACTTGGATGACAAAGACCTCAGAATATTTTCAGAACTCTACTGGAATCATGCCCCATATATGAAAATTAACGGAGAAGAAACAGATCACATAAAATTACTACGTGGAGTTAGACAGGGATGTATCATATCGCCGTTGATATTTAATATTTACTCAGAGAGAATTTTTAACGAGGCTCTATATGGAGTAGATGAAGGTATCCTTCTAAATGAAGAGAGGATAAACAATAGTAGATATGCCGATGACACCATGCTGATAGCAGACAGTTTAGAGGGACTTCAGAGGTAATGGACAGAATCAACGAGTACAGTCAACAGTACGGACTACACATTGTCATTAATACCCAAAAAACCAAACAAATTATTATCAGCAAGGAGAATATAAACCGGGCTCATCTATACATTAATGGCCCGCAGATAGAGCGAGTAAAACAGTATTGCTACCTGGGAACTATTATAAATGAGCAGTGGAGCAATGTACAGGAAATAAAGTGCCGTATAGGAAAGACAAGAACGGTCTTTAACAAAATGAGCGCCATCTTCAAAAGCCACAACATATCCCTAGATACAAAAATGAGACATTTGAGATGTTATGTTTTCTCTATATTATTGTACTATATTATAGTGGAGGCGTGGACGCTTACAGACACCACTATTAAAAAACTTTAAACATTTTGTTAGGATATATTCAACTATAAATTATGGTAATCTTATTAGTGTTAAAATGGACATAACAGTCAAAGTGGGCGGGCTAATTCCCCGAACCTTTTAGGTCGAAAACTCTTACATAGGATTGATTACATGAAAGTATCGTGTTACAAGACATATGGATGTGAAAGCGATTTTAGTAGTTTTGTTTTTGATATTTTTACTGTAGTCTCGAAGTATACGTTGTAGAAGACACATCTTAATTTCTTTGTTTGTATATTATTATAATACGGTTCGGTTAAAATAAATAGTTTGTTTAGTATTATTTGTACCTTTTATTATCTACTATTTCTAATACATTTGAGATGTGGCTTTCTAGAAGAATGGTGAGAATCTCATGGACAGCAAGGATCACGAACAAGGAACTTCTAGGAATGAAGAAGGAACCGGAGATTGTGTTTGCCATCAAACGCATAAAACTGCAGTATCTGGGACACGTTATAAGAAATCAGCACCGTTACTCCCTGCTGCAGTCCATATTGCAAGGTAAAGTCAAAGGTAAGCGGGGACCGGTAGAAGAAGAATATCATGGCTACGGAATTTGAGAACATGGTTTAAGAAAACCTCAACGGAACTGTTTCCAGGTTATGATAAAGGTTATGATTGCCAATATGATTTCCAACATCCGCAACGGATAGGAACCATAAAAAGAAGAAGCCGCTAACCTCCACTAAATGGCACCACAAGAAGAAGATGCACTGGCAGATGAACAAAATGTATGTAATGCAATTTATGTAATGCAATTTATGTAATGCAATTTTATCTCAAAATTAAATGATGAATTCTGTTTATACAGGGTGTCCAGAAACTCTACCGACAAACGAAGACAGAAACTCCTCAGATAATTTTAAGACAATTTAACCCAATTCACCTAGTCCGAAAATGCTTGCCAAGGGAGCTAGAGCTCTTTGAAGATGGCGTCATGAAATTAGTTTTTCTTACATACCTCCAGAACGCTTCTATTTAGAAAAACGAAAATTGCTATGCATATTAACTTTTCAGGGATGAATCGATTCCATCAATTGCAAATTTCTAGTACCGGTCATAGGCGTCCGTTTTGGGTAGAGCAACGGGTATTTTATCGCATAACTTTTTTGTCCTTCTTTTATGCATTTTTGACACCGGATTATTAAATTATAAGGTATTCTAGTACTAAAAGGTACTCTTGCTTTAAGTCGGTAGGACACACCGTTTTCTAGAAAAATCGATTTGAAAGTTTTTCGTTTTTGGAATTTGAAAAAAACTTGAAAGAACTTTTCAACAAAAAACGAAGTATTTTACCAACATAAAGTAAGAGTCACTTTTAGTACTCTAATACCTCATAATTTAATAATCTAGTGTCAAAAATGCTCAAAAATTCAAGACAAAAAAGTTATGCTATAAAATAACTGTTGACCTACCCAAAACGGACGCCTATGACCAGTAGGGGAGGAGGGGCTAGTTGTAACAATTTTCATAAAACCAAATATATCTTGACAGCGATTTTCCCAATTATCACTAATTAAACACTCAACGCTAGTTTAACTCTTTCTGAATCAAATTGAACTGAAAAAAAGTTAAAAAGACTGGTATTTTTTAATCAACTAGCATTTTACCAAAAAAGTGCACTGTTACAACTTACCCCGCGCTTGGGGCTAGTTGTAACATCTATTGGGGCAGGTTGTAACAGTACGATAATTTGAATTTTTTTGGTATATTTCGAAGAAAATAAGAACGTTGCTCCTTTTGAAAGATGTTGCTCGACTTAGTAACGTGGCTTCCGGTGTTCTTAAATATAGATGTAGATTTCTACGCATAACATTTTGAACCCAATCTGGACCAACTCTATAATTTTTATACCAATAAGAAGGAAGTTGCTTAGCACTGAGTTTCACGGCACATTGGTAAGACAGTTTTCGCATCTTCATGGGAATTAATCCAAAATATATTTCAGCTCACTTCAGAATATACGAAGGCATATTACAACAAGCCCCAACGTTTTGTTACAACATACCCCGTAGCACACTTTTGTATATTTATTAAAATAACTGTAAAAATAACTTCCTAATCGTAAAATTGTTAAGCAACATCAAAGTAATAACTAAATTTAGAAAAAAAATGAACACCGAAAGTTTCATTTCCGTTTAAAACAATAGCGATAACCAAAATTTTACGAATGTCAAATTTTATATTGACTCATCCAATTGAAGCTCGTGCACAAAACTACTATTTGCAACTATCGGAGGTTGGCTGGCTAGACGGTGTCATTTGCAGGGCGATAACAGAATAAGATTAAGCCAGCTAAATTAGTTAAAATCGGTCAAATAACCTATGAAAAAGCCGTGTTACTACTTACCCCTGTTACAACAAGCCCCTTGTTCCCCTACTAGAAATTCACAATTAATAAAATCGATTTATCTCTGGAATATAAATAAATTTACCAGTTTCCGTCTTTCTAAACAGTTTTTTTTTGAATTTTTTTTTTTAATTCAAAAAGCAAAAAATTTTTAAATCGATTTTTCTAGAAAACGGTGTGTCCTACCGATTTAAAACAAGAGTACCTTTTAGTACTAGAATACTTCACAATTTAATAATCCAGTGTCAGAAATGCGTAAAAGTTAAAGATAAAAAAGTTATGCGATAAAATAACCGTTGCCCTACCCAAAACGCACCGACGCCTATGATCGGTACTAGAAATTTGTAGTGGATGGATTAGATTTATATCTTGAAGATAAATACGCGTACCAATTTTTGTTTTTCTAAATAGAAGCGTTCTGGAGGTATTTAAGAAAAACTAATAAGACGCCATCTTCAAAAAGCTCTAGCTCCCTTGGCAAGCATTTTCGGACTAGGTGAATTGGGTTAAATTATCTTAAAATTATCTGAAGAATCTCCTGTCTTCGTTTGTCGGTAGAGTTTCTGGACACCCTGTAAAAAAAAATTCATTCTTTGAAATGCTTAATTTATTAATTAGTCCGGTGCAGCATGTAACTATAGCGACTCTTTCAACTATCAATATTCGTATTATTTCCTGGCATTTAATCAAACACGAAGTAAATCACATAATAATTGAGGAATCTACTTCGGTTAAAAAATTTGATTCGGAAATTTTCTTAGTGAAAAATCTCAGAAAATGAACTGGCGGTCGTTTAAAATCGATTTATAATCTCCTGTCCTCGTTTCTTATGGACCGAGAAATAAAAACCAAGAAGAATGAAACGAAGTCGATAACATTTCCTTTTTTAAGGATCGATTAGACAGTATAGAAAACGATGAAATATAAACATTTCATCGTTTCCAGTTATTGAAGAAAATTTCAATAAGCAAAATCAAAACATGGATAAATTTTAAAAAACATGTTGCATACTTATCACAAACATGTTTGTGATAAGTATGCAGAAAGTATAGGTCATACAATTTTACGACTGATACCATATTGTTTTATTTAATTAAATACAATACACGTATTTATTTATTTAGCGTTTAGCCTTTTTTTATACATACATATATTCGATTTACCCTTCGGTTGCCATTACAAAGTATATAGGGTCGCCTGTGTATGCTCTGCTTGGGCAGTCCTGAACAATGTGTCTGATCGTCTGTCTTGCTGCACCGCAGTCACAAGAAGCCGAGGGAAGTTTACCCCATCTGTAGAGGGAGTCGGCGCATCTTCCACAGTTTGTTCAATTCGATTAAGGGCTGCCCAAATCTTACGGTGACGTTCAAATTTCAAATTCGCCAGGTTTTCCTATGATGTCCGGTAGACTATGGTAATGCGGATCTGTCTTACTTTCAGAATCTTTTCTCCATCGGGTATTTAAGTCAAAATTGGATTGCTGCAGCGCTTGAGCAGATTGTCGAGGGGGTAACCTGGATCGGAGACGGTTTCCAAGAATATCGGGGATGTCGTTGTGGACTAGAAGCTGGCGACTGTCCATTATTTTGTTATATTCTTTAACCAAGGCATGTTCAAGAAGATCTGCAAACACTACTTGATAGTGTCGTTGAGAGTTGTAGGGAGGCAGGTCTGGATCTGAACATACGGAAAACCAAAATACTCGTAATAAGTAAACAACAGCATATAAAACGGTCTATATATATGTAAATAATACCAAACTTGAGCAAGTTAGGTTATCTTGGACAGCAATTAAATTATAACGCAGAAAGTCACGGCGAAATTAGATCTAGGATAGAGCAGGCTAGAGCGGCTTTTAGAAGGATGCCCAAGGTGTTATGTAACAGAGACCTAAAATTGCCTAAGGCTAAGGCTCCACGGGCGGGAAATTGACGCTAGCAGTAGCAGTAAAATGAACTTAAGGTTCCGCGGAACGGAATAGGGATAGCCGAATTGTACCGACTACAGGACTTGTGCGTAGTCGGTTCAGTTCGGCTATTCCCATTCCGTTCCGCGGAACCTTAAGTTCATTTTACTGCTACTGCTAGCGTCAATTTCCCGCCCGTGGAGCCGTAGCCTAATCCGCCTACTTCGCTGCTACGTATTCTCGGTTTTACTTAATGGTGTCGAGTCCTGGACTGTGAATGAAATCGATCTAAATCGCCTTGAGGCTTTCGAAATGTGGTGCTATAGAAGAATTTTAAAAGTTTCCTGGGTGGAGAAGATTCGAAACTCCACAATAGTAGAACGTCTCAGCAAGACTAATGAGATCATAAAAAGCATCAAGCAGAGAAAGCTGGAGTATTTCGGACATGTAATGAGAGGTCCCAAATATAGGTTGCTACAAAATATCATGCAAGGAAAAATAGCAGGCAAACGCAGTCCAGGACGAAGACGAACCTCATGGTTGAAGAACTTGCGAGATTGGTATGGTGTTGATACAAGCATGCTATTTAGGGTGGCAGTGAATAAAATTAAGATAGCTATGATGGTAACCAACGTTTTGAAAGGACATGGTACATGAAAAAGAAGAAGGCATGTTCGCGGCGTAGGTTGGGTGGTGCTATATTGCTAAGGATAGGTAGCCACATTGTAGGGATGGGCTTAATCGTGCCTGTTATCATACGCATAGAACGGTTTAGTTGAGTGTCGACCAGGTGGGTATACCTGCTATTTAGCCACACTGGTGCACAGTATTCTGCCATCGGATATATCAGGCCAAGAGCATTGGATCCTATCATTGACTGCATAGGGTGGAACAGTTGCGATTCACGTAACTTACGTAATATTTTATAAATTTTAAATTGTTTGTACTACTTATGTAAATTATTTTTTAATATTGACTGCTTTACGGCGCGGCGGCCGATATTGCACTCTAAACCTAACAATCAGTTAGGGTATAGAGACTCAAACGGGTTAAGTGCCAATATCAGCAAGTACTGTTACTTGTGCTTGTCTTAATTATAATAACTATGCAATTTGAGCGATCGATCAAAAACTTTTACGAACAACAACAGCTAATTTGTTAATTTTTTTTTATTCTACTGACAGATTTATAATGTATATATTGTGAAAACTAATTATTGTAACATAACATTGTGTACATGTATTTATAGATAAATATTTTGATGCTGTGGACCCCCACGTAGTGCCGCAGAGTTTCTGTATTATATTGTTGCGTGTTTTCAGTTTTGCTGCTGTTTTCGTCAGGTGTTATCTGAATGTGAGCGTTCTGTCTAGAGTCTAGAGTAACCCCAAGGTATTTCGGGTATTTATTGTGTTGCAACAGTTTGTTATTAAAATACACTCGCAATTCTCTGTTTGCCAGCCTGTTGTTAAGATGAAAATCTGATACTTCAGTTTTTGTAGTACTTGGTTGTAGTCTCCATTTCTTAAGGTATTCGCTAAGGATGGATAAGCATTCGTGAGAGTGATTTCTGTAGTTTCTAACGATTGGTGGCTTGTTGCAAGAGTCCAGTCGTCAGAAATATAGGGGCTGAAAAGTAAAGGGGCAAGGACAGAACCCTGTGGAAGGCCATTGTTAAGTTTCATCTGTCTACTCAACTCCTTTTTCATTATTATCTGGACGGTTTTGTTTGTCAGCATGTTGTCAATGAGGTTAATTATTATCTTTCTGCAGGGGATAATACGGGCCAGTTTATGTATTAATCCCTGTATCCAAACAGTACCATATGCTGCTGTTAGATCTATGAATACTGTTGCTCTTTTTTGTTTCTTTTGAAAACTAGCTTCTATAAAAGTTGTTAATGACAGCACTTGGCCCGTACAGCTTCAATGAGGGCGAAAGCCAGCTAGTTCAGTGGGGACGTTTTCTAGTATCCTGTGACTAATTCTGTTGAGGAGAAGCTGTTCTAATAGTTTATATACCATGCTGAGTACCTATGGGGCGGTAGTTTTCTGGCTTATCGTTTGATTTGCCCGGTTTCGGAATTGCAATTATCTTTGTTCGCTTAAGTGAGAAAGGAATGTTGCCTGACTGAAGTAAATCATTAAAGAACATTGCAAGCCACTGTTTCGTGTATGCACCACTGTGTATCAAGAACTCAGGATGGATACCATCAAACCCAGGTGCTTTACCTGATTTCATTTCTTTCAGCCTATGTGTGATTTCACAAATAAGAATTTTTTTTCTTTATTAACCGCATCAACTAGTAATGAGTTATTAGCGGGAGACAAAAAATAAGAATGTTTGCTGAATATTCGGAGTCCATTCAGTTCGTTTGTTTTAATGCCCTTAAGTCTCTTTTCACGTTGGTAGTATGTGTTCGATCTCGTGGAACTCTGTTTAGAGATACTATATGGGAGGCCAACTTGTTAGGAGACATTTTAGACTCTGTGGATTCCAGCTGGTTAGCTCCTTCAATTTTCTGCAACAGGGACCATGCCTGCCGGCTTGATTTTTTGAAGTCAAGGTTTTCGACAGTCTTTATCCATTTTTGGCGTCTAGCTGTATCGACGTTGTGTACACACAAGTCTTCTTCTTCTTCTTATACTTGTTGTAGATCTGTCGATCTGTTAATTCCGATGTTGAATCATTTCTTGAGAGGTAGACTGCCAGCTATCTCTCCATCTTTTTGGTGGTCCTCCCCGGTGGACGCTTGCCTGCTAGTTTTCCTTCTAGAGCAATTCTTGGTAGTCTGTGCTCCTCCATTCTTTTTACATGACTGAACCATTCTCTTCGTCTTTGCCTGCCCCATCTGACTATATCTTGCACGCCACATTGTTCCCTGATGATGTTGTATCGTATTCTATCTCTTCTTGTCTTCCCTGATATTGCTCTTAGTGTCTTCATTTCGGCTGTTCGTAGCATGCTTTTGGTTTTATTGGTGTCTTCTCTTGATTCAATGCCATAAGTCATAACAGGTCTGATGTAAGTTTTATAAATTCTAACTTTGCTGTCCATTCTCATATATGGGTTATTCCAGACACACAAGTAGCATCAGTTATTAAAACCTAGCATAAGAGAAAAAAATGTTCACCTACTCTAAGATCTTCTGTAATTCAACTTATTAATAGTGATATACAAAATATTAACATTGAAGATAGAAATACATATACATATCACATATAGATAAAGTTAAAAACTCCTATCTATATAGATAATTTTGAAAGTATTTTAATTAATTTAGCAGTTGATAGTGACAATGACCTGACAAATTAATATTTTCGTGTAGCTGTCATAATTTTTTTAAATAAATATTTAATTCATATTTAATAAATATTTCGTATGATTTATTTCTTCAATTTTGTATGTTCATATGCAAAACCTTTTTTAAAATTGGTATGATTTTATAACTCTTAATGTTATACGTAAATCTCGTATACAATTCGTACGGTCATTTTAAAAGTTCAAAGCACGATATCACGATATCTTCAAATGAGGACATCTTGTAGTGACTGAACTGTGTGTGCATTTTGAAATTATAAAACTAATATAAAAAATTTGCAAAATATCATTCTCGCTATGTTGCAAATTTCAGATGTTCAGTTTAAAGTAATTGAATTCGTGAACGAAAGGGTTAAAAAGGAAGTATTGCTTCAATCAAATTAATGAAGTAATTAATCTCACATGAATAATTATGATTCATATTGTCGCATTTATTGAAAATCGTTAAACACGTATGAATAGACACCTGTAATGTGGGATTCCCTTTAAATTCAAACGCCCTATTCACCTACTGAATGACTTTACCCATTCAAGAGTTACTAAAAGGGGGCAAGGTATTGTCGAGGTCATACGAAAACATCTGGTTATTACTATTCACATTCTGAATTCTAGATGTTTTTTTTATTTCGCTATACACGTGACAGCATACAGGTAGGTAGGTGGTCATAATGGCGATGGGTACGACCGTATCCTTTTAATAGTTTTCGGGCGGTTGCCTGCATAATAAAATATATTTTTGCGTATTAATAAATCAAAGGTTAAGAATTAAATATAATACACATATTATATTGAACTTTATAGTAGTAGGTACTTCAGTATTCAAAGGATTAATTTAATCTACTTTTATTATGCTATTATTATTATAATGAAAGTACCTAACTATCAGCAGATATAATTATGATTCAACGATGCAATTATACAAATATAGATTTGTATTCATTCCATTTTTGTTTGGAGTATTCTCTGAATAACAGTTTCAGTGATAGTACAGAGTATATATGTCTAAAAAAAACGCGAAAAAGAAAAAATTTTCAAGTTCTTTGCAACCTGAAAATGCAGCAGCATTATACGCATCGAGGTATCTGGTTGAATCGAAGAGAAGAGGATATGGGACTACTGATGATGGGGGCAAAAAAGCCCCGAAAACGGTATAGACTCTTCCTGCACTCTCCGATTTAACTAGGATATAATGCTGCTGCATTTTCAGGTTGCAAAGAAATTGAAAATTTTTATACATTTTATTTTTAATTTATTTACTCTTTTGTGGAGTACTTAGGAAAACTTCTTGTTGAAACTTTACCACGCTGAGCAGATGGGACGTGAATTATTTAAAATTCCCATCAATCTTAATGTTCGTCTCGGCACTCGTATTCCGTATGGCTTATAATTTTTGAAAGCCGCGGAGGTAGTAACCAGGGAGTTTCCATCTGTTGTCAATCTAATGGTATGGAGAACGATATTTATTATCGGTTTCTGTGCTACTGGATTGAGAACTTAGTTTGAATTATTATTCTATATGTCTTCTTTTTAAAGTGCCATCTTCTTTCGTAGGTTGGCGATCATTATGACTATGTATTTTTGTATTCTGGCAACAGCTGCTCTAAAAAGCTGATCGGACGATCAATTAAACCACTCTCTGAGATTACATAGGCATGACATTCGATGCCTTCCAACGATACGCTTTCATAGAATCTTTCCCTGCATGATATTCTGCAAAAGAAAAGCTGGTATATATTTTCCTCCCATTATCATATTATGGTCAAAGTATTGTAGTTTTCGTATCTTGATTTCATTATTCAGTGCTGTTTCTTTTGAAAGTCTTCGTAGGACTTCTTCATTCGTCTACGTAAATCTGTCTACGTAATATATTCTTAGGATTCTTCTGTAAAGTCACATTTCC
Organism: Diabrotica virgifera virgifera; assembly: GCF_917563875.1. Lineage (NCBI taxonomy): Eukaryota > Metazoa > Arthropoda > Insecta > Coleoptera > Chrysomelidae > Diabrotica > Diabrotica virgifera. The sequence continues at coordinate 26,325,822 of NC_065452.1, forward strand.
AAAACTTCCACTGTTATCATCATCAGTTTAGTCAGAGTGTCTGCCTCTATGTAGTATAGGAGGATACTGAATATGTTACATCTAAACGCAAGAATATACAAAAACTTTCTTTTCGCCATTCATCTCGACACGCATCTGGTATCTCGCCAGGTCAGGACTTCATTTATCAGGACTTCATTTTTATCACGCTACATTTTACTGCTACTGCTAGCGTCAATTTGTCGCTCGTGGAGCCGTTCGCTAAGGCCACACACGGGATAATTTACGGCGCCGTAAAAGCCGTAAAATAAAGCGCAAAAATGGGTCCCACGGTGAGAGTAGTAGGTGGCCAGACTGAGCCGTAAAATATCGCGCAGCAACATCGAACATCGAACGGGCCCATCTTCGGCGTCGTGTCGCAATCGAAGGGACGAATTCATTTTATTGGCCGTCGCGTAGTGCACGAAACAAAAAATAAACATCAAGATACTTAGTAAGCAGTGTACTGAACGAAATTTGTAGTTCATCTAGCCACAACAACGACCAAAAACCTGTATTTTTATCTCGCAACACGCCGTAATTTACATCCCCGTCTGGCCATGCTTTTTACAGCAGTAGCAGTAAAAGGAAGCGTGATAAATGAAACCAACAGCGATAATACTGGACGGCCCTACGGAGCTGAAAGTTGTCGTTCAAGATTGGGGACAGGCGCGTCGTCAATGTAATGTCGCAGGCGGATAGGTCCAGGGGGTAAATCTACCAGTTTATACCTAAATTTTATATAGGGATGGTCACTTCTAAAACTTCCTTTTGTTGTAAGATTAACACGTGCCGCGCTATGCACGTTGTAAATTCTCGCTCTCATGGAGCCATGATTTTACAGTTGTGCTGCCGCCGTAATTTTACTGCTACTGCTGGCGTAAATTTATCGCTCGTGGAGCCGTTCGCTTACTGCCGCTTAATTTTACAACGCTTAGGCTAAGGCTCCACGGGCGACAAATTTACGCTAGCAGTAGCCGTAAAACGAACTTAAGGTTCCGCGGAACGGAATAGGAATAGCCGAACTGAACCGACTACGCACAAGTCCTGTAGTCGGTTCAGTTAGGCTATTCCTATTCCGTTCCGCGGAACCTTAAGTTCGTTTTACGGCTACTGCTAGCGTAAATTTATCGCCCGTGAAACCTTAGCCTACGGCTCCACGGGCGAGAAATTGACGCTAGCAGTAGCCGTAAAACGAACTTAAGGTTCCGCGGAAAGGAATAGGAATAGCCGAACTGCACCGACTACAGGACTTGTGCGTAGTCGGTTCAGTTCGGCTATTCCTATTCCGTTCCGTGGAACCTTAAGTTCGTTTTACGGCTACTGCTTGCGTCAATTTCTCGCCCGTGGAGCCGTTCGCTTAGCCTTACTGCTCTTACGGCGCCGTAAATTAAGGCCTGTGTGGCCCTAGGGTAAGCGCTGTAAAATTAAGCGACAGTAAGCACTGTAAAAATCATGGCCAGACGTGGATGTAAATTACGGCGTGTCGCGAGATAAAAATACAGGTTTTTGATCGTTGCTGCGGATAGATGAACTACATATTTCGTTCAGTACACTGCATACTAGGTATCTTGGTGTTTATTTTTTATTTCGTGCACTACGCGACGGCTAATAAAATGAATTCGTCCCTTCGTTTGCGACACGGCGCCAAAGATGGGCCCGTTCGATGTTTATGCGCGATATTTTACAGCTCGAAAAAGAGTGACACCAGCCTTCAGGACAAACAACAACTCCAGCAAATATATTAAGAACAACAGCCAAAAGAAAAAACATTTACACAGTATACACAGTGTACACAGTGGTGTATACAGGGTGTAACAAAAATACAGGTCATAAATTTAATCACATATTCTGAGACCAAAAATAGTTCGATTGAACCTAACTTATCTTAGTACAAATGTGCACATAAAAGAAGTTACAGCCCTTTGAAGTTACAAAATGAAAATCGATTTTTTCCAATATATCGAAAACTATTTGAGATTTTTTGTTGAAAATAGCCATGTGGCATTCTTATGGCAGTAGCATCTTAAGAAAAAATTATAGTGAAATTTGAACATCCCATAAAAATTTTATGGGGGTTTTGTTTCTTTAAACCCCCCAAACTCTTGTGTACGTTCTAATTTAATTATTATTGTAGTACCATTAGTTAAACACAATGTTTTTAAGACTTTTTTGCCTCTTAGTACTTTTTCGAAAAGTCAGTTTTTATCGAGATATTTTGAATATTTGTCAAATCCACCACATATTTGTATATGGTTAAGTACGATTATGGAGACTTGGTAATAATATGAAAATTTATTTATGATTTACATTTTTAGGTATATTTTGAACCATATTAAAAAGGAAGCCACATCTCGATAAATAGTGCCTTCTCGAAAAAATATAAAGAGGCAAAAAAGTTTTAAAAACACTGTGTTTAACTAATGGTACCGCAGTAATATTGTAATTGGAACGTACACAAACATTTGGGGGGTTTAAAAGAACAAAACCCCCATAAAATTTTTATGTAAACATATTAAAAAATAAGCCTTAACTCGATAAAAACTGCCTTATCGAAAAAATACTATGAGGCAAAAAAGTTTTAAGAATATTGAATTTAACTAATGGTACCACAATAATAATTTAATTGAGACGTACACAAAAGTTTGGGGGGTTTAAGGGAACAAAACCCCCATAACATTTTTATGGGGTGCACCAATTTCACTATAATTTTTCTTGAAGATGTTCCTGCCATAAAAATGCCACATGTCCATTTTCAATAAAAAATCTCTAATAGTTTTCGATATATTCGAAAAAATCGTTTTTCATTTTGTAACTTCAAAGGGCTGTAACTTTTTTTATGTGCATATTGTACTAAGGTAAGTTAGGTTCATTCGAACTATTTTTGGTCCCATAATATGTGATTTAATTTATGACCTGTATTTTTGTTACACCCTGTATATGTGGTGATAAATCAAAAAATTATAACCATAGAAGTAATAATTTTTTTTAATATTTAAAAATTATCTTTTTTCCAATTTAGAAATAACTTTTTTTAATTCAGTACGTAAAAGAAGATCTAGAAACATGTAAAAAGCACTCGCAACAATGATTGTATAAAACGTAATGCAGACGTATTTACATGAAAATAATTTATGTGTGTCACATTGAAGTAGCAGTAGCATCCTGTTCATTTTTATTTGGGTCGTGTTGTTAATGTTGTAAAGGAAGGCAAAGCAAAGGCAGGCAATATAAAGGTCCCTGACCCTCGGCACCATAATATTACCTCACGAATAAATTGGGAGACCTACCCCAATCTAAATCTAGGTCGAACTAAGTGCAAGTTATGTGTTCGGTTCGGTTACGGGTTATTTCTGGGCTCCTGCTACACAATTAATTCAATGAGACGGTTACTGCTTTGAGAAAACGCTTTTTATTAACATAATATATTTAATGATGTTAATATGCATTTTATTATTAAGCTCCTTTATATTTAGGCTAAGATCCTATATAACGACGACCTGCACCGATCTGTTTATTGGACAAAAATTATTTGACATGTAATTTAGTAGGTACTTATGTTGAAAATTATAAAAAACAAGAGGTGCCAGATTTGACATGTTTATAATTATTATAGTCCAAGGCGCATCTGTAAAAATATAAGTACATTTGGATGTTGAGAGGTGACTCAATATTTTTTTTGCAGAAATTGCTTGGAAATGACTCATATAATAATAATTGAGTTATCCTCCCACGCAAAAAGGTCCGGAACATTGTTTAAATAATCAAAATGTCAGAAAATGAAGAAAAAATTCGATTTTTTTCTTGGTTTTTTTATTATAACTTTAAAAGTATTCATTTCCGAGAAAAGTTGCACTGACATAAAAGTTGCGTAATTAAATTTCCTAAAAGATAGAATTGGTTAAAAATTTTAAAAATTGTCACCCGTGTTGCAAAATAGCAATTGCGAAAAATCCATAAAAAAAAACAAGTATTTGCATTTTACGTTTTTTAATCATTTATGCTACACTTATGACCTTCATATTTCACGCAGTAAAACCTTATGATATAATATAATAAAACCATACAGTAAATTTCATTAAGATCGGTTTAATAGATTTTGAGAAAATAATTTTGCAATCCAGTTTTCGCAAAAAAAATTTTTTGCAGGACTGAAAATAAAGCAGATAGCAAGTTGAATTTTTTTTACGTATAGAAGAAAACTGTACCTTACATTTGCAATTTGCAAAATTAAAATCGGTTAATTAGTACGGCGTCAGGATTTTTTTAAACAAACATTAATTTTTGGTGTCACGCGCAGGACAGCGGATACGTTTACTCTGATTCGACATTCCAATGACCTGTCAAAAATTATCGAATATTGCGGTTGTGGACAAACAAATGTGTTGTTAATAATTGTTAAGTTGGTGTTTTAGTTTTTATTTTTGTGGGAACAGAGACAAAAGTAAGTTCATACTTGTAGTGACTCTTTAAATAGTTTTACTGTTTAAATGTACCCAATTACACATGCGAACTGGACGTTTTAAAGTTTTTGACAGTTGGTCATAATATTTGCTTATTGTCTGAATTAATCAAATTAGTTTGATTTTTGTGGAATTAAAATACAACAAAATATAGAGTAAGAAAATAATATATTGATAAAGATTGGTAGAAATTTTGTTGGAGATCAAATTGTGTAACATTTTACACTTTCCAAATAGAATATAAGGGAGCGTTCAAGTTACGTAACGCGATTTTTGAAGATTTTTAACCCCCCTCCCCCTTTGCGTAACGCGCTCTTATGGGAGTTTAACTATTGCGTAACGCAATGTTTGAAGATTTTTGACCCCCCCCCCCCAACCTGCGTTACGTAATACTTGAACGGTCCCTAAATACATATGTATAATTTTTCATTACAATACTAAAATATTTACACCTAAGTACCTGTTGCTTTTAAAAACTATTTAAAAAGTCACTACAAGTATAAACTTACTTTTGTCTCTGTTCTCAACAATAAAAACTAAAACACCAACTTAACAATTATTAACAATACAGTTGTTTGTCCACAGCCGCAATATTCGATAATTATTGACAGGTCATTGGAATGCCCAATCAAAGCAAACGTGTCCGCTGTCCTGAGCGTAGCACCAAAAATTAATGTTTATTTAAAAAAATTTCGGACGCCGGGCTAATTAACCGATTTTAATTTTGCAAATTGCAAATGAAAGGTACAGTGTTGTTCTATATGTAAAAAAATCAACTTGCTCTCCGCTTTATTTTCAGTCCTGCAAAATTTTGAAAAATTGCATTTTTTTTGCGAAAGCTGGATTGCAAAATTATTTTCTTAAATTCTATTAAACCGATCTTAATGAAATTTACAGTATTGTTTTATTGTATCTTAAAGTTTTTCTGAGTGAAAAAAGTAAAATGCGAATATGTACTTGTTTTTTATGGTTTTTTTTCGCAATTATTGCTATTTTGCAACAAGGGTGACAATTTATAAAAATTTTAACTAATCCTATAATATTGTAGATTTAATTACGCAACTTTTATGTCATTGCAACTTTTCTCGGAGATGAATACTTAGTTATAATCAAGAAACGAAGAAAATAATCGAATTTTTTCTTACATTTTTGACATTTTGATTATTTAAACAATGTTCCGGACTTTTTTGAGTGGGAGGATATCCAATTATTATTATATGAGTTATTTCCAAGCAATTTTTGCAAAAAAGTATGAGTCACCTCTCAACATCCATCTCAAAACAGATGCCCCCTGGACTATAAATTATTTGGTCGATCTGTTTGAAATTTATACACTGTAACTCTCAACTGCCATATTTTGGACTGTTACTTAATAATTAAAAAAATTCTTGGTAAGGTAAAGTTTTCATCCTAATAGCAACATTAATAATATTGAAAAATATTAAAAATATTACTAAAAGATTTTTAAATGAAAACTTGTTGGTCCATTTCCCTGGTAACACCTCCATGGCTTCTAAAATTTGCAAGCCAGATGGATGCTGAAGCGAAGAAGATAAGAGGGAATTCAAAAAATTTACAATTCACGACCCCGTCTGTTCAGCTGGTAAATTCCAACAGAAAATGGACCTAGTTACTCAAAGGAATAAAGACCAATATAAAAATAAAATAAAAATTCCATTTTTATTCAGTTTCAATGCGAAGGCAAAACCATCTTATTTTTCACTTAGAACAGGGAGCGCAGTCCAGCACTCTGAATCGACGATTTTCGACTCTTATTAGAGTCATCATCGGAGAGGCGTAGGCCTGCTGCTCTCTACTCGAAGTGACCAAACCATGAAAGTTTATCCCCACATTGCAACTGACGTCAGTGGCGTAGCTGAAGATTCAGGGGCCTCCCCGCGACAATTTTTGTGGGGCCCCTTATTATAAACATAACGACAGCATAACAGTGTAATTACTAAAATATGTGTAAATGACAATATTTGGCCTTTCTTTAATAAGTCGTCATGAGTTAGTGTTAATATATTTTTTGGGAATAGACATGAAAACCTATTATAAGTACCTTAATCCGACAAACCTATTAGTAAGTTGTTGCAATATTATATCTAAATTTACATTGAAAACATTAACTTCAAACCTTTTTTTGATAAAAATTATTTTTTTTGTCATACCGGTTTAATATTGTGTATTTATTATTTAGTTACGAACCACATAATGGTAGGTACTTTATGCCGCGCGGGCATAAAGAAATTACATATTGCAATAGAAAACAAAAAAAAATCAAACATTTCATTTAATCCAGTATTATTTTCTGCCATCCATTGTTGAAATTTAGCTTATTCCTTGTCGTACGTTTCTTTGGATTTTTTCGGTAACAGATTCTCAGTCGCTTCTTTTGGCTTTTTCTATTTCTTCAGAAATATTGAATTTCTCTTGCGTTCTAACTTTTTTGACAATGTCACATAGGAAAACTGTGTGTACGTTAATAACAAATTGCTAACCAACATCACTTTCCTAGCAACGGTACTAAATACCTGCTGTGATACAATATTACTTCTAATTAATATAAAATAAAATTAAAACTTTAATAATTTATGCAATGAACCGGTATGACATAAAGTTTTGTATGCACCACGTGATTATTGATTATTAGATGATTATTAGATGTTTATAGCCTCGGGCGACATAATTATAAACTCTCGGGTCAGAGGCCCTCGAGTTTATAAGCTTGTCGCCCTTAGGGTATAAAAATCTATTTGCCCTTGAGATACATAAATAACTATTTCGTCCCAGCTGAGCTCATCGTAAAATTTTGTTATAAGTATGTACGTTTTATCCTTTTATTTTTAAATTTCGGTATAATACCCCACCAATAAAGGGAGACCGTCAACTCTGCCGTTTCATACTGCCAAAGTTTTGATACTTATTAGATTAATAAAGTTAAGTATTTTAGATTGAATAGTAATGTTAACGACAGATTCAAAATTATTCATATGCCTAATAATGCTTTAGCTTCTAATTTTTTATCGTGTTGTAGATAGCAATGAAATTTTCGTTAAAGATTTCATTAGTTATCGGAAAGCTCGAAGCAGAGCCATAACAGCATCATGTCTGGATAACCACCGGGTTTCATAGAACCTTTTAAGTGTTTTTAAACACGATGAATCTAAAGTCGTAATAGTAGGTACATAGTACATCCCATCTTTTAATACTTGCACTAAAAAAAACATAATCTTTTAATTATATCCTAAAAAAAGCAACTCATGTACACCAGCAACGGCATCATTCAACACTATTAGGTGCAGATTATGGGATGCACAATGAATGTCAATGAACATAGGAAGCTATTTTTTCCATGTCAGTTATGCGCCTTTGTACGCCTGGATATAGGTACACCACTCATAACGCTTGCCCCATCATACCCCTTTCCTCTGCAGTTGTGTATGAAGAGGTGCTTTAATTGTATAAATTTTCAAAATTTCATTTATAAGACCCTCTGCACTCTGCACTCTGGTCTAATATGTGAATAATTCCCAAAAATTTTTAAACAACTTCTGCTTTGGAAGGTAAATTATCTTCATCGCAAGTTATTTTTACATACCAGAAAATAAAACTAAGCTGATCATGTTTTGAATTATCTTGAGTGGTATCAAGAATTTTTGAATAAAAACAACTTTTTTTTAATTAAATTAATCAATTTGTTTTCAGTTTCTTGAGCCAGCAAATTTATAACGTCGTTTTGTATTTGGGAGCTAATGTAATTTGTTTTTAAGTTATTGTTTTTATCGATTAATTTAGCTAAAACACAATATATTTAGCTAGTAAAAGAACCACCGACAAAAAATTTTTTGGGGCCTTTTTTGGACTCACTTTCATTTAAACTACCAACATGTCCAGGAAATGCTAAATTGTACCCGGAAAGAGTAAGAGTTACGTCAATTACCCGCTTCATTACTTCCTTCCAAGTTTCCTATTTTGATGCTTATTAGGAAAATATATTTTGGTCCCCAATTTAAAGAAAGTAGAAGTATTAAGCTTGAAGGCTTTAAGGGGCCCCTCCTAAGGTCGGGGCCCCCCGCCTTGCGGGCCCGGGCCTGTCAGCTACGCCACTGACTGACGTGTATGGAGTAGATGACTAGCGTCGTCTGGCAACTGAAAGGTAAGGTAAAACTTTTATAAATCCTAAAATTTTTTCGGCCCGGGCAGATATTATTCTAGATTTTTGAATCATATAAATATGATCGGTTTAGAACGTCTTGCGGCGTTGTCCGATTCCCAAATTCCATTCCTTCGTATTTTGCCACAGGTTTTTTGGATCATTCTCAACAAAAAAGGTCTTTTGTAATGTTTCTCATAAGTTGGCCGTTTTCGAGTTATAAACAAATTAAAACTAAAAATAAAAAAAGTGAAAAATGACGATTTTAAAGACTCAGAAACATAAGTGAAAAATATCATTTATTTAATTTAGTAACTAATTTATACATTCATAAGTATGGTAAAATATTTATTGTAAAATAATTTAAAGTTATTAAATTCAATTGAATTGTACTAGCATACGATTTATTTTAATCTTTAATTACGTTTTTATTTTCATATTTGATATTTTAGTGCATGTTTCTAAAACCAGATTATAATGATTTTTTTTGTAAAAGATTTTTTAATAAAAAATCCGCAAAAAGTTATATCTATAGATTTTTTTAAAATATCTAAAAAACTTAACATGCTAGGTACATACAACCTTATACCAAAAGAAAGGTTGTAATATTTACTACAAAATGCAAAACTAATATACAGGGTGTCCCATTTAAAAAAAATGAGAAAATTTTGTATTTGCAAATAGTGATCACACTGTATATTTTATGGCTAAAAGTAAAAGATATTAAATTATTTAAAAATAACACTATATTATAAAAACTTTGACCTATCACTTAAATTCTTATTACCTTGGAAACATAATCCACAACCCTATAAATATTACCATTTTTCTCAATAAAAATGTAAATATTTCGAAAATTATTAACTTTAGGCCTATAAGACCTTATATAAATTTTTCATATTTTTAAATAATATATTCAAAAATGATTTAATATATAGGGTGTTCCATTTAAAAAAATGCAACTTCGGTTCATACCGTCGTTCTGACTCACCCTGTATAATCGAAAATAATTTTAAATTATAGACGTCTTTGATACACATTAATTTTGATTTAAACATTTTTTTGTATATCCTATAGTTTAGCCGTAATCAAAGAAAACCAGAGGTTTGGAGCACCCTGTATATCTGGCTTTAATTCAACGTTCCAATGAACAGACCAAAGAGCCAATAAACTGAGTCTCTCGTTTCCCATTTTGTTTCTAGGTAAAGTTTTTACTCGCTTGCTTGATTGTTGAGAACAAAAATGTTCTACAGTGGCCGTTGTGAAAGGGATAGTTGCCAAAATTGTAAGGAATTTGTAAATGTTTTGGAAAAAAATCTTTATTACAATAGGTTTGTTCGTAGAACGATCAGCAACCGTTGCCAACCATCAGACGCATGCGCGTTCGTAGTCTACGAACGCTAACTGTTAACTGCGCAACGCTAACTGTTCACTGCGCATGCGTCTGATGGTTGGCAACGGTTGCTGATCGATTGGATCGTACTACGACTGTTCCATTACGCGGAGAACTTCGGTATTTAGTTTAGTTATTGCAGTTACACCATAACATATTCAGCATTTATTATTGCTGTAAGGAAAGTGTAGTTGGAGTACCTAATACGCAGACAAATTTTCTAGCCATTTTTATTTTTCTGTAGAGGTAAATCCAGGTAAAAGAATTTGAAAGGCTGATACAATAGTTCCGTTTTTGGTAAACCTGATTTTTAAATTGGATATAAGTTGATCCGTCTACTGAATAAAAACAGAAATAATCTTTCTGAAAAAATAATACTTTTGTCCACTTTTCCAAAAATAAAAACTTGGGGATAAACTTGCAGCCTTGGTAAAACAGCTGAGGCAATTTTGGGAGGGGTCCGGACCCCATGGACCCCCCCCCCATTGGCTACGTGCCTGCAAGTATCTGAATTGTGACACACGCATAAACAAGTACATAAAACAACCATCATAGGTATTATTACATCTGACGGTGGCGTAGGAAAAACAAGATCTTTTGCCTTGCGAATTTCTTTGTAATTAATGTTTGGCCATACCACTCACTCATCTTTTCTCATTTTTTTACATATTGCACCTCCGCTCAAAGAGTGTCATAAGTCAAAAAAGCAAAGGTTCGAGAAAACGACGTTTAAAGTTTGTTCTACAACATTTTCGGGTTTAATTCAAAAACTATTAAAATTAGAATCATAACTATTTTAGTCAGTTACAATGGTTTTTGAAGCTCTATAAAATAGAGTATTAAGTATATTAAAAATATTAAAAAAAATATTTTATCGCCAACCGTCACTAAAGTTATTCATTATTGTACTCATTTGACGCCATTTGCGGCAGTAAAGTAACACTTTATTGTACTGAAAGAAGAATTTTACTTTACCTGCCGCGATTAATCAAATTAACCCAGATTGAATATAAGTGGTCGATGGCACTAATCGAATGGCGAGAATTTGAGTGAACTTAAAATTTATTTACATTAACTATTAAAAATTCCCGACACCAATAGGTAGAAGGGAATTTGATTATATATATATATATATATATATATATATATATATATATATATATATATATATATATATATATATATATATATATATATATATATATATATATATACAGGGTGTCCCGAAAAGAATGGTCATAAATTATACCACACATTCTGGGGTCAAAAATAGTTCGATTGAACCTAACTTACCTTAGTACAAATGTGCTCACAAAAAAAGTTACAGCCCTTTGAAGTTACAAAATGAAAATCGATTTTTTTCAATATATCGAAAACTATTGGAGATTTTTTATTGAAAATGGACATGTATAATTCTTATGTCAGGAACATCTTAAAACAAAATTATAGTGAAATTTGTCCACCCCATAAAAAATTTATGGGGATTTTGTTCCCTTAAACCCCCCCAAACTTTTGTGTACGTTCCAATTAATTCATTATTGTGGTACCATTAGTTAAACACAACGTTTTTAAAACTTTTTTGCCTCTTAGTATTTTTTCGATAAGCCAGTTTTTATTGAGATGCGGCTTCTTTTTTAATATATTTACGTAAAAATTTTATGGGGGTTTTGTTCCTTTAAACCCCCCTAATGTTTGTGTACGTTCCAATTAAACTATTATTGTGGTACCATTAGTTAAACACAGTGTTTTTAAAACTTTTGTCTCTTAGTCTTTTGTTCATAAGTCACCTTTTATCGAGATGTAGCTTCTTTTTCAAAATATACCTAAAAATGTAAATTATAAATAAATTTTCAGATTATTAACAGGTCTCTATAACCGTACTTAACCATATACAAATATGTGGTGGATTCGACAAATATTCAAAATATCTCGATAAACACTGGCTTATCGAAAAAGTACTAAGAGGCAAAAAAGTTTTAAAAATAATGTGTTTAACTAATAGTGCCACAATAATAATTTAATTGGAACGTACACAAAAGTTTGGGGGGGTTTAAGGGAACAAAACCCCCATAAAATTTGTATGGGGTGCACAAATTTTACTTAATTTTTTTTTTAAGATATTGCTGTCGCAAAAATGCCACATGTCAATTTTCAATAAAAAATCTCCTAGAGTTTTCGATATATGAAAAAAAATCGATTTTCATTTTGTAACTTCAAAGGGCTGTAACTTTTTTTGTGTGCACTATTGTATATAGGTAAGTGAGGTTCAATCAACCTATTTTTGACCCCAGAATCTGTGGTATAATTTATGACCAATCTTTTCGGGACACCCTGTATATATATATATATATATATATATATATATATATATATATATATATATATATATATATATATATATATATATATATATTAAAAATATACACAATTTTCGTTACTACCAATTAAATTTATGTTAAGAAGTGAAATTCTGTAGTATTTTGTAAATATATAAATAAATTAATTAATTGATAAAATAAATTAAAACTTTACCGATTTAGTAATTATTCAATATTGATAACTATCGATTAAGAATCGAAAGCGGCCATCTTGCAAAAGTTATCTGTCATCACTGTCATGAAACTATTATGACGTCTAAAATTTAAAAAGTTCTTAAATTGTAAATTGCAAGTAAGTGTTAAAACCAATATCAAATTATTGTAGAAAGTGAAATTGCAGATAAAATATATTTTGGCATTATCCAAACTGTCCAGCTTTCAGTACTTCATTTTCCAGATTTTCATTCAGGGTTTATTAAAATTAGAGATGATTAATTTTATGAAATAATGAAGATAATCAGATTAAAAAAATTGTGTAGTGTTATAATGAGATTGTAAAGAAGTTAAATAAACGACAGATTTTTATTCAATTTATTTTATAAATTTTATATTATTTTTAAATAATTACGGAGCCCAAACTCTTACGTAGTCAACTTTAAGGTGCGAATCATCGGAATTCAAATTCCAAGTTGATTTCCAATCAAGTTATGTTGGCGATAAAATTTTGTATGCACCACGTCAGTAAAGACTCTTTATCGAAATCGTCTGTTACTCGCCTCGCTCGCTCTTCTCGTAATATCAAGACTTGTTCTATAAAGAGTCACTTTACTGACTTGGTACATAAATAACTATTTTTGAGTTGTGACACTATACAGATAGAATAACGAAAAATTTACGAAATATTATTTATCAAAAGTTGACACTTGCAGTACAGAATATAATATCATTATTATTATTATCTGGTTAACAGACATTAAAAACAAAATACTGCAAAAAGAAAGATAAATAAGTGATAAATGTGTCACTTTTCTTGAGCACATACGCACGCAGATTGTTTTGAATAAAGTAATCACATATACTGTCTTAAGGGGGGGGGGGGTATGGTTTGAAATATTTAATTTTTTTATTATTTCAAATAAAAGTGCATACTTTCAAGAATACTCTCTGAAAATTTCAAAATAATCGGAGTAAAATTACCAGAGATACAGGGTGTTGAATATCCCGCAATTTGTAGATTACTCCGCAATTCAAAAAACATATTCCAATGTTCATCACTTTACGATTTGGCAGACAAATACGAAGATGAAGATGCAGTTGTCAAAACTTTAAATGCATTTTTCTCAAAACTGCTTTTTCAAATGCGGTGGACATTGTAACTGAAAAACTACTTGACCGATCTACCTGAAATTTTGCATATATTTTCTTTAGACATTTCGTGAGGTAACAACGTCGAGATATTTTTCGTTTTGTGCTTATTTTTTGTTCAACAATATTAAATCTGTTGGTTTTCACAAAATTTTTATCAAAAATTTCGTATTTTTGACTTCTGAGTGATACCAAAAATTCAAAAATCATTAAAAATAAAAAAACTCGACGTTGTTACCTCGTGAAACTCATAAGCTAATTAAATCTTTTTGAATTTTTTGTTTCGTATGATCCAGTGATGAGTTCTGATGTCCACCGCAAAATCCATTTTTTTTAGCTGCCTGCCAAAATTTGTCGCCAATGGCTTATTTTTCAATATTTTGGATTGAATTTTTTCTTAAATATTCTTTGAACTGTACTTAATATGTTTATTTAATTTAAAAATAAAATAATTCTACCATAGCTTCGAAAAAAAAAATCACAAAAATGTGCTTGATAATGTTGATTTCAAACCATACCCCCCCTTAAGGGGCTATCCTAGTGTAAAAGTACGAAATCATAAACTTTTTTGGGAATTTCTAAAGTAAAAAGTACTATTAATTTATATTATACAAGTAAACATAAAACTGATTTCTTGCTTTTAGTTTCGGGTTTAGGGTTTAGGATTTCGTTAAAACTTTAATTATATAGTACTCAACGGAATTCTCAATATTGATATAATATAATGAAACATCGAAAAAATATTTATTTTCCGAAGATGTTCTATCATTCTATCATATTATATGTATCTATAAAACAGTTGGCGGTTGAATGTTTTGGGAATAATATGCTTCCAGGTAAATACTTCCAATCTCCGCTACTGATTTTTTATATTGGTCTTGGCCAAGCCCATTCCATAAAGTATCTTTTAAAATTATAGTCCGGGAGATTAAAAAAAATTACCACGGCTCATCAAATCAAACCCTATTTTAATATTCTTGATCGCCAACCGTCACTAAAGTCATTCATTATTGTACTCATTTGACGCCATTTGCGGCAGTAAAGTAACACTTTATTGTACTGAAAGAAAAATTTTACTTTACCTGCCGCGATTAATCAAATTAACCGAGATTGAATGTAGGTGGTCGATGGCAGTAATCGATTATTTATTTGAGTGAACTTAATTTATTTACTTTAATTATTGAAAATATTGTACACAATTTACGTTATTATTAATTAAATTTATGCCAAAAAGTGAAATTCTGTAGTATTTTGCAATTATATTCATATATAATTAATCAAAATTTTACCGATTTAGTAGTTATTCAATATTGATAACTATCTATCGATTAAAAATCGGAAGCGGCATGCAGAAGTCACCCGTCATCACTGTCATATTTAAAAAATTTAAATTGAAAATTGTATTTATTATAATAAAAGTGTTAAAACGAATATCAAATTATAGTACAGTAGTGCTGCTTTGGAAATGGAAGAAATTACATGAACGCCACCTGAAATACGCAAGAAATCGTTAGAGGCAGTTTCAGAGCTT
The DNA here is from genome assembly GCF_917563875.1 of Diabrotica virgifera virgifera. Taxonomy (NCBI): domain Eukaryota; kingdom Metazoa; phylum Arthropoda; class Insecta; order Coleoptera; family Chrysomelidae; genus Diabrotica; species Diabrotica virgifera. The sequence continues at coordinate 26,341,066 of NC_065452.1, forward strand.
CTCCCAGCAAAATCCATCGAAAAATACAATAGGCAATATGACATATTTGAAGCATGACGTGAAAAAAATTGTATTACAAATTATAGTGAAAGTGTTTTACTAGCATATTTCTCTGAATTGCCTAAAGAATATTCTCCATCGGCTATGTGGTCCTATTATTTAATGTTAAAGGCAACTTTGACCACAAATAAAGACATAGATATAAGCAATTATAAAAAACTTACAGCTTTTTTGAAACAAAAAGGAAGGAATTACATTCCCAAAAAATCAAAAACCCTGCCGCAAGAAGAAGTGCTAAATTTCTTATTAAATGCACCTGATAACGATTATTTTTAATGATGAAGGTAATTCAACAAAAATAAAATTACTACATATTACATATTATATTGTACGTAAAGTTCTTTTTCATATCCTTGAATCTACCATGATTTATGTATAATGTCTTTTCATTTAATGTCAATTATTTTTTTTTACATTTTTTACTTGCCTATTTGTTCTTTTTATACCTAATATAGGCCGTGCCTAGCAAGTGGTTGCGTAGGCTAGCGGTATGTGTATCTAGCTACGGACGTGTCAGTACTTGGTTCGAATCCCCCGTAAGGAAAACTTTTTTGTTTAATATTAATGGTTATTGACATACTTAGACTATTATAAGGACTAAGTACACACACTCTTTTTTCATTAGAAGGATATAATTAAGTAAGTGTTAATGTTTTTTATGATTGGCGATAAAATTTTGTATGCACCACGTCAGTAAAGACTCTTTATCGAACTCGTCTGTTATTCGCCTTGCTCGCTACGCTCGCTCGGCTCATAATATCAGACTCGTTCGATAAAGAGTCACTTTACTGACTTGGTACATAAATAACTATTATTTTAATAATGTCAGACTTTTTCTGTTTGTATTCATTCGTTCATTAATTAAGTATTTTAATTCCTAGGGATTATAGCTAAAGGCGGGTGCTCACTTGTCAGTTTCGCTGACGCAGTCTAACTGATTCAGTGATCCTGAACAAATAATGAACATGAGAACACCTTTTCATTTTAAATGATCAGTACATTCATACTTTCAGTTAAAGTGAAAGCCAGTTCTACTTTTTATCATTATTGACTGATCATGGTCGCATAATGAATAGAAACTGAAGCGCAAGAACATTACATTTTCGTGATTTGTTCAATGTGGCAAGTTTTGAGAGCAATTTTGGAGTAATTTCTTTCAATATACATAGTTGCACTAGCACCCCATATATTTCTGCGAAATATTCAGGACCTGCTCCAACATCTACGACGTTTTCTTTTCTTTCGATTCACTGGAATATTCTGTAATTCATTTACTAATCATTGTAAACATACTTCCCGAACAGCTGGTTTCAATTTTTTTTAACCATTTTCATTACCACGATATAAAATGTTTGGGCTAACTGAGGACTGAATGGAGCAAAACATGGAAACGTGTGAATGCAATGGTCACTTTTTATTTTTCATTATTAATGAATCAGCCAGACTGCGTCAGCGAAACTGACAAGTGAGAACCCGCCTTAACGCCATGACGTTCAAAATACTATTCTTGGCGAGGTGGATTACTTCTCTGTCATTCATAGCTTGCTGTCTATCTTTGCTTCTGTCGTGACTCTTTTCCATTTCTTCCTGTCCTTGCAATCAACTTTCCAGTCTTCTACAATCATTGCTCTTATGTCTTTCTTCTACATCATCCAGCCAATCTTCTTCTAGGTCTTCCTCTACACCTTAGCCATAGTGGTGTCCAGTACGTTATACTTGTTAACATATCTGATTGTGGGCGTCTCTGTATATGTCATATCCATCCTAAGCGAAGAGATTTTCTGTACCTGACATTTTCTCTCTTTAATTCTTCTTCAACTTCAGCATTTGTTTCTCTATTCTATATTGTTCTATTTCTCCCTCTCTTGTTACATTGTGGCCCAGTATTATTCTCATTATTTTTCTTTCAAATTTCAGATGATACAGCGATCATGGCTGAAAGTATCGACGATCTACAATTCCTTATAGATCATGTCACTAGCACTAGAGAATGCTTCAATAACGAACTTGGCATAAATACATCAAAGACAAAATTACTTGTGGTTAGTAAACAAGACGATGGCCCTAGTCAACAATGAGCCGATTACAACTATTTTTGGATAAACGAGACAGTAAATCCTGATGAATAAATTAAAACTGGTATAGAAATTGCAAGAGGAGCATTTATGAAGGTTAGATCTATACTATGCAATTCTCAGCTGAATTTACAACTAAGAATTAAGACTTAGGTCTAGCGGCTGATCCACTACTTTGTGCCCTGTAATTTGGGTTGCCTATATGAACTTGAATCGTTTTGCTGTATTAACCACTTTAAAAATTCACACTGTAGGGCATGACTGAATCAAATATGTAGTACCTTTTTTGTAGATGTATTTAAAAATGAAACTGAAAAGTTATTACTATAAAGAGTGATCTGTAGGTACCTATGTATAACTGTGGCTATGCTTGACTTAAAAAAACAATTAGATATAAAAAATCACAAATTTTAGTAAATTTGGGAAAATATCATAAATACAAATATGTACCAACGTTGAAAAGTACTTACTTAAACACAAAGTATTTAAATACTAAAAATGTACCCAAGTTCTTGGGTAAATTTTTTTCTTAATCATTCACCCTTTTTGTACATTTCATATTTTTAACTTGATATCGGAGCTAAGGCCGTATTTCGAAATTTAAATACTTATTTCTACGTATTTAAATACTTTGGACTTTAGAGCATTTAAATACCAAGTACTTATTTATAATTATTATAGAGTTGGTAGTTAAATACTTACTCTAAAGTCCAAAGTTTTAAATACCTACTTACAACAAAGTATTTAAATTTTGAAATACTGCCCATCAGCTCTGATACCAAGTTAAAAATATGAAATGTGCAAAAAGAGTGGATGATTAAGAAAAAAATACCAAAAACTATCAAATTTAATAAAATTTGTGATTTTTTTTATATCTAATCGTTGTTTTATTTTAGTCAACCATATAGCTACAGTATAGGTACATACATATTATCACTCTTTATAGTAATAACTTTTCAATTTCATTTTTAAATACATCTACAACTTACTTTTACTTACTTTACTGTAATATGTATATACGGATGTGAAACCTGGATCATGAAGGTTAATATGGTGAACAAATTAGAAGCCTTCGAGATGTGGTCATATCGTATAATGCTCAAAATATCATAGGTTTAACGTTCAACGCATTTGAAATATAGAAGTCTTAAACAGAATAGGTCAATGCGAAGGTGACTTGACGAAGATGATAAAAAAGAGAGAACTTGAATATTTGGGGCATATAATGAGAGGTAGCAGATACTGAAAATCAACTGAAAGAAAGAGAGAAAAAGAGGAATTGGTGTGAAGAAATACTTATGACTCCGAAACCTTCGTCAATGGCTTGTCAGCAGATGAATCGTTATATGCCGAGCAAGAACGAGAACAATATCGGCAAAGTGTCATGGAAGCTAAAGGTCCCGTCATTTGAGAAGGCACTAATTTGCATATTATTGCACTTGTATAGAAGTCAAACTTTGAAGTGTCTTCCTAAACCACGCCTTAGCATTAAATAATTTCAATACTCAGTAGCAAAATTCAATGTCAGTAATCCATCACCAACTTTAACCCTTTCAGACCTGGTGTCCATTGCAATGGACATACATTTACGTAAGCTGTTACAACAAAATTAAATTCCTGTAAATTGCTGACAACTACATATTTCTTATTTTGCATATCTCAGTTACTACTAAATATAACACTTATTAATTTAGTTTGAATCATAGCCAAGTTAAGTGCTGTTAAAGATAGTGTGACATGGCGAATTCACGATATCCTGGAAAGCCTAAGTAAATATCATGTTTCTTCACGTTGTAAATTTGTTATATGTAACCAAATATTATTTTATACAATAGTAGACATATCAATTTATAAACTACTTTTTCAACATAGATAATTTATTGTTGTTTTTTGTTGATAACAAACATTAAAACATGATGTCCATTGCAATGGACAACAGGTCTATATTGAAATTTTTGTTTCAAGTTTTAATCCGGATAATCTAAAAGATTAAGAGATTTTAATGCCCTATTTATATGATGATGATGAATTAAAACAATTAGCTGATAATGTACTGTCTCAAACTGAAAATCAATCAGAGATCCATCTAATTTAAGTGGAAAAACTCATAAAAAAAAGCATTGTCGTCCCAAAATATCAACTCAGAATTCAACCCACACTCCAAAAAGATCCAGAGTTGAAATTAGAACACTGAAGGAAATATGCATAGATAAAATAGATCATTTAGCATATTACGATAACAAAAAGAAAGCATCCAGATGCAAAAATGTTTTGTGTAAAGGGAAAACTCATGTTTTGTTTGAAAAATGTAATGTACATTTCTGGACCTCGGAGGTAAACTACACTATGTCATTTCGAGCAACTGTGTTTGCAATAAAGTTTAGAGCACTTAGAATGTTAATAAAAATCTGATATATCCCATAATTGGTTGAGACCATATTATAATGATAATATATATCCAATTTGTATAATCCAACTAATAAAATAAGTGGATTAAAGGAACTTCTTCAAAATAACACCATATCGACATAGTGTAGTTTACCTCCCGAGGTCCAGATTTATGTTTTGTAAAAGACAAAAATTGTTTTAAATAGTTCCGTTTAAATTATTTAACATTTGCTGATGTAAATATAATATATTTAAAAACAATATTGTATGTGACTTGTGACTATTACCCTAAATTCTTATTATAGTCCCAATGACCATTACAATGTACATTCTGTCAAATGACTACCTATTCAATAGAAAATGTTTTTTTCTGCAGAGAAAAAATCAGGTCTGAAAGGGTTAAAGACGGTTCTTAGACCATTTTTAGATGCGCCATAATATGCAAATTAGTGCCTTCCCAAATGACGGGACGTCTACCCACCCCTACAATTTGGCACGGTATTCAAAGAAGAAAGTTTGTTACAATTATCATCACATCACAACTCAAAAATATAACGATAGTGTTTGTAGCTGTTATAAGCCTTCATATAAAACTTTTGAAAAACAGTAAATATGCCCTGAATATACAATGAAGTGCAATAGCGACCCAAGAAATCAAAATCCCGTTTCACCAATTTTGTATCACTCCAAATAAATATGGTCCACGAACAAAAGTACGTAATTAAAGAATCCGTGCTCTAAAGCAGCTATCGTAATATATCGATCAGTTTTAAAAAGTAAAAAAGGTCATTACTCCGGTTCAAATCTAATGATGCGGACACTTTTCCACACCATCTCCCGAACTAATCGCCAAGTTGAAGTTAGCACGAATTTGTAGATAATGCACGTCACAGCACACTGTTGCCATAGATATACAAAAAGAATTGGATAGCTTACTGGAAAACGTGTAAAGCACATTTTTTTGATCAATTATTATTTTCTACCTTTCAATCTGTTATAAATCTACATGTGTGGATACAAAATAATCTATAGACAGTTTTCTATAAAACAAAAGTATGTTAAGTACGTATACAAGGTGCATTGATATTCTAAATCCGGAACATTATTTTATTGACGTTTCGACTTCCACTTCGGAAATCGTTGTCGAAATACATTTTGGTTGTCGAAATACATTTTGGGAAAAAAGTGCAAAAAATAAAAACAATTGACAAAAAACTAAGTTTTCAATCTAATAGCACATAAAACAACACCAAACGATGTTACTCTACATCCTACCAGATTGAAAACAATGGGAACCTTCTCTGGTAACACCTCCGAGTCTTCTACAATTTGCAAGCCATAACGGATGCTGAGACTAAGGAAGATGAGGGAACTTTACAATTTATAATTCACGTCCCATCTGCTCACCGCGGTCAAGTTCCAACGAGAATGGTTCCCTTCGTACTCCAATCAGCATGTAAATCAAAAATGAATAACCATTTTCAATTTCGTTGCAACACGAAACTACAGCCGCATCATTATTCTAGTCCAATCACAGAGTGCAGCATGCACTTGAAAATGGTTATTCATTTTTGAAAAAAAATTGAGTTTCTAATTTAAATTCTTTCGAACCCCTATTGATAACTTACAGCCATCATATTACGCCTCGAAAAACTCTTTAACACGACTGAAACGTGTGCTACATTTCGTTAGGATCAGTTTTACAGCTTTTGCATAATAATTTGGCAATCCAGGGTCCGCAAAAAATTGGAAATTTGCAAAATTATGCTGGGCCCAAAATAAGCACTTCAAAAAGTCGAAAATGTTATTTTCCATATAAAAGAAAGGCTCAAACTTTCAAGCACACTTTGAAAAATTGAAATCAGTCAACTAATAGAGCCTAGGGAATTTTAAGTTATGGTGGTGGGGGTAGCCCCAGCGCGTACCGAGTAAAAACTAAATCGGCTAGTTCAAAAGCATAACTCACTCCAAAAGTTGCATTTTCTCGGCTTCCTATCATCCGATGTTGATCTTTTTTTTAAATAGATATCTTAGACGAGAAGGATTTCAAATATAATATTTTAAAACACCTACATACTTAATTGCAAAACGGGAAATTTGCAATAAACGTTTTGCTCAGCACGTCGAAGGGCTACCCTTCTTCTTATTCATGTACCATGTCCTTTCAGAACGTTGGTTACCATCATAGCTATCTTAATTTTATTCACTGCCACCCTAAATAGCATGCTAGATCAACACCATAGCAATCTCACAATTTCTTCAACCATGAGGTTCTTCTTTGTCCTGGACTGCGTTTGCCTGCTATTTTTCCTTGCATAATATTTTGTAGCAACCTATATTTGGGACCTCTCATTACATGTCCGAAATACTCCAGCTTTCTCTGCTTGATGCTTTTTATGATCTCAGTAGTCTTGTTGAGACGTTCTAGTATTGTGGGGATTCGAATCTTCTCCACCCAGGAAACCTTTAAAATTCTTTTATAGCACCACATTTCGAAAGCCTCAAGGCGATTTAGATCGATTTCATTCACAGTCCAGGACTCGGCACCATAAAGTAAGACCGAGAACAGGTAGTAGCGAAGATCCTAAATGCCAATTTTAGGTCTCTGTTACATATCACCTTGGACATCCTTCTAAAAGCGGCTCTAGCCTGCTCTATCCTAGATCTAATTTCGCCGTGACTTTCTGCGTTACAATTTAATTGCTGTCCAAGGTAAACGATTTCATCAACTTGCTCAAGTTTGGTACTATTTAAGACGGTTTTATATGCTGTTGTTTACTTATTACGAGTATTTTGGTTTTCCGTATGTTCAGATCCAGACCTGCCTCCTTACAACTACTCTCAACGACACTATCAAGTAGTGTTTGCAGATCTTCTTGACTAGAAGCTAGGAGTACTGTATCGTCCGCATATCGCAAATTATTGATGACTTCACCGTTCATAAGTATTCCTTCTTGTTTTTCAGAAAGTGCATTTCTGAAAATTCTTTCGGAGTACACGTTGAAACGCAAGGGTGACAAGAGGCATCCCTGCCGTACTCCTCTTTTTAAGAGCCTATGGTTCCACACCATCTACTAAAACTGATGTTGTTTGATTCCAATATAAATTTGAAATTATTCGAACATATCTGCCGTCCAAGCCAATGTCTTTTAGAGCTTCGATCAATATGGAGTGCTTAACACGATCAAATGCCTTTTGGAAGTCAATAAAACAAACAGTATTTGTCTACCGCCACTACCATAACTTAAAAACGTTCCATAATAGGCTCTTCTAGTTGACAGACGACTTCAATTTTTCAAAGTACGTTTGAGAGCTTGAGCCTTTCTTTACACTCTTAATTTTATTGTGTTTATTATTTCGCATTTTTTACCCATTTCTTGCAATAGTTCCGTGTTCGTTTTCTTCTGTGTCCATGCTATTCTAAGCATCCTTCCGTTTTTATTTTTCAGGAAAATATTTTCTGAATATTTTCCTGGCATCGACCGATGGTATGTTTATACCTGGGTAAACAGTTTACTTGTCGTTATCGACACTCACTTCATCTTTCCTCGTTAAGAGGTCGTTCAAAGCATACTTCGGTGTAATATTTAAATATATTTACCGACCAGTCGCCGGTGCGTTTTGATTTAATTCAGTTTTCTCATAAAGCCTCTTTGATAACGGGTAAACCCAGAAGCACGTGTCAGAGAATGGCAAGAGACTCTAATTTAATCAAATCGAAACCGTTTATTTTTATTTTGTATATGTAATAATAGTTTATACCTTTACTAGAATAAAATATAGATGTTAATAAGTTGATGCAATTACGAAGAAATAGGAGAACATTTTTAAACAATTTGTACTAGACTTAATTTTGAAAAACAGTAAAACGAGTTCAGCAGAATTTGACAATCACAACAAAACTTACTCATATCGGTCAGCAATTTTAACGCATAAAAAAGCAAATGTCTCAAAACCGAAATATCCACTCAGTGAATAAAAAAAAATATTGTTCTCAATACATAGAAAGGAATTTCCCACGTGGTTAGTAAGAGGAAAATAAGATTATTTACTGGCGAAATATTGGTAAACTCTAAATAAATTTAAATCTGCTTTCCAACTACTTCTGCATTGGAAACACTTGGGTCTGGAATATACAGTGTGGTGCAAATGTTTGGAATAAATTCGTTATTTCGTAAGCCAGCGACTTTAAGGAAAAATCCTGAGACAGGTCGATTTTTATTTTTAAATGATTTTTTTAAATATATATCATACTAGTGACGTCATCCATCTGGGCGTGATGACGTAATCGATGAATTTTTTAAATGAGAATAGGGGTCCTAGCTCATTTGAAATGTTATTGAATTCTCCATTCAGTAGTATATACGTTATTAAAGGAAGTCTAAGAAAAATGATTTCGAATTAAATTAATTGACACAAAAAGAAGAATTTATGTAATTTATTTAATTCAAAATACAATATACTGCTGCCAGAAAACAAAAAAATGTTTATTTCTTAAATTAAATGTTTAAACTGTCAAGGGGTATATGGGTGGCACCTTGAACATTGAAATTAAGCGAAAAGCAATGTTTATTTATCAAAAAACATTTTTTCTGTTTTCTGGCAGCAGTAGAATGTATTTTGAATTAAATAAATTACATACATTCTTCTTTTTGTGTCAATTAATTTAATTCGAAATTATTTTTCTTAGACACCCTGTATAAATAATTATGTCAATGTTTATATTACTGAATAGGGAATTGAATAACCTTTTAAAGCAGCTAGCACACGACCCCTATTCTCATTTTAAAAATATTATCGATTACGTCATCACGACCAAATGGATGACGTCACTAGTATGATATATATGTCAAAAAAGCATAATTTAAACATAAAAATCGACCTGTCTTAGGATTTTTTACTTAAAGTCGCTGGCTTACGAAATAACGAATGTATTCCAAACATTTACACCATACTGTATAACACAACCAAACTTATATGGAATCACCATGTATTTAAAACCAATATTTATTTCTTAAAAAAAACTTATTATTGTTATGAAGAATAAAGGTTTTTATTGAAAATAAAGAAACCAATAAGACAATCAGATAGCACATCTCGGTATACTACGTCAAAGTATATAAATATACTGTGACTACGTTTCAAAATATAGGCCGATGCCACATTATGCGTTTTGACCGGATGCGTTTCCGCCGGATCCGGTGAAAACGCATAGTGTGACAGATCGGTCCGGTTGCGTTGGAAACGGATGCGTTTTGAATCATCGGTACGCGCTTACAAACTGCACCAGACTAAACGCATAGTGTGAGAGGTCGGTCCGGTTGCGTTGGAAAAGGATGCGTTTTCACCGCATCCGGTGAAAACGCATAAGGCCGATGCCTCATTATGCGTTTTGACCGGATGCGTCGAAAACGCATCCGTTTCCAACGCAACCGGACCAACCTGTCACACTATGCGTTTAGTCTGGTGCAGTTTGTAAGCGCGTACCGATGACTCAAAACGCATCCGTTTCCAACGCAACCGGACCGATCTGTCGCACTATGCGTTTTCACCGGATGCGGCGGAAACGCATCCGGTCAAAACGCATAATGTGGTATCGGCCTTAAGGCCAACACATTATGCGTTTTGACCGGATGCGTTTCCGCCGCATCCGGTGAAAACGCATAGTGTGACAGATCGGTCCGGTTGCGTTGGGAACGGATGCGTTTTGAGTCATCTGTACACGCTTACAAATTGCACCAGACTAAACGCATAGTGTGACAGGTCGGTCCGGCTGCGTTGGAAAGGATGCGTTTTCACCGCATCCGGTCAAAACGCATAATGTGGCATCGGCCTAATGTGGCATCGGCCTTTAGAAAACCGTATCTTAATCCTATTACTTGTCATTTGTATTTGAGTAGTATGTATTGTTAAATTTCGAGACGTGAACATACTGAATAGCAGGTATAATAATTAAAAGTACAATAGATTAAAATTTATTAATTTCTACCTGGGCTGAAGACCGAAGGGGTAATAAGCTTAGGCCGATGCCACATTATGCGTTTTGACCGGATGCGTTTCCGCCGCATCCGGTGAAAACGCATAATGTGACAGATCGGTCCGGTTGCGTTGGAAACGGATGCTTTTTGAGTCATCGGTACGCGCTTACAAACTGCACCAGACCAAACGCATAGTGTGACAGGTCGGTCCGGTTGCGTTGGCAACGGATGCGTTTTCACCGCATCCGGTCAAAACGCATAATGTGGCATCGGCCTTAGATATGATTAAAATTTTCTAGAATATTTTGATAGATAGGTACTATACGTTATACACTGAGGTGCAAAATTAACCGGACACCTTAAAAATGGGTCATTTTTGATTTCTGGAATTTCCTAAACCTGTTGTCCGATTTAAGTGATTTTTTAATATGTTATTATAGCCTTATTCGTTAACAATATCGTTGTAATAATATTGTTACTAAACGGGGAAATTTTCATTGTATACCGGGTGTACCAATGAAACTGTGTTTTTTTCTCAAACTTCGCATCACCCTGTGGAATATTCTAACATTTATAAAATACTGAAATTAAAACCCAACTATAGATTCATGTTTTCTCAATATTCTGTTTTTTTATTCATTCGCTTATGTTGGACCATAAAAAAGTTAGGTACTTTAACAATTACCCAAGTTTTTCATGAATACATGAAAAATAATGACAGTTTGCTTTATAAACCTATGTCTGCAAATCCTTCGTTTCTGAGATAGAGGGTGTTGAAATTTTTCTTACAAACTGACGATTTATTTATTGCTTTAAAACCGCTTGAGATATGTAACTGAAATTTAATGTAGGCCAGGGTAATAAGACAAAAATATACCCTGTTCGTGACACTCGAGCAGCCAGGTTACTGAAGCGTTTTTTCGACAAGCAATACCTATAGGAACAAATTTTAACTATTTCCTGCGTAGGATCTATCGGCTATTTTTATTTATAAACAATTAACTGTCAAAAAATGGCATTTTTCCCTTTTTTTTTCAAATCAATGGAAAACAGTGAAACTTATGATTTTTTTAGTACAAATATCTTTGAGATTATGGAAAAAGCTTTAAAATGACATATTACAAAGTTTGATATACTCATTTATTGTTAATATAATTGCGAAAAAAGGTCGGAATTGCAAAAAAAATATTTTCGCAATAACTGCTGTAAAAATTAGTGTACAGGTTTAAAATTTTTGTCAAATGAGGGTTCTTTGTTGCTTAATATGTGATAAAAATTTCAAAGCGATTCATTCAATTGTTTAAATTTTATTCGAATTGTTTATCTCAGTGAGCATTTTTTTGCACTAACATAAGTCAGAAAAAAATGAGGTTAGAACCATTCCACAGGTGTCAAATGGAAGTGCATGAACTATATTTTCAACTTGGTTTAAAAAAAGCGAATAAAAAATGCATTTATTAGCAATAAATAATTATGCAAAAGTATCGTAAATCTTTCCTTATAAACTTTTTGAATAACTTTTTCCAAAAACATTAACTTTTTTACCCTGTTTTAAGTGCACAACTACCAAGTAATGTTATTTATATCATAATTGATAAAAAATTGTAATAAATATATATAATTTCTTATATAACAAAATAAAAAGTTTATAAGGAAAGATTTACGATACTTTTGCATAATTATTTATTACTACTAAATGCATTTTGTATTCGCTTTTTTAAACCAAGTTGAAAATATAGCTAATGCTCTCTTTCATTTGACACCTGTGGAATGGTTCTAACGTCATTTTTTTCTGACTTATGTTATTGTAAAAAAAATGCTCTCTGGGATAAACAATTTGAATAAAATTTAAACAATTGAATGAATCGCTTTGAAATTTTTATCACATATTAAGCACCAAGGAACCCTTAATATGACAAAAATTTCAAAGCTGTACACTAATTTTTACAATAGATATTGAGAAATTAATTTTTTTTGTAATTCCGACCTTTTTTCGCAATTATATTAACAATAAATGAGTATATCAAACTTTGTAATACGTCATTTTAAAGCTTTTTAGATAACCTCAAAGATATTTGTACTAAAAAAACCATAAATTTCACTATTTTCCATTGATTTGAAAAAAAAAGGGAAAAATGCCATTTTTTGACACTTAATTGTTTATAAATAAAAATGGCCGCCAGATCCTACGCAGGAAATAGTTACAATTTGCTCTTATAGGTATTACCTGTCGAAAAAACGCTTCAGTACCCTGGCTGCTCGAGTGTCATGGAAAAAACCTTATTACCCTGGACTAATGGGTTTTGAGACGTAGTTATTGTACAATTTTTGACATACAAGTAAGAATTTAATATTCACCATTGGCGCGCATACGGGTAATATGAGCGGTTATATTACCCGTATGCGCGCCAATGGTGAATATTAAATGCTTAATTGTATGTCAAAAAATGTGCAATAACTACGTCTTAAAACAGACCAAATTTCATTTGCATACCTCAACCGGTTTTAAAGCAATAAATAAATCGTCATTTTGTAATAAAAATTTCAACACCCCCTATCTTGGAAACAAAACATTTGCGGACATACCGTTTATAAAGCAAACTCTCATTATTTTTTAAGCAGAATTTCCCCTTAAAGTTGGCCATACTTATTTAAAACACCCTGTATTGATGAAAAACATGGCTAGTTGTTAAAGTACCTACCTTTTTTTATGGTCCAATGTAAGCGAATGAATCAAAAAACAAAATGTTTAGAAAACATAAGGCTATAGTTGGAATTTAATTTCAGTATTTTATAAATACTAGAATGTTCCACAGGGTGATGCGAACTTTGAGAAAAAACACAGTTTGATTTGTACACTCGGTATGCAATGAAAATTTAACTATTTAGCAACAATACTATTACAGCGATATTGTTAAAGAATAAGGCTATAATATTTATTAAAAAATAACTTAAATCGGACAACAGGTTTAGGAAATTCCAGACATCAAAAATGACCAATTTTTAAGGTGTCCGGTTAATTTTGACCCCCAGTGTAGAATATGTGCTTTGGTTGTAAATTGAACGAAAAAAATATAATATATGTACTCGTAACTTTTGCGTTCAAAAACGAAAATATGCCTTATGAGGGGTTATCGTTCAAGTTCAAATGGAAAAGATTATTGGTCTTGTACAGCAAGAAATGTCTCAGAGGGACATAGCTGCAGCGGTAGGCGTAACATAGGGCATTGTGTTAAAAACATATGCTAGGTATCAGGAGTTCAGAAAGCCAAAAAATAGAGCAATGCAAAGTCGCTAAAAAGTAACAACGGCTCGCCACGATCGTTTCATTGTCATGTCATCTGGAAGAGACCCAACCATTTCTCACCTGCAGCTTTAGGAAGCCACAGTTTTAAGTATTTCAGTTGAAACGATAAGAAAAAGAGTTCGTGCCCAAGAGGCATATAGCAGGAGACAGTTAAGGGTTTCCGAGTTATCCAGGCAGCACAAGATTCCTAAATTGGTCTCTTCAACACCAACACTGGAACATTCGGAATTGGCAAAATGTGCTATTTTCAGACGAAACCAGGATTTGTGTAAAATCAGATGCCGAGGAATTCCTGTACTTAGGGCTTATTTATATGCAGGCGGTTTGCTAACGTCGACGTCGCGGTTTACCTGAAAGTTTTACTTGGTATTAGCGTGAAACTTCAAAGGCGGCGTTAGGGTGAGATCAAGTAAAACAGGTAAACCGCGGAGTCGACGTTGGCAAACCGCCTGCATATAAACAAGCCCTTAGAATGCGAGGAAGACAAGCAATAAAGCAAAATGCCATATCTGTTTACATATTATGTACTAATACTGTTACAATATATTATATTGTAACGAAAGAGTCAGTTTCGATCGATCGCAAATAACGGTTGCGACTCGATGACGAGAGGATGGTTTCAATCTTCTAGCTAGATAATCCAGGAAGCGATTCTGCACCCGCTAGGAAAAATTATATTCTGATTCGGTTTTTTTGTACGATCTTACTCAAAAAGGACTCCTTTTAACAAATTTGCATGTTGCCACGTCCAAAAGTGCGTCAAAAATTGTTTAAACAATTTTTTTTAAACAAATTGCAAAAATCGGTTTTTTCGCCCCGAACAAAGTTCTTTTGGGGATTTTGTATCATTTTGAACAAAAAAGGTTTCTGCTAACTTTTCTCTATGCGCCGTTTTCGAGTTATAAACGATTTAAGTTATGAAATAACGCAAAAATTGCCATTTTCAACTCCGAAAAACAATATGAAAAAAGCAAAGTTTTGATGTTGCCAAAGGTCACAAATATTCTTCGAATATCCGTTAACAAAATCCTGAAGCATTTTAGTTCATAATATTAATTTAAACTTTAGTTTTTTCATTTTTAAACAAGCGCGTATTCAATGATTACACGCTGCCACGTGCTGTGTTTCTATATACATATACCGCATCTCTCTCACTCATGCTGAGTATACATACCTTGCTGGCGCTTATTTAAAAGGTAAGCACATTTTATTCTTGCTTTAAGTATCTAAAAAGTATTAATTTCTTTAATCTTCTATTTTGCCACCTTAAATTGAAACTATTATTTTTATTGCAGTCAAACGTACGATTTTTATATATCACGAAAGTACAATAGAAGTATCTACTAAATTCATTAATATAATTTTAAAGAAGTATAATATATAACAGTCCAACCCGCTTATTGGAATAGCCTTCATGCAAAGGAAAAGTATTCCTATAACCGGTATATTCTAATAACCGATCATTGGTGACTATAGGTTATTTTTTAACCAAGAGGAGTAAACTAAAAAGACAGATTCACACCCAAGAAAGTCACTAGAAAAGTCACCAAATACATCTTCTTTTTTGGTTGATCATGTCGGCCGTCAACGGTAATCCATAAATATTATATTACTACGTCGCTAAAGAGTTCTAAAACCAACTGCCTTTTATATAAAAGCAGACTAAAAATCTAAAAAGTAAAGGAATAACGCAGAAAACACAAAAAATCGCCGATATAACTTAATTAACCTATGAAATGCCAAAAATGTCAAAATTTGATAAATGTCATTAGTGTCAAATTTTTATAACAGTGGAGTAAACTTACCTGCGGTTGGACCAATTACAAACAAGCATTACAGCGCGGTAAATTTGAATCACTCCTCCTGGTTTAAAAACAAACTATAGTGGAAACGTTTCGGGACCGCAAATTTCTATTCCTTAAAGGGGAATATTCCTATAAACGGTATTCTAATAAGCGGGTTTGACTAATATAAATAAAATTTTTGTTTAGAAATATTTTTTATTAATCTCGAGCAATATTTGTAACAATATTTATAGAAGTTAAATAAAATACAAGATAAAATAGCTATTTGTATAACAAGGGAGGAAAGTACTACTTTTCCTCCCGAGAATGAAATTCAAAGGAGGAAAAGGCACTTTACTCCCATGTTATACATATGGTTTTTCCACCTTCCTCAAATAACAAGTCATTTTTTCATTTTTACTTAATTTATTTATGTAACTAACCAACAAAATTTATTAGAACTAAAACTAACAAGTAGGTACAATATAACTGTCAACTGTCAAATATAAGTCAAATTATTAATGTAAACATTGTTAAATCAGAATAACAATTTACTGTTTCTTACCATTCTGCAAAATACAGAGTGTTTTTAAATAAACGTTAAAATGTATAGATACTTACGTAATAGAAAATAGATATTGTACAGGGCGTCAATAAGTTATATTTCATGAATGAAATACCATGACGTCACTTTTACTTTTCCTCCCTAGGGAGGAAAAATATTTTCCTCCCTAGGAAGGAAAAGTACAACTTTGCTCCCTACAATCAGGTCCGGAAAAGTATACTTTCGGTAGAGGTAGGTGGAAAAATAAGTTTTTATTTCTCACCTCTTTTGAATTACAATTACAATGAACAAACTCAAATTACAATATAGTTTTATAAATAATAATATTTTAATAATTGTCATCATTTGCACTTGTTTTTACAAGCCTCTATAAATCACAGCCACACAGAGTTAGTTATAGAGTGTAAATTATTTTTTTGACATGATAAGGTTTTGCAGGTTTTTTGTGCAACTACATAGCTTTACTAAATTTTCTGGTACATAAGTTTTTGTCATAAGTTTAGGTAATAAAAATTATCTTCTGAGACAGATGCAGTATTTAGAAACACCGCACGCAGCAGTGGGTGGTAATCACTGAACACGCAATTGCTTAAAAATTATAAAACTAAGGTTCAAATTAATATTATGAACAAAATGCTTCAGGATTTTGTTAACGGATATTCGAAGAATATTTGTGACCTTTGGCAACATCAAAATTTTCCTTTTTTCATATTGTTTTCCGGAGTTGCGTTTTTCATAACTTAAATCGTTTCTAACTCGAAAACGGCGCATCTTGGAGAAAAGTTAGTAGAAACCTTTTTTGCTCAGAATGATTCAAAACCCCCTTTGTCCGAGGCGAAAAGACCGATTTTTGTCATTTGTTTTAAAAAAGTGTTTAATCAATTTTTGACGCACTTTTGGACCTGGCAACATCCGATTTTATTAAAATGGGTCCTTTTTGAGTAAGATTGTGCAAAAAAACCGAATCAGAATATTTTTCCTAGCGAATGCACAGTGGCTTCCAGGACTAAGAACCCGCGCGGCGAGGGGAATGAATACTTCAGAATCTTCGTTCAGCTGAAAGCGAAACCTTGCGATAACTAGAGATGGGCAGAACATTTCAAAAGGAACCTATTCAATATACCTAGCGCGCTGGTATTAGATACATTTCGATCTGTAAACGTTTTAAAATATTGTATTGTAACAATATAAAGGAGGAGGTGTCATGTTCTGGGGAGGCATTGTAATCGGTATAAAATCCTTTTATTTTCATAGCTCGCTGCTATGTTGATTTGGTTCTAGAACCTGTAGTTAGACTCTCGAGAGGTGCAATAAGAGAAAATTTAATTTTCATGCATGATAATGCATCTCCACATACCAGCAGAGTGACTACAGACTTCATTGAAGCAGAAGACATCACCCGACCTTAACCCGATGGAGCATTTGTGGGATATACTTAAAAGAAATAAAAGAAAAATGATAGATTTCCAGGATAATCCACAAAACACCGCGCGGCCAGTACAATCTACTCTTGAAGAATAGAACAACCTAACATAGTGTCGGCAAAGTGCGGCTCCAGAGCAGCATGTGGCTCTTTGGTTCCTTAAGTGCGGCTCTGGCACAAATATCCACGGAAAGTGCAATATTTTCATTAAAAAAAACTCGCTAGGAAAAAAAATTACATCTTATCCTGATAAATTAGCTTTTATCAAACTTGTAAATTTTAGCATTTGTCAAAAACTCTTAATGCTAGGGTTAACGGGTTGAAATGTTCTCCTTTTGAAATTGGCATTGGCAGCTTTGAAATACATTGCTGGATTTAAAAAACAAGGAGGTATGGGGCTCTAAATTCGAACGTCTTTGTGTTGAATTGGAAATATTGGAGAAGAAATAATGTGATCTTAGTCTCACGAGGTCTGCTTTGAATGACCTGCAGAAAGAAGACTTGATCATTTTCAACGTTTGGAATAGTATTCCTGATTCTTATGATCAGCTGAAAAGCTCACGTTGGCTGTTCTTTCCCTTTTCGGTTCTCCATATCGAAATTAAAAAAAAAAGTGGATTTTGTGCCAAAAATGTAAAAAATACCGTGGTGTAGGAAATAAAAACCCTACAAAACAAAAGAAAATAGAAGTTTTTACGATGATTAGAAACGAAGATATCACAAAAAAAAACAAAAAAACACGTTTTTATTTTCTTGGGGGTTATGGATGAGGCTAGGGGTCTAAAAATGTTTGTGGTCGAATACTTTTTGATATAGAACAACATGGTATTTTTATTTTTGGAATATGATTGTGGGCAGTTTTCACTATCTTAACCGGCTAGCTAGATCCTTTAGTTTTATTTAGGGTACTACTTATTTAGTGTAATAAAAGTTTACTGAACAAGCAGATTTGGCTCCCAATTATTCCCTTAAATTGTTGTAACGTTCATATTTGGCTCTTTGGCTAATGAGTTTGCCGACCACTGACCTAACACAACAAAATGTTGACAATTTGGTTAGGAGCGTTCCCACGCAAATTGAAGCTTGCATAAGGGCTAGGGGTGGTAAAACTGAATACTAAAAGCAACATAAAAATATTTAAAAATTATTCTTTTTGCATTGAAATTCTTTTGTGCTATTAATTTTGAAACAACTAGCTCCAATTCGTTATTTCAAGACTTTATTGTTTTATTTAATTTTTATGTATTGGTGATTCAATTTCTTTAAAATAAAAAAATATCTGACTCCCTATGTTGGGTTTTTGAAGTGAATATGTTTAAAATTGAATAAAGGAATTATATTGTTTAAACAGATTAAATATATAATTAATATGTTTGTATTTATATCAGCAAAGAATACGTTATTTACGTTTGAGTATGACACATCCATCAATGTCAAACTAAATTTCAAATTAGATACATATTAATAAAATATACAATAAATTTGTAGTGAATTGAATTTGATAGTGTAGTAGAGTATATTTTGAAAGGAATAATTTATTAACAACTTTAAAAAGGTTTTTATACTTTTGTCTAACGGCCTCCGCTTTATAAGGAGCACCTAATAATAAATGGACTCTTTCATCTATTGTTGACAATCCAAAATACGTAATATATGTATTAACTATCTTTATCAGTAATTAAAATTTTCGCCAGATTGAAAAAAAAATGGTTACTTTATTAAGAAAATAATTAAAAGCTTTAGGTATGTAACTTTATTTATACTTATTTACTTTTTTTAGATGTATGTAAGACGATTATTATTTTAAAAATGAAAAAAATTCTTTTGAAAGTTTGGTAATCCTAAAATTACCGGGCAAAATCACTAGTAGTATAATATTAAATTGGATATATATTATAATATTAAATTATAGGCATAATAGATATTAAATAAAATTAAGTCTTATCGAATTAAATCGAACCGAATATAGGTAATCGAGTCTATAAGAAGTATTCACTTCTGTCGGCATTCCGCAACTGACACGCTCTAATTTTTATTTAAGAATTTTAGGCGAAGATCATTGTAGGTAAGAGGTTTGTTTATACAATGATCAATTATTCTAAATGTCTTGAACTATTTTAAAGTCTTCTACTTTAAAATGTATATATGTCGGAATTGCCGATATAAATGAGTCAAATTAAATTAAATTATTAGAAGAATTTTTTATTAAGCAACAACAATTTTGTTTAATTTATTAATATTTTGTATTTTGACAACGACATCCGATTAGGAGGTCGAAACGTTAATAAAATCTTTTTTTAGTTTAATTGTAGCTTATTTCCCATTTAGAATAGTCGATTACAAAAATGCCACAAGGAAATAACTTTAGAACTAATGAGTAAATATCAAAATACAGAGATTATTATTGTTTTTTTATTGATTTTACTTAAAATGCGATTTTTTACTCAAACAAGTATCTAAGAATTCACATCATACATACCTACTAATAAGAAGCAAATAAAATATCTGTTAGATTTATTTACTACAAAATGAACATTTACAAATTAGAAAACAATTTATAATATTTTATTCAAAAAAACAAAATTAACCCCTGACAAACTTTTATTCAGACTCATCCGAATATTGTGTTTGTTGAAAGTTGGTAAGATTCAAATCGAAACTTGCATAGCTTTACTAGAGCACAAAGCAAAAAAATATGTATATTTTGAAGTTGTTATAGGAAGTAATTCATATGCTAAAGGAATTTGAAGTTCCCATAAATCTTGTATATTTTTATTTTTTAATTCGCTCGAAATAATAAGAAATATCACGTGATTCCTTATAAGTTTGGTCGTGTGTATTCACAAATTTTAATTCCGTTAGAAAATTTCAGATTATGAAGCAAAACCACAGCATTCAAGTTGCATGCGCGTTGGATGGCCGCCGCACGCTTCGATTAATATTGAAACTAAACTTTCCCGGTATCAATTGAATAGTTGCACGTCTGGCAATGGCGCAATCGCGACAAACGGCGAGCGACGAGGCGAAGGCGGTAAGCGTTGTTGCCGGATCTTTGTAATTTTCTTTGGCTTAAAAATACATTTTGGCTTAAAAATACATTAATGGTAAGAAGGAAAACGGGAAAGAGAGATAAGATTTTTAGTTTTCTTGTATACACAGTTCACAATGAAGAATCAGGGACGTAGAACTTATGTAGTTGGGATCCGTAAGGTACGATGCTAAAATAACTTCCAGAGCGATTGAAATTTTTACGTTTTATGGTCTACGTGACGCATCACACAGCAATAATTGTTTTGTTTGTTTTTCTCAGAATATGTGTTGTTACTAGTAAGTATCATAACATGTCTGATTATAAATTATTATATGTATTTTGAGAAAATTTTGTGCAATTGTACAGGGTAGCAAGATCAATAATTGATCAAAATTTCAATACGATTGAAACAACTTACAGGGGTCAATCAATTAATAATGTGTTGATGCAACTCGGTGGACAACACATTTTGGAAGCGCCTGGACTCGATTCTGATTAGGCTACGGTTACATTGGACGCGTACTCTGACGATTAACGAGTCGGACGTACTCGTGCGTAGTCGGACGACTGAAACAAACACGGACAAATAAATAGGAACGGTTATATTGAATAAGTAATAGACGTCAGTTTATGCACGTGTATGGACGACTAATTTCAAAATACAAACTTGTTTGTTTTTTCCTACGGCAACGTGCGTCTGAAAATGGATAACTGATAAATAAGGAAACGGGTACAAAGGGAAAAAGCTAAATCTTCGGTATATGAGAAAATGGTAGCTATAAAAAAAGAAAAACTTAAAGCATACAAAGAAAACTGTAAGGAAATGCCAAAGGAAGAAGATAGTGACTTTCATTTCTTCATGAGTCTGATGCCGTACATGAAAAAAATACACGAATACCAAAAATTGCCAGTACGAAAAAAAAATACAAGTTCTTTTGGAAGCCCAGCCACGTGCTCAGTCTCTCTGGATAAGAACTACTACAGTGGATCAAGAAATCGATAAAAGCAGGTATCAAGTAGTAATACAATCAGCCTCATCAGAAAACATAGTAGGATGTTCAGATGTGCTAAAAATACAAGTTCTTTTGGACAAGAACTACTGCAGTGGATCAAGGAATCAATCAAATCAGGTATTAAGTGGGAATACCATCAGTTTCATCAGAAAACGAAGCAGGATGTTCAGGTGTTCGAGAATACATCTTGCATAATTTTCAGCAGAGTAATGAAAGCACTTTCTTAAGTTTATTTTAGTTTTTATATCCTTACTTAATAAAAAATGATTTATTTTTTAAGTTTGTACCAAAAATACATTTAGTTTAATAAATAATTTCTATAATAATAAGTAATTTGCACATTAACGTTAATGCCCTTCTCTACTGGTTGAATACACTTTCGAAAATTCGACTGTTTTTCCAGTCTTTCGGAAATATGAGATAAAATATAATTCAATGTGTCAGGTAACATTCGACAATATTCAAAAAACTTCTGTGGTTAGCGTAAAAAATTATTCCATATTAACTGAAACTCGCCATTTTCTTCTCTATTTCTATTATATCATTTACCCATATTCTTAAGTTTTCTATAATCAAAAGACCTAAAAAATTATTTTCTAATAAATATTCTTCATCTTTAGCCATGTTTTCTGAATTTAGTCGCAGTTAAACGCATGCAATCCGACCACCTAGTCGCACTACGATTGTCGTCCGTTTATGTCCGACTGATTGGTCGTCAGACTACGCGTCCAATGTAACCGTAGCCTTAGGAGGTCAAGACCCTTCTGGGATATCTCATTCCATGCCGTCTCTTCTTAAATCAGGCGAGATTCGTTATTCTCTGGCACTTGGTCTTAAGGCCTTTGTACCATACCTTGTTTTTTCCTAACGAGTTGTGTGGCCTCAACGAAGGCCAACAGTTGGCTACTTATTGGTAGTTTTAGGTTCTCTTCTGGTTCAAACCTCAGCTCAGTTGACCAGTGAATTCCTGCCACACATCACTTAGCGAAAGGCCATACGAGCGATAATTTACGGTGTCGTAACAGCAGTAAACACATTGGTTGACTAACTCCTCCACCAATTGTAGATGAAATAGGAGTTAGTCAACCAATGCCTCGTCAGGTTTACGGCGCCGTAAATTATCGCCCGTGTGGCCTTAGCCTTAGCTGGAATGGCATGGTATGTGTATGGTAGTCTCTTCTTCCATTTTGCACTTTCTGCCCCAAGGTTAATTCACCTTACCTAGTTTGTTTAGGTGGTTTCTTAAAAAGCAATGTCCAGTCGCTATTTCAGTGACCGTTTTGATCTCTCGTTTAATGAGGTGGTTCATCAAATTGTTCGAGAGGTTTTATCAATATTCTTGATTATTTTCAGCCATTTCTGAGCCTAGTCTTTCGTAGCATCCTTAGTGAGGCACAGAAAGGTTCTGAGTCTTCAAAGGTTTCTCTCGAGCTTTGTTTTGCCAACATATCTGCTCGTTTGAAGTCGACGAAGAGATGGTGTGTATCTATGTTATATTCTAGTGACTTTTCTAGAATCTGCCTGATCTGAATACTGCGACTAATACACGATCTTATTATTAGTAAAAGCTGGTTTAATAATTTTCAAAAGGCGGATATAATAAAAATATTTAGATAAACTGTGAAAATAGTTAAGGTCGCCAGTACAAGAAGGCATATTATGATTATTGTAATAAAATGCACAACAAATACGATTGTTAAATGGATCATAAGATTATACTGAACCTGACATCGATGCTCAACAGTTTTCGACAATTCCTTTACTCGATATTGACACTTACCTGAAATAAAAAATAAAATTTTTAATATTTATGTAATAAATAAACATGTAGAAATATCGAGACATGAGAACATGTTACAAATAAATAGTTGTAAGCGTCAGAAAATTATACAAAACTTGTATCAGACTACTTGTTGAGAGCAGCAGAAGTTATTAGGGTCCGATCAGCAGTAGCGAAAAGAACTTTTCCAAGGAAAATTTTTACTTTTTCCCGACCTGGAGCACCGAGTACACCAAAAACTCCTTGAGAACAGAAACTAGAGCTAAAAACTTTCACGGATCGTGCTACTGGAATATATGAACCTGAATATTAAATTTAAGAGAAGAATTGAATTGACAGACCACTGCTCATCCAAGAGAGATCAAGCGATATAAAGTAAAAAAAAATCAACTACATACAACATTGACCAACGACGAGAACCAAAGGTGAACGTTTAACGTTAGTGACGTTGTCAGTTATGGATATACGCACGCGGGACGTACCGTCTCGCGGGACTGGTCAGCAGTTTTTCTGAGGGACGGGACTGGCGTTTTATCCCGCATGTCCCGCAAAAACTGCACTGTTATTTTAGACTTAGGCAAATATGCAAATAAAAAGGTATGAAATATGCGCATAAATATGCAGTATTTTACCCAAAAATATGAATGTTTATCTAGAAAATATGCATGTAATTAAAAAAATATTTACAGTATTTCTTTTATTTATAAACATAATAGTTACAATATCTCCACATGGTGCATTAATTAACATGGTATATATTTTACAAACTAAGCTAATTATTAATTAAATATTTAAGTATTTAAGTATTTTAACAAATAAATAATTGATATTATTTCCAATTGTGGTAACAATAAATAATCTTGTCAAATGCTGTTCAAAATTTTCTAACAAATAGTTATGGCTTCTATCTGATTACATAGAAAAACTTCTTTCGATATTAACTGATGTAATTGGGGAATTGTTCAAATTTACGATAATAGTTGGTTCTAAATTAAGTGTTCGAAA
This sequence comes from Diabrotica virgifera virgifera, assembly GCF_917563875.1. Classification (NCBI taxonomy): domain Eukaryota; kingdom Metazoa; phylum Arthropoda; class Insecta; order Coleoptera; family Chrysomelidae; genus Diabrotica; species Diabrotica virgifera. The sequence goes on from NC_065452.1 coordinate 26,365,475, forward strand.
AATGTCCCAGAGAGTACTTGAACCACTTGAGAAAGAATCTGGTAATAGCCACTGTTTTTTTCCATGGTTGCTTTAAATTCTTGAAAAATTTCCTATCCAATATGATGTATTACTTTTAACGTTTTGAAACAATGATTCAAATTCTTTTATTTAAAATGTACTCTCTAACAATGATAATTATTTGGAGCAGTGTTTCCCAAACTTATTTTTCCCTGACCCGGTTATTTTTGTGCTTATCCTTCGTGGCCCACTATTTTTTACATACCCCTTTTACTTTTGAGAAGTATGCAGTTTTTCTGGTTAACTAAAAACTTCACGTTTGGAGGAAAAGATATTCATTTTATCCTCAGGTCCGGTTCCACTTCCAAACGGTCCCTATATTTATTTTTGAGGAAAACTAGTGTTGAAAACCCTGCCTCATCCTTATAGGTCGTAACAAAAGGAATTAGAAACTTTATCGCTTTTAAAAACATATATTTTATAAAGACAGCCAAAAACCTATCAGTGTTATTTTGTCAAATATGTCTTTGAGTGCCCTAATCACACGATAGTAGTTCAATTACTGACTCAATAGCTAAATCTGGAAGACCTGTTTCGGATTCTACGTCCACTATAAATGTATTTCTTATCCATGCTTTGTTGCTGTGGATGGGGGGAAAATATTCCTTCAGATTTGCCTCCAGTCCTAGCAGGTATTCCTTGAAAGCCGCTGGAATATCACTCGGCAATGAATTCACGTTACACTCACTCTTTTTGTAGCTTTCTAATTTTCTGCTTCCGCTCGGCGTGTCCACAAATTAAGTTTTTTTTTGTTACAGCTTCCACCTTCTCTTGTACTTTAAATACTGTTATATTGCTACCTAGTAAGGTCATTTTTAAATTGTTCAAGAGGTGAAAAATATCACAAAGATAGGCTGCCTTGATTAACTAATTGTCATCATGAAAACTGTTTTTAAATTATTGAAATATTGTATCCCTAGCCGTTGGTGGATGTTGTTCTAAAAACATTGAAATTTCTTCATTCAATTCAATAAGTCTTTTAAAAACATTTTTTTTTATAGTCAACGCACTTCGCAGTGTAAAAGAAGATGTTCATGTTCACTTCCCATTTCTTTGCACAAAGCAGAGAATACACAGAGAGGTCAGTGGGCAAGATTTTATGAAGATAAGTTTTACACACTCTTGCATAGATTTGGTTAAAAACAGTGGCATTTTTTTGACAACTAATGCCTCTGTGGGTGCTACAATGCACCCAAATACATTCTGGTGCTACAGCTTTGATCCTCGGAAAAGCCTGCGTCAGTCAGAGCGCGGTATTAAAAAGCAAGATGTGAAGGGCCCTATTAGTCTAGGTAACTGGTGGCGCAACTAGTGGGCCCACCAAATTGTGAGCACGGGCAACTGGTGGCCGAGAATAGCCACCAGCAAAAATAATAAAATGAATTGGAATTGGAAAAATAATCCAATGCCACTGGAAACTTGTTTGTTATCAGTTTTACGAAGAAAAGTTATTCTTCATAAAATGCTCTTAATAGTATAAAATATAAGATGCAACCATCAGATTCAAATTTTGTGAATTTTATACGAGGTATGTCAAAAAAGATGAATTTCGCTCAAGAGTAAAGTATCCTTATATTAAACAATATCGAAAAATGTTTTATAAAAAGTTGTTCGGAATTAAAAGCTATGTTTGAATATGCAATTACATTCTTCTAATTGAAATATTGTGAACTGTAAAGGTACTTTACTCTTGGACGAAATTCATATTTTTTAACATACCTCGTATAGAATTGATAAAAGTTTATATATTATGATTCCATCTTAGATTTTAGACCATATAAAGCTTGTTGTAAAAAATAACTTTTTTCGTAAAATTAATAATAAAATAATTATAGATATTTGTAATAAAATGATGTTGGGTATCCGTAATTTAAAAAAAAATGCATTTTTTTTCAATTAGAATGATGTAATATAATTAATGCGTCCCAAAACATAGTTTTTTTAATTCTTAACAACTTTTCATAATAACAATTTTCGATGTTGTGAAATCTAAAGGTACTTTACATACAATTATTTTGACATACCTCGTATAACATAGACTATGCAGTGCATTTTATAAAGAATATTTTTTTTTCGTAAAATTGATAAGAAAAAAGTTTCCCATATGGTTCCAAGTTACGTAGACATACTGTACCTATATATAAAAGCTCAATTTTTTTAAATTTTCCAATTAACGTCACATTCGGATTCAGCATAATTAAACACAAAATAGAAACATTTTTGATCAAGGTAAAGTGAATTCACCGATATTTCTAAAATATCAAAATAGCTTTTATTGTTTAAACAATGAATAAACAATTAACGGCTAAATCTGCGAGAAGAACTTTTTAATATAGCATATTTATAAATCAACAAAAAAGGTTTTAGAAAAATATACGCTTGTTAATAGAAAATATAGAAGTTAATAGAAAAGAAATACGAAGCACTCGATTACAATACAAATGAACTAGTGGTGGCCGACACCAGTTGCTCAGTCTAATAGGGTCCATATAACATAATGCCCCGGCTTGGTGGCGCCACCAGACCCGGTTACCCGGCTGGTGGACTGGTTCGGCCACCAGATCGACAACAATTTCTGGTGGCGCAACCAGTTGCCGTAGTCTAATAGGTCTCATTTACTTAAATGCCCCGTGACGTCATGAGTCACTGGTGGAGCAACTTGGTGGCGTCACCAGTTGCCTAATATAATAGCGGCCGAAATGGCGAGGCGACCCGGCATTTTGCGTCCGTGGCCCGGTACCGGGTCGCGACCCACCATTTGGGAAACGCTGATTTGGAGGATTCTAATTGAGTAATAGTTTTCTGAACAAAACTATAGTTTGATTTTATGAATGACACCACGACACGGAACTGTCTATTTGCGGCATTTTCGAAGCACAAAAGCACAATAATTATTCACAATTACGAAAACACGTGTTTACGGCTTATTTTACATCAAAAACGAAATGGGCCGTCAAAATAAAAACTGTGTAACCAAAACGTGACAAAACTGTGTACATATAATAAGCCGCTCTTTTATTAGTTACTACATTCAGGTACCCAAAAATTTTAATATGTATTAAGAGATTATAAAACAAAATTAAATATTGAGATTTCCAAGCTACTTGTTACAATAATATAAAAATATATGTATAGTTACAACCAAAATTTAAAATTATATGCACTTTATGCACACTTTTATAAAAATAAGCAAAATTGGAAATCTTTGCATTTTTTGTGCATTATTATCGGAATGATTTGGTAATTCAAGTTATACAAATATCTGCATTAAGCAGCGTTTAGACGCCGCGATAAATGAGTGCAATTTATTGTGACGATACGTTGCTAAGATTTATTGACCATTCCAGGTCACGTGACTTTGACAGCGTCGCTGAGGGGCAACAATTGTGTTTTCAGTGTTTTTTGACCCACAACTCCCGTCGTTCTGTTGATAGTGCATTTAAAACATTTTGATCTTTATATGCGGCTGGTATTCTAAAAAAAACTCACTTTATCTCTTTTACCTTTACTGGAACACTTTACAACTGAACAAAACGCTGGTATTTTAATCATATTTTAGGTCTATTGATTTTTTTAAACTTGTTTAGACGCCGCGATATACTTACTTTTACTTTACTTTACTCCTCTTGATTCCATTTGGAACATAGGGCCTCTACAGTCCCCCTCCATTCATCTCTGTTTCTGGCCAGGGCTTTCACTTCTTTCCATGTTAACCCATTGTCTTCTAGCTCTCTGGTAATATTTCTTTTCCAGGATGTCATTGGTCTGCCTTGTTTTCTTTTTCCAGTTGGTTGGTAATCCAGGGCTTGTTTGGTTATATCATCTTCATTTTTCCTTAATGTGTGTCCAATAAACTTCCATTTGCGTCTGTTTATCGTTTTGGCTATCGGCTCTTGATTAGTTTTTCTCCAAAGTTCCTTGTTACTTATCCGATTTGGCCAATATATTTGCAATATTCGTCTAAGGCATCTATTTACAAATGTTTGAACCTTTTGTATAATCTTTTTCTCTATTTTCCAAGTTTCTGCTGCATATAGCAAAATGCTCTTTACATTTGTATTAAATATCCTGATTTTGGTTTTGGTTGTTAATTTATTGGACTCCCATGTTTTCTTCAGCATATAGAACGCATTTTGGGCTTTAGTTATCCTTCCATTAATTTCCTCTTCTATTCCACCGCTAGCGTCAATTATGCTTCCCAGATAGCAAAACTTCTGTACATTTTCTACTTCTTCTCCTTCAATAAATATACCCATTTCTCTTTCCGTATTTATCTTCATAAGTTTGGTTTTTCTTGTGTTAATCTCTAGTCCTATTTTTCTTGCTTCTTTTGTCACCTTTTCTGTTTTTTTCTGCATATGTTGTCTTTTTTCGGACACCAGACATATATCATCTGCAAAGTCTAGATCTTCAAGCTGACCGAAAGCATTCCATCTAATTCCTGTTTTATTTTTCGTTGCCTTCTTCATGACCCAGTCAATTAAGATCAAAAATATGGCTGGAGATAGAATACACCCCTGTCTGACTCCACTGTCTATGTTGATTGGTTCTGTGAGTTTCCCATTGTGCATGATTTGTGCGGTATAGTTTTCATAGAACATTTTGATAATTCTTATATATTTTAATGGAATTCCATATCTCTTTAGTATTTCCCACATTTTTTCTCTGTTAATCCGGTCAATATACAGGGTGTAACAAAAATACAGGTCATAAATTTAATCGCATATTCTGGGACCAAAAATAGTTCGATTTAACCTAACTTACCTTAGTACAAATGTGCACGGAAAAAAAGTTACAGCCCTTTGAAGTTACAAAATGAAAATCGATTTTTTCCAATATATCGAAAACTATTATATATTTTTTATTGAAAATGAACATGTGGTATTCTTATGGCAGTAGTATTTTAAGAAAAAATTATAATGAAATTTGGACACCCCATAAAAATTTTATGGGGGTTTGGTTTCTTTAAACCCCCCAAACTTTTGTGTACGTTCCAATTTAATTATTATTGTAGAGCCATTAGTTAAACACAAGTTTTTAAAAACTTTTTTGTCTCTTAGTACTTTTTTCAAAAGTCAGTTTTTATCGAGATATTTGAATATTTATCAAATCCACGACATATTTGTATATGGTAAAGTACGGTTATGGAGACTTGGTAATAATATGAAAATTTATTTATGATTTACATTTTTAAGTATATTTTGAACCATATTAAAAAAGAAGCCACATCTCGATAAAAGATGCTTTATCAAAAAAATACAAAGAGGCAAAAAAGTTTTAAAAACACTGTGTTTAACTAATGATACCGCAGTAATAGTTTAATTGGAACGTACACAAACATTTGGGGGGTTTAAAGGAACAAAACCCTCATAAAATTTTTATGCAAACGTATTAAAAAAGAAGCCGCAACTCGATAAAAACTGCCTTATCTAAAAAATACTAAGAGGAAAAAAAGTTTTAAAAATATTGAATTTAACTAATGGCACCACAATAATAATTTATTTGGAACGGACACAAAAGTTTGGGGGGTTTAAGGGAACAAAACCTCCATAAAATTTTTATGGGGTGCACAAATTTCACTATAATTTTTCTTTAAGATGTTCTTTCCATAAGAATGCTACATGTCCATTTTCAACAAAAAACCTCTAATAGTTTTCGATATATTCAAAAAAATCGATTTTTATTTTGTAACTTCAAAGGGCTGTAACTTCTTTTGTGTGCATATTTGTACTAAGGTAAGTTAGGTTCATTCGAACTATTTTTGGTCCCAAAATATGTGGTTTAATTTATGACCTGTATTTTTGTTACACCCTGTATTGTCGCGATTGACCAAATGTGTAAGTAGTGATAGTTTTAATAAGGATTGCGCAGTGACGATAAAAAATGACTTAAAAATAATTCATTGTAATGTTAGCAGTATAGGTAAGAATTTGGATAATTTTTGTTTGTTTTTGTCAACTCTACATGTTAACTTTGATATACTAGTTCTTACAGAGACATACATTCAAGATGATATTGATAAAACCCCATTTTTGTTAAAAAATTACGATTTATTATACAATTATGGTGATTTAAACAAAAATGATGGAGTTATTATTTACATTAAATCCTCTATAAAATATGAATATTCTGTTGTACCATTGGGGAACATCAAGTTACTTGAAGTCATTTTAAATTATAATAAAACAAAAATCTGTTTGAGCGCTCTCTATAAATCACCGACAGTAAACATAAATAGTTTTTATTTTATATCAAAAATTCACTGGTTTGTCAGTGCATGCTAGATTAAATATCGATGTATAGACAAATTGTAAATTAATAGGAAATTTAAAAAAATCAAAATAAACATGTATATCAAATCAATAATATAATTGAATTATAATATTACTCCAAAATTACTCATATAATTCCAACATTCCATTTAAAATATGAAAGCGTGTTTCGCGGTTTTCTATATAACCAAAAGTAATTGATAAAAATAAGGCACTCGAGGGAGTGCCGACAAAAGTGAAAACTTCTTACGAAGCAAGTGCCTTCGGGTACACACTCTATCCCTCCTCCAACCATTATAACTTCGGTCGAACTTTTACGCAATTCAACCTATAGTATATAAATTAGTAATATCTGCCGTGTCGATAACGATCGCGAGTTCAATGCTTTTTCCCCATCCAAAGAGAAGTTCTATACCTATATTAGATTCGCATTGGGTGCGTCCTATACTATTTATATATACATACACATAATACATAAACGTACAGAATTTATTTCGGCGAAGCGATGACGGTCGCTCAATGCTTTTTCCCCATCCAGAAAGTACACAACATCGCTAAGGGAGTTTTCACTTCAAAAATACTTTTACCACTAATCACTTATAATGACTGGAGTAGGGACAGTGTGACCCCTCATGCGCTTGCTTCGCAAGCTCCTCCGACACACACTCTATCCCTCCTCCAACCATTATAACTTCGTTCGAAATTATACGCAATGTAACCTATAGTATATAAATTACTAATATCTCGCCGTAGCGATGACGGTCGCGAATACCATGCTTTTTACAAATCAAAAAAGAAGTGTTTTACCTATAGTGTATACGCCTTCTATACTATTTATACAGGGTGTAACAAAAATACAGGTCATAAATTAAATCTCATATTCTGGGACCAAAATTAGTTCGAATGAACCTAACTTACCTTAGTACAAATATGCACGTAAAAAAAGTTACAGCCCTTTGAAGTTACAAAATGAAAATCGATTTTTTCGAATATATCGAACTATTAGAGATGTTTTATTGAAACTGGACATGTGGCATTCTTATGGCAGGAACATCTTAAAGAAAAATTATAGTGAAATTTGTGCACCCCATAATAACTTAATGGGTGTTTTGTTCCCTTAAACCCCCCCCCCCCCACTCCCCAAACTTTTGTGTACGTTCCAATTAAATTATTTTTGTGGTACCATTAGTTGAATTAAATATTTTTAAAACTTTTTTGCCTCCTAGTATTTTTTTCGATAAGGCTAAGGCTCCACGGGCGTCAAATTTACGCTAGCAGTAGCCGTAAAACGAACTTAAGGTTCCGCGGAACGGAATATGGATAGCCGAACTGAACCGACTACATGATTTGTGCGTAGTCGGTTCAGTTCGGCTATTCCTATTCCGTTCCGCGGAACCTTAAGTTCGTTTTACGGCTACTGCTAGCGTAAATTTGTCGCCCGTGGAGCCTTAGCCTTACGCAGTTTTTATCGAGTTGCAGCTTCTTTTTTAATATGTTTACATAAAAATTTTTTGGGGGTTTTGTTCCTTTAAACCCCCCAAATGTTTGTGTACGTTCCAATTAAACTATTACTGCGATGCCATTAGTTAAACACAGTGTTTTTAAAACTTTTTTGCCTCTTTGTATTTTTTGGATAAGGCACCTTTTATCGAGATGTGGCTTCTTTTTTAATATGGTTCAAAATATACCTAAAAATGTAAATCATAAATTTTTCATATTACATAATAATATGTCTCCATAATCGTACTTAACCATATACAAATATGTGGTGAATTTGACAAATATTCAAAATATCTCAATATACACTATTTTTCGAAAAAGTACTAAGGCGCAAAAAAGTTTTTAAAACATTGTGTTTAACTAATGGTACTACAATAATAATTAAATTGGAACGTACACAAAAGTTTGGGGGGTTTAAAGGATCAAAACCCCCATAAAATTTTTATGGGGTGTCCAAATTCCACTATAATTTTTTCTTAAGATACTACTGCCATAAGAATACCGCATGTCCATTTTCAATACAAAATCTCTAATAGTTTTCGATATATTGGAAAAAATCGATTTTCATTTTGTAACTTTAAAGGGCTGTAACTTTTTTACGTGCACATTTGTACTAAGGTTAGTTAGGTTCAGTCGAACTATTTTTTGTCCCAGAATATGTGATTTAATTTATGTATGACCTGTATTTTTGTTACACCTTGTATACACACACAACGCACAACGCACAACGCGCACAACGCGCGCGCGCGCCCACACACACACACACACACACACACACACACACACACACACACACACACACACACACACACACACACACACACACACACACACACACACACACACACACACACACACACACACACACACACACACACACACACACACACACACACACACACACACACACACACACACACACACACACACACACACGCACAGACACACGCACAGACACACACACAGACACACACACACACACACACACACACACACACACACACACACAGACACAGACACACACACACACACAGACACACACACACACACACACACACACACACACACACACACACACACAGACACACACACACACACCCCCCCCCCAAACTTATATGGAATCACCTGATATTTCTTATTATTTCCTGTGAATTTAAAAAAAACGAACACACGAAGTCAAACAATGTTTATTTTAAAGCAATTTAATAACAAATACATAACAATTAAATAAAACAATAAAGTATTTAACAAACAAATTGAAATTAGTTGTTTTAAAGTCAATAGCATAAAAAATTTCAATGTAAAACGAATAATGTTTAAATTGTTTTTATTTATTTTTTTGTTTTTTTTTTTGTAGTCAGTGTTATCACCTCTAGTCATTATGCAAGCTTCAGTTTGCGTGGGCACGCTCCTAATCAAATTATCAACATTTTGTTGTGGTAGGTTGCTTCATCCTTTAAGAGCAGCTTACTAGCCGTGCGGTGTTTTGTGGATTATTACGGCGAGCTCTAATTTTTCTTTTAAGCATATCCCACAAATACTCTATAGGATTAAGCTCGGGTGAGCAAGCAGGCCACTCCAAACAAGGGATACCTTCTGCTTCAATGATGTCTCTGATCACTCTAATGGTATGTGGAGGTCCATTATCATGCAAGAAAATTAAATTTTCTCCTATTGCACCTCTCGAGAGCCTAACTAAAGGTTATCAACATACCTGTGAGTAGTTAAAGTTGATTTAATGAAAATTAAAGGAGTTTTTTTACTGATCACAATTCATCTACAGAACATCACACTTCCTTTTGTATATTTGTGAACAGATCTGACAGTTTTCGTTCTTGCTTGTCTTCCTCGACCTCTAAGTACACGGTTTTGTGGGTCATCTGATTTTACACAAATCCTGACTTTTTCTGGAAATAGCACATTTTACCAATTCTCAATGTTCCAATTTTGGTGCTGAAGACACCAATTTAGGCGATCAATGTGGTGCTGCCAGGATAACTCGGGAACTCATAACTGTCTCCTGCTGTATACTTCTTGGCACGAAGTCTTCTTCTTATCGTTTCAACTGAAAGAGTTACACCTGTAGCTTCCAAAAGCTGCCTTTGGAGCTGCAGGTGAGAAATGGTTGGGTGTCTTCCAGCGGAATGGACAATTAAACGATCGTGGCGAGCCGTTATTACTTTTTGACGACTTTCCCTTGCTTTATTTTTGAGCTTTCCTAGTCCTGTTACCTAGCATAGATTTTGAACAGAACGCCCTGTGTTACGCCTAGCTCTACAGCTATGTCCATATGAGAACATTACTTGCTCCACAAGACCAATAATCTTTCCCCGTTGTAAGTTTCATAACCCCATATGACGCATATTTTCGTTTTTGGACGCAAAAGTTAGTTTATTTATTTTCGTTCAATTTGCAACACAAGCAAATAATCTATACCGTACCGAGCTGTACTATCTGATTGTCTTATAGATTTGTTTATTTTGAATAAAAACCTTTATTCTTCGCAACAATAACAAGTTTTTTCAAAAGAAATAAATATTACTTTGAAATACATGGTGATTCCATATAAGTTTGGGTGTGTGTACATACACATAATATACATACATAATATGTCTGTATGTATATTATATATTATATAGGGTGATGCAGATAACTGGCCTATTAGAAATATCTCGAGAACTAAACGCAACAGAATCATGAATATCGGAATAAAGGGGTTTTGAAGGATGATCTATGAAATGAAAATATTTTAATCTCTTTCGCAACTTCCGATTATAACTTCGTTTTTTTTAAATGGGACAACCTGTATATTTTTACATTCTTGTATTCTCCTCAATATCTTCTTTCTTAAAATTTGAGGTTTTGTAATATTATACAGGGTATTTTAAGAGATATTTACGTTTTTTTTATCAATTTCGAAGCAACATTCACACCCTGTAGAATTGTAATAGTTTTGACATTAAAAACTCTGATTACGTTCAAGTGATTTTTAATATAGTCTATTATTGTTAAGAATCATTAGTAAAGCTAATTTTGAAATTTTAGTATACAGGGTTGGTCGAAACTCGGAATGAGTATTTTCTGAGTTTTCTTAAATGGAACACCCTGTGTTTTAGTATTGTAATGAAATGATATTTTATGGTCCTTTTTTATTTCTTAAGCATTCCCTATACCTAACTGCTTTAATTTGTGAGTTATTGGTGATTCAAGCTAAACATTAATTGCAACAAAAAATACGTAAAATTTTATTAGGTTGGCCGTGAAAAAATATTCAATCACAAATAATTTTTCAGAAATTAATACATATTAATCCAGACTGATCCTTAAAATTACCAATAATGGTTTAGCTATCAAAATACCTACGTAGTTAAGATTGTTGGTGCGATTAACAATTAAGCACAAATTAAAGCAGTTAGGTATAGGGAATGCTTAAGAAATAAAAAAGGACCATAAAATATCATTTCATTACAATACTAAAACACAGGGTGTTCCATTTAAGAAAGCTCAGAAAATACTCATTCCGAGTTTCGACCAACTCTGTATACTAAAATTAAAAATTTAGCTATACTAATGATTCCTAACAATAGTAGACTATATTAAAAATCATTTGAACGTAAGTAGAGTTTTAGATGTCATACTACAATTCTACAGGGTGTGAATGTTGCTACGAAATTAATAAAAAAACGTAATTATCTTTTAAAATACCCTGTATAACATTACAAAACCTCATATTTTAAGAAAGAAGACATCGAAGAGAATCCAAAAATGTAAAAATATACAGGAAGTATAACCGGAAGTAGCAAATATGTAGATGAAAATATTTTCATTAAACAGATGACTTCTCAAAACCCCTTAATTCAAATTTTCATGATTATGTTGCCTTTAGTTCTCGAGATGTTTCTAATAGGCCCTTTATTTGCCTCACCCTGTATATATACTTACAAAATTTATTTCGCCGAAGCGATGACGGTCGCGATTACCGTCGCAACGACGGTCGCGAATTCAATGCTATTTCCCCATCCAAAAAGTGCACAACGTCCCTAAAGAAGTTTTCACTTCAAAAATATTAAATTAGAAGGGGGAACATCTTCACAGGAATAAACAACTCCAGCGCACGACATATAAACCCCGATAACAATAATATTTATGTTTAGTGTTTATGTCAATTTGAATTAGAGAGGATAATTAAAGGATTTATGACAATAATTATTATAATTAAGCGTTTGAAACAATTTAGCTGGAACGCCCTACTACGATTAAAATTTAATATTTGCAATCAATAATGCCATTGTATAACAATGAAATTGGAGATACCAATTCAATCAATGAAAATGAATGGAAATTAATGAAAAGTCTCCGTAAGGTTCCAAAAATTGGCTGGTGGCTAGTTTATCGAGTCTGGAATAATATTAGAAAATAAAACCTTATCTAAAGGTTCTGGAGTAGACTTGACGTAATATGTGTAATAATTAATTATGTAATAATCTAAAGGATATGTGGTTAATAATATATATGTTACCGGCCAAACCCGACTCCAGAACAAACTAGTTTGTCCTAAACGCGATAGGATAAACTAGTTTAGCCTAGGCCAAACTAGTTTATCCTGATATTAATACGGACACTGCAGGATAAACTAGTACGGCTTAGTATAAACATTATAGTGTACCTTGTTCTGATTTAACTAAATATCTCGTAGCTGCAACCATTAGCGATATTTCAGAGCCTTAGTTTAGGACTTTCGATTTCATCTTTGCAGCAGGAAGTCATAAATGAAATTCAGGATGAAGAAAACTTAAGGAAGATAATAGACAATAATTGCAATATTAATCTAAAAGAAGACAGTGATGCTAACAGGCAAAGGTCATCTCAGGAACATCATTGGAGTAATTTTTCAGACAAATGACGAAGGATTTTACAAAGTTGGTACCAAACTTGGTGTCCTTCAGTAACTATATTCTGGGTTTTATTTTTTCTTACTTAACACATTCACGGATACGACTTCATATGCAGACAGTCATGTCCAATTGTAAGTGTCTGCATATGCAGTCGTGGCCACGAATATGTTAATAAGTTACGAGAAATTCAGTTAAATCAGGACGAGGCCTTGTCAATTGCAACTGCAACAAAAACTGTTCCACAAACAGATGCAAATGCAAGAAGGCAATGATACTATGCATTTAAGGGTCACCAAAGCACTCGATAGAAAAATAAATAATAATTTTTATAATTGATGTTTTTTTTATAATATGACTGCTTACGTTACCAACTGCCCTTTAGTTTTAACGACGAATCATTATCGTTTTAATAAAAATAATTATCTTACATCCAATTACACAGTCTTTTATTCAGATTATTTATTTATTTTGGCTATGTAGGTATACTATAATGTTTATACTAGGCCGTACTAGTTTATCTTGCAGTGTCCGTATTAATATCAGGATAAACTAGTTTGACCTAGACTAAACTAGTTTATCCTATCGCGTTTAGGACAAACTAGTTTGTTCTAGGCCAAACTAATTTATCTTAACGCGTTCAGGAAAAACTAGTTTGTCCTGAAATCGTGTTTGGCCGGTAACATATTGCTACAAAACTGACTTTACTATTTTATTATTTATGTTTTTAGGCACTAAGTTTAATTTTAGTTGACTTTATTTATTTTTAATAACTTACAACTAAACCAATGAAAGACACTCAATTTATTATTAAATAAGCAAAAGACTTCTTGATATTGTTTTATTTATAAAACGTACAATTAACACTTAATTTAACTACAACACTAATAAAACAAATAACTAAGAATTCTCACGCGTAATTTATAATAACTTATCTAATAGAAGTAATTTATTTACTTACGATACAAAGACAACTGAACTCTAATTTCAAAAATGTCTATTTATACAGTTATATACAATTAGTCTACTGATTTCCAGAAACATCGAAAGGTACATATTATTTACAGAGCAATAAAAAAAGGTTCATCGATGTTCTTCTAGATACGCCGATTGTAAACAAGTTTCTCTCGCCCACAGAAAGGGTCTCAGACAGTCCGCCGCCAGAAGGTTCCCGAATTGACAGGGCCGGCCTGGGACCGTGACAATATGCATGAAACTAAAATTCATCAAATGGATATTAGCTGCGTCACAATAAAGAAAAATAAATGTTATAATATTCTCATAGGTTTTTAAACATTTAGAATGTTATGAATCAAGGAGAAATATACATTACAGGGGATTTCATCAGTAGTGTCTGCATAAAAGACGAAATCTACACTATACATATAAGGACCATTTGATGAAATGACCAGAAATAACAATGGTACGAGATTGTTAGAATTTTGCACTATATACAGCGTGTCTGCGTAACTTGGAACCATATGAGAAACTTTTTTAATATCAATTTAACGAAAAAAAGTTATTCTTCATAAAGTGCTCTGCATAACTCTAAAACCTAAGATGCAATCATCAGATATCAAATTTTATCAATAATATACGAGGTATGTCCAAAAATATGAATTTCGCTCAAGAGTAAAGTGACTTTATATTTCACAATATCAAAAATTGTTATTAAGAAAAGTTGTTTGTAATTAAAAATTATGTTATAATACGCATTTACACTCTTCTAATTGAAAAAAAATTTTTGAAAATTTTCCCCAAATTATATTACTGATACCCAACATCATTTTTATTTAAGATAACTCCGATATTATTAATTTTGCATGAAAAGTTATTCTTTATAAAAGTGTCTGAATAGTCAAAAAACTAAGATGCAATCATAAGATATCAATGTTTTTCAATTTTATACGAGGTATGTCAAAAAATATGAATTTCGCTCAAGAGTAAAATACCTTTATAGTTTACAATATTTCAACTAGAAGGATGCAACTGCATATTGAAACATAGTTTTTAATTCTGAACAACTTTTTATAATAACAAATTTTAATATTGTGAAAATTAAAGGTACTTTACAGTGAAATTCATATTTTTTGACATACCTCGTATAAAATTGACAAAATTTAATATCTTATAATTTTATCTTAGTTGTGAGAATATACAGAACGCTTTATAAAGAATAATTTTTTTCGTAAAATTAATAATAACGGAGCTATCATGAATAAAAATGATGTTGAGTGTCCGTCATTTGAGGAAAATTTTCAAGAATTTTTTTTTCAATTAGAAGAGTGTAAATGCAGATTTACACTTTAAGGTAATTTTTAATTACAAACAACTTTTCTTAATGACAATTTTCGATATTGTGAAATATAAAGGCACTTTACTCTTGAGCAAAATTCATATTTTTTAACATACCTCGTATATTGTTGATAAAATTTGATATCTGATGATTGCGTCTTAGGTTTTGGACTATGCAGAGCACTTTATAAAGAATAACTTTTCGTAAAATTGATATTAAAAAAGTTTCCCATATGGTTCCAAGTTACGCAGACACACTGTATAATATAAGTACACTTTCCGTCATAAAAACTGGTACACTTTTTTTTCCCAATGTAAACCTGTGTTTAGACTGGATACAATAGTTCGTGAATCACTTCGTTGTTGTCATAACAGACAACGGAATTGCACTAAATATGAATACAAAAAAATGACGTTTAAAAATGTATGAAGGTTTTAGATAGGTATTATTTTTATCACTACCAATTGACAATCATTGAAGAAACCTAGGAAAGCTTGGACGAAGATGAAAATTTATAACTAAATTTATTTCTCAGTGCCCAGAAGATTACAAGAAGTGATTAAGAATAATGGAGCTATGACAAAATATTATTATTTCAGCAGTTTCGAATTGTAATATGTACAATATGTACATATATTTAAATTCCACACTTGTTCACTGTAAACGTTATTCATATTGTATTAATTTCAAATCAATTTTTTTATTTTTCCCGTGTGTTTATTCTAGTATTCAACAACTCAATAGGGTTTTGTATTTACAGTACAATTTAAGAGAAACCAATCACGCTTCTCGATTTTAATTTAAACATAATAATTTAAAGTTATGTCTAGATTTATTAACTATCATTATTTTTGAATTGAAATATTCTCATAAATTATAATAAAACACGAATCAATGTATGGGTACTTAATTGAGATGACTGGCAACGTTGCCCTAGAAATTAGAATGACACATTTGACAAGATCAACTTACACAACTTGAAAAACGCGATTTTCAGTTATAAGTAGGGTTACCATAATTTATTAAGGCCAAATCCGGACAGGGGTAGTCCAAGGAGTTGTAGAAAATGTAAAATGTGGATTTGACTGTGTTGCCACCTCTACATTTATGGCACAATTAAAAGTACCTACAGCTGTTTCGCTACAATATGCAACTAACATCGAAAATCTCTGCCAGTTTAAAATACATATACACCTATGTTTTAACATACTTTAGACCTAGAAAATAATATTACAGAACGATATAAAAAATGTAGGTGTTGCACAGAAAGAAATTTCCCACGCGTTGGACCAAGTATCTTCCATTTTTTTTAGTAAAGAAAAAAATCCGGACATTTCTCATATCCGGACGCCAATCCGGACATGTCTTTCAAATCCGGACTGTCCGGACGAAATCCGGACGTATGGTAACCCTAGTTATAAGAGTTGTACCAGTTTTTTTTGACGCGAAGTGTACATGAATCAAGATATTGAAGTCTAATAATTTACTTACGACAACGAGGACCACCAACAAAAAAAATGGGTGGTGCACCATGTCTAGAGAATAAATGAGTCGAAAATTCGACTAGATCGAAAACGTTTTGAACATTTATAATCCATTTGGATTATTTGTTAAGTTTTTTAATGAAAAATATACCATTATATACATAAAGGATCGTTTTCACGCTACGTCTTATTGTACGTTTTGTGTGTCATGCAAAACGTACGACAAAACGTACGTTTTGTCAAGTGTATAGATACATATTAACGTTTTTCAAACAATGTGTTCAATGTTCGAGACAAAACAATCGCGCGACTACAAATCGCAAGTGGAGTCCGGCGCTTATGCTTTTCCCATCATATCTTCGATCTGACCTTGGATTTCATTTCGATTCATTTCATTTGTTGTTATACACTTCACAAAACGTACGTTTTGTCGTACGTTTTGCATGACACCACAGCCTCCTACATTTAGGAGGCTGTGTAGGAGGAGGAGGCTGTGATGACACACAAAACGTACAATAAGACGTAGCGTGAAAACGACGCTTAGAAGTTTTTATTTACTTCATTGTAATTTTGAGTTTAAGTTCTCGTGCACCCAATTCATAATGAAGTTATTACCAACTATTTTCTTTTGTTCCGAGTTAAAAATTTACAAGAAGTACCATCATGTTTAATTCTCATTTGAGGAGCAGACTTTCAAATCGCACTTTGTCCATATTTTGACATTTTCAAGAGGTTTTGGATTCGTCAAAACATCATTTATAATTTACACATTCCTAGATATTCCAAGCGTACTATTTCATGTATATTTTTGGCTTCAAAAATCACCTAGACAAACAAAACGCATTTTGTCCATTACAGAGAGACAAACAAATAGCACTATTTTGGATAAAATGCGATTCGTTTGTCTTACAATGCTATTTTACCATGTAACGACTTTATTTTGCATTTTGCGTGGCAGATATTTTAACAAAAGGCAGTTTTTTATACATGGCTTGAGCATGAAGCAGGAAGAGGTGAAGTAGAAATAAGTTCCGCGTTAACTGACTTTCTAAGAAAAACTGATTTAAGAAAGGACAAGTGCGCAAGCTAGACTCTGATTGGACTTTGTATGACATAAAACCTGCAGCACTTTCACTCAAAAAAGTTATAGGCATCAGTGAAACCAAAAGAATAATCATAACTCAATGCAAACAAACTGCTGGGAAATTAAAATATGTATTGTACAAAACAGAGGTTTTGTACAGAAATAATGACTCTTCTAAAAAGTTTTTTAAGTTTACTTCAACCAAAGTAACATAGTTCTGCCGAAATTGCCAATGAAGCATGCTGTTAAGAAGACATCCATGTCATGATCTTTTTTTAATTTTCTATATTGCTTTCCAACACGCAAAAATGCATCTTTAGTTCATATTTTTATTTTAATCATTTAGGGACAATCAAACTACATTTTGTTCATTGAAGACAATCAAATGGCGTTTTGTCCATAAAAAAAATTTTTTTTTTGAAAAAACTAATAAAGTGTGTTGTTACTTATCAACAGGGCAAGTTGATAATAAAAAAGGACATTTTTTCATGTTTTGTGTGTTTTTTAACTTTATTAATAACGGAGTGAAAGTTTTTCTCATTTCCTGAAAAATGTAAAAATGGACAAAGTGCGATTTGAAAGTCTGCTCCTCATTTGGGAAAACTACCCCTCCATACTCCACTTGCAAAATCCTCGACTTGTAGTAATCGATATTACAGCAATTCGCTTTCTCTATTTTGACACAAACAACAATTTCACTCGTGCACTAGTTAGTTTCGATGCCACTATAGCAGTTTATCCATATAAATTGAATCATAAACTTGAGCCTGAATAACTTCAGATTTTATGAATTTCTCCAAGGGATCTTTGGGATAGGTATGTCTTATGGTTACTGAGAGTCGCTTAGAATTACGCAATTTCAAATATGAGAATTTATATGCTGGCTGACTTGAGTACTGCGAAAAGCTCAGCGGAGAATATCGTGAAATAGATATAATAGGAGGAATGGAGGAAATAGGAGGCTGAAATTGATATTTATTGCTTGGTATTAACAAGCGCAAGGGGTGCATACTGCAAGACGATTAGGAGACCTTTTAAATGAACTATCCCGTGACCTCGGTTTGTATTAAACAAAAATCGTCGATTACGTCATTACGCCAACACTGATGACGTAATATGCAACACATATATAGCATTAAAAATGAATAAACATTTTCAATTTCGTTGCAACGCGAAACTGCAGTCGTATTGTATTTCTAGTTCAATCAGAGAGTACAGCAAGTAACTCTACCGGATTCGGGACTTCTTATCTCCTCTTCAGGATATATGCTCTATTCACGGATTGCAACGAACTAAATGGCAGGGATGCCCTAGCGACATCTGCTAGAAAAAAGCTAGAAAATGATACCATTTTATATCCTACCAGATTAAAAACAATGGAAAACCTTCTCTGGTTACACCATCCGAGACTTCTAAATATTCAAACCATGCGGATTCGGAGACTATAATAGGAAGATGAGGGAATTTTACAATTTATAATTCACGTCCCATCTGCTCAGCGGTCATATTACCCGCATGCACGCCAATGGTGAATATAAAATTTTTAATTGTATGTCAAACAAGCTGAAAATGCGAGCATTATCATAACGAAAACTTTCTTTATTTACGTATTTTAATTCATAATATGAAAAATTTGCTATTATGAAAAGTTGTTCAGAATTAAAAATTATGTTTTAATGTGTAATTATATCATTCTAATTTAAATGTGAATTATAAAGGTACTTTACTCTTGATCAAAATTCATATTTTTTATATACCTCGTATAAAATTAATAAAATTTGATATATGATGGTTGCATCATAAATCTTAGACCATGAAGAGCTTTTTATGAAGAATAACTTTTGTTAGTCAAATTAAAAATAAAAGAGTTATAAATGAAAATGTTGTTCGTATCCATAATTTGAGAAAAATCTTTAAATATTTTTTTCCATTGGAAGGATGTAATTGCACATATAAGACCATAATTTTTTATTCCAAACAACATTTCATATATTCGGTTCGCTAAACTCAGACACAACTGGCTAGTGATTTTAGTCAGTAATTTGGCCAATTCGACAAAAAAATAATTACTAAATAGTTAATAATTACTAAATATATAGTAATTTCGCCAAAATTGGCAAAAAACAAAAAAATTACCTACTAAAATCACTAGCCAGTTGTGTCTGAGTTTAGCGAACCGACTATAATAACACTTTTCATTTCATAACAAATGGAACAGTCAGTCCATTTATCATTAGGTAGTCCCATTAAAGGGGAGGCCGTATACTCGTATAAACCTTTTTAAAGTTAATAAATTATTGCTTTCAAAATATACTCAAATTGTATTTTTGCACATCTTATTAATTTTATATAATAATTAAATTCACTATCAAATGTCATTGATATTTTATTAATACTTAATTTAAAATTTAGTTTGACATTCACGAAATGTCAAACTCAAATGTAAATAACCTATGCTTTGCTTAACAAATTCAGATTAAACAAGCTGAAAATGCGAACATTATCATAACGAAAACTTTGTTTATTTACGTATTTAAATTCATAATATGGAAAATTTCTATTATGAAAAGTTGTTTAGTATTAAATGCTATGTTTTAATATGCAATTATATCCTAATTTAAATATTGTGAACTATAAAGGTACTCCACTCTCGAGTGAAATTTATATTTTTTGACATACCTCGAATAAAATTGATAGAATTTGATATATGATGATTGCATCTTAGATTTTAGACCATGCAGATCTTTTTATGAAGAAAATAACTTTTCTTCATAAAATTAATAATAAAAAAGTTATGTAATTTGATAAAAATTTTCAAATATTTTTTTATCTTTAGAAGGATGTACAAGTAATTGCATATTAGAACATAATTTTTAACTCCAAACAACTTTTTATAATAACACTTTTCAATATTGTGAAAAATAAAGATACTTTAATCTTGATCGAACTTCATATTTTTTGACATATTTGACCTCGTATAATATAGATTTGATATCTAATAAAAATAAATAAATACAAAATAAACAGTTTTCCTTGAAAATAGTGAACTGTAATTTAACATTACATTAATATAAATAAATAAAATTTGTTTATCTGACATTTCAATTTTATGTTGACGTTTAGTTGCGTCAAACGAAAACAAAGTAGAGTTGACGTTTCTATGTCGGAAGAAAATGACAATTTAAAGGAGGCTTGTGACGTTGTGACGTCACAATGACGACTTTGAGGTCGGATATCTCGAAGATGGTTAGAGATAGCGAAATGCCGTTTTCGGATTTGGATTCAGAAGACAAAACTACATAGGAATCCATCGCTAGGTGGCCTCTAGCTATTTCAGGAACGGCAACGCAATAACACACACACTTTAGCGAATTTATAAACGAAAAGTTTTCGTTGAAAAACTAGCCTACTTACTATAAACGATTTCAGCTGACGTTTAGTGTGTCGGCGGAAAATAAAAGGATTGTGACGTTACATTTTAGACTTTGAGGTCGATTATCTCGAAGACGGTTAGAGATATCGAAAGGCCGTTTTCAGATTTGGATTCAGAAGACAAAACTACATAAGAATCCATCGATAAATCTACTCTAAGTATTGCAGGAGCGGCGACGCAATAACACACAGACTTTGCAAATTTATAAACGAAAATGCGCAATAACTACCTCTTAAAACCTACCAAATTTCATTTGCATATCTCAACCGGTTTTAGAGCAATAAATAAATGGTTAGTTTGTAAGAAAAAATTCAACATCCCGTATCTCGGAAACGAAGCATTTGAAGACCACAGGAAAATAACTTGATAAGTCACATTTTTGGTTTTGTTCAGGAGAACATTTTAAAGTTTAAACATTAAAAATGTGATTATGATTTTAGAACATTAAAATACATCTTACAATTATTAATTACTAATAAAAAGAAAAAATTGATATATTGGTGGTTGGTTTACATTTTAGTTTTTTAAATATATATTGGATATTAATTACATGGACTTATCAACATTTTCCCCTGTTTGGAATGGACATGTCAAGTTCTTTTCCTGTACAGGGTTTTTTAAACACATATCTTTTGACTTATCAAGTTATTACTCTGTATTGTGTTACCCTTAGAAACTATGTAATTAAAGCTACAAATTGGTATTAAAACTACAAATGTCAAAAATTGGACTTATCAAGTTCTTTCCCTATGGTCTGTATTTACGGACATAGGTTTATTAAGCAAACGGTCATTATTTTTTCATGCAGAATTACCCCTTAAAGTTTGTCGCACTTATTTAGAAGCACCCTGTATTGATAAAGAACATGGCTAGTTGTTAAAGTCCCTAACTTTTTTATTACCCAACATAAGCGAATAGATAAAAAAACAGAATGTTAAGAAACCTGGGGCTATAGTTGGGTTTTAATTTCAATATTTTATAAAGGCTACAATATTCCACAGGGTGTTGTGAAAATTGAGAAAAAACACAGTTTGATTGGTACACCCGGTTTACAATGAAAATTTACTTGTCTAGCAACAATATTATTATAGCGATATTGTTAAAGAATAAGGCTATAACATATTAAAAAAAATCAAATTACTTAAAACGGACAACAGGTTTAGGAGATACGAGACATCAAAAATTACCCATTTTTTGGGGTGCCCGTTTTTCGTGCCGGTCAGTGTATAACGTTAAAACCCGATTTCAGTTAAAACCCGAATTTACTAGTAAAAACTAGTTTTAACTATGCGCTTTAGACAATTCTAGTTTTAACTATGTAGTTAAAACTACAGTTGACTGCTAAATTCAGTTAAAACTAGAAATCTCGAACAAATTTCAATATTATGTACAGTAGAACCCCGATTATCCGTGTGCGGATTATCCGGGCTGCGGATTATCCGTGCTATGACTTTCTATTACTCAAATTGCATTTTTGAGGTTTTATCAAAGTAGCGTCACCGTAAATCACTCGACTTAAACCCTATACGCCGAGAAGGAGACCATAATGGAAGATTTATTTTTTCTGTTATCATTTAATGGTAGGTACATATGTATGTATATACGTACATATGTATTATATATGAGAAATAAATGTTTGGATTATCCGTGCATTTCAATTATCCGTGCCAACATCCGGTCCCGAGGAGCACGGATAATCGGGGTTCTACTGTACTTACTGAAAACATTTTTGACATAATTGAAGCAGCCCACGTTGCTATTGGTTATGGAGGTTGGGATAGGTTGAAGACTAAAACCGCTAGAAAATACGCAAATATTATAACAATGGCTATGTTCAATAATTTTATATCAATGTATTAAACCTGCCAACGGAAGAAGAGTAAAGCGAAGAGGGATCTTGTGTCGAAACCTATATTGCATTCAGAAATGAATAGTCGCTGTTAAGTAGATTTGATCGATATACAATCACAAGAGGATCACGGCTCCTACAAGTTTATTATGGTTTATCAAGACAACAAAATTTGTTTTGTTGAGACCATTACAACGTAAGAGGGCGAAAGAAATGGATTTATGTAATTATCAATTAACGGATATATTCTTGACTTTTGGCGCACCATGCCGAGAGCACCATTTGGCCGAGAGTTCGGTAATGCAGTTATAAATGAGGTAATGTCATGCTGGCCTGAGGCAAAATTAGTTCATGGAAAACCAAGGCACAGCCAGAGTCAAGGTTCAGTCGAGCGAGCTAACCAAGATACCGAGAAAATGTAAGCAGCCTGGATGCAAGACAATAACACAACAACGTGGTCAAAAGGACTTGTGTTTTTTACGTTTTCGATCTTGTCCAGTATTTTACGTTTTAGAGAAATCATTTGCAAACATCCGGGGTAGGAAATTATTTACCGAGTTTTAGTTGAATCTGGAAATTACTGAAAAGTTTAGTAAAAACTAGTTTTGACCGAAATTTGCTTAGTCTTAATTAGAATTAACTGAAAATATTTGATAGTACTAGTTTTAACTAGTTAAAACTAGAATTGTCTAAATCCCACAGTTAAAACTAGTTTTTCCTAGTAAATTCGGGTTTTAACTGAAATCGGGTTTTTACGGTAACATGTACATCATATAAATATACAATTTAAATATATAATATATCTATGAAATAATGAATTTACTCCAAATTTTGCATCATACTGTATAATTATATTAAGAGTAAAACTCTGTTCTTATTAAAACTAATACGTATTTATTTAATATCAAATATAAATTATTTAGTCTGTGAGTACAAGTGTTTGTTTTTTGCTTTCAAAAATTCTTTTATGTTTTTTGACAAATTATAGTAATAAGCATGACGCATTTGATCATTACATATTGACAAAAATTGATGTTCTAACTAAAAAATATTAAAATTGTAGTTTTTTCATACGGATTCAAACAAACACATTGTAAATACCGTCAAACTGAAGTTAATTAAGTTGTTTACAATTGGTTGAGAAACACTGGAATACATTATCTCTATAATTAGAATAAAATGGAATGATAGCATTTTAAAAATCTGTTAAAAATAACAACTGACTTTAGTTTTCACAAGAATTATATAACTGAAGCAGATTCTGAATCAAACGTTTGTATTACAGTTTACGAAAATATTGTTAGTCAATGGAATTTTCCCAAAAAAAGAGGTTAAAAGGTTATTTCCTTAGGGCCAAGAAAACGTTGATTGGAGAAGTGTTATTTTTCCTGTATTTGAATAATTTGGAAAGCAACTGTGAACAAAATTATTACTACTCCTTAATTTAACATTTCTTCGAGAAACTGCATCCCTCTGTTTATCGGTTTTCTTTTTGCAGGATCTTTTCAGGAACCTAGCGCGAAGGTTTTACCTTCAATCTTATCCTGTATAATAAGCTGAAGCACTTGTAAAGCACATGACAAAATGTCTGTTCGGCGGACAAACGCTAATAGACGGGGCGGTATCGTCGCCCCCGTTAGCGAAATTATTCCGATTCGATTTTTTTGCACAAACTTACTCAAAAAGATGTCCTTATAACAAATCCACTGGGTGCCAGGCGGTACCGTGGTCGAAAAATTGTTTAAGCAATTTTTTTTAAACAAATTTACAAAAATAATTTATTTAGTCCCTTAACCTTCCGATGACCAACCTTTTTTTGTTACACGGATGACCAACGGGGGTAAAAAATTACCCCAAGTCAAAAATGACAATTGACAAAAAAATGTAAGTTGTTTTAAGAAACGTAATATTGTATTCATAATTTTATTGTTCTATTGTATCAATAAATCATAAATAAACATTAGTAAAACATATTTTTAATTACAACTGAACAAAATCAGGAATCATCATTCTTAACTTATAACTGAAGAAATTTTAAAATATACATTAATTACGTCGCCACAGGTTTAATAAACAATTTTTTTTCAATATTGAAATGTTTCTTACATACAATTCCACATAATAGACGGTATTTACTAAATATAAAATTGGAAAATGGAAGGCCAAGGGAGTTTGTCTTTGAACAAAAATTCAGAAAATATTTTTTTTTTCGTAAAATATAGGGAATTTTTTTATTACAAAATATGAGGGTATCTAGAATGATATTGAAGTCAAATAAAAAAATAATGAGTTTAAAATTGAAAATATTTAGTATGCATTGGGGTCCAAATTTACCCCTCTTGGTCATCCGAAGGTTAAGGACCCAACACGACAACAAATCTTTTTTTTTTTAGATAATTTGGGCCATTCTGAGCAAAAAAGGTCTCTTGTGATTTTTCTCTAAAATTGATTGTTGTCTTGTTCTACGCGATTTAAAATTTGAAAAATGCGAAAATGGCCATTTTTCAAACTTTAAATCGCATATAACTAGACAACAATCAATTTTAGAGAAAAATCACAAGATACCTTTTTTGTTTAGAATGACCCAAATTATCAAAAAAATTGGTTCGAAGTAAAAAACTTATTTTCGATTCTATTCTCATTTACTCTTGGCATATTCCCGTATTCAGACACCATATATTATTATATTTCTGCTACTTACATCTAGTTATAAAATTCTTTCTGTTGGCAACCCTGAGTTCCTATCTGTCATGTCAGTTTCGCTTCGCAATGGAGGTGGCAGTGTTTTTTATGCATCTTAAATCTAATCTTGGGGTTAGTTGATGATTACGTTTAATATTCTACAAATATCTACCTGGAGAACCTACAAATAACTACCTGGAACAGGTCATTTTAGAACCTGATCAGATTATAGAATGGGCTTTCTAAAAACTCTAGATTTTTTGGAGTAAAACATATGTAGGAGTATACACAGAAAATCTTTCAGAACGTATTATGTAAGTAAGGTATAAGAATCAATCCATAGATTTAAAAATAATCAGACTTAAGAAACATGAGTTTTCCGTGTTTCATAAATCTAACCATACCGACACAACTATACACAACATTAATCATCCAATCCTACACAACATAAATTGGCAGCCTATTATAGCATGTTACATAGATTGACAGAAATTCCCATGTCAAAAAATAACATCCGAGATAGAATTGAATAGCATTAAACAAATAGCAGTAAACAATGGATACAACGAACAAATAATAAACAAAATTTTAAACCAAAAACTGTATACATGTTAGTATTTCCCCCATCAGAGAAAACACCCAGTGCCTTCTGCTCGACTCCAGATACAGGCAAAATATCACTTTTGCATACAACCATAACAGTGGTGCATACAAACTTATATTGTGGTGATTGCTCAAAAGCTTATATCATTCAAACTGGTAGAACCTTTACCAAACATAGCAGAACACAAAAGGGCTTTCAATAATAAAAAAACAGAGTCTACGTATATAAGCATCTTGGTTTTAATTCCCTCAGCATCTCAAAGTGAGATGGATAAATATTTTACGCATAAAACTTTTTTCTTTTAAAAACATCGATATTGAAAATAAAGATAATGTAGATCAGGGGTTCCCAAACTTTTTTGTACCACGCCCCCTTTTGTTGAAATGAAAGCTTCTCGCGCCCCCCCCCCCCCCCCTTTACAATAAATTGTAGGCGCCTAAATAGGAACAAAACAAAAACAAATAAGTATTAGCTTGAAAACAAAACATTTATTTATTCTGCCATAAGATACAACAATATCAGTTTCCATAAAATACAAAAATTATTAATAAAAGAAAAATAGATTAGGTTGGTTAGTGACATGGATGTGCTTGCATTTTATTTACTAGTATGCCTATTCGTGGCTGAGTTTTAGTAAGTGCACAGCACAAGTCACTAGCAACATCAAGTTTATTCCGATATTTTATTTTAATTGCCACAAGTGTTGAAATTCGCACAAATAGTTACTTGAAAAAGGCAAATATAAATGAAGAGCTTCCCGTGATACACCCCGTGAAAATATTTTAACCAAAATGAAGGTTTGTCCATTATAACAAAGTATTTGGCAGAGGAATCATGCAAAAAATCATTTGGATTTATTTGCAAAGCATCTTCTTGAAGTAATTCAGGCAGGGAGTCTATGTTGACATGGAATGGATCAGTTGACATTCTATAAATAAAATTGTCACAAGTGTTTGGGAAGTATTTCTGGAACTCGTCAATTAGGCTCTCCAAATGTTTCTTCTGAGATTGGCTCTACTTTAGAGAAATTTGAATAATTTCAGGGGTTTGCTGATATTTTACGGCTCCAAAGTTAAGTAACTAAGCCTCCATCACAATGAGTAACTACTATATTAGTTGAGTCTCCACCCTGCAGTTTTAGGTTAAGGCTGTTCAACGAGTCAAAGATGTCTGACAAATAAGCCAATATTACTTGGGTACAATGTTTTTTGAAGGCCATATTTAGCTCATGTTGCTTTGAATGTTCCAAGGTGATTACTTCATCTCAAAGGTCAAAATAATCTTGCCAATATGTTTCCTTTTGAGAGCCATCGTACTTCTGTATTAAGTAGCATTGTTTTGTGATCACTTTCTAAATCTTCACAAAGAGTTTTAAACAGTCGAATATTCAACGCACTGTTTTTTTATGTACTTCACTACTTTAATACACAACTTTAAGATAGCCATAGGTTCATTTGGAAGGGTTTTTGCTGCCAAGGCTTGTCGATGTATAAAACAATGTATCCCAATCACATCAGCATGTTTTCTCTATTACTAATAGCAAATAGCCTGAGCGAAAACCAAGCATTGAAGGTGCTCCATCTGCACATAAACTGAATAGTTTTTGCCAAGAGAGTTCATGTTTGTCAAAAAACTCTCACACTGCTTTTATAACATTAATAGCTTTTGTCGTGGTCTCCAGTCTCCAACTCTGTAGAAAAGAGTAGCTCGTCTTTCATTCTTTCGTTTTGAATGAACATAAACAATTAACTGATAACATTGTGCTATGTCAGTACTCTCCTCTAGCTGAATAACAAAACATGGCGATTATTTTACTGCATCAACTACCTGGTTTTATATGTCTTCGGTCATATCATCAATGCGGCGTTTCACAGTGTTGTCA
Organism: Diabrotica virgifera virgifera; assembly: GCF_917563875.1. Taxonomy (NCBI): domain Eukaryota; kingdom Metazoa; phylum Arthropoda; class Insecta; order Coleoptera; family Chrysomelidae; genus Diabrotica; species Diabrotica virgifera. The sequence goes on from NC_065452.1 coordinate 26,393,513, forward strand.
AAAAGAGGTATTTGAGATAACTTTTGCTTACTCTGCGTTACCAGACACAGTTTAACAAGCGGTTAATTTTGAATTTTAGAAAAATAACTAAATTTAATTTAATGTTCAACTTGTCTCGCGCCCCCCTGATATGTCCTCACGCCCCCCAGGGGGGGCGCGCCTCCCAGTTTGGGAACCCCTGATGTAGATGAAAATAACTATTTATTCAGAAAAAAGTTGAAGGAATGCGAGATAGAAAACTATCTCTCGGAGAGCATTGATAAACTGAATTTGAATGTTATCAAGTAGAGTAAATCCTCGCCGCTTTGTTAGTCACATAATTAATATCAATATAAATATCGAATACCTCAATGTAGCATTGCGAAAGTCTGTTATATTATATAAGTAAACAATAACTGTGAGTGTATATTAGATAACCATCCCATTTGTTGGTGTAGGTCAAGGCGTTTGTATATTATAAATAAAATTTTTGTTTATGATGTTTTCAGTATCTTACTCGGATTTGTTTATTTTTTTATTAAGTAATCAATTTACAAAGTCGTGTACAAAATACCATGACATGGGATAGACCGGAAACTATTTTTGATATGTGTATATGTTACGGTAAAAGTAGATAATCCGGTAATTGTACACAATTACCGGCAATTATATACATATACAATTACCAGAGTCGACGGTAAATGTAGGAAATATTCTTTAAAAACCCTTTATTTATCACTTTTACCGGTAATTGTATACTTTTCCCAGAGGATCTTGGTAAAAGTAAGAAATTCAAATTATAACGATTGACACGCAAGAGGAATGCCACAATACATAACTGTAGAAATCACAACGATCTATTTCGATCTGTGTGAAACATGCCAGAAAAAATCTAAAGTTCCCAAAAAAAGATTTAGTAGTGAAATTTATAAAGAAATGAATAGTAGATGTCAAATAGATTTGATAGATATGTAAGCCCAAGCAGATAATTAATTCAAGTTTATTTCTGTCTACCAAGATTACTTAACAAAATTTGTACAATTAGGGGTGTTGAAAACTAAACATGCCGAAGAAGTTGCATTAGTTCTTTTTGGCATATTTTATCCTTTGGAGCTCCTAGCATTCTTCAAATCCAAAGCTCCAACAATTATAGAAGAACTGTGCTCCATGTGGAAAGATTTGAAGATAGTGCACGGTAAGCCAATCCATAGTCAGTCACAAGGATCTGTTACGAATAAAGGCATTGAAAATATACTAAATTCCTGGTTAGAAAGCAACCAAGCAAACAAGTTATCAGAGGGTCTTTGATCTGTACAATTCGCCAAGAACCGAGCTTGAAACAAGTGCGTTTGAATAAGTTGGCCGCCTTTGAATTTTGGTGTTACAGAAGAATCCTACGAATCGAATAACATGGATTCAAAGAATGTCAAACGTAGAAGTAACTAGAAGGATAGGAAATGAAGCGGAAATAATATTAACTATCAAAAGACGAAAACTTGAGTACTTGGGACATGTGATGAGAGGGCAAAAATATTCATTAGTACAACTTATTATGCAAGGCAAAATCCGAGGAAAGCGAAATGTGGGAAGACGAAGAACATCCTGGCTTAAGAACTTACGGGAATGGTTCGAATGCAGTAGTGCAGAGCTATTTAGAGCGGCAGTCAACAGGGTCCGCGTTGCCATGATGATTTCCAACCTTCGATAGAAGATGGAACTTAAAGAAGAAGTAGATTGACAGTAGCTTTATTTAATCCTGAAGTTTCAATTAGGAATCGATATATGTATGTACATACTATAAAATCAACAGTAATAAAAGCAAGGAAATCAATATTTTAAGCACTAATCATCAGCTCCTACACCATCCGCTAAAATTCGACTACTAAAGAGCTAAACAATCCTTTTGAGTTAAAAAAACAACTTTTATTCCATATATCGAGACTAAACAAATAATAAATTTCTCTGAAACTTGACACAATGCGGATCTGCATTATGTTGAAGTTTGGGTTTATCCCTAGGTAATAAATTCACTTTATCACAGTCTCTCTTGTGAGGGATCTTAAACTGACCTTCCCTAACTGAAGGCCTTTACGGCTCAAATACTAGGATTAAACAATGTTCTTTGCTAGCGCCATACAGAATGACCCCGTCAGTAATTCTTTACTTTTATGCATATTGATCGTATTCTGTAAATTTAGAGTATTTTCTATATAGCAGTGTAGGGTTTTTTGGTACCTAGGAGATAAGTGTTTTTATATAAATAAATATTATCAAATAGAAATGTCTTTATTAAGTTAATATTTAAATACAATTTAATAACAACATTGATTTATGAACGTTTCTCCAAAATTTACTTCCATTCCTTTAGTTTTATCTAACAATAAAACACCGAAAACTTGTTTTCAATAAAATAATTATTACTATTATTTTGCTAGTCCTTTTACTGCTACTATTATTTTACCTGCCAGCAAAAACAAGCAGGTAATAAAATCATAGCTAACACAAGACGGGACAATCAAATTAACTCAATAAAAAATTCAAATATGGCAATGCGACAAAGAAATATACAGATACAGGTAATATTTTCTGTAACAATATTCCAATAAAGTTGATATTATTTTAATATTAATTTGTGCTCTATTAAGTTGTGTAAGTATACAAAGTAGAATTTAGCTCAATTTATTGATCTGGAGAGAGCAAATGACGCGATAGACTCCATAGACAGCAAGCGGCTGGCCGGATCATACCGTGTGAGGTCTCTTTGGAAAGGGAAGAAGATACTGAATATGCAGACATAGAAAAAACGATAATACACTACGTCGTATCTCCGCTGCAATTGGTTCGAGCGTGATTTATTGTTGGACAGGATTTAGTCAATAGAATTCATTGATGTAGAAAAAACAAAGGTGATGTGATGCCAATAGGGCACTTCATCGTATCTCTGTTACTATTGAGCCGACCGTTAAAGGCAAGCGTCCACAGGTCCGCATCGTACGCACCTGATTAATTTTTCATACTGCGTCCACTGTATCGGCAGCGATCGGATTACCGATGCCACTACCTGCTAGGGTAGAAAAATTACTAAGGTAGACTTTAAAATTGGTTGTTTATTTATTTATTGGTTGTTTATTAATTGGTTGTTTATTTAATTTAATAATTAATTTATGCATATTAACTATATTAGTATGATATTTTAATGTATCTGTTTAGTAATAAAAAATCCACAAAAACGTAAAATGTATAGTTCTTTTTTAAATATCTACAAAACGAAAGATGCTAGTTACATACAACCTGATATTAAAAGAAAGCCTGTAATATTCACTACAAAATGCAATACTAATATACAATATACAGGGTGTACCATTTAAAAAAATGTATTTGCAAAAAGTGATCACATTGTATTTTATATTGATATACCATATACCTATGTCAAAGATAATAAATTATTTAAAAATTACACTATACTGATAAAACTCTCATATGTCATTTTAAATATTTCAAAAATTATTAACTTTGGACCTATAAAACCTTACACAAACTCTACATGTTTTTAAAAAATTGATTCAAAAATTATTTGTAAACATTTTTTTTTATCGGCATAGTAATATTACAGCTTACACACCAATTCTCTCGGTAGACCGCAAGCTATAGCAGAAACACGATGGTAGACCGCATAATAGCACCCATTTTTCTAAGTAATTATACATTTGAATATAAAGGAATACACAAAGCTGTTATACAATTTGATTTAAATGGAAAATAGTAACTACATCAGTAAAAAAGTTTCTTTAAAGATTAATTAAATACTTTTTTTGGTTTTTAACTACTTGTAACAAACTTTGGTTGCTTTTTCATGTTTTGTGAGGGACAATAAAATGTCTCGCATCAATTTTACACTTCTCTCAGAAACATCATTAACAATTCATAATATTTTTTTAAAAGTTCATTGCTCATTGCTGTGATAGAAAAATGTGTTGATTTTTTTAACGAGAAGAATTTTCATAGTTAGATACTCAAGATATCTTGAAAAAGACTAATAAACATGAAAAGTGAGTAATATTTATGACATTTTAATCCCCATAATCAACTTATCATGGGTTGTAATATTTTTTCTGAATATACCTATATATATATATATATAAAATAACAGTTAAAACTGAGTTTACTTGTTTCATTACGGACAAGACGATCGTCAAAATGCAAATAGCCGTAGATTAGCTCCCACTGGCCCAAGCGAAATTCCGTGGGGTGCGTCCACTGATCGGCATTCCGAATGATTCATCGGCACGCATCGCAAAATTTGCCTCTCGGAGCAACCCTTCGGCATTCCTGATGGTGCGATCCGTACGATGCGGGTCAGTGGACGCAGGTACATAAGTTTTTGTACAAGGCAAACTAAAATCCGTTGCGTACGATGCGTCCGATGCGGGTCTGTGGACGCTTGCCTTAAGTGTATATTAGTGATGATTGATGATATTATGCTGCGAACGATAATAAAAGGTACATACGTTTGTGTTTGCACTTATTCTTTACGTAAATCTCGTATCGTTACTTAAAAAGAAAGATGTACCTACTCAAATATTTCGAAAAATGCGGTACATAACCACCACAGATTCTGATGCAAATTACTAAAAGCAGATTAGAACAGTTTCATGGACGGTATAATCATCATGTGGATGGTTCGCTGAATAATAAAACAAAGCATTTACTATCGAAATTTCAATCCAGCCAGCCAGAAAATGAGTACAGAGTTCATGGTAAATCGAACAAGACACACATATATTTTGTATTTCCCCAAAGCTAATGAAACGTTTGCCCAATTAACGAAAAAGGCGTTCAATATGTGGGAAGTAGCTTTCAATTTGCATTTTACACATATCAAGTCCCCAACAAAACAAACACTATCGCATTTACTGTGTAGGTTATGCCTATGTCGCATATATTTATCCATTTCATGAAAGAGTCAAGATATTAGCTCCTAGTTTTTCCTAATAATGATGAATGTCATTTGAATGTTGATGGGCATTTTGAATTTACCTTATCTTTGTTTGAATATAAGACTAACTTTCTATCTTTCTAACCGTATTATTAGACGAGATTCCAAGTTGAGCTTATTAACCTTCCGCCGGTAACGTGAATTCTTGTAACATAGTTGGTAACGTCGGTCTACGACACCGACTTTTTTAATAATGAATATCTTAGGTTTTGATTTTCTGTTAATATTTTGATGTGACTAAATGTTTAATATAACTATATTTAAATAACAATATAGTAAGAAATGATCAATATTTATTTATATTCGGGAAAAAAATGCACATTAAAAAGATTGGCTTCTTTTAGATACTAACCTAATTGACAAACAATTTACAAAAACATGTCAAGTTTTTGAATACAAAATATCAACAAACATATCGACAAGGGTTGAAATGTCACAAAAAAAATAAAATTATTCAACAAATGTCCAACACAAACTGAAATTATTGTCCGTTTGTTTCCTCATTTTCTTATACACTCCACTGCACCGCACTGTACGGTTCTGGTTCGGAATTAGCAACAATTTCGTCAAAAAGTTGTTGCAACCTGACTTGTTCTCTTTCGTAATCAATATTCACATACAACTCCTAAAATTAATATCTATTATTTAAACTGACTATGGACCAAAAACGACAAAAACTTACCGTTAAGTATAACACAAATGGTAACCTCGGTCTCTCACACCGTCAGGTCAAGAACTATCCACACTTGGCCACAGATTTTTCAAGACTGAATAGTGTGATGAGGATTTGAAAGCTACCTGGCCGCGCGGACAAAAAATATGCGCATTTGAGTTTTACCGCGAAAAATCCATTACGCCGGTGTCATGGACCGTACGTTACCACTCGAAGGTTAAGGTACGTATCCATTACGTTGGTACTCCGTGTAGCTGTGCTCCAGAGTGGATACGTTGGTGCTCCCGCTCGGCGATCCAAGCGGTGGCGGTTTATATGTAGACGAGCACATGCCGTATCCATCGGATCAGTTACATGGAACACCAACGTAATGGATACGTACCTTTAGACAACTACACTGGCAATCATGTAACCTTAATACCAAGACAAAATACCCGGTAGATCAGGATGACATAATGAGGATTAAACTCTCTATGGAATTCTTCTTCTTTTTTGTATGTAGGCTTTTCCTTCTGTTTCTTCTTCAATATTAGCCTCCTAAATTGTTTAAACAGCACCATCTTTTTCTTGGTCTGCCAATACTTCTTCGTCCATTTGGTGACTTATCTCGTGCTATTTCTACTATCCTATCCTCTGCCATTCTACTAATGTGTTCGTTCCACTCCTGTTTCCGTTTTGTCACCCATTCATTTATGTCTTCTACATTGCATGTTCTTTTTACGTTTTCGCTTCTCTCCCTATCCAACAAACTTTTCCCTGATATTCGTCGAAGTATTTTCATCTCTGTTGTTTCTAGTAGTCGTCTCGTTTTAGATGTGTCAGGTCTTGTCTCCGCCGTGTATGTCAATATAGGTCTAATTGGTGCTTTATAGATTATTGCTTTTGTGTCATGTCTTAGGTGTTTGTTCTTCCATATTGTGTCATTAAGAGATCCCGCTGCTTTACTTGCTTTTAAGCTTTGTTGTCGTACTTCTTCAACATCTCCGTAACTAGTTATATCTATTATTCTATGGAATTAAAAATAAATACGAGATGGTTTCACCATTACCCAACACACCACCACACAAGAACAACGATAACAGCAACAGAAAAATCAAAAATACTAAACACTCATAGTCACAATAGATTTTATGTTTGTTGCAACTTCTCTTTTATTTTCAAACTTTCATCTATCAGTTCTGGTTCATAAATGATGTTGATACGAGAGAGGGTTTGTTCAATACAAGTCTTATTTCAGAGATGCAAGTTGATTATGAGAAAGCGTTTGATCGAGTACAACACGCCATGATGATGCAAATACTAAAAGAAGCATTAATTAACAACCAATATCTGAAAATAATTAGAAACCTTTACTGGAATCAGATTGCAAACATCAGAGTTGAAGGTGAACACACCCAATATTTGAAAATCATGCGTGGAGTGAGACAAGGCTGTATTTTGTCTCCTCTAATCTTCAATCTCTACTCTGAAAGAATATTAATTTATCGATCCTTTGCACGAAACTGAAAAAAGTATTCTATTAAACGGATAACGGCTAAACAACATTAGGTATGGAGGTGACATCATAGTATTTGCGGACAAACTAGAAGATCTACAAGTCCTTATAAACAAAATCATGTATTAGTCAACAATATGGACTCAATATAAACGTAAAGAAGACAACTACCTCGGCAACATAATAAATGAAGAATGGAACAACAACCAAGATATAAGAGCGCGCATCGGAAAAGCCAGTTCCACCTTCAACCTTCTTCAAGAACCACAACCTCTCTCTTGGCTTAAAAGTAAGAATGCTGCGATGTTAGGTCTTCTTTATCCTTTTTGTGGTGTCGAATCGTGGACCTTGAACGAAGATATGCGCAGAAAATTAGAAGCACTTGATATGTGGCTATATCGAAGAATATTTAAAATCCCGTGGACTGAGCGAGTCACAAATGAGGTCTTTAGAAGAATGAAGAAGAACCGAGAAGTACTAACCACCATTAAATCTCGAGAATTACAATATTTCGGACAAATTATGCGAAATGAATCCAGATATGAACTCCTACAAGCCATCCTACAAGGAAAACGGGGTCCAGGTAGAAGAAGAGGAACACCCTGGTTAAAGAACCTCAGAATCTGGTTTAACACAACATCTGTGCAGCTTTTCCGCGATGCTGCATATAAGATAAAGATTGCCATGATGATCGCTAACATTCGTCACGGAGAGGCACAGAATCAAGAAGAAGAATGTTAATCAGTCTAAAATATTTACTTGTATATGTGAATAGGGCCTGAATGCCCTATTTCAGGCCGTCGATCTAGGAAACTTTGTTAATTCCTTACGTGGTTCGATTATTTAAATGGCACATGATACAATCAGATCAATACCAACTGCGATATGACACAGTACTCTATTAATATGACGCCATTTTGATTTCTATATCAATAAATTCTATTAACTAACTCTCATCACGTGATACATTCCACTTCGCGATCGGACCATAACAACGGAGATACTACGTGGTAATCTAACATGACGCCATATTTGCTTGTTTTATACCTACAAATTCAGTATTTCGTGACCTTTCCAACGAGACCTTATGCCGGCACCACACTTCGCTATGTGCTATTTTTGTTATGCGGCTACACTGTATCCACCCAAATATTTGACCTTTGGTGTGTCAAAAACCGACAACTGGACGGATAGGCGTATTTGCTATGAGTGTGGCTAAAGCGAATATTGACGAATGCACCCACCACACTTCGTCCTATGTGGCCGAATAAGGCGCATAACAAATAACACATAGCGAAGTATGGTGCCGCCATCAGATGAACCAATATGACCATCCGATGCCGCATAGGAGTTAACAGCGCCTTATGCCCTCGCTAAATCAATAAACTATGTTAACGATAGCTTTTGTTTATCTGCTTTTAGAATCTTCCCGAAGTGTAATTTAGCAGTATTCATTTATTTACTGTTCCCGTTGGACTCCCGTTGACACGGGAGAAATGGACTCATTTAGGGAGTCGTTGACACGGGATAAATGTGTCGAGATTGTTTAAGGTCCCAATATCAATTGACCTATTCATGAATTGATAGTATTAACAGGGCCGACGATAACGGGCCTGTAAGGGATGCACTGCAGGTGGGCGGCCCTGTTTGGAGAGCGCCAAAATGAACTTTTTTTCTGCTGGTGTTACACAAATTACCAAAATAGAAAAATAATTTTTTAAACGTGGTTCAAATTCCAGTCATAATACGCTAATCTGTGGTTATTATTTTTGCATCCCACACACGTAAAATATACAACGATACAATGCCCACCGTGTAGTAATAAAATGTATTGCTAAATAAACTCAAAGGGCGCCTGCTAGTTTTGCATTCGGGAAACTTATACCCTAGCGCCGTCACTGAGTATTACAACACTAATATCAGGTAATTGTTTTTATTACCTTTTTGGTCAGTTTATTTTAAAAATACCCAATTTGTGGTTGAAATGTCTTTAAAAATGATCAAAAATTATAATCGGAAGTTTTTAGATTTATCGAAAAATAAGTAGCACGTGATGTGCATATTTAAAATTTATTAAAAGGATTGTTTCAAAAGATTTTCTATCTTAAAGCGGGTTACTTATGTCGAACCAAATATCCGAAATGCTGCTTCTAGGATCCCTATATAAAGACCCATTAATTCTAGGACATGAACAAAAACAACATAGCATCGGAGACGCGAGAGTTCCATGAACCTTACCGAGGACTTTGTCAAACAAACAACGTGGCAACACCACCTTCACAAAGTATCTCTGAAACCAAAATGCAGTGCAGCATACTGTAGCAGCACCGTTGCCGGCTGGTTTCATTCCAATCAATAATAACCGGCACTTGGCAGGTTCTCGGAGGGCCGGCAACGTGGCCTATTCGCCTCGATAGTTTAAACATCAGCTTGCCGATGCCGTGCTGTGTTGGCGAGGTTGCCGGCTGTGCAGGCGTGTAGATCGGTTTATTAGGATTTAATGTAGATTGATTCTATCTACACTGCCACTGCTCCATATTCCAATTGTTGGAAACAACTGATTAACGATTTCATTTAGTGCTCGCACCATGTGAATCAGTAATCTATTTAATTTTTGTATGTTCCACTCTTAAACCGAGTTTTAATTAATTATTGTATTTAAATAAACTATTTATGAATAAATAAATAGGTGAAACTAGTATTCTGCCAGCTATTCTAGCTTTTATCTAAATTAATTAAATGTATGTTCTTACTAAATACATAAAATTACTAAATACATAAAAGTAAACACAATTATTAAGACAAATATGGAAGAAAAATGCAATTTGCAAAAATGCAAATGCTTTTGTATATTTCCGGGTTTGTAAACGTTTCGAAGAACTCAACTAGCCATTTTCAACGCTGAGCAGCTTAAAAACAGTTTGTGCTTTGAAAAATCTTACAATGAAAATTTTACGAAAGATATTACACGTTAAATTTAAATATGTTAGTCGCTAAGTTATAACTATACTAAAATCACAATCAAGATGCACTAGAAATAAACAAACCAAGACACATTGAATGTTACAAGGAGCACTCCCAAATCATGATTTACCATGTATATGTTACCGTAAAAACCCGATTTCAGTTAAAACCCGAATTTACTAGGAAAAACTAGTTTTAACTATGGGCTTTAGACAATTCTAGTTTTAACTAGTGAAAACTAGAACTATCCAATATTTTCAGTTAATTCTAGTTGAGGCTAAACATATTTCAGTCAAAACTAGTTTTTACTAAACTTTTCAGCAATTTCCAGATTCAACTAAAACTCGGTAAATAATTTGTTACACCGGCTGTTTGCAAATAATGTCTCTAGAACGTAAAATACTGGACAAGATCGTAAGCGTAAAAAACCGCAAGTCCTTTTGACCACGTTGTTGTGTCATTGTCTTGCATCCAGGCTGCTAACATTTTCTCGGTATCTTGGTTAGCTCGCTCGACTGAATCTTGACTCTGGCTGTGCCTTGGTTTTCCATGAACTAATTTTGCCTCAGGCCAGTATGACATTACCTCATTTATAACTGCAAAAGTCAAAAATATTACTTAATAATATTAATTGATAAGCAACTTCTTCCGCCCTCTTTGTAATGGTCTCACAACAAAACAAATTTTGTTAAATGGTCTTGATAAACCATAATAAACTTGTAGCAGTGACCCTCTTGTGATTGCATATCGATCAAAACTACTTAACAGCGACTATTTACTTCTGAATGCAATATAGGTTTCGACAAAAGACCCCTCTTCGTTTCACACTTGCGTATTTTCTGGCGGTTTCAGTCTTCAACCTATCCCAACCTCCATGACCAGTAGCAACGTGGGCTGCTTCAATTATGTCAAAAATGTCTTCAGCAGGTACATAATATTTGATGGGTTCAATTCTAGAAGCCAACTTTTTTTATCCCAACCTGATCTTCGATATTATTACTCATGGTGAATAATACACAGTAGTGTAATATAACCAATAAAAACGATGCAGAAAAATCAACAGTTGCACATACTACCTTGTTACCGACCGTCTCTTCTCGCAACGATCTTAACTGGTATTCGCTAGTAATTCCAGTAAAAACTAGTATGAACTAGTATAAACTACTCTAAATGAAATTTGTTCGGGGTTTCTAGTTTTAACTGAATTTAGAAGTCAAAAGTTATTTTTACCAGTTAAAACTAGAATTGTCTAAAGCGCATAGTTAAAACTGGTTTTTCCTAGTAAATTCGGGTTTTAACGGTAATATAAAATATACACATTGTATAAATCCTAAATAATGATTACAAAGTTTATACATTGTAAATCATGATTCAGGAGTGCTCCTCGTCACATTCAAGTGTCTTGGTTTGTTTATTTCTAGTGTATCTTAATTGTGATTTTAGTAGTCAAGAATATTGACTAGTTATTTTAAAAAAAAGTGCAATATTTTAAATTCCATATATTATATAATAATAATAATAATTAGCGCGTCGAGCCTAGCAGGCTCATGGCTTGATTGGCCATTCTCCTCCATCCATTCTTGTCCATTGCTTCCATCCTCCAATTTGTGACGTTGAATCTTTTTAGATGTAGTCTACATCCATTTTCCACATTGTTCTGGGTCGACCTCTTCTCTGACGTTCTCCAATAATTGGAAGATACAGGATGGAGGAGGCAATAATTGGTCCTACAATTATTTTACTTGACAGTAGCATTTCCGGTAGTCTATCCTCTGGCATCCTCAGTATAGTTTGTCCACTTCCGTAGAAAAATAAGTGGAAACGATGTCGGTGAATTGTGTTTTTGTTGAATGCGCATCGTAGGTGGAGCCTAATATCAATACGACCAAGTACCACCGTATATTTTACAAAATATACGTATATTTTCACACAGTTTACGTTAACTTTTATTTTCTAGACGAAATGGTCGAAATGGGAAGGTTAAAAACAAAACGCAATTATTGGGCCGGTTCTGAGTGATATGAACCAGTTAGAAAAACTCCGCGAACATAAAACTTTCTGTCAACGTCCGGGATTTTTGGGGTCCGGACAAATAATCCCGGAAAAAAATTCTCACAAATTATCCCTTGACAAAAAATCCCCCCAAAAATTCCCGGACAAATAATCCCCACAAAATTTTTTGGACAAAATATCCCCACAAAAAATCCCGGACAAAAAATCCCCAAGAAATATTTGCTGCCGAATATTTCTCTAAAAGTTTTCCCGAAATTTTAACAAATTTCGAATTCCAATTCCATGCTGAAAACTTCAAATTTTACATGACAAAAGAGTGTGAGTTTTTTCAACAATCGTGGAAGATATGGGGAATGAGCTAAGGCCTCGTTTTAATGACAGGCGCTTAACAACAGCAAATATTTCTTGGGGATTTTTTTTCCTGGATTTTTTGTGGGGATATTTTGTCCAAAAAATTTTGTGGGGATATTTTGTCCAAAAAATTTTGTGGGGATTATTTGTCCGGGGATTTTTTGTCCTAGCTTCGGATTTTTAAGACTGCGAACGCTTAAAAACGCAACTGCGCAGGCGAATCTGTCAAAAACCAGTCATGGATTGTCTCCGCGAACAAAGCTTTTGTGTTTATATGGGATTAGCCACAGTTGATTGTAATGACAATTAGATTTTTACCTTAAAAGAGTTGACATTTAGATTTCCACTCTGTAAATCGTTTTCAAAAATGATTATTCTGGACCTCGGAGGTAAACTACACTATGTCGACATGGTGTTATTTTGAACAAGTTTCTTTAATCTACTTATTTTATTAGTTGGATTATACAAATTGGTTATTTATCATTAAAATATGGCCATATTGTCTTTCAACCAATTATGGGATATATCAGATTTTTATTAACATTAACAAAGTGCTTTAAACTTTGTTGCAAACACAGGCTAAACAGTTGCTCGAAATGATATAGTGTAGTTTACCTCCGAGGTCCAATATTATTATCAAAACCTCAACAACAACTTGGCGGTTATATACAGTAGGAAAAATGAAAGAATACCCATGAACGATCACATCAATCACCTATTTTGTATTTGCTGTTCTTTTTCTATAAATAACAAACGAGAGAGATAGATTATTAATTATCTTAATAATATGTGATTGATATGATCGCTCATGGGTATTCTTTCATTTTTCCAACTGTACTTTTGTTTAACACAATTTTCTTAATAATCTTTTTTGAAAACGATTTCCGGAGTGGACATCGAAACGTCACAACTTTTTAGATAAAAATGTAATAGTCATTGCCCTGAACTGTGGCCAATCCTATGTAAACATATTTAACTTAGACATGCCACAACAAAACAGTTTCAGAACCTTACTGAATAAACACATTAACCCAATTAAAACCGAGGTATTTACAAATGAGCTATTGACTTAATTTATCGAGGATTCCCACGACTGACTTTCAATTTTCAAGTAAGAAATCTTTGGCATAATTATGTATTTATATGAGAGTTTATTGTTGCAATATCATTGACAAATAATACATAACATGATCAGTGAATCCGGGAAAGAATGTTTAAATGCAAATTTTAATATAAATAAACATCAGTTATTTGTAAATAGAGGAACGTTGTCAGACCAACGATGCGTAAAAATTGTATTAAGTAGTGAAATTTTAATGTATTCTAAGTAAATGTTTCGTGAACGCTAATTTGAAAGTCTGACAGAATATTTGATTAAATTTAACGAATTTCTTATACAGGGAGATTTTTATACACATTTAAAGAAAAAATGGGATAGCTTGAATATTGCTATTACGAAGAAAACACGCCAACAGAAGTTAAAATCTCAGTATCCAATAACAGTTCGTAACAAAATATTATATTATTATCAAGTCGAAATAGTACAAGGGAACTTTGAATGTCGACATATAAAAATGAGCATGCTTCAAAAAAACGTTGAAACGCCAGGCCGAGTGAAATAGAAAAATGTATCAGAAAAAGATAAGAACTGAAGACGGGATTCAGCGCAACATGAAATAGATTTAAAGCAACGTGAAATAGCGAAATTTCTCTCAAAAAGGCTCGTTTTCACGCTACGTCTTAAGCAGGCCGCGCACTGAATCGGCATAGAGCGATCGGCTTGGCTAAGAGCAATCGGCAGATTTTGCTATACATACAGTAGAGCGTCGATTATCCGAACTAATTGGGGGACATGGGCGTTCGGAAAACCGATTTGTTCGGATAATCGAACTATATTGAGATTGTCATACATATTTATCCACAAGTGAATAAAAACCATATTTATATAACTGTATATTTGTTTATACCTTGATAATGACAAATAGCAATTAAACAAAAAAGTGCAGTCTTTGCAACAACATATTTTTGGATATACAATTGAAGATATTTTAAGCGTTAATTACTAACGCTTGCTCAGTACTCCAGTGCGGGGCCGGGGGTCGGGAGTTCGGATAACTGGTCGTTCGGTTGATCGGCGTTCGGATAATCCACGCTCTACTGTACATGGAAATAAATGAGCCACCGCGCACCGCCTAAGAACGTTCGACTGTCGAACGTTCTTAGGCGGTGCGCGGTGGCTTATTTATTTTCATGTATAGCAAAATCTGCCAATTGCTTCTTAGCCGAGCCGACCGGTCTGAGCCGATTCAATGCGTGGCCTGCTTTTTATTGTACGTTTTGCTGTGTGTCATGCAAAACGTACATCCTATCACACAAAACGTACAATAAGACGTAGCGTGAAAACAGCAAAACGTACGTCTTGTCGAATCAAAAAATTAAATCCGCTTATTTACAAAACCTACGTTTTGTATGACACACACAACGTACAATAAGACGTAGCGTGAAAACGACCCTTTATTGTACGTTTTGTGTGATAGGAAAAATTCTATCACATAAAACGTACAATAAGACGTAGCGTGAAAAAGAGCGTTTTTAAGCTAATACCAAACCCTAATTTATTGCATCTTTCCTTTATTTTTATTGCCCCGAGGAGCGTGGATCATTTTTTGATGAAGTAGCGGTAAACTGACACAGTTCAAAGAGATTTAACATGCAAGTGCGAAAACTCCCCCCTTTCAATCACGGGACTGATACGATCAGACGTGGTCTAACTACGTTGTGTTAAGATATTTATCATTTTATAAATTAACCAAATTAATAACAATCCTACCGCCCACACTGGTATCGAATGGTCCTTACTCTGGGTCCGACCGATTTTATCAAAAAATAAATATTTAGTAAGTGCACAGTAATAAGGGGTGCTAACTGTGTGCTTTTTCCTTTGCACTATTATATACATTTTCTACCTCTTTGGCGACGTTTAAATTGGAAAACTGCTTCAACACGTTCTTCAACGCGTCGTTGGACCGAGGCTTTAGATGTTATATATTTAGTATCTTCCTATACGGTATAGAGGCAGGCACTCTGACTAAAGCGATGATTAAAAAAGTGGAAGTTTTAGAGATGCGGCTTTACGGAAGAGTCCTGAGAATATCTTACGTAGACAGTGACGAATGAAGAAGTTCTGCGAAGACTTTCAAAAGCATCAGAACTAAATAATGAAATAAAAATTTGAAAACTACAATACCTTGGCCACATGATGAAAAGAACAAAATAGCAGCTTCTGCAGAATATCATGCAGAAAGATTTTAGAAAAGCTCCGATGTAAGGCGACGAATCTCATGGCTGCGCAATGTTAGGGGGTGGTTTAATTGCTTGTCTAACAAGCTTTTTCGAGCGACTCTGTAAACAGAATACAATTAGGCATGATGATCGCCAACCTTCGAAAGAAGACGACAACTTAAGAAGAAGAATAGTACAAGCATGATAAATGTGAGTTTATATATTTGGTTTTTCGTGTTGAAAATAATCCAGAGCAATACGTACGAGCAACAGTTAAAGTTAAACCTCCTCTTTATAGATTTCAAACAAGCTTACGATTCTGTGATAAGAGGCCTCTGTACCAGTCCCTAAGAGTACTTGGAAGGAAGCCTAACAGGAAAATTTGAAGTTAAAAGGGGATTAAAGCAGGGAGATCCACTGTCCAGCTGTCCACAGTACTCTTCAATCTCTTGTTGGAGACAATATTGAGAGAGAGTTGAATACGAACGAAAGGTATAATCTATGACAACAGAAGCCAGGTTCTGCGGCCTTTGCGGACGATGTAGTGCAAATGGCAAGAACTAAGGGAACTGCTGAAGATTTTCAAACTCTTTGAAGTAAAGGCTAAGCAGTATGGACTGGGGATTAATGAGCAAAGAACAAAATATTATATGGAAATCGGACAGACCGCATATGAAGAAACACAACTGAAGACTACCACAAACAACGAGAGTAAATAGTATTGCTTCAAAAAGGAGACGAAGTATCTAGATCTAGGAGTAATTCGTAACAACTAAAGGGGAAGAAAGGCAAGAAATTGAGAAGAGAATTTCGAGAGGAATGAAGACTGTCGGAGCCCTACACAAACTACTAAGAGCAAAAAGCATCTCCAGAGCGGCAAAATTGAGACTATAACAGTGATCCAGCCCACAGTCCCTTACAGAAGCGAAACATGGGCCATAAACAAAAATTAAGAAAATATGCTGAACATCTGGGAGCGGGGTGTCCTAAGGAAGATATTCGGGGGAGTAAAAGACAATGAAGACGTTCGGATGAGACGAACAAATGCAGAGATCAGAGAGCTGTACCGGAAACAAGAAATAAGCCAGATCGTCAGAACAAAGAGACTTAGTTGGTAAGGTCATCTTGAGAGAATGGCTGACTGAAGGTGGGCAAAGGACTCGCTGACGAGAGGGGAAGGAAAAAGGAGAAGAGGACGACCAAGAAAAAAGTGGCTAGAAGCGTGTAAGGAAACCCTAAAAACAATCGGGATAACAAATTGGAGAACTGCGGTCATGGACAGGAGAAAATGGAGGAAAACCGTGGAGAAATTCCAAGTATCTATATATATATTTCCTTTTTGACACGTAGGAACAATCTCAGTGTTTGAATCAGTTTACTTCATATAATTTAGTTTAACATCAAGATGAAGGTGCAAGCACTCCATGTATTTACAGGAAGAATGAACGAATCAAAGTACACAACTTGTTTACAAAATCATGGTGATGAATTACCGATACCACTGTAGTTTTTTAGACTCTTTATAGCAAGAATATTCTACTGGAAAACTTACAACCTTTGTAATCAAACTTGTTCAAACAGAACAAAGCTCATTACTGATTGTCCTACTTCAACTAGGCCCTTTTGAAGGTCAAATATAATACACAATCCTGTACCCTCTACATAATTCAGCTCTTGAAATCGTACGTAATCTAAACGACCAGCAGGGGGTGCATTCTGTAAACGGGCTAGGGTAACCACCCTAAATTTAAATCAAGGGATTAAACTCTATTGTATATTTTGCTCAGTCAATTGCATCAATTTTTTACTTAAATAAAGTAAAATTTTAACTTAAATAAATGTAAGTGAAATTTGTATTCGACGTAAAAGCAATAAAAAAACAGCGGAACTAACTGACTTGACAATGGCAAGTGAGATCTTGCCGAAACGTCGTCAAAATAATGGTTTTTCGAAAACCAAAATTATTCAACGCGGAGTCAAACCCGGAAAACCACAGAAAGCACATATACATTAGGGTGGAGTGAAAATAAAACAAAATTTTTTTTTTTCTCAAATTTTTTCGCCTGTATGCGGAAAAGTGGTCTCACGTGTAGTGTAAGTAGCTTGCAAAAAATGAATTTGATGGGATAATTTTTTCCGGTGCCCCAAGCCACCTAAAAATTAAGATAACGTGAAAATAAAACAAAAATTTTTTTTTCTCAAATTTTTTCGCCTGTATGTGGAAAAGTGGTCTCACGTGTAGTGTAAGTAGCTTGCAAAAAATGAATTTGATGCGATAATTTTTTCCGGTGCCCCGAGCCACCTAAAAATTAAAATAAAGTGATTTTTTTTGCAGCTCTTCGCTTGTTTTCCGTGAAAACAACCCAGAACTCACCACGAGGAGGTGGCTGCAATTCGAGTTCCACCCACCCACCCACCTTTAAAACGTTTATGATTTAATGCTTGAGATTAGCTAAAAACTCAACTTTTGTGTTAAATTTAGGTAATGCTTGTCGGGAAACTATTTGGGACCTTATGAAGCCATCTCTTGCTTCAGGCCCACATACTTTTAAGGATGCCTCTGTTACCAACTTAACGCAGCGTTCTATAGCTTGGGAGTGACAGGGAAAACGTAGTATCTCCATTTCTTCAGGAACATCTTTAATCATCTGTTTTAGATCTTCTGTTGAAATTTTTTTTGTCATTGGAGGTTCGCTTATCACTAATTGTTGCCAGTCAATCATTTCAATGTAGTCATTTGCGTTAAAGTTAATTTCTGGGACTTTAAATTTTCTTATTTCATGGGAGTTTCTGGATTTTAAGATTCGCCGCAAACCTAACTCTCTGATATGCTGCCGTTCATCACAAAGCATTGCTATCAACACATTTTCAGGATGTGCAAAATAACCATTAATTTGTATTATCCTGTCCACTATTTTTTGCAGTTCAGGTGACAAATACCTCGTCCTTTTTACTAAATTAAATAAATGTACTGGTCCATCAAAACAAAATGGTCTTGCTTTAATCTCGAACCACAGTGGGGCATATACGTTTTGTATATAGCATACCAAAGATTTTAGGTTTTCCGAAGGAGGATCTGTTGCTACGTAAAGACGAAGAATTCTGCTTGCAGTTGTTAGCCATCTAGCATGTGAAATTTTTCCCGGTTGTCTTCTTGCTAAGTCACTCGAGATTTTACCGTTAGATACTGAATTACTAATTTCAAATAAATATTTCTGATCCGTGCTAAGCTTCTCGATTTCCTTTGCATCATATTTGGGTAAAACTGATCGAATTTGCTCAAATTTAACTACAGGAAGATGCTCGCAGTTTTGTAGTCCTTTTCCAATTTGTCCTGAAAACTCACGTGGTCCGGTAGTTTCTCCATCCAAGTGCTTTATTAGATGGCGCAGAGGTAGTTCATTGGTATGTAATATGCAAATAAACCATTGCATTGATCGACCAATTGCAAGTTCTACTTTACGGATAACACCATTGTGAATACCTGTATTGACAGCAGTTCCGTCGCATCCAACAGCTACCAAATTATCAAGGTCTACATTTTTATTTAGAAAGTCCAACATTGTCTTGCTGATTTCTTCTGCACTACCCGACGATACACTAATATGTCCTATATATTTTGACTTGGGCTCAGAGACTAAGACAATATGTTCTTCAGATATGGTAGTTTTGTAGTATTTATTATCCTTCATTTCATTTTGTAGAGTTCTATCTTTTCTACCATCAAAATAGATTCCATGAAGAAATTTAAAAATTTTTGTATCATCAATTTTAATCTGGTTGCGCCTTTTTTTTCTCTCCCGCCTAATTTTACTCCGATCTATGATTTTGTCATGACTTTCTACCGAGATGAAACTTAGATCTTGCAACACCGAGTTTGTTATTATGGATGCTACTCTATCAGATACTCCTGTACGATCGCATGCTTGAGCTAAGTTTGGCAAACTAATTCGCATTTGTTTTGTTTTTTTTGTATTCGGTAAATCGTCTTTTGTTCCGGTTTTTGTATTTTTCTCGTAGACACTTGTGGCACTTTCATCTGAAGACTCACTTATAATTTGTTCTACTGGAAGATGTGTTTCGGATCTTGATGAAGAAGATGTAGCTATTGGAGATTGTGTTTCCACAATTTTCCGGTAAATAGAGCGTTCTAGTTTTTTGGTAATTACTTTATCCACCGAACCAATTACCATTTTTCTATCATGCCTCTGATCTTTAATGAAGTCATGCTCTCGAGCCGGTATTTTATTTTTGCATTTGCATAATAAATAGTCAGAACATTTGCATGATGCAATATCAAACAATTTCTTTTCCAATAAATCTCTAAAATCTTTAACCTTTCTTTGCATATTGGCTGAGTTTCTACTTTTCATAGGTTTTTTAATATTTCTGTATTTTTGATGTAATTCCTTTAATTTAGATTTAATTTGTTGATCGGATATTATCGGAATGGATGCTTTAACCCACAGCAATTTTAATTCAACAAGAAGAATTTCATTAATGTCACTAACAGTTGGTTCAGCATTATTTGCTGCAGCTTCTTTCATAAACTGGCGAATACACAAAAAGTTTCTGATAACATCAGCACAGGTCGGTAACATATTGTCTTTAAACTTCCTTGGTGCTCCAAAAACACAACAAGCGACGTCTGTTCGTGTTTTAGGCATGTTTTCTTTTTTTACGGATCTCACGGACACAGTTTAACAACACAGAATAAAACAACGGTTCACTGTATTGCATCTAAATTGATACTAATACAAGAAACGCAGTTTGCTCTCGAATCGAACTACTACCAAAATTAACCAAGTAAGTATTAACGAAGGCGGGCGCATCGGCGCATTACTTTAGTGGGAGGCCAATAGCCTCAAATTTCGAAGTAGTGGGGGCACCGCTAAACGAAGTCCGATCGATTTGAAATTTTGCAGGGTATTACAACAAATATGCAGACCACTTTTCCGCATACAGGCATTTTAAATTTTAAAAGTTGATTTTTTCGCTCCACCCTAATATACATAGCTCTCGCAGAAACTTCAAGTGTAACATATGTGGAAAAACAAAATTATTGTTTCGTGTACACATCTGACAAATCTGAAGCCAGGGAAGGATTTATAGAATATAATCGAGTATCAGCAAAATAAGCAATAAAATAATGACTGAACAATTCAAGTGACCCTAATAGGCTGCTGCAGATGGAGAATATGTGGCAACAGCGCCTGTAACTAAGCAAGCTGAATTTGCTACGCTCCAGTATCATTTTATGATTTTACCATTATGAAAAACTTTTCAGTACTCCAAGGAGGGAAAAAATTAGATCTTTATATTTTCGTAAGAATTTTGGAACAGTCTTAGATCAATTTTCGTAATAATAATAATCATAAAAAATTAGACATTACATGCATTTAATACACATAGTTTCAAGAGTTATGCATCACCTAAAATTATGCTCATTTTCATAGTGATTTTTTCGTGAACAGATAATGGATTCCGCTATTTTTTTATTATCTTAAATTTTTTCTTTGATATTTACACAGTTGGACAAGGGTTTACTCAAGCTTCTTTTTTGAACTTATACCGGGTGGAACAAAAGAAATGTTTTTATGTTAGGAAGGATGAGGTACAAAATGTGAGTATACATACATCGAAATCGTATTATTGTAGTCTTGTTTTGTGAACATTTTTTTTTAATGTCCCTGATATCTTTAGAAACAAAACGAATAGACGGTTTTGTTCACTTTAGCCAGACACACACGTTAGGTAAGGAGATAGGGGTAGGAATAACTATAAAGAAAAGAAAGTTGGAATACTTGGGACACGTTACGAGGCACCGTAAATACAGGGTGTTTCATTAATAATTGTCCATATATTAACTGGAGAAACCTTAGCACAAAATACGAAGATTTAACCTAAAACACTTAAATAAAATGTGGTTCCTTACTGAGTTACAGGGTGTTTTATCTAAAAATTTTAAAACTATTTTTGCTCAGCATTTTAAAACTGTACTGTACAAACTACTAAATTATTTTAACTATTTATAATGGGAAATAAGCCACAATATTATTAAAAAATGATTTTTATTAACGTTTCGAAATTATGTTAAACAAACGTTTCTGACTATTACCAGAGGCGTACGACGGGGGAAAGTGAATGGTTGACCCTTTCCAAATTCTACACCACTGGGGGAATTGCTATTTTAGTTCAATATTTGGATTCTCCAGTACTTTCTATGAAAATAATATACTCTTCATTCGTAACGATAAAGTCATTAGTTTTCGAGATCTTTGAAGTTAAAAATGAAACGACATACGGTTATTTTGATTAATGTACCGGGTGTCCACTTATATTTTCCCCCATTTTAACTACCTATAACTTCTAAACGGCTCAAGATAGACATATGCGGTTTACGCTGAAATGTTTTATTTTAGCAAAAGTTTTGTCTGAATGGATTGCATTTTTTATATCGCTTTCAAATACGAAAAGAAAAATGGCGGATTTTTGAAAAACACCTTGTTGACTTTTTTTTAATGGAACACCCAATATATTTTTTGTAAATGGAAAGAAAGGTCATTAACCTATCCAAAGATGTAAAGTTTTTCAAAATCGGTTGTCAAATCACTGAGTAATTAATTTTTAAAATGAGAGGTGCAACGTGGATTTCACATACCTAAATAACATAACTAAGCAAATTGATATTATGTTATGTGATTTCCACATTACATCTCTCATTTTAAAAATTAATTGCTCAGTCATTTGACAACCGATTTTAAAATTTTTTATATCATTGGATAGGTAAATGACCATTTTTTATATCGCTTTTAAATAAAAAATGGCGGATTTTTGAAAAAAACGTTGACTTTTTTTATTAAAACATTTACAAAAAAATATACTGGGTGTTTCATTAAAAAAAAAGTCAACAAAGTTTTTTTCCAAAAATCCGCCATTTTCTTTTCGTATTTGAAAGTTATATAAAAAATTCAATACATTCATACAAAACTTGTACTAAAATAAAACATTTCAGCGAAAACCGCATTTTTCGCATCTTAAGCCGTTTAGAAGTTATAGGCAGTTAAAATGGGGGAAAATATAAGTGGACACCCGGTATTGTGTTGCTTCATTTTTAATTTCAAATATCTCGAAAACTAATCATTTTATCGTTAGGAATGAAGAGTATATTATTTACATAAAAAGTATTGGAAAATAAAAAAATTACACTAAAATAGCAAATTCGTCAGTGGCGTAGAATTTGGGAAGGGTCGACCAGACACTACCCCCTGTCGTACGCCTCTGGTAGTAGCTAGAAACGTTTATTTATCTTAATTTAGTAGGGTGTGCAGTACTTACACTTTCTGCCAAGTATGATAAGGATACGCCAAATAGTTTTAAAGTACTGGGTACAAATAATTTTTAAATTTTAATCATACGAATTATATCATAAATTAATCAAAATAACTGTGCCGTTTCATATTTAACTTCAAATATCTCGAAAGCTAATGACTTTATCGTTACCAATGAAGAGTATATTATTTACGTACAAAGTATTGGAGAATCTAAAAATGGCACTAAAATAGTAATTCCTCCAGTGGTGTAGAATTTGAGAAGGGTCAACCATTCACTATCCCCTGTCGCACGCCTCTGGTAGTAGCTAGAAACGTTTGTTTATCATAATTTAGTAGGGTGTATAGTAGTTGCACTTTCTGCCAAGTATGAAAAGGATACGTCGAATAGTTTTAAAATGCTGAGCAAAATAGTTTTTAAATTTTTAGATAAAACACTTTGTAACTCAGTAAGGAACCACATTTTATTTAAGCGTTTTAGGTTAAATCTTCGTATTTTGTGCTACGGTTTCTCCAGTTAATATATGGACAACTATTAATGAAACACCCTGTATAGAGTAACTCAGCTAATTATCCAAGGAAAAATAGACAGCAGAAGCAGATGTGGCTCCAAAACTTGCGTCAATGGTTCGGATTGTCATCTGCCGAACTATTCAGATCTGCTGTTAACAATGTCAGAATAGCCATGTTAATTGCCAACGTTCGGAACGGACAAGGCACGTGAAGAAGAAGAGAAAGTTTTAATCCGATCTTGTGGTAATAGCTAATAAAAAACTGAGGAGTCTTACATTCATATAACTTCATAATAGCTTTAAAGTTGCCTTAAATGCAGTTGTGGTAAAGTTACCATTCTTTGAAAATATAATACCTTGAGGCAGCGGCCTCGTTTTGTTCTCAGATATTACATCCATTAAAACCGGCAAACTTTTAACTCAAGAACATTCAGCTGCTTAGGTCGAGAGATAAAATCAGTTGATGATAAATTGCGAATTTAAACATGCTTCTCTTGATCTTTCGTCCAGACATTTCCAAATATTTAGAGATGAAATAGAGGCGGGAGATAATCTAGAAAAAAGAAAGGATTTCTAAAGTGGATAATGCGATTTCGCGTGTTTGTCTTTTCTGTATGAGGAACAATAACTTTCCGAATAAACCACCAGAAACTACTACTGTATTTCCGAACATCCTTCACTTTATAGATTCTGGTTTATAAATTAACTTTGCGTTCGAAAAATTATAAATAAACATTATACAGGGTGTCCCGAAATGATTGGTAATAAATTCTGCCGTCCTCAAATAAAACGCGGTATGTGCAGCCAACTTAAAACCGAGAAATCGGCTCTCAAAGTTTTTTCTCAGGACTCTATATTTCTGATAACTTTTTAACGCAAAACATGTTCTAGTGATAGTTGAACATTATTTAAAAATATATTCTAAAAAAAATCATGTTTTTATCAAAACTATAAATAAAAAGTCATATACCGCGTTTGAATTGAGCAGCGGACATATTACTGGATCAGAAATAGTGCCGTATCTGCATTTTATTTACAAATAGGATTTTTTACAAGGAAGAATAGTTACCAAAAAAGAAAAATAAATAAGTAAAATTTTATTAAAAAAAATATGGCTTGGTAAAAGATATATTAGTGAAATAGCTTGTAAAAATAAATAGCTTATAATTGTTTATTATATACGCAAAATACCTACATGTCATAAATGTTCAAAATACGAGGTCGCAACACGAGTCTCGATAAAAACGCGGTAAATGCGCTGTGTTCAATTAAAACGCGACAAGTACATGATACTCGCTAGCACATACCGCTTTTTAGTTGAGTACTCTGTAGATACCGCATTTTAATTAAGCAGCTATTGAAATTTAGCACATACGGCATATTCTAATATGTTTATTTTGGAAGTAAATCAAATGATACGGTTTTCAGACATTGCAGAAGCATAAATAAGGTCACAAGGAAACCACATATAGCAAGAACTCGATTTTCAATTTTTTTTGCAGATACCGCGTTTTAATTGAGGACGGCAGAATTGTACCACAGATTATGGGGTCAAAAATAGGTTCATTGAACCTAAATTACTTTAGTACGAATGTGCAGATAAAAAAAGTTACAGCCGTTTGAAGTTACAAAATGAAAATAAATTTTTTCCAATATATCGAAAACTATCAGGGATTTTTGATTGAAAATGGACATGTGGCATTCTTATGACAGAAACATCTTAAAAAAATTATAGTGAAATTTGTGCACCTCATAAAAAATTTATGGGGGTTCTGTTCCCTTAAACCCCCCGAAACTTTTGGGTATGTTCCTATTAAATTATTATTGTAGTACCTACTAATTAGTTAAACAAAATGTTTTTAAAACTTTTTTGCCTCTTAGTATTTTCTCGAAAAGCCAGTTTTTATCGTGATATTTTGAATATAATGTGTCAAATCCACCACATATTTGTATATGGTTAAGTACGATTATAGAGACCTGGTAATAATATGAAAATTTATTTATAATTTGCATTTTTAGGTAATTTCGAACCATATTAAACAATAATCCACATTTCGATAAAAGGTGCCTTAACGAAAAAATACTAATAGGCAAAAAAGTTTTAAAAACACTGTGTTTAACTAATGGTACCGCAATCATAGATTAATTGGAACGTACACACACATTTGGGGGGGTTTAAAAGATAAAATCCCATAAAATTTGTATGTAAACGTATTAAAAATCTCTCGTATTAAAAAGCATCTCGATAAAAACTGGCTTATCGAAAAAATACTAAGAGGCAAAAAAGTTTTAAAAATATTGTGTTTAACTAATGGTACCACAATAATAATTTAATTGGAACGTACACAAAAGTTTGGGGGTGCGTTTAAGGGAACAAACCCCCATAAAATTTTTATGGGTGTACAAGTTTCACTGTTGTTTTTTTCAAGATGTTTCCGCCATAAGAATGCCACATGTCCATTTTCAATAAAAAATCTCTAAGAGTTTTCGATATATGAAAAAAAAAAAAGAATGTGTATGTATGTACTTTGTACGCACGTAAGAAGTTATACTTCTATTATATGATTTCAACGAAATAAATATACTTTCAACAGGTAATTTGTATTTTATTTAAAGATTAAACTAATTTTTACTTACAACTTTGCAAACAATTTTATTAAAACAATACTAAAAATAAAAAAATTAGAAATCACACGGATTCGAACCGGGGACCTCTCGATCTCCGGTCACACGCTCTACCACTGAGCTATACTCCCTTTGCTTTGACAGGTTACAAGATTTCTCATACATAGTGACAAATTTAATAGACCAAGTGAAGTACATATACAAAAATACTTACATATACATACTATTATTATAAAATATCTTATTTCCGAGGAAGACAAATCCAAAGACACAAAAATTATAATAAATATATTTACTAAAAACACTAATAATATATTATTCTTTTCACGCACACCTTATTTGCGCTACATAAAGATGTAGCGACTAATACAACGCTAATACCATACTGTCGGTGTGCGCATGCGCCGGGGAATGTAAAAATTCACCCTCGTGCCTAAAGAAGTATAACTTCAAAAAATAAATTTTCATTGTGTAATTTCAAAGGGCTGTACCTTTTTTTCGTGCACTATTATATCGCCGGTCCGGAATAACAATGACGTAACTGCAAATTTTGTCAATTCCTGTTTATTGCGTAATTAACTTCTAAAATACTGAGCAGATGATACAAAAGCGACAGAACTGTAACTATGTGCTGAGCCACTACAGGGTAGTTGCGTGGTTATTGAAATACGAACCATTTTAGACCTTGTTTCAGATGAATAATGATGCAACTGTAAATAGGCTTGAAAATGGGGGGACTAAATTAAGATAATGAAATTCGGACCAATAGGGATGAAAATAAAAGTTATAGCTGTAAGAATAAACGGCATACTAAATATTTAAAAACAGTTTTATCGTACAGAAAAATTGTAAGATCAACAATGACGCAACTGTAGATAGAGTTGAAAATGGGGGGATTTAATTAAGATAATGAAATTCGAACCAATAGGGATAAAAATAAAAGCCATCATTGTAAGAATAAACGCCATACCGATGCTCCTGGACGATTACTCCCCATTTAATCCCTATTTTAAATATTTAAAAATTGTTTTTTTGCTCTCCTGAGAAATTTGACTTTTTGCAGTTACGTCATTCTTATCCCGGACCGGCGATATACAGGGTGTTTCATTAATAATTGTCCATATAGTAACTTAAGAAACCTTAGCACAAAATACGAAGATTTAACCTAAAACACTTAAATAAAATGTGGTTCCTTACTGAGTTACAGGGTGTTTTATCTAAAAATTTAGAAACTATTTTTGCTCAGCATTTTAAAACTATTCGACGTATCAATTTCATACTTGTCAGGAGGTAAAGGTACTGTACAAACTACTAAATTATGTTAAACAAACGTTTCTGGCTATTACCAAAGGAGTACGCCGGGTGAAAATGAATGGTTGACCCTTTCCAAATTCTACGCCACTGGCGAAATTGCTATTTTAGTTCAATTTTTGGATTCTCCAATACTTTCTATGAAAATAATATACTCTTCATTCGTAACGATAAAGTCATTCGTTTTCGAGATCTTTGAAGTTAAAAATGAAACGACACGGTTATTTTGATTAATGTATTGTGTCGCTTCATTTTTAATTTCAAATATCTCGAAAACTAATCATTTTATCGTTACGAATGAAAGGCATATTATTTACATAAAAATTATTGCAAAATCAAAAAATTACACTAAAATAGCAATTTTGTCAGTGGCGTAGAATTTGGGAAGGGTCAACCAGCCACTATCTCCTGTCGTACGCCTCTGGTAGTAGCTAGAAACGTTTATTTATCTTAATTTAGTAGGGTGTACAGTACCTACACTTTCTGCCAAGTATGATAAGGATACGCCAAATAGTTTTAAAGTACTGGGTACAAATAATTTTTAAATTTTAATCATATGAATCATATCAAAGATTAATCAAAATAACTGTGCCGTTTCATATTTAACTTCAAATATCTCGAAAACTAATGACTTTATCGTTATCAATGAAGAGTATATTATTTACGTAGAAAGTACTGGAGAATCTAAAAAATGGCACTAAAATAGTAATTCCTCCAGTGGCGTAGAATTTGAGAAGGGTGAACCATTCACCAACCCCTGTCGTACGCCTCTGGTAGTAGCTAGAAACGTTTGTTTATTATTATTTAGTAGAGTGTCTAGTAGTCGCACTTTCTGCTAAGTATGAAAAGGATACGGCGTATAGTATGAAAATTCTGAGCAAAAATAGTTTTTAAATTTTTAGATAAAACACCCTGTAACTCAGTTTATTTAAGTGTTTTAGTATCTTCGTATTTTGTGCTAAGGTTTCTCCAGTTACTATATGGACAATTATTAATGAAACACCCTGTATAGGTAAGTGAGGTTCAATCTACCCATTTTTGACCCCAGAATCTGTGGTATAATTTATGACCAATCTTTTCGGAACACCCTGTACAAAAAAGCATTTATTTAGTAATAGTAGTTATGATCATAATTTTTTGAACTGTAATTGAACACTGTCAAATTTAAAGGAACGCTGATATATATTTTATAATAATTGTTCTTTGTTTTGTAGCAACATTAAAAAACAAAAAAAACTGTTAAAGAATCTAACTAAATCCATTTGGTTTTGATATGTTTTCCATGTCGTTTTAAAACTGTTTATATATTTAGATTTAGATTAAAGCTAAAAATGAGATGTGTATCTCTGCTACTGTGAGAACAGTATCTCTTTAAAAAAAATATGTCAACATTATGATTTTTTATAAAATGATCTATAACAATAGTTTCTGAAAATAGCTAATAATGACGAAAATTTTGGATGATGCATAATTTTCGAAACTACGTGTAATATTTTCTTAGATTATTAAAAATATTTCGACTAAATCTTTTGTTTTATAATCGATAATAAACACCTTTTGGAATGTGTATACTATTTCCTTTTGTACAGGGTATTCACTATATTTTGACCCCCCTGTAAACTGCTTTGTTTACAGAATTAGAAAAAAATGTAACATACAAAAGTTATTCGATTTTTAAATTATGATTTTTTGACATATATATCATACTCGTGACGTCATCCATTTAGGCGTGATGGCGTAATCGACTATTTTTTTAAATGGGAATAGGGGTCGAGTGCTAGCTCATTTAAAAGGTTATTTAATTCCCTATTCAGTAATATAAACATTAACATGATTAATTATACAGGGTGTCCAAAAAAAGTTTTTTGAATTAAATTAATTGACAGAAAAAGAAGAATGTATGTAATTTATTTAATTTAAAATACATTTTACTGCTGTTAGGAAACATAAATAAAAGTTTATTGCTCAAATAAATATTGATCTTTGCTTAAATTCAATGTTCAAACTGCCAAGACACAGATGGGTGGCAGCTTGAACATTGAATTTAAGTGAAAACTAATGTTTATTTATTCAATACACATTTATTTCTGTATTCTAATAGCAGTAGAATGTATTTTGAATTAAATAAATTACATACATTCTTCTTTTTGTGTCAATTAATTTAATTAAAAAAACATTTTTTTGGCACCCTGTATAATTAATCATGTTAATGTTTATATTACTGAATAGGGAATTGAATAACCTTTCAAATGAGCTAGCACTCGACCCCTATTCCCATTTAAAAAAATGGTCGATTACGTCATCACGCCCAAATGGATGACGTCACTGTTACGATATATATGTCAAAAAATCATAATTTAAAAATCGAATAACTTTTGCATTTTACATTTTTTTCTAATTCTGTAAATAAAGCAGTTTACAGGGGGGTCAAAATATAGTGAATAACCCTGTACATAGGAAGTGAAATGGAAAGCACATCTACTTCTCAAGGTCGCTTTAAAAACTGTTATGAACTTTCAATATTTTTCCGTCAAACGTTTTATCGCAATTTTGTCGAGAATCTGATAAACAGTTTACCTGCGTTGGATAAGTGGCTTAACGACGCATTTAAACTGATAATGAGTTTACTGCATTTTGTTTATTATAAAATGAAAAATGTATACTGGTGTAGGTTAATTAAAACATTCTTGATAGCAATGAGGTTTCCTTGATATTACAATGCTGATTACAATGTCTCTTCGATAGTTTGTTACAAAACAACTTGTGCAACATGATCTCGACTAAACAAATTACATAAAGATAAAAATAGAGGTAGTGTAGAAGATATAATAATAATTATGGGAGACTTTAACGCTAAAGTTGGACAAAAGATGACGCAAAACGCCACCGGAAAGTTTGGATTGGGAGAGAGAAATCAAAGAGGTGAGCGTCTAATAGAATTCTGTCAAGAAAATGACTTCGTCATTACAAATAGCTGGTTTCAACTTCCAGAAAGGCGTCTCTACACGTGGAAATCCCCTCAAGATGGACAACAAGGTAGAATAGTACGGAATTAAATAGACTACATCCTAATAAACCACCGATTTCGAAATAACATTAAAGATGTAAAAACTTACTCTGCTCCAAAATACAAATTAAATTAAAGAAACAAACAAAGAAAACTAAGCCTTATAAGATATATCTCGACCCCCTTAAAAACCCCCAAACGCGCGAACACATAGCACAGCAGATAAATAGTAAAATGCACAGAATATCAAATAATATACCAAACTAAAACAAAACTATTAACGAATGTTGGTACGATATTGAAAACTGACTTTAGAGGACATAAGATAATCTTTAAAAACACCTACAATGTTGACAAAAAATGACTGGATGAACCAAGAAATTCTAGACCTTATGGAAGTTCGACGGAAATACAAAAATATAAATAATATCAAATACCGTGAAATCAACAAACTCATAAGAAGAAAAATTAAACAAGCCAAACAATCCTGGCTCGAGAATTCATGTAAAGAAATAGAAGACCTCCAAAAAAAAAAAACATGACAATATCAACCTGCACAAGAAACATAAATACACCTCCGGATGTAGAAAACAGAAAAATGCTCACGTACTTAAAAACGCAGACGGAAAAATTTGCGATTACGAACAACAGTGCAAAGAATGGGAAAGATACATCACTGACTTTTTTGACGATGTTTCTCGAGAAAATGCTTCACATACTACCTGTGGCAACCAGTTAGTTAGACAGAGATCCCAGTATACTGAACTCTGAAGTCAGAAAAGCAATACAGCAAGCCAACAACAATAAAGCACCCGGACCAGATCAAATCCCTGCTGAGCTACTTAAACTTTTGGACGAGGAAAACATAACCTACTTAATCACTTTCTTTAACAAAATTTACAACGAAGGAAAAATACCAGATGATTGGTTGGAGTCATTGTTTATAACATTACCAAAGAAAAGCAGGCCCACCAAATGCAGGATTTTAGACTAATCAGTTTGATGAGTCACGCACTTAAGATATTTTTACGAATTATAAAAACCGAGTATTCCTTCTGTGTGAAAGTAGAATGGGTAATAAGCAATTTGGATTTAGAGATGGTCTAGGAACTAAAGAGGCACTATTTTGTATGGGCGTTCTTTTACATGGTGTCAAAGGCCTTTTCAAAATCTACAAATATTAAAGCTAGTGGTTTATTATATTCAGTAAATTTTTCTATAATACTTTTTATTACCAATAGGTGATCGTTTGTTCCTTTTCTAAAACCCACCTGTTCTATGGGCTGATAAAATTCCAATTTATTTATATTCCAACCAAACTTGTATGGAATCATCTGATATTTCTTATTATTTCGTGCGAAAGAACACACGAATTCAAGCAATATTTATTTTAAAGCAATTTAATACATAACAATTAAATAAAACAATGAAGTTTTTAAAAACAAATTGAAACTAATTGTTTTAAAGTCAATAGTATAAACAATTTTAATGTAAAACGAATAATGTTTAAATTGTTTTTATTTATTTTTTTTTGTTTTTTTTTTGGTAGTCAGTGTTATCACCTCTAGTCTTTAATTATTATGCAAGCTTCAGCTTGCGTGGGCACGCTCCTAATCAAATTATCAACATTTTGTTGTGGTAGGTTGCTACATTCTTCAAGAGCAGCTTGTACTAGCCGTGCGGTGTTTTGTGGATTATCCCGGCGAGCTCCAATTTTTCTTTTTAGGATATCCCACAAATACTCTATACTCTATCCAGGGGTGGCCAAGCTCCTTGATAGTACGAGCCATTGTTCAAAATTTGAAAATTTTCGCGAGCCGCAATTAAACAATTATCTGAAAAGTATAAAATTAATTTTTCCTCTCACCGTGTGGATTCTACGAATTTTAAACTGAAATAAAGTGGTTCACATCGTTGTTTCAATTATACCAAAATTCTACAAGCAGTCTGTACTAATTCAGGATACTTCGATTCTTCATTATCCTTCCATCTTTTTCGGGGACGGCCTAGTAATCTTCTACAGTCTCTCAAAAAACACTGTCTTTAACGCTATGTCTTCGTCTGATCTTACCACATAGCCTGCCGATCGATCTCATCTTAGCTTTTATATGTAGAACAATGTTTTCAGTACCATAAACAATCACCCATTCAGCTTTGCGATGTCTTCTCCACTCTCCTGTCAATCCATCTCTTTCGAAGAGATCCATACTTCGAAGTTGTGGTCATTAATAGTTATGTTCTGCCTAACTCTTGGTCTTGAATTTTTGGTTACTATTTTTTTATATCATGTATTTCGTCTTCTCTTCATTTATTCGAAGGGGCAGACTACTTGTTTCTTCCTCGAGTTGTGAAAACACCTCTCTCACGTCTCTTGTAAAATGAGCGACTGCACTTAGATCATCAGCAAAGGTCAACAATGTTTTGAATCCTCGATTCGCAAATCCTCCTGTCAGCTCAGATGATATTTTACTTATTACATATTCGAAGGCCAAATTGAATAACAACAGTGATAAGGGATCTCCTTGTCAAGTCCTGATTTTACACTTATTTTTTTATATTTGTTGTCAGTAATTTAACATTTTGAAACACAAAAATTAAAAGCAATTCAGGTATATTTACTGAGAGCCACAAATAATCGTTTAAAGAGCCACATGCGGCTCGCGAGCCACAGTTTGGCCACCCCTGACTCTATACTATAGGGTTAAGCTCGGGTGAGCAAGCAGGCCATTCCAAACAAGGGATACCTTCTGCTTCAATGATGTCTCTAGTCACTCTAATGGTATGTGGAGGTCCATTACCATGCATGAAAATTAACTTTTCTCCTGTTGCACCTCTCCAGAGCCTAACTACAGGTTATCAACATACCTGTGAGCAGTTAAAGTTGATTGGATGAAAATTAAAGGAGTTTTTTACGGCTTACAACTCCTTACCAGAACATTACACTTTCCCTTTTATATTTGTGATCAGATCTGACAGTTTTCGTTCCTGCTTGTCTTCCTCGACCTCTAAGTACACGATTTCGTGGGTCATCTGATTTTACGCAAATCCTGACTTTTTCTGAAAATTTGTCAATTCCCAATGTTTCAGTTTTGATGGTGAAGACACCAATTTAGGCGATCAATCTTATGCTGCCTGGATAACTCGGTAGCCCATAACTCTCTCCTGCTGTATACTTCTTGGCACGACCTCTTCTTCTTATCGTTTCAACTGAAACAGTCACACCTGTAGCATCCAAAAGCTGCCTTTGGAGCTGCAGGTGAGAAATAGTTGGGTGTCTTCCAGCTGATTGGACAATTAAACGATCGTGGCGTGCCGTTGTTACTTTTTGGCGACTTTCCCTTGCTTTATTTTTGAGCTTCCCTAGTTCCTGTTACCTAGCATAGATTTTGGACAGAATGCCCTGTGTTACGCCTAGTTCTGCAGCCATGTCCCTCTGAGAACATTACTTGCTCCACAAGACCAATAATCTTTCCCCGTTGTAAGTTCTATAACCCCACATGAGGCATATTTTCGTTTTTGGACGCAAAAGTTAGACTTTCCCTTGCTTTATTTTTGAGCTTCCCTAGTTCCTGTTACCTAGCATAGGTTTTGGACAGAATGCCCTGTGTTACGCCTAGTTCTGCAGCTATGTCCCTCTGAGAACATGACTTGCTCCACAAGACCAATAACACTAGTTTACAACCAATTTGCGACTGGAATGCAATATGCTGTTTTTTGTTAATTTTTGCTCTCTGAATATGATTATGATGATAAAAAGTTCCTAACACGTAAGATTTTTGAGTTATGATTTTTTCAAAAAAAAAATGAATTACCATTTTTGAGTTATGAATATTTTACTAATTTTTTTTTAAACAGTCATTTGTCATATATCGCGGAGTGATGTTATCAAATTAACATTTTTGCTAAAAATTGTGCATAATTTGACAACACTGGGAAATCGAATGTCTACGAATAACACATTAACATTTAAATAAAGAATAAACCAAAGGTAATCCTTAATCAGTAAACCTATCTTTTTAAACTTATATAGTTCTAAACCGTTTTAACGACTGTTACTTCTGCATGACAGAATGTCTGTGCTTCCAAGAAAAAGCAAGCATAAAATTGATGATACAGATATAATCTCAGCAATAAAGCCGGTTTTCCATGGAGAAGATTTACCAGTTCCAGGACCCACGGCAAATTGGGAGGAAGATTTGGAAATGTATGGCGATAAAAGTAAACCCGATGATGTATCAGAAAAGAATGCTTCTTATTTTCACGAAAGCGACGAAAAGCACCTTATTGCATCCAAGAAGCCGAATTACATGATTTAGTTCGAGACCTTCACTTGTCCAAAGGCATGCTTAACTCTAGGTTCTAGATTACAATAATGGATTTTTGTTTAAATGGAATTTACTAGCCAGTAAAACTTATAATATTTAGGAACCGTAACCAGGAGCTATCCTAGTTTTTTACTATGCAGGATAAAATGTGTGTTCGTGTTAATCCACATAGTGTTATGGGAAAATTGGGATATGCACAACATTGTGAACAAAAGACTTACTACATTTTTTGTTTCTAGTTCTGAACTTATGTGTATATAGTATAAAAGAATTTTTATAATAAACAGCAATATTTGATGCATTCTATAACTCAGAATCTAACATTTCACCTGACAAGACAATGTACGCGTGGACCCCTGCGCAGAAATGCATGGCACCTTAAGAAGAAGATAATTCAAAATCTATACGTGGTGGAAAATTTTAGTGTTTGAATTCGCATTCAGGGCGCTTTAAACTCCACGGTACAGCCAATTTAACATCTGTCGCAATTTTTTTTTATTTATTTGTTGACTAGTGTAATCTTTCCCCGTTGTAAGTTCTATAACCCCACATGAGGCATATTTTCGTTTTTGGACGCAAAAGTTAGTTTATTTATTTTCGTTTAATTTGCAACTCAAGCGCAAATAACCTATACCGCACCGAGCTGTACTATCTGATTGTCTTATCGATTTATTTATTTTCAATAAAAAACCTTTTATTCTTCGCAACAATAACACGTTTTTTCAAAAGAAATAAATATTGCCTTGAAATACGTTATGATTCCATATAAGTTTGGTTGTGTGTATAATATATAAAATATAATAGAAAAAATGAATAATTCTTTAAACTTATTTTATTTTTATTATAATTAGTATTTGCTGTAACCGTAGTGTTTATTATTGAATAATACACAAAACAAAGAATTAAATTACCGATTCAGCATCGAGTTTGAACGAGAATGACCCCTTATATTATTATGTAACTGGTCTTGTAATGTTAAATCGAGAATGGATGATGAACGGATGTTTTGCGGAATGAAAACGCAATACAAGGAAAAGTGTTTTTGATGCAACAATGCATTAGACATAACGGTAAGATTTATCCACAAAGGAGCCGTGTGTTTGTAAATGCAAATGCAGGAAGAAATGAACGGAATCTCGTAGTGCTTGTAGGCCAGTTTGAGAAGCTGATCTTGTGGAATTAAACTGATCACTAACAAATGAATGAATCATTTATTTCTCGTATATGGTGCATGACAGACAGACATTTGATATCGATGTTACTGGCCAAACCCGATTTCAGGACAAACTATTTTGGCCTAGGCCAAACTAGTTTGTCCTGAACGCGTTACAGACACTGCAGGACCCACTACTAGTACGGCCTAGTATAAACATTATAGTATATCTACAAAGACAAAATCAATAGATAAACCGAATAAAATACTCTGTAATTGGAAAATAATCATTTTTATTAAAACGATAATGATTCGTCGTTAAAATCATCATCATTCTCTTTGCCTTATCCCTATGCGGGGTCGGCTTCCCTAATTGCATTTCTTCACACAATTCTATCTTGTCATATCAATGTCAATCCCCTTTATCAACATGTCCTGCCTTATCGTCTCCCCCCTGGTCTTCTTTGGTCTTCCTCTCCTATTCCTTCCAGGAATCTGCACTTCAGCTATTCTTCGTATTGGGTGATTAACGTCTCGCCGTTGAACATGACCAAACCATCTTAACCTATGCTCTCTCATTTTGGCATCAATTGGTGCCACACCTAGACTTCCCCTAATATACTCATTTCTAATTTTATCCTTCTTTGTCACTCCACTCATCCATCTAAGCATTCTCATTTCCGCCACATGCATTCGTTGTTCCTCTTTCTTCTTCACTGCCCAACATTCAGTTCCGTACATCATAGCCGATCTTATGGCTGTTTTATAGAATTTTCCCTTCAGCTTCGTTGGAATTTTTCTGTCACACAACTCGCTTCTTTCCACTTCATCCATCCAGCCCTATTCTACTGCATGCATCTCCATCTATGTCTCCATTACTCTGTAATACCGATCCCAGGTACTTAAAACTATTGCTTTTTACAATCAGTTCACCATCCAAAGATACCATTTTATTT
The DNA here is from genome assembly GCF_917563875.1 of Diabrotica virgifera virgifera. Classification (NCBI taxonomy): domain Eukaryota; kingdom Metazoa; phylum Arthropoda; class Insecta; order Coleoptera; family Chrysomelidae; genus Diabrotica; species Diabrotica virgifera. The sequence continues at coordinate 26,430,486 of NC_065452.1, forward strand.
GTAGTAACTCCATCTTTAAATGAACATTCCAAATACTCTGTTTTTGTACTAAGTTGTAAACTTTTTCCTCCAGAGCTTGCCTCCACTGTTCCAGTTTTTGTTCTAAGTCTCTTTCACTATTTCCTACTAACACGACATCATCAGCATACATTAAGCACCATGGAATGTTACCCTGTAGTTTCGCTGTTATCTGGTCCAAAACTAATGAGAATAAATACGGACTAAGCACAGAGCCTTGGTGCAATCCTACTTTCACATGAAATTTATCAGTCTCTCCCACACCTGTCCTAACACTAGTCGTTACTCCCTCATACATATCCCTCACAATCTTTACATATTCACCAGGGACTCCTTCCTTATTGAGTGCCCACCACAGAATCTCTCGAGGAACTCTATCATATGCTTTCTCAAGAACAATGAATACCATATGAGCGTTTGTTTCTTTACTCCTGTATTTTTCCATCAACTGCCTTATAATGAAAATTGCATCTGTTGTTGATCTGCCCTGCATAAAGCCAAATTGATTTTCGGATATTTCGGTCTCTTCATGTATCCGTCTATCAATTACTCTTTCCCATACTTTCATGGTATGGCTAAGCAGTTTTATAGCCCTATAGTTTGTACATTGTTGTATATCTCCCTTGTTTTTGTAAACAGGTACCAGTATACTGCTTCTCCATTCATCTGGCATTTGTCAAACTTCCATAATTCTATTAATAGACCAATAGCCACCTTGTTCCTGTCTCTCCCAATGCTCTCCATACTTCCCCAGGAATATCATCTGGTCCTACCGCTTTTCCTTTCTTTATTTTTTGAAGCGCTTGAGCCACTTCCTCGTTTGTTATTTTGGTGACCATTGCTGCTACTGTCTCCGTTGACTCTACAGGCTGTCTGTCAAATTCTTCATTTAATAAGCTGTCAAAGTACTTTCTCCATCTCTTTTTGACATCCCTTTCGTGAACTAGTATTTTATTATTTTCATCTCGGATACATCTAATCTGATTAAAATCTTTTGCTTTCTTGGCTCCCTGTTTGGCTATTTTATATATCTTCGTTTCGCCTTCCCTGGGATTGTATAGGTTTGAATATGCTTCTTCTTTGGCTTTTGCTACTGCTACTTTCGCTTCCTTTTTCGCCACCATATAGTTTTGAAGATCTGTGTCGGATCTGGTTTCTTGCTACTTTTTATATAATTTTCTCTTCTCTTTTATTTTTCCTCGTACTTCGTTTGACCACCACCAAGTCTCTTTATCCTCAAACGTTTTTCCTGACGTTTTCCCAAGTATTTCAATAGCAGTCTCTCTAATACTACTGGCCATTTTTCTCCAAATTGTATTAGGGCTTCCTTTTATGTTCCAACATATTTTTTCTACTATTCTTCTCCTGAATAGACCTTCTTTCTCATCTTTTAGCATCCACCACTTGATTTTTGTGGTGCTCTCCGATATTTTTGTTTAGTTTCGCTTTTTACTTCGATGTCCAGAACAAGCAGCTTATGTTGTTGGCTGACTGTCTCACTAACTATTACCTTGCAGTCCTTGCATTCACGTATGTCTTCTTTCCTTATCATGAAGTAGTCTATTTGGGATTGATGTTGTCCACTTTTGTAGGTAATAAGTTGAGTTTCTCTCTTTTTAATGATTCGTCGTTAAAACTAATGGACAATTGGTAATACAATCATATTATAAAAAATAATCAGTGTTTTTATTTATAAAAGTAATAATTATACCTGTTATAAAAATTATTATCTATTTTTCCATATGGAGTGTTTTGGCGACACTTAGAATTGCGGAGTATTGGAGACCTTGTCCGCTCCAACTGAATCTCTCGTAGCTGCAACCCTTAGCGATATTTTAAAAATAATTATCTAACTTTTTGGGGTATTAATGTCTCTGTCTCTTTCAGATCAAAATTAGACATTTGCCATCAAACTTTTTTAGAGGTAGTAGATATAAACTAAGGCTCTGAAATATCGGTAAGGGTTGCAGCTACGAGAGGTCCAGTTGGATCAGGACAAAGTTTTGTCAAATGTAGTTGCAACAAAAACTTCCACAAATATATGCAAGAGCAAGAAGGCGATGATAATCCGCAATTATAAGTGTCACCAAAACACTCCATGGAAAAATAATAATTCAATATAATTATTGATTTTATAAAAACACTGATTATTTTTTTAACTTGATTGTGTTAGCAATTGTCCATAAATTTTAGAGTCATTGTCGTTATATTTTAATAAAAATGATTATTTTCCAATTATAGAGTATTTTATTCAGTTTATCTATTTATTTTGGCTTTTTAGGTATATTATAAAGGCCTTACTAGTTTAGCCTGCAGTGTTCGGATTAATATCAGGATAAACTAGTTTGGCCTAGGCCAAATTAGTTTGTCCTGAAATCGTGTTTGGCCGGTATAACATCGATACTGAGAAAAAATGAAGTATTAGAGAAGGGTAAAAATTTTCGACTTTATTTTAAATGAAAGTAGGTACATAACTTCAAGAATGCTCTCTGAAAATTTCAAATTAATCGCAAGAAAATTACTGGAAATGCAGCATGTTGCGCCAGCGCACTTAGTAAGAAACGTTAAATAGCTGTTCCCCTTCTCTTTTGTAAATTAATCTACGATTCAAAAACATATTTCGGTATGCATCATTTTACGATTTTATAGAAAAAATAAATGAATTAAAAATAAAAGTTCTCAAAACTTTAAACGCGTTTTTCTCAATTTTCAAAGTTCGTGGATATTGTAACTCAAAAACTACTTGACCGATCGACCCAAAAATTTGCATAGATTTTCTTTAGACATTTCGTGAGGTAACGGTAGTTTTTGTTTTGTGCTTATTTTTTGTCTAATAATAATAAATATGTTGATTTTCACACTTTTAAAAAAAAAAATTGTTATTTAGACTCCTGAGTGATAACAAAAGCTCAAAAATGGTTAAAACTAAAAAAACCTCGACAGCGTTACCTCAAGAAACTCAAACTAATAAAAAAAATTTGAATCTTTTGTTTCACATGATACAATGACGAGATCTGACGACCAGCGCAAAATCCATCTTTTAGCCAAACTGTCTGTAAAAAAATTGCCACCGTCTTACTTTTCAATATTTTGCCTTTAATTTTTTTGAGTGTTCTTTGAATTGTACTGAATATGTTTATTTAATTTAAAAATACTACCATAGTTTAAAAAAAATTATTTCAAACCATTCAAACCCGAATAACAAACAAAATAACAATAATATGATCATATGGATATACACTGCTTCTACGGCACTACAGCCCAAATTGAGCCTTGGCCTCCTTTATTTTTTGCCTCCACCCTTGCCTGTCTGTGGCTGCTCTTCTCCATACACGGACTCCTAAAAGGGCTTGTGCGTCGCTGTTTACTGTGTCTTCCCAGCGCTTTCGTGGCTTCCCAACCGGTCTCTTTCCTTGCATTCTAGCATTCAGTGCTCGTTTTGGTAGCCTATCCTCTCCCATTCTTATCACATGTCCGGCAAATTGCAATCTTTGTAATCTAATGAAGTCTGACAGGGGCGTTTCCTTATAAAGTTGATAAAGCTCGTTGTTGTATCGACTTCTGAAGATTCCGTTTTCCCTCACAGGTCCTAGTATTCTCCTAAGTACTTTCCTTTCGAATGTGTCGAGTTTGTTTTTGGATGTTTCTTTCAGCACCCAGACTTCACTGCCATAGCATGTTATTGGTCGAATTAAGGTTTTATAGATTCTCATCTTTGTATTTCGGTGGACACTTTTTGACCGAAATATATGGGAGAGGGCAAAATAAGCTCTGTTTGCCTGCGTTATTCTCTTCCTTATTTCTCCATCTTCTGATCCGTCGGCATATATTTCTACTCCCAGGTATGTAAACTTTTCAACCGTTTCAATGTCATCTTCATGTATAATGTTTTCTGGGACTATATTTCTTCTCGTCTGAGTCATTATTTTTGTTTTTTCTGTGTTAATTTCCAGACCTAGCACTTTTGTTTGTGTTTTTAACTCTGCATATGTTTCCTGTGCTCCTGTTGATGTTCTACTCATAATATTAATATCATCAGCATAAGCGGCCAGTTGAACCGTTCGGTTGGTCAGTAGATTTCCTCGTCCAGTTTGCATTTGCCTAACCGCATACTCCAGTGCCAGGTTAAACAATGTTGGGGCCAGCCCATCTCCCTGTTTTAGTCCCTGCGAAATGTTAAAAAAGTCTGTCCGGTGGTTTTGTATTCGTACACATGCCTGAGTTTCATCCATTGTGGCTTTAATGAGTCTTATTAACTTGTGTGGTATTGCCAATTCAGCCAATGGATATACACAGGACACCATAATTATTAAATTTTATAAATTGAAATATCTAGACAGCTGAACCTGAATCCAGAAATCGGTGCATCTGAGTGTTTCAGTTACTGCATCAAGTTGAAGCATGGTCGCGAAAAATTAACAGTATGGACAAGATCGGAGTGCGCCTTCAAATTGCACGCTACAAAGTCATTGGCCAAATAAACAGAGAACGCAAGCTCATTGGAACCATAAAAATAGCGGAAACAACAACAAAACACCAAAGGCTATAGCGGTACAAGATGGTAAAATCTGCATTCGGTTAGATTTTTATTTGAGCTTGGGAACTCAAAAGTACATATTTAAAAATCTCCTTAGCAACATTTTTAGCTCCCTAGGTGGCCATGTGTACCCTCTCGCAAAAAAGGTGTTTTTCTAAAAAAAAATTTCCTGAGTGACCCTTTGCTTTAAAAAATCTGAAAAAATGTATGTAATGTAAAAAATGTAAATGAATATATCTTCATATCCACAAACAATCTGATTATTTTTAGTTTATTTTGGATCAAAATGGAACTCAGGAAATAGCTATTTGTATAACAAGGGAGGAAAGTGCTACTTTTCCTCCCCAGAAAGAAGTTTACTGCCCGACGCGTAGCGGAGGGCAGTAATCATTCAAGGGAGGAAAAGGCACTTTACTCCCATGTTATACATATGGTTTTTCCACCTTCCTCAAATAACAAGTCATTTTTTCATTTTTACTTAATTTATTTATGTAACTAACCAACAAAATTTATTAAAACTAAAACTAACAAGTAGGTACAATATAACTGTCAACTGTCAAATATAAGTCAAATTATTAATGTAAACATTGTTAAATCAAAATAACAATTCACTGTTTTTTACCATTCTGCAAAATACAGGGTGTTTTATAAATAAACGTTAAAATGTATAGATACTTCGTAAAGGGAGAAGTAAAAGTGACGTCATGGTATTTCATTCATGAAATATATAACTTATTGACGCCCTGTACAATATCTATTTTCTATTACGTAAGTATCTATACATTTTAACGTTTATTTAAAAACATTCTGTATTTTGCAGGATGGTAAAAAACAGTAAATTTTTATTTTGATTTAACAATGTTGACATTAATAATTTAACTTATATTTGACAATTTCGCACAGGAGTGCGAAATTGGAAAACCAAAGCGAAGGATAGGAAGGATTGGAAGCTGATTATGGAACAGGCCATGACCCACCATGGGTTGTAGAGCCAATAACAATGATGAACAACAAGAAGATACCAATAATAGCGGATGAAAAAATGTGAGATGCACGTCTTATATTATACACAATACATATGCAACGCACTATACATAACACAATTCTAACACTCATCACCCACACAGACCCGCATGAAGCACATAGAAATAATGCAGAAACACACAGAATAGTCAGAATTTGATATACCATAGCATAGGGCATAATGATGATGATTACCGAGTGTCCAATCTCAAATAAGAATGCACCCGGGTGCACATTTCACCATCTTATTCCCCTATAACCTTTCAAGAAATACTACAGTCAATTATAAAAGTAAATTTAAGGGTAGAAGAAGGAGAAGGCCCTGAAGACAATAACTGTTGGACGAAAAACATCTTTGCCGTTAAACGAGCTTATTTATACTCGAAACACTCTACAGAGAGAAAGATCCAAAGCTGAAAATACTTTGCTAAAATTGTCGTCGATCTAGGGTAAAAAGGGACCCGAACAACAGAACTGGCCTAAAATGCAAATTAAGGAAGACTCCGAGTCTCGCAGCGCTTACGTCAGACGCGGCTAGGGTCATAAATAGTCGTGAGCTTTTTTTAAATGAAAATATAAAATTCAGGCTGTTCTCATGTTAATATTCCGAAATTATTAAGGAGTGGTGCTTCATTATTCATAGAAGAAAAACTGTTTTGATTTGCTTTACCTGAAGAATTATCACTTTCAGATACTTGTATGTTTTCCAAGCGTTAATTTCTTACGAAATAGGTAAGTAAAGTATGTACTCACAACATATTGAAGGTTGTAACGAAAAGGAATTTTTTCTCAACGTTTTATGCCCGGTACACACGACAACGATTTATCGTAGCGATGTGACTCACACGACAACGATTTATCGTAGCGATGTGACTGCGCAGTTCGTTTGTGAAGTTTTATCTATAGTGTGTACGGAAATCGGCGCATATTTAAGGCTTTTGTACATAATATGCAGGCGCTTTCGCCGCGTTTTACCTGATAAACCCTAAAGCCGATGCCGCACTGCAGGATGCTAGATGGTGGCTTGGAGGGTGGATTTTAAAGGTGGATGGTGGAGAGTCGCTGCATCCTGGACGCAGTGAAAGAGTGAAATGAAGTCAGAAGTCAGTATCCAACTGACTGCTGAGGAATCGTTTGTTTCATTTGTTACGTTACATTTGGTTTGTTTTTTAGCATATCGTCATATTAGAGGTAAAACTCACTCACTAAACTTTTCAGAAAGTGGAGAAAAATCGACTTAAAGGCAAAAATTGTTTTTTTAAATTCACCTGACTTGAATATTGGGTTTTTTTAATGCAACTGCAAAGAATAAATAAAACAGATATTTTAAGCCATGTTTCGTCACCTAGTGGGTCTGCTGGGTCCCAAATTGCCCTTCTTTTATACACAGCACTTATTACGCTTTCCTCCATAGAGAGCCTACCCGGATGGATTATCAAACACGACTGATATGGGTGGATAGACGCCTGGGGGACCACCGGATGGTTAGATGGTAGTGGGAGGCCACTGCGGCTACCGTCGTTGTATTATTCGTGGTATAAGTAGCTGGATGGTCGCCAGGCAGGTATCTACCATCCACCATCCTACCAAACTTCCTGAAGTGCGGCATCGGCCTAGGGGTAAGAACAGAACAAGTGGGTCGCGGTGGAGGCCGCGGTCGATATCCATGTAAAACAAACACATTGTAGTGAATGAAAGAGAACAGAGCAGGTAAGTCGCGGTGGAGGTTTAGCGCGATGCCATCCAGGAGGTCTACATCGATGCTTTTGAAAATAAAATGAGTTTGTTTTACATGGATGTCTACTGCGCGGCCTACAAGGATGCTTCCCTGTGATTGGTCCGTTCGAAGCCAATTTGTCATTACCTGCGCTATCTGAGTTGATAGTTTTTATATATATGGTGTATTCCACGAATATACGACTGTTTTGGATTATCGCGACAACGAATATTTTAGTGTGCTACATAAGAAGTACGAAAGTACATATTCTGCTCTTATAATTACTCCAATAAACAACAATATAATTTGCAATTTACTTTCGTTCTTCATATTTTGCACAGTAAAATATTCGATGTAGTGATAATCCAAGAGGGTCGTTAAAATACAGTATCACACTAAAACTAATTAAAATTAATGTAATAATAACACTAATTTTATAAATAAAACTATTTTTATTAAATTTATTATTCTGCATAGTATGTGAGTTAAATTAAATTTTATCCATAAAATACCATTTTAAACAAAAATTATTAAAAAAGATAAACAAGATAATTCGCATGGAATTCCCCAGATTATTTTGTGCTTGATATCGTCCCAGTCTCCTAATCTGGGAAATTCCATCCGAATTATCTTGCAAGGGATAGTAAGGTAAGTTGTAAACAGCAGCACAGTAACTTCACCACCCACATAATCCCATCAGTCAAACATCCAAACAACCTTATCACCAATCAAATTAACTAAATCTAATCTCCTTCTGGACATCACCTACTTTTGGGCGTGGTTTCCCCACTTTCAGATTTGAATAAGGTAATTCGGACGGAACAAAAATACCTGAAATATGATGCAGATCGTGGCGGTATAGATGACGGTATATGGCGAACGAAAACTCATGATGCACTCGTGTGCATCACCGTACTGAGCGGACAGTCAAGCATGATGCACACGGGTGCATCACCGTACCGAAGGGGTTAAGGATGGTGCCAGTCGCCGTTATATGGAACAGAATGTGTAAAATAACTTGTTTGTTAGCCACACGTCTTAACTGGACAAATTTTTAGACCCTGTAAAACGCACAGAATAATAAAAAGTCATTTAAACCCATTAATGCCAAATTTTGTTTTTCAAATTTCAAAATTTTACTTATAAAAAATTATTATCAGTAATATTGACCTTAACCCATTAACGCCGAGAAATTTTTTTTGTTTTCAACAAAATTTAATAAAAATCCTTAAATGTATTCTGTACAAAAGGTAAGAAGAAAATTTTTTGTAAATGAAATAATTATTGAGAGAAAAAAACGGTTCCCATATGGGACCGCTAGTCGCGAACCCGATAGATATTCGTTAAGAGTTACTTGTATGAACATTGCGAAAACAGTCAATACAAAGGACCACAGCATATTTGCAGCACACTGTTCTTCCTCGGCTTAAAAATCCAATCCGTACGCATCTTCTTCTTTTGTTTTCTGGTACAGAAACCACAAAATGATTTAATCCCTCGTACCGAATATCTCCCGAAATTCGAGAGTCATTTCTTGCAGCTGCGGACACTCTTCCTGGTGCTTTCGGTGGGATTTTATATCTTATTAGACACATTTGGATGATAGCCCGTGTAAATTCCAATTGGCTAATGTTACGGCCAGATTTTTTATACAACTTCCACGCATTTTTAATGTTTTCGTCCACTAGGTATGCAAAAATATGCCAATACTATTTTCTTGGAACGGATTCCAATTCGATAGCGATAATCTAAAAAGTTTTGAAGAGCTTTAACCAGCATACTTTGAGTAATCAGATTCTGGAAAATCATACATTGCAGGAACCAAATCCCTTTCTTTGCAAAAATCTGCATTTTGCTGCTGCCTGGACATAATTAGACCTCCATCAGTTGGCGCAGATGGAATTGCTCTGCTAGTACGGGGTGGATCTAAGTGGTTTCTTCTATGATCAGGGTTGTTTTGTTTTAAACATTTTGTTTTAATCAACTGTTTTAAACGTTTACTTATGTTTAAAACATTTTTTGTTTAAAACACTTAAATTAAACAAGTGCTTTTTTTCATTTTCTTTATTAATATAACATCAAAAAAATTCTCAAATATATTATATAAACTTTTTAACATATATATTATTTATTTATTAATAATCTGAACACAAAAAAAATTGGAAAACTGAAAATATTTTGCAAAGAAGAGTTAATCAATTTCTCAAAACTGTTTCAGACTCATAGTAATCTTGTAATTTAAATCAGTCACGTCATCACTGATGGAACTAAGCTCTTTAAAAATTGAAACCAACTTAGCAGCTTTGACATTGCCTAGCCGATTACGTAGTTTGGAATGGTAAACTTATGATGAGAAGAGTCTTTCTATGATGGCTGACAATGCAACAGCTGTGTGAAGCTGTTGAGCAAGTTTCAGTGCTGTAGTATCCCTATTTATATTTTTCTTAGAACGCCACCATGCCAATGGTTTTACATTCTCAATATAGGTGTTTAGAAAACATATGGTGTAAAAGGTACACACTTTGTCTGGTAATAATAATAATCTAAAATGCTTCTGGATGATAATTTATAATGGATGGAGGATAAGTTTATCTTCAATAAAGCGATGATCAAGCAAATTTGCCAAAAAATGAACTGGTGTCACCAAATCATTTGCATGTTTAAAAAAACACTAAGCACCACCAGAAACAGCACAAAATAACTGACAATAGACGTTATTGCAATAGCCAACTTGTAATGCGGATTTATAAATAGTAAATAGTCTGTGGTTCACCAGGCAATAGCTCCTAATTTTGCAATTGGTTTTCTTATCTATTATTTAGTAGAATAATAATAGATCAAACACTTTCAATTAATATTATGTTTAGGAAAATATGATTTAAACAATGTTTTCTTCTAAGTTTTGTTTGTTTAAAATATAAAATTTAAAAACAGAAACATTTTTAAAGCAAAAAAAAAAAACGTTTAAAACAAAAAAACATGTGTTTTAAACAAGTTTTATTTGTTTAAAACATACAATTTAAAAACAAAAAAACATGTTTAAAACAAAAAAAAACGTTTAAAACAAAAAAAAAAACGTTTGTTTTGTTTAAAATTAAAAAAACATGTTTTTTTTGCAACCCTGTCTATGATCGTATCGTCATCGGTGCCTTCGATTCTCGTATTATTCGAAAATACAATTTCCGCTCCTGAAGATAGCTAGTTACAATTTCAATTATCAATAAAAATCCGCGTCATCTTCATCTGCTGAATTTTCGTCTGTCAAAATGTTAGTATATGAAGATTCTGTGTAAACGGCAGAAACATCGTTATTACTTTCGTTTTCCTCCAAAGCTTTATCGAGATCTTCTTTCAAAGATATTCCTCTAAAAATATGAAAAGTAAAAAAGAATAGTGAAAACAACATATCCAGCAAACCGCCTAACGGTTCCATTTGGGAACACCCATATTTTTGGCCTAATTATGGAAAAAGCAAAAGATAAAATATTACGAAAACCTGTACAAGTTGTTTATTAAAGTTTTTAGAAAATCTTTTGAAAACAAAAACGAGGATCCTAGTGCAAAAAGTAATAAATGAATACAAGACAAATGTCCATATTTTGGTACAAACAAAACAACCGTAAATTAAAAAATGTATTACACTGGAAAATAGGTATAACACTAAATTTGAGTTGTTCATTCAAGAAGAGGTAACCTTGAACTACAAATAGGCCGAATCTCTCTGCGAAATTTCACCTAATATTAAATAAATAGACTCCGATGCGTACGCAATTTGTTGGCTCCATATGGTACCCGTAGGCGTTAATGGGTTAAGGCCGGCCATTGGTAATGTTACAAGTATAGGCGATCCCATCACCTTTATAAAGTACACCACTCATAATCTAGAGCATATATGTATACCGAAAAATGCTTAACCTACTAACAATATATCTCGCTAATTACAGCCATATTTTTGCTACCCTACCTGTTGTGTATTGTTTATAAAAAAATGTGAAAGTTTTGCTTTTTTATCAATAAATATAAGAGCGTTTATATCTAAATTACTCAAGTATTTAAATGAATTTCATGATAAAAGTCCGTTTAGCACTAGCCTATATGTAACGGAAGGATGTAACGTTAAAAAAATGTGAATTAATAAAGTACTTTTTGCGTGGTGTACTTTTAAAATAAATTTCTGGAATTAATAGAAATTGGCATGTGAAACGTAAATCTTGTACATATAATACACAAAAAGTATAGGAATCTGTAAGAATCTAAGCTATGTTAATGTAGCAATTATGTATAAGATGGCGCTACGAAAAAAATTAAATAAACATCAAAAATTCAGGAGCGTAATGGCCCGTTTGAAACTTTCCTTAGGAAATTTCGGTACTTGACAAATATGAGTTTATTAGGGGTCCGGACAAATAATCCCCGGACAAATAATCCCGGACAAAAAATCCCCACAAATTATCCCCGGACAAAAATCCGAGGAAAAAAAATCCCCACAAATAGTCTTCACAAATAATCCCCACAAATAATCCCCGGACAAATAATCCCCACAAAAAATCCCGGACAGATAATCCCCACAATTTTTTTTGACAAAATATCCCCGCAAAAAATCCCCAAGAAATATTTTTGCCGAATAAAGTTGTCAAATGAATGCTTATAATCCAAGGATGGTACTAAAGATGAGAAATTTAGACTGTCTGTCCGTCGGTACGTCCGACCGCGCATATAACTACTCCGTCATTATGCCAGGTAGAATGACACATTAGGGGTCGAATGAACGGTTATAATCCAACAATGGTACTACAGATGAGCAATTTGGTCCGTCGGTCTGCTTGACCACGAATATAACTCCTCCATCACTGTACCAGGTAGAATGACAAATGAGGTGTCGAATGAAAGCTTATAATCCAAGGATGGTACTAAAGATGAGAAATTAGACCAAGGCTGTCTGTCCATCGGTCCGTCCGACCGCGAATGTAACTACTCCGTCATTATGCCAGGTAGATTGACAAATGGGGTGTCGAATGAACGGTTATATTCCAACGATGGTACTAAAGATGAGCAATTTGGTCCGTCGGTCTGCCTGACCGCGAATATAAGTCTTCCTTCACTGTACCAGGTAGAATGACAAATAAGGTGTCGAATGAAAGCTTATAACCAAGGATGGTACTAAGGTTGAGAAATTTGACCAAGGCTGTCTGTCCATCGGTCCGTCCGACCGCGAATGTAACTACTCCGTCAATATGCCAGGTAGATTGACAAATGGGGTGTCGAATGAACGGTTATAACCCAACGATGGTACTAAAGATGAGCAATTTGATCCGTCTGTCTGCTTGACCGCGAATATAACTCCCGCGTCACTGTACCAGGTAGAATGACAAATGAGGTGTCGAATGAAAGCTTATAATCCAAAGATGGTACTAAAGATGAGAAATTAGACCAAGGCTGTCTGTCCATCGGTCCGCCCGACCGCGAATGTAACTACTCCGTCATTATGCCAGATAGATTGACACAAGGGATGTCGAATGAACGGTTATATTCCAACGAATTTGGTCCGTCTGTCTGCCTGACCGCAAATATAACTCCTCCGTCACTGTACCAGGTAGAATGACCAATAAGGTGTCCAGTGAAAGCTTATAACCAAGGATGGTACTAAAGATGAGAAATTTGACCAAGGCTGTCTGTTCATCTGTACGTCCGACCGCGAATGTAACGACTCCGTCATTATGCCAGGATTAGTGACAAATGGGGTGTCGAATTAACGATTATAATTCAACAATGGTACTAAAGATGAGCAATTTGGTCCGTCGGTCTGCTTGACCGCGGATATAACTCCCCCGTCACTGTACCAGGTAGAATGACAAATGAGGTATCGAATGAAAGCTTATAATCCAAGGATGGTACTAAAGATGAGAAATTAGACCAAGGCTGTCTGTCCATCGGTCCGTCCGACCGCGAATGTAACTACTCCGTCAATATGCCAGGTAGAATGACTAATGACGTGTCGAATGAATGGTTATAATCCAACGATGGTACTAAAGATGAAAAATTTGATCCGTCGGTGTGCCTTTCCGCGAATATAACTCCTCCGTCACTGTACCAGGTAGAATGACAAATGAGGTGTCAAATGAAAGCTTATAATCCAAGGATGGTACTAAAGATGAGAAATTAGACCAAGGCTGTCTGTCCATCGGTCCGTCCGACCGCGAATGTAACTACTCCGTCATTATGCCAGGCAGAATGACAGATGAGGTGACGAGTGTACAGTGAACGGTTATAATCCAACCATGGTAAATACTCAAGATTCACGCACGCATTTCGTTTCCGAAAGTTGCACTTTCACGCACGACTTGCGGGAAAGTAAAATACCTTGTAATATTGCATTATAATATATTATAATACATGAAATAAACTAATATTGAAAGTTTGTTTTTGACAACCTTGTCAAATAATTGATTTGTGTATTTTCACTTCTAAATAAAAATTGATATAACTCTATTTTTTTTGTGGCTTTTTCCAAACGTAGGCCCTAGAATAAATATTATTCCTAACTCGTGCGGAAAGTGTGTTCCTCGCACTCGAATGCCTGCCCGAACTCCGCTATCGCGTCGTTCGGGTCAACGACAGTCTCGTGCGTGAAGTTATCACTTTCCGCACTAGTTAGGAAAATAACTATTTTATGATGTCGATATTTTCCAAGTTATGGGGGGAAATAGTGACAGTTAGAGGTTAGAGTTAGAGCATAACTATTGAATTGTCTCGTTAATTATGAGTTTTACGACAAAAATGTAGGTACCTATAATACAAAAATAGAACTTAGTAGATAGAATTAACTTTTACATAATTTTGAATTTTGATCTCTTTCATTTTTTTACGAATATTTAAAATTGTTTCAAATATGATTTCCTACAATTATTTCTTTTTGACAATTTTTTTCGTGCGGTTGATATTTTCCGAGTTAGCGGGAATATATTAAAAAGGGGTGGGGGAGCATAATTATTGAATTGAATCTTGTTTCCGAGCTGCCCCAAATTTTATAATTCTAACCTTTAGGGGAGGTCAATAGTGGTGTAAATTTAAAATTGCGACTGAATTCCGCTGAAGGGTTAGCCGTCATATTGATTTTAAAGGAGAACCGTTGATGCTAAATACCTCCACCATTTTCAACTTTTTTGCTCTACTGCTCATTATTTATAATAGTTCCCAGGTAGCAAGACTGTTTAACGCGCTCTATCTGAATCTGCGTTCCATTAGTGTGCAGATGGGTTATAGGTATAGATAGGGCTATTATAGCAATCGCCATTAAACCGGTTTTTGGTACGAAAATAGTGATTAGCAATTAAATTTAAGCATGAATTGTAATTTCGATTACCAAATATCGAATTCCAATTGTGAGTTCTTTCAAAAATCGTGCATGCAGCACTCTGCTTTGAATAACCCTGTTCAAAACATCCTATTTGTGATGATAATTGCTTGTCCTGAAAACGATAATCTTGATTGTAATACAAAAAAACCTATTCATTTTTGTAATTTCAAAAGTAGGGTAGACTACCCAGTGATTGGCCGGTCACATTTCTATTAAGGGATTAAATCATAGAATTATGTAATAAATGTTTATCATTAGGAATATTACGTTCCTCCCTATAAAAAATCAGTTGTAGGTTATACAAAACCAAACATTTCTAGTCTAGATTCAAATTTAAGTTCCAAAAAATCTTGTGTAATACCTTTCTGTCAAAAACTAGTTATTGGCATGGCTTCTCCAGTAATTAGCCACTAATTTGTCAGTTATTGGCCAGGACGGATTATGAAACTTCTAGTGATTAGCCACCACCAATCAGTTATTGGCCGAAAAAGATAATCAAAAAAGAAACAGGTTTAGGTACTAATTAAAATATGTAGTATTTATTCACAGTAAAAAATAGTACACAAAATCAAAATAATTCCCTATTAATATAACTCCCTTTTAATATAAAAGTAAAAAATGATACATAAGTATAAGACTTAATTAATTTTATGTTGGTTTTTTAGACATATATTGCAGCTAAATGTTTGTGAATTTGATTTATGCATATTAAGTCTATTTATGCAAGAAATGTGGTAGGCCCTTCGGCAAAAGTTACATTTAATTCCAAGATTTTGCTCTTTAAAATTATAAGTACACGAGAAGCAAAGACCCTCAGTCAGCTTAGGATTTTTAAATAACGAATTATTCTTGTAGGTTTCCATTACCTCATCGGTAAATAAACTCTTTTTTACCTTCTCTATTGCAATATTTTTCAAATCACATTTTTTGTTATCTTGAAAAGACGAGGAAGATGGTATATCTGACAAAAATTTATCAAGAAGCCAATTGTCTTCACATGTATTAAAAGAATCCTTCTCTGGTAAGATAGGTTGCTCGGTAAGTTTGTTCAACATTTTAGGCTTATCATCATCTTTTATTTCTCGGTTTATACTTTTCTCTGTTTTTTTACTTTGTGTTTTTTCTTTCTTGGCAGTTTTTAAACTTTTAACCTTCTTGGAAATTTTGCTTACTGTAACAGCCTTCTTTTCCAAACGTTGTCTTTTTCTCTCCTCCTTTTCTGCAGCAATCTTTTTTTTAGATTCCTCCTCCTCAGCTTTTCTTTTAATCCACTGGGTAGATGTAATTGCATATGTTATTTTTTCGGTGTTTCTGTTTCCTTTTCGTTTAGGTGTCTTTGCAAACTGCAAAGTCTCATTCAGATTTGGAGGTCTTTGTTCGTTTGTGTTTTCATTATTATTAGGCCTTGATAGTTCAATTTGCTCCGTGCCTGTATGTTCAGGGGGCATATCTTGGACATTAATAATTTGAATATTTTCATCCAGCAGCCCATCTAATATTTGATCGTGACTTACAATTAATACAGGAATCTCATTAATGTTGAAATCGGAAGGTTCAGGCTCTTCTGTATGGACAGTGCTATCGGTAGGCATATTTAAAGTTTGCTGTTCCACCGGAATCACTTCTATGGCCTGAGGAATGTGTTTAAAACTTTTCCATAACTTAAACAACAGTGGTTGTTCATTTTCTGTGACATCCTTATAATCATTGTTAAATTCTTGAATAATGCGATTTCCTACTATGCGAGAGAAATCTTTGTAACTTAAAAATGTGTTACTTAGATTTTCTGACTTTGTTTCGGATTCAACTGTCAATATTTTTTGTCCTCCAAGACACTTGGAATAATCTAAAGCGTTTGGATTCCAAGGGTATAGTCCGCAAGCCTTGAATCCACTTTTTATTGTTTCTGACTTTCCAGTTTGTTCCACGGCAATTTTCAGAACATTTGCAAAATGCTCTTTTGATAATGTCTCTGAATGATGATCTCGTCTCCATTGTATAACAGCCTTTTTCCATCCACTTTTGATAGGCTTGAAAGCTGACACATCTGCCGGTTGAAGAAGTCTCGTAGAGTTAGGATATAGACATATTAAAACAATATTTAGTTTTTTACATAAGATACTAAGGTTGTACGTCATGTGTGTTCGATGACCGTCTAAAAACAAAATGACCGGAAAAGACGTATTCACCTTTTTTAAATGCGGATAAAGTATGTTTTCAATATAATCACACATTAATTCTGCTTTCATCCAGCCCGTATCAGAAAGGCCAATGCCCCATTCACCAGGAACAGACTTGGCGATATTCGCAGGAAGCCGTTTATATGGATACACGACCATCGGTGGTGTTATTCCTCCAGATGCTGTAAAAGTAAACATCACAGTGATGTTAGATTTAGACGATGCATGTTCTACTTCATAAACATTTGATGCCCCCCTAGGCGCTAGAACTTTACTGTTTTTCGGGCACAGATTAAAACATGTCTCATCTGCATTCAGAATACGATCGGGGTACTGTAACACTTCCGTAAGTCCTTTTTCTATGAAAAAACTTTCAACTTCAAAAAACCATTTTCGTATGTCACTTTCCGAAACATTTGCGCTAGCCGCGGTTACAGCTTCTGTTGTACGCAAAGAAATCTCGGGATTTCTTCGTAGGAAAGCTTTGTACCAAGTTTCGCCAGGACGATTGTTAATAAAAGGATTATCTCTGGGATTACTATCAAGAAACTGCTTAACTGATTCCTGCACATCTTCCTTTCGACGTGGAAACCCTTTCCTATGATTTTCGAAAATCCAGTTCACCAAAATTTTTTCTTCTTCTGGTAGAAGAACTGGATTAGGTCCTAAATTTGGTTTCGTAAATTTTTTACTTTTTCGAAATTGTAGGGTTGCCCTTGGAATTTTATAGCGCCTTGAAACTTCTCGTAATGAAAACCCGTTGTTTATTTCATCTAGGGCAGTTTGAAGCTCTTCTTCTGTATACTTTTTTTGATATTTCTCTCCGTCAATAATTTTAGGCATTGTTCCAAAAAAGTTCAGTTCAAGATTACCTGCAAATTTGTAAAAATCAGTTATTGGCCCTGTGTAACATCAGTTATTGGCCCCCGGCCAATAACTGATTTTAATGATTTGTTTGTAGCATATAGACTAGCAATAGAGTTAATACGCCAAAAGAGTTCAAAATCATTTATAGAAAATATAATTTCGTCGAGATATTTAAAATTCAGTTATTGGCCATCAGGCCAATCACTAATGTAGTATGTGTTTTATAATCTAGAGATTGGCCGTCATTTATTTTCTTAAATTTACTAGTTATAACATAAAAAAATTATTTAATTAGCCACCAATTACGTAACTAACACAATCAAAGTAAGAAAATCAGGGTTTTAAAGAAAATAAACTGCACAAACACTTACCAAAATGTAGTCGCCCTTAGCAAATACTTTAGAAATCTAACTAATACTACACATGACTGAGAGACCTGTTAACAACGAGTTGTAGCACGCAAATGGCAGACTGTTTAACAACGAAATTTTATGGAAGTGGCCTTGAATGTTGGAAGACGAATTTGATACTGGTATTTAGTATTAGTTGTACAGTGGTGCCTTGTTTTTAAAAGTTTTTTAATGGGGGCCAATGACTAACACAAATATTAAATATGGCCAATCACTGGGTATTCTACCCTATTTGCTCATCATCATCAATGGCGTTATAACTCTTCGAGACTCTGCCACATTTTTTATTATTTAAAATCAATACAGCTGCCCACGATGTGATATTTGATACCGTTCACGTTATCAACACCAGTAATAAAAATTTAATGTGTTTCTCGGTCGATGATCGAAATGCCACATCAGCGACTTGTTAATTATTGTGTTTTGACTGGAATAAGAATGTGAATTTTAACCGAATTTTTAACGTGCTAACAAATTGCACATACAATTTTTTTTTGTTTATGCTTATTTTTTATTATAATAAATATGTTGATTTTCACCCATTCGTGAGCAAAAATTTGGTTGTTTTGACTTCTGAGTAATACCAAAAAGTCAAAAATCGTTATAACTGAAAAAACTCGACAGAGTTATGCTCGATAAACTCATAATACTCATAAAGCTAATAAAATATTTTTGATCTTTTCGTTTCACATGATTCACTGAGCGTTGGCTTATTTTTTAATATTTTTCCTTATTTTTTTTTTAATTCATTGAATTATAGCGTTGATTGAGATATTAGAGGCCGTCCAATATATCAATCAACGATTATAGTGAATATGCTTATTTAATTTAAAAATAAAATAATTCTATCCTCTTCTTCTTGCTGTGCCTGTCCGTGACGAATGTTGGCGATCACCATGGCATGGCAATCTTTATTTTATCTGCAGCAATGCAGGAAAGCTTCACATATGTTGAGTTGAACCAGGTTCTGAGGTTCTTTAACCAGGATGTTCTTCTTCTTCCTGGACCTCGCTTTCCAAATATTTTTCCTTGCAGAATGGCTTATAGGAAGGCATATCTGGATTCATTTCGCATAATGTGTCCAAAGTATTCCAACTTTTGAGATTTGATGGTGGTTAATACTTCTCGGTTTTTCCCCATTCTTCTGTAAGGACCTCCTCATTTGTGACCCGATCAGTCCATGGGATTTTAAGAATTCTATTATAAGTTCAAAAAAAATTCAAAAAAATATGCTTGAAATATTTATTTCAAACTCTAAGCTCACCCCACCTTAAGGATAGCTATGACACGAATTTGATAGGCAAGCCATGCAAGTCGTTTTTGTCTATGTATGAAATTTAATAAAAAAAATGTCTCATCCGGAAAGCAGATGGGTGCAGGTCGACCTATATTCGGATCTTAGACTATAACGTATATATAGTTTCGTAGAGTTTTGCTATCAGCCGTTGATGATTTGCTGATGAACGCTACTCGTGTTATTTCTTTCCGTTCATGTTCACAAGAGCATGTGTTAACAAGTAATTGGACTTCGTAAGTCCTAGGTTTTCATCCAAAGTAATCGAAAGTAGAACTGGAAGTCGATATTTTAACTCTTCGTGTAACTTTGCGTCGATTCATATACGATTTTACTAATTTTGGATCATATTCATTTACATTAATATCATACTTTGAGTCACTTTAAAACAGATACTTGCGGTTGCAACTCTAAAACTGAAGTCCGATGTTAAATTACTCATCTTTAATACCATCCTTGTGTTATAATCTTTTATTCGAAACCTCATTATTTGTCATTATATCTGTATTAATACGGAGGAGTTGTATGTAGGAGGACAGACGGAAAGACACTCATGAAACCGGAAGTATATATATGTTCTCGCCTTGCGAAGGCTCGTCGAATAATATATCACTTTTACTATTCCGGTGACTTTAAAACAGTATTTCCGGTCCCATTTGTAAAACCGGAAGTCCTTGGTCAAATTTCTCACCTTTAGTACCATCCTTGGATTATAAGCTTTCATTCGACACCTCATTTGTCATTCAACCTGGTATAGTGACGGAAGAGTTATATTCGCGGTCGGACGGACCGACGGACAGACAGCCTTGGTCAAATTGCTCATCTTTAGTACCATCCTTGGATTATAAGCTTTCATTCGACACCTCATTTGTCATTTTACCTGGTACAGTAACGGAGGAGTTCTATTCGCGATCAGGCAGACCGACGGACCAAATTGCTCATCTTTAGTACCATCGTTAGATTATAATCGTTCATTAGAAACCTCATTTGTCATTTTCCCTGGCATAATGACGGAGAGAAGTTACATTTGCGGTCGGACGGACAGATGGACAGACAGCCTTGGTCAAATTTCTCATCTTTAGTACCATCCTTGGTTATAAGCTTTCATTCGACACCTTATTGGTCATTCTACCTGGTACAGTGACGGAGGAGTTATATTCGCGGTCAGGCAGACCGACGGACCAAATTGCTCAACTTTAGTACCATTGTTGGATTATAATCGTTCATTTAAAACCTCATTTGTCATTTTCCCTGGCATAATGACGGAGAAGTTACATTCGCGGTCGGACGGACAAATGGACCGACAGCCTTGGTCAAATTTTTCATCTTTAGTACCATCCTCGGTTATAAGCTTTCATTCGAAACCTTATTTGTCATTCTACCTGGTACAGTGACGGAGGAGTTATATTCGCGGTCAGGCAGACCGACGGACCAAATTGCTTATCTTTAGTACCATCGTTGGATTATAACCAATCATTCGACACCTCATTTGTCATTCTACCTGGCATAATGACGGAGTAGTTACATTCGCGGTCGGACGGACAGATGGACAGACAGCCTTGGTCAAATTTATCAGCTTTAGTACCATCCTTGGATTATAGGCTTTCATTCGACACCTCATTCGCTATTCTACCTGGTACAGTGACGGAGGAGTTATATTCGCGGTCAGGCAGACCGACGGACCAAATTGCTCATCTTTAGTACCATCCTTGGTTATAAGCTTTCATTAAATGTTCTAAACATTAATTACATTTTCATTCTAAATTAGACAATTAGACAAATTTGAGTGATATAATTGTTCTTCCCTGGTATAATTTTATAATATTGGGACATGAGAAGTAGGTAACAAACTATGATGAACCAATATGCGAAATAGATTTTTCCAATACTTTTGGTTTAGATTTTACCACGAGATACGAGCACAGTATTTATCCGAGTAAAATTTTCAGCGAGACCCCGTCCTTAAACCTCCTAGAAAACGAAAAGTTCGCACCTCATATATAAAACGATTTCGAGTCATCTTAGCGAGACCGCACCTGCATACCTCTCTGTACTGATACTAAACTATCAGCTGACTATAAAGTCTGGAGTCCGCGGCTTCGCTTAGATATCTATTGCGTTATTTCTCCGATAGAGGCAGCATCTCTCGGGAAAGAATCTTTTCTCTCTGTTGCACTGCGACTTGGGGACCTCTCTTTCATACAACGGCCGGCCTTAATATAGAATTATTCTTGAAATTGTTTTATACTTTATTTATATTTGCATTTTTGAATTTTTACCTATACTATAAGACCACTGGGCGTTAGATCATAATTGCAAGTATAACCTATAAGTTATACCTATGTATGAATGAGTTATGGGAATTAATTTTTATTTGCGTCTAATAAAGATAAGTTTATGTTTTATGATGTTGTAGGTATAGAGCAATTTTTACACAATGTTACAATACATTTTTCACGATATGTTAGTGATTTGACCTTGTTTGTTTGTTCTTTCCCATCGAATAGTATGTCGCTAAATACTTAGAGATGTTAATGTTATCGATCTTGCTACTATTCTAAGTTTAGGTCGGAAACTGCTACAAATTGTCGAAAATCTAATAAAGTAATATTTGACCTATTGACTCGTTTTTAGAAAAGCCATTAATTTACTAATGCTATATCGATCAGTTGTCTGAATACTAGCATAACTTCTTGTCTCCGATTTTAGTGGCATCGTTTCCAACAAACCCGTTAATCCATGCCTCCTATTAGACCAGGGCGCATCTGTAAAAATATTAGTACATTTGGACGTTGAGAGGTGACTCAAATTTTTTTGTAGAAATTGCTTGAAAATAACTCAAATAATAATATTTGAGTTATCCTCCCTCTCAAAAAGGTCCGGAACATTGTTTAAATAATCAAAATGTCAAAAAATTAAGGAAAAATTCGATTTTTTTCTTGGTTTTTTGATTATAACTTTAAAAGTATTCATTTCCGAGAAAAGTTGTACCGACATAAAAGTTGCGTAATTAAATTTCCGATAATACAGAATTGGTTAAAAATTTAAAAAATAGTCACCCTTGTTGCAAAATAGCAATAATTGTGAAAAAACATACAAAAACAAGTATTCGCATTTTACGTTTTTCAACCATTTATGCTACACTTAGGACCTTCATATTTCAGCCTGAAAAACGTTATGATACAGTAAAACAATACTGTAAATTTCATTAAGATCGGTTTAACAGATTTTGCAAAATAAATTTTGCAATCCAGCTTTCGTAAAAAAAATTCATTTTTTCAAAATGTTACAGGACTGAAAATAAAGCAGATAGCAAGTTAAAAAAAATTTTGCATATATAGAAGTGTAGTGTACCTTTCATTTGCAATTTTGCAAAAGTAAAATCGATTAACACCACGGCGTCAGGAATTTTTTTAAATAAACGTTAATTATTGGTGCTACGCGCAGGACAGCGGATAGTTTGCTCTGATTGGGCATTCCAATGACCTTTGATAATGATTGATACATTTTAATTTTCATTACATTTCGATATAAATAAATAAATTTGTTTATTGCAAAATAAAAACACATACTCTATCCTTTGAAATAACACTTTTATTAGCAAAAACTTTCTTTGTTCATATATTTTAACTTAAATAATAAAAGTTTATTATTTTTAAACATATGCAATTGTTTAAACAATATTTCACAAACTAATAAAATTAGTTTGATTTTTGTGGAATTAAAATATTAAAATACAACAAAATATAGAGTAAGAAAATAATATATTAGATAAAGATTGGAAGAAATTTTGGTGGAAATCAACTTGTGTGAATCGAACACCGCTGTCCTGCGCGTAGCACCAAAAATTATTGTTTATTTCAAAAATTTTCTGACGCCGTGGTAATTAATCGATTTTAATTTTGAAAATTGCAAATGAAAGGTACAGTACACTTCTATAAGCAAAAAATAATTCAACTTGCTATCTGCTTTATTTTCAGTCCTGTAACATTTTGAAAAAAATGAATTTTTTTTGCGAAAGCTGGATTGCAAAATTTATTTTGCAAAATCTATTGAACCGATCTTAATGAAATTTACAGTATTGTTTAACTGTATTATAAAGTTTCTCTGGGTGAAATATGAAGGTCCTAAGTGTAGCATAAATGGTTGAAAAACGTAAAATCCGAATACTTGTTTTTGTATGTTTTTTTAGCAATTATTGCTATTTTGCAACTAGGGTGACTATTTTTTAAATTTTTAACCAATTCTATATTGTAGGAAATTTAATTACGCAACTTTTATGTCAGTACAACTTTTCTCGGAAATGAATACTTGTAAAGTTATAATCAAAAAACGAAGAAAAAAAATCGAATTTTTCCTTCAATTTTTGACATTTTGATTATTTAAACAATTTTCCGGACCTTTTTGAGAGGGAGGGTAACTCAAATATTATTATTTGATTTATTTTCAAGCAATTTCTGCAAAAAAATTTGAGTCACCTCTCAACGTCCATCTCAAAACAGATGCGCCCTGGACTATATATACTTGCAGTTACGAAATAAACGTTTTCCTTTGTGCTTGTGATTCTATCTACTAGCTTGTTCGAGAGGGTCTGTATTATCAAAATTAGATGCTATAGTAACACACTTATTATCATAGTACTCGGTATTCACTTTTTTGTAAACGAAATAATAAATCTCTGCTGGTAAATAAATTATTAAAAAATATCCAATGGTTTACAGGTTCGGAAATGCAAGCTAACTATCAAGCACTACCTTGATTCTAAGGTCAAATAACTGCGATCATTTTTAGTGATTGTTTTGACAGTATAAAACTGGCCCAAAAATCCCAAAATTTGTAGCCGAATCGACTAAGCTTTCCACATATAAATTGTTTCAATGACATGTGCATATGTATTATTTCACAATCATTTCATTTCCTTTATTTTTGTATTTGTTATCTAAAATTATATTCGTTAAAATATTAGTTACTGCGGAATATTTTCTCCTAAATATGATAAAATATAAACCGTTTTATGCAAATCGCAATAAACGAAAGTAGAATTTAAAAAAATACATTGTTCATAGATTCACATTCAACTGAATACTGAAATACTGCACGTTTTGATAAATTGATAATTTATTTAAGTCTACCGTATTATAGTCCTATTTATAGATCAGTAAAATAAAACTTAAAATGACGATTGAATAATTTACCTATAATTCAGAGATTTATTCTCGAATATTATAACAAGCATTAATCAACAAGGATAATCCAGCAAACGATAAAAAAGGCCGATAAGAAACTTTTATTATTAAATGTGTAAATCCAAGCGCCGTCAGCAAATTTGTCGGATGTTTACAATGTTTTATTGAAAGGATAGTGGAAATATAACACAACAAAAATTATAAGTCTGTTTACTACTGTCTAAAATATCAATGGAAAATTTTTCTTTAAATTTAAACAAATTAAAAAAAAATAATTTTATTATTTAGTTAAAAAAACATAAAATTTTCGGTGAGTATCAATAGGACGTTAGCCTATAATGGGTTAATAAAAGAATGCGAATACTCTATCGTATCATTAAGGAAAAATTATGAAAACACAGGATAACGAATCGTAGAAAATATAACTCAGCAGACAATGCATTGATAACGAAATGCAGCTTAAATTATATAGCCAATATCACCCTTCAATAAATTTGTTATGATTTATAATAATTATGAATTACCGAACTACAAACAAAATAAATTCTTAATCAGCGTTGACGTACCCGTTTATCATAAGCTATGACACATCGGTATGTCATGGGCATTGAAAAGATTAAGGTAGGTATTGTTTGGTTAATTTTTGGACTATGTACTACAAATATCTAGGTATCAATATTTCGCACGATGAAACATTAGACAATGCCATAAGAGAAAGAAATACGCCAGGCAGAAAAGCCATCACAATGTTAAACAGCATTTTATGTGACCAATCCATCAGCAAAGAAAACAAAAAGAGGATATTTATATATATGTGAGCCTAACAATAATACAGTATGCGGCAAAATACAGAGTACTGAAATGTTTATGATTATTTATATATATCTAGTATACATGCCTTGCCTTGCAAATATTATTCACGACGACGCACGTTCCCGTTAAAACAGATGTTAAAGATGCCCTTTGGCCAGTGGCGGATCTACGGGGAGGGAAAATGAGGAAATTTACGCAACTAACAAGGTCCAAAATTAAAGAAAAAAATTGTTCAAACATTAAAATATATTAGCTGACATGAAACCGAAACCACAGCAAGACAAATTCAACAAAATAAACAGGCTAGTTAGGAAAATAAAGCGAACTTAATGCCTAATCTATTATTTATGTCTTTTATATAATCTGAGTTTATCTTTTTTATGTCTTTTGGTTGGTTTTTCATTGGAAGTTCCCCCTAAGGCAAATTTCCCCTCCCAAGGTAAAAAACCGCCTCTGGCACGAAAAAATCTTTAATTCTAGTCCGCAATTCCGAAATGGCAGACGGTGAATCTGTCCGACTCCTTCAGCATAGTTCTGGTGAGTGGTAACTCCCAAAATGATTGCGCAGTATTCGAAGAGACTCCCTGACAGTGTAACAGGTTGTCCCGTCCTGCTGAAACCATAGTTGATTTTAAGCTTGGACCGTTTTCGTGATCTTTTCGTATGACCGAAAATAGTACTCCACCATAAAAATGTTTTCTGCAAAACTGAACCATTCTGAAGCACCTAACGTTATCACGACATTCACATACGTTATAGCGACGTTCGGAAACCACTCAGTACGTTTCGGCGCCTGACACATACTTTGAGGCATATGAATTTCAGTACTGTTTATTTTGCAGCATACCGTACATATATGAGACTATAGTAAAACGTATCAATCTATCTCTATACAGGTATGAGGTATGGCCACTGAAAGAACACTGGCAACGCTGAGAGCAACGGAAATAAATTTTTGGAGAAGAGCAGCAGAAAGATCTAGAAAAGAAAGACTCGCTGAAAGACTAACGATATCACTCGCTGGCGCGTGAACGGCACCTGACTAAAGTAACCATATCACGCGCTGGCGCGTGATCGGCAGCGAATCGGTTAATTAATTTTTTATACTTTTCAAAATGTAGATTGGGTTTTAAATTATATAAAAGTACTTACCGCAGCATCTGGACCGTGTGCATTCGGAGTGGTGGGTGGTGCCGGTCTCGAGGGAAAACCCTGGTGAGACTGGTGCTGTGGACTAGGCGGCATCCCAGGACCGGGTCCGGGTGAATGGCTGGGTGGTTGCGACGGCTGCGGAGATGGTTGACTGACCGGCGCTGAGGAATTCGCCTGTCCAGGACTTCCGGGTCCTGGACCAGGGCCCGGACCGTGTCCACCCGGACCTTGTGGCCCACTCGACCAATTGGAGCGGCCTTCACTGTAACCCGGGCTTGCTGCTGAACCGCCTCCGTACGCCGGAGATAACTGTAACAAAATGGTGCCTATTAGCAAAATCCGTTATCTATTAACCTTAAGGCGTACCTATATGATAGCTGTAACAATTCTATTAAGACAACTAAAGATTTAGTCGTACGATACACCAGAAGTAGGAAAACCTTATGAATACATTATGGCAAAGAGAAGAAAAGAGAATATACCATGTGCGGGACACCATTAGAAAGGCATTTAGATGGAGTATTCAGACATAACGATCGTCCACGATTATTTTTTCGATACTTGCACCATCTTAGCAAAAAATCTCCTAATTCATTTAAAGTACAACACCGCTTAAAAATGAAACATAACATCAATGCGAGGAAGACAAAAGTCTTAGATACAAAGTCTACTGTAATAAAACAATTAAAAATAATTGAAATAAATCAATAAACAATATTTTTAATTTAAGACTCTTTGTCAAAAGAAACTGCTTTCTGGTTGCATCCTGAATCTCAGGTTTTAACAATCTATAAGCACGGAGACGACGAATATAGAAGAAAGCAGAAATAGTGTTGCCCAAAATCGGTCTTGGTCTTGTTCTTGCATATACGCAAGACCAAGACCGCCTAATTTTAGCAAGACCAAAACCAAGACCGAACGTGCAAGATTTGAGCAAGAACAAGACTAACCCTGCGAGACTCTTGCTTCTTGCAGTTAGGACCGAGTGACGTTTTAGGGAGTATAGTAGTTCGAGTATATGCTTAGACGCATAGTAGAGACTCTATGAGACGCAAAAAAGTATGTAACAGAAATTTGGAAAATTGGACTTACGTGCATTACGAACAAAACCATAAGCATACATAGCGAATCAAAATATCCATTAAAAGAACACTTTGACATATTTGATACGTACACAGAGGTCGTAAGTACAATGTAAAAATAAAACATTTTGTACATTCTTTCCCAGTAGCAGACGAAAAAGCGCGGCTATTTTCGACTAACTAAAACAACAGTCTATTATAATTATATTTTAACATAATGAACAATAGTTACATTGAACAACAATAGGGTAGTTTCTTTCTTTGATATGCAATACTTTCGGCGTTTATGACACATGTCGCGTTGTTATCGCAACAGATTATGTTACCTTTTCCGTATGGTATCTGTGATAAACAAATTTAAACTCATTCTTTTTAATCGCCGAGCAGACTAAAAACACAAAATTGACACTTTCGCATTTTAATAAAGTCTCTATTTTCATGCTTTTTTAAATTACTTTAATCATTGTAGTATTAGTGGTATGCAAAAGTAACGAGACAAATTAATAACAGATAATTCCGAAGTATGTACCCTGTAAACAACATACCGAAATATTTAAAGTAACGAAGTAACGGTAGGGTATTGGACCAGGGAAAGTAACAATAAAATACCCTACTTAGGGTATTGGATAGTAACGAGTATAAAGTATTGTATTACTTTGTACTTTGTATTAATTCTTGGTAAAAAAAAATTACTATAAAGATAAAGTAACAGTAATGCCAAAGCTATTGCGTACTGTTCTGTAATTTAATTTGTACATATGTATTGTATTTTATTTTTAAATAAATGGCAAATGGTAAACTCTTTTATTCCATTTCATGTAAGGTGAGGGTAGATAGATCAATCCCTTTCTAATAGATAGACAATGACATGTTCTTTGAAATACAGTCTCAAGTTTATATTATTAATTTGGTTTTTTGTATTTTAACGATGTTTTATAGACTAAGAGCCGCTATAGGTGAAATTTCTTAATCATTTTAGGCACGATGGGACCCTATAACTTAAATAGTAGAACCTAAAAGAAAACGTTTGGCAACACTGTGCCGTCACTTTTCACTGGCACATGCGTCGACAGTGGCGCATCAAACTTTCCACTTATGGACGGGAAAAATAAATTAAAAGTTACCCTCCCTTACTAACAGAATTAATTTTTTTTATTTTTTTAAGTTCTATGTGATTAAGACATAAGATTCATCGTATTTTTAACCCACCACCCCCTTCCCCCTGCCCCCACCATCAAAAACTTCATTTTTCGTTTTTATTTTTTTTTTGGTGGGTTGCAATGAATTTTAAAATTTCAAAAAATTCACACGCACAGCTGAGGCTTTTATAAAAGATGCCTATTTTTTATAGACCTATAGGTAGAGTGTACATAACCTAAAAAATTAAGACATTTTTTTTTCAAAAAAGCGTGTAACTTTTTTTGTGAAATAGCTGCGGGTCTAATTTTTTCTTAATCTTGTGTGTTTTATCAAACACTATATTTTTAATTTTTTTCAGATTTTTCCGTAAGGCTCCCCACCTTCAAAAATCCGAAAAACTGTTTTTTGGGAGGTTTTGGGGGATTTTCCTTATGTTATGGACTTCATAATATATCAAATCAATTTTATTTTTTGAGGTTATATGTAACTTGAAGTAACTGAGTCCTTTAGAATATTTCAAAATCAGAAAAACATGTTCAAACCCCCCAAAACCCCCTTAAAAAACAGTTTTTTGGATTTTCGAAGCTGACCAGCGTTACAGAAAAATCTGAAAAAAATTAGAAATATAGTGTTTGATAAAATACACAAAACTAAGAAAAAATTAGATCTGCAGCTATCCCCAAAAAAAGTTATATACTTTTTTCGAAAAACAAAACTTTAAAAATTTTTTGAGGTTATGTACACTCAACATACAGGTCTATAAAAAATAGACGTGTTTTATAAAAGCCTTCACTATGCGTGTGAATTTTTGAAATTTTAAAATTGATTGCATTCCACCAAAAAAAAAATAAAATCGAAAAATAAAGTTTTTGATGGTAGGGGCAGCGAGAAGGGGGTGGTGGGTTAAAATTGCGATGAATCTTATGTCTTAATCACATAGAACTTTAAAAAATGAAAAAAATTAAATTCTGGTAATGAGGGAGGGTATTTTTTAATTTATGTATCCCGTCCATAAGTGGAAAGTTTGATGCGCCACTGTAGACGCATGTGCCACTGAAAAGTGACGGCACAGTGCTCAAACGTTTTCTTTTAGGTTCTACTATTTAAGTTATAGGGTCCCGTCGTGCCTAAAATGATTAAGAAATTTCACCTATAGCGGCTCTTAGTCTATTAGTACATGTAAGCTTATTAAATGCAAACGTTTATTAGAAACAGACTGACTCTCGTGGGCCATGGTAGATAGCTAATTTAGTTATAGCATAGATCCGGATCGCTTAGATCGTGGGTTCAAACCCCACCCGGTGTCAGTTGTTTAGACGTTTATTAATTTTGTTGGTCGTTACTAATATGGCTATGTTAATAAATCAAGATTAAAATATACCTACTCTGTTACGTTGTTCTAAGGTCTAAAATAACGCTTAATAAATAGCAATAGACTAATGGGTAACTGCGAGACTTGCAAGACTCTTGCTGCAAGACCAAGACCAAGACCGATAGCGTAAAACCAAGACCAAGATCAAGACCAGGTGTATTGGTGCAAGACCAAGACTGTCTAAGTCTCGTCTTGTTCTTGCATTTGGGCAACACTAAGCAGAAAGGACAACGGTCACGTATCTACTCTTCTTTCGTGCTTTCGTCTAGGAAAAGAGCCGAAAGACAGTTTCAAGTACTCAAAAATCTGAGTAAAGATGAACAAGGGAGAAAGGCAGTTTTTGTTTTTATTTGATTCAGAGTTGGACCACCATCTCCAGATAGCTATTTCTGCCTCTCAGGCGTCATCGGTGGAGCTATGCAGTCACAACTCTAAACCAAATATCAACAGCCTACGTTATTTAAGGGAAACTACCGCGAATGCAATAATTCCACCTTCAGACGCAAAACAGCGACATTTTTCGTAAAAATGAGGAAGACGAAAAGTCTCAGATAAAAGTTTACTGTAATAAAACAATTAAAAATACTTAATTGAAATAAAACAATAAACAATATTTTAAATCTAAGACTCTTCGTCAAAAGACGAATAACGCCAATGGTTTGCTAATAAATATGTCATTTTTTCTGTCACATCAAAAGCAAATGTGACGTTACAGGAAAAATTACATATATTAGCAAACCATAGGCGTTATGTTTCATTTTTAAGAGGTATTGTAGGTACTTTAAATTAATTAAGACTTTTTGCAAAGACGGTGCATACAGTGGAACCTCGATAAGTCGGATTAATCGAGACTGCGGCCTATCGGGGTTATCGAAAATCCGGGTTAGCCGGAGAATATTGTAAAAATTAGTAAAATACCTATAAATAATAAACAAATACAGATTATAATTGCAAAAACATGAAATACATATCAACAGTACATCTAAATTATGTACATACAGTATTGTTTATTTCTGGTAAAAAACTGTCAAAGTGAAAAAATGTTTGTTTTGTCTGATGAAAATCGGTCCGGGTTAGCCGGACTTCCGGGTTATCGGGGTTTCACTGTATATCGAAAAAAATCGTGGACGATCGCTATGTCTGAATACTCCATCTATGTAAATGCCTTTCTAATGATGTGCCGCACATCGTATATTCACTTTTTAAAAATAAGAGATTGGGGAATTGGAAGGGAGGGGGTTGACAAATGACAGATGTATGTATCGTAAAAATGTGTCCCCCTTAGAACAAAAATCGACCTGTTTCCTCATTTCCTTAAGATCTATAAATAAATACTGCCAAATATCGAGATGGACTGTTTTCATAGGCCCACCCTGTATATCCCCGCCGAACTCCAGATTTCAATTTGAAGTTTTCCGAAACCACATTATTAACCCTTACATCAGCGGTGTTATTTACATATAGTTCGTGTAATAAATAGATAAGAAGTTCAATTATGTTCAATGTTTAAAATCAAATATAATCATATTTAATAATAAACAACAGTAAAACATTTGAAAATATCGCATATTTATATTTTTTAATATTTTGTTGAGCCCCTTCTAACTTGATTACCGCTAGTACCCGTCTTGGCATAGTTTAAGGGCCGGTTGTTCGAACGCTAATCAACAATGATCACTATCAAATATTTAATTACTGTCACCAACTGTCAATGTCAACTTTGACTGGGTTGCTGAAAACATAATTGATTATAATTATGAGATTAGCTAATCAATTAACATAACAATTATTGACATAATTGATTAACTAATTTCATAATTGTAATCCATAATTATGTTTTCAGCAACCCAAACAAAGTTGACATTGACAGTTGGTGACAGTAATTAAATATTTGATAATAATCATTTTTGATTAGCGTTCGAACAACCGGCCCTGAATGCAGTTAAATTCACTTTGCTTTAATAATTTGTCATTGTGGTTCCAATATTATTAGTTCTTCAATTAAAACAATTTTGTTGGCGATCTTTTCATTGGAAATTTCTCGTTTTAAAAGCCCCCAAACATTTTCTATGGGATTAAGGCCAGGAGCTCAAGAAAATATTAAAAAATATACAAATATGTAATATTTTTAACTGTTTTATTGCTAACTATAGTTAATGTATAGCATAACAAATTAAATTTAATAGCTACTTGTATAACAAGGGAGGAAAGTGCTACTTTTCCTCTTGAGAATGAAGTTTACTGCCCGACGCGTAGCGGAGGGCAGTAATCATTCAAGGGAGGAAAAGGCACTTTACTCCCATGTTATACATATGGTTTTTCCACCTTCCTCAAATAACAAGTCATTTTTTCATTTTTACTTAATTTATTTATGTAACTAACCAACAAAATTTATTAAAACTAAAACTAACAAGTAGGTACAATATAACTGTCAACTGTCAAATATAAGTCAAATTATTAATGTAAACATTGTTAAATCAGAATAACAATTTACTGTTTTTTACCATTCTGCAAAATACAGTGTTTTTAAATAAACGTTAAAATGTATAGATACTTACGTAATAGAAAATAGATATTGTACAGGGCGTCAATAAGTTATATATTTCATGAATGAAATACCATGACGTCACTTTTACTTTGCTCCCTACAATCAGGTCCGGAAAAGTATACTTTCGGTAGAGGGAGGTGGAAAAAATAATTTTTAAACAAAATTAACCTAACCGAATAGTTGATTTTTGTAAAAATTCATAGGTGGTCATAATAATTTGGTCAGGGACTGTATGTGTGCGAAGCCACTTTTTCAAGAATGAACTTTATTAACCTTCCTACGACCATCCTTTTTGAAGTTATACTTCTTTACGCGCGATATGAGGGTGAATTTTTATATGTTAAAACCTACGATCCCGGCGCATGCGCATTAAAACTTTGTTCTGATTGGATGTTCAAATGACATGTCAAAAATTATCCAATATGGCAGCTGTGGTTTGGACGGTTGACGGTTTGGTTATGTATGGTTGTTGCGTTTTAAAATTTGTTGGAAGAGAAACAACAAAGGTTAGTTAATAGTTATACTGCCTTTTTAAATAGTTTTCATATTATATTTTTGAAGTTATACTTCAAAATGTTTTAATTTATGTATGTATCAATCCAGAAAAGGTGTGGAAAGAATATATAGTGTTTTTAAATATATTTTTCTACAAATGTGTTAAAAATGCAATTTTTAGGACTCCATAGGAGCGTTAAAAATGCTTCTTTAAGGCACAATGCTTTAAAATTTTTAAGGCACTGCAGTTAAAAGTGAATTGTCAAATTATGAAACGTCAAAATATTTATATTTCATTTATTAACATTAATATTAATAATACAATTTGCGCAATTTGAAAAAGGTTGTTCAAAAGGATTTTTATTATAATTTTGTGTCTTTGGATTTGTCTTCCTTGGGCGTAAAATAATAAAACATCTATTTTTATATTTCACTTGTCTCCGTGATGTATAATTATGTATATCTGAAAGGTAACTAGCATGCTGCTTGATGGCCTTATTGGTAGAGCATTGGACCAGAGATCAAAAAATCGCGAGATTGCGGGTTCAAATCCCGGACGATTCATATTTTTTTCTTTTTTTTAATATTTGGCATTGTTAAGTTTTGGTTTATTTTTGGTAATTATTGTTAATTTTTTGTATTGTAACTGTTAAGTAGGTATACTTATTTCGTTGAAATTATATTATAATAGAAGTATAACTTCTTACGTGCGTACAAAGTACACACATATTCTTTTTTTGTTACACGGATGACCAACGGGGGGTCAAAAATGACCCCCAGTCAAAAATGACAATTGACAAAAAAATTAAGTTGTTTCAAGAAATAAAATAATGTACTCGTAATTTTAATGTTAGTATTGTATCAATAAATGATAAATAAACATTAGTAAAACATTTTAATTACAACTGAACAAAAACAGGAATCATCATTCTGAACATAGAACTAAAGAAATTTTAAAATATACACTAATTTACGTCGCCACAGGATTAACAAACAATTTTTTTTTTCAATATTAGAATGTTTCTTACAAACAATTTCACATAATAGACGGTATTTATCTACTTTAATATAAAATTGGAACATGGAAGGCCAAGGGAGTTCGTCTTTGACCCCAAATTCAGAAAAAAAAATTTTTTCGTAAAATATAGAAAAAAATTTTTTATTACAAAATATGAGGGTACTTATCTAGAATGATATTAAAGTCAAATAAAAAAATAATAAGTTTAAAATTGAAAATATTTCTGAATTTATTAAATAAAAACATACATTGGGGTCAAAATTTACCCCTCTTGGTCATCCGAAGGTTAAAAATCGGTACATATCTCAACTAACAGATAAACATCGCAACTCCCTAATAAGAGTCAGTTGCGCTTATCTCACTCCAAACTTCACACATGTTGTACAAAATAAAAAATGTAGTTTTTCTCACTGACAATTTAATTTTGTAAAGTTAATAACTATGTACAAAACCGAAGATGTCTCGTCATTAACATTCAAAATATAAATTTCTAACTTTTAAAATATTCTCAATAATAATTTACAATACTGATGTGTAAAATATACTGATAATATCAAAACAATAAATAATTTATATTTCGTTTACTGTACCAGGAAAGTATTCAACTTTACAATGGCCGCAAAACAATCAAATATCATTAGTGCGATGTCACATTATGCGTTTTGACCGGATGCGGTGGAAACGCATCCGTTTCCCACGCAACCGGACCGACTTGTCACACTATGCATTGTCTGATGTAGTTTGTAAGTGCGTAACGATGTCTCAAAACGCAACCGACCGACGCGTGTCACACTATGCGTTTTGACTTGATGCGGTGGAAACGCATCTATAAGACAATCACATAGTACAGCTCGGTACGGTATAGGTTATTTGCTTGAGTTGCAAATTGAACGAAAATAAATAAACTAACTTTTGCGTCCAAAAACGAAAATATGCCTCATGTGGGGTTATAGAACTTACAACGGGAAAGATTATTGGTCTTGTGGAGCAAGTAATGTTCTCAGAGGGACACAGCTGTAGAGCTAGGCGTAATACAGGGCGTTCTGTTCAAAACCTATGCTAGGTAACAGGAACTACGAAAGCTCAAAAATAAAGCAAGGGAAAGTCACCAAAAAGTAATAACGGCTCGCCACGATCGTTTAATTGTCCAATCAGCTGGAAGATACCCAACTATTTCTCACCTGCAGCTCCAAAGGCAGATTTTGGAAGCTACAGGTGTAACTGTTTCAGTTGAAACGAT
This sequence comes from Diabrotica virgifera virgifera, assembly GCF_917563875.1. Taxonomy (NCBI): domain Eukaryota; kingdom Metazoa; phylum Arthropoda; class Insecta; order Coleoptera; family Chrysomelidae; genus Diabrotica; species Diabrotica virgifera. The sequence goes on from NC_065452.1 coordinate 26,465,935, forward strand.
AAGAAGAAGAGTTCGTGCCAAGAAGTATACAGCAGGAGATAGTTATGAGTTCCAGAGTTATCCAGGCAGCACAAGATTGATAGCCTAAATTGGTGTTTTCACCATCAAAGCTGGAACATTGGGAATGGAACATTGGGAATTGACAAAATGTGCTATTTTCAGAAAAAGTCAGGATTTGTGTAAAATCAGATGACCCACGAAATCGCGTACTTAGATGTCGAGGAAGACAAGCAAGAACGAAAACTGTCAGATCTGTTCACAAATATACAAGTGGAAGTGTAATGTTCTAGAGAGCAATTATTGTGATCCGTAAAAAAACTCCTTTAATTTTCATCCAATCAACTTTATTGCTCACAGGTATGTTGATAACCTGTAGTTAGGCTCAGGAGAGGTGCAACAGGAGAAAATTTAATTTTCTTGCATGATAATGGACCTCCACACAGGGCCGTGCGGTGATAAGGGAGTCAATTCTCGAGAACAATCGTTCGCTGAACGTACACGTTCGTGACGTAATGAGCGAACGTTTCTAAAAAATGCAATTCTGGAGGAATGAATCTTGAACGATTCGTTCGAAATCATCGTTTAAAGTGATCGTTCGACAACGAGTGGTCTTCATCATACGTTCGATAATAGTAACGGCGTTCTTCTTAACCTCAACTTTGTTTTTTGTTGTAAATAAGATTTTGGGAAAATGAATGTGGAAGATTTGATATTAGAAAATATGATGAGTGTTGTGAGGGAAGCTGAAATTTTAGTGGAAGAAAGTTTTAGTGGCCGCGAAAGACATTTTTATGATAGATTTAGGTTAGATTCCTGGTAATTTTACATTCTTTCAAAAATTGATTGGTACAGTAAATAAGTTATTTTTAGATATATGTAGTAATTATAAGATAATGAATGTAAATACACGTTATCCAGGCGCTACACATGATGAACTTATTTGGAATCAATGCAACTACCAAAATGTGCCACGAAATCTTTTTTTAAGATTAAGGTCATTTTACCTATTAGGTCAGAATTTATTTATAATATACCACAAGGTATGACCTGAGAATTGACCCTGAATTATTAGAATAAGATTTAATTAGTAGGTACTGTTATATTATTATGAATTATTTTCACTATTAAAGAAATAAATTGAAAATTTACTGACTTACTAATTATTAAACTGAAATCATTTTCCATTTTCATAAATGTAATATATTTCAATATTGGTGAATGAATGTGACAAATCAGGTTTTAAATAAACACCGAAACAGTTTTATCAAATGGAACACAAACTTTTTAATAATATTTACCACGTTGCCAAATCTATAGATCTGTTAAAATGAGCGAATACGTTCATCGGAGCGAGTAGTTAAAAATATCCTCGAGAATTAACATTGCCGGAACTATACGTTCAATTTCATTCGTTCGTGAACGTGTACGCTCAGGGAACGATCATTCTCGAGAATTGACTCCATGATGCGGTGAGGCAGTCGCATCAGGCGGCATCACAAAGGGGGCGGCATAATCATTAAAATAAAAATACAAATTGAACCATTCAATAATTAAAAATATTTATATAGGACCAAGTGTCAGCCGAAAGTATAAATATTATATATACAATGCTTATCTATTTCTATAATTTCTTTGTTATTCCGACATTGAGGTATACGATTTATGGATTTAGTTGAGCGCTCATCAAAGGAAGTATGACCTGACAGCGTAACTCTATTATTTTAATATTATAAGGGCGGTGATTGTGGATATTTTGCTCACTGAAAATATTTGAATATTTAGTATTAATTGCTCTTCAGTAGTTGCAATCGATTGTGTTGTGTTCGCATTTATTCAAATTCAGTTTTGTGTTTAAAAAAATCAGGTAAGTGCAATTTATTTGCATTTTGTCAAAGAAAATTGTTTGGAAAATATTTATATTTAACTACTTTCGCTTTGTTATTACTTTATTTTTTACTAAATTCATTTCAATAACGAGTTAAAGAAAGACACATCATATTAAAAAAACTTAATAGGCTATTTATAGTAGGTATTTATTATGTTCGGTTTCAAGCAAATTTTGTTGTTTTATTTACTTTATTCAAATACTGTAATCGTATCATCCTATTTTATTATTTGCAATAACCGTATCTTCCAGTCCTGATTGCATTTTTATTTAATTGTTTTTTTTACAGTCTGTAAATGGTATGGAACAAAAAAAAATTGTCTGGAAGTCAATATAAAAAGAAACGCATGCAGAAAGATGAACAAGGGAGAAAATTAAGCAATGCTATGAAAGAATTTTTGGTCTTGTTTAGACGAGCCGTCTACGTCATTTCCTCAATTTGACAAATAAAAATTTAGATTCATCTCCTCTTTCTGGAGAGGAAGAAAACAAGAAATCATCAGTAGTTCCTCATGAGCCGGGAAGTAGTAGCAGTGGCTGCCAACAGATATTCAAGAAATTCCTTCTGATGCTGCTTTATGGAATATTTTCAGTATGTCTTCCGAAACACGTCAAATGGTAGTTGAGAGGGGTCCATATCAAATTTAAGAATTTTTGAAGGTGTAGGAATGAAGGTGTATGAATGTTCATTCAATACTTTCAATAGAAAAAGAATCGGATATAGAGGCAAATAATCTCCTGTCCTAGAAGAATTGCGTGATATACCTACCCCAAATGATACCATATTCCATGAAACCTTTTCCAAAATTAAAGTCAAAAGGGTAAAATTGTAATTTTTGTAAATATTATTTAATGTTAATATCTACATTTCTACATACTTCATTTATATGTTTTATATGTTTTGTTTTTAAAATAAAAGATTTCGTTCATTTTGTGTAGTTTAATTTAATAAAAATAAAAGTTAAGTTTCAATAATATTTAGGTAAGAGGCGGCATTTAGAAGACTTGCATCATATTGACAATATGTACCGCACGGCTCTGCCTCCACATACCATTACAGTGACTAGAGACATCATTGAAGCAGAAGGTATCCCTTGTTTGGAGTGGCTTGCTTGCTCACCCGAGCTTAAACCTATAGAGTATTTGTGGGATATCCTTAAAAGAAAAATTAGAGCTAGCCGGGATAATCCACAAAACCCCGCACGGCTAGTACAGGCTGCTCTTGAAGGATGGAGCAACCTACCACAACAAAATGTTGATAATTTTATTAGGATCGTGCCCACGCAAACTGAAGCTTGCATAAGGACTAGAGGTGATAAAACTGACTACAAAAAAAAACAAAACAAAATAAATAAAAACAATTTAAACACTATTCGTTTTGCATTGAAATTTTTTATGATATGGACTTTAAAACAACTAGTTTCAATTTGTTTGTTAAATACTTTATTGTTTTATTTAATTATTGTCATATATTTGTCATTAAGTTGCTTTAAAATAAATATTGTTTGACTTCGAGTGTTCGTTTTTTTAAATTCACATGAAACAATAAGAAATATCAGATGATTCCATATAAGTTTGGTTGTATGTTGTTTTTTATTGGCCGTAAAATGTGTAAAATGTACAGAACTGAAGTTGTAAAGTAAACAACGCTCTTTAAGGTAAGCTATTACTAGAATTTAAATGCATTATTTTTCAAATATGTTCCATATAATTGTTCAACACTATAGTTGCAAAAAAACCAACCAGAAACATGTTGTATTAAATCCGGACCCTGGAAGTGTCATAGGTTTTCGAAACTGGAATAGATCATTTAGAACGAAGAACATTCCAAATAACTAGACTTTTTGCTAATTTCTTTGCATATAGTTTTTGGAGTCACGGAAAAAATAATTTTTTAAAGAACAGAGCAATATTTTTAATAAGAAAAAAATCAGATGCCTGAATTTTCCTACAAAATACCTGTCTAGTGATGCGCCACGAAATTGTATATTGCCTATTTGAAATTAAGGATTTGTGGTACCTACTGGAAGCAGGGTTGTTTTGTTCTTAATCAACTGTTTTAAACGTTTGCTTATGTTTAAAACAGTTTTTGTTTAAAACACTTAAATTAAACAAGTGCTTTTTTTTCATTTTCTTTATTAATATAACATCAAAAAAATTCTCAAATACATTATATAAACTTTTTAACATAATATATTATTTATTTATTAATAATCTGCACACAAAAAAATTGGAAAATGAAAATATTTTGCAAAGAGTTAATCAATTTCTCAAAACTGTTTCAGACTCATAGTAATCTTGTAATTTAAATCAGTCACGTCATCACTGATGGAATTAAGCTCTTTAAAAATTGAAACCAACTTAGCAGCTTTGACATTGCCTAGCTAATTACGTAGTTTGGAATGGTAAACCTTATGATGAGAAGAGTCTTTCTATGTTGGTTGACAATGCAACAGCTGTGTGAAGCTGTTGAGCAAGTTTCAATGCTGTAGTATACCTATTTATATTTTTCTTAGAACGCCACCATGCCAATGGTTTTAAATTCTCAATATAGGTGTTTAGAAAACATATGGTGTAAGGGGTACACACTTTGCCTGGTAATAATAATAATCTAAAATGCTTCTGGATGATAATTTATAATTAAGTTTATTTTCAATAAAGCGATAATCAAGCAAATTTGCCAAAAAATGAGCTGGGGTCACCAAATCATTTGCATGTTTAAAAAAAACACTAACCACCAGAAACAGCACAAAATAACTGACAATAGACGTTATTGCAATAGCCAACTTGTAATGCGGATTTATAAATAGTCTGGGGTTCCCCAGGCAATAGCTCCTAATTTTGCAATTGGTTTTCTTATCTATTATTTAGTAGAATAATAATAATAGATCAAACACTTTCAATTAATATTATGTTAAGGAAAATATGATTTAAACAATGTTTTCTTCTAAGTTTTGTTTGTTTAAAATATAAAATTTAAAAACAAAAACATTTTTAAAGCAAAAAAAAAACGTTTAAAACAAAAAAACATGTGTTTAAACAAGTTTTATTTGTTTAAAACATACAATTTAAAAACAAAAAAAAACATGTTTAAAACAAAAAAAAAACGTTTGTTTTGTTTAAAATTAAAAAACATGTTTTTTTGCAACCCTGACTGGAAGGGAGGAGAAATGAGACACAAATGTCTATATCGTTAAAAATTTAGAATAAAAATTGACCTGTTTTCTAATTTTGACAAAATTGAATATTGTCAAATATAAGGGTGAACTCTTTTGAATGGCCAACCCTCTATATACGAAGTCTCGTATTAATATAGAAAGAAAGGAATAAAAATTAAATACTGGAAGGCACATTAGAAGCCCTGTTATATATTATATAAATTAATGTTTAAACCGTATTATAAAGTATTAAGTATTGATGTAATAAAGGAGTACAGTAAGGTCTCGTTTTATGCGGTGGATACGTTCTGCAGAAAAACGCATATAAAAAAATCGCATAAAAAAAGACTTTGCTTGCATTGAAAAAGTAGGGATACGTTACGTAGTTTTCTAAAATCACATAAAATGGTGGACGTTTGTCCACCAAAAATTGTATGTGTTTGATGTTTTTTTTCTCCATTGCGCCAAATAAATCTTAAAAAAGGAATTAAAAACGCAGACTAACGATATTGAAATTGCAAAACCTCTTCTAATGAAACATAAAACTTTATGACACTTAATTAAATGTTTCAATCCAGAAATCAAAATGCGCTGTTTATTATACTGCAAATTGTTGGTAGTAAGCAGATATATTGTTGATTTTTTTAATTGAAAGCGCGTTGTTTGTTTTGAAATATGGAAATATAAAATTTGGTTTGAGACATTCGAAAATATTTGAGAAATTTTGGATCATCTTTATGCGGGAAAATATGATGAAAATCGCCATATTCTCTTCTTTTTTTAATATTTCGTGAACCCAAAACCGATGTTTCCGTCGTAATTTTGCATTTTCGTCTGTTTCAATCTCAGCACAAATGGTCTCCATGGCAAATGATCATTTTTACGGTGCCACGCCGTGCCGTGCCGGCCGTTACAAATGGGTTTTTGGATGTGCCGGCCTGTGCTGTGCCGTGCCGGGCGTTCATAATAGGTTTCCTGCTTACTGCAACTTGAAATCAGCAACATTTAAACTCTGAAATACTTAAACATTTAAATTTAATTTCAAAAGAATTACAGGTTATACCTTTCAATGCGAAACTCAGATTGATGTAATAGCTATATGCTACATCATGGAACAAGGGGAATACCCGAATTGCAAACCCTCAGATTAATGATACCTGGATGGAAATAGTTAATATTAATTATATTAGTTATTAATAATAGAATTTATTTCATGAAATACAAACCGCATAACTTCAAAATCGCATTAAAAATCCGCATAAAAAGAGACCTTACTGTATATTATTTTAGTAATTTTATCAAGGGTTAGATCTTATATCCTCAATGTGTTCCAATGTTTACCTTAAATTACAGAATCGTTCAAAATAATGCTTGTAACGGCGAACGGCAATTATTACGAAACAATTTTCTATAAGCATATGATAATCTAATCAGTAATTACCCATTCATGTTGGGAAGAATAAAAAACACATCAGCTGATAACCATAACAATGCTAATTTTGAAAATAATGCATATTTACAGGTTAACAGGTGGTTTCCTTCCTTATTTTTTATATAAGGTGTCTCAAGAACTGGTATAAGAGCATTGATTTATTAGTTTTTGAACAGGTAGTCTGATTTAAAAGGGTAAGTTATTAAAATCCCGAGAAAGTAAAAAAATTCAGAGAAAAACTATTATATAATAGAGCCAACACTAATTCACACATTTGAATTTATACAGTTTATCGAAGTCGATTTTTTAGGAAAGTTAGACACTCAGAAGTTTTCTCCAGATCATAAGAATAATTTTAAACTTGTGCATTAATTTGTACGTTAATGAATACAGAAAGAACGAAATAAACAACGTACAGTTCACCAAATACAGCTGAAAGTGTGAAAACGCGTGACGATCATGATGCGCATTCATCAAACGACGGACCTCGCACTCGCACTGACGGTCCAGACCATTTGTATGGGAGTTCTCACTTCATTGTTAGCGCAGGCAATGGGAATTTCACACTTTCAGCTATATTTGGTGAACTGTATTACCAATATGGTAAATGGTATATGTAAAATTATTATTTCACTTACATTTTTTCCAAACATAATGTGTATAAGCCGTATTTTTTAAATTCTAACGTCGTAATTGGGAGTACAAAAAGTGCAATGTATTAAAATATACACCACCAACCAAGTAGTACATTCTCATGTTGGAATACCCAATGTTGGAATAGCAAGAACACCCGATCAACTCGGTCAATCTGACTGTCGAGATAACTAATTTTTGTCGTGTGAGAAGCCTCCACACGCTCCTTTGTAGTTGGTTATTGGTTGCTTGTGTCATTTGTAGATTTATTGGCTCACTCTGTATGTTTTGTTGTTGATTTAATTTTATGGGTGGGGGTGGGTATTGTATGGTATTATATATGGTATAAGTTTGTTTCAATTTCATTTGATGTTGCTTAGTTATATTCGACTTTGTAAATTATTTGTAATATCTATTCTCTACATTGATTGTATATTAGGGTAACCTATTTAAATGAATAAATATCTATCTATCTATAAACTGGTTGTCCATTGCTGAACCCAATAAGATTCCCTGAAGGGAACATATTGTTTTGTTTTTCTCACTTATTGCTAATGGGTTTTTTTTTTATTGTTGTTGATAAGATAATTAGAATTCTTAATCACTGGTTTTTCGGAGCGCTTTAATTTAACGATGTTTACACCTCGATGGCCCAGCGATGACTATATAACATGTGATGACAGATATGAACTCCTAAAATTAATAATGCAGGGAAAGATTCAAGGAAGGAGCAGCATAAGTAGAAGAAAAAAGTCCTGGCTGGCCAAGAAACCTCAGAGAATGGTTTGAATGCAGCTCAACTGAACTCTTTCGGGCTGTAGTGACAAAAGTTAGAATAGCAATGATGTTCGGAGATGGCACGTAAAGAAGAAGGGAAGATGCTGAAAATCAGAGTGGCTTTCGTACTGGTCGTTCGTGTATAAGACAATGTGTTCTGTCTAAAACAGACAATAGAAAAGCGCTTGGAACACAATATGGAGAAACACATGGAATTTATTGATCTTCAAAAGACGTGTGATAGTGTCCCATTAGCCAAGCTGTGGTAGGAGCTAGAAAATAAGAAAATTCCACTGATTTACATTAATGTTGTGAGGGAGTCGTACAACGACATGATGAGTTTAATAAAGATTGGAAAAAAGTGACAAACACGATAAAGGTGACCAAAGGACTGGCAAGGCCAGTGGCGGATCCAGGGAAGGGCGATGGAGGCGATTGATCCCCCCCTCTCAAACCAAGTTATATATAAAGTTTATAAAAACATTCATTTATTCATTTATTTTTCATAGAAATTTAGTCAATCAACCCCCCTCTTGAGAATGATGGACCCTGCTGGATCCAGCACTGGGTAAGGCTGCTGCATTGCATCTACGCTCTTTAAGATTTACATTGGTCAGCAATATGTCAACTGAACAGTATACTCTGGAATAACCACATCACTCGAAACACAAAAATTAGGATATACAAAAGTATAGTAGAAAGTATTGTTACATATTCAGAGATTAGGGTTATTAATAAAAATATCTTCTTATTATGTAAGAAGAAGAAGAAACAGATGACTGGAACGATCGCAAGTGTTTTAAGCTAAGATGCAAAAAATGGCGACAGTTGTACTAAAGTCGTTATATAATAAGGTAGAACAAGACCTGAAAACCTTAAAAATCACCAACTGGAAGCGTAAAGCCTATAATGTCCCAAGACCCCATGTAAACCAAGACCCATAAAGGTTGTCGTGATACTGATGATGATGAAGATTTGATTTAATAGCCGAAAGAATTGTTCAAACTACAAAATAATGAGTACAAAAAGGTTATTAAGTATCTGAATTAAATTATAAATCTAAAAATTTCCCCAATGTTGAGATCCAGCAGTCCAGTTTTCAAATTCATCTTTGAGACAACAGTCGTCGCTGGGCCACCAAGGTGTAAACATCGTTAAAGCGCTCCGAAAAACCGGTGATTAAGAATTCTAATTATCTTATCAACAACAATAAAAAAAAACCCATTAGCAATAAGTGAGAAAAACAAAACAATATGTTCCCTTCGGGGAATCTTATTGGGTTCAGCAATGGACAACCAGTTTATCAACAACAAAACATACAGAGTGATCCAATAAATCTACAAATGACACAAGCAATCAATAACCAACTACAGTGGCAGCCAACAATGATGAACCAACCAGAAAATTCAATGAACATTAATATGCCAACTATGCAACAACAGTATCATACAACTCCTATACAGACAGTAAATACAAACTATTACTCTCAACCAGTTCAGCAGCAAATACCGACATCAAGTAAAAATAGTGCAAATATCGAAGACAGAGAAACTCACTATATGACATCAACCAGTGAAAATGAAGAAGAAAATCAGACAAACAGTAAAAACGCATGGCAAGTCATGGGAAGCAATAAAAGGAAGAAAATACATAACAACAAACAAAAACCAAGCGAAATTGAAACAGGTAACCGATTCCAACCACTGTCGAATGAAACAGAAGAAAATACTGGAAACGCAGAAACCAACAAAATAACAAAACCTCCACCAATATTTGTACACGGGGTACAGGATTTCAACGAGATGACAAAGCAATTAGAGGAAATAGCGAAAAAAGAAGAATACCAGACAAAAAGTTTAATAAACAACGTTGTCAAAATAAATTGTGAAACACCAGAAATATACCAAAAATTGGTTAAGGAGTTCAAGGAAAAAAATATATACCATCACACGTACCAACTAAAAGAAGAATGAGCCTACAGAATCGTGATCAGATACTTACATCACTCAACCAATACTGATGACATAAAAAGTGAACTATCTCAGTTAGGGCACAAAGTGAGAAACATAGTCAATGTTAAACAACAAAAAACCAAAGAACCACTTAATTTCTTCTTTGTAGATCTAGAACCCGTGCAAAACAATAAAGATGTCTATAATATAACAGGCCTACAGAACAGAGTAGTACTCACAGAACCTCCACGAACTCAAAAAAACAGTATAATACAGTGCACGAGATGCCAACAATATGGACATTCAAAATCATATTGTAATAAACCATTCGTCTGTGTAAAATGCGGAGGCTCACACAATACCACCATGTGCAAAAAGTCCAAGGAGACGCCAACCATATGTGCAAGGCCAGATCTGCATGGCAACGAACACACACACCAGACAGCAGAACAAGATACAATCGCATCAGCAATAAATTAAAATCAAAGCTGCAAGAAGTCAAAAATGAGTCATTTACGAATTACATCACCAATCTATCAAGACAAGACAACTCTATATGGAAGCCCATAAAAAGTAAGAGAAAGCCAATAACAGCATTACCTCCAATATGTAAAAATTCAACACCACCAGGACCATGGGCAAAAAGTGATAAAGAAAAGGCTGACCTCTTTGCCGAGTATTTAGCAGAAGTTTTTACTCCACTAAATGACGACCAAGTACCAGAAGCGAACCAAATATTAAAAGAACCACTACAGATACAGGACCGAATAAAACCATTTACTCCAAAAGAAATTAGAGACGTAATTGACACCCTAAACCCAAAGAAGACACCAGGTGAAGATCTGATAACCGCAAAAATGTTAAAAGAAATACCCAAAAAGGGCATAGTTAAACTACTGCACATATTCAATGCAATACTCAGATGTGACTACTGGCCCAAAGCACTCAAAATTGGACAAATAATTATGATACCAAAGCCCTGCAAAAACCCTCTAGATGTCTCATCATATAGGCCTATCAGCTTATCACCAACAATCTCCAAATTGCTTCAAAGAATGCAGAAATAAATCCACAAAATTGGATCCCAGATCATCAGTTCGGATTTCGACAAAGCCATTTAATAATACAACAATGCCATCGCATAGTCAATGCCACCAACCAGTCACTTGAAAACCAGCAGTACTGCACAGCAGCCTTTATAGACATCAGTCAGGCTTTTGACAAAGTCTGGCATCCAGGCTTGTTATGCAAAATAAAAAGAATTCTCCCAGAAAGTTACTACAACCTACTGAAAGCTTACCTACACGAACGGCAGTTTAAAGTAAAAGTTAATGAAGAAGTCTCGGAATACAAGCCTATTCACTCTGGCGTACCACAAGGGAGCATACTAGGGCCATTATTGTACATACTATATACATATGACTTGCATACAAATGATAAAACAACCATCGGGACATTTGCAGACGACACTGCTATTTTTGCCAAGCATGACGATCCTATTGCAGCAACACAAAATCTCCAAGAGCATCTAAACTCACTTGAAATATGGCTGAAGAAGTGGAAGTTTAAGGTAAACAAAACAAAATCATCCCATATAACATTCACTCTCCGGACTGGAACCTGCCCACTGGTAACCATCAAATAAAAATACCACAAAGTAATCAAGTCAAATATCTAGGGCTACACTTTGACAATAAACTCAACTGGAAACACCATATAACAAAGAAAAGAATGCAACTTGACCTAAAAACCAAAGAACTTTACTGGCTCATCAGAAGAAAATCCCACCTTTCTATAGAAAACAAATTGCTATTAAAGCAGTGATAAAGCCAATCTGGACTTATGGCATTGAACTGTGGGGCTGTGCTAGCAAATCCAATACCGTGATTATCTAGAGAGCGCAATCCAAGATACTTCGAACAATAGTTAATGCACCATGGTATGTATCAAACCAAACTCTACACACTGATCTAAAAATTCCATATGTAACCGAAGTCATCCGAGAAAACAACAGAAAACACTACAACAAACTAGAAGACCATCCTAATCCATTACTTCATCCACTACTGCAACCTGTCCACAATAGAAGACTCAGAAGAAGCTGGCCATCCGACCTAAGAGGTAACTGAGGAAACATTGCTGGATGTTTACCTCTCCAAGTCACCACATTTATAATAAATTAAATTAATGTAAGACCAACAAATTGACTTATAGATGTTTGTTTTATATCTGATTGTCAATAAAGGGAGATAATAAAAAAAAATCTTTGAGACAGTTTATTAATTTATTTATCATTTGCATATTATAAGACAATTTTTAATGTCATTTAAGTAATGTGGTAAACAAGTAATTTTCTTGTCTCATAAAGTATTGATTTAGAGAATACTAAATGGCTTTTAAATCTTTTATTAGTACAAATGGGTCAGGAATGGTAAAACTTGAATAAATTCTAATCATTTCAGAAATCTTTCAGGTGTGTCTTCTAAATATAGGTACTGGAAACTATCAATTCTTAAAAATGAATGAAATATAAATATGCAATAATAATGTAATGACATAAATAGATTTAAATTAAATAAAGGTTTGCTTTCAAATTGTAGACTTAATATACTAATAATGCTATCAGTATTATACCTACAGAAGCAGAAGATGAAAGCAATGATGATGATAACATAAAAATCACAAAAAAAAGAAATCAGAGAGAGCCTAAATAAATAGATAAACATGAGAGCTCGAAGACCTAATGACATGCTAAAAGAACTCTTTAAATACAGTAGAGAAATAATAATAATTGAAAACATAGAGGTACTTTTCAAGAAATTTTAAATTGCAAGCATGTATCAGAACGATAGAGGACCAGTATTACCATAACAAAACACAATACCAATCCTTTGTTATGCAGACAACACACTCTTGATCTTCTTTTCTTATTGCGTCATCTCCTTTCGAAGGTTCGCGATCCAAATGGCAATTGTAGCTGTGGAAACTGCTCAGTCTCAGGTCTTTCAGCCACGAGTTCTGACGTCTTCCTACTAACCTTTTGTCATGTACTTTACCTTCCAATATGATTTGAAATATTTCGTATCTTTCCCCTCTCAACACATGGCCCAAGTATCATATTTTTCTTTCTTTGATTATTCTTAGTAATTCTTTTTGTTTGTTCATGCGCCAAAGTACCTCATTGTTAGAAACTTTTTGTACCCCTAGAATCCTCACCTTCCGTCTGTATATATACATCTCAAAGGCATCTATTTTCTTTTCTGTTTCAGAGTCCACTGTCCAACTTTCACAGCCATACAGCAAGACAGAAAACCCATAACATCTGATCATTCGGATTCTGGGCTCCAGACTAAGGGCTGATCTTGTAAAAAATGTTTCATGTTCATGAGTGTTTTCCTTGCTTCTTGATCTTAGATAATGAAAATAACCTACTGCAAATGATAGAACATTCAAACCAGTGGCTGGTAAATCCAATATGAAAATATTTACATCAAGACGAAATCTTTAATGGTGGCAAGAGAACCAAAATGATGCAGGATAGTAAAGAACAATGAACTAATTGAATAAGTCATGATTCAAGTATCTGAAAGTAGAAATATCATTATAGAAACTATAAACAGGGTGTAAGAAAACAAACAAATAGGCAGCCTCTTTATCAGGGTATCTAAGGTATCTCTCATCTATACTTCATTCGCTTCCAAGGTAAGCTAAGACGCCAGTTTCAGACGTCTGATTGGTGGGTTTGTTGTAGCATCCCAGCTTGTCATTGGTTAGAAATTAATTTATTAGAATTGAACAAAACAAAACATATTTTTCAGTTCAGACATACACAGTAATAACGATCTCAAGTTACCCAGTGCACATTTAGATAGCAACATCGGTGCTTGCTTCAATATCACTGACTTTACTGTCACTGATATTTTTGATGGTATATGTTCTCTTCCAAATAAAACTTCCAGCGGTCCAGATGGTGTTCCTAATTTCCTTTTAAAAAAATGTGTCTGCACTGTTGTTGGGCCATTACTGTTATTATTTAATAAATCCTTACAGTCTTCTACATTTCCAGGTGCTTGGAAGGAGAGTTTTGTTGTACCCATATTTAAAAAAGGTAAGAAGAATGACATAGAAAATTATCGTAGTATATGCATTCAATCCGCAATTCCCACACTCTTTGATAGTTTGGTAGCTAAGCAGGTGTTGTGGGTGTGCAGGGGTCTGATTTCTGAATCTCAGCACGGTTTTTGCAGACAAAAATCCACAGTAACGAATCTAATTTGCTACCAATCTGATCTCTTAAAGCATATGGAAGATCGTAAGCAGATTGATGCTATTTATATGGATTTCAGTAAGGCATTTGATCGTGTTGATCACCAAATTCTCCTTAATAAATTGGCATCCATAGGTTTTCATGTCCATTTTGTTGAGTGGGTTAAAAACTTTTTATCTGGTTGTACCCAACGAGTTAAAGTGGGTGGTCTTTTTTCTGATGTTATTACTGTAAGTTCTGGTGTTCCACAGGGTGGGCATACGTCTCCCCTGTTTTTTGACTTATTTGTTAATGATATCGTTAATTGCTTCTTATATAGTAAATGTTTAATGTTGGCTGATGATGTAAAATTTTGGCGAGTTGTGAATGATATTGAGGATCAGAAACTTTTACAGGCTGATATGGATCACTTATTCGATTGGTGCATTTGCAATAATCTTCAGTTATGTGTTGAGAAGTGTTGTTATATTAGTTTTTCCTGTAAGTTAAACAGACTTGATACTGCTTTTCACATAGACAGTAAACCTCTTAGATATGTCTCGTCTATTAAAGATCTAGGTGTTATCATGGATGAAAAGCTCTCATTTGTCAAACATATCAATTCATTATCCGTAAAAGCTTCTAAATTACTTGGATTTGTTAAAAGAAACTCTAAATACTTCTCTATTGATGCTGTTAGGTTAATCTATTGTTGTCTAGTCAGATCTATATTAGAATATTGTTCGGTAGTTTGGTCTCCGTACCATCAAATTCATATTGACACTATTGAAAAAGTCCAACATAAGTTCCTAAAATACTGTGCTTATAAAACTCAGACCTATATTGAGAACCATGATTACACTGGGATTGAGCAACGTTTATCATTAGCTCCCCTTAGTGTTAGGCATGATATTTCGGGAGGTGTCTTTATTTTCAAAATCATTAATGGACTTATTGATTGTCCCAGTTTGTTGGATAGTATAAGATTTAATGTTCCATATCCAGGTTTACTCTACAATGTTACCTTTAACACTGCCTTTCACAGAACATCCTACGGTAGTAACATGCCTTTAGATAGATATGTGGTTTCTTAATGGTTTTGATATGGATCTGTTTAATATAAGTCTGGGCCAACTGAGGAGATCTCTTGCCATGTGATAATTAGATTTCATCTTGCAAAGTTGTTGTATTTTATTATTGTATTTGTGTTTTGTATAATTTTATTGATTTGTTTCAGTTACATGTGTACATTTTATATTTTATTTTTCTAACTGTTATGTTTTGAATATTTTGCCTGGTGATTTTTCACTTTCAAGTCTTTGCTTTTCTTATTTTTACTTTTTATATTTTAATGAATTATTGTACCTCATTTTTTTATTGTGTTTATTGTATTTTTACTGTTAATGGTGTTTTCCAGTGGGTAAATAAATAAAAATAAATACAGTCTGAATTGCAAATATATTTTGTACATTAACTTGCAAATATATTTTGTAATATCTAAATAGAGACTACAGTATAAAGAGCAAACAGTTTTGTTAACTTCTTATCAATTTAAAGAACAAGTTTTAGTAGATAACATTGTTCAGGTAGACAAAAATGTATAACTACAGAACATAATCTGAATGTCAATGGGCAATTATGTACTGACTCATATCAATGAAAAGCATCCATATAATAACAAACAATAAAAACAATCCTAGGAAGGATTCAGAAATGCTAAAACTAAGCATATTTGGATCCTAACATATGAAAAAGGGGATGAGACAGAAATATGTATTATATTTAATTGGTACTTAACAGGTTTTCCAAAAGAATAGAAACATGAAAGGAATAAGAGATATAGTAAATATCAAAATTTTTAAAGTAGTGAATAACCTTAGCAAAAAATACGAAGATTTAACCCAAAACACTTAAAGAAAATATTCTTCTTTACCGAGATACAGAGTGTTTTATTACAAATGTTCTAAAATTGGTTCTAAAATACAAATGTAGGAATTGGTTTAGTACTTCTAGTAAAAACAGAGAATTTAATTTGTTTTCAAACTAAATGTAAAGCATAAATCTTTTTGGTTTAAATTCCACTAATAATAATTTGTTTAATTCAATTGATATAATTAATTTTTATACCCCTACAAATATGGAGACAAACTTAACAACAAATATTAATGTTCAAATCATTTATGCATGCATGGTATAAAAAATTTGATCTTATCACATCATTGTTGAAAAACAAATACAGGGCAATATTTTTATTTTATGACTTAATTTGTACTAAAATGCAAGATTTGTAATTAAATAAACATTGATATTTGTTATAAAAATAAAAATGTTTACCTATCAGTTATGTAATCAAATTTTTTGTTTTATTTTCAACTAAAATTCCATAGTCTGATTTAACTCTCACCTAGACTGTTCACAGCATTAGTAAACATAGGGAAATGGAAAAAAGATTTACAACTATATTGAATTATATAGTACTTAGTACATCCACAAATGAACTATAAAAAATGAAGAGTTTTGGGTCTTGGTATAAAAATAATGAGAATAAAACATTCAATAAAAACAGCCAAAGATTGAGAAAACATAATTTATAATTAGTCCAGGGCGCATCTGTTTTGAGATGGACGTTGAGAGGTGACTCAAATTTTTTTGCAGAAATTGCTTGAAAATGACTCAAATAATAATATTTGAGTTATCCTCCCACTCAAAATGATCCGGAACATTGTTTAAATAATCAAAATGTCAAAATATGAAGGAAAAATTTGATTTTTTTATTGGTTTTTGATTCATTTCTGAGAAAAGTTGTACTGACATAAAAGTTGCGTAATTAAATTTCCTACAATACAGAATTGGTTAAAAATTTAAAAAGTAGTCACCCTTGTTGCAAAATAGCAATAATTGCGAAAAAATCCATACAAAAACAAGTATTCACATTTTACGTTTTTCAACCATTTACGCTACACCTAGGACCTTCATATTTTAACCAGAAAAACTTTATGATATAGTAAAACAACACTGTAAATTTCATTAAGATCGTTTTAATAGATTTTGCAAAATAAATTTTAAAATCCAGCTTTCGCAAAAAAAATTCATTTTTTTTTAAATGTTGCAGGACTGAAAATAAAGCTGATAGCAAGTTGATTTTTTTTTGCGTATAGAAGTGTACTGTACCTTTCATTTGCAATTTGCAAAATTAAAATCGATTAATTACCACGGCGTCAGGAAATTTTTTAAATAAACATTAATTTTTGGTGCTACGCGCAGGACAGTGGTGTTGGATTCACACAAGTTGATTTCCACCAAAATTTCTTCCAATCTTTATCTAATATATTATTTTCTTACTCTATATTTTGTTGTATTTTAATATTTTAATTCCACAAAAATCAAACTAATTTGATTATTGTTTCTGAAATATTGTTTAAACAATTGCATATGTTTAAAAATAATAAACTTTTATTCTCTAAGTTAAAATATATGAACAAAGAAAGTTTTTGCTAAAAAAGTGTTATTTCAAAAGATAGAGTATGTGTTTTTATTTTGCAATAAACAAATTTATTTATTTATATCGAAATGTAATAAAAATTAAAATGTATCAATCATTATCAAAGGGCATTGGAATGCCCAATCAGAGCAAACTATCCGCTGTCCTGAGCGTAGCACCAATAATTAATGTTTATTTAAAAAAATTCCTGACGCCGTGGTAGTTAATCGATTTTAATTTTGCAAATTGCAAATGAAAGGTACAGTAGACTTCTATAAGCAAAAAATATGAAGGTCCTAAGTGTAACATAAATGGTTGAAAAACATAAAATGCAAATACTTGTTTTTGTATGGTTTTTTCGCAATTATTGCTATTTTTCAACAAGGGTGACTATTTTTAAAATTTTGAATCAATTCTGTATTGTAGGAAATTTAATTACGCAACTTTTATGTCAGTACAACTTTTCTCGGAAATGAATACTTTTAAAGTTATAATCAAAAAACGAAGAAAGAAATCGAATTTTTCCTTCATTTTTTGACATTTTGATTATTTAAACAATGTTCCAGACCTTTTTGAGAGGGAGGATAACTCAAAATATTATTATTTGAGTTATTTTCAAGCAATTTCTGCAAAAAAATTTGAGTCACCTCTCAACGTCCAAATGTACTAATATTTTTACAGACTGGTCTAAATGTAAAGGTGCGAATCTAAAATGAGAATATCTCATGAGATTTTTGTCTCACAAATCAAAAAACATTTATTTTCATTGTGGAAATAGACCTGAGATATGTAATATACTAGAGGTAATTTCGTGAGTGTGTCATAAATTCATAAAAAAATCTCAACATGTAAACACAATACATTGCAAATTTCATATGAAATATTTATTTCACATACTGGATGTTGGTTAAACTGTTGTTCGATGAGATAATAAAAAAAAATGAGAGAACCTAGTGATCAAAGGGGTGTTAAAAGAGCAAAATGTAATGTTAACTGGACAAGAACCATAATACAGCAGTTAATAGAGTTGTATGAATCCTATTCCAATTTGTGGAATTGCAAATTGGAATGCAAATACATTTGATTACATTCAAAGTAAGTTGTCATAACATTCCAGATCTTTCTGTTTCAGTTCTTGCAATAATGCTTCTATTACATTCTTATTTGATCTTATTTTAATCCAATCCCTCACTCAATATCTAGGAGTCCTTATATTCCTAATAAGGAACTTAATGGTGAGGTAATAATAACAAGATCCCATTAATTACATGTAATTGAAAAAAATACTTTCAAGTTAGTCCCATATAGTACAAAAAAAACAACAGAAATAAGGAACTGTTTCAAGTTTGATCCCTTATATTATTAATGCCCTGTACTGTTAATGCAAAATAGCGATCTATTATGAATTAGACCCATTTATTTATTATATTTTGCATAATATAACGGCTCAATTACAAACTATTCTATATAATACAAAATGTTAAAACACAAACTAACCAGGACTTTCGTCAAAGAAAGACATGTTACTGATTACTCCCTTGTAGCAGTAAAAACCAGAGGTGGCTGGGGAGAGTGAGAGAGAGGCACAAATATATTTACAGAACCATTCATGTTCTTTTTTTCCATTTGTCAACGCTAACCGATAGAAAATTTCATTTTGTGCCCTTATCGTTTAAAATCACAGCATAAATTTTGAGTTAAGCACTTATATTACTGAGGGTGGCAAATTTTTGTTTGCATCTTTCAAGTTATATATTATTTGTGATGGTGTGGGAACAATGCTGTCAGAGACACCTTGTCTCATGTGAGAGTAAACTTAGGTGTTTCATAGAAATATCTCATATTCTAAACAAAACGAAATCCAAAGAGGAGATCTAAAAATTTCTTACATTGGACTTAGAACAGTCTTTATCTCATATTCTGTAGAAACATATATAAACAAATAAATTTCTCGTGAGACAAAATCTCAAGAGCTTTTAGTCTCCTTGTGGACACCCACCTTAAGAACTTTCTTCTTTTCCTCTGGTACTTATTCCATAGTTATCATACATGCCCCGGAATCTCATATGGAAAAATTGGGGAATTTCCCCCACCACTTCCACACCGCTCAGCTAAAGAAAGAGAAACGACAGCCTTTCTCGCTCACGAAGACTTTAACCAATCATTTATGTTAAAACACCATACCTGAATGTCACAAATAAAATAATCAAACGAGGCTTAACTCGACGATGTCAAAAGTAATGACAGTTAAGGCGGCTGCACAATTGACCGGGAACGGGAACGAGAACGGAAACGAGAACCGGAAAAAAGTTAACCTCTACGTAAATTAATGTTGTAGATGCACAATAACTGAGAACGAGAAGCTGTCCGGTAACGGAACGAGAAGTTGACCATGTTTTAACTTTCTCGTTCCCGTTATATTCCCGGAACCAATCAGAAGGTAGTATTAAAAATACTGTCAAATGCCCAATAAAAATTTGTTGGAAGTGTGTGACCAAGTTTTACTGACAATTTTTATACATTTTGCATTAAAATAAATGACGAACGATTGATTTCTTTATTGGAAAAATAATGTCCTCATCCGTATGATGATTGATGTAGAATGTAGATCATAGTACGTACTTATATGGTAATTTGATACATAATAATAATATAAATATTTGAATGATATGCTTTTTATCTTTATGCTGACAAACCTTTGTGATTGAACACATATTGTGTAAATTAGTTCCAAGATCATAAAAAACGAAAATATTAAAAGCTCGTCATCAAATAAATCCATATTTTTAGAGTTAACAGGCATTTTCTTTTAATAAAATTAAAAAAAGATCGTTCCACAAAATTTATTTTGAGAAGAAAAATAATTAACAGCACAAGTGACAGTGACACAAAACAGCTGTTAACCATTTAATTGTGAACCTGCTGATGCTTTCACTTCCCGTTCTCGTTCCCGTTTCCGTTCTCGTTCCCGTTCCCGGTCAATTGTGCAGCCGCCTTTAGAGTTAGTAGTGCAAATACAAATAATTTTCTATTAGTTTACAGTTTTTATTGTATTATCTGTAACGATTTATTCTTAGTAATTTCAATTTCAGTTGGTTCCTTATCCTTCGTTTATAAAGTGTAGTGTGTAGTTTTGTTTTAGTTGCGAAAGAACTTTGGTATTGTGTTAAAAAAAATAAACATGGTTTATTATTGTTGTGTACAAATCATAGAAAAGTTAGAAAATGCATAGGTAAATAGTAATTAGTTTATAACTGTTTTATCTGAAACAACAAATAAATACACGTACCTATATTTAGAAAAAAATTGTCTAACTTTTTTATATCCCTTTTCCTTACTAAATTTGACAGCAAAAATAACATATTTTGCAACTTGAGAATTCCGAATAATTTATGAGTATTACTTAGATATTATTTAAATAAAATACTTTAACAAGCTTAGTAAGTTTTGGTATTTTATTTTAATAATATAGGTGAGATTATTTCTTGTAAAATAACAAGATATTTTAATTAGTAATGAAATTGCCCGCAAGAGGCGCTAAACGGATAAAATTAATGCTTGTCCATTTGAATTTCCCGCCAAATGGTGATTAGTTAACACATCGCTCGCAAATGGCGTAAGGAACCAAATTTTTACAGTGAGTTGCCTATCTATCTGGTAATACTATATATTATTTATCTATGGTTATCATAACCTTACTTTATAGTGCATGCCAAAATGAATAATCATAGGTATTCTTGGTTTTTATTAATTTTTTCATTACTCATTTATTGCAGACTAACCGTGAAATGCATTGCTGTGACGCCTATCATAGTTTACAATGTACAGTACAACCTGCCACATCCGGATCAATGTGGCGACAGAACAATGCGGATATGAAAAAATCCGGATATGAATACCACTTCTTTTATAGTTTCTGAAACGTTTTCTCCTTCATATATACATTCCAGTAATCAACACTGTCAATAACTTTCATAGATAGACACGTTTTATAGATTCTATAATACCTTGACCCACAGGTTGACAGAGGGATGCCACATTTGGGGACAAAAAGACACTTTTTCGTCATCTTTTAGTTCTTTTGGTTCGGGATGAGAGGGTGCGTTGTCCAACAGCAGGCCTGCCTTTCTCGGTAGATTTCAGTAGATGCGGACAGCAGAACCGTCCAGATATGACAGGTCCGGATGTGGCAGGTTGTACTGTATATACATTGTAAATCCCAAATCATGATGTCCAAAGTTTATTCATTGTAATTTATGATTCGGGAGTGCTCCAAGTAGCATTTAACATGTCTTGGTTTGTTTATTTCTAACTGCATCTTGAATGTAAATTTAATATAAAGGTATATGTGTTGAGAATAAACTACAAATTGCAAAATAAACTATTTCTTATATACATTTTGGAAATGAAATTATTGCAGATACACAGTATACACAGAGTTTTGGGTAAATCTAATGGCAGTTAAAGTGCCATAGAATTAATTAAAAGTACCATTTATATTTTAAAAATACAGAAAACATAGTATAAAGCTTCACGCTAGTCTACAGTATTGCCTACTGTATACTTGGCAAGTTATTTTAGAAAATCTTAATCTTAATCCTATTAAAAAGTCATTTGTATTTGAATGGTGTAATTAAGTTATCGGCACAGGTAGCAATTAATAAATTTTAATCTATTACAGTAGAACCTCGATTATCCGTCAGGGCACCGGACCAAGGGTATGACGGATAATTGAAAAGACCGTTAACAGAACATTAAAAAAAATTACCACTTCATAGTACAACTCTCAAATTTCATTTGTATGGTTTGTTTGACAATATAAGAGTGATTCGTGTTCGTACAATCGAATCAATTTAAAATATTCTGAAATATTTGTTTGTTTTACTGTTGCTTCACATTTTGCGACAGCTGAATTTCTTAATCAGCATAAGATCATGCAATCTACTTTATTGGCTTCTTCTTGTTGAGAATACCACTCGATGAATTATTGCATATGCGATGCAGCTTCTCTAGATCATTTATGCAAATCTTTGTCAGTTACAATAGGGTTATCAACATAGCTACAGTCAAATTCCAAGTCTGTGTCAGCTTCTGAATCTGTTTGGTCCGTCTTTGTTGCCATTTCAACAATTTCTTTATCTGTCAGCAATTGATAGTCGTTTGTGTCCTCATCACAAATCAAATTAACTTCTTTTTTTTTTATTTTTTTACATTAAAATGTTTGCTTATGTAGTCAATACAACTTCTGTATGTACCCTGACGGTTAACAGAGGTGACGGTTAATGGAGAGACGGATAATCGTGGTTCCACTGTATCCCTTTAATCATTATACCTGTTATTCAGTATGTTAAATCTCAAAACTGAAGGACGCCATTCAAATAAAAATAACTTTGTAATAGGATTAAGAATAAAGTTTTCTAAAATAATTTGATGCCAAGTATACCAGTTTTTTTTTAATGTAACACAATGAAATTTGATTTAAAAAATTTTAACGTAAAACATGCTTTTTATCTAGTAGTTAAAATGTCAGCAATAAAGATACCAGTGGCTGAAAGGCAAAAAATGACCAAGCAACATTTGGCTAACTTTACACTAGAGCGGTTTAAAGTTTGAAATTTTGAAAAAAATCATAAAACATGATTTAGTAGTTTTATTGTCATAACAAAACCTTAATAAGACCGGTACTCACATATAGCTCAGAAACCTGAACACTCACTAAAAGAGAGGATACATTGCTAGCCACCTTTGAAAGAAAAATCTTGCGACACATATATAAGGGCACAAAAGAAAACGGAATTTGGCGAAGAAGGTACAACTTTGAACTATACGATATATACCAGGATCCGGATATCATAACATTCATTAAAATAGGATGGCTGCGTTGAATGGGACATGTAGAAAGAATGGAAGAAGGCAAAATACCAAACAAAATATTCAAACAGATGCCAGTAGGAAAAAGAACAAGAGGAAGACTGAAGCTGAGATATTTAGAACAAATAGAAAATGATATAATAACCTTAAAAATAAAAAACTGGAGAAAAAAGCACAAAACAGATCAGAGTGGAGAAGAATCCTGGAACAGGCGAACACCCAGAAAGGGACCGTTCAAATTTTACGTAATGCAAGTTGGGGGGGGGGTCAAAAATCTTCAAAAATTGCATTATGTTACGTATGGGGGAGGGGGTCAAAAATCTTCTAAAATCGCGTTATGTAATACTTGAACGCTCCCAAAGGGCTGTCGAGCCAGTGATGATGATGATGATGATAATGATTGTCATAATTCCAACGAACTTTAATGCAGTTTAGATACTTTATAAACTACCATTTGTAAACTATCTATTTTTTTAATAGTTTATGAAATAGTGTCAGTAATATTTTCTGCTAAATCGCAACAAGAAAAAAGTTACCTACCGACTATATTTTTTACCTTCAACTGGAAAAAAATACTGAAGGTGACCGATTTTTATTATCGGAACTGGTAAAATTGACTAAACCTAATACATTTTTGACTGTATTTTAAGAAATATATCCTATCCGAAAATCATTCATGTTTTGTAACAGGTAAGCTTATACTCTCATATTACAGTAAGGTCTCATTTTATGCGGATTTTTTTAATACGATTTTGAAGTTATGCGGTTTGTATTTCATCCAAAAATGTCTATTATTAATAACTAGTATAATTAATATTAACTATTCCCATCCAGTCATATTAATCTGAGGGTTTGCAATTCGGGTATTCCATGATGTAGCATGTAGCTATTTCATCAATCTGAGTTTCGCATTGAAAGGTATAACCTGTAATTCTTTTGAAATTAAATTTAAATGTTTAAGTATTTAACCCGGCACCTGCCACGTGGGGTGCTACCAGCACCCCATAACACATTTTTATCAAATATTTGGTATGTCAAGTTTGTTAACCGTGCTGTGCGTCATAGTAGCTTTCTATAATATTATATAGCATAGATATGTTTGCATTTGAAGTGGTTATTTAGTGTCATTCTTAACTTGTAGCTTTAAAGTCGAATCGGGGTGTCATTATATGCCAGTTTAAGTTTTAAATTTTTTTTTGTTTTTGATAAACAAGTCAGATTTACATTTTTTTTATTGTAATAACTGATTTAAAATATTAATATAGTCTCTATACTCAATAAATCTTAATTTTTTTTAGATATTTTACTTCACTTCATTTATTATGGGTTGGTACTCGCTAATTTGCTTATAACGCCTTTTTAATTTTATTTTTTAACTTTTATAATATATTAGTAGCTAATAAGTTAATAAAACATGTTTTTTTATATACTTGTGTAACTCAACACAATAAGTATTTTGTTTATAAACAAGTAGATCACAGAAAATTTTTAAGGGGTGCTGTGAGCACCCCACGTGGCAGTTGACGCCTTGCAAAGCCACGTGGCAGGTGCTGGGTTAAGAGTTTAAATGTTGCTGATTTCAAGTTGCAGTATAATAAACAGCACATTTTGATTTCTGGATTGAAACATTTAATTAAGTGTCATAAAGTTTTATGTTTCATTAGAAGAGGTTTTATTTCAATATTGTTAGTCTGCGTTTTTAATTCTTTCTTTAAGATTTTATTTGGCCTGATGGAGAAAAATAACATCAAACATATACAATTTTTGGTGGACAAACGTCCACCATTTTATGTGATTTTAGAAAACTACAGAACATATCCCTACTTTTTCAATGCAAGTAAAGTCTTTTTTTTATGCGATTTTTTATATGCGCTTTTCTGTAGAACGTATCCACCTCATAAAATGAGACCTTACTGTACTACACATTGTTTATGTATGTATTAGTAGATACACAAGTTAATTTTTGGTGATTGAAACAATCCAATATTGAAAAAATAATAATAAAAATGATAAAGAGATTTTGTTTTATGCACTCACAACATTGAGGAATTTGAAATTATAGTAAACAATTTTTATATATTAATTTTTAAAGAGTGGTTTTCAAGGGTTCAATAAATGCATCATACAAGTAGAATTTATAATTAGCAAAATAAATGTAAGCTACCATGAAATACAATTTAAAGTTTTAAAACAAAAATAATTTTTTTAAAAAATTTTGTTGAATGGTTTGAAAATATTAAATATTTAAGAAGTTCGAATATAAACAGAAAATAAAGTTTAAATTACTACGAACTTCATCACTACATAATTTTACGTTGTAAAATTTTTTTTACAAATTTTTACCTACAAGGTAGGTTTTATGGGTTGAAATATATTTATATATATTTACAAACTATAAAAGAGGAAAGCAAGAGTGAGCGTATTACTTGAAAAATCTCATATAAATCGGAGCGGTTCTTTAGAATTCAGAGGTTTTGCTATATTTTAGGGTGAATGAATGGACTATTTAAACAGGCATTTAAATTTTTATGTACACATTTACACTATAATAAATTTAGATTATAATAAATTAAGGGCAGGTTGTTCGAACGCTAATCAACAATGATCATTATCAAATATTTAATTACTGTCACCAACTGTCAATGTCAACTTTGATTGGGTTGCTGAAATCATAATTATTGATTACAATTATGAAATTACTTAATCAATTATGTTAATAATTGTTATGATAATTGATTAACTAATCTCATAATTATAATCAATTATGTTTTCAGCAACCCAATAAAAGTTGACACTGACAGTTGGTGACAGTAATTAAATATTTGATAGTGATCATTGTTGATTAGCGTTCGAACAACCGGCCCTAAGACTATCCAAACGTTTATACCTAATTACCTGGAACTGAATTGAAAAATCCTTTCTTAACCTCGAAACTATTGTATTAGGTACCTGATTCTCATAATAAAGGGAGGATACAATGAAAGATGAGAGTAAAGACACCTTTCTAACTTACCAGTCGCTTTACTTTTCTGAACCACCCTCTAGTATTTCGGACTTATTTTTGAATTTATAATGAGGTACTGTGCTATCACGACTAAAAGGACAGACAATAGAAGTATGTAAAATTACAAAATTAGATAGTCAAAAAGCATAGAAAAAAAAACAAACAAATAACCCAGATAAACAGTAAGAAATTTAAGTAAAAATAGAAAACGCAAAGAATACTACCTCAGAAACAAAACATGCTCAACATAAAACTACTTCTTTATAAAAGCATCTATTTACAGGAACATTAATTATATCAGCTGATTGTTGTGGAAGTATCAATGAAATTACAGCAAAAATTTTTATCAAATTTCTTGTGAATAAACAACAATAATACTATTAATTTGAGGTTTTGACCACCACATCCAAAGCACAGATTTTTATAGTCTAAACAAATAAAATAAAATTAAAATGTAATTGGACCAAATTTCAAAGTTGAAATGAAAATAAAAGATATTTTCAAGAAAGTATATTTTAAAAGGGAACATTGTTTAAATAATTAAAAATGGGTAATTTTTGCACACAATTTACTTTTTTAATTGCTGTAGTAATTCATATTTTTATAAAGGATTTTATGATTTTTTTTCTGTAAAATTGCAGGGAAAAGCTTTTATGTAAGACTTGTTAAGTAAATTAAATTTGAACCTTAATTTATTCAAATAACTCTAAATAAAGCCTGACATTTAACATAAACAAATTTGAAAAAAAATATTAGATACTTATTTGCTTTATAAATAAGCACTATAAATATTTTTTTGCAGGAAAATTTGCGTTATGTTACCAACATGAAGCAAAAAAAATTTGGTTGAAAAATATTCAATAGTTTATGAGATATTTAATTTGTTTATTAAATATAATTTTTTCAATTGACAAAAACGCAGTTGTTGCCAATGGAGTATACACTTTTATAAGGTCCCATTTTTTTACTTATAATTTCGATAAATGCGTTGAGAAACCAAAATTTCAATTAAACCCCACTCCAAAATGTCGATTGAAAATTGTTCTAATTTGTTTATAACTTGTTTTTTTAATAACGTCGCCGAGATTAAAATTTTGAAATTCGATAATTATTGTGATCCTGATAATTTTTCATACAAATTGAAATAAAAGTTTTTCTAGGACAATTTTTTGAGGAGAGCTTTTCCAACTATAGAAATTCATAATTTGTTTATTTATCAATATAGTAAATGTTGTAGAATTACATTTTGATTATGTGTATTGTAATTTTATTTGATGGGACTATTAATGGAATGATTTTTTTTATTGCACTAAGGTTTAAATTTGGTTAATAAAATAATCATGGAATTAAGTTTAATTCAATTTCAACTAATTATTTTTGAAGAGGTAACTGTACTCAATGTCTAAATAAACTTATTTTAGAGCTATTTTACTGCCATCAAGAGATTTGATAAAAACTGAATGCCACAGGAAAACAGGAATAGTTGAAAATAATGAGAGAAATATTTATTCTGAATTTGGTCTTTTTTTTAAATACTTTTAACAGCAATAAAGATTGCAAGCTTGAGGGAAAATGAAGACCATCAAAAAATTTACAAAATAGTAGCTTTTGATTGCTGAGAATTGTTTAAAAAAATTTTTACTCCTGTATTATTATAATAAAATGAAGAAGTTTTGGGTGAGAACACAGTAGAGGGATGCAATATTGGGATATTAATTTTATATTGAGAGTTGACTATACATAATTGTAAATTGATGAAATGTATGAATATAGAATGGAGTTTTAGGGTAAAGGGCTTATAATTAATACATGTGGGTGTATTGAAGTGTGTGTCTGTTTGACGTCACCTTAGCGACACATCAGCTGATTGCATAATAACAAAGTGGGAGGTACATAATAGACTGTCAGAACAAGTTCAAGGCTGTTATTAGGAAAAGTTGTGGGATATGTAGGAATGGGCGCGTGCCGGTCCTGTCTACATAAAATGGTAAACAAACTTCGGCACGTGGCTACTCCTGCTTAGTACCTATCCTTTAGGAGGAGACACACGTGTATCTAGAGGATGCAGCAAGGAATACAAAAAAAATGAAGACTTACCGTTGGTTGTGTCCTGTAGGATCCTGATGGTGGTGTTCCAACTGGAGCTTGAGCACTCCCTGGTGGGCCCGAAGTATATGCCTGTTGTAAAGGTTTTTGAGGCGGCCACGACTGATTGTAATGTTGGTCTGGATGGCCGTAATTGTTTGGGTATCTGTGGGGCATGGTGTTGTTGTTGCTTTGTAATAACTGATTCAGAGTAGGTGTAGGACCGGGAGTCTGTGAAATCGAAGGTCCCGTTACAAATCGTTGATGAGGTTGGTGCGGAGGCATTTGTTTCGGAGCCCCAAAAGGTTGTCGCGGTCCGAAAGCGTGTAAGCCACCTTCTGAACTGTTGTGTAGGTCCCTTCCGTAAGGAAAACCGTATGCGTGTCCATCGGTAGCAGCTGGTGATGGGGCTGCCGGGCCCTCCGTCGAATAAATACTTGAATCTGTCGCCGTAGCTGTACTCCCAGCTGACGGTTCGGACTCTACACCAAGATTTGGTTCATTACTTGATGTGGGGCCCGAGCTAGTGTTTGTCTGTCCTGGAACCGTCGTAGAGCCACCACCGCCGCTATCCTGTCGGTATTGACTCATTTCTATGGCTATGTTTTTACCGGCGCTGTTTTTAGCCTTTGTATGCACTATACCTATACCGCCACCTCCACGAACAATACTCTTATCGGTCCCATTTTGTAACAAGGTATTCCGCACGTTCAGATGCTGATCTGACTGCACTTTCTCACTATTCACGTCATTTTGTTGGTTTTCGGCCTGCGTTGCAGCCATGTTAAGAAAAACGGCTGCGATCTAGCACCGCCGATCGTTGCCAACACCCCGCCGTTATAGTCAACAACGGAAGCTTTTCTTCATTTTTGTATTCTAATTTGCACCATAATCCTTTCAAACACATAATCATACACTAACTAGATAACTCCTTTGATGCTGAAAATAAATATTTCCATACGACTTTACGATTTATCCAAATTGGTAGACACATCTGACACACAAGTTAATACTCCAATAACACGAATGGAGGTTATGGCGGTTACGGGTAGAGGTCCGATTCATACGCCAACATTTTACCTCGTTATTCTGACATTTACAGTCTCATTTTTCACTTATTTTCATTTCTTACTATTTATAACACTTCACTGAACATTCTGCAAACATATTTTCTCATTTTTAACACAATTTCACCAAATTAATCGACAAAAACGTAAGAACTATTTTTCCATCTGCTGGTTCTTACGCCACTGTGGCGCTGCTTTGTAGCGTAGACTTGTAAACGCGCTATTTTTCACGAAACCGTAATGGCGCGAGAATTTAAACTCTCAATACCAATTCACCATTTTACATTTAATAATACAATTAAATAGATCATGCATTTCTTTTTTTCTGATTTAATTCGAACGTAATTAAAAAGTTTGATTAAAAATTTAAGCGATAATAGCGTAAACAATCAATGAAGTCTGATTCATTTATCAAAAATATATTTTGGTAGAGGAGAAAAACTATTTATAATTTTAATATAGGTATTTTCACTTATCGTCCTACGAATTTATTTGATTGATGCTTCTAAAAAATCACAAAATTTGTATTTTTATTTGAAAACTAATAAAAATAATGACCTTCATGGCTTGTTTACTTTTAATGACAGATTTGATTTTTAAATAATTAGGGTCAGTCTACATTATCAAACCTGGTGGATATTTCTCACTTTCCGTACGGTCGTGTTGATTGTTACAAAGTAAAAATCCCTTTATATTTTTAATTTATAGAAAGTCGCAAAATTTATACCTACTCTTGATAATAATTTAAAAATGACATTGATGATTTGTTTATTAAAAATATTTAATTAAATAAAGGCAAGGGCG
The DNA here is from genome assembly GCF_917563875.1 of Diabrotica virgifera virgifera. NCBI lineage: Eukaryota > Metazoa > Arthropoda > Insecta > Coleoptera > Chrysomelidae > Diabrotica > Diabrotica virgifera. The sequence goes on from NC_065452.1 coordinate 26,496,330, forward strand.
TAACAGAGGGCCCCGCAGCCAACGGCGGATCCAGCAACCTTGCAAGGAGGGGGCAAAGAAATAAAAATTTTCTCGTCACTCGCGTACGTAGGATTCTTTTTCGGTATGGGCGGTTACTTTATATTTCTTCATGTACCATGTCCTTTGAGAACGTTGGTTACTATCACAGCTATCTTAATTTTATTCACTACCAGCCTAAATCAACCACGAAGTGCTTTTTCATCCTGGACTGCCTTTGCCTTCTATTTTCACTTGCATAATATTTTGTAGCAACCTATATTTGAAACTTCTCATTACATGTCCAAAATACTCCACTTTTCTCTTCTTGACGCCTTCTATAATCTCAGTAGTCTTGCTGAGACGTTCTATTATTGTGGAGTTTAGAATCTTCTTAGCCAAAGATACTTTTAAAATTCTTCTATAGTAGATCTTCTCTTCTAAGTAGATCGATTTTATTCACAGTTCAAGACTCGACACCATACAGTAAGACCGAGAACACGTACTTTGGAGAAGGAATTCTGTTTTATGTTTTATTCCGTCAACAGGACACAAAACTCACTATTTATTTTCAATCGTATTTATCTCTTTCTTAAAAAAATACGACACCAGGCGAAGTCTCAAGGAGGGGGCAATTGACCCCCCCTTGGATCCGCGCCTGCCCGCAGCATGAAGCTTGCGGGGGGCCCAATATGTCAGGGGCCCCATCTTGCCGTCTAATATACCTATGTAAAAATGTGATATTATTATAGATGAAAAATGTAAGTTGCCATAAACAGTGCATGAATACACTAGTAGCAGTAGTAGCCCAGTAAATGACCGTTTTGGAGTGTAATTATCAGCGCCACGACGGATTTGCTTGACAATTTGGATTTAGGTTCTACTTAAACTTCAACTTCAAAATTGGACTTGTGTCGTTGGTTGCTCTTACTTGGGAGGGCGAAAGGGATGACTCTCGGGGGTGAAAAGCATACGTTTAAAATAAGTCCGGAAATGGATAAATTGACTAATTCTAATCAATTTTTGTTCTATAGAGTTTATGTAAGTCAATACTTTTCAAGTTATTTGAGAGTGAAAATGTTTATTTTTCAACAAATAAAACACGTTTTCAAGCGGTTTTAGCAAAAATGTAGCTTATAAAAAAACAAAAAAAAAAATGATGTATATCGACACAGTAAAAGCAAAGTTGTAGCTCATGAAAAAATGATCTTATTCGTCCAATTCCAAATCGAATATTTCAACGTGAAATAACCAAAAAGTGAAGCACTTTTTGGGGAAAACTCATTAAAACTTTTTTAAATGTTTAAAAAAGAGCTTTATTTTTATTTTTTAGGTATATAAGTTTCTTGCATCAAAACTAGGCGAGTTACGCTCAAAATAAAGTTAACCCCCTTTTTTGGTAAAGAAAATCGTAAAAATCTCCCCCTATTTAGCACCCCAATATACATATATACATATGTATTGTTTATATGATTATATGATCTGTAACTTTGACCGGTTCGAAGTTCTTATTTTTGAGAAAATTTGGTTTATAGTAAAAAAAATTTCCTTATTTTGGAAAAATGCCCGTTTTCCATAATAACTTATAAAGTATTAGTGATACGAAAAAACTCGAACAGTAAAGAAATGTAGGTTTTGCTTTTTTTTTAATATTTTGTGTTTTATTTTGTTTTTCTGTAAGACAAAAATTGGTTAAGATGTGGCTGTTCAAAATTTGCATACACTCGTGATTACTGACTCGTTCAAGCCCTTTCAAAAATAAGCACTTTGAACAGGTGAAACTTACTAGTCATATAAAAAAAAGTTAAGTAATTTGTAAAGCAGTAATGATTAGTTTCATTTGGGGTGCTAAATAGAGAAAGATTTTCACAATTTTTGTCAACCAAAAAAAAAAAGGTTTTACCTGTATTTTGAGCACAGCTCGCTTAGTTTTGATGCTAGAAACTTTTATAAAAAATAAAGTTTTTTAAACGCTTTAATAAGCTTTCCCCGAAAAATGCTTCATTTTTTGGTTATTTTATGTTAAATATTCGATTTGGAATTTGACGAATAAGAACAATTATTTTTCATGAGCTACAACTTTGCTTTTACTGGGTCGATAGACTTCATTTTTTTATAAGCTACATTTTTGCTGAGAATATTTTTTTCGATCAAATACATACATAGGTACTTACTTTTTGAGTTATTTGCGAAAAACCGCCTGAAAACGTGTTTTTTTTTAACAACAAACATCTTCACTCCTAATATAACTCGAAAAGTATTGACTTGGCCACTTCGCGGTGGTGACACTGAAAATTACACTGACAAAACAAAATTGAGGAGAAAAGTGATAAAAAACAACACATTTGTACTAAATATAGTATTCCGTTTATTATTTATATACTTTGGAGTTATGACTGTCCGCTATTATTCCTGAAGACGACGTTGATTTTGAACAAATTTGTTTATATCTACCTATAGGGAAACCTGTGAAAACCGGAATTTTATGGTTCACTATTATCCGGCATTGACATGATTCTTTGTTACCATATTAAGTTTAAAAGCAAAAAAGAGTTAAGTCCATCATCATCATTGGCTCTAAAACCCATGGTGTGTCTTAGCCTGTTCCAGAATCAGCTTCCATTCCTTCCTACCCTTCGTCTTGGTTTTTCCAATTTCGCATTCCTAGCACTCGCAAGTCGTCTTCCAGCTGGCCTTCTTCTTCTCCTCGCTCTATCCGGTCTTTAGTTATATAAGCGCTAAGTCCACTTGTATCAAAAATTGAGTTACCCATTGTTAAAATTACTTTACAGTCTGTTGTATTGGCAAAACAAATAAAATTACCAGCATTTTACTTGCTGAAATATTAGTTTAAAAGCAAAACAAAAAAGCTAAAACAGAACAGCAGGTTTTTGCAGTTTTCTCTAAAATTTCATTTTTGGATAACCCGTTTTGCTTTTAAGCCCCTTTGAGTTATCCATTGTTTCTGTTCTACTGATAAGAGGATTTATTAGCAAAACAAATACAATTGGCAGCATTTTACTTGCTGAAATATTAGCTTAAAAGCAAAACAAAAAAGCTTAAATAAAAGAAACTACAGGTTTTTACAGTTTTCTCGAAAATTTAATCTTTGGATTCATTTCTCATACGCAATTAAAATATGTAAATCTAATATATTAATATATTGGTAGAACCTAGGATGAGATTGGGTGGTGCTGAAAACATACTTCTGAGAAATATAGCACATCCTTGGATTATTCTTCCCATATATTAAAAATATGTACGGCAGTACATTCTAAGTATATAAATAGAAGGTTTATAGCACTTCCTGGGAATGTTCTAAAATGTATATTCTTGGTATATACTGAAAAGGAGTGCGGTAGTACATTCTAAATTCTAAGTATATAAATAGAAGGTTTATAGCACTTCCTGGGAATGTTTTAAAATTATATTCCTGGTATATACTGAAAAGAAGTGCGGTAGTACATTCTAAGTATATAAATAGAACATTTAAGTATGTAATGTAGTATATACTCAGCATCTGCTCTGCACATTCGCAATGGTAATTATGCATATTCTCAGCATATACTTTTTCTGAAAAGTATGTTCTATGAATCTACTAAGAACATGAAATTGTTATGTGGGCAACGCGTTTTGCGTTTAAGCCCCTCAATTTTCTTAGTGACGTGCTGATTATTAAAAATGAATCGTATTCCTTAATATATTAATATTTATTTCACTTCTTTTTAAACCCCGATTTGATGTTTTAAATAAATGTTTGCATCCTAATATCCTCAATGGAAAAAATCATATATGTACTTTTATTTGTTTCAGTTATGTGCTACTCTCCCACTATCTTTTGTCTTTTTTCTTACCTTGTTGTTTTCAATTAATATCAATTTCACTTTTCGTCAATTTCTTCTTCAAAAATCTTGTTTGGATGGGAAATTTCATTTATCTACTACTCTCCACCATTTTTTGACTTTTTCTTACCCGATTTTATTCAATTGACGTCATTTTTAACTTTTCTTCTATTTCTTCTTCAAAAATCTTGTTTGGATAGGAATATTTTGTATTTAGGAAATAAATAAAACACATTATACACATAAATTTATTTTTGTTACAAACATTTTTAAAAAATTACAAATATCTACATACTTTAAACAAAAATTAGATGAAACTTTGTATGTATATTATATATACACACGCGAGACTTTAGGGATATTTTTTTATATAAAGCTAATAAAAATACATTTAGGATCTCTGTAAATTATAATTTTTAATTACAATTCCTCACTCTACATATTATTTAGTTAATAAAAAACCCACAAATGACTGACGATTTTTAACCAATTGAAGGATGTGGAAAAGAGGTTAGAACTTTGATACTTCAATCAATTATGTGGATTTGTTTAGCAGCTGTATTAAAGAGGAAACGATAGGATAAAAGCAAAAGAGGGAATCAAAGAGTGATTTGATGAATAATGCAAAGTAAAAAACATAGAGAAGAAGCAATCATGAATGGCATGGATAAAAATGGGAACTGATGGAAAATTGAATGAATACAAAAGGAAAAAACAGGAAGCGACAAAACTATATAAAAAAAAGAAAAAATCAGAATGGATTAAAAAGCCAATGGAAGTAATAGAAGTAAATAACAAAGACAACAAAAAACTGTACGGATATGTTAAAAAACAATGTAACAACAATAAAATAACAGTAAGACATATAATTAGTAAAGTAATCTGGAGAAATTATCTCTTTAACTTTGTACAAAGTCAAACAATGCAGGAGTATTGGGAAAGTAGAGATAAGGGATGAAAGAGACGAAGAAAAAGAAAAGCGTGCACATACAAGTACGTTATTGAAACAGTGAAAAGGTTGAAATGGGGAAAAGCAGCAGGACCGGATGAAATTAACAACGAATTAATAAAAATGGAGGAGAACTGATGTGCCGGATTCATAAACTAATAAAAAAGATATGGAATTCAGAAAATATGCCAATAGAATGGAGAAAGGGTCATATAATAACAATACCAATATAAAAAAGGAGATCCAAGGGGTACCAGTAACTATATAGAATAATCATGCTACTAAACACCACATACAAAATATTGACAAGCATCTTGAGAAACAGAATAGATAAATGCCCCGAAAATACACTGGGATAATACTAAAAAGGCTTTAGAAAAGGAAAATCTACTATAGACGCCATTCATCTACTAACACAACTAATTGAAAAGTGCTACGAACGTGACATAAATTTACACCTACTATTTATAGACTTCCAGCAAGCATTCGACTCTGTAAATAGACACCAACTCTTACTCGAAATTCAAAACACGAATATAACGCCAAAACTAATTAGATTATAGAAAATGATAATGGACAACTCTGTAACAAAACAGAGGGAAATAGGGAAACTATGACAAACGAGGGAAATACAGAGACTATCAATATATAGAAGTAGGAGTTTGATAAGACGACATAGTGTCTACAACACTTTCTAATATAGCACTGGACGAAGCGATTAAAAAACTGGAATCAATAAGATCATATACAGTTCTACACAAATTATAGAATACGCTTACATGGTAATAGTCGCAAGAGACTAAAAGGCTTAGAACTGATGACTTCGATAGAATAAGTGGAACTTACACGACTAAAAATTAATGAAGAAAAGACGAAGTATATGCTAATATCAAGGGAAAATTGTAACATAGATAAAATAGATAATGAACAATCAGTGGCGTAACAAAATCTGTCGGGGCCCTCCCGCAGAATTGGAAATGGGGCCCCCTTGAAAAATGACTTAATGCGACATGTGTCACAAAATGTGTTATAGCCCAGTAAATGAACGTGAAATACGGCGATATCGTGTAATTTTCAATGTCAACACCGAAGTGGTCCAGTCAATACTAATTTTCGAGTTATTTATGAGTGAAAATGTTCAACATTGTTCAACAAAAAACCACGTTTTCAGGCGGGTTTTCGCATATAACTCAAAAAGTAAGTACCTATTCGTAAGTAGCAAACATATAGCTTATACAAAAATGAGGTCTATTGACCAAGTAAATGCAAATTTGTAGCTCATGAAGAATTGTTCTTATTTGTCAAATTCCAAATCGAATATTTCAACATGAAATAACCAAAAAATTTAGCACTCTTCGGGGAAAACTCATTAAAATTATTTAGTGTTTAAAATAAGTGTTAGGTATTTTTACTTTTTATAAAAATTTCTATCATCAAAACTAAGCGAGTAGGTACGCTCAAAATAAAGTTAGTCTTTTTTGGTAAAAAAAAAATTGTGAAAATCTCCCCCTATTTAGCACCTCAAATGAAACTAATCATTACCACTTTAAAAATTACCGAACTTTTTTTTAAATGACCTGTAAGTTTCACCGGTTCAAAGTGCTTATTTTTGAATGGGTTTTATTTGAAAGGGCTCTAACGAATCACTAATTATGAGTGTATGCAAATTGTGAACAGCCATATCTTAAACAATTTTTGTTTTCCAGAAAAACAAAATAAAACTAAAATATTTATAAAAGAGCAAAACCTACATTTCTTTACTCTTTGAGATTTTTCGTATCACTAATACACGGCGGATCCAAGACCAGAGGGACCCCCATTTCGGAGGGGGGCGTGAACTTTTTTTATGATATATGCATAGCTTAGCTTACCTCACACTTTACCTCGTTCAGCACAACCTTCACTCCCGTTCAGCACAAAGATAAAAACATTTTTCTCGTAGGAAGCGAGATATGTGTTTAAAGCTAATTTTTAAACATTAAAAAAAGTTACAATGAATTTTCCCCGAAAAGTGATTCGTTTGTTGGTTATTTCACGTTGAAATATTCGATTTGAAATTGAACGAATATTTTCATGAGCTACAACTTTCCTTTTACTGTGTCGACAGACTTCATGAATAGGTACACCATTTTTTTTTTGTTTTTTATAAGCTACATTTTTGCTGAATATTTTTTTTCGATAATTTTTCGATAATATTTAATTCGATGAAATACTTATTTTTTGAGTTATTTGCGAAAAACCGCCTGAATACGTGGTTTTTTTGTTGAAAAATAAACATCTGCACTCGCAAGTCACTTGAAAATTATTTACTTAGATACAGAAGCTCTATAGAACAAAAGCTGCTCGTAATTAGTCAATTTATCCATTTCCCGACTTATTTTAAACGTATATTTTTCACCCTCGAGAAGGGGTGACTTTCACCCCCCAAGTAAAAGCAACCAACGGCACAACTCCAACTTTGAAGTGGAGGATAAATAGAATCTAAATCCAAATTGCCTGGCAAATACGTCGTGAAGCTGATAATTACACTCCAAAACAGTCATTTACTGGGCTATTAGTGTATTCATGCACTGTTTAGGACAACTTACATTTTTCATCTTTATTGGTATAGAATAAAATAGAAAGAACATTAATAAACGACTACATTATTACATAGTATTATTCTATGAGATGAACAATTTTCTTCGTGCACTACTATCAGCGAACATATATCTACAATTTTATTAATACATGCAATACATACATACGATACATTGTATCTATCTGATGGGCAACTTCATTTTCAATACTGTAATTGATTCATTATACATTTTCAATAATATAACAATAACACATTTTTACATATATTTATTAGACAACAAGATGGGGCCCCTGACATATTGGGGCCCCCGCAAGCTTCATGCTGCGGGGGCCTCTGTTACGCCCCTGTGAACAATGTATACTTCAAAAAGTAGAGAGATTTAAGTCTGTAGGTGTAAAAATAGATAGCTCAAACGACAAAAATAACTGAAGCAGTAAAAGCGGGCAATACAGAATATTGGAAATACCAAAAACTAATAAAAGACAGACATATCAGGCAATATCACAACAATCAGACCTCCCATAACATACGCAGCAGAGACAATGTTCGTGATTAATTAGAAATGATGAGAAGCTAAGAATAATAGAAAGTATAGAATAGAAATATGCTTTATTGCCATGAAAAATTTAACAATTTTATAGACAAAGCTTACAAGAATCATAAATAAAAACAATAACAAATACAATTTACTAAAATGTTATAAATCGTCAATATAAATAAAACATAATAAAGTGAAATAAAAATCAGTAACAATCTATTGCAAAATTAAAAAAAAATTGCAAATTACGTAATCTACCTTAAGAAATTTAATAAGTTAAGCTGCTGCATATGAAACTCAAATATAGATTAAGATTCTACTTATACATAAGAATACTGTAATTTCTTAGTTATTGGTTAAGAAACTCTGCTATTGAATAATAATATTATTCAATATTATATTATGGTCTTTCAGATAAATAGGCTTTTGTCATTTTACGGAACTTGGGGAAAGATGTTGCAGATTTAAGTTGTAGAGAGAGATGGTTGTATAGTTTTTTTGCAGAATATAATATAGATTTCTTTACTAACTCACTGGACGGGATCGGTAAATAGATGCCAAAGGTAGAATTTCTGGGGGAATAGTCATGTCTAGGTCTTGCTGGAAAGACATGCAGATGTTTACGAATTAAGCAAACAGTTTCTAAAATATATAAAGAAGGTAGTCTTAGAATCCTGTGATCTTTGAAGTAGCTTCTGCAATGTGTTGTTCTTCTGAGGCCAAACAGATATCTTGTTGCTCTTCTTTGTAATTTAAAAATAACAATCGGATTGGGCAGCTGTACCAGAACCCCAAAAAGGAAGACCATATCGAAGATGGGACTCGAACAAAGAAAAATATGTTATTTTGGAAGAGGCTAAATTAATTCATTTCCTTCGAAACAGATCTTATTGCAAATCAAGCTGAGGATAGTTTCTTGCTTAACACATCGATATGAAGGGACCATTTAAGGTTGCTATCTAAAAAAAATAGCAAGAAACTTTATAGAATCAATGATACTGATCTGGCTGTTATGAAGAGGTAAGGGTTAAAGAGTTCCTTTATAGGATAATGCTACTGTTTTATCTACGTTGAAAGAGAGTAAATTAGAATCGGACCAGGATTTTATTGTGAGTAGATCTGGGCCCGGATTACGTACACTCGATACGCATCGTATCCGCCATGTTTTCCCATAAGGCGCTACAGTAAAACATGGCGGATACGATGCGTATCGAGTGTACGTAATCCGGGCCCAGAAGTTATAGTAGCATGAAGAGTTGCGATATTTGAGTGCTCCAAGTGATACTGGTATCATTAGCAAAAAGAAAAACTTTTCCGTCGATTTTTAAACTAGTGATGTCATTAATAAAGATAAGGAAAAGTAGAGGACCCAATACTGAACCTTGTGGTACCCCACATACAACATTTTTGAGACTAGAGTCCGTATCATTTGCTCTAACCAGTTGTTTCCTATTATCCAAGTAAGATTGAAACCAGTTCGAAGAAATACCTCGAATTCCATAGAAATCTAGTTTTTTATCAAAATGTCGTGATTTACACAATCGAAAGCTTTGGCATAATCACAAAAAACAGTGGCAGTGTGCAGATTATTGTTTAATGCTTGATAAACCTCATGTAGTACAGAAAACATGGCATCGGTGGTACATTTATTATTTAAAAAGCCGAACTGATTTTGTGATAAAATCTTGTTATCAACGAGAAAGGGCATAAGTCGGGCTTTATGAGTCTCTCAATAATTTTGGAAGTAAGATCCCAGAAGAATTCTTGGACCAAAAAAAATCCAAGATGGGGACGATTTTTTAACGAGATAAATAATCAGATAAAGGTTGAAATGGCTCGGCCATGTACTAGGACGAAAAAGGATAATGGAAACCTACAAATACAAGACCTCAAGGGAGACCAAAGTAACGATGGGAAGATCAAGACAGACAAGATCAGTAGAATGAAGATGCCTAACTGGAGAACAAAAATAGAAAGGAATGGAGCTTAACACGTTGGCGGACAGAACGTCTATAGGCGTCTAATTGCCATTGCTGTAATGTGACACGACGTCTATAGACATTTTTAAAATAACGAGCTGTGACAAAAATTGTCACAGTACATCTACAGATGCATAGTAAATGTTACACGATGTCCATGGTCATCGTTCACATGTTTACAAACAATTTTAAACTCATTGTTTTCACAAACTATAAGCGCTAAAAAAATTCAGCAATTTCCCTATTCTACTTTGCAAAATACACAATATGTAGTGTCACAACATTTGATTATTTATTTCAAGTTAAGAATAGAACATTACGCTTACGAAGATCAGTATTGCCAAACCTCTCGCGTAAGGGAAAGTGGGGGAATGGTGCGCACTTAGCAGAAATCGATTCTGTTGTAAATTCTTTCAATCTATCATAACATCCAGTACGTTAGAGTAAGCCCTAACTATTCTACTTTGAATATGTAAAATAAGTTTTAGAGAAATACAAAGTGCATCTGCCTTGGAGATGGTCCATATCGCCGATCCATATGTCAACACTGGTTGTATAAGGGTTTTGTATATGGTTATTTTTGTTTTTTGGCTTAAGTTTATGCTTCTCAGATGTCTACTCAGTCCAAAACAGCATTTGTTCGCTAAGATTATCCTTCGCTTATTGCAATTACATCCTTCTAATTGATTTTTTTTTAAATTATGGATAACTAACATTATTTTCAGTTATTTCAATTTAGATAACTCTTTTATTATTAATTTTACGAAAAAAAGTGATTATTAATAAAAAGTTCTGCATGGTCTAAAACCTAAAATACAACCATCTAATGTCAAATTTTATCAATTTTATACGAGGTATGTCAAAAATATGATTTCGCTCAAGAGTAAAATACATTTATTTTTCACAATATCGAAAAGTGTTATTATGAAAAGTTATTTAGAATTAAAAACTATGTTTCAGTATGTAATTACATCCTTCTAATTGAAATATTCTGAACTACAAAGGTACTTTACTTTTGATCTAAAGGACATCGCACACATCTTATGGAAAATATAATGTCACTCAAATTCAATAAAATTTATACGAATAGATTCGTTTTAAATTATTGGTCAAATCTTATCATTGCGCCAACTCTTAATTATGATTAATTATGGCGCAAATTGCAATTAAAGTTTATCGAAATCACATTTTTGGAGTCAGTAAAACTGTCAGTTACAATCACTATTGCTTTGGGTGCTATTCAAAAGAGCTTAAACCCCGCTGGGCCTAAGCGGATTAGTGAAACTAATCCGCTGATTTATGGAGTACCGACAATTTGGGTATTATAAAATATTTTTTCGCTCTCTAACTTATGTACGTATCCATTTGATTTCAGATTTATTTATATCAATTTCTGCTCTTATTATTGAAAATATGGAGTTGGCGCAATGATAAGATTTGACCGTTAATTTAAAACGAATCTATTCGTATAAATTTTATTGAATTTGAGTGACATTATACTTTCCATAAGATGTGTGCGATGTCCTTTATCTTTTTTGACATACCTCGTATAAAATTGATTAAATATGATTATAAGATTGTATTGTATATATATTGTATATAAGGTTGTATTGTAGGTTTTAGACCATCCAGAATTTTTTATTAAGAATCACTTTTTTTCGTAAAATTAATAATAAAAGAGTTATCAGAATTGAAATAACTGAAAATAATATATTATCCATAATTTTTGTTATAAATAATTTTTCAAAAATTTTTTTTTTAATTAGAAGGATGTAATTGCATATCAGAATATGGTTTTTAATTCCAAACAACTTTTCATAATAGCAATTTTCAATATTGTGAAAAATAAATCTACTTTACTCTTGAGCGAAATTCATATTTTTAACCATACCTCGTATAATATTCATAAAATTTGATATCTGATGGTTGAATCTTAGGTTTTAGACCATGAAGAACTTTTTATGAAGAATAACTTTTTTCGTAAAATTAATAATAAAAAAGTTTTCCATATGGTTCCAACTTACAGGGACATACTGTATAACATTTTTAACAAACCCTTTTTTCGGTATATAATTGTTTATAGATTTCTTTTTAATATGTTTAGTTGTAAGGATAGGTCCTTTCTCAGAGAAAAAATGCAGCATTTAAAATATTTAAGTACATATTATACAATTGCCACACAACAGTTGCCATTAAGTCATTGAAATGTGATCAACTCAATTTGGATCCCACGTGTTGGGAAACCTGTATGTGGTATTATAATATCACCCTGTACAAAAAGATGTTTTATTGAAAAGTAAATAATATAATTATTGATCGACCATGACCGAGGCCAGCGCGTGATGTTGCAATAGCTTAATCCTTATATAAGTGAACGCCCGATGATATAGATAGGATTGTTGTAGTAGGTCGTTACTGTTAAATGTAAACATATTGTTATGGTTAGGCGTTGATGGAGGTGATTGTAAATATAATGTATTTGAACCAAACAATAGAGTTTTAATTAATTTGGACCACAGAAGGCATAACAACACTCTATTTATTACATGGCGACCCTGTAAATTAATTGGGAGAATCTTCTGAAAATGGGCGACAAAAATTGGAAACGGAGACGGCGAAGATGGACCAGGACGAAGATGCAGAGAACCCAGGGAACAAAGACAAAGTGATAAAATGTAAGTAAGAATGTCTTACTTTACCTTAGAGCATTATCCTGTTTGCCATGTGACCATCACAGGCCTTTTTATTGAAGGCACTTTTAAGGCATCTATATTTTATGTAAAGGGTTTTTACCCAGATATTTTTCTTTTGTGGCTCAGCTAGCATCCAGTTTATCGAACACTGATGATGATTTTTTATAAAAATCGAAAACGTTTTGTTGTGATGTAGCCCTTTTAAGGGATTTTTAATAAAAAATTTTTATACCTTTTACAAAGGATTTCTTTCCAATTTTTAGACAATATATGGTCAGATCTAAGAACAATGGGGCTACCCACTCACCCAACTATCATGGACGACAGTTCGAGATGCAAGCAAGTTGTGCAGTCACTCAAGACCCACCCCGGTTTGTAGTGCTACCAGAAGAAGAAGCGTGTCTGTGTCGACGAGGTTATATTCAGTTTTTGGTGCACAAATAGGAAGCTTTATTAGATGCTTTTTTCATTGTAAATTTTATATAGTTTTGGAGTAAGTATTTTTTTCTATAACATAAACCAACGTATGGAAACTTCAAAATATAAATAAGAAATATTTTAAAAATTAGGTTTTACGACTACATGGACGTTTTTTAATAAATTTTGCATAAAAATTTTTTACAATTTTATTTAGTAATATACATTGTTGAAAAGCATACAACTGTCATTTTTAAACAACTTGATTTATTTTCTGTTATCTTGATAAAAGGCTACAGTAATTTATAAAAGAGCTACATAACTAATGATCTTTAAATTGGTTGATTTGGTTTTCTTTTCCAATTTATTTCTACTTACTTTTTATTATTGGATTATATTGAAAAATGTTCAAGATCTACAGACAAAACGATAATTATTATATAACAAAGAAACAATAAAACTAGCAACTATAACTAAACCATATACATACATTTCTCCAAAATATTAACGCACTACCTTAAAAATTGGTCATTTTTAATGTCTCGAATTTCCTAAACCTGTTGTCTAATTTAAGTGATTTTTGAAGTTATACTTCTTTAGGCGCGATTTCATTGAGGGTGAAATTTTATTAATCTGCGCGCATGCGCACACCGACAGTATTGTATTAGTCGTTATACGGGCTCTGATTGGGTGTTAAAATGATCTGTCAATAATTGTTCAATATGGAGGTTATCGGTAAACAAAAATATTGTATATATTAGTTTTTATTGTTGCGAGGACAGAAATAAAATCAAATTTATAATTATAGTGACTTTTTAAATAGTTTTGAAAAGCCGCAGGTACGTAATTCTAAATGTTTCAGTTGTATTCCAATAAAAAATTATCTTCATACCTATCTATTTGGAAAATGTAAAAAAAAATAATGTAGTTACCTATTAGTAGGCAATGCTTTAATTTACATAATCTGATTACGAACAAACTTTCTACAAATCTTCATCTAATATATCGTTTTCTTACTCCATATTTTGTTGCATGTTAATTCGACAAAAATCAAACTAATAATTTGATTAAATTCATATAAATAAACAAAATGTCAAAAAGTTTATGATGTAAACGTTTAGTTTGTGTATATTCCCCATGACGTATACGCGAAGGTGGTGCAGTAGGAAATCGCTTCGACTTTCGTACGGCGCGATAGACGTGAAGTGGGTTCAAGCCCCAAGCAAGTTATTTGTTTATTTTTTTTATAGATTTTATGATTGTAAGTATATTATTATATAATTTTTTTCAGAACATACGTATTTAATTAAAATTTTTGGCAACAATTATTGTTCAGAAATCATTTGTGGCATTTTTCAATGTGTTTGTGCGTGTTTTATTCTTTAATTTTTTTAATTTTTGGTATTGTTTTAATAAAAATTTTTGGAAAGTAGTAGAGAAACTGTTTAAAGTATATTGATTTCGTTGAAATCATATAATAGAAGTATAACTTCTGACGTGCGTACAAAGTACACACATTCTTTTTTTTAACATGTTATAGTCTTATTATTTAACAATATCGCTGTAATAATATTGTTGCTAGGCAGGTAAATTGTCATTGTATACCGGGTGTACCAATCAAACTGTGATTTTTTTTTAAAGTTCGCGTCAGCCTGTGGAATATTCTAGCATTTCTAAAATACTGAAATTAAAACCCAACTATAGCCTCATGTTTTATTAACATTCTGTTTTTTGATTAATTCGCTTATGTTGGATAATAAAAAAGTTAGGTACTTTAACAACTAGCCTTGTTTTTCATCAATACAGGGTATTTTTAAATAAGTAAGGCAAACTTTAAGGGGTAATTATGCATGAAAAAGTAATGACAGTTTGCTTTATAAACGTATGTCCGCAAATACTTCGTTTCCGAGATAGAGGGTGTTGGAATGTTTCTTACAAACTGACGATTTATTTATTGCTCTGAAACCGGTTGAAATATGCACATGAAATTTGGTGAGTTTTAAGAGGTAGTTATTGTGCATTTTTTGACATACAATTAAGGATTTTATGTTCACCATTGGCGCACATAAGGGTGATATTACCTGTATGCGCGCCAATGGTGAACATTAAATTCCTGTACAAAGTTATTGTAGCACTCATCTGATAGATATTAGTGAAAACTAATGATATAGTCGATTCCACCGAGCTCGGGAAAAATTTGACAGAATCATTGTCAGAAACATCAAACATAAAACATAGAAGTTCCTGCCATTCATTATAGACCTTTTCATCATGTGATGAGCGCATGCGCAGCCGCCACGTTTTCGTACAGTTTTGATCAACAATTGAAAGGTTATGCATCACTACTTGTTTACTACACAAATAATATCTATACTTTTTTATTCCAATTAATCATGTCAATCGATTTTTATTACTTGCCGAAATATATTAATTAACAAAATTATTATTATAGTGTATATTCAATAAAATATAAATATAATTTAAAATCTTTAGGCTACAAATGACAAATGCATAGTATTTAATACAAATAACATTTTGTTTGTAAAGCACGAGATTGTTTATAAAGAAATTCATTTATAAAATAATACTTTAAATGATTTATAGCGTTCTTATTTCTTGTAAAGTTCGTAAAAATTAAACAATGCCAAAAATTCGCAAAAATTTATAATAACGCTCAATGTATGTTTTTAGTATATGTGTTAAACATTATTCTAAATAGAATAAATAATAAGTGTGTGTAAATACGTTCAAAATAAAGAACATAAATTAAGAGTTTTCATTTAAAATAAAGTGATAATAAATAAATAAGTACAATATTAAGTTTGTTTACAACATTTTTACAATAAACTGTACGAAAAAAATGGCTGACACTATTTTGTGATGAAAAGACCTATTTAATAGTTGAAAAAAATTTACGGTTGCAGTCTTTTAGTTTAAAAACGAACAGTAATCATGAATAATGGAGTTACATACTAGAATATTCACGCTGTTTAGTTTATTTGATGTAGTGATATTGTATTAAAAATCGTTACTTGTATGTATATTAATTTTCAAAATAGGAGCTCCATTGACGTATGACATGATAAGATCTGACACAAAATGCATTTATTTTCAAAACTTTAAATTCCATACATTCCATCAAACGATTAAAGACACTGTATAAGAATTTAGTATAATTAGCGTGATTCTTAACCCTCGTAGGCGGTGTGGGGTGCAGCTGCACCCCAGAACTCGGTTTTCTCACCTACCTTTTTTAATATATTTTTTTATTTTGTCCATTTTTTTATTCGCATTTTGCTTTTTTTAGGGTTACTTCCTGTTTTTATATATTCCTTCACTTGATATATAAAATATCAAAATTTTATTTTATAAATCAAATGACATTATCGATGATTTTTTTTAAATGGAAATAGGGGTCGTGTGGTAGCTCACTTCAAAGGTGGCAAAAAACATTTTTTGAATTAAATTAATTGCAGCAAAAAGAAAAATATGTAACTTATTTAACTCAAAATACATTTTACTGCTACAAGAAAAGAGAAAAAAATGTTTATTTTACAAATAAACATTACTTTTCGCTTAAATTCGTTCAAACTGCTAAGAGGCAGGTGGGTGGCTGTTTGGCATTTAATTTAAGTGAAAAGCAATGTTTATTTATGAAATAAACATTTTTTTTATATTTTTTGGCACCAGTAAAATCTATTTTAAGTTAAATAAATTACATACATTCTTCTTTTTGCGTCAATTAATTTAATTCAAAAATGATTTTGGCCACCCTGTATAAGTATTGATGTTAGTGTTTATATTACTGAATAGAGAATTAAATCACCTTTCAAATGAGCTACCACACGACCCCTATTCCCATTAAAAAAATCATCGATGACGTCATCATGACCAAATCGATGACGTCACTATTTATGGGATATACATCAAAAAATCAAAATTTAAAAATAAAAATCGACCTGTCAGAGCTTTAACTCTGAAAATAATTAAGTCATGAGATAATAGACCGTTTCCACACTTTATGAAAGCACTGTATCATCAGCCCAATATTATCTATTAATAGTATTGGATTAAAACGATAATATTCTAGTGTAAGCAAATCTTCAGAGAAAAATATAGAATAAAAAAATACAGGTTATACCAAACAAAACAATAATTGATAATAAGGTCTATAAAATGAAAACCAGTATTGTTCAAAAGGATCCGATTGCTAGAAAAAACAATTATATATTTTCATGAAATAATTTAAGAGTGTTATGGCAGTGATCCTTTAATGGATTAATTATCCACTCATTTAGATTTGAATTAGAACAGTTTAAAATCATCCTTAATATTACTATAATAAATTATTATATATAAGTACTGTTAACAATATAAATTACACCTTCATAATAAAATCAGGTAATAATTAAGTTCTTCCTAACAAGCTAAAATTCTTAGTGTTTTAAATAATTTTGATAATTAATTTGTGTGTGAAGATTTTAAAAACTATGTTATATAATTTTCGAGATTCTGCATCCAATACATCTTATATACGATTACATGATGAGAACTAGAATATCTGGACCACACCGTGAGGAAATAATTTAATATGGATTACTTCAATTCATTATTTAAGGTGAAATTTATAACAAGAAAGCCTGAAACATGGCTTCAAAACTTAACAAATACGATAACTACTGAGCTGTTCCAAGTTACAATTATACAGTATGTCCCGAAGCTATTTTCTTGTGGCATTTTTACAATTTTAACTATTTAGAATGGGTTATTTCTATTATTATTTATAATGTGGCTTATTTCCCATTCTAAATAGTTAAAACAGTATGTCCCTGTAAGTTGGAACCATATTTATGGAAAACTTTTTTATTATTAATTTTACGAAAAAAATTATTCTCCATAAAAAGTTCTGCATGGTCTAAAACCTAAGATTCAACCATCAGATATCAAATTTTATAAATATTATACGACGTATGTCAAAAAAAATATGAATTTCGTTCAAGAGTAAAGTAGATTTATTTTTCACAATATTGAAAATTGTTATTATGAAATGTTGTATGGAATTAAGAACTATATTCTAATATGCAACTACACCCCTCTATTTAAAAAAAAATGTTGAAATTTTTTCTTAAATTATGGATAAACATTATTTTCAGTTATTTTAATTATGATAACTTTTTTATTATTGATTTTAGGAAAACAAGTTATCCTTTATAAAAAGTTCTGCATGGTTTAAAACCTAAAATACAACCATCTTATATCAAATACATATTATCAATTTTATACTAGGTATGTCAAAAAAGATGAATTTCGATCAAAAGTAAAGTACCTTAAGAACTCATAGTTCAGAATATTTCAATTAGAAGGATGTAATTACATACTAAAACATAGTTTTTAATTTTAAACAACTTTTCAGTCACAATTTTCGATAGTGTGAAAAATAAAGGTATTTTATTTACTCTTAAGCGAAATTCATATTTTTTGACACACCTCGTATAAAACTGATTAAATTTGATATAAGATGGTTGTATTTTAGGTTTTAGTCCGTGCGGAATATTTTATAAAGTATAACTTTTTTTCGTAAAACTAATAATAAATGAGTTATCATAATTGAAATAACTGAAAATAATGTTGATTATTCAGAATTATTTAAGAAAAATTTTCAATTTTTTTTCAATTAGAAGGATGTAATTGCATAATAGAATATAGTTCTTAATTCCAAACAACTTTTCATAATAACAATTTTTAATATTGTGAAAAATAAAGCTTTTACTCTTGGGCGAAATTCATATTTTTTGACATACCTCGTATTATACAGGGTGTTTCATTAATAATTGTCCATATAGTAACTGGAGAAACCTTAGCACAAAATACGAAGATTAAACCTAAAACACTTGAATAAAATGTGGTTCCTTACTGAGTTACAGGGTGTTTTATCTAAAAATTTAAAAACTATTTTTGCTCAGCATTTTAAAACAATTCGACGTATCCTTTTCATACTTGGCAGGAACTCTAGGTACTGTACAAACTACTAAATTATGTTCAACAAACGTTTCTAGCTATTACCAGAGGCGTACGACGGGGGAAAGTGAAGGTTGACCCTTTCCCAATTCTAAGCCACTGGCGGAATTGCTATTTTAGTTCAATTTTTAGATTCTCCAATACTTTCTAGGAAAATAATATACTCTTAATTCGTAACGATAAAGTCATTAGTTTTCGAGATCTTTGAAGTTAAAAATGAAACGACACGGTTATTTTGATTAATGTATTGTGTCGCTTCATTTTTAATTTCAAATATCTCGAAAACTAATCATTTTATCGTTACGAATGAACAGTATATTATTTACATAAAAAGTATTGGAAAATCAAAAAATTACAATAAAATAGCAATTTCGTCAGTGGCGTAGAATTTGGGAAGTGTCAACCAGCCACTATCCCCTGTCGTACGCCTCTGGTAGTAGCTAGAAACGTTTATTTATCTAAATTTAGTAGAGTGTACAGTACCCACACTTTCTGCCAAGTATGATAAGAATACGTCAAATAGTTTTAAAGTACTGGGTACAAACAATTTTTACATTTTAATCATATGAATCATAATATCATAAATTAATCAAAATAACTGTGCCGTTTCATATTTAACTTCAAATATCTCGAAAACTAATGACTTTATCGTTACCAATGAAGAGTATAGTATTTACGTAGAAAGTATTGGAGAATCTAAAAATGTTACTAAAATAGTCATTACTCCAGTGGCGTAGAATTTTAGAAGGTTCAACCAATTTGAGTGGGTCAACCATTCACTATCCCCTGTCGTACGCCTCTGGTAGTAGCTAGAAACGTTTTTCATCATAATTTAGTAGGGTGTGTAGTAGTCGCACTTTCTGTCAAGTATGAAAAGGATACGTCGAATAGTTTTAAAATGCTGAGCAAAAATAGTTTTTAAATAGAGGTTTCTCCAGTTACTATATGGACAATTATTAATGAAACACCCTGTATACATAAACTGTGATATCTGATGGTTGAATCATAGGTTTTAGACCATGTAGAACTTTTTATGAAGAATATCTTTTTTTCGTAAAATTAATAATAAAAAAGTTTTCCATATGGTTCCAGCTTACAGGGACATACTGTATATTTGTACCTTATGCTTAGAGTAATACCTTGCTGGGTTACTCTGCGCTTTTGGGTGAAGAGTTTAGTTAAGATAAACGTTTTTACTACAAGATGGTAATACTTCGTAGGTATTAAGTATGTGAATACATTTTTCAGTTTTCTCTATCAGAAACAACATATAATTCACGAAAAAGTTGAAGTGTAAGATATGTTTAAACTCTATATAGTGTCACATTTCCATCGATAATGAGTATTATTTTACAAACTTATTAAACATATTACATTAATTAAATTTGAGCTATATTAAGAAGAACATAAGTTATAACCGATGCCTCATACAGGATTAAAATCCCAATCAAGAAGATCCAAATTCACTCATCCATCGTTCATACTTTTCTAAATCTTCCTTACTAACGCTCTTATTATTCTTAACCAATGCCTCCTCAAAATCCTTCATAGTAACTGGCAAGTCTAGTTCTTCTTTGGGCAACTGTCTGATTTGGTCTGGTCTTAATCCACATATTTTTCTTCTCATCGACATCATCGAAGCATCCCTACAGACATTGGTAATGTCAGCTCCTGAAAAACCATCGAGACGTCTAGCAATGGTCTTCAGGTTGATATCTGGATCCAGCTTGACTTCGCTTAAGTTGATTCTTAGCAGAGCTTCTCTGCCTTCCTGTGTGGGTAGCGGGATGTAGATTCGTTTCTCTAATCTACGTCGTAAAGCTTCATCTATATCCCAAGGGAAGTTGGTTGCGGCTAAAACCATTACGACTTTACCTGGCTCATCACTGGCAGTAACACCATCCATTTGCACCAATAATTCCGATTTAACTCGTCTAGAGGCTTCATGTTCGGATTCCGAGCCTCGTCTTGAGCAAAGCGAGTCGATTTCATCGATGAATATAGTGCTCGGTGCATAAAAACGTGCCTACAAAGTAAACAGAGCATTAAAATTTGTTTTATAATTGAATACAATATTGTACTCTTCCCTTCCATCAAATCTCTACTAAATGAGAATAACAACAAAGGAATACCAAATAGCCGTTTCAATTAAAAATAAATCAATAAAACATGACATAATATTTACAAAAGCAGACAAAGGTAACACTACTATTGCTATCGACAAACGAGACTATAATAACAAAACAATAGAATTTTTAACTAACCAAAACAGTACAAAACTAAACAAAGACCTCACAGAAAAATACCGAAAACAAATTAAACTAGCCATTGAAAATTCAAAATCAATACTAAACCCAACAGAACAGAAATACCTTAACATTATGAACCCACAACCTCCTAAATTATACTCCTTTATTAAACTACACAAACCTGACCACCCAATAAGACCTGTAGTTTCTTTTTATACAGCTCCGTCATATAAACTTTCAAAAAAACTGTCAGATATTATTACAGAATACACTAAATTTTCACCTAAATTCACCGTAAAAAATACACTAGAACTAGTTAATAAAATACAACATTTTCAATTGCCCAACAACTCCAGACTAATTTCATTTGACGTAAAAAATCTTTTTCCTAGTGTTCCTCCTACAGAAACTTTTGTTTTAGTTAAGAATCTTTTAGACCATAATAGTACAAATCCGATCATTGCATCTAAAATTTTACACCTTCTTGAAATTTGCATAAATCAAGACTATTTTGAATTCAATAATCAAATATACACAAACAACAGTGCAGGACTTATTATGGGTAATCCTCTAAGCCCATTGCTATCAGATATATTTATGAACCAACTTGAAACAACAATTTCTAAACATCCCGTATTTAAACAGTTCTTATATTGGTGGAGATATGTGGATGATATACTAGTATGCTTTACAGGAACTAACAGACAACTTGACCAATTTCTATCATATATTAATTCACTTCATAATAATATTGAGTTTACAATAGAAACAGAACAGAATAACTCCATAAACTTTCTAGATGTAACGATTTCCAGACTACACAACAAACATGAGTTCTCCGTATATCATAAACCTACCCATACTGACACAACTATACACAATTCATCATCCCATCCTACACAACACAAATTAGCAGCCTACCATAGCATGATACATAGACTGACAAAAATTCCCATGACAAAAAATAACTTCGAGATAGAACTAAACATCATTAAACAAATAGCAGTAAACAACGGCTATAACGAACAGTTAACAAAATTTTAAACCAAAAACTCCATAAGAAAGCCCTGAAATTAGTGTATCCACCACCACAGAAAGAACCCAGTACCTTCTGCTCTCTCACATATACTGGCAAGATAACAACAAAAATAGCCAGATACATAAAAAAGAAAGGAATAACACCAGCTTTCAGAACTAACAACAACTTAAGCAAATATATTAAGAACAATAAAAGCCGAAAGAGAAAGCAACTACAGAGTGGTGTGTACAAACTAACTTGTGGTGACTGTCCGAAAACGTACATCGGTCAAACTGGCAGAACTTTTGACAAACGGATAGCAGAACACAAAAGGGCATTCAACAATAGAAAAACAGACACTTCTACATACGCACTTCACCTTCTAGATCATAATCATTCTTTCAATGAAGAGTTTCAAATTCTGCATATTCAAAATAAAGGCCTTAAGCTATCTTTTTTAGAATCTATGGAAATTAATAAACTGAAAAATACAGATATAATTCTGAATGACCAACTCGAGACAAACAGCTCCCCACTCCTCAACCTCTTCAGTTGAAGACTTAAAAAGGCAAACACATTGTAAACTATATCACTTGAGAAAGGCACTCTGCCGAAACAGCTGTAGTCACTTAGTTATAATAAATTTTGTGGAAGTATAGAAAACAAACGTTTTCAGTGTTTTATTGTTAGATAAAATGAACTTCCATCAAGTAACGGTCGAATCCATCAATTATTAACAAAGGAATAATAAATATTGTCAATCAGTGGTTTCCTAGTGTAACGTGTCAAAGATCTGGGGATTATATCCTGTCTTTGACTTAGGCCCGGCGCAAATTAAACATAAGTGAGACACAACCTGCACCGGCTAACTGCGTAGACAGTTTTGCGCATCCTACTATCAGTACATTCGTTCGCAGGTCTCGCTTGGGAACGTTTGTCATCGGCGTACAGTTTTCTTGGGCCGTGGGACGCGTGACTCACCGCCAGATGTTTAATTTTACTTGTTTTTGTTTGTGAGATGGACTTATCTGAAATGAATACGGATGGTACCTAAGTACAATTTATTATGATAAATAAAAATATTAGCATAGTCAACACCTCGAGTGAAAACTGCGTTGTCTTTGTCATTAAATTCTGATAACTTTTGGTGGACTAAATAAGCGGCGATACGAAATTAATAATCAAAGTTATGCCTTTACAAAAACACATTATTAGAAAAATAAGGTGAAACAATATTCATGTTACTTAAAACCGTGATCGATAAAAATACAGTATCCCCCTCAAATTCAACTTGTCGGCATACTACATTTTTGTTTATTACATATTACATTTTTTATGCTTAAAAATTAAAAACGAAATATGCAGATAGTGTTATTTTTTATGACCGATCAGTAGCGGAGGGATTATGAATTATTATGACCTGCAGTAATTGTAAATGATTGCGATCCTGCAGTAATTGTAAATGATTGTGATCCGAGCAGTAAATTGAGGAATGTGAGTTATGACCGAGCATTAGGGGAGATATTATTTTAAATATGTAGGTATTATGTGCAGAAATAAAATGCTCAGTGTAAGATATCTTTTTATACACCCGCTTCTGATCAAATTCGATGTTTTCGAAAGTCATACCGCTACGACTACTAGGGACGTGTAAGATATTTTTAAAACGTTACTAGTTACAAGTACGGAAATACCGATTTTTAAGTTGCCTACTCAATTCAGTACAAGGATCAGATACATCAGTATGTGTACTCAGTACCACTGAGAACCGGTATCAAAAGTAACCGTTACATGTCCGCACTGATTTTGCCCGTCTCTATTCGCCATGTCGATAGCCAACGGTTGGGTTGTGTTCAATATGCGGCACGCTAGAAAAATAAATGCACGGGTCACCCGTCCCGCCTGCGCAGGTTGTGCCTGGCTTAGGTTCAATTTGCGCCGGGCCTTACAGTTAGGTCCGTAATAAAAAAAACCTTTAAAAAAATGCCGCTTAACGAAACAATCATCATCATCAATGGTGCTACAGCCCTATGAAAGAGCCTCGACCTTCCCAAGTCTATTACGCCAGTCAGTTTGCTGCGCCTATTTTTCTCCCATCCTCATCTACACCATCCTTCAGGTGACATCAGGATTCTTCTAGGAGGGTTATTCTGCTGTGATCTTGCTAGATTTCCTGCCCATTTTAGTCTTCCTATTCTTATTAGAGATACTACGTCTTTACCACCAAATTTTTGTTTATATCTGTGGTATACCTCGTAGTTGTACCTCCTCCTCCAAACACCATTTTCACAGATGTCACCGAATATTCCTCTCAGGATCCTTCGTTCAAATATAAGCGTGCTACAGCCCTATGAAAGAGCCTCGACCTTCCCAAGTCTATTACGCCAGTCAGTCCTATCCATTGCCAGTTTGCTGCGCCTATTTTTCTCCCATCCTCATCTACACCATCCTTCAGGTGACATCAGGATTCTTCTAGGAGGGTTATTCTGCTGTGATCTTGCTAGATGTCCTGCCCATTTTAGTCTTCCTATTCTTATTAGAGATACTACGTCTTTACCACCAAATTTTTGTTTATATCTGTGGTATACCTCGTAGTTGTACCTCCTCCTCCAAACACCATTTTCACAGATGTCACCGAATATTCCTCTCAGGATCCTTCGTTCAAATATAAGCAGAAGGTTTTCATCTGCCTTGGAGATGGTCCATGCCTCCGATCCGTATGTCAACACTGGTTGTATAAGGATTTTGTATATGGTTATTATGTCAATCAGTGGTTTCCTAGTGTAACGTGTCAAAGATCTGGATCTAAAAAACCTTTTAAAAAATGCGGCGAAACAATATTCGTTTATAATTGAATCAGTCATTGCGAAAACAATATATGTTACAATGTGTAAATTTTTCAGGAAACGTAAAAATCCTCCTATTAATAGTTGGATATTCTGAGGTAATATTATATTTTTATATAACTATTATGGGTGTATCTTTCTAAAAGACAAAAAAAGTCTAAAAGTTGCTTATTTTTTTTGATATTAAGTTTGTGGACTTCTGTTGTTTTCGAAATGAACCATAAATTTTAATGTTTTTTCTTTATTTTCAGCAAGAAACAGTCAAAATACATAGTAATTTAGATATATTATGTATGTATATGTTACGGTAAGTATGATTAATTGGAAATTATTAATAATTACCAGTTACTATTAATACAAACCGAATAGCTAGGTAAAAGTAATAAATATGGCAGAATTAGAACATTAGAACGGTAAATGTGATAAACTTCAATACCGTTAAGTGCGTAGAAGCTTGTGGAGTGTAGGGAGGTTTATTAGTCACTGCAACATACCAGAACGAAATACGGCGCATAGCGCATACCACAGGGCCACTGTGTAATACACTATTTAATGTATTAAATACATAAGGCTAAAGTAGGATCAAAAACATCCTTACCTCCTGGTACTTTATTCGAAATCAGAAGAAGATTTAGAAGCGATAATAGCAGATCATTCTGATGACGCTTATGATGGAGGAAAGCACCGTGGTGATATGGAACTCAACAGTACAACCGAGGATTCACCCGATTTACAGTTAGTGAATATTTAAGATACAGGTAACACTAACAGACCAATCGAACATATTGCGTGTGCGATAATTGCTGTCAATGAGGAAGACAATGCCAGTATTGGCGTTAAAGAAAATGACGGAGACGTAGAAGATGGCAGTGCAATTGACAAAACTTCAAAAGAAAATTCAGGAGACTCGGAATCTTTCTAAACAGTCACTTGTAAAAGAATCTGACAGAATGTTAAAGCATTCTAATGATAGATTCCCTGTTGAAAAAGTAGGCCAAAGTGTTACGAGTGCGAATTCCAGAAGTTGATAGAGCTAAGTTGATTATTGCCATTATTATTTCTGTTATAGATGTAAAGCTATACAAGCTAGGCAATAAGCATGGCATTTTGAACCAACTTCATGCAAGAAACGAATTTACCACCTGCAAGGAAACACTTATTTCAGTCAATGAAGCGTCTGATACTGAGATAAGTCTCAGTGAATGCGTTCGTAAAGATTCGAATTTAGGCAGTCAAGGATTCCGCCACTGCAATAATTGTAGTGGTCAATGCAATTAAAAACGCTGCAAACTTAAAAAATTAAGTGTTTTTTGTAATTCTAAGTGCCACAAGAGCCTTTCCTATAAAAACAAGGGATTCTAGTCTAGTGACTTAAAGCCTAATGCGTATGTATGAGTTTGTTTTTATTTATAAGGTGTCTAGTTGAGGTTTTTATTGATAAATTCTGTTTATTATAACTTTATTATCAAATTTCAAAAATAAACAATAGTTTTTATTGCATTAACCAGAATTGTTAGGAAAGTATTAATAATAGCCGGTAAATCTAATTCTAAAGGCATTATTAATCACATTTACCAGCTGCTACGGTTACTATTAATATTGACCGGTAATTATTATTACAGACCGGATTTATCACATCACCCGTAACATATATACAAGAAAACGACTAAGTGTTACTTAGTTTTTTTGATATAAGTTTTTAATTTTGTAGACTTATGTTGTTTTCGAAATGAACCATGATCTTTAATGTTTGTACTAAAATTTTCTTTATTGGCAGCAAGAAACAGTCAAAATACACAAGTAAAGGACATGTGTGGTTTTCGAACTCACCGAAAAACATACCGACCTACAATACTTAAACATACATATAAACGGTAACTGGCGTTGTTTTTGCGCGGAATGGTTGATTTAAATCTATAAAATATCATGGCGTCGAAAAGTCATTTTACATAAAATATGGACTTAGATTGTTTCGCAATGACCGATTCAATTCTTTAGTAGTCCTACCGACCAGGCACCTAAATATTTTTGTAAATCTGCTGCACAGAACAGCCGCTAGATACGATAACCCTTTTAGGTCCCTTTAGATGAAACTCATTTCTAACAACCCCAGTATTTCCGTCAATTTTAGACCACCCACCGATCCAACGGTAATTTTTGAAGTGAAAACTTCTTTAAGGACGTTGTGCGATTTTTGGATAGGGGAAAAAGCATTGAATTCGCGACCGTCATCGTGACCGCCATTGCGACCGTCATCGTTTATGCTATATATTATTTGTATGTATACAGTGAGCACGTAAAGGTTGGAATAAATTCATTTTCTCGAAAATGCACGATTTTGGAAAAAAATCCCGAAACAGGTCAATTTTTATTTTTAAAGTATGACTTTTTGGCATATATGTCATACTAGTGACGTCACCCATCTGGGCGTGATGACGTCATCGATTATTTTTTTAAATGAGAATAGGGGTTGTGTGATAGTTCATTTAAAAAGTAATTCAATTCTCTATTCAGTAATATGAACATTTACATAATTATTTATACAGGGTGTCCAAAAAAATGTTTTTTTATTAAATTTATTGACATAAAAAGAAGAATGTATGTAATTTATTTAATTCAAAATACATTTTACTGCTCTCAGAAAACAGAAAAAAATGTTTATTTGAAAAATAATCATGGCTTTTCGCTTAAATTAAATGTTCAAACTGTCACGAGGCTGGTGGGTGGCTGCTTTAATATTGAATTTAAGGAAAAAAACAATATTTATTTGCCAAATAAACATTTTTTCCTGTTTTCTGATAGCAGTAAAATGTATTTTGAATTAAATAAATTACACACATTCTTCTTTTTATGTAAATAAATTTAATTCAAAAAAATTTTTTTTGGACACCCTGTATAAATAATTATGTTGATGTTTATATTACTGAATAGAGAATTGAATTACCTTTCAAATGAGCTATCACACGATCCCTATTTTCATTTAAAAAAATAATCGATGACGTCATCACGCCCAGATGGGTGACGTCACTAGTATAATATATATGTCAAAAAGTCGTAATTTAAAAATAAAAATCGACCTGTTTCAGGATTTTTTTCCAAAATCGTCCATTCTCGAGAAAATGAATTTATTCCAACCTTTACGTGCTCACTGTATATAAATTGTATAGAAGTATTTAAATTTAAAATAAATGTAAAACCTATTTTAGGATGGGGAAATAAAGATTTTTTTGGCGACCGTCATCTCTTCGACGAAATAAATTTTGTACGTATCTATATTATGTGTATCTATACATAAATTATATAGAAGTATTTAAATTTAAAATAAATGTAAAACCTATTTTTCGATAGGGAAAAAGGATTTATTTCGCGACCGTCATCTCTTCGGCGAAATACATTTTGTACGTATATGTATTAAAGTGAAAACTTCTGTAGGGACGTTGTGCACTTTTTGGATGGGAAAAAGTATTAAATTGGCGACCGTCATCGCTTCGAAGAAATACATTTTTGAAGTGAAAACTTCTTGAGGGTCGTTGTGCACTTTTTGGATGGGGAAAAATTATTAAATTAGCGACCGTCATCGTTTCGACGAAATACATTTTTGAAGTGAAAATTTCTTTAGGGACGTTGTGCACTTTTTAGATAGGGAAAAGTATTGAATTAGCGAACGTCATGGCGACCGTCATCGCTTCGGCAAAATAAATTTTTAAAGTGAAAACTTCTTTTCGAGACGTGCACTTTTTATATGGGGAAGATGTATTGAATTAGCGACCGTCATCGCTTCGGGGAAATAAATTTTTGAAGTGAAAACTTCTTTAGGGACGTTGTGCACTTTTTGGATGGGAAAAAATTATTAAATTTGGATGGGGAGAAAGTAATAAATAAGCGACCGTCATCGCTTCGACGAAATAAACATTTGAAGTAAAAACTTCTTTAGGGACGTTGTGCTCTTTTTGGATGGAAAAAAGTAATAAATTATCGATTGTCATCGCTTCGATGAAATAAATTCGTGAAGTGAAAACTTCTTGAGGGACGACGTTGTGCACTTTTTGGATGGGGGAAAAGTATTGAATTATGGACCGTCATCGCTTCGACGAAATAAGATTTTGAAGTGGAAACTTCTTGAGGGACGTTGTGCACTTTTTGGATGGGGAAATTATTAAATTAGCGACCCTTATCGCTTCGACGGAATACATTTTTGAAGTGAAAACTTCTTTAGGAACGTTGTGCACTTTTTGGATGGGGGAAAAGTATTGAATTAGGGACCGTCACCGCTTCGACGAAATAAATATTTGAACTGAAACTTATTTATGGACGTTGTGCACTTTTTCGATGTAAAATCTTCGATGAAATCAATTTTTAAAGTGGAAACTTCTTGAGGGACGTTGTGCACTTAATAAATGTTTGAAGTGAAACTTATTTAGGGACGTTGTGCACTTTTTCGATGTAAAAAAGTATTAAATTAGCGACCATCATCGCTTCGACGAAATAAATATTTGAAGTGAAAACTTCTTGAGGGACGTTGTGCACTTTTTGGATGGGGAAAAAGTAGTAAATTAGCGACCGTTATCGCTTCGACGAAATAAATTTTTGAATTGAAAATTTCCTTAGGGACGTTGTGCATTTCTTGGATGGGGAAAAAGTATTAAATTTGCGACCGTCATCACTTCGCTGAAGTAAATTTTGTACATATATAAATTATGTGTATTATACATAAATAGCATAGGGCATACGCATCGCGTATATCGTATATGATATAGGTATAGCACTTCTTTTAGGATGGGGTAAAAGCATTGAGCTCGTAATTTATATACTATAAGAAGTTTTCACTTCTGTCGGCACTCCCACGAGTGCCTGTAATTTTTTTTATTTGAATATCTCAGTATAAATAGGCCAACTCGGTTATCCTACTTATTCTCCGTTAGAAATTTTGATGTGAATATTAATTTTCGCCCGTTGGGGAAGAAACTGCAACTTGTGTCAACGCTTTTGTTGGTTAAATTATCCAATTTAATTTGGTAAGTTGAAATTCATTTATTTCTTCATATGACGCCTTTATTTTCTTACTTTCACCTTTCACACTTTTACTTCATTCTTCGTCTATCCGTCGATCCGAATCTCATTGTTACTGTATTATAGGGATCAAGATTTGACTGGTGTTCAAGCCAAATTCTTCTACAATTTCGACCCGTACTGTGTGCTAATCCAACCATCATTATAAGGAAGTTGACTACACAGCCAGTTCAACACCCAGTCTTTTTACAGTTCAATCTGAGGTAATGTGAGTACAAAATCACCTTCTTTTGCCCGCAGATGTACTGTCTATCCAAAGTCAATTGAAAATTGAAATTTTACGAGGAGGTTTAAATACATTATTTAGCAGATCTGTTTTCTGCATGAAGCGCTGTACACGGCAGTAATATCTTGCATAGCTTGGTTACGTTGCATACAGTGCTTCATGCACTAAAACAGATCCGTTAACTAATATATTAGGCGAAGCAATAAAGCACTAAAACCGGCCTTAACATCGGTCGTAGCAACGCATTCCATTTAAAAGATATTTTAAAGTGACCACTGTGCCCCTATGTCCACTGTGCCCCGGTCTCCCCTACTTACTGTTTACCTTCTTCTTCTCCTTCTTTTTGTATAGACATGACTCTGTCTGTTTTTTCAATATGCCTCTAACAAGTTGTCGTTCCATCGTTTTCGTGGTCTTCCCACTGATCGTCTTCCTATTGGGGAACCGTCTCTCGCTGTCCTGACTACCCTATTTGTTGTCATTCGGCTTATGTGGTCATTCCATTCTACTCTTCTGTTTCTTACCGAGTTATTAATGTTATCCACCATCCACCTTGCATCTCCCTCGCATATCTGTACTTCTAGCTTTGTCACATAGAGTCTTACCATCGATTTTTCGAAGGGTTTTCATCTCCGCTGTTTCGAGCAATATTTTGTCCTCTCTGTGTCGGGTCGTGTTTCTGCCGCGTATGTCATTATTGGTCTGATGACTGTTTTGTAAATTCTGCCTTTCATTTCTTTTCCGATATTTTTATTTCCCCATATTGTGTCATTCAGGCAACCTGCGGCTCTGTTTGCTCTTTTCACTTGATCTTCCACTTCTGTTTCGAGCCTTCCGTAGCTAGACAGTGTGATGCCTAGGTATTTAAACTCCATCAATTGTTCTATTATCTGACCTTCCAGCTCCAATTTACATCTTATTGGATCTGCTGTTATTACCATGCATTTTGTCTTTAAAATTACTGTTTACCTCGTCATTAAAATCATTAAAAAATTAGTCAAAAATCATTACTCGGGCGGTTTTTAGGGTCACTAACGACGAATATGACATTGGAAGTGATCTACGGAATACCTGGTGCCCAGGGTACCTACTGTTTACCCCGTCTTGTGGTGTTTTCGGCAAAAAATTTATTAAAAAATTAGCTAAAAATCATTACTTGGGGACTTTTTGGGGTCCCTAACGACGAATATGACATCGGAAGTGATCTACGGAATACCTGGTACCCAGGGTACCAGGTATCTGGTTTCTTCAATTTGGTATCTGATCGGAATAATTGCATCAATTCTTTACTTTCCCATCTAGTTTCGGACAACGATTTCAATGTTGTGCTAGAAATATGATTTTTCAGTATAGCCCAACGATGATCAGATGCTGAGAAAAAGTTGTAAATTTTTGTCACTACGGAAAAGACAGAAACTGCAAACTGTGAGGCTTTAGCAGCATCGTTCACGACTAAGTTGAGTGAATATGGCTAGAACATGGAACAAAAAGTTCTTCCCTTTAGTGTTTGCCCCATTATCATACCATTGTCCTCTCTTATCTTCCAAAGGTATTCCCAGTTCATTCAGTTTTTGCAAAGTAACTTCTGTAAGTCTAAAACAACCAGTGATTTCCAGTAGCTACAGGCACAAATCCAAGAAAATGTTCTGCAAATGTTCTAAAATGTTAAAAATAAAAATCGACCTGTCTGAGGATTTCTCTTCAAATTTGCCCATTCTCGAGAAAATGAATTTATGCACACTCAAACGTCCTCACTTATACTACAGTGTCGCGCCCGCTTGATTAGCAATTAAAAAACAAAGGGGTTTTCGATATTGTTTTGCAAAAAACTCTTCGGGATTTCATTAATCAATGTTTAAAGAATATCTACTTACCTTGTCAATATTGAAATTTTTAGTTAAATGTCCGATTTAGGGTTAAAAATGGCCGATTTCGCAATTTTCAAAATTTTAATCGCTTATAAATATAACAAAAACTATTAACCTAAGAGAAAAATCACTAAAGACCTTTCCTGTTTGGAATGATTCAAAAAACCTAAACAAACTTTGTTCGATGCAAAAACAATAATTTTAGGAAAAACCCCTAATCTTTCCCCTCGCCTGGCAAGGTGTTATGCTGTTCAGAATCGCCTGTCATTGTACACATTTCTTCTAAATGACTTACTCAAACACATACTTAAATTTAAACTTTACAGGAGAAAGTTTATTTTCCCCCTAAACTATGCACTTTTCGATTCACCTGGTAGATACACGTGCAGGGCTGATGCCTGCTAGGTCATGGTTTTTAGCCTTGGTGTGCTATGAATTATCGCTATACAAATTTCTAGCCTTACAGGAAGACCGTTAGTCGGAGGGTTCACTAGCTCTTAGACTAGTAGATGAGCTGAAGACTTAGCGTGGCTGGACAAAGCTTCAGCCATATGTTTCCAATTATTATATCCATTTTTAGTAGATTTAATTTTAAGTGAATTTAATTTAGTTCTGATCCGACTATTTGTATGCAATGAAGAAGGCAGTATTGTTGATTTCCGGTCGAATGACCCTTGCAATTGTTATTGTTTCACTTATTTAATTCTCCATTTTTTCCGCTCTTGTTCATAATATTGATTTTTTATAATATTAATAAGATAATTCATTATTTCTTCAATTTCAAAAATTGGCTGTCCTCTAAAATTTTCCGCCCCTACAATCGCCGCCCAGTTCGCCCACCCCTGGGGCCGGGCCTGCGTGTATTATTAAAGTGAATGGTAAGTGTCCGTGGCTCCAGATTGTTGTTTAGGTAGAAACAGGTTACTTCGGTTTTAGAGGCATTAGGGTGAAGTCTCTATTTTTTAAAGTAACTTCCCATAACTTCTCTTTCTTCTAATAATTCAGCTTTAAGGTATGAACGCTCTGGCTTATTGCAACCCTGTACACCGTGTATTGGGATACACTGCATCTCAATAATCATCTTATTAAGACAAATTCTTTAATAATTAAATGTCTTTGGTAAAACAAATAATATACATATATACAATAATATACAATAAATACGATTGACCTACATTACCACATCAATGCATGCGGTTTGGATACAAGGTCAGTTTGAAATAATAATTAGTATACGTTATTTATAATCTAGTAGATTCAGCAGTTTTAGTATTACTCTCACTTTTTGTTTATATAAAAACAATAAACACGGCAATCCACTTTTAGTTATACTTTCACGGAGAAAAGATCAGTCAATTAGTATTTGAGATCCCAGCGGGCAACATCACATAAATTAAATATTATACCACCAGCTCCTTACCGTTATTACTCCAACGTACAAATAAATGTATTCACAGTGAGTATTGTTACTTCATCAACCCTTATGGTAGGGGGTAACCACCCCTTAATTATCTGAGGTGGCTCAGAAGCTAGGAGCCACCATAACCGGATCTCCAAATAAATGCCACATAGCTGAGGTGTGCTTATGTTTTGACTAATATCTTGGAAGTGAAAACAGTATAGGTTACTTGTCGCTTGGGAGTCAGCTGAGTAAATTCACCATAGAAATGGTATACTTAACCATGTGAAAATTGGCGAGTAAACAAATTCTTCTTCTGTTTCTTCAACGTGGGCGCCAGTGAAGCGAAAAGGCGTGGACTACCCCAGATAATTGAAACAATATTGAATAATAATACTTCAATCATCCAAGATAACCGTTCACCCTAACTTAACTCGGTCTCTCCCAAGGGGTGTGTTCGCCTTGTCCTAATCTTAATGAAATTTATTTTGATACTTTAAAATTTTTATGATTAACGATTTGAATTAACTATATACATTGACTTGATAATTACTTTATTATGAGTATTTATTTTTGATTTGTTCTGAACGATTACTACTGCATATATTTATTTCTGGTAAGAACTTTGTGTTCTTGTTTTCTTTGAGAAAAATTTCTCACTTGTGTTCAAAATTTCTCTGGTGGGTGAAAGGAGTGTGTAACGTTACAAACGTCACTTCTTTGCTATTTCATTTTTAAATAATTATTTTACTTTATTTTCTTTAATATTTCATTAGTGATAATTATCTTCAATTTGTTTTACCTGTTTTCTCCGTTAAAAACTTCTTGGCGCCCTCTTTCGCTATTATCTATTTACTATATCTCTTTTCATCTAATCATTCAGTCACAATACTGAACATACTTCATACAGGGTGAGTCATGACGAACTGTACATACTCCTACCTCGTATAGAGGCCCCTATGGGGAACAACAAATGACCATTAAAAAGTGTCTGCTCCCATTGTTTAATAATATACAGGGCGAGTTTCGCATTTTGACAGAAATTTGTATTCGTCATAATTTTTGAACGGTCAGATCGATGTGTCTCTTATTTTGGTCAATCGTTACACTATTGCCACCTAATCAACTGATTTATTCAAACTAGAAAAAAATCAAGTCCGGCTTTAAAAAAATTAGTTCGTTTGGGTCTTAGAAAAAATTTCACCCTGTATAAGCTTTTTGAAAACTCTAATATGAATTTTACAAATTAGACAAATAGGCAATTAAAATAACAAATTTGTTTTTTTCCGCACACGATTGCTTATTTTTTTATAAAAAATTCAAATTTGATTATGAATTAAAAGTTTGGTAAAGTGAACCATAGATTTAACAAAATTAACTTTTATTACCAAAATTAATTTTTTTTAACAAATATTTAATTTATGTTACCACCAATCAACTGATTTATTCAAACAAGAAAAAAATCAGGCCCGGATTTAAAAAATAAGTTCGTTTTGGTCTTAGAAAAAATTTCACCCTGTATACGCTTTTTGAAAACTCTAATATGATTTTTACAAATTAGACAAATAGGCAATTAAAATGGCATATTCATTTTTTCCCCACACGATTACTTAATTTTTTATAAAAAAAATCCAATTTGACTATGAATAATTAAAAGTTTGGTAAAGTGAACCATAGATTTAAAAAAAAAATAACTTTTATTACGAAAATGAATTTTTTTTGAACAAATATTTAATTTATGTTATCACCCAATCAACTGATTTATTCAAACTAGAAAAAAATCAGGCCCGGATTTAAAAAATTAGTTTGTTTGGGTCTTAGAAAAAATTTCACCTTTTATACGTTTTTTGAAAACTCTAATATGAATTTTACAAATAAGACAAATAGGCAATTAAAATGGCATATTTATTTTTCCCCACACGATTACTTATTTTTTTATTAGAAAATCAAATTTGACTATGCATAAAAAGTTTTGCAAAGTTTTTGCATAGATTAAAAAAAAATAACTTTTTTTACAAAAATTAATTTACAAAAACAACGTTTTTCTTAAAATTCAAAGTTTTACCATTTTTTTTTTCTATAACAGGTCTAGCTCTAAAACTTCCCATAACACTTCTTTTGGACTCTATAGTTTAACATAGACGTGATATCGATAGACGTGATAATTGATAAATTTTAAATTTTGCCACCTAATTTTTGCGATTTACAAGTTTGCAACTTTTACAAGAAGAAGACTGAAAGTCTACAAAATTTTCATAGTCTTCACAACGGTAAGAGGTATGTGCTGTAAAAATTTCAAAAAAAAAATATTAAAATGGAACAGAGTTGTAGCGAGTTAAACCGAGAGTTCATTTTTTTTTTCATTTTTACGTTAAAATTCCGATTTTGACAAATTTGATTTTTTAATAAAAAATTAAGTAATCGTGTGGGGAAAAAATAAATAAGGGTTCTGTAGTGCGTAATATGTGACAAAAATTTCGAAGCGATTTATTCAATTGTTTATATTTTATTCAAATTGTTTATCCCAGAGAGCTTTTTTTTGCAATAAAATAAGTCAGAAAAAGAGAATGTTAGAACCATTCTGCAGGTGTCAAATAAAAGAGCATAAGCTAAACTTTCAAACTTGTTTAAAAAAAGTTAATAAAAACTGCATTTATTAGTAATAAATAATTATGCAAAAGTCTCGTCAATTTTTCCTTATAAACAATTTGAATAGCTTTTTTGTTATGGCCGGTACAAACTTTTTTTTACATATTCTACAAGATGGTATTTTTACACGAACTTTAAAAAAAAATAATTTAGCCTAGGTCAATTAGAGCCAAAGTTAGAACATTTTTTTAAAAATTTACAGCTAATTTGTTTATAATAAATAAGGATCGAAAATAGCTCTTTTTCACTTTTAAAGACACGAACTATTCATAAAAAATTTTTGGCTCTATTTGCTTTTCAAGGGAGTCGTCAATATAACTTCAGAAATGAAGTACGTAAATCCATGCGACCTAAAATTGAAATATTAACTTCAAAATCCTACAGTTTTTTGTATCTTGGGAACCAACCAATGGATTTTAATGTTTTTTTAAATTTGTATGTACTTTTAGCGTACTTTACAAGTATGGAGTCAGTTGATTCATAAATTATAATAACCAATTTAATTTATTTAAACAAAAAAAAACCAATTTATTTATTTTTTTACCGTGTTTTAGGTGCACAACTACCAAGTAATGTTATGTATATATTAATTGATAAAAAATTGTTATGAATATATATAATATATACAGTGCGTCCATAAAGTAACGCTTAAATTCATTATTTCGTAAAGCGGCGACTTTAAACAAAAATCCCGAAACAGGTCGATTTTTATTTTCAATTTCAGATTTTTTGGCATATACATCATACTAGTGACGTCATCCATCTGGGCGTGATGACGTAATAGTTGATTTTTTTAAATGAAAATAGGAGTCATGTGATAGCTCATTTGAAAGGGTATTTAATTCTCTATTCCCTAATATAAACATTAACATAATTATTTATACAAGGTGTTCAAAAAAACATTTTTTAATTAAAATAATTGAGACAAAAAGAAGAATATATTATGTAATTTATCTAATTCAAAATACGTTTTAATGTTGTCAGAAAACAGGAAAAATGTTTATTTGACAAATAAATATTGTTTTTCGCTTAAATTCAATATTAAAGCTGCCACCCACCTGCCTCTTGCTAGTTTGAACATTTCGTTCAAGCGAAAATCAATGTTTATTTGTCAAATATTTTTTTTCTGTTTACTGACAGTAGGAAAACGCATTTTGAATTAAATAAATTACATACATTCTTCTTTTTGTCTTAATTATTTTAATTAAAAATGTTTTTTTGAACACCCTGTATAAATAATTATATTAATGTTTACATTTGTGAACAGAGAATTGAATACCCTTTCAAATGAGCTATCACATGAGCCCTATTCCTATTTAAAAAAATCATCGATTACGTCATCACCCCAGATGGATGACGTCACTACTCTGATGTACATGCCAAAAAATCACAAATTAAAAATAAAAATCGACCTGTTTTGGGATTTTTCTTTAAAGTCGCCGGTTTACGAAATAATGAATTTATGCGTTACTTTATGGACGCACTGTATACAGGGAGGGGCTAAATTATGGAAAAAATGAATTTTCTCTAAAATGGAGGATTGTGGAGAAATCCCGAAACAGGTCGATTTTTATTTTTAAATCACAATGTTTTGGCATATATTTTATGTTAGTGACGTCATCCACCAGAGCGTGATGACGTAATCGATGATTTTTTTAAAGAGGAATAGGGGTCGTGTGACACCCCATTTGAAAGGGTGTTCAATTCTCTATTCATTAATATAAACATTAATATCATTATTTATACAGGGTGGCCAAAAAAATAATTTTTGAATTTAATTAATTGACGAAAAAAGAAGAATGTATACAGTTTATTTATCTCAAAATACTTTCTATCGCTGTCAGAAAATTGAAAAAAATGTTTATTTGGCAAATAAACATTGATTTTCGCTCAAATTAAATGTTAAAACTGCAAAGAGGTTGTTTGTGATTTAATTTAAGCGAAAATAAATGTTTATTTGTGAAATAATTTTTTTTATTTAATGACAGCAGTACAATGTATTTTGAGTTAAATAAATTACATACATTCTTCTTTTTGCGTCAATTAATTTAATTCAAAAATTATTATTTTGGTCACCCTGTATAAATAAGGATATTATTGTTTATATTACTGAATAGACAATTGAACACCCTTTCAAATGAGGTGCCACATGACCCCTATTCCCATTTAAAAAAATCATAGATTACGTCTACCGCTCAGATGGATGACGACACTAGTATAAAATATATGCCAAAAAAATTGTAATTTAAAAATAAAAATCGACCTGTTTCGGGATTTTTCTTCAAAGTCGTCGATTATATTATATACTCTCTGTATATATTATATAATAAAAGAAAAATTTCTATAAAAGTGCGACTTTTACTCTATAAGTTTGCTTACAGTTGCAGTAATTTGAATTTTGTGATTCATTGTTTATCAAATCATTTTTATGTCTTAGATTTTATATTTATATGAATAAAAAATATAAAGTTTTTTTCAATTACAAATTTAAGAAGATATTTTAAAATGTACCTATAGAGTAACTATTTATACGAATTTTCTATTAAAAAACATTCCATGTGAGAAGAACTCATTTGGAATGTATGTATAACAGCTACTATTAAGTGGAGACATTTTTTACTTTTTTGTAAAAAGTACATGTAAACATCTATTTGTAAGCTAATTTTTGAAGTATCCGAATATCTCTTTTCTTCTAAGAGCTGTAAATAAAAACACTGCTTTGAAGGTTTATTTAATTAAAAATATCAAGCGCACTAAAATTTAAACAAAATAAAACAACATTAACAACAAAACGAAACAATTCAATAGTGAGTATGTCCATCTCTTGCAGCAACGACTTCTCGCAATCTGTTTGGCATCGAATAAAGGTGTGTTAATATTGCCTGGGGAATAGTCCGATATTCCTCTACCAAGGCCATAACTGTACCAAATCTTCTGGAGGCCTGGGATAACGGC
Source organism: Diabrotica virgifera virgifera (assembly GCF_917563875.1). Lineage (NCBI taxonomy): Eukaryota > Metazoa > Arthropoda > Insecta > Coleoptera > Chrysomelidae > Diabrotica > Diabrotica virgifera. The sequence goes on from NC_065452.1 coordinate 26,535,624, forward strand.
GAATAGCTCTTTTTTATTCATCCCATAAATGCTTAACAGGATTGAGATCTGGGCTGCATGCGGGCCATTCTAATCTTATCAATCCAACCTCTATTTTATGAGTCAATCAGTGTTTTACTTACAAAAAATGATGCAGCTCTTACAAGAAAAGAGATATTTGGATAATTCAAAAAACAAAATTTTGGTGATGTCTCTGGGATAATATGACAGGACTATGACACAAAATGAGCCCTTCCGTTTTTCCACAGAATTTTTTAAAGTTAGTAGAAAATAAACGCTTCCATTCACCCCTGTATAATGCCATGCAAGCAAATTTTTTTTGTTACCAGAAAAATACGAAACGATAACAATATATGTACATCTACAAATTGGTGCAAGAATCTTAAAAATCGGCGCACAAATAATAAAGTTATAAACTATTAAACTTAATCAAAAATTTTGGGTGGCCGAATTTTGTGCCGGTGAGTGTAGTAATAATATATTTATTATAATTTTTTATCAATTGTTACATACATAACATTGTAGTTGTTCACCCAAATTACGATAAAAAAATTTTTTTTGAAAAAAAATTTTTTTAAACAAATTAAATTGTTTATTAAATAATTTATAAATCAACAGACTTCATATTTGTAAAGTACGCTAAAAGTACATAGAAATTAAAAAAAAACATTAAAATCCATTGGTTGGTTCCCAAGTTACAAAAAATTGTAGGATTTTGAAGTTGATATTTCAATTTTAGGTCGCACGGATTTTATGCTTCTACTTCGTCGGTTGCAAGCGGGTCGCGTTTGTACTTCATTTTTGAAGCTTTATTGACGACTCCCTTAAAGAGCAAATAAATCCAAAATTTTTTCTGAATACTTCGTGTATTTGAAAGTGGAAGAGCGCTATTTTCGATTCTTATTTATCATAAACAAATTAGCTGTGGATTTTTAAAAAAATGTTGCTAACTTTGGCCCTAATTGACCTAGGCTAACTTATTTTTTCCTAAGGTCGTATAAAAATGTCATCTTTTAGAATGTGCAAAAAAAATGTTTGTACTGGCCATAACAAGAAAGTTATTCAAATTGTTTATTAGGAAAAATTGACGAAACTTTTGCATAATTATTTATTACTAATAAATGCACTCTTTATTAACATTTTTTAAACAGGTTTGAAAGTTTAGCCTATACTCTTACATTTGACCTGCAGAGTGGTTCTAACATTCTGTTTTTCTGACTTATGTTATTGCAAAAAAAAGCTCTCTAGGATAAACAATTTGAATAAAATATAAACAATTAAATGAATCGCTTCGAAATTTTTGTCACGTGTTAAGCACTAACGAACCCTAATTTGACAAAAATTTCAAAGTTGTATACTAATTTTTACAATAGTTATTGCAAAATTAATTTTTTTGAAATTTAGATCTTTTTTCTCAATTATATTAACAATAAATAAGTGTATCAACCTTTGTAATACGTCATTTTAAAGGTTTTTCCATGCTCTCGAAGATTTTTGTACTAATGTAACCACAAGGTACACTGTTTTCCATTGATTTAAAAAAAAAACGGAAAAAATGCCGTTTTTCGACATTAAATTGTTTATAAATAAAAATGGCCGCCAGATCCTACGCAGGAAATAGTTACAATTTGTTCTCATAGGTATTACCTGTCGAAAAAACGCTTCAGTACCCTGGCTGCTCGAGTGTCATGGAAAAAACCTTATTACCCTGGACTATTACGACAAGACGAACACACACCTTGTGAGACTGAGCTAAGCTAGGGTGAACGATAACTATCTTGGATGATTGAAGTATTATTTTCGGATATTATTTTGGTTATCTGGGGTAGTTCATCGTCTTTGTTTCACATTTGGAATAAAATATTCAAGTGTAGGTACCTACCATTTCAAATAATAATCGAACCAATTTCTCCGATTCACCGCGATATTTAGAGCCCAAAGTAGATGTCGAAACATTGAAAAATGTTGTACCACATTCCGTTGCTACCGCTTTTGCTAACATAGTTTTCCCGGTACCTGGGGGACCAACCATTAGTACACCTTTCCAAGGTCTTCTTATTCCTAGAAAAGTAACTCAATTTAAATTTAAATATAAATAAAACATAATTAAAAAAAAAAACAGTAAAATCCTGTATAAAAGGTATACAGAGTAGGTATTTTCTTATCGATGGTATGCGCCTTTAATAAGAGCAACAAAGAGACATGTATTTATTATACATTTAAAACGGGTTAGAAGATGTGGGACGGCCGAACGTGGCGGAACTAGGAAGGTTCACCAAAAAATTTCGGGTCGTAGGTAATGGCTTTGTCAGACAGTGTTGCCAAAGTTGGAAATTATCAAAAGGAAATATTAAAATAGAAAAAATAATATATTTAACTTTTTGTAAACAGATATAATAAACAAATTATTTAAAAGAAAAAAACTTAAGTAAAAAAATATTGTTTTCGCCAATTTTAAAAAATGTGAAAACGTTGAATTATATTTCAACGTTTATTTTTTTATTAGTTTTTTCTTTTAAATAATTTGGTTAGTACCTACACTATTTGTTAACAAAAATTAATAAAATATGTTTTCTACTTTAATTATGCAAGTTTTTCTGTTCCAGAGACTTTGTAAACACAACTTTTCCGTCATAAGATCAGACAGAAGGACAAATGAGGTGTAAGAGTGAAAGCTCTTAACCCAAGGATGTTATTAAAGTGAGAAACTTGATCGCACTTCCGGTTTGAGCGTTAAAATTGGAAGTACTATTTTAAAGTCGCCGAAATAGTACAAGCGACATATTATTCGACGCGCCGTAGCAAGATGCTTCCGGTATTATTCAAGTCCGTCCGACAAAAAAATAGAATGACAAATTATGTGTCGAATGAGAGCTTATAACCCAAAGATGGCATTAGAAGTAAGAAATTTGACCTCGGACTTCCGTTTATAGAGTTACAACCGGGAGTACGGTTTTAATGACGCCGAATTAATACAAGCAATGTATTATTTAACACGCTTTAGCAAGACGAAAACAATTGTATTGTACTATTTCAGTGATTTTAAAACAGTACTTCCGGTTGCAACTGAGACCATCTTTGGGTTATAAGATCTAATTCGATACCTTGTTTTAAAACACTACTTCCAGTTTCAACTCTGCAACCGGAAGTGTGAAGTCCAATTTCTCAGCTTTAATACCATCCTTAATTCGACACCTCATACTTACTACGTGGCGTTACAACCCTTCGTGGGTTTTAGCCCACTCGACAGCATGCCTTCACTCTTCTCTGTCTTAGACAATCTCTGTCCAGTTCTCCACGGCCGTAGCTTTCAGGTCTCCTGCTATATTATCTCGCTACCGGAGTTGAGTGTTTTAATAACGTAGGAGTTATATTCGATAGACAGACGGACGGACAGACTTGCACAAAGCCGGAAAAATATAATGGTTTTCGTCTTGCTAAAGCGCGTCCAATAATAAGTCGTTTATAATATTTATTGGGCGACTTTAAAATAGTACTTCGTTTCAACTCTAAAACTGAAAGTGCAAGGTCAAATTTCTCACCTCAATAAGATCGTTGGGTAATGAGCTTTCATTCGACAGCTCATTTGTCCTGTCTTATCTAATGACGGAAAAGTTGTGTTTACAAAGACTCTAAGAGAGACAGACATGCGTAATTATCCATCAAAGTAGAAAAAAAATAATAATACAGTGATGAGCGCGCTAATAACCGACAAAATAATGCAAAAGATGGAAAACTTAATACGTTGTGAAATAAAAAGAGATGAAACTAGTAGATGTGTAAAATTATCGATAGGAACCTATAAGTTTACATTACATCAGGTACATAGTTTCCCTCCTTTAGACGTCTGTGACAGAAAACGTTTAGAATTTTATAAAATTCTCCTGTCACGGTTAGATTTGTTATACTCCTCAGATATGTCTAAAGGTGCGAAACTATGTAATGTTATGTAAATTTATAGGTTCCTATCGATAATTTTACATCTCTATTAGTTTCATCTCTTTTTATTTCACAACGTATTATGCTTTCCATCTTTTGTACTCAATACTGTACCTATATTATTGTGCACAATATTATTATTTGTGCACAAATAAGTACATCTACTAAACAAATTATTTAAAAGAAAAATATAAGTAAAAAAATAAACGTTGAATTATAATTCAACGTTTTCACATTTTTTTAAAATGGGTGAATTTTCACATTTTTTAAATATTTTGTTATTTTTAAATAATTTGTTTATTATATCTGTTTACAAAAAGTTAACTATATTATTTTTTCTACTTTAATATTTTCTTTTGATAATTTCCAAATTCGGCAACGCTGTCTGACAAAGCCATACCTACAACGCGAAATTTTTTGGTGACCCTTCCTACTTCGGCCGCCCAATATCTTCTAACCCGTTTTAAATGTATAATAAATGCATGTCTCTTTGTTGCTCTTATTAAAGGCGCATACCATCGATAAGAAAATACCGACTCTGTATTTAAAATCCCTCAAAAGGGCCACATCAAAAGGGTGATTTTGATGTGGACCTTTTGAGGGATTTTAAATATACCTTTTATACAGGATTTTACTGTTTTTTGTATTACATGGTATACAGCCAACTACAGGAAAACTTTTTCCTTGTGGGAAACATAATTAGTTATCGACTTAATTAGCTTCAATAATATATGACTAAAAATTACGAGAAAATTGAAACAATACATTGCCTATTAGGCAATAAGCATTTTTTCTGACAATGAAGCTGATGACATGTAGTGTATCATTCCAATGAATAATCTCTTTTAATGGACCAAGAGCTAGCAAAGTCGGAAAAAAAAAATCATTTTAAGACGGCTGATTCTTTCATATATTGTTCCCTATGCTTTCTCGAACACCGTACCGGACATCTGGCTACTGATACAGGCTGCGTTCATTACTGCGCAGCACACTTGTAAAGGTAAACATATCGAATTTAAAATTATTGTACGACGAGAAAATTTTTTGTCATTACTTTTTAAACATTATTAGAAATATGAACTGTAATTGCCAGACATTTCTGTGGTTTAAAAAGTAATGACAAAAAAATGTTTCGTCCTAAAATAATTTAAATTCATTATACAGGGTGATTGATGAGTGTGATAAAGCTCAGTAGATCCGCTATAGTAATAGATAGCAATAAAAGTTAATAATAAAAATTGTGGCCAACTTTCAGCTTCACACTACGAAATTAGTTAGATTGTTACAGGGTGTTCGATAACATAGTGGCAGACCAAACTTATGTTTTTTTAAATGGAACACCCCATATTTTATTTTATATTCGAAATCCTCTTAACTTCCCCATCACAAAAATATAAAGGTTTGTTATGTTATATAAAGCTTTTACAAAGTTATAACCAATTTTTTTATGAAAATCCTAACAAGTTCAGCTCCCTGTATAAATAAAAAAAAGCACAACAGCGATGGTTTATTGGTGCCATATTTTTTTGTTGATTGTAGAAATTTTTAAGAATTGTTGATGTTGCTAATTTTTCTTATTTGGAATACAGGGTGAGCCAAAACGCAAGTACATTCTTTTCTCAGAAATTTTAAATGGAACACCCTATATTTTATATTACTATCGAAAAATATCATTACCGTACTTTAATTTTTGTATTTCCCTATGCCTAAATTTGTCAGTTTTCGAGATATTTTCATTTTTCAGAGCAAGTTATTAATTAGGGTGTTCTATTTAAAATTACTGTGAAAATAATGTACTTGCGTTTTGACTCACCCTGTATTCGATATAAAGAAAATTAGCAACATCAACCATTTTTATAAATTTTGACAATCAACAAAAAAATATGGCACCAATAAACCATTGCTGTTGTGCTTATTTTTATAGGGAGCTGAACTTATTACGATTTTCATAGAACATTGGTTATAACTTTGTAAATACCCTGTATAACATAACAAACCTTTATATTTTTGTGATGGGGAAGTTAAGAAGATTTCGAATATAAAATAAAATATGGGGTTTTCCATTTAAAAAAACAAAAGTTTGGTCTGCACTGTGTTATCGAACACCCTGTAACATTCTAACTAATTTTGTAATGTGTAGCGCAAAGTTAGCTACAATTTTTGTTATTAACTTTCATTGCTATCTATTACTATAACGGATCTACTAAGCTTTTTCACACTAATCAATCACCCTGATTTTGTGTTTAACTGAACAGGTGTGCTGCGCAGTAATGAACGCAACCTGTATCAGCAGCCAGATGGCCGTTAGTGTTCGAGGAAGCATAGGGAACAATATATGAAATAATCAGCCGTCTTAAAATGATTTCTCGAAAACGTTGCTAGCTCTTAGACCATAAAGATATCTAATCCTACGTTAAACATTGTTTGTGTAAATTTATAAACATCTGCCTTAAAAACTGAACTAAAGTCTGTGTGATGTAGATAGGTCGGATGGCAGTAGACATTTTAGCCTACGGATTTCACTGGCATCGTGCACGTTTAGTTGGGCGGCTAACCGATTTGGGCTCACCTGAATAGTAAATGATATTGTTCAGAAGCTTTCCTAGATATATCTCAGGCTTTCGACAAAGTGTGGGATGAAGGATTGAAAGTTAAACTAAAGAAGCTACTGCCCCATTCCCACTTTCAACTTCTAAAATCATCCCCGACAGATAGGCACTTCCAAATAAAACATGGAAGTGAATATACAGAGTTGCATCCAATAAATTCAGGAGTTCCACAAGGTAGCATGCTTGGACCGATCCTGTACTTATTGTATACTGCAGACGTCCCATCAATACGACTTACCACTGTCGCGACATTTGCTGATGATACAGCTATTTTGGCGTCCCACACTGATCCAAAATCAGCCTCTAGGAACCTGCAAAATAGTCTAAACAAGGGCCAAAACTGGCTAAAAAGATGGCATATTAAAGCAAATGGATTGAAATCAGCACACGTGACGTTAACCCTCCACAGAGAAACGTGCCCGCCTGTTCAATTTATTTATTGTCAACTTGCACAATCTGATAGCGCCAAATACCTCGGCATGCACCTGGATCGAGGACTGACTTGGACAAAACACATATTCACTAAGTGGCCTCAAATTGATACACACTTATTAGCTCATCGGTCGCAGATCAAAACTCAATAAACAATAAAATATTAAAATAAAAATAAAAATGTATACCGTTTTTATTATTCAGTTGCAATGCGAAGGCAAAACAATCTTACTTTTCAATTAGAATACGGAGTGCAATCCAGCTCTCTGAATCGCGATTTTCGATTCTTATTGGAATCTCATCGGAGAGAGCGCAGGCTTGTTCTCCATATCCTAACTGACCAGCACCGAGAGCTTTTCCCACACATTGCAACTAAAACAAATAGGGTAGGTGACTAGCGTCATCTGGCAATTGAAAGATGAAGTTTTTCAATCCTAAAAGCAACATTAATAATATTGAAAATATTAAAAATATTACTAAAAGATTTTTAAATTGAAAAACTTATTAGTACATTTACCTGGTGACACCTCCAAGGCTTCTACAATTTGCAAGCCAAATGGATGCTGCAGTGAAGACAAAGAGAAGGAATTCTACACTATTCAATTCACATCCCCCGCTGCAGCTTGGTAAAGTTGCAACGGAAAATGCACTTAGTTACTCTACGGAGTAATACGAATATAAAATAAAAATGTATACCATTTTTATTATTCAGTTGCAATGCGAAGGCAAAACAATCTTACTTGTCAATTAGAATACGGAGTGCAATCCAGCTCTCTGAATCGCGATTTTCGATTCTTATTGGAATCTCATCGAAGAGAGCGCAGGCTTGTTCTCCATATCCTAACTGACCAGCACCGAGAGCTTTTCCCACACATTGCAACTGAAACAAATAGGGTAGGTGACTAGCGTCATCTGGCAATTGAAAGATGAAGTTTTTCAATCCTAAAAGCAACATTAATAATATTGAAAATATTAAAAATATTACTAAAAGATTTTTAAATTGAAAAACTTATTGGTACATTTACCTGGTGACCCTCCAAGGTTTCTACAATTTGCAAGCCAAATGGATGCTGCAGTGAAGACAAAGGGAAGGAATTCTACACTATGCAATTCACATCCCCCGTCTGCAACTTGGTAAAGTTCCAACGGAAAATGCACCTAGTTACTCTACGGAGTAATACGAATATATACGTAATACTACCTTTTTTTTTATTGTTTGTTTACTGTGCAATCAGTCTAAAAAAAAACAGACCATAAACACATTTGTTGAAATTTACAATGACCCGAAGAGAAATATTTCAATAAATATTTACTCTACATGAGTATTACAATTACGTTTACAATTAGTGTTTCTTAAGTTAAGAATGGTAAATCTAATGGAAATTTTTGCTTAAGGCGTCTAATTTGTTGACTATTGTCTAATAAATTTAGCGCTAACACATTTGGGTGGTTTTCTAGTCGCTGTAAATATTTATCACTGTGTGACACTATCACTTCACTCACAGTTGGCACTTGAAGGTCTTGTAGGATGTCTTTGTTGCTTACAAACCACGGCGCATCAGTTATTGCTCGTAACACCTTGTTTTGAAACCGGTCCATGATTGCTGGATTGGATTTTGAAGCAGTGCCCCACAACTGTATTCCATAGGTCCAAATTGGCTTGAGTATGGCATTGTATGCTAGTAATTTATTTCTCAACGACAACTGGGATTTTCTTCCGAGCAACCAATAGTATTTTCTATATATGGTGTCAAGATGTTTTCTTTTTTTCCATATATGAGTTTTCCAAGTGAGTCTTTTGTCCATATGTAGGCCTAAGTACTTTACAGTATCTACCGTTGGAAGGGGAGCATTGTTGAGTGATATTTGAGGAGAATCGCTATGACATTTAGTGAATACTATGTGGCTTGATTTGGATTCGTTAAGTTTTATCTTCCATTTCTTAGTCCATTTCTGGACTTTATTTAGGTTTTCTTGGAGTTGGTCTGCTGCAACAACGGGATCTGAATGTACCGCCATTATTGCGGTATCGTCTGCAAATGTGGCTGTATATACTTTATTGTCCGTAGGCAAATCGGAGGTAAATAGTAGATACAGGATCGGCCCAAGAACGCTACCTTGAGGAACGCCTGCCTTTATGAGATGTAGACCGGTTATCTCGTCTTCATATTTTACCTGGAAATATCTTTCTTTTAGGTATGAGTATAGTATGTCATACATGTTCTGGTGTAGGTCCCTTCTTAGTTTATAGAGTAGTCCCTGATGCCACACCTTGTCAAAAGCTTGACTCACATCGATGAATGCAGTTGAGCAATATTGCTTACTTTCAAAAGAGTCTTGGATCAATTCTACCAGTCGATGGATCTGTTCAATTGTTGAATGTTTGACTCTAAATCCAAATTGGTGTATCGGTAGAAGTTCTTTTTCTGCAACAATTTTCATTAGTCTCTTAGCTAGTAATTTTTCCATAATTTTCGACATGACAGGCAGTAGACTTATTGGTCGGTATGAAGTTGTTTCGTGTTGAGGTTTACCAGGTTTAGGGATTAGTATTATTTGCGCTACCTTCCATTGCGCAGGAAAATATTTTAGTCGTATGACGGCGTTAGTAAGGTAGGTTAACATAAGTATTCCTCTTCCCGGTAGTTCTTTCATAATTCTTCAAGTGATTAGGTCGTGTCCTGGAGCTTTTTTAGGGTCTAGCTCTGTTTTTATAATGCACCGTACCTCATTTGGTGTAATATGTTGTATTTGCTCATCTGATGGTATTTGTGCATCAAGAAACGCTATAATTTCGTCATCTGTATCTTCTCTTGTTGAGAGGTTTGAAAACTGTTTCAAGATGTGTAGCGAAAATTTCTGCTTTCTCTTTATTTGTTTTTGCCCAACTTCCATCAGGTTTCCTTATCGGTGGAATATGTTCTTTGGGTTGCTTTAATTTTTTAGTTGCTTTCCATAAGCTGTAATTTGTATCCTTTGTTGACGTTAGGTTTTCGACATAGTTTTGGAAGCTCTCATTTTTAATGCTTGATAGGTAGTCTTTTAAACGTTTCGCTGCCCTGTTATAATTGGTTTTATCTGCAGGGTGTCTTGTGTTTTGCCAGATCTTTCTTAAGTGGCGCTTTTCTTTAATCTTCTCCCTTATACTAGGAGGACAGTGACTTCTGTTTTGGGTTCTGACCAATGGTGGAGTTGATTCCCACGAGGCATACTGTATTAATTCTGTAAATTTTTGTACTTGGTTTTCCAATTCTTGGTGTGTTTTTAAGGATATATTGAGGTTTACTTCATTTTCTAATATTTCTCTAAATATATTCCAGTTGGTAGCTTGATTATGGAGAATCAGTGGTTTTGGTTTTTCTTGAATATTTGTATGAATCGTAGCTATTATTGGTGTATGATCTGAGGCAATATCATAATTAGGTTCGATGGTTAGATAATTGTTGGAGAATCCTTTGGTCACAAAGAAGTCAAGGCAATCTGGGTATTTCTGAGGGTCTGTAGGCCAGTAGGTTGGTGTATAGGTGGACAGATGATTTAGGTGTAGTTCTTGAATGACTTGATGCAGTATTCTTCCTCTTCCTGGAGCTGTTAGACGAGATCCCCAGCTAGTGTGTTTAGCGTTATAGTCGCCTCCTGCTAGGAATCTGTTGCCGTTATTTCTGAATAATTCTGTAAACATTTCTTTATTTGCCCGATAGTTTGGTGGGCAATACACCGCTGTTATTGTAATTGGTCCATTCCAATCCTCTATTACTACGCTGGTTGCCTGTATGTCATTTTTTTCTACTTTATTAAGGAGATAGTGTTTAAGTCCATTTCGAATTAACACTGCTGCCCCAGCTCTGGCTAATCGATCTACATCGGGATGGGCTGCATTGTAAACTTCAAAGTTTGGGATTTTGAAACTAGTTTTTGAGGTAAGGTGTGTTTCAGAGACTAACAGTATATCAATTTTGTTAGTTACTAGGAATACTTCTATTTCGTGTTTGTGTTGCTTTATGCCGTTTGCGTTCCATAGTGCAATAGTAAGTAGCTTAGCCATTACACTTATTTGTGATGGCCTGTTTTAGCTCTTCTCTAAGTTCTTTGATTTCCAGGATTAGTTGGTTTATTGTAGTTTGTTGCTGTTCTATTACATGTTGTAGGTATTGTGTAAAACTACTATTTTGGTTTGTGTTTGGTGCATTTTGCTGTTCAGCAACCGGTCTTGCCATAGGTCTCATTTTTTTGGTGGCGTTTGCATAAGTACCTGATGTTTGGGGCAAGTTTTCTATACTGTATGCCTCATTTGATTCTTCATTTGTTCTTGGTCTCTGTTGCTGGATTTTTTGCGTTTGTGGTGTATTTTCATTTCTTGTGGGGTATCTTTTATTTAAGATGGCCTCGTAGACTTGACATCCTTTAAAATTTGCTGGGTGGGGTCCACCACATAGTGCACATTTTGCTGGGTTTCCATCAGCCTTTGTTTTTTTACAAGTGCGGTAATCATGATTTTGCGCACATTTTACGCACCTATATTGTAGCGTACACTGATTTCTCGAATGTCCGTAGTTTTGACAACGTTTACATTGAATGACATATTGTTTTCTGTGAGGTTGTTCAAATCGAACTACTGCATTTAATAGTCTATTCATTTGATATATTTCCCCGTTATTTTCTTTTCTTTCTAGGTCTATAAAAAATATGTCCCTTGGTGTTTTTGTTTGCCTATTTAAAACGTTCAGGATTTGCTTTACATTATGACCTTTTTCTTTTAGTGAGGATATGATTTCATTTTGATCTGTGCTGTGGTGTAAGTTTCTTAAGACTACTCGGAAAGTTTTTTCCTCCGGTAGTTTGTACGTATGCCGAACTATATTATTTTTGTCGAGAATTTCTTTTATCGTTTTGTAATCTTCCACCGTTTCTCCTTGAATTTTCATTTTGTTTTCCGTTAAAAGCTGATAGGTAAATTTTGTGGTTCCTTCTCGAATGAGTTTTAGCAGTGCCTGAACATCTTTGGTTACACCATATAGAATAAATGGTGGAATTTTATCTATTTTTTGTTGAGCTTTGTTAGCACTGCCTGTAGAGTTATTTTGTTGAATCTGCGTAAGGGGCTGAAATCTATTTTTAATTTCAATATTGTGATTTTCTGTTCGGGGGCGTGCAGATTTTTTCAAATTCTCTGGGCTATATTTTTGTCTTTTGCGTTTATGTCTACGCGATTCAATTTTCTGAAAGTCATTCGGCTCGTAGATACTATCATCATCGGTTGTTTCATGTTCGGTGACTTCTTGGTTCTCCGTGTTTTCTGTCCCAGTTGTCTCTTTATTTTTGCTGAGGGTTGAACTACTCGTAGTCTGATATAATTGTGATGGTTTCAGGTATGAATTTATCTTGGTTTGCGTAAGATTTGTTTGAATTAGTTGAGGGTACTTACTTTGAGTGCATTGTATCTGCTGGTTTTGTATTGATTGATGCTGCATTGGCTGGTGATGCATGGGTAATACTACCTACGGAGTAACTAGGTGCATTTTCCGTTGGAACTTTACCAAGCTGCAGACGGGGGATGTGAACTGCATAGTGTAGAATTCCTTCCCTTTGTCTTCACTGCAGTATCCATTTGGCTTGCAAATTGTAGAAGCCTTGTGAGGTGTCACCAGGTAAATGTACCAATAAGTTTTTCAATTTAAAAATCTTTTAGTAATATTTTTAATATTTCCAATATTATTAATGTTGCTTTTAGGATTGAAAAACTTCATCTTTCTTAATAAAATATTATTATACAAAACAATCTTAAAACCTGTATGGGCCTACTACACCCAGCTGTGGGAAACTGCTAGCAACTCCAACATATCCATCTTGCAGAGGTTCCAAAATAAAGTACTGCGAACTATTGTTGATGCTCCCTACTACGTTAGTAACAAAATCATTCATCATGATATCCCTTTAGAATCCATCAAAAAAGCCAAACATCGTTTTAGTGTCAACTATGGTGCTATAATAAATTAAATACATTAATTACCTTTAAAGAAGTCGGGCATCCACATAGGCAATACAACAGCTTCCTCTAGCAACCTTTTGGCCTCCTGAAGATCAGCAATATTATCCCAATGTACATTAGGGTTTTTTTGAATAATATCCCTTTCTAAAGTATCAGCTAATTCTCTATCCAAGATGTGACATTCAAATTTCTTTTCTTCTTCAGTTTCAGGCTTCTCAGTTTTGTCTCCACTTTCTGATTCTTTCTGATCACGCTCAGAACGAGAAGACGTGGGTCTATCATCCTTTTTAACAGACCTAGAATACCTAGATATTTCAGATTTTCTTGCTGCAGATGAGCTTGATCTTGATGAGACTGGCATCTTTTTGGCTTCTGACTTTCTTACAACTGAAGGTCTGGATTTCGGAATACTGCTAAAAGAAATTTTACAAATCAAGTTTTAAATTCCCTTTAAAAGTTGGTCCCAAATAATTTTCAGGTCAACATAATTTTTATAATTTTACACTAAACATAAATTGCATATATTTTTTTGTACTTACTTGTGATCAACAGGTGTAGGTGGAGGCCAAACATCTGGATCATTTTGTGAAAATGGATCAGCATTATTCATATCTCCAAAATCTCTAACAGGTTCATCCCTTCTTCTGGCTCCAATAGGAACTTCCGAGCTTGTCTCTAGTCTCAAATTTTGTAGCATCGATTTAATCATTTTAACTTCTTCGTATTCAGTACTAACTTTCTTTTGTACCTAAAGTAATATTAAGAAACGTGAACCATTGTTAGCTTTATGAAATTGCGAATAAAAATATCATAAGTAAAATTTAATAAAAAACTGCCCCTTTCAAATTAACAGGTAGGTAATCTTTTGGGGTATTTAGTATACTCTCCAGTCGAGAAGTTATTTTAAGCATAAGATGTATTCATTTGTGTGAGTTAGCAGCTACTTTTTAATTGATTGTTAGGTATATATAATATATAAATAAAAACCCGTTTTTCCATCGTTTGTGATAATTTACAAAATTAAAATTGAATTGGCTATGGTGTGTGGTTTCTTTTAAGAAAAGCTGAATTTCAATTTATATTTATTAACTTTTTCTGTATTTGGAAAAATGGTCATAAATATCAACAGAAGGAGATTGCTAGAATTTTACACTTTAATCAATATGACAATAACTAATACATTTTTTAAACACAAACAAATCCACATGTATACTAGAGAAGTCAATAGTTGAAATGAAAAATCCATAACTGACTATATTATACTAGTTAAAAGCAATGATAGAAGAAACGTAATGGATACAAAAGTACCCACAATAGACAGAGACCTTTATTGAAAAAAAGATTTGAGAAAAAATAAATGAAAAACTTAGAACAATAAAATAAACAGATGACAATAATCTTATAAACAACAGTATTGTTTATATGATTATAATTATTACGTTATTGGTAATATGACCCAAATGCGCACCAATGGCGAATATAAAATTCTTATTTGTATGTCAAAAAATGCGCAATAAACCTTTTAAAACCCACCAAATTTCATTTGCATATCTCAACCAGTTTTATAGCAATAAATAAATCATCAGTTTGTAAGAAAAATTTCAACACCACTCATCTCGAAAACGAAGCATTTGTGGATATACATTTATGAAGCAAACTGTCATTATTTTTTCATGCAGAATTACCCCTTAAAGTTTTCCATACTCACTTAAAAACACCCTGTATTGATGAAAAACATGGCTAGTTTTTAAAGTATAGGCTATAGTTGGGTTTTAATTTCAGTATTTTATAAATGCTAGAATATTCCACAGTGTAATGCGAACTTTTAGAAAAAAAAAACACAGTTTTATTGGGGAATATCCATAAACTACGTCGTTGAAAAGGGGGAGGGGGTCTTTGCTTACTACGACGGTACACGACAGGGGAGAGGGGGCCATGAGTGCACATCCGACGTCGTTTGATGTTCACGAATATAAAAGATTACCCTATTTTAGAATTAAAAAGAATTAGTAGGTATATTACTTTTATCGCATACTTTTTATTTCGTTTTTATCACTCACAGCCTTAATAATATTGCTAGCAGTTTTATACAGAATAACAAACAACAAAACATTGTTCTATGTATTTAAACAAATGCTTCTATACAGAACAACGTCTGGAAGCAATAAATATTAAACTGTTCATTTATTTACTGAATACTCTGTGTGAAACAATTCTACAAGAATGAAAAGAAATAAAATATTCTATTTTATTTAGTTAGTATTCTTTTCGTCAAGATATACGAAATTTGACCTGACGCTGATGGGATGTCCCTACCGATTTAGTATCATAATAAATAGTTGACGTTACTAATCCCTCAATTGTCTTTGCGACGGGTGGCAATAGTTTTGGAACAGCTACTAGGGCCGTACTTTATATTATTTACAGAACTGACTCGTTACCTATCAATGCAAATAAATTATTAAAATTAAAATTTCTAGACAATGTATTAAAAAAATTTTTATGTCCAATGCGCTCATTACGTGAATTTTATGGAGTTAGATTATAATGTGTTTTATATCGTTTTCACTTTAAACAAAATGGACTTCCGATAATGCAGCTTTCTATCTTTAAATAAAAAAATTAAAGAATCATTAGAAAGAGCATTAGTTAAAGATAAGATATACCTCTAATTATTATTATATAGCTTAACACATAATTCTCGTGATTATAGGTATTTAGGTAAAATTAAGTATCATTTATTTATCCAGAAAACATACATTATGGAACATTATGAAAGGGGGGCAAACATATTTAAGTTTGACATTTGCACATTCAGGCAGTTATTTTCTTGCATTTAGATAGAAGGTTAGATCGCGAGTATTCAAGTAAAATGTCTGAAGTCGGTGAAGCTAGTGCTAAGTGTAAAACACGTGTACATTTATCTGATGATGCCAAAGAAATTATTAGGAATGTTTATCAAACTGTGAAAGAAGATAATCCAAATCCAGAAGACGGTAAATTCCTCATCAAGACAACATCTCGACTGACAAGGATGCCATATACAACAGTGTGGAAAATTGTTACGAATAGAATTCAACCTCGTAAAAAGCGGAGTGACTTTTCTACACATAAAGCAGTAAATGAAAAAGATGCTGAGGTAATTAGAGAGCAATTTACAATTTCTATTCAAAGAACCTAATTCCAACGCTTAGTATGATCTACGATCAACTTGTTAAAGACTATTCCATTACGTATTCGCCTTCAACTTTATCAAGATTTTTGAATCACATTGGTTTTCGATACAAGAAAATTAATAAGCGATCATCAATAATGGATTCTCCTCGTCTAATTAAATGGAGAAATGAATACTTGGATGCTATATCTAAATTTAGAGATGAAGGAAGACCGATATTTTATCTAGATGAAACATGGTTCGATACCCACGATACTGCTCAAAAAGGTTGGACAGACGATTCTATTAAATGTGCACCCAGTTATCCAATTAATAGAGGTCAGCGAATAATTATTCTGAACATGGCTGGCTTGGAGGGGAAAGTTTTTTTACTATCGGCAAAAAACATTAAAGATTCAAAGCTGGACTACCATGAAAATATGACGAGTAGCTTGTTTAAGGAATGGTTTGAAAAGAAGGTGTTGCCAAATTTGCCTCCAAAAAGTGTAATTGTAATGGATAACGCAACGTATCACAGCGAACAAATTAGAAAAATCCCCGGTGTAGGTTCGACAAAAAAACAGATATCTGATTTTTTGTATGACAATGATTTGTACTTTGAAGAAACATATACAAAAAAAGAAATGTTGGAAGTTCTTCACACAAAAGTGTTTGAGAAACAATTTGTTATAGACGAATTAGCCAAATGTGATGGTCATAATGTATTGCGATTACCTCCTTACTACTGTGTCTTCAACCCCATTGAATTAATCTGGAGCCAACTTAAGGAAAGTTTACGGCGAAACAACTGCTGTCCCAAATTTAGTAGCGAATCGGTGTCACATGTTGTAGAAGAAATAAAAAAGATTTCCCCAACACTGTGGCAAAATTGTGTTTCACATGTTATAAAAACGGAAGATCATTACAGAACATTAACCTCACATATTAAACTAATAATTATTATAACATTAGATAACGTTTCTAGTGAAGATGACAGCGATAGTGACATAGAGTTGTAATTTGTATTTATTTTTTTCCGTCTAAACTTCAAATTTTATTTTTCTATGTTATTTTTTATTATGTTATCTTTTTAATTCTGATTTTTGCTACCACTCTTTTAATCTTTTATTGTTATTATCATTAATTTCCTTAATTTCTTTAATTTGTTCATTTCTCTTATTTCATTGTACATAATAATATACCTATAACTACATAGATATAAATACGTAATAAATATAATGATATGATATTTAAATTTATATTTATTATTCCAACCCCATTAAAATATTATATCTACTTGAAGACTTGAATTTTTCTTTGTTAAGGGGATGGGTACGAACTTTCGGCTTTAAGCCGTTACGTTATTACCGAGGGCCGAAAGTCCCTGAAAACTTCTATAATGTTTATTTTAATTAGTTACAGGGGTGAAAAACTAAGAGAAAATTTAGTGTGATTTTTAATTTCAAATATCTCATTCAAAAGAAACTTTTAATTCATTCCAAGGGACTTTCGGCCCTCGGTATAAAGTAATTTTTCATTCTGCGTTTAAATTTTTTAAGAATACTTACATATTAGTTTTCTCAGGATTCGAAAAAAATGATTACATTTAAAACACATTGAAAATTTTGACAGGCGTCAAAATTTTGCATTTGTTCCTTTCCCCTTAATTCTAGCGAATCCGCTCCTGGAGGGTTTGTTGTTTGTTATTATGATACTAAATCGGTAGGGACATCCCACCAGCGCCAGGCCAAATTTCTTATATCTTGACGCGAAGAATACATTGTATTTATACTTAATAAAATAAATGGTATTGAAATCAAAACAAAATAAGTCAAAGATTTATATGATGCAGTTAAGAAAGCATATCGGAACTCCGATGAAAGTATTGTCTTTTGTCCCAATAAAGCTAATTAGTTGTACAGTAAATTGAGAGAAAAAAGTATGCGGATATTAATGAGCTACATTTAAGTAAATAAACTTTGATAGCTAACTTTTAAAAATCCAGAAATATCATGGAATTTTAAAAAATATCACTAAAAAGGGGGGTCATAAGTTGCAATTGCGACGTCGGTATGAGGGAGGGGGGTCAACACGATGCTTTACAATGGAAGGGGGGAGGGTATTAAAAAGTCCGAAATTTTTACGACATAGTTTATGGATGTTCCCATTGGTAGTTGGTACATCCAGTATACAATGACAATTTACCTATCTAGCAACAATATTATTTCAGCGATATTGTTAAAGACTAAGGCTATAACATTAAAAAAATCACTTAAATCGGACAACAGGTTTAGGAAATTCGAGACATCAAAAATTACCCATTTTTAAGGTGGTGGTGTGTTAATTTCTTGGAGAAGTGTATATACTTTTGTATCAAATACAATAAAACAATTATTTGCAAATTGTATATTTGCTAAGCATCCTCTATTTCAGTGTTTCCCAACCTTTTTAGTGTCATGTCCCACTTTATTCTTTCTAAAAATTTTATGCCCCCCTATGTAACATATGTACATCATTTTTAATATTAAAAAATTGAATATGAATTATAGGTTTTATGAAGAAATCACTAGAAAATTTGTAACGAAAGTAAGTAAATTTTAAAACATATAAAAAATTCGAATTCAAATTCCAATATTAATTTTCCAGATTTTTTAACTAATTTATTTTAATTTAGTGAGATCCTTGCTCTCGATTCTTGCTGCCCAGCGATTTTATACCTATTAGGTTCCAATTGCCTTAACTTCAGTCTCAAGTCTCCACGTTATGCTATATCGAGCCGATTTCTTTTGTTTACCAGTAAATCATTTACTGCACTAAATCTACATTCAGCTAGATGTGAAGATGGAAACGGTAGTAATAGCTTTCTTGCTCATTTCTTTGAATTTGGGTATTTGCCTTCTTCCTTTTATATTAAAAAAAGTTTTTCACTGACTCATTATTTCGAAGGTCTCCGACTTCTTCTTGATACTGCATATTAGTGATGTTGATTATAGTTACTTTCGAGTAATTGTTACTTTTGTATGAAGTAATCATTTACAGTATTCGTTACTTTTGATTACTTTTGTTATTTTTCTATTTGAGTACTGGTAATCATATGTAGAATGGCATTTCTCAGTACATATTTTGTATTAGTAGGATATTTTGGTTATGGTATGTTAAACAGTAAATGGTTAAGATCAATTAGTTACCACTATAAACATCCTGGATTAGCCGATAATAGTATAAAAGGCCCCGTTTCAGGTAAAATTTAAATATGTTTTCTGGTAAAATTTGTCAATCTTCATTTCTTAATGTTGATTTAATTGCGTACAATCCAAACTCATTATAATTTCATTAATACAGATTAGGCTTATATTGACGAAACTGTACCGCTAAAAGGGTTTTTCGAATTCGATTGTAGTGCGTGACGGGGTTGCTATTTAATCACCTTTTAAGTGGTTTTCAGGTATTTATATAATAAGTTTATGGAACTGAAAACCAACCAGTATTAAAATACGATTTCTTGATAAAATTTGTTAGTCTTTATGTATCACGGGAAGTGTTAAGTAGTATTACTCATTTTATTCATTACGTTTTCTATCATTATGTGGCGTCCGTGGGATAGTAATAATGGGGCTTCTTCTAGTGTTCCGGTAAAGAAGAAACATTTATCTGTAGATGCAAAGCAAATTGTAAAAACTATATACAGTACCTTACTTAAAAGAGGACTTGACACAACTTCCGCTACGAGTGAAATATGCGATTTGACGAAAATACCTCTGACCACAGTAAAAAGAATTACATCAAACCCCATAGAAACAAGAAAAAAACGTAAAGATTTCAGTTCCACCAAATGTATGGACGAAGCCGATAAGGACTTGATACGTTGAAAAGTCTATACCATGTACGAAGAGCAACGCATACCTACATTAAGAGCTCTGAAGCAACGGCTCAATGTTGACGAAACCCAAATAAGCTGTAGCCTCACCAGCTTATGGACAATTTTGAAAAGTATGGGCTTTCGATATCGTATAATTGACAAAAGACAAGTAATTATGGAATCTCATAGATTACAAAAATGGCGTTATGAGTATATAACTTCGATAAGAAAATTCCGTTCTGAAAATCGTCCGATAATTTACCTCGACGAGACATGGTTTGACACACATTCAACGCGACCTAAAGGATTTGCCGATCCGTCCGGTAAATGTAAGACAAAAGCTCCGTCAAATAAAGGGGAAAGAATAACGATTTTACACGCTGGATCAGAAAATGGTTGGGTTCCAAATGCCCTGTGGCTTTCTGCAAAGAACATTAAAGACTCCTGCGTCGACTACCATGAAGATACAACGGCAGAACTTTTTAAAGAATGGTTCAAAAATAATCTTATGCCAAACATTCCTTAGAATAGCGTGATAGTAATGGACAATGCAAGCTATCACAGTCGCCAACTAAGTAAGGCTCCAAACTCGAATAACACTAAATTGGAAATTCAAAATTACATGGAGACTAATGATATGTATTTTGAAGAATGTTATACCAAACAAGAGCTTTTAGAAGTTTTAAAGGCATTTTCTATAAAAAAAAGTATATGTTTGTGATACATTGGCAGAGGAAATGGGACATACAGTGCTGCGGCTTCCACCCTATTATTGTATGTTTAATCCCATAGAACATATGTGGCATGAATTGAAGTCTAACGTGAGGTCACAAAATATTTCTCCAACGTTAAGTAGTACTGTTGTAGAGTTAATAAGAAAATGTGTCAAATGATATTCTTCCAAATAGTTGGAGAAATTCAGTCCGACACGTAATAGGTAAAGAAAATTCATATGTTCGTGTACATCATAATATAATTGGACCGATCATAATTAATTTAGATGAGGACAGCGATAGCAAAACGAAACTATGTGTGGAGTGATACTTTCATCAAATCTACAAATGTTACTATTAAAAAAACGGTTCTTTTCAGAACCACAAATTATTATTAATGTTTGAATGTTTGTTTTTCTATAATCTTAGCAATTAAAATAGATTTAATTTATTTTAAAACTCATTTGAAAACATTAATTTCTATTCGGGTATATAAAGCAAAGCAAAATATTTTACATCAAATTTTTTTTGGTTTTTGTAGTCGTAATTATTGTAATTGTCAAAAGACCAACTCTGTCTACCTCGGTTGCTTATCCGGGTGGGTCTTAACAATGGGCCAGGTCAGATAAATTTAATAATGCTTAGGACCGCAGTAATTATATTTAAGCATTTACTGTTGAACAAACCATACTATTATTACTTTTGTATTTGAGTAAAGTTGACACCATCTATCTATGGCCCCTCCGCAAATTCAAACAAAAATATAACTCCAGACCATATTTTACCACCTTTAGTCCAGACAAATTAATATATGTATTTAATGTATTTTTACCACCAAAAATGAGATGTTTTAATCAAATATTGCTTCAAATATAATCTGCAGAATAATTTTGAATCACGTTCCGCTAATGAACTTGCTTTTTGTCCTTAAAAGTAGAAAAAAGTTTCAATTCTATTGCTTAATATTTCATCTAAATATAATCGTCCAACAATCTTAACTGTACTAATGCCCAAGTATACATTTTCAAGTGTTAAACTGATTGATTTACAATGAGTAACCCCGTTGTAAAAAATACTGGCGTGTGCCTTGTCACAAAGGGACATCGGTTTACTCGAATTTCATAACAATACAAATGTTATCTGTTTGAATTTGCCGAGGGGCGAAATATCTATGGACCCGACTTTTACCTACCAGTTAATCATATCGAGAATCGCATTTCTCAGTATTTCCTATAAGATCCCATATAACAAGACCTTCACCCATCTATTTAATGGATAGAAATTGAATGATATGTAATCTTTCATGTTAAAAATTATTAAAAACAAGGGGTGCCCGACATAATTTTGTCCAGACTAATTAATAATTAAAAATGAATTTTTTTTTATAAATTCTACTAATTTTTTGGACCGGGCAGATACTATTTTAGATTTTTGGATCATAACAATAAAATACACATAGACCAAAGCATTTAGGAAAAAATAAATGATTTTTAGGAAAATAGTAAAACACGAAAAAAATTTCAATAGAAAAATGGGTGGAAATGCATAATTGCAGTTTAAAATGCATCCAAAAGTACATAAACATTCATCCATGATTAAATTAAAGAGCATAGGACTCAATGAGTCTCCCTATCTTATTCCGCTGCCTATATCTATAGATTCTGTAAGTTGTCCATCTATTCTGACTTCCATTTTGTTGTTATGGTAGATTTTTTCAATAGTTTTTATGATATCTAAGGGAAATTCTCTATTATACAGAAGATGGATTACATCTGTGAGTCTTAACTCTACTCTCTCTGTTAAATGCTTTCTTCAAGTCAGTCATACATAGGAATGCTGGTCTATTATACTCTAGTAATTTCTAAGTAATTTGCTTTATGACAAATATTGCATCATTACACGATCTTCCAGTACGAAAACCCTGTTGTTCATCTGCTAAACTTATCCCCTGATTCATTAGGTAGTGTAAAAATTTAGATGTAAGTCTTAGGGTAGTATTTAACAAGTTGATACCTCTGTAGTTTTCTGCTTTTTATCGCCTTTTTGAATAGTAGAATTAGTTCGCTTGTTCTTCATTCTTCCAGTATTTTATTGTGTTTTATGATTTTGTTAATTAATGTTGTTAATTGTTCTGTCATTGCTGCTCCACAATATCAGTAATCTCGAGTAGTATGTTTGCATCAATTAAGTGCCAAAAACAAACCCTCGAAACTCTAGATGACGTACCTTAGCAGTAACCCTGGGCACCCAGGTGCTTCGGAGGTCGGTTCTGATTGCATATTTGTGTTCAGTGAGACCAAATACCCCGAAATAAGAAAATCTGGCCCCTAATATACTGATTTTAAAATGTTTATGCATTTTTCGATGCGTTTTATACACTTTAAAACAGTGGTTTCCAACCTGTGGAGCGCGCCCCCCTAGGGGGGCGCGAAACTGTTGTAGGGGGGCACGCAGCTGTTTCCAAAATATCACTTTCGAATACAAACCAAAAAAGTCGAATAGGTGTCCAAAAAATGAATCTACCTGCTATCTGCTGCTACCTGCAGCTATTACATAATAGCTACGATGCTCAGTGAATCATAATATGAGCATATTATTATGCTGATCAACTTACAATCATTCCACTTACAGATAATACGGTGGCAAGACGAATACCCGATATATCTGAAGCTGAAGATGTTTGCGATCAATTGATAGAAAAAGTAAAACTATCTTCTTTCGCGCTGCAAGTAGATGAGGCTACTGATATGGCAGGAAAAAATGCTGATCTACAGGCACTAGTTCGAAATGTGGCTGGCTCCTCGTGCAGTTTGGACGCATTCCATGATTCATAGAAAATCACTTGTTTTAAGAGATGTGGGTGAAGATTTACTAACAGTATTTGAAGTTATGTATTATGAGTTGTAAATTTGATCAAAAATAGCCCATTAAGAGGAAGGCTTTTCGCAAAATTGTGTGATGACATGGGTTCAGAATATAGATCACTTCTATATTAATGTGGGGCACGTTAGCTTTCTCGTGCCAAAGTACTTCAAAGGGTGTTTGAGCTAAAAAAGAGATCGCCATATTTCTTACTGATAATAATGGAGATGAAGCAAACTTGTTTTATGACACGAAATTCCTTGTAAAACGCGTATTTGTTTGATATTTTTCAGTACTCAGTACTCTAAATAAATCAATGCAAGTGCCTCAAATTCATGCTGTTACGAAAAAGACAAGATTACTGAATTTATGAAAAAATTGGAACTGTGGATAATAAGTTTGAAAAATAAAAACTTTGACTAAAAACTTTGACATGTTTCCCACTATTAAAATTAGGTACATCTTACATGTCCGAATATGAATGGATTAGAAATTTGTTTGTGATTGAAAAAATATGATGATTTTGGCCTTAGGACAGGAGAGCAGGAAATGATAATAGACTTATCTAGTGATAGCACATTAAATCAGATGTTTCAAGATTGAGTTGAGTATTTGTGAACATTGTTAGAAAAATTAAGGGGGCGCAACAATTTTATTTTTTTAAAGGGGGGCGCAGGTACAAAAAGGTTGGAAACTACTGCTTTAAAATGTAATAATGCATTTCCACCCATTTTTCTATTGTAGACTTTTTTCCAGACGTCATCCTAATCCTAAATACAATGCAAAAATTTGCAAGTCTCTAGGTACCTACTATATTTAAAAATAGATTTATTCCTGTGTTTTTAATGTCAAATGCCCTGGTCTAATAAAAACAATGCCATACCTACATGTAAAATTAAAGTTTTACCGATTGTAGATACAATACTCAAATATGTACTCGCTCTGATACGATTGTTACGAAGTAACAAAGTTATCAGAGTAATCAAAGTATGTAATCAAAGTAACAATTTGCCTCTCTGTATAGTAATCGTTACTTTTGGTATTCGTAAGTAATGAGTACTTTGTAACGAATAGTTACTTTTTCAACATCACTACTGCATATTTGATATATCCGACAAATCCAATAATATTGGCTGCATTATCCATGTTGTAAAATCAATTTATTTTAAATCAGAAAATAATCTTTCTTTTAATTCAGCCGATAGAATATTCAGATCATTGACAATAAATAACAAGTAAAGCGGTATCCGTTACTTTACATTTTGGGAGCAAATGGAACTGTTCAAAGTTTTTATTGTTAATAGGTTTCTGACATAACTCATTAAAGGTAGTGAAACCAAATATCTTCGTTTTGCATCGACAATAGTTTTATTTGTTATTTGAAGTTGCTTAATTAATATGTTTAGTTTTTCAAAGATTTGGGCTAAATAATTCACAAATGCTCTACCATCGATTGTAGATGATAACATGATGTACTCAGCAGATACTTCATTTGAGGTTCGTAGCTTAAAAAAATCACCAATAGTATCAAACAGTTCTTTTCTTTTCAAGCAGTTCTCTTCAGATAGTCGTCTTACTTCAGTATGAAGTAAAAGTTTCACGTGGTCTTCATTTTGTTTTTCACAAAATAGTTTGAATAGACTCACACATTTGGCGTTAGATTTAATAGCATTAACACACTCTATTTATTAAGAAATGTAGTGTGTCATCTAGAACAGGCGAGATGTTTTTAGCTAAGTTTTCTCTATGAATAACACAATGCGCAAGAATCATTTATGGATTCGTATCTTTCATCAACTTTAGCAGGAATTTTTCTTGCCCATCACATTAGGAGCACCATCAGCAGCACAAGATGTAAGTTATCAATACTGCCTCACTGTCTCTCAAAGTTAAATCATCCATTTGAACTGAGAAATTTCTTGTTTTTAGCTTTTCAAAAGTTGTTCTTCAATATCTGTATCAATTCCATCTATTCTTCTTCTAACAGTATTGATATGAGCAGTATAGCTTTTACATCTTTGTCATCTTTTTCAAGAACC
Organism: Diabrotica virgifera virgifera; assembly: GCF_917563875.1. Lineage (NCBI taxonomy): Eukaryota > Metazoa > Arthropoda > Insecta > Coleoptera > Chrysomelidae > Diabrotica > Diabrotica virgifera. Next base: position 26,561,220 of record NC_065452.1, read on the forward strand.
TTTGTTCAAATGAACCATTGAACAAATGATGATATTGACGGTTTTATTAAATTATCTCCTAATAATAATAATAATAGGATTTATTTAGCTTTTTAGCTATTACATTACAAATAAACATTTACATATATTTAAATAACTATAACTTAAAAACGAAAAATCAACTAATTCTTAAAATACAATTTTTTTAACCTACTTTTGAAGACTTTAACATTTGGTGAATCTTTTATGCTAGATGGTAGACTGTTATATATTCTTAGTCCTTCAACAAAAAGAGTTTTTTCCATGGCACTTGTATTGAACCTTTCAATATGATAATTATCAAATCTTAAATTATACTGACCTAACAAAAGTGATCTTTTAATGACATAATTATTGAAGTATTGAGGAGCTTGCTTGTTAATAATTTTAAATATTAACACCAAACATGACTCAGTAATAAGCTGATTAACATCTAAAAAATTTAATGTTTCCAGCATAAAGTTTATAGAGGTATACTTGCTACATCCAAGGACAATTCTCATAGCTTTATTTTGAAGCAACTGCAAACGATATACCTGTTCATTTGAATATGAAATAAACAGTGACATACAATAATTAAAATGCGGAAATATTATTGTATTATACACAAACTTCCTAGACCATCGGGAAAGCCCTTTAGATATTCTAGAGAAGTAATCGATTTTTTTACCAATTTTTTTACACAGAAAATTTATATGTTTGGTAAAATTTAACTGTGGATCAAATAAAATTCCAAGATATTTAATTTCATCTACATAGCTTATTATATCTTCACCTATTTCAATACTAAAATTTCCTTGATTAAATTTATCTTAGTACCCAAAATCATACACTTAGTTTTTTGAGCATTTAGTTTCAATTTATTTGCCATCAACCAATTATTAAGAATATCTAATTCATCATTTATTGTTTGAACTAAATTATTAAAATCTTGTCCAGAGACAGAAATTAATGAATTTTTAAGATAGAGATGTAGATCATTTATATATAAAACAAATAATAATGGTCCAAGAACGCTTCCTTGGGGAACTCCATATATAGTACCTATTTCGTCTGAAATATTATTATTTACTTTAGTTTTTTGACATCTACCATTTAGATAATTTTCTAGCCATTTGAACACAACTCCAGTTATTCCATAATTTTTGCATTTCGTTAATAACATCTGCCTGTCTATTGTTTCAAAAGCCCTTTTTAAATCTACAAAGACACTAATTACTATTTTACCGTCATCTATATCTTTCTTCCATGTGTTACATACTAACTGGCATGCAGTTTCAGTAGAGTGCCTACATCTAAAACCAGATTGATTTACAAACAGCAAATTATATTCATTTAAATAGTTAAATAAGTGATCATAAACTAATAATTCAATGATTTTTTCGATTAACGGAAGTAAATTAATCGGCCTAAAATCTTCAAACGCCTGTGGTTTACTTATTTTTGGTACAGGTATTATGGTACTACATTTTAATACTGACGGCAGAACTCCTGCTTGCAGGCAGGTATTAACTATGTTTAACAATGGGTAACCAACCACTGAAAATATCCCTTTCAACATTGACACTGTCAGAATATCATCACCAGTTGCTTTATTTTTTAAACTACTTACCACTTTATGCAATTTACCAAGTGAAATGATGGGAAAAGGATCAATCTTAGAAACAATATCAAACTGTATTTCAGAAAAATTTGAGGATCTAGGAATATTTTGAGCAATCCCCTCAATACTATCAAAGTAAAACTTATTTAAGTCTTTAGTAACATTTAACCTACTATCTAACATGCTAAAATTCGATGTATTATTACTACTATTTACAATTTCTTTTAAAGTACTCCACATTCTTTTACTGTCATAGCGACATTGATCAATTTTCTGCTAGTAAAATATTTTTTCCTTTCTTCTAATTAAAGTAATAACTTCATTCCTCTTCCGTTTGTACCTTTGAAAATCTAATGGATTATTCGTATACCGAAATGTTGAAAAACAGATGTCTCTTTCTCTTTGTAAATTTCGTACTTCTTCATCAATCCAAAATCTACTACGGAATTTATGTTGGGTTGGTGCTATCTTATCCAAACTACTTCTGATATTATTTAAAAAGTATTCATACAAAACGTCAACATTGGTAGACGAATAATTCCAATCTTTTCCAATTAAATCAATGTTAATTGCCTCAATTTTCTCAGGCGTAATATATCTTGAAGATACCATTTTTAAATTCTTTTTTGCACAAATATTAATGGACGTACCAATAATGTCGTGATCAGTAAATTTCGGAAAAGTTCGGTCAGTTTCTTGAAGTTTGCAATTTGTGATAATTAGATCTATTAGAGTTCTGGAGTTCTCCTATAGTTAGATTTTTTCCTGTTTTAGCGATGAATGAAGAAATTTGACAACTAGCCTTAAGCACACGATTATTAGTTAAAGTATGAGCAGTAAGTAGAGACTTTAATGTTCTTCACCAAAATCTAGCATTGTATTTAAATGGCCCGGGCGAAAGGGTTAAACTCGTGTCGAGTCCATATTCTAATTGCCCCTCTGTGAGGCGTGGGCCCCACGTTGGGAAACACTGCTCTATTTTCTTTTTATATTAATTTCCTACATCTCTTAACTAAAACCAAGGTTAAAAATTTAGCCTGTTATACAGCAACTGTTTTTTTTTGATAGGGAGGTCAAAAATTAATCAAACACCAGTAACAGATTTAAGACAACAATATTGTTGTTCCTATATTATTCTCGTTGTCCATATAAAGAAACTTTGAAAGGAAATTAACATCTTACAGAAAATCTAACATACCTGTTGCCATTTATTTTTCCTTAGAGGTTCACTTATCATTAAAATGAGCTTGGTGATCATCTGCAGACAACCTTCAAAATAAACTTCCGCATTTTCATAATTTCCTAACATAGACATTTCCCGGGCCAGCCTTATATTATCACATATTTCCTTAATTGTTACTGCCATTCTAAGAATTTTGGAACCTTCAGCTCTATATTTAATTTCGGACACAACTCTGTAATGTCACAGAATAAGAGTATTAGTGTATCATAACATACTTATATATTTATAAACAATAATAAAATGAATAAAGTGTGTAACAAGAGTATTCTATAATAATACACTTACTAAATATTTTTATTATATTATAAATAAATAATTTGTTAGAGTGACAGTGACAGATTACAGATTGTTTGTCACTGTCACAGTGTCATCAGTGTTGCCAACCGTCGAGTCGAGTAAGCTCTTTCCAGTGATGTGGGGCTCTTTCCCACAACTTACCTCACCAAAAATTCCCACTTTACTTTTGACTGACATAGGCAACACATTCAACAGTAAAACATTAATATTTTTTGTAGTTCGAATGTTATATTTCTCATTTCAAAAATACATTATAATATAAGTGCAACATTCAACATTACATGAAATATATTGCTTTGCTTATGGCTATTTGTGAAATCTTCCAAGAAAAGTGTTTAGTCAAAAGACCAATTTTTGTTTGAAGTTTAAATGAAATAGTTTGATGCCATATTGTGTATGAAATAAATGATTTGAATAAAATTATATATGATGTTTGTTATTTAAATACATTTTTATATGAATACAACATCTTTATTTGTTCTGGGTAAATTATTGATTTATTTTTGTCCTTTCTGGTTGTTACAAAAAATATAAACGGCAACACTGATGTACGCCAACTTGACAGTTTCAGCTGACACGACGATACGAGCTGTCACCTAGTGTCAGTGGTGTGCGGTGGTGACACCATCGTATACCTGGATGTTTGAAAGTGTGAATAAATATTGGAAAAGTTTGAATTTTGTATGAAATTGGAAAAAATGGCTACTATAGGACGAACGATAACTCCAGCTGGTACAGATGGATCCGATTTTGAACATAGACAAAGGGTGGCAACCCATTATCAAGCAAGGTAAACTTTATAACCTTACCTATCAGAATAGTTTTGCCAACAGTCTTGAGAATATGCCAAGATCTTAGAGGTAATTGAAAAATGCTAACTGTTATTTTTTTAGCGCATTGAATAAGTCAAGACTGAAATACTGTATTTTTTTTCATTACCTGCTGTTCTTTGTTATGCTTGCTAAATTGTCTGCTGATATTCTAGACAGATTAGATATATTTATCCTAGAAATAGAAGAGTTGGATATTCCTAAGGTAAGATTTCTGTTTATTTTGATTCTAGCATATTAATCTTTTCATGCAAAACTGTTAAAATATTGTTAAAGGCAATTTTACATACCCAAATTGATAGTAAACGAACTTTGCAGTCATGAGCTGCAAAAACATATGATATTCCTAAGGATTATGGACTTAGAGACAGGTTTGGCAAAGTCTTTTTGTCTCCTCATATAGGTATACCATCTAATTAAAAGACTTAAATCATCATAGGAGATTTTTTTGTGTGGTTTACTTGACATTCTCTCTTGTTTCATGGTGTTTCGACAATATGTTTTGATTGTTTTGAGAAAAGAGAAATCCCGTTCATTTAAAGCAGAAGTTGGTGGTAATAAGAGAATTGATGATCAGTTTGTTGTTTTTATTTTTTTTATTTATTTATTTACGAGAAAACCTCATTAACAAATTACAATTAACAAAATAAATAACAATTTGTAAACAGATTGAAAATAAACTTAATTCTAAATTAAAAATTTAAAATAAATTATTTCCATTATACATTATCATATCGACGCTGTCAAGCCAAAACGGCATAAACGACATTAACTTGATTTTTCAGGAAACACAAAAACTGATTATTTTTATTTTTACCAATTCTGCTTATCTGCACAGTGATTCAAAAAAAATTGGTGATTTTTTTTCAAATTTTAATATATTGTGAACATTAATGTGGCTGAAAATACTGTCTGAAATAAATTAAAAACTATAAAATGGCACTTATGTCCAATCAAGATATAACATTGGTGAATATGCCAAACTTACCTCTGGCGTTTGTGTCGATCCCATCGTTGTAAGGTTAGTCAATATGGCGCTTAAAAGGGATATATGCCATTAATGAAAAAAGAAACGAAAATCAAAAATTGTCGTTTATGCCAACAAGAAAAATGATGAAATTACGAAGATTTTTGATAGGGTTTATTTTTTATTAATCAAAAATACATTCTAAGTTAAAAACAAAACCTTAAATTCTTTAAACATGTTTTGGTGCTAGGATGAAATACTTAAAAGTAAATATGAAATACTTAAAAGTGGATATCTAATAATAAGTAGTGGATTCTAATTCATAATCACTGTCAATATTTGGTTCAACATCCGTATTGATTTGATTGCTTGTATTTTCCTTATTTTGATCACTACTTATACCGGCATCCAAACCATTATCTGCTGCTAAGTTGAAGCATGATGTGAGATCGTGACTAAATATTTCTTCTTCTACTGCAACGTCTGGTGGTTCCTCAAAGATGATAATGTCATTGCTAAAAGCTTCTGCAATGTTGGCATTATAAATGTCATAAACCTCTAAGGGAAATATAGGGGGATTATTGTCAGTCAGTATATCATTTTGTACTGATTCGGTATATGTTTTATTTTCATTTAGTAAGGCCATTATTTTTTTACTTCTGCTATTCATGTGCAACAAAAAAAATGGCATAAACGCCAAAAATCGATCGCCATTTTTAGCTATATAAAATTGATTTGAACTCTATGCTGTAATACAAAATGAATAGTTTTTAAAGAAATTCAGTGTGTTTACGCTTCAAAAATCAATACAAATTGAAAATATTGCAAAGGTAGATAATACCATGTTACTTATCCATAAAAATTGTAAAAATACATACCTTTACTATTATTACTGGACTGAAATGTACACAATGATAATCTTACGGGCACTGGCGATTATGTCAATCAGTGTTCATGTCAGTGTTCACGTGCGTGACTAGACTGGCGTTTATAAAAATTTTAAACATATATTACACCTATTTCACTTTTTCTGCGGTTATTCCGCGTTGACTGTCTGGTGCGGAAATTAAAATCCTATTTTTTAGTGCAGCTAACTAAAAAGTGGTCATTTTGGCGTTTATGCCGTTTTGGCTTGGCAGCGTCGATATACACCCTTAAATAGAGACTAGGTTACATCACGTCATATTGCAATCTAAAAATTTATGCTCCTTAACTGACTTTTAAAATAATATAAACTAATACCAAAGACCTCTAGATGATACTGATTTATAATTCTTGCATATCTATCTAAAGGAGAGTAGTAACCATAGTTTGTTCGGTGAAATGGTACAAAAAATGAGATAGAACGATTTCTCCTATTTCTTGAGGGAATCCCAATGTGTAATTGATTCAGTAGATCTGTACAATATATTGTACAATTTACTAATTTGTACAGAAATATTAATCCAGCACAAATCCTGCTGTTTTAATGAATTGCAGTACTTACTATATAAAATTACACATATTTTGTAACTTATCCAACTTTCTGAAAATATTTGGGTCAGTGTAATTTTTAAGTAATTTGTAATAATAAATATCTTGAAAATTCTTTGGCGAAGGTAACTTTTAAATTTAGAATCATCAAAGAGATCAAAAATGTGCAAATCTTCAAAATTCGAAAAACGAGTATTTATTTGCATAATACATAGTAGGCATCCAAAATTTTAAAATATACTCGTTTTTCGACATATGTATCATGCCTGTGTCTTTTTGGGGTGGTTCGGAAATATCAAGCGACCCAAAAAACGTCACTGCGTATATATTGCAAACTACTATCATTACGAAAATCTTTGAGATATTGCACCAGTTTTCTTATTCTATCTTTGGAATAAATAATGTCAATTGACTGATGTTGAACAACAATGAATATCAAATCGGTTTGGGCAAACACGTTCTTAAAAATATTTAAAAGAATATTAAAAGAGTAATCATTTAATAAAGTTCTCAAACCGATTGCTTCACGGATCAAGATATCACATCACAACTTTCAAAATCGTTGCCTTCGATAATAAATTAAAAAAACTTCCAAAAGCCGTTCACGAAAATCTGCTACTGTGGAAACTAACCGAGGTTTAAAATTTCATCGCGTCTGAAAAACTGTATTTTTTTCGAAACAAATTGTTCTAAAACAGTTGTCCGTTTTGGGCGAGCTAAACTGGCAAAAGAAGACGATATTCTTTAATTTTTTACACGTATCTATCCTGCAAAACTAAATTCATTCTATTCCCATGACAGTGAGTAAATAAAGCTTGTGGTACAATAGTTTTAACTTTTGCCTGGAGACACCAGACATCACGGCAGCGCCGTCATAAGTTTGCCCTACCAATTTATTTTTGATATCAAAAAATTTTAATCTGTTCTTTAAAACACCAAAAACATATTCTGCCTTATTGCTTTTACTCACGTCTGTAAAACCTAAAAACCTCTCATAAATATTACCACGTAACACAACAGTTGATAATTATTGTAAATGACATTTCAGAAGTTTCATCTACTTCTAGCGAAAAGCAAATGGTTTTCTGAATCTCAGATCCAATATCGTTATTCAAAATGTAACTAATTAGTTCATTCTGTACTGTTTTAGACATGCCCCTAAATATCTTAGAATCATAATGTAAATTAGAAAATCCAAATCGTATTTCCTAAACAATTTTATTAGTTATCTATAATTATATGATATAACGATTATAAGATATTATATATATCCATAAATAAATGATAATTCCTAACAACTTAAAAAATTACAATATCAATTAAACGACGTAAAACGGCGTGATTATTTTTTACAATTTCTGCCGATGCTTCCAGATGAAACCGTCAGATTTAAATGTGCCGTTACCTGCCGCTTAATGCCTAAGGAGAAATGTATGTTTGGTTGCTCATCAACTTGTATTTTTCGTTGAGTTTTATGTGTAAATCGTCAAGCTACTGATGAGCTGGTGTCGGCTAGCCGAACAGTCAGATGAATGGCTCGGATCATTCATTTTTTGAAAAGTCTAGAAAAACAATCACTAACGCTCGGATTGGTCGAATCCTTTTAAAAACCATGAATAAAATTTAGTCTGTATTATCTGACATTTTTTTTATTTCATAGATAAAAAAAATGACATAAACTCTGATTAAATTGAATACATATTAAAAAAATCTATAATATTTATAACCACCTGACCGGCCGCCACTGGCACACTATACAACAACATGCATTAAAAACTCACAACAGTTCCTGCAAAAAATAGCAGACATTACAATTACAACAATATGATATGATAATTCGAGTATCAAAAAGCTAATCAAAGCGTACACACCTTAATTAACCTTCCTGTAAATAAATCAAAATATCTTAAGTTAAACAGTGAAACTAATTATAAATTTAGTATCAATTTATAGCAAATTTTTGTGGTATCTCCTGCATTCACAGTGTTTTTAATACAATTGTGTAATAGTTGGTTAATCTGCAATTAACAGAAAATAATTCAGTGTTTTTACCCTTTTTTGTGGTAATTTACAGATCACGAAAAAACTGAACTTGTCCATTATCTGTAGGCAATTGATAAAGCTCATTAGTGTACAGGACCGGCTTTTAAATTTTAATTTAGAAAATGAAGTGTATGGAATTCAAGAAAGATGGTACTGAAGAAGAAATACTTTATTGTGATAGCTGTGACCGCCCAGTTCACAAAGATACTTATTGTTCTGGTCTGTGTTCATCAGAAATTAGGGTTATGGAGTTAAAGAAGAATCATGTTCTGCAGTTTTTGTACCAAGAATGTAAATCTGGAATGAAACTTGTTCCAAAACTATTCAAATTAATTGAAAAACTGCAGAATGAGGTTAATGATATGAAATTGCAGAATTCTAAAAACCAAGAAGAGGATATTGTAAGTGAGGTATTTGAAAGATAAAAGAGAATGAACAACTTAATCATTCATAATCTAGGTGAATCTGTGGATAGAAGAAATGCTGCTTCTGATGATTTGGCTACTGTGACCTCAATTTTCAAGGATATTACTCAAGAGGATATTAAAGTTGTTGTTAGATTTGGTAAGAAAAACAAAAATGGTGCTCGTTCCCTAAAAATTGTATTAACAAATTCTTTTGATGTAATGAATATTTTAAAAAATAAGATTCATGTTGCCAAAGCAAAACAGATATTTATAAATTCTGATCTAACTCCCCAGCAACTCAACAAACTCAATAAAGTTAATGATGACCTCAAAAACGCCAAGAACAAGGTGAGAAAGATTTATTTGTGTTAAAGGTATACCTGAAATTTGCAAAAATGATAATTCCACACAAAAAAAACTAGACACAACGAAACATATAAGCTCACCTCCTTTATTAATTTATTATCAAAATGTTGGTGGATTAAGAACTAAACTAAAGTCTCTGGAAATTGCCATAGCTCAATGTAATTATCATATAATCATTTTGGTGGAAACTTGGTTAACTTGTGATTATAGCGATGCAGAATTAGGACTTATTGGTTATAATGTGTTTTGAAATTATCGCAATCCTGCTTCTACAGGAAAAACTAGGGGTGGAGGTGTGTTGATTGCTGTTAAAAATGACATAAGTGCGCAGAAAGTGATAATCCCTGATAGTGAAGTAGAACAAATTTCTCCTGCATCCGACCTAAATGTATACATGTTACATTGCAGTTCAGTTGAATATGTTATGGAGAAGTGTGGAAACTTGGTACTGTGTGGTGATTATAATTTACCAAATGCTTCCTGGAGTAATGACAACTTTGGATTAAATGTTGAATGTCCTGATGACTCTCCTGCTGTGTATTTGGCCAATTCTTTTGGTTATTTTAACATGTTTCAAATAAACACTTTACCTAACAGTCGTAATGTCTTTCTAGATTTAGTATTTACAAATTTAAACAATGTTGATGTAGTTATTCCACTTGATTCGCTATTTGATAATAGTATCCATCATTCGCCTATAATTGTAGAACTAACTGGTTTTGAAAAGCATTATCAACTGAACTACGAGGAATTTTATTATGATTTTAAAAATGCAAATTATGTCGGATTAAATGATTACTTTGCAAGTATTAATTGGGACTTACTTTTATCAGATGATGTGAATTACAGCTTATAGCAGTATTTTATGATTTTATGTATACAGGTTTTGACTTATTTGTTCCGATCAAAAAATTTAAAACAAGTTCGTTTCCGATTTGGTTTAATGGTAAATTAAGGAAGTTGATATATTTAAAAAAGAAAATACATAAGCAGATTAAATTATTTGGTAGAAGGGATGATTATTTAAGATTTTCTCAGTTGAGAAATGAATGTAAACAAGTCTCCTCTCAATGTTATAGTAACTATTTGAATAATATTGAGAATGGAATTCTATCTAATCCTCGACATTTTTGGAAGTATATCAATAATAAACGTAAAAGTTATAATCTGCCATCTAATATGTTCTACGGTGATAGTACAGGTGATAATGCTCAAGACGTAGTTAATTTATTTAGTAAGTTTTTCTCAACTACATATTTTAATACTAAAGTTAATCAGATCCCAATTTTTAACTATCAGCAGAGTGTAAATGTGAATAATTATAGTATTGAGCATTGAGCTCTCAGACATAATTGATAGTGTTTTAAAGATTCCTTGGAAATTATCGCTTGGACCAGATTATTTGCCAGCTTATGTTCTCAAGCATTGCATTTTTACTCTCGTAAAACCTATCTGCTACTTATTTAATTCCTCATTGAGTACTGGCATCTTTCCTGATTTTTGGAAAACTAGTTATTTAACACCAATTTTTAAGTCTGGTAATAAAAATGATGTTGAAAATTATCGAGCGGTTTGTAACCAATCTGTATTACCCAAACTTTTTGAGTGCCTTGTAAGTAACTTTTTGACATTGAATTGTAAAGATAAAATTGATGTTAGACAACATGGCTTTTCTAAAGGTAAGTCTACATGCACGAACTTAATATTGTATACTAATTTCATTGCTAATTCACTTGAACAGAAGGGTCAGGTTGACGCTATCTACACAGACTTCTCTAAAGCCTTCGATAGAGTTAACCATGATCTGCTTATTGCTAAATTAAAAGGCTATGGATTTGGAGGTAAAATAATTGAGTGGATAGGTAGTTATATATAGTGTTGCCAGGTCCGATTTGTTTTTAATCGGTACATAAGCAAAAACATATCGGGATTTAGGGTTGTAGATCGGGACAAATAAACAACAATAGCCCAGTAAGTGACCGTTTTGGAGTGTAATTTTCAGTCAACTCCTAATTGCATGAAAATCTGGTTTTTGGTTCTACTTACTGTCTACTTCAAAGTTGAACTTGTACCATTGGTTGCTTTTACTTGGGGGGTGGCAGTTACAGTTACCCCTTTTCGGGGTTAAAAAAACGCTTTTAAAGTCCCAAAATGGATCAACTGACTAACTATAAAAAAACTTTTGTTCTATATAATTTTTAATCTAAGTCAATACTTTTCGAGTAATTTTATCGAAATAATTATTCTTAGTGAAAATGTAGCTTTTAAAAAAGCAAAAAAAATTGTATGTTCAGAAAGCCTATAAAACCAGTAAAAGCAAAGTTATAGCTCATCAAAAATACGTTCTTATTCGTCAAATTCCAAATCGAATTTTTCAACTTGAAATAACCAAAAAATTAAGAACTTTTCGAGCAAACACTATTAAAATTTTTTTAAAGTGTTTAAAAAATTTTTCATTTTATTTTATATAAAAGCCTCTAGCATTAAAACGAAGAGAGTTACGCTCAAAATAAAGTTAGACCCTTTTTTTTGGTAAAAAAAAATCGGGAAAATCACCCCTATTTAGCACCGTAAATAAAGTTAATCGTTACCGCTTTACCCTTTACTTTATATTATGTGTATTGTTTATTCGCGGTGTGCAAGTACTTGGAAGGGAAACAAGAAACGACCGTGCGCGAGTCGCGGAGAAATATTGCAACTATCTTAAATAATTCATATTGTCAATTGAAATTGTCAAATTGACGTATATTTCATACCTTCTGTCATTGAAGCAGAAAAATTATATATTGCTCCACAATATTGATAAGATATGCAATTATTATATAAAGGTAAATTTAATTAATTGTATTTTGCTTGCAGTACTGCATTTTAATAACTAATTTTATTTACTTTTACATACAATTGTTTACGTTTGCATAACATAACCCTGCATATTATTTTTTCTTCTTATTATTTTTTTGGACTATGGGCTTGACAATTATCCAGCAACCAGGTGCGGGAGCACGCCAAATAGAATTCTATTTGAGTGACGTCACGTTGCCTAGCAACCGTCGATTCTCCCATTATGTAATTCTATTTTGTGACGTCAGAAAAATAGAATTCTATTTGGCGTGCTCTGGGCCCAGGACTAATATAATTGGCCAATATAATTAAAAGTGCGAATACAAGTACAGAGCGTAGAAATAGAGGTCGCTTTGCCGAACTTGCACGGTCCCAATACGATCTGTAAGTTTTACCGGTTGGGAGTGCTTAGTTTCAAACAGAATTGGTTTTATATTAAAAAAAATTTTCCTAAAATATTGGAAAATAAAAGTATTAGGGATACTAAAAACCTCAAGCAGTAAAAAGTAGGTAGGTTTTTTATAAATCTGATAGATTCATTTTGTTTTTCTGTAAGACAAAAATTGGTTAAAATATGGCTGTCCATATTTTGCATACACTCGTGATTATTGACTCGTTCAGGCCCTTTCAATCATGTAAAAAATACATAAGTAAAGTAAATTGTTTGTAAAGCGGTAACGATTAATTTCATTTGGGGTGCTAAGCAGGGGGAGATTTTCACGATTTTTTTTATCAAAAAAAGGAGTCAACTTGATTTTGGGCAAACTCGCTTAGTTTTGATGCTAGAAACTTGTTTAAAACATAATATCTAAAGCTTTATTAAAAAAAGTTTTAATTGGTTTTTCCCGAAAAGTGCTTTATTTCTTGGTTATTTCACGTTGAAACATTTGATTTGGAATTTGACGAATAACAACGTATTTTTCATGAGCCACAACTTTGCTTTTGCTGGGTCTATAGTCTTTACGATTTCACAATTTTTTTCGTTTTTTTTTATATTATGCTACATTTTTGCTAAGAATATTTTTTTCGATCAAATACTTAATTTTTGAGTTATTTGTGAAAATCGTCTGAAAACGTGATTTTTTTGTCGAAAAATAAACATTTTCAATCGTAAATAACTCGAAAAGTATTAACAAGTTAAAATTCTATCGAACTAAAATTGCTTAGAATTATCAATTTATCCATCTCCGGACTTATTTTAAACGCGCGGTTTTTCACCCCTACTAGGGGTGACTGCCATCCCCCGAGTAAAAGCAACCAACGGCACAAGCCGTCCAAATTTTCATACAATTCTGAGTTGATCCTGAAAAATACACGGTATTATCGCCGTATTTCCCGTTTATTTACTGGACTACAAGGTGTTTCTATAATCTGTATTTAATCTTACATAATAATAATCAGACGAAATTACAAAAAAAATCGTAGATTAAGTAAATTATTTCTTTTTTATTAAAATTATATTTTTCCTTCAATTTTGCCGCTTTTAGGAGTGCCTTGTTTTTATAACATAGTTATAAAATTCACTGTAAGTCCTCCTGAAATTGGTTTTCGTGGGTGAAAATCGGGACATCTAGTGTCCCGATCAGGTACAAATCGGTACGCGTCCCCAGACCCCTTAAAATCGGGACGTCCCGCGCAAATCGGGACACCTGGTAACGCTAGTTATATATCTGGTAGATGTCAGTATGTTAAATATGGAAATTGTTTATCTCCCCGAGTATCTGTACCCTCAGGAGTTTCTCAGGGGTCTCATATTTGGCCTCTCTTATTTAATATATTTGTTAATGATATATCCTCAGTGATTAAAAGTAGTAAATTTCTAATGTTTGCTGATGACCTTAAAATATTTCGAATAGTAAATAACCTAGTTGACGCCTCTTTGTTACAGAATGATATTAAAAGCTTAGCTAGTTGGTGTGAGGTAAACATGCTATACTTAAATATAAAAAAATGTTTTAAAATTACTTTTGGAAGATCAAGAGAGTTTGTAAATTATGATTATTGTATAAAAAATGTACCGTTAGAGGCACGTCATAATATTAAGGATTTAGGTATAAATTGTGATTCTAAATTAACTTTTAAAAAACGAAACTTCAGCTAAAGCTTTAAAAATGTTGGGATTTATTCTAAGAAACTGTAATCAGTTTTCAGTACAAACTTTAAAAATGTTATACTTTAGTTTAGTTCGATCAGTTTTGGAGTATGGTTCTCTCATTTGGTCTCCTTCATATAATAGTGACATCTACAGTATCGAGAGAGTTCAGAATAAATTCTTGAGGGTATGTGCTTACAAGATTGGTTTTATTTTTATTAGACAACAATACACATATGATGATATACTGTCAATACTAAATATCTCACCACTACATCATAGAAGGTGTCAAGCGGATTTATGTTTCCTTTTTAAGATTATAAATGGATATGTTCAAGATCCAGAGTTACTAAGTTTAATAAGTTCTAATGTTAATACTAGAAGAACTCGTAACACTGAGATTTTCAACATTCCATTCCACACTACAAATTATGGTCAAAATGAACCCATTACAAGAATTTTACGAACTGCCAATGAGCACAGCAATAGTTTAGAGTTATTTGGAATATCTAAAGCAACATTTAAGAAATCAGTTGAGAGATTTTGATCACTATTTAATAACTTAAGCTACTATATTGAACTTTGTTTAATTTTAATTTTTATTGTTACATACCCCTCTTTTCTTACTATTTTATTGATGCACACCTTTCTATTTAGTATTTTTATCGCTACGTCGATGTTATTATGTATCATTATATCCAACCTTTATTCGTAGCTATTCTCTTATTAGGTTCTGGGACAATCAAGAGATCTGCTTCTATCTCCAAGGCTTTCGCGTGAATTAAGTCTTAAGTCGTGTGTTACCTTTGCTCTTCCGGCGTTGACTTGTAATATTTTTAGTCTCTTTGTCCCTATCGAAGCCATTTTTAATATCTACCAGTAAGTTATTATGTCACTTAGATGGGTGATGGTGTCTGTTATTATAATTATCCAAGGATAATTTTCTGGACACTATTCGGCGACAGTTGGTCCACCTTCTCACTTGCAGCTTCAGGTGTTCAAGCCTCGCTGAGTGTCATTTGTATTTCGTCGCAGGTTTTCGAAAACTCCATCATAAGAGGGTCTTCGAAAACCTCGACTTCTTCAATAGGTACCTCGACCTGTCGCACTGTAGATACGTCGCAGGCCTGGTCAAACTCGTTTAGAAGTGAGTCACGCGCAGTTTCTGTATTTTGCGAGGGTTTCAGAGTATGCGATTCCTCGGCGAGGGCTATATCTTTTTTCTCAGGTTCAACTGAAGGAGAAGCAAAGGGATTAGGTAACTATGCCCTTGTTGTTCGCTCTTTCTTGCCCTTTTTAGGGCGGTTTTGAATTCTGGACAGTCCATGCTACCCGTCCTGTGCTGTGAGTTACATAGAACACACCATTCGACATCATTGCACTCCTTTATATTGTACCCGGTTTTTCCACACCGGTAACACGTGCCGCTTCGGTCTGGTCCTTTACAAACATTTGTGCTGTGGGTGTATCCCCAACACTTGCTACACCTAATTACCTTGAGTCTTTTTTCTATTTGACATCTTACGATGCCAACTCTAAGGTAACCTTTGTCTGCCATAACGTTTGCCACTGGTACCGGTACTACTACCGTCGTGGCCTGGGTCTGTCCCTTAAGGGGGCGGAGGTCTCCTATCTTGTAAAATTCCTCTCACTTACCGAATTGTTCCTCAAAAGCATTCTTTATTTCATCTGTGGTAGCATCAAGTGCCATCCACGGATGTGCAGGGTTACTGTTTTGTTTTCGTCACCAAGCTGGACAGCCCTCATTCCTCCATCCTGGGCCCCTATAGCAGTCTTGATCTTTTGCAAGGCTGCTCTATCTTTGTCCAGTGTAATTAGAAGTTTGCCGTCCTTGGTACTCCTAAGAGAGCGGACTACATCGGAGGCATCCGTACTTCTCACAGCTGTCTTAACAGATTTTAATATGTCTTTATAATCACCATCTTTTTTGGTGGCTATCATACCGTAGGTTGGTCTTTCTCTTTTTTGGGCCGTTGTATGGATCAAAACGTCTATGTTTGTGTCACGGAAAATGATCTCACACATCTTTCTAAGCTCTCACAGATAGGCTGCTTACACGGTGCAAAGCAACCTTCTCCATTGTTTCCGGGTGATCTTCTTTCACCCTACAGATCTTCTCCCATAGTTCCACATTCTGTCCGCTAATTTTAGTCTTAATGATTCGGTTTGTCACAGTTGTGCCTTTACTGATTAGCCTAACCCTTCGCTCCAGTACTTCGTATTGGTCATTTAGTTCGGTTAATTCAGGGTATCTATCTCTGTAGAGACGTTGGACACTGAAATTCATTGCCTCATCATTCGGCTCCACAAAGACCACCTTTGTCACTTCACTCGATGTTTTTACCGGGTCTCCGATTATCACCTTAGTACCTACGCTTAAATAATTTTTCGTCCCACTCCTGGGATGCGATCTTCTCCCAGTCACCAACAGTCTTTACTCGGTCAATATTTGTAATGAACTGTTTTGGGCCCCCATGCCACGCGTCTGTTTGCGTTTCTCCATTGTCATCTTTTCTACTGGCTCGTATCGGTGTTTACTTAGCCAGTTGACAACGAGGTACTTTTTAAAGGTAGTACTTGTTTTCTTCAGCTGAATTGCCACTTCTTTAATACCTTTATGAGTATTTGGTACATCGTTTATGAGCTTGTTTAACTCACTCACAAGCTTTTCATACCTATTTAGTCCTTCCATAATAGTGAAATACTCACAACTTTCTTTCCTTTTATATATGGTCTGGTCTCCATCTTGTTAAACTTTGTTAACAGGTACCAGGCTTGAAAGAGAGTTTATCCTATTCCTCCGTCTACTTATGTCTGGTATCTCGGTTGGGAGAGAGTCCACTCTCTTCCTGCCGCCACTACTTATGTCTGATTGACTCGGATTTTGTACACCGTCCGAGTCACCGTTTATATTTATGACTTGAATGTTATTCCTTTCCATTTAAGTTCCACGAGTAGCTAGGGAATATTCGTACACTACTGCAGAGCCCCGCATGCAGCAGTAAGGCCATATACAATGGGGTTTCGCCCGGTTCCCCAAGGGCTCCGTTTGTGACCATCTAACGCTAGGCCATTCGCCACTTTGGCACGGATCGCTGAACACCGTGTGGTTGCGGATTTTTTATCGAGGTTTACTCCTCTAGGCTTTTTATCACGGTTGCCTCCGGACGCAGTAGCAGTCTGTATTCACAGGCTGCTTGGAATTTCCGCGTAACTGCTGCCTTCCCTGTTACGCGGAATTTGGAAAGAATGTGCGGTGGGAAAGGTACTTAGATGGGGGTAAGACATGGCAGCTACTCACGGTGGGTATGTCAAGAATGTCCTCGAAAAAAAGAGGTTTGTGATCGGAGCCCAACGGAGGGGCCCCCCGCCCAATGCGTAGGGCCCCTCCGCCGGCCACCGGTCAGAAACTCCGGGGTGGGTGAGGTTGAATTTGGGGGTTGGGGTAGCCGCAAGGAAGTTGGGAGGTGATATACAGCTGCTGAAGGCGAAGGCGTCGCAACTACTCGCCTTCCACGGGCCGAGAATAAAAAAATATAAATTTACATATTTACAGTTCAAATGTTTTCAGTTTCAAAAACATATATATGTACAAAACAGGGGATAAATATATCTTCTGGACTAGAATTGAACAAAAGCAGTAAGCTTCAAGAATGACATAGGATGTTGTGTAAATCAAAATGTTGATAACTTTACAAAGTGCCAATGGTTAGAACGACCTTGGTAGCCATCAAATTCGTATCAATTTCTATGCTCTGTACACACAAAGAATACAAAATAAATGAAGTGTTACTTGGGTCACCAGTATTTAGAACAAAGGAGTTGATTGGTACTTTCGCACTATGGTCATAATAAAGGAGATGACAGCCCAAAGCCTCGTCACGAAACGTTTAACATCTTTCGCCAAAGTAATGGGCAACGATGGAGCGATACAACCCATGAAAAAACATCAATCAGACCACATTGAGTGCCTTCAGGTTGAGCTAGATTTTCTACAAAGTTATCGCATCCCGCAAAAGTCAGTCATTAACCAGATAGACTCTCAGAAGTCTAAACAGACACAAGAAAATAGAGAAAGATTACGACTAACAGTAGAGTCTATCTATAGCCTTCTGCTTCTGGACAAAGATGCTGGATCTAGTAATAAGGGGAATTGTGAAGGTTTAAAATCACATCAGGAGATAAGATTCTTATCCACAGTATCTTTCCGAGCAACGTACATTAGTATCACCAGTCAAAATTGATTAATAACATGTTGAAGCGAAGAAATAATTGAACAAATAATGAATCAGGTTCAAAGTGCACATTATTACTGTGTCATATTTGACGAAACGACCGACGTATCTTACGTGAAACAGCTTTCTCTAAATTTCAGATACATATACAATAACAACATTCGTAAAGATTGGTCAAGTTCATTGACGCTTGTGAGAACATAAAAATAATTAGTGAAAATCAAGAAAGAGGGGAAGAACAAGCCCTGACAGGAGAAGCATTGGGAAAAATAGTATTAAACTTGTTAAAATAACTGCACTTGGATCTGAAGAAATGTGTAGGAATTGGTACTGACTTTAATAATACTTAATTAACAATAAGTTTTGAATGACTTTATATCAATTAAAAGTGTGTGAAAAGTGCCTTAAAACTCACCATTGTAACCCTAAATTTTTAAAAATTACCCCCAGCCCCCGGTACCCCCTCACCCTAAAAAAAAAGTTTATGGCCCCTCCCGAAAATCGGTCCTGGATCCGCCCTTGGACCTAGATCTATTAAAATAATTTTGGATTCTGATGCTGATGTTACTAATATTTTAAAAAATAAGCATAAACTTCATTCCACTATTCATAACAAAGTGCAGGTAAGATCTGATTTGACTATTCAACAACGTTCACAGCTTTCCATTCTAAGATCCGAGTTAACTGATAGACTTAATAGGGGGGAAGTTGACATTACTATCAAATATGTTAAAGGGGTGCCTAAAATTGTGAATTCAAAAAACTAGTGTACAAGAATAATGTTATTAACGATCTTAAGTTTTATTATCAGAATGTTGGTGGGATACGAACTAGATTAATCGAATTAAAACATAACATTCTTCTCAGTGACTACGACGTTATAATTCTCGTTGAGACTTGGTTAAGTTCTGATTTTAGTGAAGCCGAATTGAACTGGTGTAATTACTGTATCTGTCGATCCGACAGAAACTCGAACACGAGTTTAAAGTCTAGAGGAGGTGGCATCCTAATAGCACCCTAATAGTAAAAGCCCTTAACACAATTGAACATGTTTTCGTCCTAATCGGTCATGGCTCCTTTAAAAATCCCTTTTTAATTGGTGCAACTTATTTTCCTACATGTACTTCGGCTGATATATTTATATTCTGAACATGCCCAATGTGTGACTGATATCGCTGCACTCCATCCGGATGCAAAACTTCTTTTGTTTGGTGATTATAATATTCCATCAGCCTCATGGAGCACCATTGATGACAAAGTGTTAAATGTGAATTGTCCAACTGACTACCCAGCTGTTACTCTTTGTGAAATGTATGCATTTTTGGATTTGATTCAGGTTAACACTATTCCTAACGATCAGAATCTATATTTAGATTTATGTTTTACTGATTGTCCTTTGAGAGAGCATTTGAAAGAGCAAATGATCTACTGCTGCCAAATAATTATCATCATGTGGCTATTGAGGGTAGGCTATCTTTTTTGAACAATATTAAGCCTCTGTGTTATGCAGAATACTACTTTGATTTTAAGAACGCAGGTTATACGGCTCTAAATAATTACCTATCCCCTATAGATTGGAATGTTATACTAAACAGCAATGACATCAATAGCTCGGTGCATAATTTTTATCAAGTACTTACTGAATACTGCAATTTATTTGTTTGTTCCGTTAAAACGTAGACAGATATCTACATATCCAGTATGGTTTACAGGTGAATTAAAACAACTCACATGGCAGAAAAAGAGAGCACACTTAAAATATAAACAAACTTCTAGTTACAGCGACTATCTAGAATTCTCTAATTTAAGACAAAGGACCCCGCAGAAACCTTATGGGAAATGGCTCTCTGTCAAATGCTCTGAAACTTTAGCTCCAAAAAATCATGGTTTTAAGATATAAGCCTCTGAAGTTATAGGTACAGTGAGGACGTTTGAGTTGGAATAAATTCATTTTCTCGAGAATGGGCAACTCTGGAGATAAATTACAAATCAGGTCGATTTTTATTTTTAAATTATAATTTTTTGGCATATACTTTGGTCTACTTAAGTTGGAAACATATGGGAAACTTTTTTGTTATTCAGTTTACGAAAAAAAGTTATTCTTTATAAAAAGTTCTGCATGCTCTAAAACCTAAGATTCAATCATCAGATATCAAATTTTGTCAATATTATACGAGGTATGTCAAAAAATATGAACTTCGTTCAAGAGTAAAGTACCTTTATTTCTCTCAATATCGAAAATTCTTATTATGAAAAGTTGTTTGGAAATAAAAACTAAGATCAAATATGCAATTATATGCTTCTAATTGGAAAAAGATATTTTCCAAATTTTTCTCAAATTTATTGATACTAACTTCGTTTTTATTTATTACACATACGATAACTCTTTTATTATTACTTTTACGGAAAAAAAGGTATTCTTTATAAAAAGCTCTGTATGTCCTAAGACCGAAGATGCAACCATCAGATATCACATTTTATTAATTTTATACGAGGTATGTCAAAAAATATGAATTTCACTCAAGAGTAAAGTACCTTTATTTTTCACAATATTGAAAACGGTTATTAAAAAAGTTGTTTAGAATTAAAAACTATGTTTCAATATGCAATTACATCCTTCTAATTGAAATATTGTGAAATATAAAGGTACTATAATCTTGAGCAAATTTCATATTTTTTGACACACCTCGTATAAAATTAATAAAAGTTGATATATCATGGTTGTGTCTTAGGTTTTAGACCATGCAAAGCTTTTTATGAAGAATAACTTTTTTTCGTAAAATGAATAATAAACGAGTTATCATATTTGTAATAATTAAAAACAATGTTGGGTATCCATAAATTTGAGAAAATTTTTTTTTTCAATTAGAAGCATGTAATTGCATATTTGAGCTTAGTTTTTAATTCCAAACAACTTTTTATCATAAGAATTTTCGATATTGAGAGAAATAAAGGTACTTTACCCTTGACCGAAATTCATATTTTTTGACATACCTCGTATAATATTGAGAAAATTTGATATTTGATTATTTAATCTTAGGTTTTGGGGCATGCAGAACTTTTTATAAAGAATAACTTTTTTTCGTAAAATTAATAATAAAAAAGTTTCCCATGTTTCCAACTTAAGTAGACACGCTGTATATCATACTAGTGACGTCATCCATCTGGGGGCGTGATGACGCAATTGAATTTTTAAAATAAGAATAGGGGTCGTGTGATAGCTCGTTTCAAAGGTTATTAAATTCTCTATTCAATAATATAAACATTAATATTATTTATACAAGGTGCCCAAAAAAATTTTTTTAATTAAATTAATTGAGATAAAAAGAAGAATGTATATTAATTTATTTAAATCGAAATACATTTTACTGTTGTCCGAAATCAGAAAAAAATGTTTATTGGATAAATAGATATTGTTTTTCGCTTAAATTCAATATTAAAGCTGCCATCCATCTGCCTTTTAGCAGTTTAAACATTTAATTTAAGCGAAAGGGGTCGTGTGATAGCTCATTTGAAAGGTTATTTAATTCTCTATTCACTAAGATAGACAGTAACATAATTATTTATACAGGGTGCCCAAATTTTTTTTTGAATTAAATTAATTGAGACAAAAAGAAGAATGTATATAATTTATTTAATTCGAAATACATTTTACTGCTGCCAGAAAACAGAAAAAATGTTAATTTGAAAAATAAACATTGCTTTTCGCTTAAATTAAATGTTCAAACTGCTAAGAGGCAGGTGGGTGGCAGCTTTAATATTGAATTTTAGCGAAAAACAATATTTATTTATCAAATAAACATTTTTTCCTGTGTACGGACAACAGTAAAATGTATTTCGAATTAAATAAATTATATATATATTCTTCTTTTTATCTCAATTAATTTAATTAAAAAAAAATTTGGGCACCCTGTATAAATAATTATGTTAATGTTTATATTATTGATTAGAAAATTGAATAACCTTTCAAATGAGCTATCACACGACCCCTATTCTTATTTAAAAAAAAATCATCGATTGCGCCATCGCGCCCAGATGGATGACGTCACTAGTATGATATATATTCCAAAAAATTATAATTTAAAAATAAAAATCGACCTGATTTGTAATTTATCTCCAGAGTCGCCCATTCTCGAGAAAATGAATTTATTCCAACTCAAACGTCCTCACTGTACCTATAACTTCAGAGGCTTATATCTTAAAAACATGATTTTTTGGAGCTATGCGCCCATTGAGTCTTTTGTTCTACACATCAAGGACTACCAGAACCCAAAGTTTCAGAGCATTTGACAGAGAGCCATTTCCCATGAGGTTTCTGCGGGGTCCTTTGCAAAACTATTTCTCAAACCTGCTACATGAATTATATTAATAACATCAACTCATCTGTATTAAATAATCCGCAACAATTTTGGTCTTACTTTGATTCAGTTAACAAAAATATTGGTATACAGAGCCGGATTTAAGGCAGTGGGGCCCCTGGGCAGAATTGGTGTGGGGGCCCCTGGGCAGAATTGGTGGGGGACCCTACCTCCTACCATTAAAAAATTGTTGTTATAACTATGGTATACAGCCAAGTATAGAGTTTTCCCTTTTAAAAATAAAAAAAAAATGTTGATCTACATTTATAAATATATTTATAAATAATAAAAAATACAAGAGGTGTAACTTGTTACCGTAAAATATTAAAAATAAATATTGTAAAATGTATGGTTAAAGTCTGGGTATTTTTAAGATTTTTGAATTGAAAATTCCTTAATTATGTCTGACATATCTATTTAGTTCCTTTAAGGCATCGTGTTTAATGCTCATTATAGAGAGATGAAACGCTCTTGGCCCATCATAGACCGAAGGCGATTTTTAATTACCTAACTTTAGTTTTGAGAATGATCACTCTCCACTGCAGTTAGAGACAGCAAGGCTGTACTTGCTCTCTAGAATTCATACATACACCATGTTTTTCACTTATTCATAAGCTACACTTATATTTTTGATAAGAATGTTTTTTCGATAAAATACTTACTTTTTTAGTCATTTGCAAAAAACCGTCTAAAAACGTGTTTTTTTTTTGTTGAAAAATGAACATATTTACTCGCAAATTTACTGCAAATAACTGAAATAATAACAGACTTCTTCAAAGAAAACTTAAAAAAACAAAGATCCACTATATGATGGAATTATACTGCATCAAACGGATACCAGAGAAACAACCCCCTTACGCAGCATACAACCAACCCGACGTCATAACATCCATAAAGATCAGACGTCTGCACTGGATGGACCATGTTGCGCGGATGTTGAAGACTGAAACACCAAAACACATAATGAGGCAAACACCAGTAGGGAGAAGGTCAAAGGGAAGACCCAAACTTAGATACATGGAACAAGTGGAACAAGATCTGAAAACACTTAAGATTACCAACTGAAAAAACAAAGCAAGGAACAAAACAGAATGGCAGAAAATCCTAGAACAAGCCAGGACCGAAAATGATTGTCGAGCTACTGATGATGATGAATAACTAAAATAATAACACTACATAAGTATTAACTTAGTGAAAAAATGCTATAGACCAAAAGTTGCTTAGAATTCGTCAGTTTATCCATTTCCGGACTTGAACTTTGAACTTATTTTTTCACCCCCGAGTAGGGGTGAAACTCACCTCCAGGGCAAAAGCACAAATCGGCAAAATTCACTTTTCTTCTTTGACATGTTATTATTTATGTGTATGCCAAATTTCATGTCAATTCAAGCGGTTTTTTAAAATCTTCAGAAAAAACCGTGAGTCAATGGACTATTATAGGTACCAGTAACAATGAGAGCACACAACACAATTTTATTTAATACGCACCTTTTGAATGATTTTAGAAATTAGAATTTAAGCTTATATCCCAATTATTTAACAGTTAACAATCCAATGTACAACTTAAATATTTTCCGGCCTGGCCTGACCATATTTGTATGAGTAGCATGACTTTATTTAAATTTTTATATTTTAAAAGTCGCCAACCCTCCAAATACTAGATAGGAAACTTCTATCACAAAAATAAAGTAAAAACTTACCTTTCTCAACAGGGTTAAGAGTACGAAATAATACAAACAGGTGAGTGGTGAGTAATAATATTGCTGTTTTACTAGATTATCGTAAATAGTATTACAGCTGACAATTATTATTCTTTCTGCAAGAAGCACAAAGTCACAAAACAAATGAGTGGTTTAGTGCCAGATTTTCAGATTTGCTTATGCCACAATTTTTGTCAACGGGATAATTTAAGGTCAAACTCATAACCAAATTATGACTCAACAAAAAAGACTGAATTCCACTTGATTATGTTCTGAGTATTTTGCAATCCATGCAAAAAGAGTATTTAAAAAATATGTATGATGTAGAATATGATTTAGAAACAAATAAATTATTGTAGGCGTAGGAGGCAAGTTTGGCTCAAATTTAAGTTCAAACTTTGTAAATGTGGAGTAAGCAATGTTTTGATCAATGTTATACTCAGTGGCGTAGTGCCAACTCAATATAACGATAAATAAGAAATTATTTTTGATATACATAATTATGTTTGCATAAAACAAAAATTATTTTATGTGAATAATGTGCTGACTTTTTTATGTTTGGGATTTTGTGGGGGCCCCCGGAATGGGGGGCCCCGGGCAGCTGCCCAGCCTGCCCTCCCTTAAATCCGGCCCTGTTGGTATACCAGATTTTATGACTTTTGACAACGAAGAAGGTTTAGGTGGTAAGTCTATCACCACATTGTTTGCAAATTACTTTGCAAACAACTACTCTAACGATAATGTTAATTTGAATAACTTCTATTTTACACCCAACTCTTTTGTTGACATTCCATTCATATCGTTTAACCTTGAAGATATTTTTGAAGAGATTTGGTATTTGGTGGTTGCCCAAAAATGGGACGGTCCACAGCACATCTTGATTTTATTCCCCATGGTCCTGGTATCTATTTTAAAAATCTTTACTTTACAAACAACAATAATAACAAAGTAAGGCATCGCACCAAACATAAGTGAAAATTACACGCACGGACTCGCGAAGTGGGACATTTCAAAGGGGTTGGGGAGACTGGAAAACAAATAAAACTTTAAATATCTTTTAAATTCATAATTAACAACATTTTAAGTTTTCTTTAATTGATCTTAGATCGAGTTTGCACATATTTTATTCCAAATAATATAAATTGAAATTTCCGTGAAAATCAGATATTTAATAAAATTCAAGGTCGTTGGGGGCTGAAAATTCGCTTAGAAACAAAAATTAAAAATACTAAGAAAAATAACACTAGCAACTTTTTCACGCTATTAGATATAACATTTCCAACTTTTATTTTTTAGATGTACCCTACTGTACACACCTTTTTAAGAAGTACCTATGTAAGAATATTATCAGAACCATAACTCAGTTTATCTTTGAGACCATTTACAGACTTCAGAAAGTGAAAATTGAATAAATAGAATATCAACACAACCTTTTACTTTAAAATTTAAGTTACTTAAATTAACTTCACTTGTTCCAGCTGAAGTCATTAAAATGCAAAACATTTGGAATTCCATGGCTTTTATTCAAGTGGTTTACATGATTCCAAAGTTGTTTTGAATCTGAGTTAATAGATTCTTAAATGTTGGAGACATAAGATCTCTAGTATTGATCTGTTAATAGTTTGCACTGTGTTCTTCTTCTTCTTCTTTCTCGAAACTCCTTATGCCCCTCAGGGGCGTCGGAGGCACTGTGTTCTAAGATCTGAAAATAAGGTATAATCAGCTGCTGACTGAGTATGTTTGAATCTAGCATAAGTAGACTTTTTTTGAAATAAAAAAAGTGTTTTTGATTCTGGAGAAAACCGACGTGGAAATTTTGAAGGTTTATGTTTTTTTTTTTCGAAACATACACATGATATGAACATACATTTATGATATTGCATTAGAGACTATTTCATAGAAATTATTTGCTGAGATATTAATGTTTGAGTCATCAAAACCAGTATTCCAGTCAACTAAAAAAAATAATTGATTAAACCTCCAAAATTTGCATTACAATAGTCAAAATATGTAGTACTGTAATTTAATTGTTGTAACATTACCATTACAAGTAAGATCACAAATAAATGTAACATTACCGTTACAACTAAGATCACAAATAATTGCCACATGATGAAAGTTATTGGGAAGCAGATCGTCAAATGCCTCGCAAACTGACATTTTGATAATTTTCAATACTGTAGAAAATGAGATCCAAGAATACTTCATGTTGATTTTTTGTTGATTATTTTTTTATTTCCTCAGGTTAAGGTAAAAGAAGCATTAGCATAGTAAGTAGCTTTCCTGTATAGTTTTATGGGTAGTCAATGATCAAGCTCCCCTCATTTGAGTTAGCCCAAGAAGCCTGTGGTAAATTGTAGTCGCCAAATAAATATGCAAGTGCATCTGACCTATAGTTTTTAATAGTGTCAGCAGCCGAGCAATGATTAATATTATACAGGGTGTAATAAAAAGGCAGGTCATAAATTAAATCACATTCTGGGACCAAAAATAGTTTGATTGAACCTAACTTACTCTAGTACAAATATGCACATAAAAAAAGTTACAGCCCTTTGAAGTTACAAAATGAAAATCGATTTTTTCTAATATATTGAAAACTATTAGAGATTTTTATTGAAAATGGACATGAGGTATTCTTACGGCAAGAACATCTGTAAAAAAATTAGAGTGAGCATAAACAATTTATGGCGGTTTTGTTCCCTTAAACCCCTCGAATATTTGTGTACGTTTCAGTTAAATTATTATTATAGTATCATGAGTTAAACACAATGTTTTTAAAACTTTCTTGCCTCTTAATGCTTTTTCAATGAGCCAGTTTGTATCGAGATATTTTGAACATTTGTAAAATCTACCACATACATCATCATCATCATCATCATCCAACCAATACTAATCCGCCTGATATCATCTGTCCATGGCGTAGGCGGCCTTCCTCTACTATCTTCCTTCGGTCTCCATTCCATCAGCTTTCGTGTCCATCTTGAGTCTTTCAGCCTGGCGACGTGCCATACCCAGTTCCATTTGAGCCTGGTGATACGTTCTACAACATCTGCGATACCGGTTCTTTGTCTGAGATCTTCATTTCTTATTTTATCCCGTAGGGTTACACCCAGCATGGATCTTTCCATACGCCTTTGAGCAACCTGTTGCCTTGGTTAGAGTCAGTGTCTCTGCTCCATATGTCATTACCGGCAGCACACATTGATCAAACACTTGTCTTTTCGAACCGATCGGTATACTGCTCCTAAATATGTCTCTCAGAGCTCCGTAGGCTGCCCAAGCAAGGGTTAATCTTTTTTTTATTTCGCATGTTTGGTTATCTCTGCCAATTCTAATTTCATGACCCAAGTAAATGTACGTTTCCACTAGTTCTACTTCATGTTCACGTATAATCAGCTGTCCGCTAGGAACCAGATTAGTCATACATTTACTTTTAGAAAAGTTTATTTTCAGGCCTATTTTCCAGCAGATAGCGTCTAACTTATTTAGCATTTCCTTTACTTCTCCTAGGTCATCAGTTATAAGGACTATGTCATCTGCAAAACTAAGATGATTTAATTTTTCTCCATCTATTGTGGTCCCTTTATTGTCCCAGTTGAGCATCTTAAAGGCATATTCAGTAGGGTGGTTCGAAAAAAACTTTTTTTTTTATTTCAGATCGCTATAGTGCGCAAAAGTTGCCATTGGTATAGACTTGAAAAAAGCACTAATTATTATTTTTTTTTATTAATTTTTCTGCCGGTCGCGCAATGCCATCGAAGTTAGCAAAAATTTTGAAAAACCTTAATTTTTCGTATATTTTTTTAACGGGCCAGATGATTTTAATTGCGTTCCTACACCATGAATTAACTACTAAAAGTATGTAAAATCAATATAAATGCACTTATTATACATTTGTTTCATATCTTCCGGTCGCGCAACATAATACAAAATGAGTAAAATTGGTAGTTTTTGCAAAATTTCAAAGTTTGACTGTTTGGTACAATTTAATCATACGACTTTTAGAGATGGTATAGTTTAATTCAATTACAATAATATATTTAAAATCCAAGCATATAAGATAAATTTTGATATTCAAGTGGAATTCGGTCGCGCAGCTTCGTTAAAAACAGCAGACTACCGAGAGGCGAGGCGAAAGTGACGAATGCCAGCGAAGCGCGCGCTGCCACAAATAAAGATACATGTGGGATTACCTCTACAATCTACAATGAAGTATTTCTCTTCTCCATTACAACGAACTGACATTCCACCACCTTTTCCAACACTTAGATGAAAATACAACAGGCCCAATAGGATATTCCGGACCAATTGGAAAGGCCCTACCTGATTGTGAAAGACTACCACTTATTGCTTTTAATCCTATTGATTGTGAGATTTCAAAAGTTGACAAGCGTATTCTTAGCAAGCACCAATAATTGTACTTGCTTGAGATATCAGAAGTCATCAAGTCAGAACATTGTTCAGAAGGCTTTGTAGTGGGTACGTGATCCTAGCCCAACGTCACATTCAAGATGACTTACTACTGCAAACCGAGTTTTGCGTTTCTACATCAGTGTGTCCAACCCCTCTGAAAATCTGAGAGAGATTGTCACATTCATTCTCAAATGTTATAATATGCCTGTGATTTGCCACAAAAATAAACCACAAATTCACAGATGGGCCTAGTCATGATTACAAAATCATTGAATCTTCAAGGTACTTACCAGAAGAGCTTCTTCAAGTTGTTGATCCCGTTTTACAACGGAATGCTTACTTTGCCCATCCCGAAAATTTATTTTGGCTATGGTAATTGATGACAGAAACCATATCCGAGAGCTGGGCTTTAGGCGTATTATGAAGGAAAAGCAAGCAATATCTGAAAGTGACTCTATCAGAATCTTTAAACCACCAAACTTAAACTTTGAAGCTAAATAGTATTACGAAATTATCAAATGGAACACCAGTACACTGACTCCCCTCTACGGCTAAGAACATTGACCAATGAAGAGATAAAACAGTATGCGAGCAATGACTTCAAGCCTGTTATGAGTATAGATACTTTGCCATGCCATACACAGGCAGTAGAAAGATGCGTTAAGCTAGTGACCGAAGCTTCAAGTAACGTGTGTGGACACAGTTCCAGAGACGGCTATATTAGAACCACATTACTGCACCGCTCAGCGATACCAACGATTAAAATCAACAACAACTGGTAGTCTTTCACAATCAGGTAGGGCCTTTCCAATCGGTCCGGATATCCTATAGTGCCTGTTGTATTTCCATCTAAGTGTTGGAAAAGGTGGCTGAATGGCAGTTCGTTGTAATGGAGAAGACAAATACTCCATTGTAGAGGTCTTCCCACATGTATCTCTATTTGTGGCTACGCGAGCTTCGCTGGCATTCGTCACTTTCGCCTCGCCTCTCGGTAGTCTGCTGTTTTTGAAGAAGCTGCGCGACCGAATTCCACTTGAATATCAAAATGTATCTTATAGGCTTGGATTTTAAATATATTATTGTAATTGAATTAAACTATAGCATCTCTAAAAGTCGTATGATTAAATTGTACTAAACAGTCAAACTTTGAAATTTTGCAAAAACTACTAATTTTACTCATTTTGTATTATGTTGCGCGACCGGAAGATATGAAACAAATGTATAATAAGTGCATTTATATTGATTTTACATACTTTTAGTAGTTAATTCATGGTATAGGAACGTAGTTAAAACCATCTGGCCTGTTTAAAAAAAAATATGAAAAATTGAGGTTTTTCACAATTTTTGCTAACTTCGATGGCATTGCGCGACCGAAAGACAAATTATTAAAAAAATATCACTATAGCGATCTGAAATAAGAAAAAAAGTTTTTTTCGAACCACCCTAATATTCAGTATGCGGCAAAATAAACTACTCAAATGAATATTGAAATGTTTATGATTATTTATAAGTATATTTAGTACCTATACATGATAATAATATAGCCTTGCAAACATTCACCGATTTTCATTTTGTAACTTCAAAGGCCTGTAACTTTTTTTATTTGCACATTTGTACTAAGGTAAGTTAGGTTCAATCCAACTATTTTTGGTTCCAGAATATGTGATTTAATATAATATGACCTACTTTTTTTGTTACAACCTGTATACTTGCAAAAAATTATACTGTCTATCCATAAAACATTCAAAGTATTTACTATTAATACTAAGCTTTCTATGCACCGTAACATGTATAAAACATATGTATAAAATTAATTGATTAGTATTTTAGATTTAATTTACAAGAGACTTATAGAAACCTTTACTTTTAGCCATTATGGTGGGAATATATTTGGTGCATCAGTTTTCCACTATCATTTTTAGGATTAGAAGCAATAAAAAAGAACAGAGTATCTTTAATGAGGTACTACAGGCTTGGCGTTCTCTTATTTGCATTGGTTCCTATCTGTTATGCTGGAGTTTATTATTTCTTCGACGTTTGGACCTACCTCAAGCATGAAGTTGAAGAAGATCTAGAAAACATTGAATGGTGGCAGGTATGTCAATTTTTATAGAGTAAAATAGATAGTTTAAACTTCACTGACGAAATAATCATCATCATTGGCTCTAAAACTCATGTTGGGTCTTGGCCTGTCCCATAATCAGTTTCCATTCCTTCTTATCCTTCGCCTTGGTTTTCCAATTTCACACTCCTTAACACTCACAAGTCGTCTTCAACCTGGTCCTTTAATCGTGCTCTGGGCCTGCCTCTTCTCCTCACTCCATCCGGTCTCTGACTTGAATTAATAACATTAGTAATTCTCTTTCCGAGCTGTAAAAACAAGGAATCCAGAAAACAAAAAATATGAAATATGCTCTAAGAATTTAGAAAACAACATAACTGCAGCAATACATATTTTAGCACGAATTAAAATCTCTCTCTCTTGGACCATCACTCCTAGTGGAGTATTGGGAGCATCTGCGTTTCTTGGCCGATAGTGTAAGACGGCTGGTGGTCAGCTCAGCGCGTCTTCTTGTGTTTATTCTCTGGTTAATCTGCGTACCAGTTCCTTCCATTCACCTCTGTTTCTTGCTTTGTTTTTCACTTTCCCCCAACTTAAGCCGATTCTGTTGTGTTCTCTGGTTACTGTTTTCTTCCAACTATTATCTGGTCGTCCCCTCTTCCTTGTCCCCTCAGGTTGATATTCGAGTACTTGTCTTGTGATGTTACTAGGATCTTCCTCTCATTTCTTCTGTCTGATTGTTGTTATTATACTGGTTTGTTTCGTTCGTTTCCATAGTTCCTATAAGCAATTATATATATATATATATATATATATATATATATATATATATATACAGGGTGAGGCAAATAAAGGGCCTATTAGAAATATCTCGAGAACTAAAGGCAACAGAATCATGAAAATTGGAATAAAGGGGTTTTGAACGATGATCTATTAAATGAAAATATTTTGCAACTTCCGGTTATACCGGAAGTTGCTTATAACTTCGTTTTTTTAATGGGACACCCTGTATATTTTTACATTTTTGGATTCTCTTCGATGTCTTCTTTCTTAAAAGATGAGGTTTTGTAATATTATACAGGGTATTTTAAAAGATAATTACGTTTTTTTATTAATTTCGTAGCAAAATTAACACCCTGTAGAATTGTAGTAGTTTGACATCTAAAACTCTACTTACGTTCAAATGATTTTTAATATACTCTACTATTGTTAAGAATCATTAGTATAGCTAAATTTTTAATTTTAGTATAGAGGGTTGGTCGAAACTCGGAACGAGTATTTTCTGACTTTTCTTAAATGGAACACCCTGTATTTTAGTATTGTAATGAAATGATATTTTATGGTAATTTTTTATTTCTTAAGCATTCCCTATACCTAACTGCTTTAATTTGTGCTT
The DNA here is from genome assembly GCF_917563875.1 of Diabrotica virgifera virgifera. Classification (NCBI taxonomy): domain Eukaryota; kingdom Metazoa; phylum Arthropoda; class Insecta; order Coleoptera; family Chrysomelidae; genus Diabrotica; species Diabrotica virgifera. Next base: position 26,593,585 of record NC_065452.1, read on the forward strand.
AATTGTTAATCGCACTAACAATCTTAACTACGTAGGTATTTTGATAGCTAAACCATTATTAGTAATTTTAAGGACCAGTCTGGATTAATATGTATTTATTTCTGAAAAATTATTTGGGATTGAGTATTTTCACGGCCAACCTAATAAAATTTTACGTATTTTTTGTTGCAATTAATGTTTAGATTGAATCACCAATAACTCACAAATCAAAGCAGTTAGGTATAGGGAATGCTTAAGAAATTAAAAAGTACTATAAAATACCATTTCACTACAATACAAAAATACAGGGTGTTCCATTTAAGAAAACTCAGAAAATACTCATTCCGAGTTTCGACCAACCCTGTATAATAAAATTAAAAATTTAGCTATACTAATGATTCTTAACAATAGTAGAGTATATTAAAAATCATTTGAACGTAAGTAGAGTTTTAGATGTCAAACTACTACAATTCTACAGGGTGTGAATATTGCTACGAAATTAATAAAAAAACGTAATTATCTTTTAAAATACCCTGTGTAATATTACAAAACATCATATTTTAAGAAAGAAGACATCGAAGAGAATCCAAAAATGTAAAAATATACAGGGTGTCCCATTTAAAAAAACGAAGTTATAAGCAACTTCCGGTATAACCGGAAGTTGCAAAGAGATGAAAATATTTTCATTTAATAGATCATCCTTAAAAACCGATTTATTCCAATTTTCATGATTCTGTTGCCTTTAGTTCTCGAGATATTTCTAATAGGCCAGTTATCTGCCTCACCCTATATATATATATATATATATATATATATATATATATATATATATATATATATATATATATGAAAAAACAAAAGATGTAGATCTTTGAAACACACTCAGTGATCAAAAGATCCACATAGTGGATGTGTGAGTTATTCGTAAGGGGATTTTTCCACATTCTCTATTTCATTTGTTTTATATATATATATATATATATATATATATATATATATATATATATATATATATATATATATATATATATATATATTATATAAATATTAAGCAACATTTCTTAAAAGAAAAGTTAACCTTAAAAGAACCAATGTGACAGTATAACGAAAATAACCTAACTGCGCATGCCTGTGTACTAAAAATTGTTATCAAATAGGACATATTCTAATTTGTATAACATTTTCTGTTAACAGATTTTGTTTCCTGTTTTACATTGTGACAAAACTTAGTATACCATTTTCTTATATCATTGTATGTTATAGTCTAAAACAGACTTAAAGGAAGTGGTTTTCTGACGATTTTGACATAAAAAAATCCAATACTTCATTGGGCTGCTGGATTCTGAACTCATTCGGGAACAAGTCGAAATTAAACTCCACCCAAATAGTTGCCCTGGCCCCGCCTATTACATACAAAAATTTGTGACCACGCTGCTTCTGTTTAAATTTCAGAGGTGTTGCCAATCGGAGGGAAATTTCCCTTTTTTATCTATTTATGTCACGTTTAATGAGAATATTCGTATGTCATGAAATTCGATAGGCGAATTCAATATCGGTGTATTTCGGAGCATCCCTAATATCCCCCTATTCTCTTTTCTTATGAATGAATCACAGTATTACAGATTATAGTCGAAAACCAAACGAAATTGTCTTATTTGGTTTGGTACTTTCTTTATACTTAGCTAAGTATTAATTATTGAAGTTTAGAGCAGGGTAGTTACAATTAAAAAACATACATTAATCTTGTGCTTCTTTTAGTGCCTATTCGTTTGGAATATTGGCGGTCATTCTGTCTACAATTATTTTATTAACTGATGCTTTAAATGCATTGTTAACTGATGCAATAATGGATTCAGACTAATTATAGTTCTTTTTTTATTTCAGCTTGGCCATTAAGCGTAAAACATTAAACATTTTTGGTTTTTTTTAAATTGCTATTTTAAGGCAAATTACGCATTGTTATACTGAATTTCACGATATAAATTAGGCTAGTAAACAAATAACCTGCAAATATTACTGAATAAACAAATCCTATGCTTCAAACAAAAAATAAAAACATCTCATGCTTTGTGGTACTATTTCTCGTGCAATAATTTTTTACGACCTGGCAACACGGCCATCGCTCCAGAGGGCCAGGAGTCATAACCTGACTAACAACTAAACAGGTACTTAACTAGTCAAAATCGTCAGAAAACCACTTCCTTAAGTCTGTTTTAGACTATAACATAAAATGGTATACTAAGTTTTGTCACAATGTAAAACAGGAAACAAAATCTGTTAACAGAAAATGTTATACAAATTAGAACATGTCCTATTTGATAACAATTTTTAGTACACAGGCATGCGCAGTTAGGTTATTTTCGTTATACTGTCACATTGGTTCTTTTAAGGTTAACTTTTCTTTTAAGAAATGTTGCAATGGAAGCAGCTGATAATAATAGAGTTTTCTTATCCATCATTTAAAATATATCTATGTAATATAAAATATCGAAGATAAAAGTAACTAGTTAAATGTTGAGAAAAATGAGGTTAAAATATTCTTAAAAGAAAATAAGAAGAAGAAAATTGAGGTTAACAGTACATGTACCATCACAAAAATATAAAAAAAGTACTTATTTAGGATGTAATGCGCAGAATCACATAACATATTTTGATACCAAAATGTGACAATGTAATACACAAAACTTCTTGTATTAATATTGTACACAATCATTTCATGTAAGTTTTTGTTATACCATTTTCTTATATCATTTTATGTTATAGTTTAAAACAGACTTTAGAGTTGCACGTCCGCACAGCCTCAAGGATTATAACCGAACCGACATATTAATAATTATTATAGCCACCAGTTATTTATAAAAATAAACAATTACTATTTTTTCGTGCGTTTGAAATTACAAAATTTGACAACGATTTGACATTAAAAACGCCCCTAAGAAAAAGAAGAAAACACCCTAAATATTAGTTGAGCCGAAATCCACGAGAGGTCGTCATTGTGATTTAACATCGCAAATAAAAACAACTTTACATGAAATCCTGATTAAGAGGAAACAGTAGCGATCAACAGGTAGCGAAAACGCGTTCCAAGATTACAGCTGTAATTTTGAATATTTTTCGAGATATTTGGCACACGTATTCGAAATATAATAAAGAATGGCGGTACATAGCCCAAATTGAAAAATACATATATAAATATGTGGAAATTACTCTGTAATTAAATACAATATTAAAAAAACGAGCCTGTACCGCCATTAAGAAGAACAAAAAAATACACTTTCTTCAAATAAACTTTTTTATCCGATGCCTAGATTTTGTGTCATTTTGGAACTACTAATGAAATAAAAAATTTTAGGCGTTTTTGCTACCTGTTGATCGCTACTGTTTCCTCTTAATACTGACAGTTAACATTCATAAATTTCATTTTAGAGAGAAACTGTATAGAAAGTTGTAGTAAATTAAAAAAGCCACAATTTGAGCTACGGCAAGTTTAATTTCGTTAATTTGTTGTTGCAAAATAGCCCGCGAAATGTCCAAAATGACTGTTTTTTGCCATTGCATTATTTATCGTAAAAATAACTTTTTTATTGTTTCAGGCCTTAAAAGGCCTCTATTTAAAGGGTTTTCTCTAAAATGAATGAATATTTTTATAAATATTAGTTGTCAGTATTAATCAATATATTTCATGTAAATAATAAGTTGATTTTATAAATAAATAGAAAAAGACTGTATGACTGTATGCTTTTTTAAATGGTAAAGATTTCAATCTATTAACATGACATTTTACGAAGTTTCATATAATTATGTAAAAGATCTGCGACGATTATGACTGAAGGAGTTAATGTATACTTAGGTACCTACCTATTACATATATAGAATTATTAAAATTTTGATATATTTTAGGTGAAATTATGTTTTAAGTACATATCCATAAACTTATAATAATCTATTCTATTCGTACTGCGTATGCGTAGAAAGTTAGATATGCAATCGGCTTGTATGGTTTGTTCAACAGTAAATGGTTTGAATTCAATTAGTGCGGTCGTAAATATTATTAAATTTATCTGCCCTGGCCCATTGTTAAGACCCACCCGGAGCGATAAGCCACCGAGGTAGACAGAGTTGGTCTTTTGCAATTAACACTGACTAGACGGTACTCCCATAATAAAGCCTAAAATAAATTTTACCTGAAACCGGGCCTTTTATACTATTATCGGTTAATCCGGGCTGTTTATAGTGGTAACTAATTGAACTTAACCATTTACTGTTTAACATACCATACCTATCGGTTTGGTTATAATCCTTGGGGCTGTGCGAATATGCAAGTTTCCTTAGACAGCCCACAAGAATCGTTCCTTTTCTAATAAGCAGTCAGACGTTTGAGCAGTGTTGTCAATCGCATTTCTCTAGATATTTCTTTCAAACAAGGTATAATAACGCTTAACCATAAAATATTTACAGGAGAGAAAGGAAATAACTACAAACCATTAAGTCTATTTTTGTTATTAATCTGTTGTAGTAGATTGGTAGTTACACTGAAAAATATAGGCAAATATCCGATTGCTACGAAGATATGGAGACACAACTCTTAGAAAGATCCGCAAATCGGATTATTATATATATTATTTGGCAACATTAACTTTGGGCGGCGATATGGGCTGTGGCACCTCCTCAAAGGGGACAGATAGTCCTCAAAGGAGACAGATAGTTAAACGATATTTTTATACAATGTCTATCAACGTGGTATGAATTTCTGTGTGTCAAAGTTTTATATTGGTCCACTATGTTAAATGCAGTTCAACTTTACATGTCGTCAGTGCGTATGTTCCGAAATTTGGTCGCTGAAACTGTATACACCATTTTTTTTACTTTTTTATAAGCTCTTTTTTTACTAAGAATATTTTTTTCGGTAAAATACTTACTCCTTTGAGTTATTTGCGAAAAACCGTCTCAAAACGTGTTTTTTTGTTGAAAAATGAACATATTCGCTCACAAATAACTGAAAGTATTGATTAATTAAAAAAACTATAGAACTAAAGTTGCTTAGAATTAGTCAGATTATCCAATTCCGGACTTATCTTGAACGTTTGTTTTTCACCCCCGAGAAGGGGCGAAACCCACCCCCAGGGTAAAAGCACACATCGGCACAATATTACTTTTTTTTGTTTGACATGCTTGCTATGGGTATGCCAAATTTCATCCCAATCCGAGCGGTTCTTTAAAATTTACAGCAAAAACCGTGAGTAAATGGATTATAAATTAGCTCAAGTTTTTATAAATACATATGTGATATTATATTTTATGATATATGATGATTTGTATTTAATTTTTATTAAAAACTTACTAAAAAATATACAATGTGTCTTTATATTGGGCAGGCGGGCCCGCATCCGAATTGGAACCAGGGCCCGCTGATCTATCGGTACGCCACTGATAAGCAAGTTATTTCTATCTACAAGATACTACAAAAAACTTATCTAAGGTCATATTCACCAATAATCCTTAGGCTCTAATACATAATTATTATAATTATTATGTATTAGAGTATTATTATGTATTGTTTAATAGTACTACTAACTAACGTGTACACTTAAGCCATATTTTGTAATGTATTTTATTTTTAGGGTTATCCATATGGTATGCTATGGTATGCATTCTTGATCGTGGCCCTTCAAATCCACCTATTCACTTTGCATTTTTCCCAGAAACTTCTCGACGCTTGGTTGGCTAGGATTTCAGGAAGGAAGCAGGAATAAATCCTTGTACAGTTTGAGTCTTGTTAACTAATTCAGATATTTAAATTATTGTTCACTGGGAATGTGTTTGGTGTTAATATGGGATTGGGTGGAGAAAATATAGAACGATAGATGTGAATAAATGGACCTTTATTTGTCTTCTGAAAGACTGCTTATACTGTCAAAATTCACTTCAGCGTGGGGAACTTTTGTACATGTTTAGAAATAGTATCATATAAATTAAGTCATTTATCATACTTACGATGCCTAACAACATCATTTAAAGAAATACACAGATTTGTTTCTCCAACAGTTTGCTGATAATGCGAAAATTATATTATGTATTTACATAAATTAAACGTTTTTGTGGTGTTTGTAAAGGCTATAGCGGGATAAGATGATAAAATCTGCGCTCGGCTGGATGCTTATTTAGGACTGGGAACTCGAAAATACAATTTTAAAGCCCCCTTTAGCTCTCTAGGCGGCCCCAGGAGTCTCCTATATATGTTTTTCTAAAAAAAATTTCCTGATCGATCCTTTGCTTTAAAAGTCTAAAAACAATCATGAACATACATTCTTATACCCCCGAACACTCTGATTTTTTCAGCTTATTTGGATCAAAAGTGAGCTCAGGAAAAATATTTTAATTTTTCAATAAAATTTTAGGATATGTACGTAATTTCGGACAAATTTCTAACTAATTATTTCTCGTGTATTTGTATAAATTTTGTATTTTTCGTGTAATAAAAAAAAACGTTGAAAAAATGTTCGTTGAAAAAAATGTCAAATATGAAATTAAATATTATATTTATTTTATAAATTTTACATATAAATGATAATATTTAAATGATCATCACCATTCGAATGAAGGGGACGGGGAAACAAAAATCGTTATTTGGCACATTTAAATCAGATTATGTGCTTAAGATATGAAAAAAAATCACCGAAAAATGCAGTTTTTCGAATTTAAAGTATGCTTTGGTCTGAAAATGGCCAACATGACCCTGCTATTAGAAAACACGGAAAAATAGATGAAACATCGTTCTTCATTCATATGCAGTATCTAGGGGTTATGCTAAAAACAAGGGAAACAATATAAAAAAGACGGTTTGTCGTATTTTGAGCTTGTTCTGGTCTGAAATGGCAAGCCTGATTTTGCTATTAGAACTAACCAACAAATTTATCAAAAATCGCTATTTATTAACATGCGTTTGAATTCGGCCATTCAAAAGAACGGAAAAAATACACGAGAAATAATTATTTAGAAGTTTTCCAAAAATTACCTACATAACCTAACACTTTTTTGAAAAATTCAATTTTTCCTGAGCTCAATTCTGAAAAAAAAAAATCAAAAGTTTGTGGGCATAAAAATGTATGTTCATGATTTTTTTCACATTTTTTATACCAAAGGATTATCACTCAGAAAAAAATGTTTTTCGAAAAACTCATTTTTTGCGATAGGGGACCCCTGGGCCACCTAGGGAGCTAAGAATCTGGTCACGTGAATTTTTAAATATGCACTTTCGAGTGCCCCATCCCAAATAAGAAACCAGTGCAGATTTTATCATCTTATCCCGCTATAGCCTTGACGATGCTTTATAATCACTAGATTTCCAAACCAAACTAATTTCATTTTTTAATTCTTTAATGTTCTTTTTTATTTACACATTTTGTTTAAGTACATTTAATGTACTAAAGGTATCGAGTGTCCAAACCAAACTAATTTCATTTTTTACTTCGTTAACCCTTTCGTTCACGAATTAAATTTCTTTAAGCTAAAAATCTGAAATGTGCAACAGCGCGAGAATATTTGCAAATTTTTGATTACATTTTCAAAATGCACAGTTTGGTCACTACAAGATGTCCTTATTTGGGGATATCGTGAGCCAATGGAGTAAAAATATTAGATACATTTTTTTTTAATATGTACTGACAAAAAACAATAATTTATTCAATAAGTAATTTTCAATAAGTATCTTACAAAACAATTTTTTCTTTACTTATACAGCGATGAACATTGCATTGTATATACATTATCTACACCAGTCATAAGTAAATACAGAAACTTATATTTCAACAAATTAAATATTTTGTTCAGAAGCTGTAAGATGTCAGCACAAGTACTCATTGGACATAATAGGATGTCCATAATCGGGGACAATGTGTTACAAGGGTAAAAACACATGGAGCTACGTACAAGAAATTATAGAATAGGTTGCCCTCGACTGAGGACACGGTGGACGAAAGGCTTAATATCCTTTTTTATTTACACATTTTGCAGCGTACATTTTATTACTGTAAATACGTGTATCAAATCGTTTAACTGTTGAAGAAATAAACCTAATCTTTATAAGACTGTATAACTGTGGGGACCTTCTGAAATTATTATAAGTCAATTTAACCAACTCAAAAAGTAGAATTTAAATATTTAGTAGGTTCCCTAAAAATGAAGTGCGTTATTAAAAGAGAACTTAGAAGAAAATGGAGGTCTAAAGGTTATGTGTACTGTAAGAACTAAAACAATGTCAGATGATACGTTATATAATATATTATACCTATCTATCTTGATGATAAATAATTATATTTGGTCTAATCTGCACAGATAAATTCACGAGTAAACTCAGCCAAATGGGGTCGAAAATTGTATGGGGATTTTAATCCGAAAATGTATACTCCGAGCTCGAAGAAGTAATAAATATTCGAAAGGCGGCTGCGCGCGGACGCGCCGTTGCCAAGTCTACGTATATGAACTAAAACTCAAAGTCACAGTGTAAAATTCTTTATCAATTAAAATGTAGTTTCGACAATTTTCTCATCAGACCAAAAATATGTTAATTTATGTAACAAAGGTTAATAGGTTAAGGATACACAAAAATTAAAGAACATGTAAATTGAAAAGAAACGGTAAACAGTAGTAAAAACTAACAACAAAAATTAAAAAACAACCTTCATTAAATTTGTAAAAATAAAGTTATTATATAGAGGAGGAAAAAATAATTATGTGCCGCAATTAATTTTAATTAACTGCGGCAATAAAAAAGAGCAAAATTTGGTTTCGTTCCGTAGACTTGGCAGCGGCGCGTCCGCGCGCAGTCGGCTTTTGAGTATTTATTGCTTCTTCGAGCTCGGGGTATGCAACCTTTTCGGATTAAACGAACCCCCATACAATTTTCGACCCCATTTGGCAGACGTTAGCCAAATTCACTGGCACTTTTTTATTTCTACAATTTAGGGGATCGGCCATGTGGTATGGACATGATCCTATTTTCTTAGCAAATTGTACTTTTTTCACTTATTTTTAATATTTTTATATACTCTTTTGAGCAGAAATGACATTAATATGCTTCGAATTAATTAATACCTTCTTCAAATGATTAATTTTCAAATTCTTGTTATTAATTAATTTGGTCCATTGTGTTATTATTCACTCACGTACAGAAATATTGCATACTTTGAAATTAAAGTGTGAAATAAAATTTTTTGTGCTGCCCACAGTGTCATAGCAATAGGATTTCTTTTCCGAATCCGAAAGCATCATACAAATGGTATAATCGGATTTAAATTTTATATGGGCTATATGGTGGCCAATATAATTTTTTAAATTGAATCTCATCAAGGTAAGTATCCACTATTCTACCGACATGAAGATCTGCGTCTTGGCACTTACTTACTTTCCGTGTCCGGAATCCGGAACACCAACAACTTCAAATTCTGTATTTCCAATGGTTGGCCACATAGATGGCCTTGTCATTTGCTATAATTAGGTCTTCTTCTGTGCAGGTCTCTCCCATCTCTGTGCATGATAGTAGATGCCGGCTGGTCTGAACCGCGCCACAGTCGCAGGTATCGTCCTCCTGGTCCCATTTTTTCAGGTTACTAGCACAATGTGAAACGCCGGTTCTTAATCTGTTTATCGCTTTCCAAGTCGGATACGGTAAATTGTGTCCAGCAGCCATTTCCTCTGAGGTAGGAAAATGTGTCGCGGTAGCTGACGCTTGCCATAGGTGTATTCGGCGCGTCTCTGGCGCTTCGGGGATGGATCTTGATGTTTTCAGGAAGCTTTTCCGAGATCTTGGTCTGCTTGGCTGAGTTTGGTGGTCATATAAGGGGTGTCTTCGGTCCGTCTCCTGCTTTTTTCGTTCTACCTCTGACGTGACCTTCCTCCTGATACGTGGTGGAGCAATTCCAGCTATGGGGTATACCTCTTCGATAGGTGTCGGTTTCAGGCAACCCGATATTATAAGAACCGTTTCATTTAGAGCCACGTCGACGTTCTTTGCGTGAGCAGAGTTTGCCCATACTGGTGCCCAAACTCCTGGTGTGGTTGTGCTCCCCATTTTGTATTAGTTAGCTTGCGGATGATATTATTTCTGGCACTTACTTTCTTCTTGACATCTTGACAGTGGTATCGGTAAGACATAGTTCTATCCAGACGGACGCCAAGGTATTTTGGCGTCTCGTGTTCCAGCATCTGACCACGCCATTCCACCTCCACCGGCCTTCGGGCATGCTTGTTTCTCAGGTGGAAAGCACATACCCGGGTTTTTATGGGATTGGGTTTCAGATGGTTTTTATCGTAGTATAGAGCTAAGTCTCCCAGGGCATCTGTCAGTTTCACTTCGACTTCATTGAAGGTTCTTCCCTGAGCTGCCACAGCTGTATCATCAGCGTAAATAAATTGTCTTGTTTGTTGGTGTATGGGTTGGTCGTTGGTGTATATGTTGTATAGTATCGGCGCGAGGACACTTCCCTGTGGTAGCCCATTTTTTTGGTCCCACCACCGACTGTTCTTGGACTGGAGCGTTACGTAGAAGCGTCTATTCTGGAGGAGACATTTCACTAACCTTGTTAGTCGGAAATCCTTTGTAGTATCATAGAGTTTTGCGAGTAGCTGTTGATGGTTAACTGTGTCATAGGCGGCTGTTAGGTCTATGAACGCTACTCCTGTTATTTCCTTCCGTTCAAAACCATCTTCAATATGTTGGGTGAGATTAAGAATTTGACTGCAGCAACACTTTCCGGGTCTGAATCCTGCTTGTTCTGGAATAATTTTAGTCTCCACATATTCTGTGATCCGGTTCAGTATAATTCTTTCAAAGGCTTTGAAAAGGGGGCACAAGAGAGACAGGTCTGAAACTCTTTGTATCCGCCGGATCCTTCCCTGGTTTTAAGAGGGCTACCACTCTAGCTTTCCTCCAGATTTTGGGGATTTGTAATGTACGTATGCAGCAATTCATCATTTTTACGAGCCACTCTATGGTTTTTAGTCCAAAGTTCTTTATTTGTTCTGTTCGTATGTCGTCCAGGCCAGCCGCTTTATTATCTTTCATTTGGTGGATCGCGCCTCTCATCTCCTCTAGGCAAAAAGAGGTACCTAGAACATTTCTTTCTTCGTCGATATTCCGTTGAGCTCTCACCTTGTTCTTTCTTGATGTCGTCTTACCGTTCATTAGAAGACGATGAGCTATCTGATCGGGTGTGACTTCTGTCATGTTGACTGCCGGAGCAGCGGGATCGTTGCCGAGATTCCGAATCAGCTTCCAGGCACGTCTGCTGTTTTGTTTCATGTCCAGACTCGTGACCAGCTTGCACCACCTTTCCGTTCTGTTGGCGGATATCGCATGTAACATTTCCTCCCCATCCTGTATTGTCGCTTCCGAGAAAGGGTCTTCTTCATATAGCTGTTCGTATATTTTAAGTAGGGGTTTAGATTCTTCATTGAGCCCCGCTATGTACTCAGTTCGACAACCTCTAGGGATAAATTTCCGTGACACTTGCTTTACGATTTCTACAAATTGATCGTATGAATCAGAGCAAGGTTCTAGCTGGGACACTTCTTGATCCAATGCTTCAGTTAATTTTTCCCATTTTGCTTTAGTAAAGTTGAACCTTCTCTTGAAAGGAACAATTTCGTATCTGATTGCCGCGTTGGAAAGACAAATTATTGATCTGTGCTGTGTCTTTGGGAGGGCGCTTCCAACGATTTTTGTCACCTGGTCTCCAATTCTGTCGCTGACAAATATATTGTCTGGGTTATAACCTCTGCGCCATCTTCCGCTGTTGAACGACGCAGGCTGCTTTGGATCGTGAATAAGTTTTAGGTTCATGCTTTCAGCCCATTTTTCTAGTTCTTCGCCATTGGAATCTGTTTCGTTATAACCCCACGCGACACTATGACAGTTTAAGTCACCCAGTACGAATTTGATTTGCTGTGATTGAAAGTTACTCGGTTACTCAAAAGCAAAGTCAGCGTCTGGTGGTTTGTAGATTGACGTCACTGTACAGGAGTTCATCTCCACTGTGAGGATCTCGATGTCATTTTGATCTGTTAGAGATGTGGACGCTATGTCGATATCTGGTCTGACGAAGACTGCGCTACCATATTGGTCGTGTGGTCTCTCCAGTATAAGCTTCATGCCCCGAATCCTTGAACCAATAGAACATCGACACCATGTTCTCTGCACATATTAGACAATAAGTCTTCTTTATCCGCTGATAGTCCTTCAATATTAATTGAGGTCGTCATTAAAAATGGCCTTGATAAAGACCGTTTTGATTCTGATTGCATCTGTGGTGCACCGGTGTTGAAAGGATTAGCCGACATTACTCGTTTCCAGGGGACGCCCAATTGTATTCACAAGTGATCACAATCTACGTGGAGGCTCCTTTCATGTCCCCCGTCTTGCGTCTTGGTGCATTAACACGAATGTGTTATCCCATATGGCTGACAAATGGCAAAACATGATCTTCTAAAATGTTTTTAATGTACATATCAGCTGTCATTCACCCAATCATCTCCACAAGTTAGGTATCTCCTTTCCAAAAAATACCACTCCCTAGCACTATGCCGGCACTACCAAAATTAACACTATGAAGTTACATCTGGAATACCGTTCATTATATGGAAGCAAGATTTACAAAACTTAGTCTACAGAAGAGTTGGCGAACAGTATGTCAGTTGTAACCTCATACAATGCGTTACTTTTGGTGGCGGCGGCATAATTCTACGGAGCGGTATTGTTTTGAAAGGACATCCCGAACACGTGGATGTGCTTAGGCGAATGAAAACTGATATGTACATTGAAAACGTTTTACAAGATCATGTTTTGCTATTTGAAAGCCATATTGGATATGACATATCGGTGCTAATGGACGTCTTCATGTCGCTAGCATAGTGAATATATAGTTACCTTGATGAAATTCAATTTAAAAATTATACTGGCCAGCATATAGTCCAGATCAGATTTAAATCCGATTATAGTATCTATACTATATGACAGCAGCATCTATCTATACCATATGGCTACGGACAGCAGCACAAAAAATTTCATTGCACATGCATATGCAATATTTTTGTCAGTGAGTATATTTTATTTTTTGTTATATTTTTATTTTATTTTACGGAGGGATAAGTAGCGGCTTTTTCCAGGCTGACATATTGGAATCTGCATATCTTTTATATGCCAACGAAGTGTCATTGATGAAATATTCATGCCAGCCATAATTTTGCTTAACATTTTGTTATTCTATTTTTTGCCAAGAAAATGTCGCGAACTTTTCCTTCATCATGTTTTGCTGTGATTTGTTAATTTTTTCTGTTGTGGCTTTTAAATTTTATGAAATGGTTCTAATTTTGTCACCCATTGTATATTAATTTATTGGCAGATTTATTTTTTAAAAGAAGCAGAAGTCCGAATACAACCCACTCTTTGTACAATTAAGTCTGATTTATGTTAGAACGGGTCGTGTACAAAACGGCTGTGTTGCAGGAGACGTTGAAGAATCGTGTGATATGAAAGACATTGGATAGTTTATGGTATAACGTGACGGGCCGGCAACGGGGATAGGCCCCGTCTACCGGCCGTGCTCGCCCCACTCCATCTTAACATAAACTACGTGTCGGCGGTCGCAACGTGCTATTCACGGGCAACTATTGTTTTTGATCAGTCTGGCTTCTCGGTGTGTTTATATATTATTATACATTATATTATGATAGTATATTGAAACATTATTATATTAATATGTTTCATTATTATATTAAAATGTTAAGTGAAACGAGGGGCCTACATGAAGTATAAAACATCAAATACTCCAGAATCCAGAGACACCTATAGAAGAATACGAAGTGAAACAAAGCAGTTGGCAAGAAGAACAAAAAATGAACACTGGGAACGGTTTACAAAAAGGATGGAAAGCGACTTCTACGGTACACAAAAACAAATATGGAGATTCATAAGAAACCACCGGAAAGAAATGGCCGAATTGAAGGAATACAATAACATACCAGCAAACGAATGGGAAAGATACTTGACGGAACTGTTTAAAGGAAAGGAAAATAATAATCAACACAATAACGTACCTGAATTAAGACACGAAATAGAAATCAGTTTTCAGGAAGTAGAGATAGCCATAAACTCACTCAAAAATAGAAAGTCACCAGGACCAGACGGAATAACCAACGAGCTTCTAAAATACGGAGGAGAAAGTATAACCCTAGAGATGACAAAACTTATACAAAAATTAATATTGCACTGCAAGATACCAGACGCATGGAGAAACAGCATAATGATACCAATGTTCAAGAAAGGAGACAAAGAGGACCCCAACAATTATAGAGGTATAAATCTACTGAACACCACACTTAAGCTAACCACAAAAGTCCTACCCAACAAAATCAATAAACTAACAATTTTATCAAATAAACAACAAGGATTCAGATCCGGAAGATCCTGCGTAGACGCCGTATTTATACTGAGACAATACACAGAAAAATAGTTGAAAGACTGATAAGTTTGTACACACTTGAATGAATAAGGGAATTGAAAATGTAGTATGTCAAAGTGTGTAAATAATTTATTTCTTTAGTTGAGCGCTTTCGACATAAACGTCATCATCGGAGCTAATGGTCAAATATTAAAAAAGTACCGCTACATAGAGGTGTAATCATCAAAAGAGGTGTAACAATCAAAAAATCACATTTACATTCATAAGATGCACATGATTACACCTCTATGTAGCGGTACTTTTTTAATATTTGACCATTAGCTCCGATGATGACGTTTATGTTGAAAGCGCTCAGCTAAAGAAATAAATTATTTACACACTTTGACATACTACATTTTCATTTCCCTTATTAAATCACAGAAAAGGCCATCGAGTACAATAAACCAGCATATCTATGTTTTATAGACCTGACAAAGGCTTTCGATCGCATCCAAGTCAAAGATGTCTTACACTTACTCTATAGAAGAAACATACCAATCAATATACAAACCATCGAAAACATCTACTTCCATATTCGAATACAGGCAAAGATAAATGGAAAACTAACACAGTTTATACCAGTACAAAGCGGAATTAGATAAGGTGACTCGTTAAGCACACTTCTCTTTAATATAATAATGGACGAAATAATAGAAGCAGTACATAAAAGTCATGGTTACAGAATGGGGAACAAAGAAATCCGAATATTATGTTATGCAGACGACGCCGCATTAATCGCCGAGACAGAAGACGATCTTCAAAGATTAACACACATATTCAATACAACAGCTAAGAAATACATATATAATATCAGCAGAAAAAACCAAACGTATGACAACATCTAAATACCCACTACGATGTAAAATCGAAATTGATGGGAAAATAATAAAGCAAGAAGCAAGGTTTAGATCTGGGAATAAATATAACCAGTTACGGAGATGTTGAAGAGGAAGTACGGCAACAAAGCTTAAAAGCAAGTAAAGCGGCGGGATCTCTTAATGACACAATCTGGAAGAACCAACACCTAAGACAAGACACAAAAGCAAGAATCTATAAAGCAGCAATTATACCTATTTTGACATACACGGTGGAGACAAGACCGGACGCATCTAAAACGAGACGATTACTAGAAACAACAGAGATGAAAATACTCCGACGAAAATCAGGGAAAAGTCTGTTGGGTAGGGAGAGAAGTGAAAACATAAGAAGATCATGCAATATAGAAGACATAAATGAATGGGTGACAAAACAGAAAAAGGAGTGGAACTAACACATTAGTAGAATGGCAGAGGATAGGATAGTACGAAAAGCACGATATGTCACCAAATAGACGAAGAAGTATTGGCAGACCAAGAAAAAGATGGTGCGATAATTTAAACAATTTAGGAGGCTAATATTTTGAAGTTTACAAGAAGGAAGAAGTTTTACATTTTCGAAATGCACAGTTTGGTCACTACAAGATGCCCTCATTTATTGAGGATATCGTGAGCCAATGAGTTTTTTATACTATACTCTATGAACTGATGATACTTACACAGATATGAACATTGCATTTGTCGCATGTCAATATAGAAATGTCGCACGAATTATAGAAACCTATATTTCAAAAAATTAAATATTTTGTTCGAAAGCTGTTAGATTGCAGCACAAGTACTCTTTGGACGGAATAAGATGTCCATAATCGTGGACAATGTGTTACAAGAGTAAAAACATATGGAGCTATATACAAAAAACTACAGAATAGGTTGTCCTCAAATGAGGACACGGTGAACGAAAGTGTTAAATCCACTAAAGACACTCGCAAATAAAACTAATTTAAAAAAACCCGTGCAGAAGCCGGAAGCGACCCGTCGTACCATAAATCAAACCCCGTGCGGAGCCCGTTTGTTCCACGGCCCGTGTCGTACACGTCCCGTCCTAACCTAAATCAGCCCTTATACATAGACTAATTAATAGTCACCTTGTTAAAATCATGGTATACTTTTTATGTAATTCTTTAAGAATGTTGAAATTGAAATGTAATTAATGTGTTCTTATATCTTTTAACTAGTTCTGTGTTTTTTGTATGCAATTATTGTAGAATATTTGAATATTCAAAACACACTTTTTGGAATTCTATTTTCGAAAAATAAAATCTATTTTCTAAAATTGTTTTGGTTCCCCAAACTCCAATAAGATCCAGACAGTGCTAATAGAACTACTGAACACATAATAATTTAGATTTGTATTTAAATCAAAATTGCAGTATCCTGTACAGTACGATAATTGATTATTATATTCGTTTAAAAATATACAGGGTGTTGTAAATAAGTATGACAAACTTTAAGAGGTAATTCTACGTGGAAAAATAATGACAGTTTGATCTATAAACGTATGTCCACAAATGCTTCGCTTACGAGATACGGGGTGTTGAAATTTTTATTTCAAACTGCCAATTTATTTATCGCTCTAAGACCGGTTGAGCTATGAAAATGAAATTTGGTAGGTTTTAAGAGGTAGTTAGTTATTGCGCATTTTTTAACATACAAAAATAAGAATTTCGTAGTGATCATTGGCGTGCCTACGGATAATGGTCTGAATTTTTTTAAAGAAAAAAATATTACGCCACTGAGATATTTCAAATTAAAAATTATTTTTAAATTCCACGTTTAATTTATGATAAAAAGCTTTCTTGCCTTTTGTTCATATGGTGCACCGTTTTTATGCAAAACATAAAACATGTTGGCGCGTATTTTTCATTTCTTAATACATTATCAAGAACTATCCAATATAATAATACTAAATTAGAACAATAACAGAAAATATTACTAATAAGATTTTAACTAGATGCAAAGCTATAATTAATGTTCAAAATGACATGCTTTAGAGGTGACAGAAGAATTTTATATTCATCATTTGCGCGGGTACGGGTAATGGTCTGAATTTTTTTAAAGAAAAAAAAATAGTACGCCACTGAGATATTTCAAATTAAAAATGATTTTTGAATTCCTCGTATAATTTGTGACAAAAAATAGATTTTGCCTTTTTTCATATGTGGCACCGTTTTTATACAAAAAAATAAAACATCTTAACGCTTACAAAGTATTCGAGGTAGTTTCCATATCCATAGAAAGTTATTTCAAATACTTTGTAAACGTTAAGATGTTTTATTTTTTTGCATAAAAACGGCGCCTCATATAAAAAAAGGCAAGAAAGATTTTCTGTCGTAAATTGAACGAAGAATTCAAAAATAATTTTTAATTTGACATATCTCAGTGGCGTACTATTTTTGTCTTTAAAAAAATTCAGACTATTGCCCGTACGCGCGCCAATGATGAATATAACATTCTTCTGTCACACTAAAGCGCGCCAACATGTTTTATTCACGAAAAAAAGTCACGAAAGTTTTTTATCATAAATTAAACGTGGAGTTTAAAAATAATTTTTAATTTGAAATATATTAGTGGCGTACTATTTTTGTCTTTAAAAAAATTCAGACCATTACCCGTAGGCGCGCCAATGTTGAATACAAAATTGGTAATTATATGTCAAAAAATGCGCAATAACTACCTCTTAAAACCCACCAAATTTCATTTTCATAGCTCAACCGGTCTTAGAGTAATAAATTAGCAGTTTGAAATAAAAACTTCAACACCCCGTATCACGAAGCATTTGCGGACATACGTTTATATAGCAAACTGTCATTATTTTTGAAGATATTCTTCTTTAGCGGCGATTCGATTGAGGGTAAAATTGTACATAAATCTGCGCGCCTGCGCACAAAGACAGCATGCAGTTCATTGCTAATCTTTCAAGATAGGTATGTATAGTGATGTAAAATTTCCGGGAAGATTCAAACGCCGGAAAGTTTCCGGAAACTTTCCGGGAATATTGGAAACTTATGGAAATATTGTATTTTTATTAAAATTATTTTAATAAATTATACAAATCAGTAGTTAGCTTTACTTATTGTTGTGGTATTACGACTACAGAAAAAATCTGTTAAAAATTAAATGTCCAAAATTTTAAAATTTAACTTAATTTAAAAAAATACTCTGGTTATTTCATTCATAGGAGATTCTGACCAATAGAAAGCAACAGAAATCTAAATTAAATCGATAATTTTTGATAATTTCCCGTCGTCAAGTATATTACGTCAGATGCCCTTCGTTGCTACGAAAAAATACATTCAGTGACATTAATGACAATTAATGTTTTAAAAATTATAAAAGTGATTACTTTCAACCGTGAAATATTTATAACAACTGTGTGTTTAATTGTAGTAATTTGTACTTACATAAATAAATTACAATAAAATTTTGGTTTTGAACAGTTTTATTCATGAAATAATCGCAACAAATTGCACTCGATCTCTAAAATGAATATAGAATTTTGGCCCTCGTGACACTTTGAAATAATTTCACTCGCCTTCGGCTCGTGAAATTAAAACTATCAAAGTGACACTCGGGAAAAATTCAATAATTTTAGAGCTCTTGTGCAATTACTACTGAATATTTGTTATTATTCGTTATAATTAAAATAAATAAGTTGTTTTATTTAAAAATGTATTAACAAAATATAAAATAAAAAAGATAACATACAATAACCAAACCAAAATTGATTATAGG
This sequence comes from Diabrotica virgifera virgifera, assembly GCF_917563875.1. Taxonomy (NCBI): domain Eukaryota; kingdom Metazoa; phylum Arthropoda; class Insecta; order Coleoptera; family Chrysomelidae; genus Diabrotica; species Diabrotica virgifera. Next base: position 26,612,666 of record NC_065452.1, read on the forward strand.
AACTTACTTCAGGTAATCTGTATTCCTATATTCGCTCTGAGCGTTAACAAAGTGTCAAAGCAAAATCGACCGACCTGCTCATGGTGGCGGTTTTTTGAAATTTTATCAGGACGCTTTGTGTATGTTTAAATGAGACATTTAAAAAAATGCCGTGTCACGCTAGTGATATTATGTATTAATATAAACAGAAAATAAAAACGCACTTAATCTGATATAAATTCTTCTATTTCCAATATTGATTATCAGTTTTATTTTGTATACATAACCTCACTATCGCAGTTTATGTCAATAAATCTTTATTAACGAAAAAGAAAATATTTTTGTTGCACTATAATTTATAGTGCAACAAAAATATATAGTCTATAAATTACAGTATAAATTAATACCTAATGAATTCTAACAATTGTATTCGGTTATTATCACTACAAAATAAAATATTCAAGTTTAACAAAATAATCCCATAAGACTCGATGTTAAAACGTCCTGACAAAATCTGACAGCGTGTCACGTGACTGTAAGTAGAGGGGAGACGCACGGAGCCAATAGTATTAAAGCAGGAACTCTTTTCTTACCAAATAATAATAAAAGACACTACAAAATTCTAAGGAATTATAATTATAAAATATATAAATAAGTAAGAGTCTATTCTTGTGTCAACGAAATTGTCTTCACACAAGCTGGACTCTGTATTATGAAGAGTCTCTCGCCGTCTCGCTTAATCTTTCATTTTCTGATATGGATTTAGAGTCTTGCCCTGCTTCCAACAGATGAGTTATAGAATGACTCTCATCACATACCATTGTTCCATGTTTATGATCTTTTAGTGAGTTTTTTCTCAGTATATTTCTCCTTTTATTATGTATGTGCTATAACTACGATCTGTTTCAGCGTAGGAAGCTGGTAACCCCAGTAGTGTAATTGCCAAATCTTTTAAAGGAGTTTTGGTGCACATAAGGTGCTTTTGCACAGAACTTTGTTAGTTCTGTAAAAATGTTTTCTTTTTTGTCAACAAACTTAAAATGATTGGTTAATATCTTGTCTTTACACTGCATAGTTAATATATGCTCTTCAAAAGTGAGGCTTTGTCTTGTTAAAGAAGAATCAAGCAAGTTTCCAGCATAGTGCACAGGCTTCACTGTCATTTTTTTTCTTTTTTCTAATTTAAATAAGCATTCCTTTTCCTCGGACTTATTGATTGGAAGTAATGGAATATTCTCGAGAAAAATATTTTCTGTATCCTTAAATGCCTCGACAACCTGAGATATTTTAAACGGTGTCGGCCGGTATGCGCTCGACCGTTTTGCGCCCTTACCTGAAATCGGCCGGTTTGCGCTCTAACACTTTCTTAATGGAGATGTATAGCTAATTATTTTCTTATATCGACCGTTTTGCGCTCTCTTGTAATCGACGTTTAATTTTATTCTACCATAACGATCAGGTAACGGTTAGGCTAGTAAAATTAGTTTTAAAAAATCATAAAACTATAAAAAAAATGGATATAGTCTAGATGATGTGCACAGCAATTGGGCACAACCCGAAAGTTAAGTTAGGACCGAACGGTTGGGTCTTCCTCCTTCCCTTCTTAGAAGGGCTTTCTAAGTTCTTTCTGACTCAACTTTCACGGGGTGCAGTCGTCTCAGTCGTGTGTCTTAGTGATTCCAAGTGAAGCCAAGAAAATGGCGTTGTGTACTGCATATGAAATATAACGTTCTTGGATGGTATTGTTATGGCAGCAGATAGGGAGAAAATTCTCGCCTTTTTATATTCACACGGGGTATTAAAAAATACTAGGAAATGTGGTGGTTGCGGCAGCGAATTAAAAGTGAGTACAGAAGGAAAATTTAGGTGTGGCAAAGTGGTCGCCAAACAAAAACAGGTGAAAAAGCGTTGTGGCTTTACTTTATCGGCAAGGAAGGGGACTTATTTTGAGTCAGGTAGGTTCACCAGACTATTATTGTAGAATGAAATTAAAATTATATTGAAAGAGAGCGCAAATCGGCCGATTAAGGAAACTATAGTAGTTAGATATTTCTATTATGAAAATTGCAAAGCGCAAACCGGTCGATTTCAGGTAAGGGCGCAAAACGGTCGAGCGCAAACCGGCCGTATTCATTTTAAACATACTGCCTTCCAATAAAGTCCAATCCATTTCACAATTGGCGTTAGCACAACTGCTACTTTTTACAACTTTATCCAAAATATTTCATCATCCAGACAGTTCTGTATGTTATTTATACAATTAAGAATTGAACTCCATCTAGTTTTTACAGGAAGCTTTAATGATAGTGTAACTTTATTGTGGTTTTGTTTTTGTGGAATTTTTTCTTTTTTTGATATTTTTCTTTTGAAATATTCCCATGCATTATACCTATATACAATCACAATAAAGATACACTAGAAATAAACAAACCAAAACACATTGAATGTTCGAGGAGGACTCCCAAAGTCCCAAATCATGATTTGCAAAGTTTATACATTTTAAATCATGATTCGCGACTACTCCTCGTAATATTCAACGTGTATTGGTTTGTTTATTTCTAGAGCATCTTTATTAAAATTTTAGTACAGCTTTAGGCATTTTAGTATAAAAATAATGAAAATAATGTTCAAAACAATGTTCCTTTTGTACTTGGCAGTGGTATAGGTTCGCCGGCCGTGTGAATTAAATAGCGCTACTTCCATGTAAATTCAAATTTCGTCACTGACTCTTATGTCCAAAAGGCCCTTGGAAATATTCTCAAAAGTTTTTGGGAATATTATGGAAAATTCTCTGAAACATTCTTGAAAGTTCTCGGAAATATTCTCGAGAATTTTACATTGAAAGTTTCCGGGAATATTCGCGGCCAGGGGAATATTTCCATTTTTTATAGGCGAATATTCTCGGAAACTTTCCAATGTTCGCGAATATTCGCTTGGAAATATTCTCGACTCACATCACTAGGTATGTATGTATCTGTAACCGTGCAAATAAGTCATTAAAAGAATATATTAGTGTTTTTAGTAAATGTATTATTTATTATAATTCTTGTGTTTTTGGATTTGTGTTTCTCTGTAGTAAAATAATAAAATATTATGTAGGCATAACATTTTTACACTATTTGTCGCCGTGTTGTGTAATTATATCCGAAACTTACACGTCAATTACAAGGACCTCGCTGGAGTAATTGGTAGGGCGTTAGCTCCGAGATTGGAAGGACGCGGGTTCGAATCCTGGGCGATTCATATTTTTTTTTATTTTTGGTTGTTTTAATAAAAATTTTTTGAAAGTGGTAGATAAGAAAGTTAGTTTAATTTTTAAATAAAATACAAATAACCTGTTAAGTATATTTACTTCGTTTAAATTACCTATATAATAGAAGAATATCTTCTTACGTGCGTACAAAGTACACACACATTCTTTTTCATGTAGAATTACCTCTTTGTTTGTCATACTTATTTACTAACACCATGTATATACAATATTGTACCAATATGGTTCTCAAACAGCTTCTTAGGTCTTTATTTAATTAATTATAATAAATACAAGGTGTCCCAATAAGAATGGCCCACGGCCATATCTCAGGAACCGTTTATAGTACAACTTTGAGAAAAAATATTTATAACAAAAAATGGTTCGGGAAAAGCCTGGAAATTATTTTCATAATTGTAGGTCCACCGCTAGAGGGCGTAATTGAATATCAAAAATTAAAAAATCAAATTTTACAAAATTTACCTAATGAGAGGGCACATCCAATCATCGTATGCTTCATAAAATTCTGCGCATATTTGATTTCACAAGTTTAAGTCTACCTTTGCAAATTAGAGGTGGGCGTGACCGGGAACCTTCTTATGAAAAAATGGCTCCGGTTCTGCTAAATCGAATTTTGCATACTTGGTCTTGTTGAAAACAGCTCTTTTTCGTCAATGTGTCTTATTTTCTAAATAGCCTAATAACTAATATGCAAGCTAGGAGGCGTTATTTAATTATTTTCAGAAATCTAGTTTTCCTTGGAAAATATTAAATACAAGTATGCATTTTTAATACTGTATTATAAAATTAGACCAAATTAGCAACATAATACCGAAAACCGCATGTCGATACCTTTTTATATCTCGAGATATCTTAAGAAATGTGTAAATTTTAAACATAACTGTTACTGTCACCGGTAAACGAGGTTAAGGAAAAGTAGTGTGCTATGTAAAAAACAAATAAACATTTTCCAGATGTAAACGTATATAATTAATTAAAACAACAATAAGACAAACAACACTATAAAATATAACAAAAGAAATAAAAGCAACTACTTACAGTCTTAGTGACTGCCTAAATGTTCAAATTGTTGCCCATCATTTTCGATGCAAGCATTTACTCTTTCAAGAGTAGATTGAATAGCAACAGACTTAACTGTTTTAGACTTTTATTTATGGGGACGGATTAAAGACCTTGTTTTTGCCGCTAGGCCCACTACGCGAGAAAACATGATCTAGAATCTAGAGAATACGAAACGCCATTCAAAACATTTCGAAAGCAGAAATTGAGACTGCTGTTCAATCTACTCTTGAAAGAGTAAATGCTTGCATCGAAAATGATGAGCAACAATTTGAACATTTAGGTCGTCACTAAGTAGTTGCTTTTATTTCTTTGTTATATTTTATAGTGTTGTTTGTCTTATTGTTGTTTTAATTAATTATATACGTTTATATCTGGAAAATGTTTCTTTGTTTTTCCATAGCACACTACTTTTCCTTAACTTCGTTTATCGGTGACATTAACAGTTGTTCGAAGTTACACGTTTCTTAAGATATCTCGAGATAGAAAAAAGGTATCGACATGCGGTTTTCGGTATTATGTTGTTAATTTGGTCTAATTTTGTAATACAGGATTAAAAATGCATGGTTGTATTTAATATTCTCCAAAGAAAACTAGATTTCTGAAAATAATTAAATACCGCCTACTAGCTGGCATATTACTTACTAGGCTATTTCGAAAATAAGACTCTTACATTGACGAAAAAGAGCTGTTTTCAACAAGACCAAATATGCAAAATTCGATTTAGCAGAACCGGACTTACAGCCATTTTTTCATAAGAAGGTTCCCACTTGTAAAATCAAATATGCGCAGAATTTTATGAAGAATACGATGATTGGATTTCCAGTTCCCTTTCATTAGGCCAATTTTATAAAATTTTGATTTTTTAATTTTTGATATTCAATTACGACCTCTAGCGGTAGACCTACAATTATAAAAATAACTTCCAGGCTTTTCCCGAGGCTACTTTTGTTATAAATATTTTTTTCTCAAAGCTGTACTAAACTTACGTGCATAGAAATCGGCCCACTTAAAAATATGGTCATTTTTGATGTCTCATATTTCCTAAACCTGTTGGCCGATTTAAGTGATTTTTTGAACATGTTATAGCCTGATTCTTTAACAATACCACTGTAATAATATTGTTGCTAAACAGATAAATTTTCATAGTATATCGGGTGTACCAATCAAATTGTGTTTTTTTTCTCAAAGTTCGCATCACCCTGTGGAATATTCTAGCATTTATAAAATACTGAAATTAAAACCCCACTATAGCGTCAGATTTTCTTAATATTTTGTTTTTTGATTCATTTGATTATGTTGGATAATAAAAAAGTTAGATACTTTAACAACTAGACATGTTCTTCATCAATATACGGTGTTTCTAAATAAGTGCGACAAACTTTAAGGGGTAATTTTGCATGAAAAAATAATGGCAGTTAATAAGGGCAAAAAGTATGCCTGCAAATGTTTCGTTTCCATGATACGAGATGTTCAATTTTTTCTTACAAACTGACGATTTATTTATTGCTTTAAAACCAGTTGAGATATGCAAATGAAATTTGGTAGGTTTTAAGAGATAGTTATTGTGGATTTTTTGACATAAAATTAAGAATTTTATATTCACCATTAGCGTGCATACGGGTAATATGATCGGTCATATTACACGTATGCGCGCTAATGGTGAATATTAAATTCTTAATTGTATGTCAAAAAATGTGCAATAACTACGTCTTAAAACCCACCTAATTTCATTGGCATAACTCAACTGGTTTTAAAGCAATAAAATAAATCGTCAGTTTGTAAGAAAAAATTCAACATCCCGTATTTCGGAAACGAAACATTTGCGGACATACGTTTATAAAGACAACTGTCACTATTTTTTCATGCAGAATTACCCCTTAAAGTTTGTCGAACTTATTTAGAAACACCGTGTATTGATGAAGAACATGTCTAATTGTTAAAGTACCTAACTTTTTTATTATCCAACATAACCGAAGGAATTAAAAACAGAATGTTAAGAAAACCTGACGCTATAGTTGGGTTTTAATTTCAGTATTTTATAAATGCTAGAATATTCTACAGGGTGATGTGAACTTTGAGAAAAAAACACAGTTTTATTGGTACGCCCGGTATACAATGAAAATTTACCTGTTTAGCAACAATATTATTACATTGGTATTGATAAAGGATCAGGCTATAACATGTTTAAAAAATCACTTAAATCGGCCAACAGGTTTAGAAAATATGAGACATCAAAAATGACCAAATTTTTAAGTGGGCCGATTTCTATTAAACGGTTCCTGAGATATGGCCGAGAGCCATTCTTATTGGGAAACCCGGTATACACATTATCATTATATTGTATTATACAGGGTGATCAACTTCTGTGACAAAGTCCAAAATATCTGTTATTATACAATATATGAAAAAAGTTGTTAATAAAAGTATAGACACCTTTAATGTACACATTTTAAATTTAGTGAGAAATATACAGGGTCCTCCATAACACGTGCCAAACCAAAGTTGTTTTTTAAATTGAACACTCTATATTTTATTCAAAATCTGGTGCTCTATATTTTTCTGATTAAAGAGATATAACACTTGTCTAGGGTTATACCGAGTGTTTCAAAGATATGAGCACTTTTATTAAAAAATCATACTGATTTGATCGCCCTGTATGATTCTAACGGTGCATGTAATATAAAACTTATTTTTTACTGCTATTAACTGTCAATATTAAAGTAGTTTTGCAACAACGTACAATTTTTTTATTAGTATATACACAATTTGTATACAGGGTAAGTCAAAATGTAAATAAAAAATTTTCTTCATATTTTTAAATCGAACACCCTGTATTTTATATTACCATCGAAAAATTCTATCATTATACTTGCATATCTTTTAAATATTCCCTATACCTAAAGGCATTAGTTTTTGAGATATTTTAGTTTTATTGTTGATAGCAGCATGTATTACTTAGTTATTAATAACAATACTTTAATTTATTAAGAAAACTAAATTAAACAAAAATATGTTCAACGTACTTCTTATGTTTCTTATAAAAGGCGTTCAAAGTTACCTACCATAACGTCTACACAAGCCTGGAGACGAGTTTCGAAAGACCTTTGTAACCATTTTTGTTGTATGACACTTGGAAAGGCGTTCTTAATCCTTATTTTCATATGGTCAACTGTTGTTGGAGGTATCCTATACACTACTTCTTTAATATAACCCCAGAAAAAGAAGTAAACTTTGTTTAATTCTGGTGATCTGGGTGGCCAGTGAACTGGCTGATCTCTTCCTATCCCCTTTCAGGAAATAGTTCATCGAGTTCACCGTTGACAAGTGCATTGTGGTGAGCAAGGGCTCAGTCGTGAATGTACCACATATATTGGCGGATGTTTAATGGTACATTTTCAAGTAGAATAGGTAAATGATTCACTAGAAAATTTAAATAAACCTCACCATTTACTGATTTCTCAAAGAAAAAAGCACCTATAACTTAATTGCCTATGATTCCACCCCAAACATTTACAGACCATCTCGTTTGACTATGTGTGCGAGCACAGTATGGATTGGTTGTGGAGTAACAATGAAAATTGTGTCTGTTTACACTACCATTTTTGTGGAATGTTGCCTCGTCTCCAAAAAGAGCAAACTCAAATAAATCTCTCTGTATAACGATTTGCTGTTGTGACCATTGACAAAATTGTACTCTTCGTTCGAAATCATCCCCAACAAGTTCCTGATGTAATTGTATACGATATGGGTGCATGTTGTTTTTCTTGAGTATATGTTTTAGATAGAGCCATAACTTCTATCTTGCTTCGATAATATTTCGAATACTTGTATGAGGATTTTCTGTAACAGCCAGTAAAACATTTAATTAATTTTTATCCGTAATAATGGTTTTTGTTTTTTCCTTCGTGTTATATAAAACCGAACCAGTACGAATAAACCCGTCTAATAAGTTGTCAAATGCTCTCTTATTTGGTTATCGACGTTGCGGATACCTTTCCTTATAAATTCTTGTGGCAAGTAATGAGTTTTTGAAACACTCTCCTAAAATCTATATCATGTCTGTCATTTCTTCACGACAAAAAATAATTATAACATTTGGGTAACCTGACCTTGGCAGCAAATAAAATGATATCAATTTCCATATTCTGTACACACAAAGAATAAATAAGAAGAAAAATAATAAAGGAGAATGAAAAATGTGGTCACAATAACGGGACGACAGCCCAAAGCATTGTCACGAAACCTTAAACTTCTTTAACCAAACTTCTGGTCACAGACGGAACCATACACACCCATGACAAAATATCTTCAACACAAGGAGTGCGTTCAGGTTGGGCTGGATTTTCTACAAAGTTATCGCAACCCGCAAAAGTCAGTCATTAACCAGATAGACTCTCAGAGGTCTAAACAGATACAAGAAAATAGAGAAAGACTACGACCAATTTTCGAGTCTATAGGGTTCTTAGGTCGACAAAATATTCCTCTAAGAGGCCATCGTGATGATGACCTTCTGCTTCTGGACGAAAATGCTGGACCTGTCAATGAGGGAAATTTCAGGGAATTGTTAAGGATTAAAATCGCATCAGGAGATGAAACTCTTAAACAACACCTATCCACAACATCTTCCAGAGTAACATACACATATTGTTATAAAAAAATAATACACATAATGAATCAAGTTCAAATTATTACTCTGTTATATTTGACGAAACAACCGAAGTATCCCATGTAGAACAGCTTTCTCTAAATTTGAGATAAATACACAATAACAACATTCATTGACGCTTATGAAAACATAAAAATACTTAGTGAAAATCAAGAAAGAGGGGAAAAACAACGTCTGACAGGAGAAGCCTTGGGGAAAATGGAATTAAACTTGTAGAAAGAACTGCACTTGAATCTGAAGAAATGTGTAGGAATCGGTACTGACTTTAATAATACATAATTAACAATAAGTTTTGAATGACTTATATCAATTAAAAGTGTGTGAAAAGTGCCTTAAAACTCACCATTGTAACCCTAAATTTTTAAAAATTACCCCCAGCCCCCGGTACCCCATCACGCTAAAAAAAAGTTTATGGCCCCTCCCGAAAATCGTTCCTGGATCCGCCCTTGGACCTAGATCTCTTAAAATAAATTTGGATTCTGATGCTGATGTAACTTTTGAATGTCTTTATGGCACTTAAAAGTGTGTGAAAAGTGCCTTAAAATTCACCATTTTAGCCCTTATTTTTAAAAAATTTCCCTCGGTCCCCCGGGAACCCCCTCCCCCAAAAGCTCACGGCCCCCACCGAAAATAGGTCCTCGCTCCGCCGGTGCAGTGTATAACTGCATATATGTACAGGGTTATTCAATATATTTTGACCCCCTGTAAACTACTTTATTTACAGAATTAGAAAAAAATGTTAAATACAAAATATCACAAGGAAAAATTCCTGTACTGGCTGTATACCGTAAATCACAAAAAATAAAAAGGTATATTTAAAATTTCTAAAAATGGCTGTATCACAACAAAACTTGGATGCATCAAATCGACGACGAAATTTGCTACGAAAACGGACATGGAAAATGGCAACCTGGAATATACAAGGGATACGAACTAAACAGACAGAAGTTTTTTCAGAGCTGGAGAAACAAAATATTGATATCTGTGTGCTCACGGAAACGAAGAAAAAGGGGAAAGGAAATGAAGAGACGGGGAACTACATTCATCTTTATAGTGGTGTACCTAAAGACTGCAGAGCCAAAAGGGGAGTATCTATAGCAATTAAGAAAGACATTATAGAAAACACATTAAAAAATGGGAAGAAGTGGATGAGCAAATAATCACATTAGAGATAGAGAAAAACGGTCACAGCATAACAATAATCGGAATCTACGCTCCCAATGAAGATGCAGATAAACAAAGGACAATTTCTACAATAAACTATCCGATGTAGTAAATGCTATTAAAAATGACAATGAATTGTACATTTTAGGAGACGCAAATGGGAGAGTAGGAAGAGAGCAGAATCACTCTATAGTGGGGAGGTATGGTGAAGAAACACTGAACGAAAACGGTACTCGTCTGAGAGATTTTAGCCAATTCCGATCGCTAAAAATAATGAATGGGTTCTTCTCACACAAAAATATCCACAAATTCACATGGATGCAACCTACAAAAAAACTACGGTCAATAATTGACTACATAATCCAAAGAGAAAGCTCTAGACTCAAGACTACAGACATGAGGGTATACCGGGGACCAGAATGTGGATCCGATTCACCACCTGTTGGTAGCCAGCATAAGAATAACTTACCGGTCAACAAATACAAAAAGGCTAAAAAAAGACGAAGAAACTAATATTTCAGAAAAGTGTTATAAGTTGGAAAGCTTAAAACACGAATCGACCAAATTTTTGTATAAATTGAGACTGGCCTCAAAATTAAGATTTATAGAAAGTAACAACCATAACACCGAAAAGTTGTACCAGCAAATAAAAGAAAGCATACACGCAGCAGCAAAGGAAGCGTTAGGGTATTTGGAAAAAGATGATAAACAAAATCCAGAATGGTTGTCAGAGAAACTAAAAGGTTTAGTAGACAACAAGAAGACAGCGTACCAAAAAATGGCTACAGACACAGGACTTACAAGATCAAAGAGTATACGCACAACTGAACAGAGAAGTGAAAAGAGAAGTAATAAGGAGTAAAAATGACACATGGGAAAGAAAGTGAGAAGAGGTGGAAAGATACATAGGCGGATCCAAAGTAGCTGAAGCATGGAAACGATAAAAAATATCAGAAAATAAAGTAAAGTGTAGAGTAATTTAAATTTAATAAGTACCAAAGAAGGGGAAGATTACTATAAGATACTACTGAAGGAAACTAGACCCGAATTTGTGGTAAATGAAATGGACATGCAGACGAATACGAATGTAAATGAACAAGTTAGAAGAATAACTACAAAAGAAATAAAAGAAGCCTTATTAGAATCAAAAAATGGGAAAGCATCAGGACCTGGAAATATCCCCATCGAACTGATAAAATATGGACCAGACATACTGCACGAAATAATGACGGATCTCTTCAACAAATAAATGCATGTTGCAGGGCATAATAATAATTATTATTGACTGTTATGTTAACCTTAAAAACAACTGTGTTTTCAACTTCAACTCCACAAAATAGGTTATGTACACTAGTACACTTTAAAGGAGACTTTAGCAACTTACAGGTCCGAAATCGGCACTTTAAAAGTTAAAGAGGGCTTTTGATAAAAAGGACCCTTTAACTTGATTATGAAATAAAAATCTCAAGTTAAATGCAACTTTAAATTTAAAGCCTCCTTCATTATGAAATCGGCCGTAAATGTCAACCACCTCATCTATGATGTCAACGTTGTTAAAGTGAAAGTGAAAACTTGAATGTTGAATGAAAACTGAAAAGTAGGGAAAGGGATGATACAAAATACTAGGAACAGGTATTTTGTAATAGGTATGACCATATAACGTAACGTAACAGTTACCGGTTTTCTAAAGTTCCAGTTCCATTTGTTCAAACGACAAGTCGGTGGTATTTAACTGGTACTTGTAGACAATACAATAAGGTCTATAATCTTTACTCGATACGCGCTGTGGTGGTATTTGTAATAGGTACCTGATACTTGCTGATACGCAGTGGCGGCTCGTCAGAGGAGGCAAGGGAGGCTCAGCCTCCCCATAAATTTTTTACACACTCTATACTGTTTTGTTTATCATGAATCGCGAAAACAACAATTACTCTCACTATTATACAACGTGTAAATTCCAGATTATCACTAATTATCCATACGTACGGAGCATTAGCATTAGAACGCATGATCGCGTCTCAGTTTTATTACAAATATTATTGTAGGCAGGACCCTGGGTTATCCCGAGATGCACGAACGGAGCCGAGAAGCCCAGCATTCTCCGTTGCTAATGCTCCGTGCAGCGCAGCAGGCGTTTAAGGAGACCCTGTCTCCTAACAGTGGCATCTACGGCGCCATCACACGCTGCCCGGATATATACCAAGGGAGGCAGAGTAACTTCTCAGCTCCGTTGGGTGGGTGGGTGCGTCTGGGGACAACGAATTTTAGGGTCCTGACTAAAAATAATGAAAAATCCAAAAGTGCGAATTTTGTTATGAAATTTGGTATGTGGGGTTATAATAATATTTGGAACAACTTGCTCAAATAACTTTTTCCGATATCTCTAACTCAAAGCAAAATATCGGTAATTTATCGTGTTTTTGAATTCGCAGTAGGCCGCGTTTAGAATTAAAAAAAAAATCAGTTGAGTATCTTAAAAAATTTGAAGCTTCATTATGTATGGACTGCAAAACTTCAAATCTGTATTTATTTTGATATGCATAGGTATCTATTTACAAATAAATGGAATTGTTAACAAATAAACGACACAAACTTTGGTATTAAACTTTTATTAGTAGACTAACTATTTTTAAAATGATATGATATCATGAAATTATGAATTAGGATGATATTATGAAATGTAAATAAAAAATGGTCAAAAGATGGGGCTTTAAATTACATTTTTTGGCGCATTTTTTTGCTAGTGCAAATTTGTCTAGATATTTTACAGTTAGGTATAGCCTCCCCTATTGTAAAAATCACGAGCCGCCACTGCTGATACGCATTGGGATTGGGAACAGTTTCATTTACATTTTGTGGGGAGGGTATTACTTTGTAGGTAGTTTTACCGGTGGTTTTACTGAGGTTTTTTGGGTCCTACTGGAGAATTCTCACGACGAGGTCGAGGCGCGTGTTGAAGCGAGCTTCAAGTGGGTCCTAATTTAAACGTCGGCAAAGAGAGATATAATATATATAATAGTGGAAAAGAAAGAGAACGCAGATACCCTACAAGACGGTAAAATTAGTAATATTTACTTTGTGATAAAATGTCCCGAATATGTCCCGAAGAATACAGGCAACCAAAAAGTTGACCGTCCTCAGTGGTGGAGATAAAAATATTAGTTGGTTTTTTTAATTCTCACAATGATAAAAATTAGAACAAAACGTAGTTTGACCATAAAATTACCACGCCACTGATCGTACCCTCGGCTGACGAGACATCCACACTATCCACAGGCTAATAAATTTTAGCAATTGGTGTTATTTTAAGGCCGGCCGTTGTATGAAAGAGAGGTCCCCAAATGCCGGCGCAACAGAGAGAAAAGATTCTTTCCCGAGAGATGCTGCCTCTATCGGAGAAATAACGCAATAGATATCTAAGCGAGGCCGCAAACGGCAGAATTTTTAGTGAGTCGATAGTTTAGTTAAGTACAGAGAGTATGCAGGTGCGGCCTCGCTAAGATGACTCGAAATCGTTTTATATATCAGGTGCGAACTTTTAATTTTTTAGTAGGCGGTTTAAGGACGGGGTCTCGCTGAAAATTTTACTTGGATAAATACTGTGCTCGTATCTCGTGGTAAAATCTAAACCAAAAGTAATGGAGAAATCTATTTTAGTCCATGTGGTGAGACCGCTCCCGTCTGGGAAAATTTCTGATTCGGTTTCTTTGTGGATTCCTATTCAAACATGTCCCCTCTAAACAAATCTTAAGGGTGCCGGGCGGAATTTTTGGGTAGAAACTGTTTAAACAATTTTTATAAACAAATAGAAAAGATCACGTTTTTTTGCCCCGGAACATATATTTTTAAGTTTAGTGGGTCATTCTAAACAAGAAAGGTATCTTGTAATTTTTTTCAAAAATTGATAGTTTTCGAGTTATAGGCGATTTAAAATCTGAAAAGTGCGAAAATGCTCATTTACGAGGCCTAAAAACTCATATTTAAATTAGAACTTTTGAGGTTGCCAGATTCTTAAATTGAAGTTTAAACATTCAGCTTGAAGATTCTAAAGAGTGATTGTGTCTAACCCTAATTTAAACCGTCGTGTTTTAATTGTTAAATATACATGTCCATCCGATTTTTTTGTCGGTGCGGCGCGCTCTATTTCAAAAATCTCCAGTTTTCCTCCAAAAAATATTTTTTCTAGATTTTTTGGGACATTTTAAATAAAATAAGTTTCTTGACATTTTTCTCAAAAGTTAACAGTTTTAAAGTTATAAGCGATTTAAAATCCAAAAATGCGTTTTGGCATTTTTCGGATTTAAATCGCTTATAACTTTAAAACCATTAACTTTGGAGAAAAATGTCAAGAAACTTATTTTATTTAGAATATCACAAAAAATCTAGAAAAAATATTATTTGGAGGAAACTAGAAGATTTTTGAAATAGAGCTCGCCGTACCGGCAAAAAAATCGGATAAACATGCATATAACAACTAAAAAAAACGGTATAAATTAAGGTTAGACGCGATCACTCATATGTGGACCATATAGAACAATTTGGTGTTGCAGGAAAACTTTTACTTCGGATGTCTGGGTTAGGCCTTTTTTGGACCAATTATAACATACTACCTCCGTAACTTTGGAACCGTTCATTTTAGAAGGGTTATGCATAGGACCTTTTTTGTTTCAAATTTAATGTAGAACAATTTTGTATAGAAGGTTGTTCATGCTAAATCGCATAGTTTTAGAAATATTGACGAAAAACGTAAAAAACTACGAATTTACCGATTTCTCCCCCCTCTCCCTCCCAAACCCGACGCTCAAAATGGTGTGACTTTTTTCTGAACATTATGTGGACCATATAGAACAATTTGGTGTTGGAGGATAACTTTCACTTTGGATGTCTGGGTATGGGTCTAACTATACCATACTATATTCCCTAAAATAAAATGTTTCATCATAACGGCTGACCTGAGTAAAAATCACTTATTTATAAGTTAAATTTGAATTATAGGCTTGGATCTCGCGTACAAAAAAGAAGTTGATTAATAACAAGCTGAAAATTTTTAACTTAACTGTGTCTAGTCGGACAAACTTTGATGTACGGGAACACTGAAACAGGCGAAGCTTTAATTGTGGAACAGGTTAAAAATTTGGAACATCAGACTACGAAAACGTTCCATGTATTTTGTCTGACAGAACTTCCAACTGATTTGTTACGATTTCATTAAACTCTTATGCAAAAATCAGACTGGTATTATCACCAACTGGGCATTTTAATAAGTTTAACACGAAGAACATGTCAAATGGCAGGAATTATATTTTTGATAAATAGCAATATGATTTTTGCATGAGAGTTTAATGAAACAGTAACAAATCAATTGGAAGTTCTGTTCGAAAAAATACATGGAGCGTTTTCGTAATCTGACGTTCCAAATTTTTAAACTGTTCTACAATTAAAACTTCTCCTATTCTTCTCCTGAAAAAACTTCTCCTGAAAACTTAGTGAAAACAGAGAAAATTTAGTGAATTGCAAATATTTAATTCAAAAGAAACTTTTTATTTATTCTAAGGGACTGTCGGCCCTCGGCAATAACGGTTTCTTTCATTCTGCGTTTAATTTTTTTAAAAATACTTATTAGTTTTCTCAGTATTCGAAAAAAATGAACACATTTAAAACACAGGAAAATTTTGAGAGGCGACATTTTGCGTCTTTCCCCTTAAATTTTTTTGCAACATGAATGAAGCACCCTGTGTATTAAATTAAAAATATACATTCAAGTAAATAAACAATAATATTTTGTTATATCAAAGTTTTCAAACAAATTTTATATAGGGTGTCTGCATAACTAGCAACCATATGGTTTCATATTAATTTTATTAATTATTAATTTTAATTATTATTAATACATTATTAATTTTACGGGAAAAGGGAAAAGGTAATACCCAAGTTAAATACATAATCATAATTCATAGAGTATGTGTTTACTTAAGGGTAATTATCATTAGAGTAAAAGATTCACTTTATAGGAGTAAAACTGCTAAGTTGCGTTATGGGTACTAATTTATGTTTCTAGTCGTCAAGGAGTGTGATTTGATGTTTGATTTTCATATGGCAAGCGTAATTCAATCTATCTACATACTTCAAAGAAAAAAATTAGGAAGGGACAATAAAATGTAATATATTTTAGACGGAGTACGTTCAACATTTCAGGACGGGAATAATAATCATTTTTTCAGTAATAACACAATATTTGATTTTTGAGATTTCTCTAGCTGTTCATGAAATAAATAAAATTGTATATAAAAAATGATTATCTCATTTAAAATAAATATTTCTTATTTACCAATCCTTCGGTTTGGCGCCCATTGGGGTTACGCACGCGTGCGCCGCACGCGTTGCACGCCCGGTTACGGGGCCCTGATATTATTCCAAGTACGCAATAATGAACCACCCGCATCCCTCAAAACGGTATTACTCTCAATACAGTACCGAAATTTCCAAAGGAAAGTTTCAAACGGGCCATACCGCTCCTGAATTTTGCACATGTATATAATATTTTTCGTAGCGCCATCTTATACATAATGGCTACATTAACAGAGCTTAGATTCTTACAGATTCCTATACTGTATTCGTATTATATGTCGAATATTTACGTTTCACATGCCAGTTTCTATTAATTTCAGAAATTTATTTTAAAAGTACACCACGCAAAAAGTACTTTATTAATTCACATTTTTTTAACGTTATATCCTTCCATTACTTCTACTGTAGTGCTAAACGGAATTTTATCATGAAATTCATTTAAATACTTAAGTAATTTAGATATAAACGCTCTTATATTTATTGAGAAAAAAGCAAAACTTTCACATTTTTTTATAAACAATACACAACAGGTAGGATAACAAAAATATGGCTGGAACTAGCGACATATATTGTTAGTAGGTTAAGCATTTTTCGGTATACATATATGCTCTAGATTATGAGTGGTGTACTTTATAAAGGTGATGGGATCGGCTATACTTATAACATTACCAATGGCCGGCCTTAAGGGTCATAAATACCAAATTTTGACAGAAATTTCTCCATCTCTTCTTGGGTTTAATCTTTTTCACGTTGGGTTGAATCGCGTCTTCAGTTTTTATCTTTTTCTGTTACATTTTTTTATTTCACTCATAATGTCGCAACAAGCTCTGTCAGTTTTCCTCTTACGGTCTCGGGATTATTACGGTTTACGGTGGGGTATGCCAGATGTGAAATTAAACGTATCATATTGGTTCCTTCTTTTTACTATATTCTAGCGTTGATTGAGGTATTGGAGGGTACCCATATCAATATTTCAATCAACGATTCTAGTCTAGAAGTATTTTAGTTTTATTTTGTTTGTAGATTTGACAGGAATTCGGTAGATCTACCGAAAAATCGGTAGCTGTGGCATCACAACCGACTGTGACTCTGTCTGTGACAGGAAAATATGAAAAATACTAGGTTAAAAAGTAACTAGTATTTGGAACAAGTATGAATATGGAACCGGAACGTAACGTAACTGTTACCGAAAAATACTCATTTGTATCATCCCTTGCTGAAACTGAAAAGTGAACTTTAGTTAATCCAGTGGCGACGCGTGACTTTTTCTAAATTGTTACCAAAACCAGATGTAAAAAATCTTATTTAAAAAAATTATTTTGAACCACCCAAGACCCAAATACAAGATTTTGTTTATTTGCAAAATTGTTAATTGTACAAAGAGGAACAGAATTGCATAAAGAGGATTTTGTCATTAATCCATTTAAAAAGCGTTTCTCAATGGATATTAAAGAAAACGAAATTTAATCTTGCAATTGGGTATTTCTTTGGCAGGTTTTAATCCGCTTTATTGCTGAAAAACTGCTGCCAACGGATGCACTTGTAGCCAAAACTGTTCCAAAAAGGTTTGCCAATTTAAGATCTTCCTGAAATGCATTATCAAGTTATCGATATAATCTGGATTATTAAAAAGAACTGTCAATTCTGTTATTAACTTTACTGTGTCAAATTTTTGTCCATATAGCTTTACAAATTGATAAAAGGCATCTGGGAATTTTTTGTGTTATTTTTAAAATTGTCAAGATCATAATATATTTTTAACTATTTATAATGGGAAATAAGCCACAATATTATTAAAAAATGATTTTTATTAACGTTTCGACGCCCAAATCGGGTGCCGTTGTCAAAATACAAAATATGTACTACTAAAATAAACAAAAATGTTGTTGCTTAGTAAAAAAATTCTGCTAATAATTTATTTAATCTGACTCATTTATATATCAGCAATTCAGATACATATGATACATTTTAAAGTAGAAGACTTTAAAATGATATTGCCAATATTTATGAGTTGCGTTCCTGGGACGACTTTACTGAAAGATAGTTCATTCGATTACATGAAATCAACCCCAACTCAAGAATATCCGTCACAAAAAAATCATAGCATGTGATCTATCTTTAAAAAGACAACCACATGCAACGGTGACATTAAAATTCTCGCGTTAGAAATCTCATAGTAAATCACGAGGGAAAACCAGGAAAAACCTCGTGATACTATCCCGACATCGTAAGTATTTGGCCTTACATATAATTTACTCTCAAAATGAATACCAAATTCTGACTTTACTATAATTTTGTTTAAATTATAAATAATATCAATAATACATGGATATATAAGTACATAATACTAAAATATAAAATATGTACTAACTCGACTATTGACTTACTAATTGTGGTATTTTCTTTCTATTGACTTCCTCTTTCAGTATGGGTATCCACATCCTACTGCATTCCACCGAGGAATTTGCGACACAATTGGTTTCGCTTAGCATAATTTTTTAGTAAAAAGAGAAAAATCAAAGAAACGGCTCTAATTATGCTAAACGAAACCAATTGTGTCGCAAATTCCTCGGTGGAATGCAGTAGGATGTGGATACCCATACTGAAAGAGGAAGTCAATAGAAAGAAAATACCACAATTAGTAAGTCAATAGTCGAGTTAGTACATATTTTATATTTTAGTATTACTTATATATCCATGTATTATTGATATTATTTATAATTTAAACAAAATTATAGTAAAGTCAGAATTTGGTATTAATTTTGAGAGTAAATTATATGTAAGACCAAATACTTCCGATGTCGGGATAGTATCACGAGGTTTTTCCTGGTTTTTCCTCGTGATTTACTATGAGATCTCTAACGCGAGAATTTTAATGTCACCGTTGCATGTGGTTGTCTTTTTAAAGACAGATCACATGCTATGATTTTTTTGTGACGGATATTCTTGAGTTGGGGTTGATTTCATGTAATCGAATGAACTATCTTTCAGTAAAGTCGTCCCAGGAACGCAACTCATAAATATTGGCAATATCATTTTAAAGTCTTCTACTTTAAAATGTATCATATGTATCTGAATTGCCGATATAAATGAGTCAAATTAAATAAATTATTAGTAGAATTTTTTTACTAAGCAACAACATTTTTGTTTATGTAGTAGTATTTTTTACTTTGACAACGGCACCCGATTTGGGCGTCGAAACGTTAATAAAAATCATTTTTTAATAATATTGTGGCTTATTTCCCATTATAAATAGTTAAAATTGTAAAAATGCCACAAGAAAATAGCTTCAGAACAACATAATATATTGCCAAACACTAGAGATGCTTTACATTGAATAATCATAGTGTCAACAATTAAAAGAAAAATCGTCAACGGCACTCATCCATGTTTAATTGCCCGCACACTGTAATAGGTAAGTAACTATTGTAACCATTCCAAAAAGTGGTAACAAGAGTTATATTTTTCACAGTCCACAGCATTATAGGGCACCCACGCCTTCACCTTTCAAAATTTTCAGACACGAGCCGTTTCCGCCCGTCCGACCGATTTCGTTACCACAAACAAAAGTGGTAACAAAATAACCTGCAACCGAGTCGCATAAACTCGTTAATATTTTCGTGCGTCTAGTTGGCTTTTTACTGAATTACTATTGATTAACACTCATATTTCTATTGTAAAAAAAATAAAATGGAATTATTTCACAGTAGTCATAAAATATTCTTATTTGCAAGAGTCTTAACTGTTACCAATGGTAACAGTGGTTACATGGACGCTTCGCCAGTGAGTTAATGTTCACTTTAAGTTGATTATGAAACCGGGCGTTATAAATAGGGCTTTTCATCGATTGTCATTTGTTTCGAGCTTGTGTCATGTGTCACATAATATTAATATATCTACGTCATACGCCTTTGGTTTGTATCATTGGTATATAGCAATAACGTACGACGTAGATATATTAATATTATGTGACACATGACAGAAGCTCGAAACAAATGACTGTGAATGAAAAGCCCTATACTTCGTTTTCTCTGCATATAAGGTTAATTCGTGATGAAAAACAAAGTAGCTGACCTCTGCGGTGGAATAAATTTAAACTACCGTGGTATAAACAAATCAGAAAATTGTTGACTTGAATGGAATTTGGTCATTAGTAAGAAATTTTTAGTAAATTTTAGCATTATGAGTATATTAAAATATTTTTAATCAAATCGGTATTGTTCTATTCCTCAATTGAATGTTTGTTTATACCATTTATATCGGCCATTTTCAAAACAGAACTGTCAAATTAAAAACCAAACTGGCATCGTGAAAACGGGCCTTTAGACTAAAATTCCCACTAAAATTATCGAGTTTGACATAAGGTTCAACGAAAATATTTACTTCAAGCGGGCCTTAATTTTAAGTTAGCGTTATAGTCGTTGAAAACGGCCCTAAAAGTTTTAGTAACTAGTAAAACTGTATTTACCTATAAAAAAAAATAATGAGTGATAACAATAACAACATAAGTGATCACGACACACCTCCAATAAGTGAGCCACCGACACCGGCACAGACTGATGCTTCCACTTCGACTGCTGAGCCACCGCCACCGACTCCGGCACCGGCACAGACTGATGCTTCGGCTGCTGAGACACCGACTGAGGCCGAGGCCCGAAGACTCTTCAATAGGCGTGGTGGGGTTGACCCCGAAGAACTAAGAAGGGCCTTGGAGGCCGTCCTAGCAACAAGAGGAGGAGAAGGTCCAAGTTCAAGTAGGGGTCGTAGAGGCTCCCGGGCAGCCCGCCTCCAAAGAATGGTGCCTTATGCTGCTTCCTCACCTTCATTAATAAACCTTCCTGTTCCTCAGGAAGGGTATGCCCCCCCCCCACCCTACCCCGGAAAGCGATGAGGAAGATGAGGAGGGGCAGGCAACTGAACCGGCTGCCCCTGACGGGGACACCCAATAAGTACGAGGTTTTCGTTTCAATATTATTAGTTTTTTTATTTATTAGTTTTTTTTAAATAAATATATTGTAAAAGGTATTTTTATCTTTTATTAATAACCTTTAAAAGATCATAGTACGTAAGTTCCTCTAATACCATCTTCTATTTTCTATTTCTTCTTATATTTTAATAGACCCTTCTTCAATTTGAACATCGACGACATGAAATCGATTCACGTTTCTGAAAAATATTTATATACCTACATATAAAAAATTTTCCAAAATGTTTCCTACTGATTAATCAAAAATCGAGTCCAAATCATAAGTTTAGCCGGTGGTTTAGCTTTTTGATTTGAATCTTTCAGAATTTGAATCGTTCTGCGTTCAGAACCTTTGCCTTACGGGGAGTTTCCGGCAGGTGCGGATCCAGAAAATCGATTAGGGGGGGCACATAGGGTATAAACTCAAGGAGTCTGGAATATACCCCAATAAAAGTGTATTCTATCTAGTGTATTTTTGATCCGTCTGGGGGGCCCGTGCCACACCCATAGATCCGCTACTGGTTTCCAGTCATGCTCAGTAGCTCAGTTTAATCTCCAAGTCCAAACAAACGATTTATATCTTTTTTTGACTTACACTGGCATTTACCTTACCTCGTTTACATAAAGAATATAAAAAAAATGCTCCCAAGAAACTTGAGTTTGTGTTTGTGAATATTTAGGAAGACATACCAGTTACACCAGCAGCTCTACCAATTGTAGAAGGTATATTTATATAAGTAGCTTTTTTTATTCTCAGAGCTTTGTTGTTCTTTTCCATAGCTTTCTGTCGTGGCTTTCTGTTATTTGTCAACTTCTTCCAGTTACCAGTTTGTTATTCCTTTTTCTTTTAGGTCTTCTACTACAGCCTCTCCATCGCTTTCGTGCTCGTCCTCTCTTTCTTTTGTAAATAATTCATGGCTCCCGCAGATCGATTGACTTTACTTAATCTGGCATCAATTTTTTTCATTTCTTCACACTTGTTTGTTATCTTTGCTCCTAGGTACACACATTCGTCTATTTCCTCAAACTTAAACTCTCCTAATTGTGTGCTTACATTGAACTTTGTCCCATATCCTCTCTCTTCCTACTTTTATAACCTTGCTTTTCTTTTGATATATTTGTAGACCCAGCTTATACACTTCATTTACTAATCTTTCTGTTATCTCTTTGAGTATCTTTTCACTCATCACTACAATTGCCACATCATCTGCATATTCCACTAATTGTTGACTCTTGTACAATATGTGCCCGTTTTTATTTAAGTTGCTATTCCTAATGATTTTTTCTAGTATCGTGTTAAATATTAGCATTGATAGTAGGTCTCCTTGCCTAAGTCCTGATCTGACTGCAAAATCTTCTGAGGTTCCCTCTTTTACCCTTACGTTGCAGGGTGTGTGCTTCAATGTCATCGTTACTAGTTTCTTTAGATTTGTAGGTGTTTCAAATTCTTCCATAACTTCTGCAATTTTTTCTCTCTTGACAGAGTTGTACGCCTTTTTAAAATCTATGAATAATACTATTGCAGGGATTTTGTATTCATAGCAGCTGGTCAGTACCTCTTTCATTATGAATATCTGATCGGCTGTTCCTCTGCCTTTGCTAAATCCTGCTTGATATTCTCCTTTGTGGTTCAACTAGTACCTCCAGACTGATTTTAATGATTGTCGCTATTATTGTGTTGTAGACCACATCCAGCAGTGTTATTCCCCGGTAGATTTTAAACTCTGCCTCATCTCCATCCTTTAAAATCGGTATTATTGTTGCTTTTTCCCAATCATTCCCCATCTGCTTCTCTCTTCATATGTACACAATTAGTTCATACAGTTTACGTTTTATCTCTCTATTTCATTCTGTCCAGTAGTCTTATTGTTTTTCATGTTGCTTAAGATTTTTTCTACTTCTTCTGTTGGTTTCTGTACTTCAATATCGTCTTCTCCTATTATCTACGATTCTTCCTACCATTCTTTCCTTTAGCAATTCATAGAAATATTCTCTCCATTTCTCTTTTATTTTTTCTTCGTCACCTAATAAGTTTCCTTTTTGTCCTTTATATACACAATATTATTATACCTTTTTTCCCTTTCTTAGTTTCTCTGTAAAAATTTCTAATTTTTTTCTTTTATAGTAGCCTTCTATTTTTTTACTCTTTGTTCATTACTTGCTCTTTTCTTTTGTCTGTTTATCTTTTTTACTTTTGCTCACTGCTACTTATATGCTACTTTTGCATCAGGTTGCTCTGTTTGTAATGCAAACATTCTTAGTTTATTTCTTTTTTCTGTCTCTGCACAGCATTTCTCATTCCACCATATTTCGTTTTTCTACAGTTTTTTATATGGTAATGTTTGCTCAATAGCTTTCTTTATTATGTCCTCTAATTGTTTCCATTGGATGATTCTGGAAAATATTTGTATATAGGTACTTACGTAATATACAAAATTTTCTAAAATTTTTCCTACTGATTAATCAAAAATCGAGGCCAAATAAAATATAAGTTTAGCTTTTTGATGTTCTGAGTTTGGAATTAAATGAGCATGCTCAGAACTTCTGCCTTCCGGGACTTGATGGGGGCTTCCGCTCATGCTCAGTTTAATCCCAAACAATTCATATTGACATTTACCTCGTTCACATAAAAAATATGCTCCCAAGGAACTTAAGTTTGTGAATATATACCTTAGGAAGACACACCTGTTACACCAGCAGTCCCACCAATTCTAGAAGGTATAATAAGCATTTTATGAATTTTTTAGCTACTGCATTGTTTGTTCGTATATCTGCATCATATTCTGCTTTCTTCTTCTCTTAGTGCAGTCTCCTAATTGGAGGTTGGATATCATCATCACTATCTTTACTCTGTATATAAAAAAATGTGAAGAACAATTAGACAACACACAGTTTGGATTTAGAGGTGGAATGGGAACAAGAGAGGCATTATGCGCAATGACGGTACTATTACAAAAATACAGGGAATACAATAAAAACGTATTCATGTTATATAGATTTCCAAAAGGCGTTTGACAGAGTTCAACATGGTAAACTCATACATGCATTGAAACACATGCTGGATCCCATGGATATTAATTTAATCAAAAATCTATACTACAATCAAACAGCGGTCGTACGGGTAGAAGATAGTGAGACAAACCAAGTGGAAATTCAAAGAGGAGTCAGACAGGGATGCATGCTGTTATCACAATTATTCAATGTTTACTCCCAACTAATATTTCAGGAGTCACTATGGGAAGAAACTGAAGGTGTAAGGATTGGAGGGAGCATCATTAATAACATAAGATTTGTAGATGATACAGCAATTATGGCAGAGAATATAGACGATTTACAAATTTTCCTAGATATCATTAACAGAGAAAGCAAAAAGATGGGACTAACAATGAATATAAATAAAACCAAATTCATGGTGATCTCAAAAAACCCCGTTGACAACATACATCTGACATTGGAGGGTAAACCGATAGAAATGGTCGAGAAGTATAAATACCTAGAAGCAATTATAAACTCACAATTAGATCAAGATGAAGAGATAAAGGTCAGAATAGAAATAGCTCGAAAAGGATTTATAAAATTCAAGTCAATTGTTACAAATAAGAATTTGAGTATGGACATTAGATTGAGGTTCGTCAAATCTTATGTTTGGTCGCAACTACTATATGGGGTAGAAGCTTGGACTCTAAAAGCACAATCCGTAAAAAATTGGAGGCATTCAAATTGTGGCTATATACACTTACGTGCATAGAAATCGGCCCACTTAAAAATTTGGTCATTTTTGATGTCTCATATTTCCTAAACCTGTTGGCCGATTTTAGTGATTTTTTGAACATGTTATAGCCTGATTCTTTAGCAATACCACTGTATTAATATTGTTGCTAAACAGGTAAATTTTCATTGTATACCGGGTGTACCAAACAAACTGTGTTTTTTTCTCAAAGTTTGCATCACCCTGTGGAATATTCTAGCATTTATAAAATACTGAAATTAAAACCCAACTATAGCAACAAGTTTTCTTAACATTCTGCTTTTTGATTCATTCGTTTATGTTTGATAATAAAAAAGTTAGATACTTTAACAACTAGACATGTTCTTCATCAATACACAGTGTTTTTAAATAAGTACGACAAACTTTAAGGGGTAATTCTGCATGAAAAAATAATGACACTTGGCTTTATAAACGTATGTCCGCAAATGTTTCGTTTCCGAGATATGAGATGTTGAATTTTTTCCTACAAACTGACGATTTATTTATTGCTTTAAAACCAGTTGAGATATGCAAATGAAATTTGGTAGGTTTTAAGAGCTAGTTATTGCGGATTTTTTGACATAAAATTAAGAATTTTATATTCACCATTAGGGAGCTTTCAAGTATTACGTAACGCGCTTTTTGAAGATTTTTGACCCCCCTCCCCCCTACGTAACGCACTCTAATGGGCGTTTAACTATTGCGTAACGCAATTTTTGAAGATTATTGACCCCCCCACCTGCGTTATGTAATACTTGAACGCTCCCGTAGCGTGCATATGGGTAATATGATCGGTTATATTACACGTATGCGCGCTAATGGTGAATATTAAATTCTAAATTGTATGTCAGAAAATGTGCAATAACTACATCTTAAAACCCACCAAATTTCATTGGCATATCTCAACCGGTTTTAAAGCAATAAAATAAATCGTCAGTTTGTAAGAAAAAATTCAACATCCGGTATCTCGGAAACGAAACATTTGTGGACATACGTTTATAAAGCCAACTGTGATTATTCTTTCATGCAGAATTATCCCTTAAAGTTTGTCGCACTTGTTTAGAAAAACTGTATTGATGAAGAACATGTCTAGTTGTTAATCATACCTAACTTTTTTATTATCCAACATAAACGGATGATTAAAAAAACAGAATGTTAAGAAAACCTGAGGTTATAGCTTGGTTCTAGTTTCAGTATTTTATAAATGCTAGAATATTCCACAGGGTGATGCGAACTTTAGGAAAAAAACACAGTTTGATTGGTACACCCGGTATACAATGAAAATTTACCTGTTTAGCAACAATATTATTACAGTGGTATTGTTAACCCGGCACCTGCCACGTGGCTTTGCAAGGCGCCAACTGCTACGTGGGGTGCTCACAGCACCCCTTAAAAATTTTCTGTGATCTACTTTTTTGAAAAACAAAATAATGTGTTGAGTAACACAAGAATATAAATAAACATGTTTTATTAACTTATTAGTCACTAATATGTTATAAAAGTTAAAAAATAAAATGAAAAAGTGTTATAAGCAAATTAGCAAGTACCAAGCCATAATAAATGAAGTCAAGTAAAATATCTAAAAAAAATTAAGATTTAGTGAGTATAGAGTCTATATTAATAATTTAAATCAGTTATTTCAATAAAAAATGTCAATTTGACCTGTTTATCAAAAATACAAAAAAAAATTAAAACTTAAAGTGCCAGATGATGACACCCCAATTCGACTTTAGAGCTATAAGTTCAGAATGACACTAAATAACCACTTCGAACACTAACACATATATGCTTCGGATGCTAGGAACTTCGGAATAGAAATCAATGACCGAAGGGAATGGAACAGCATCAGTAGCAAAATCAGAGGATCGATCTGGTATACAGACGGATCAAAAACCGATGAAGGCACTGGAGCCGGTATTTTTAGTGAAACAGAGAATGTAGGACTCAGTTTCTCACTAGGAACATACACAACTGTGTTTCAAGCGGAAATGTACGCAATTCTGCAGTGTGTCGCAATGAACAACTTGAGGGCCTATGAAAATAGACGGATCAATATACTCACAGACAGCCAAGCATCACTGAAGGCACTAATGAGCCCGAAAGTGACGTCAAGGCTGGTATGGGAATGCCGGCAAGAACTGGAAGAACTGGCCGAAAGAAATAGTGTAACTCTATTCTGGGTGCCAGGACACACCGGGATAGACGGTAATGAGAAAGCAGATGAGCTGGCAACGAACGGTTCATCAAATTTATATTTTGGCCCAGAACCTGCTCTAGGAGTACCTAAAACAATAATTAGGGGACAAGTCAGGGAATGGGTCAAAAACAAACACAAAGAATACTGGGGGAACGTACCTGGTCAGCGACACGGGAGGCCCTTAATAAGGGAACCCTCAAAACGGAGAGCTGAGGAACTAATAAAATTACATAGGAGTCAGCTCCGCATAATTACAGGTCTTCTCACGGGTCACTGTGCCCTAAAAGGACACCTGAATAGAATTGGGCTGTACGAAGGGAACCTTAACTGCAGACTGTGCAATAGGGGAACTGAAACAGCACATCATGTACTGTACGAGTGTGAGGCTTTGGATCACAAAAGGCAGGCTATTTATGGACAACCAAAATTAAGTCCAGCAGAATATGCCACCCAACCCATGCTAGGGATGTACAATTTGGTACGTGGAACCAAGCTTGTGGATTGGGTGACATAAAAGGTAGGATGGTTGGCACAATAAGCCCATGAGGCTGCAGTGCCATCGGAGACATATGTCAGACGACCTCCAAAAAAAAAAAAAAAAAAAAAAAAACACATATATGCTATATAATATTATAGAAAGCTACTATGATGCACAGCTTGGTTACCAAACTTGAAATACCAAATATTTGATAAAAATGTGTTATGGGGTGCTGGGAGCACCCCACGTGGCAGGTGACGGGTTAAAGAATCAGGCTATAACATGTTCAAAAAATCACTTAAATCAGCCAATAGGTTTAGGAAATATGAGACATAGAAAATGACCAAATTTTTAAGTGGGCAGATTTCTATGCATGTAAGTTTAGGCGTATTCTGAAAATTCCTTGGACTGCAAAAGTCTCAAACGAAGAAGTGTTAAGAAGAATTGTAAAACGATGTGTCCCAGATATTGTAACTTTCTTATTTTTATTGTGTTTATTATTTCACATTCTTTACCCATTTCTCACAATACTTCTGTGTTCGTTCTCTTCTGTGTCCATGCTATTCTAAGCAACCTTCTGTAACACCACATTTCAAATGGCTGTAGCTTATTTATGTGTTCTTGCTTTACTGTCCAGCTTTCAAGTCCATATTGCCGTATCAAAAGCACGTAGCATCTCGAAGCTCGTTAACTCTCGGTTCTAATCTAAGGTCTTTGTTGCAGACAATTGTTTTCATTTTTACAAATTTTCTTTGTTTTCATTTCTTGCTTCATTTCTTATTTTTGTTATTTGATCATTTTTCTCTGAAATTTTTAAATTTTTCTACCACTGGGTTAACTGCAGCCAGTTTTTTTATTGTTTGCTTACTGTTCAATCAGTCAAATAGAAACCATAAACATATTTGTTGACTTTACATTGTTGGCAGGAAGTGAAATATTTCAGTAAATATTTACTCTTATTTTTAAATTGGTCCATGATTGCTAGGTTGGATTTTGAAGCACTGCCCCACAACTGTGTTCCGTATGTCCAAATTGGCTTGAGTATTGCATTGTACGCTAATAGTTTATTTCTCAACGACAACTGGGACTTTCTTCTGAGTAACCAATAATATTTTCTATTACTCCAGGGAAATAGGCTAGAAATAGACCATGTTCAGGACACTCAAACATCCAGGTAGCTGACTACTTTTTTAGTTAATATAGACCTATAGGAAGAAAACTTACCGTTTCCTGCCTAGAGTTCACGTCCGTTTTTTAATTTTTAATTTAAACCTACAAAATTTAATTTTTTAGAACATTGAAAAACCTTCAAAATGCCGATATTTGAAAGTTAAAAAGTTAATTTGTTGCTACGCAAACTGCAAAATAAGTGAAAATCGGTATCTGTTAATAACTATTACTAAAACTACTTCAGAACTTTAGTGTTTCACCCAAAGTTGGGTATTGGGGTACCTAACAAACCCTCAAAATTTGAGACTGATCCATTAATTAGTTTAAAAGTTATTCTATTTGTTTATCCCAGAGACCTTTATTTTGCAATAACATAAGACTGAAAATAATGGAGATAGGGCAATTCTGCGTATGTCAAATGAAAGTAGAAAATAGATACTATCACTGTTTAGCGATTTTTTCACTAAATTGTTAATAATTAATAAACAGATGCGAACTCTAGGCAAGAAAGAGGTAGGTTTTCTTCCTATAGCTCTACAATAACTAAAAAGTAGTTAGCTACCTGGATCTTTGAGTGTCCTGAGAAAATCCTTATTTCTCTGGACTAATATATATGTGGTATCAAGATGTTTTCTTTTTTTTTCATAATATATGAGTTTTTCAGGTGAGTCTCTTGTCCATATGTAAGTCTAAATACTTTCCAGTATCTACCATTGGAAGGGGAGCATTGTTGAGTCATATTTGAGGTGAATTGTTGTAATGTAATGTAATGTTTATTTACGGACTTGCCATTTTTACAAATTAACTTAAATTTTTACAAATCAACTTAAATTTAACTAAACTATTAAAGCACAATGTGATTACATAAAAAGGTATTTTCGATCTCATTCTTAATAGTACTTAGTGATAAATGAAAAAAATCATTACTATTAAATTTGTTTGTATTTCTACACATTCTCTGTAAAGGTTTATTTACAGTATAAGTTCGATTACGAAATTCTAAATAAAATAAGTCCTGGGATCTGGTGTCTCTACAGGGAGTACGGAAGTAAACCTTTTCCAAAAGAGCACTAGCATCAATGACAACTCATATTAATTTATATATAAATGCTACATCTAGCAATATTCGCCTTTATTCAAGAGTAGGCAATTTAAGTAAATATTGTAAAACAATGTATTCAATTTCATTTACAGGTATTCTCAATTTAAAAGCAATAAATCTTAGGAACTTTCTCTGTACTCTTTCTAATAGATCTTTGTAGCAGTTATAATGAGGATACCAAATATTGCTACCATATTCTAAATCCGATCTAATAGGGAACAGTAGATATTTTTGAGACAATAAATATTATCAAATTCAGAGAGACTACGTTTCATGAAACCTAAAAGTTTCATGGATCTATTAGAAATGTAAGAGAAGTGGTCCCTGAAGCTTACTGTAGGGTCAAAAATTACCCAAGATCCTTAAATGTTGTGATTACCTCCAAAATATTCGGTCCAATATGGTATTCAAATGAAATCGGATGTTTGTTTCTAAAAACTCGCATTACCTTACATTTATTTATGTTCAAATTCAAAGCATTTACGTTACACCAATCCAATAATCTACTTAAATCATTCTGTAATAAACTACAGTCATTGGAATTTTTTATGACTACAAATTTTTAGGTCATCAGCATAGAGAAGAATATTAGGTACTATGATAAAAACAATTTTTTATATCATTTACAAAACAATTAAAAAGCAGAGGAGATAAATGTCCACCCTGTGGAACACCAGAGGTTACATTGATAGTAGATGACAAAAATTGGTTAATTTTTACAACATGAGTTCTAACTGTGAGATAGCTCTCCATCCAGCCTAATAGGCAATCTTCCATGTAAACCAGCATTATAAAGTTTAGAGATTAGGACAGTATGATTAACTCTATCGAATGCCTTCGAAAAGTCAGTATAAATGACATCAACCTGGTCATAACCTTCAAGAGCATCCAACAAAAATTCTTGTAAAACTAAAAGATTTTTAGTAGTAGAACGTCCTGGAATAAAACCATGTTGGTCGGGCAGTAAAGTAGGATTCAATAATGGACCAAGTTTTGCAGCTACAATCCCTTCAAAAGATTTAGCAAAAACTGAAATTTTAGATATAGCTCGGTAGTTTTCAATATTTTCTCTATTACCACCTTTATGGACTGGGGTAATATAACTTCTCTTCCATATCTCTGGAAAGACACCTGTGCCTAATGATAAACGAAATATTTTTTGTAAAATATAACTCAGAATAAATCTACAATTAAATATGAACAGAGGGGATATATTATCAGGTCCAGAACTTGCTTTTAGATCAATCTTAGATATAAATTCAAATACATCTAATACAGTAATATCACAAATTTCAACACAAAGACTATTATTATATCAGAGTTTACAGCTAGATAATCTGTATTACTAGTAACATAGGTTGAATTAAAAAATTTACTAAACAAATTTGCTATATTTTGGGAATTATCAGAAGTTATATATTCTCATATTTCATTGTGTTTAGCAAATCAAAAAATTTTCTTTTATTATTTACATAATTCCAAAAATCTTTTTTATCATACATAGCAGTTTGTAAATTATTTAGACGAATCTGATGACATGTTTTGTAACAATCCCTAAATTCTTGACGCAAATTAGAAAAAAGATCATAATCCTTCTTAGATCCTGTCATTTTGTATTTTGCATGAGCAATCTTCTTTTGAAATAATATATGTTTTAAATGAGGAGTGTACCATTTCGGAAATTTTGAGTTTTTGCATCTAGTTTTTGGTACAAATAGATTAATACAGGAATCTAACGCTTCATAAAATGTATCAATGTTATTATTTACATCTGTCTCATTAATAACCCTATCCCAGTCGACTGAACCTAAATATTCATTAATAAGGATATAATTAGCATTTTTAAAGTCAAAATAGAAATAATCATAGCTAAGAGAGTCTAAAATACTGTTTCCAATAATGTCAAAGAACTAGGCTGGATGCATTTTAATAAAGATTGATCAGCAATTTGTAAGTTTGTTATTATTTATACTAGAAAAAATAAGATCTACGAAACCCCCATTACAGTTTGGTACATTATTTAATTGAAAGAGATATAAAAATGCAAAACTTTCTGAAATACATTCAACTTTGTTAGTAATATTTCCAATTGGCCTTGAACCATATTCATCATTTTCCCAATGAATATTTGGTAGGTTAAAATTACCAAATAAATATACCAAACTGTACTGTGTTTCATATAAAATACCTTCGACACAATTTACATAGTCTTCATACAAACTTAATGGAGAGTTTGGAGGTAAATAAACACAATAAAAATACATTCAATGTTCTTAAATTGATGATTTACTAAAACTGAAGAAATGTCCCTATTAATCGCTATAAGAACTCCTCCAAGTCATTCACATGAACTGGATAAGCTTGATCTATCACAGCGGTATATATTGTATTGTGAGATGCCTAGTTCATTACTCTCTACCTATACTCTATCTATACTATCACATAATGAGGTTTCAGTAAATGCCAGTATATCATAATTACATATTCGCTGTTACTGATTCAGAGAGGGTATTTAGTTTTGTCCTTAGTCCTCTAACATTTTGATAATAGACACTGTAATAGCCATTTGATGCATTATAATTTGTTGTGGAAATGCTGGGCTTCAGTATAGACAACTTGGCACATGGACCTCCAACATTTTGACCACAAATATTCAGTTCGTCAGAATTGACACTACCTAAAAGTCATTCATTTGTACGTGAACCGCCTACATTGCGATTTAGTGAATACTACATGGTTTGATTTAGATTCATTAAGTTTTATCTTTCACTTCTTAGCCCATTTCTGGACTTTGGTTAAGTTTTCTTGGAGTTTTCTGCTGCAACAACGGGATCTGAATGTCACGCCATTATTGTGGTACACACGTGGTTGTATGTAGGTACTTTATTGTCAGTAGGCAAATTGGAGATAAATAGTAGGTAAAGGACTATCCCAGGAAAGCTACACTTTGAGAAACTCCTGCCTTTATGAGATGTAGACCGGTTATTTCGTCTTCATATTTTACTTGGAAATATATTTCTTTTAATAGTATGTCATACATGTTCTGGTGTAGGTGGTGTAGGTTCTTTTTTAGTTTATGTAGTAATCCCTGGTGCCACACTACTTTCAAAATAGTCTTGGATTAATTCTGAGTCAATGGACATGTTCAGTTATTGAATGTTTGGCTTGAAATACCTACACATTGGTGTGTCGGTAGAAGTTCTTTTTCTGCAATAATTTTCATTAGTCTCTTAGCTACAGTCGGAAAAATGAAAGAATACCCATGAACGAACATATAAAACACGCTGTATTTTCCTGTCACGTGTCACAAAGAAAATTGTCCAGTGCAAGTACATGTAACAATAATTATTACATGTACTTGCGCTGGCCATTTTTTTGTGTGGACAGGAAAATACAGCGTGTTTTATATGTTCGTTCATGGGTATTCTTTCATTTTTTCTACTGTAGTAATTTTTCCATAATTTTCAACATGACAGGCATTAGACTTATTGGTTGGTAAGAAGTTCTTTGTTTCATGTTGAGGTTTACCAGATTTAGGGATAGCCTTATTTGCGATACCTTCATTGCGTTGGAAAATATTTAAGTGTTATGACGGCGTTAGTAAGGTAGTTCTTTCATAATTTTTCCAGTGGATTAGATCGTATTCTGGAGCTTTTTTAGGGTCTAGCTCTGTTTTTATGATGCACCATACCAGCCAGTGACTTATATTCGTTTTTAACAGATTTAGCTCTAATCCTTTGAATTGGAAAACTCATATTAAACGTATGTAAACAAAAGTAGATATAGATAATGTACCTCATTGCTTGTTTATTTCAGATTTTTAAATACATACTTACTTATTTACTGAAGCCACCCTCTTGTACCTTACGGTGTCGAGGTAAGTGGAGAAATCAGACGTCTCCATGCCTTTCGGTCAGTAGCTAGTCTTTCTGCTTCTCTCCATCCAATATTTCTTTTTACGCAAGCCTTTCCAATATCTGCGTTCCACGTTCTTACTGGCCTACCTCTTCTTCGTTTGTTGTCGGATGCCGCTTTCCATACCCTCTTTACAGTTCTACCTTCACTCATTCTCGCCATATCTACGAACCACGATAACTGTTTCGTTTCAAGTCTGTCTAAGGTCCTTCCAATACCGCACCTTTCACATATGTCTTCATTTCTTATACGATCACGTCTGGTCACCCCGGATACCGCACGTAAATATCGCATTTCGCATGCTTGAATTTTACTACGGATGTTGTCATTCACTGTCCACGTTTCACTACCGTAGAGTAGCACCGGCTCATATACAGTTTGAAACACTTTCATTTTTGTTTTCAGGCTTACTTCTTTCTTTCTAATAAAACTTTTATTTTTAGTGCATAGTATAATTTTGTTGCACTCATTACCCTGCTGTTTATTTCTGGTTCCATATTTCCTTGTCCATTCATTGTTAATCCTAAATACTTGAAGTCCTCTACTTGTGTAATGGTCTCATTATTCAGCTTTACATTTATATTTTCTTGAGTTTTCGATATTACTAAAGCTTCTGTTTTTTCAATATTTCTTTTCATCCCAAATTTCTTAAAGGCTTCATTCCAAACATTCACATTCACTTGCAAGTCTTTTTCTGATTTTGCCACAATTACTAGGTCATCGGCATATTATATCCGCTCTGACACGTGAACTTGTTGAAGTTTATACACCCCTACCCTAGTTCTTTTTACCTAACCCCTGCATTCTTTTGCAATTTCGTCCATTAGAGTGATGAATAGCAAAGGACTCAGAACACCACCTTGTCTTACACCTGTCCTTGTGTAGAATTCTAGAGATAAGCGATTGTTCGTTCTTACATTATTACATGTACATTTATATATACTCTTTATTGCTTGGAGTAACTTCAATTTCACATTTCTACGGTTTAATATTTCCCAGATCTTGTTACGTGGCGCCCGATCAAATGCTTTTTCCAAGTCCACAAAACATAGAAACAACTTACTGTTATGCTCTAGGGCTTTTTCTGATAACTGTCTCACCGTGAATATGAGATCGGTTGTACCTCGCCCTGGCCTAATGCCGCATTGGCTGTCATCCAGTGTGGCTTCGATATTTTCTCGCAGCTTTTTCTCTAGTATTATTTCGTAGATTTTACTATCAACTACCAACAATGATATTTTCCTGTAGTTAGAACACTTATGTTTATCACCTTTTTTTTTTTTTAAATACAAATTTATTATGAATTCACAATTTGTGTTCCTCACCTATATTCTACTGATCACTAATATTTTCTTTGGTATAGTTTCGTTCATAAATGTTATTACTTGTTGTATCTGTACGCTCAAATAAAATTGGCACAACAAACACAAACAAATTGAAAAAGGCAATGACCAATTTCGTAAACCAACATCTAGGGATTAAATTTTATTTGTGGGATGTGATAACCATGCTAGTAGCGGAAAAAATGTGGAAGACTTTCATATTCTAGGCATAATACCTACCTTCATAATCTAAATATATCATCATCAGGGCTTTTCATTCCGGGTGGAATGTTTGCCGCTCTTACTTAGAGCACTCTGATTCGCTTATTGCAGTGAATCACTCCGTATTCCACTTGTGTGTTGTCAAAGTTTGTTTTATGACTTGGCTTTCGTTACAATTTTCTTCCACTCATTTCGATATGTGCATAGTTCCCTCCAGTTTCTCACTTCCAGAATTTTGATATCTCTCATGACCTGGTCCTCCCATCTCTCTCTGAGTCTTCCCCTTGGTCTTTCAGTTTCTGGTTTCCATCTGGTGATCTTCTTAATCAGTAAGTCGTTTTTCCTTCTCTCTATGTGTCCCAGCCATCTCAGCCTCTGTACTTTAATAAGTCTAACTATATCTTCTCCCTTCATTATGTCTCTTAGTTCATAGTTCATTCTTCTTCTCATTTCTCCGTTGTCCATTCTTATCGGGCCCATAATCCGTCTGAGGATTTTCCTTTCGAATATTCTCAATTTTTCTTCATCTTTTTCCATGAGGCACATTGTCTCAGCTGCGTACGTAACTACTGGTCTGATTGCAACTCTGTATATTTTCAGTTTTGTATTTCTGGATAAGTTCTTGTTCTTCATAAGCCTATGATATCTCCAGTGTGTTTTGTTGCCTGCTAGTATTCGTTACGTTACTTCTTCACTTCTCTGGTTTTGGCCATTCACTATTACTCCCAAATATTTAAATTGTTGGACTCTTTCAAAAGTTTTCTATTTTGATTTCTCTCGTCCTGTTATCTTCTCTTCTAGAGTAGAGTAGATATGTTTTTCCTTCGTTAATTTCTAGACCTCTTTTCCGTGCTTCTTTTGCCAGGATTGTTACTGCTTCTTTTAATATTTCCTTGTCTCTTCCCAAAAGAACTATATCATCTGCATATGCAATTATTTGTGTTGAGGCGTGGGCTATAGTTCCTTTAATTTTGCTGGCCTTGATCTAAATGTATCAGCCTCATAAAAATGACATTGCATGGTTCAAAAGCCGCAGTCAGAGTAGGGAGAACCGACCCCCCTGTTTGACATCAACGTGAGAGAGACAGGGAGACCCTCTATCAATCATGCTATGCTGAAGCAGGAAAAAGGGGGCTTAAAATAAACGAAGCAAAAACGAAGTACATGTCAGTCAAAAGAACATCTGACAATGAAAATTATATTACAATAGATAACTATACTATTGAATGTGTGGATGCCTTCACATATCTGGACACGGAAATCAATCAGAAGAATTCCGTAAGTAGCGAAATTAATGCACATATATTTCCATCGGGAATCATACATACTATGCTAATAACAGATTGATGACATGGAAATTATTAGAACAAAGAACCAAAATAACTATCTATAGAACATTGAGTATAACCGTAGTAACCTATGATTGTGAAACTTGGTAATGACGAAAAGTCATGGTGATGAAGCCCAACTTACGACATTCAAGAGAAAAATACTGAGAAAAGTATATGGCCGGGTGCAAGAGGAAGACGGCACATGAAGAATCAGGAGAAACAACAAGGTTAATGAATTGAATGAAGGTTATGATATTGTACGATTTGTGAAAAGTAAAAGACTGTCATGACTGGGACATGTGCAGAGAGACAAGACGATGCAAAAACAACAAAATAAATATTACAATGAAAGCCGATAGGAAGGCGAAAAAAGGAAGGCCCAGAAAGAGATGGTTGGATGACATGTAAGACGACCTGAAAACCATGAACATAAGACAATGCAGAAGAAGGGCATAAGATAGATCTGAATGGAAGGACATAGCTAGACAGGCAAAGACCCATCCAGGGTTATGATGCCAAAAGAAGTGGAAAATACAGGGATTAGTCCAATAGATGAAAAAATATGAACTAGATAGATTTTAACACTTCAGGAAGTATGATGGCTAAAGGAGCGAAAAATAGAAAAGACTTTACACTGTATTATTCCCGAGAAACTAAGCAGGGAAAACATGGAACTAAAAATGGAAAGTAAAAAATGACGAAACAGAGTCATGGATTTAAGATCAACTAGGCCTGTGAAAAGTACTCAGAAACCACATGCTGATGATAATATTAGACTTCAGTGCCAAAGTTGGAAAAGAGGAAGAAAAGAAGAAATAGGGAAGTTGAATGGAAAGAAACAATTCACGAAGAAAATAATTTTATTATAATGAAACAAGACTAAGCAACTTAGCTTAGGTGACAAATTCACAAATATCCAGTAGGAAATTCCGAGATAAAAACTACATAAAATAACATGGCTCTTTCCAATAAGAAGAAAAGATAATCAGATAGATCTACGTATTAAAAAAAAATGACTAAGCAAACACATGTAGAGAGAATATTCACCAAAACACTGTTTACTGAAAGCCCAATTCACCGAAAAAAGTTCACTGAAATTACACATATAAATAAATTAGTATAAACTTAATTTATTTTAAAATATTATCAGAAATAACAGAATAATTAGAAATTTAGATGATTAAGTAAGGGTACCCTGCTAATTGAATCTTAATATTTTCTTTAGAAAAGGGATTAAACTGCTAACGGGCTTTCCAAATGATAAAATATAGATTTCAGTCTATACAGAGAGGAGCTAAATTATGGAATAAATTTATTTTCTATAAAATGGACGATTTTGAAGAAAAATCCCGAAACAGGTCGATTTTTATTTTTACATTACAATTTTTTGGCATATATTACTTCATACTAGTGACGTGTAAATTTCTTCACTTTAATGAATCGTCTTGATTTAAATAATATTCAAGATTATCTCAAACCTTTCTAAAGACAAATATACTATCTGCTGGTTATAAAAAGTTGCTTGGCTCTATGATATCTTATAATTTAATTTAAAATCTTATATGCCAACAGGGTCTTCCAATTCTTCCCAGCTGCTAGATTGACTTGGAAAAAATAAACTATAAATAATATTATACATAAATGTATAGTATGTATAAAATACTAGTTATGAATATAATGATTTAATAATAAGTTGTTTTATTTTATAACCCATATTCCAATCTCGCTAACACAAACAATTTTTAAAATAGTGATATCAGAGACAAAAAATTGGCTAAAAAATTACAAATTATCAGAGAGTAATTCCGAATTTAAAAATCAGTGAGTAAATTTTGTCAAGAAAATAGAAACGAATGGAGCTTAGTAAATTTGATGGTTGATACTCTTAAACTGACACTAATTAAATTTTTTGTATTGGATAGTAAGGTATGTATGTACATGTTTTTTTATATAACATTATTTTAATTTACAATCTGCTTCATCGAAGCTATAAATAAATGTTTAAAAAGGGGTAAACCCTGTAGTTAGCTGTATACCGTCAATATAACAACGTGGAATGAAGTAAACACTTCTGTTGTATGTAGGCATATGAATTTATTAAAATTTATCCACAAGGGAGTGGAAGTACAAAACGTTTTCGGTCAAACTGACTATCATCAGTGTAAACCTGGAAATAAGTAAACTACTAAGATTAAAAAGCAAAAGGGTGAAATTTTGACAGTTGAAAAAAAATTAAGAAATTGTGGTTACTTACGTCCAGTGCACAAGTAATTATAACTTATAGCCACTTCAATGGGTGTAAAACCTCTAAATTACATTATTGTTACATTCTATATTAAAAAGTGGTCGACATTCAGTCGATGTCTTAAGATTTTAAAGATCACATGTGAATGTATTTCATCCTTGCTCGAAAATTGCACAAGGTACTTGTGTTCAAGTGAGAGGTTAACGACCAACTGGTTATTAGACAGTTTGGTGCCAGAAACGTATGACAAAAAGGAAGTTAGGTGGATTTTTCATCTGTCATCCGAAAAATTTTTAACAAAGAGAATTAATATTTAATTTTAATTGGTATATTTAAATATGCAGGTGTTAACGAATGTATTACAACTCATTAACCTTTATTTACAAATTAGAACTCACATTAAACTGTTTTAATACCTGCCTATTTCAATATACCAATTAAAATAAAATATTAATTCTCTTTGTTAAAAATTTTTCGGATGACAGATGAAAAATCCAATTAACTTCCTTTGACATCTTGTCATACATTTCTGGCACCAAATTGTCTAATAATCAGTTGGTCGTTAACCTCTCACTTGAACACAAGTACCTACCTTGTGCAATTTTCGAGCAAGGATGAAATACATTCACATGTGATCTTTAAAATCTTAATACATCGACTTTTTAATATAGAATGTAACAATAATGTAATTTAGAGGTTTTTACGCCTATTGAAGTGGCTAGTTACAATTACTTGTACACTGGACGTAAGTAACCACAATTTCTTAATTTTTTTTTCAACTGTCAAAATTTCACCCTTTTGCTTTTTAATCTTAGTGGTTCACTTATTTCCAGGCTTACACTGATGATGGTCAGATTGACCGAAAACGTTTTGTACTTCCACTCCCTTGTGGATAAATTTTAAGAATTTTAATAAATTCATATGCCTACATACAACAGAAGTGTTTACTTCATTCCACGTTGCTATAAATACATAATTTGAATGTTAAATACATGAGGGAGAAGCTGCCCTGTGGCAACCCTCTTAGTATATTTTTTACATTAGATCATAATATATTTAATTTATTAAATTTGTTGGCCATAGTTTCTTCAGTCGTCTTGCAAATTCGAGAGGAGCATTTAGCAGTCTTGCTTCATCATTTGGATGACTTCTCAGTCCATCAAGGTAGCTCTTTCTTAATATTGTTGCTTTGACTCTTTGTATTATCTTGATATTTGATGGCTTTGAGCACCCCCAGAGTTGAACACCATAGGTCCAAATTGGTTTTATCACAGATTTATACAGGGGCAGTTTATTTCCAATATTAAGTTTTGATTCTCGACCCATAAGCCAGCTCATTCGTCGTATTTTTTATATTCTTCTTTAGGTACCGTCTCCTCTGAGGAGGTTGATAATCATCACAGCTATTTTCATTTTTTGAGATTGCAGCTCTGAATCTATGGAACTGCAATTATACCACTTTCTTCAGCCAGGAGATGCGTCGTCTTCCAATACTTCGTTTTCTCTGCATTATGGTTTGTAGCAACACATATTTATCCCCTCTCATAACGTGGCCGAGATATTGTAACATTCTTCTTATATTAATCGTATTCATTATTTCCTTTTTTATCTTGCTGAGGACCTTAACATTTGTTATTGTGTCTAGCCAACTTATTTTTAATATTCTTCGGTAGGTCCACATCTCGAATGCTTCAAGTCTATCGCTTATTTCTTTCTTTAAGGTTCAGGCCTCAACCTCATATAACAGCACCGAAAACACATATGAACGGAATATTCTTATTTTGAGTTACAAACTAAGGTCTCTACTGCATAATACTTTTCTCATCTTGTTAAATGTTGCTCTAGCTTGCCCAATTCTCATTTTTATTTCTTCTTTATACAATTTTGATATTGATCTGGGTTTTTTTGGCTTGAATGTGCGGCTTCCATGTTTTTGTCAATGCTTAGTCCCAATTATTTAACTTGTGTGTTGACACAAGTTTAGTATATGTTTTTAAGTTTGATTCCTTTAAGAATTGAAAAGTATTTAGTAAATACAGTAATAAAAATAGTTCTGATTATTTTATTTATTTATTTTTTTTAAGATAGGTACAAATCAGGTATTAACATATACTAAAATGCTAGATGAATAATTTTACAATATACTATTTTTACTTATAAACCTTCAATATGTATATATACAGGGTGAGTTTTTAGAGCGACATTGGTCGTTCATTCCATTATGATTCAGAATATCCAAAAATCCAGTACTCACTGAGTTATGACTACATATTTTTATTTCGAAATCACTATGAAATAAACACCCTTCATATAAAGGAGGAATAAATAAATAATTATTCATTTTATATAAAGTTTCGTCACAGAAACAGTTTTCAAATTAATTTCAACAGAAATCATTGACAAATATTCGTATACAGGGTGAATTACAAAAGAAAATTACAATTTTTTTCAAATTTTTTAAATATACTGAACTGTTTTTTACTTTTTTATATTTTTATTTATTAACTTTATTTTAAATGAAAAAACACGTAATTAATATATTATTCTATCTATTATACAGGGTGTCCCAGACTAATTTACCCACGCTATATCTCTTAAACGAATAGAGATTTTCGAATGGGACAAAAGGTGATATATTCTACTTGTAATACACTTTAATATGGCGTACAAAAAAATCATCCCCTAAATATTCATCCCTTAGTTAAAACCCCTAACTTTAATTTTTTTAATAGCACCCTGTATATTTTTTTATAGTCTATTCAACACATTTTTTGAAAATAAAATCGGTTCGTAAATAACCAAGAAAATATCAGTTTAGTTTTGTTAATTATGTGTCCCAGACTAATTTATCAAGGCTATATTTCATAAACGAATAGAGATTTTCGAATGGGACAAAAACTGATCTATTACATTTGTAATACACTTTAATATGGCGTAGAAAAAAATATATCCCCTAAATATTCATCCCTTAGTTACAAACCCTAACTTTATTTTTTTTAAATAGCACCCTGTAAGTTAGGGATGAATATTTAGGGGATGAATTTTTTCTACGCCATATGAAAGTGTATTACAAATGGAATAGATCAGTTTTTGTGCCATTCGAAAATCTCTATTCGTTTAACCCGCCATTACACGCGCTATGAGCGAATCCCTCACCATATTTGTTTATAACCAATGAAATTGTGTAAACTAATACGATAACCTTAAGCACCCAGGAATGCCTTTAGCATGGTTCATGAGAGGGTATGAAAAATGTACAATAAATATATTATACACGGCTCACTAAAATAATTAGTTACGCCCCTGTACTACTGATTACTTAAAATTCAAGTAGTATTTATGTAACCTTTCTGGAAACTCCAGGTTATTGTTGAGACTCGCATTTGAACCCCTCGCCGGGGCAGATCGTCAAAAGCTTCCTAACGAGAATCATCTCTAATCTATCGACGCTCCCGCTATTCGTAAAAAGGCCGCATTTTACCGGCTTTTTTTTGCTATCGTTTTATACCGCTCAGATAATTCAATCTGCTCAGTATTATCGACGATGATTTATTTAGCGTATTAGTGAGTGCCTTACAAATGAACCAAATGGATTATGGAATTCAATCAGAGCTCTGATGTGACACGTCATCAAGGAATAAAACTGTAAGTACTCTACATGTATGTGAACATAACTTATTAGTCGTGATACTGTATGCATTTTGAACCATATACCTCTCGTAGCAAATATTCTTTGTGCCATTTATGCAGATAATACTTTAAATTACATATGAAAAATCGTTATCTACTCTTAACCAGCTTACCTATGGGAATATACTCTATAACCGTACAATAAGTATAGGTTACTATTGTTAAGGATACTTTACGTATTGCCTAAACATTTCTGTTCCATCGAGCCGTATCATATTAATTATTTATTAATTAAATCCTCAAGGTCCTTCGTATTTGCATATTTTGATAATCTCTATTCTGAGAATAACGGTTTTTCATTTATAGTGTCTTTCTGTTGCATTTGGAAATTTCCAAGCCACGCCGCCCCGGCACAAAAATAAAATATTCCTCTCTTTCTGCACTCAAATTCTCAGTATTTAACCCAGCACGTCTCTACAATAGCTGGTAGGTTGTTAAGCCCGGTCTACACGTGCAATTTCAGAAACTACTTGCTTTGTTCAAATAAAGGAGTCGTTTTGTTTGTATGAAAAAATATTTGCATATATTACATTATTTTATTTTCGTAAATATATTTTTCTGTTTATAGTATACAAAAAGTGTACTCATTTCTTGGCTGATAGTACGGGTGTTATAATTTTAACATTGTTTGTTCAACCTTTTGATTTAAATTAAATTTATAATTTTGAATCCGATTAAGCCTGGTTCACAGGTTACAAAAATTATTAAAAATAATTTTGTTTTCTTGCATAAATTGTAAGTTTTTGCTACATTTAGCTTCGCTTAAGCTCATTTTACACTTCTAGAAAACTATAGAAAATAAATAATTGTTTTTTCCTTCAATTTAATTAATTTAAATACTTGTTAAGGGTGTCTCACACTTGCTGAAAAATACCCATTTTGGAAAATTGCATATATTTTGAAATTTTATAGTTTTGCATTTCATATACTAATCTGCGCTCATACAGGGTGATACTATTAAGCCAATCTCACACTATTAAACGTGTAATATATAATATATTGTACATATTCTCTCATTTTCGCATCGATTTATAGGTTTAGACATTTGCAAATAATCTATCTAATCTCACATTCTCGCAACATGGCTGACCGATCAAAATATAACCGACAGAGGCTCACCGCAAAACTTGATATAACCAAGTTGGCTGATTCGGTTCCCACAACTCTTAATTCTCTAAACAAATATAAAATTCGTGAAATAATTTCACAACTCAAACATTCTTACGGACTTTTCCGCGATGCTCAAAATGTGCTGGAGACGATCCCCGAGGAACCTACCCCCTCTACTGATTCCTCTGTGGTTTTTGATAAATATTTGGATACAATTTCTCTATTGGAAGAAAGGTTAGAGGTCATTGAAAGTTCTAATGTGACTGCTACCCCCTCCCTCCAATTTGACCCTAATTCTTCTCTAACCTCACAGTCTATGGCTAGGCAACGAACAGTAAACCTCCCTCGTATTCAGTTAAAACCATTTAGTGGCTTAGTTACTGAATACAATTCATTCATTGAGACCTTTGATACAATAATAGGATCTGATACTACATTAAGTGATCTGGAAAAACTCATTTACCTCAAAAGTTTTCTAACTTCCGAGCCTTTGACGCTTCTCGAGCATATCCCACTCACAGGTGACAATTACAAAATAGCCCGGGATA
The DNA here is from genome assembly GCF_917563875.1 of Diabrotica virgifera virgifera. NCBI lineage: Eukaryota > Metazoa > Arthropoda > Insecta > Coleoptera > Chrysomelidae > Diabrotica > Diabrotica virgifera. The sequence continues at coordinate 26,657,200 of NC_065452.1, forward strand.
ACCTGACACAAAGGTACGCCAACTCTAAATCGCTTATCAAAACTCTCATCTCTCAAATTCTTGATGCGCCTCCTATTTCTGGAAACGCAAATCACTCACAATTAAGAAATTTTCATACGGTCATGTCAAATAATTTCAAGGCCCTATTGAACTTGAATAGGCCCCCTTCAGATCTCTTGCATTTACTTCTCATACATATCGCTACTCAGAAACTCGACGCACCTACCATTAGGGCTCTTGAGTTCCAATCCGGTGGTAGCCAAGCTACCCCTGATTTTGTCCATTTTCTAGGGGAAATCGAGACACGCGTTGTTCATCTTGAGAATATTCAATCTCAATCAAAACCAAAATCGACTACTACTTCCAGACACTCTTTACACCTAGCCTCAGACACTTCTACCAGTAACCTTTCGCCTCGCTTAGGTCCTAAGAAATGTTCCTATTGCAACGACTCTCACTCGATCTACTCTTGTCCTCAGTTCAAGCAGTTGAATTCTAAAGAACGTTTTAGTTTTGTCAAACAAAATAAATTTTGTATTAATTGTCTTGGGTCTCACATGCTCGATCAGTGTAAATCCAAATTCTCTTGCATAGTTTGTAAATCTCGTCATCACACGTTGCTCCATTTCGACAAAACGGGTCATAGTAACCCTTCCGCGGCTGTTGGCCAACACAACTCAAATAATCATAATAAAACCGCTATCTCAAATAACTCCCATACACAGGGTAATTCACAACAGGGGCCCTCACATGTTAGAGCTCCTGAAACGGAAGTTAATCTTCAAAATTCGACTCCACATTCAATGGCTCTATCTGCAGCCTCGCTTGATAATCATTTGGTGTTATTAAGCACACTCCAGGTCTATCTTGTCGCTCCTAGCGGCAAGAGGGTCTTCGCAAAGGCACTCTTAGACTCGGCCTCACAGGTTTCATTTATTAGTGCTGACCTCGTAAAGGAACTGTCACTCACCACTAGAGATGGAAAATTACGGATCAATGGAATTAACTCCACCTCATCCTCGTCTCAATCTATTGTAGATACAACAATTTTCGCTGTCGCTAACGACGTTCCTTTTGACATCTCGTGCTCTGTACTCCCAAAGATAACAAATCCGCTTCCTCAAATTTCTATTTCGGCGAGCAAACTAAACATACCCTCAGAGATACCATTAGGTGATCCGATGTTCCATGTAACATCCCCAATTGGTATCCTGCTCGGTGCAGACCTGTATAACGATATCATTCAACCTGAAATAATTCGTTTGGGAAAAGGTCTTCCCGTTCTTCAACGCACTCTACTCGGGTACACGATATCAGGGTCAGTTCCAGACTTTGCTCTTAAGTCGAAAAATACTAAAAAGGCTTTGGAATTTTATTCAAACTCTCTCGTTACTTGTTGTTCTCATAACACTCCTTCCGCCGTAAATGAGCCGGTAGTGTCCAACGAGGAACTATCCGATCATTTACAAAAATTCTGGGAGCTGGAAGAAGCCGCTCCTCAGAACACCGATCTCATTAATGATCACCCCGCTGAAATTAATTTTGTAAAACATGTTAATGTTCTCCCCAATGGACGATATGAGTCCACACTCAATCTCAAACTCCCTATCGAAGATATAGACATGGGAAATTCGTTTCTCTCGGCAAAAAGACGTTTTCTCAGTCTCGAGAAACGTTTTCAACTCAACCCTGATTTATTGGAAAAATATCAGGACATTATATCGGAATATCTCAATAACGGACAAATAATTCAAGTGCCGTTAAAAATGCTAAATGACTCAGGTAAACCTAATTACTTTCTCCCTCACTTTCCCGTTTTCAAATCCAACTCTACTACTTCCACTCGTATAGTTTTCGATCCAAACAATAAATCGTCTACGGGAATCTCCCTCAGTGACGTCATAGACAAAGGTTATGTCGTCCAACATGAACTTTTTGACATTCTCGCTAAGTTTCGTCAGTTTAAATTCGCACTAGTAGGCGACATCAAGGCTATGTTCCTACAAATCGCCATTTGTCCCACTGAAACATTTCTGTTAAATTTTCTCTTTAGGGACAATATTCAGCAGCCTTTACGGTGCTATCAATTTCAAAGATTACCCTTCGGGCTCCCAAGTAGCCCATTTATCGCTCAAAGAGTTATCAAGCACATCGCTGACAACAACAAACATACCCACGAACTTGCTACTAGTGTTCTGCAAGAATCTATCTATATGGATGACCTGATCAGCGGTGCTGACAGTCTTCATGAATTAAGTTGTCTTTTCGAACAATTAACTTCTTTGCTAGAAACCCATGGTTTCCTCCTCCACAAGTGGAACTGCAGTTCTTCAGAATTTCTGTCTCAACACAATTTAAATCCCGTCTCTGAAGTCAGTCTTAACTTCACGGGATCTGATAAAGTCTTAGGCATATTCTGGGATTCAGAACGCGACCACTTTTCGTTTAAAACTCCTATCTTCAAATTGGCTAATGTTGTTACTAAACGTACTATTCTCTCCTACATTGCTACTTTGTATGACCCGCTAGGATGGTTATCCCCTGTCCTTGTGAACGCTAAGCTCTTGATACAGGAAATATGGTCCCAGAAATTGGACTGGGATCAACCCATTGACTCACCCATCATTATGAAAAATTGGCAAAACCTCTTATCGACATTCAAAACTATAGAAGAGGTCAAGGTACCTCGATGCTTACTTTTACAAAAGAAAGTTGTTGATGTTCAATTAATTATTTTCACCGACGCATCGGAAAAAATATACAGCACTTGTGTGTATCTCAAAGCGACATACTCAGACTTTTCTGTATCGTCGCGGCTTATCGCTTCTAAAAACAAAATTTCTCCGCTAAAAAATAAACTCACCATCCCCAAATTGGAACTTTGTGGAATAGTGTTGGGAGTCACTCTGGCTCATAGACTTTTTCACATCTTCAAGAAAAATTTGAGTATATCTTCATCTCATCTCTTTGCTGACTCTACAATTGCCTTGTCTTGGATACTTTCTAAAAAACACATTTGGAACATTTTTGTACAAAACAGAATTCAAAAGGTCAATTCCTTGTTGGAAACTTTTCCTTGTGATTTCCATTTCGTCAGAAGTCACGAAAACATCGCTGACCCCGCTTCCAGAGGGATAAATGTCTTTGATAATCCCCAGACCACCGAAGACTGGTTATGCGGACCTAGCTTTATTAGAGACAATCCCATCGATTTTTCTCTTCATCAAATTCCTCATTTTCAGGATGATCTTCCTGAATTAAGGAAGTTAGTTGTCTCAAACATAGCAACAAATCACGAACTCAACGACACCTTTGAAAATCTATTCGCTAAATCTTCTTCTTTTCGTAAAATTCAAAGAATTGTCGCTTATCTTTTTAGATTCATCAGTAATATTAAAAAGAAAATAAATAACTCTCCACGAGATACGGATATATTGACGCCACCCGAAATGGAGATCGCTGATCACGCGATCATCAGGTATATCCAAAGTATCTACTTTAAAAAAGAGATTCTTGAATTGAAAAATGCTAAACTCGTGACCAATAAAGCCATTCGTAAACTCAACCCCTTCCTACAACATAATGATGGGCTGATTCGTGTGGGAGGACGTCTCCGACACGCCCCCATATCGTATAATCAAAAACACCCCATTCTACTTCCTTCTAAATGTCGAGTTGTAGAACTAATCTTGACTCAAGCTCATCATAAGTTATTACATTCAGGCGCGCAAACAGTACTTTCGTATGTCAAAATGAAGTACTGGCCAATTGACGGATTAAGACAGATTAAACGCTTAATTCGTAAGTGTGTAAACTGTTTCCGATTCATGACACCCAATTCTGTTCAACAGATGGCAGATATGCATCCCGATCGTGTACTCCCCACTAGACCCTTCCAAGTCGTCTCAGTGGACTATGGGGGGTTCTTCTTAATTAAGTCCTCACATTTGAGGAAGGCACCGCTTTACAAAGCATACGTAGCCTATTTCATTTGCATGAGCACTAAATGTGTTCATATCGAACTCGTCACAGGATTAAGCGCAGAAGCCTATATTCTTACTCTGAAAAGGTTTATTGCCAGAAGATCCACGCCCAGTATTATTTGGAGCGACAATGCCACAAATTTCCATGGGGCAAAAAATGAAATGCGCGAATTCTATGATTTTTTCTTAAATCAAAATAATTCGGAACAGATTAAGGAATTCTGTACTCAAAACTCCATAACTTTCAAGATGGGTGTTCCCCGCAACCCCCATCAATTCGGCCTCCATGAGGTAGGAATAAAGAGTGTGAAGTATCACCTCTATCGAATTATAGGAAATTCCCACTTCACCTTTGAAGTGTTTAACACAGTATTATGCCAAATCGAGGCTATTCTAAATTCGAGACCCATCACTAGGATGTCGTCTGACGCCAATGACTTCGCTTTCCTATCTCCAGCTCACTTCTTAGTTCAAAGAAGTTTAACCGCGCCCCCTGAACCAAGTGTTTCAGAGATACCTGAAAATAGGTTGAATCTTTTTCAGCGTATTAGTAAAATTCAACAGCAATTTTGGAAATTGTGGAAAAAAGACTATCTTTGCCTCCTGCAGCAAAGAAATAAATGGACCGACCCTACTGACCCTGTCAAGATCGGGGATTTGGTTCTGTTGAAGGAGGATGGTACTCCTCCACTCTTATGGCCAACTGCCAGGGTAATAGATGTATTGCCTGGTAAGGATGGTCTAGTTCGTACTGTCAAGATTCACACTACTCACGGTGATTTTCTTCGTGGTATTACGAAAATCGCTGTGATTCCCCTGGAAGATTAAAATCTATCCCTAGGGGGAAAACTTATCGTTTTCCTCCATTTTATCGTTGTTACCCCTTGTGTATATAAACTCTAATTTCTTCAAACATTTCTTATCGTTGTGCACATCTTTGCCAATCCCCTCTCTTCGAGGTGATATAGGCCATCTCTCTCGCCTGTCGCCCCCGGCAATATGTACAATAAATATATTATACACGGCTCACTAAAATAATTAGTTACGCCCCTGTACTACTGATTACTTAAAATTCAAGTAGTATTTATGTAACCTTTCTGGAAACTCCAGGTTATTGTTGAGACTCGCATTTGAACCCCTCGCCGGGGCAGATCGTCAAAAGCTTCCTAACGAGAATCATCTCTAATCTATCGACGCTCCCGCTATTCGTAAAAAGGCCGCATTTTACCGGCTTTTTTTTGCTATCGTTTTATACCGCTCAGATAATTCAATCTGCTCAGTATTATCGACGATGATTTATTTAGCGTATTAGTGAGTGCCTTACAAATGAACCAAATGGATTATGGAATTCAATCAGAGCTCTGATGTGACACGTCATCAAGGAATAAAACTGTAAGTACTCTACATGTATGTGAACATAACTTATTAGTCGTGATACTGTATGCATTTTGAACCATATACCTCTCGTAGCAAATATTCTTTGTGCCATTTATGCAGATAATACTTTAAATTACATATGAAAAATCGTTATCTACTCTTAACCAGCTTACCTATGGGAATATACTCTATAACCGTACAATAAGTATAGGTTACTATTGTTAAGGATACTTTACGTATTGCCTAAACAAAAAAGTTATAGAATATTTGAGGCGATCAGTGTGCTGTGTGATAGTTGAAACAAGAGACATCCCTCTTCAAGTGAGGGAATTCCTCACTGCGCGTGCAATCACAGTGAAATCACGTTTCTATTATCTCAAAGAAACTTTTAGGTTTTTATTTAATATTTAGGTAGGTTTAATTAAAATATTATTCTTTGGATTAGGTTTGGAACAGTGGCACACCGAGGGGGGGTTTGGGGGTTAAAATCCCACCCAGAGCATATAGAAATATATATAAATGGAAGTAGGAAAATGTAACTTGTCTTTCACAAATAATACAAAAAACTTTCGGTGGCCAAGCAAACCCCCCTCTCCCCCCCAGAGGAAAATTCTAGGTGCGCCACTGGTTAAGAACTCATTTTAAAATTTATCTATTCTAATTTTGAAATAAGCCACAATTTAACTTGAAAAATTGATTTTATTGACGTTTCGAATTCCACCTCGGACGTCGTTATCAAAATACAAAATATTAATAGTTAATTACATAAATGCCACAAAGAAATAGCTTCAGAACAGTTAATTTTAATTTGTATATTTAGTAAAATGAATTCGCGTAAAGAATGTTAATTTCTTAAGTGGCTTGCTGAAATTGAAAATTAAGAAAATTTGCTTTTGATCTATATTATTTTTACTTTTGTTTTGTTAAATTAATAAAAAAAAAATGGTTTACGAGACTTTCTATAATATGTGAGTACAACCCATTTTATATTTCTACATGTTGACATTCATTCTTCCTCGAAATAAGTCGAATTGATGTAGGTGAGGGCGACGCTCATACGCGTGCAACCACGTCACAATAGAAGACGCGTGTAACGGCGGGTTAAGAAATATAGCCTGGATAAATTAGTCTGGGACACACAATTTAACAAAAATAAACTGATAGTTTCTAGGTTATTTACGAACCGATTTTATTTTCAAAAAATGTGTTGAATAGACGATAAAAGACCACATCCAAAATTATAAAAAAATATACAGGGTACTATTAAAAAAATTAAAGTTAGGGGTTGTAACTAAGGGATGATTTTTTTGTACGCCATATTAAAGTGTATTACAAGTAGAATATATCACCTTTTGTTCCATTCGAAAATCTCTATTCGTTTAAGAGATATAGCGTGGGTAAATTAGTCTGGGACACACTGTATATGTTACAGTTCAAGTTGATTCTCAGTTAGAGTTGACTATTCCTAGTTCGAGTCGACTCAAACTAAAACGAGCAGTAAGAGTTGATTTGATAAATTTAATTCAACTTTTACTAGTTGAAGTAGACTCTTCCTAACCCTTGTTAGTAAAAGTAGATCACGGGAAAAGTAGAATCAACTCTTACTAGTTTGAGTTGACTATTCCTGGATCAATTCAGTAAATGTGGATTATACGAGTATAGTCTCACGTGCTTTTTTGATGCGTGCGCGTTTTTTTGTTTTGACCGTTCCAACTACTTATCACAATCTGAACATATCCAGTAACATTTAATTTCTAGAATCGGTTGATTGTTTGAATCAACTCTTACTAAATGGCATTGGGAAGAGTATACTTTTTCTAGTCGAGTCTACTTTTACTAAGCTTTGTTTTTAAACCAAGAGGAGTAAACTAAAAAGACAGATTCACACCCAAGAAAGTCACTAGAAATATCACCAAATACATCTTTTTTGGTTGATCATATCGGCCTTCGATGGTAATCCATAAATATTATATTATACAAATACGTCGCTAAAGAGTTCTAAAAACAACTATTTTTTTTATATAAAACAGATTAAAAATCTAAAAATTAAATGAATAACGCAGAAAATACAAAAAATCGCTGATATAGTCGGTTCGCTAAACTCACCCACAACTGGCTAGAGATTTTAGTCGGCAATTTTTTTGCCAATTTTGCAAAAACTGTCAAAATTACTAACAATTTAGTAATTATTTTTTGACAATTTTACCAAAATTGGCAGTATTGCTTACTAAAATCACTAGTCAGTTGTGTCCGAGTTTAGCGAACGGACTATATAACTTAATTTACCTATGAAATGCCAAAAGTGTCAAAATTTTATAAATGTCATTAGTGTCAAAATTTTAGTAACAGTGGAGTAAACTTGACTGAGGTTGGACCAATTACAAACAAGCTTTATGGCGCGGGAAATTTGAATTACTCCTCTTGGTTTAAAAACAGACTATAGTAAATGTATAAAAATCTTCATTTTATATTTATAATCATTTTTTACTAAAACCAGCCGTTTGAGTTAACTCGAACTAGGAATAGTCAACTCGAACTGGATAATCAACTTGAACTGTAACATACAAAAACACCTGTCGGTCTACCATATTCTAGACTCGACGAAACAGGTTGTTCTTCTATTAACCTAGCCTTCTATTGTTCATTTTTGGACACAGGCCTCTTTCAGCTCCTTCCATTGATCTTTGTCCTGACCAAGATACTTCCAATTTGTTCCAGCTATTTTTCTGATGTCATCTACCCATCTCATGTATTGGCTGTTAGTTGGTATTCTAGGGATGGCCTAAAAATAATAAACAATAACAATATTGTTGTTTCTGAACTTAAAAAATAAAGTTAAACACGAACTGCATGTCAAAAATGATATAGTATAGTTTAATAATAAAATAGTATGTGGTACCAAAAACCTTGAGACAAAATGCTTAGTCGTTTGCATGCTGGTCATATAGAAATAACTAAATGTAAAAAGGGCTAGAAGTTTATTTTATTGGGTTGGGATGTCAAGTGACAAAAGAATTGATTTAATCATGTAAGCGTGGGAAAAAATCAGATCATCAAAACAGAAAGCAATAGATTCACATAAAGGAATTGATTGGATCGTGTAATGCGTGAGAAAAAAGCAGACTATCAAATATACAGAAAGCAATAGAATAGATAGTTTTCAATGACAAAATCAACAATGGAATCGGAAAGTCTAGGTAGGTGGTTTAAATATAGAATTTCAGTTAGATACGGGTGCTAAATGCAGTATACTACCAGAAATAGCTATTTGTATAACAAGGGAGGAAAGTGCTACTTTTCCTCCCGAGAATGAAGTTTAAAAATAAATAAAATATAAAAATATTTTCCTCCCTAGGGAGGAAAAGTACAACTTTGCTCCCTACAATCAGGTCCGGAAAAGTATACTTTCGATAGAGGTAGGTGGAAAAATACATACTTTTTAGAGTCGAGTAAAATGAATAATATAGAATTAGAAGATAGTACAACAATGCTATAGTGGGCAGCGTTTAGACAGTTAAGATGGATACTAAAAAGCACAAGGATACATAACAGTACCTAAAAACCCGTGTATTTGACCAATGCATCCTTCCTGTTCTGACGTATGGCTCAGAAACATGACATTAACAAAGACCAACATAAATAAAATAGAAATAACTCAGGGAAAAATGGAAAGATCCATGAGTGGGATGCATAAAACGTAGTATCTGCTAATGTTGAAGTTTTTACTACACTTACAAAGCATTTACTTTCCTCCGTAGCATATGCTACTATTTACCAGATACATAGAAGAATGTACTACCCTTTTGAAGTATTTGCTAGTTTAGTAGTATTTGCTTCAGTTTAAGTGAAATTGGTGGATGAACGACTTTGGCGTAGGTGTTCTCTTGTTACAAAATGGCAGCATTTATGAATGTGAATGAACAATTGTTCATTTTTATCCTCGCCTCATTCTTTTGTCGCTTCCGAATTTGAGTCATTCATCTTTATTCCTGTACAATTCTAATAATTAGATACGTAAAAATGTGAATTCACAAATCACAAGCACATGGAAAACTAGTTCTAACACGATTGGTGTGATGCGCGGCTGGCGCTACGGTTAGTAGTAGATACGGTATGCGTATGCGACAAAACAAACGCAGTACTGAAATATTTAGGTATGCCTCTGTATGTGTCGTCCGCCGAAACGTACTGAGTTGTTTCCGAACGAAGGTATTACGTATGTGGATGTCGTGTTAATGTAAAGGTATGTATACATATGAGCTCCGATCGGTGTGCGAGCCGCTCGCGCGCAGCATGTTCGTTAGATTAGTACGTGTTTTCAAGTGGCGCACCACGATCTAACTTTTGTCGGTTTTTCAACAAACGCTTTGATGGTTCGCAATACGTATTTAACATCTGTTTTATCGTCGTCGTGAATGTTTGCAAGGTTATATATCATGTATACTAAATATACAAAATAATCACAAACATTTCAATATTCATTTCAGTACTGTTTATTTTGCCGCATACTGTACTTCAGGTCAGTAGTAGGTACTTCTGTTGTGTAGTATGTTCTTCTCAATAAAAGCACATACTTCTATGTAAAAGAAAATGCTACAAAGTAGATACTATTTGCTGAAGCAACAGCATCTACTACGTTCTATGCATTCCACCCCATGTTGGGAATAAAACTGCAATACAGAAAATCAAACAAATGGATAATAGACTGACCATATAACAGGGTTAAAGTGGAGATTTGCGGGCCACAATGCGAGAAAGGAAGATAAAAGATGGAATGCTGAAATACAAAACTGGAGACCGTAGACAGGAATAAGAGGAAGACCTCAGATGCGATGGAAGGACGATATTGTAAAAGCTGCAGAAACTAACTGGAAAAGCGCAGCCAAGGACAGACAGATATGGAAAGATGGGGAAGGCCTATGTCCAAAGTTGGATAGAAATGGGCTAAAGAAGAATAACAATGTAAGTTGTGTATAATGGCAGTAAATTTAAACCGGTGGGATAAGTAGCATTAGTAAAATAGGCTCCGTTGAGGGAAATAGGAAGTTATAAAATAAAGTTGGCTAATGATGCCGAACCGGTAATAAAAGCAATTAAAATAATCCCAAAATGAATTAAAGCTCAGTAGTTAAAGGCTACTTTGTTCAATTTAGAAAACAAAGATAAACTAGCAAAAGTAAATACACCGACGTCGTGGTGTCACAATTTGGTAATAGTAGAGAAACCAAATAAGAGTCTAAGGTTGTGCTTAGATCCCACAGAGTTAAACAAATGTATACTACAAGAAAGATATTTGATTCCCATTCATAATGAAAACTATAAGATATTAGCGGGTAACGAAGTTTTTAGTGTTTTAGCGTGATGAAATTACAGAAAATACCGGGTGTCCACTTATATTTTCCCCCATTTTAAATGCCTATAACTTCTAAACGGATCGAGATAGAAATATGCGGTTTTCGCTGAAATGTTTTATTTTAGTAAAAGTTTTGTCTGAATGGATTGTATTTTTCATATCGCTTTCAAATACGAAACGAAAAATGGCGGATTTTTGAAAAAAACGTTGTTGAATTTTTTTAATAGAACACCCAGTATATTTTTTTGCAAATTGAAAGAAAGGTCATTTCATCTATCCAGCGATATAAAGTTTTTCAAAATCGGTTGTCAAATCACTGAGTAATTAATTTTTAAAATTAGGGGTGCAATGTGGATATCACATACCTAAATAACATAACTAAGCAAATTGATATTATGTTATGTGATTTCCACATTGCATCCCTCATTTTAAAAATTAATTGCTCAGTCATTTGACAACTGATTTTAAAAAAATTATATCGCTGGATAGGTAAATGACCGTTTTTTTAAGTTTTTAGGTAAATGACCATTTTTTTATATCGCTTTTAAATAAAAAATGGCGGATTTTTGAAAAAAAAAACGTTGACTTTTTTTATTCAAACGCCCAGTATATTTTTTGTATCTTGAAAAAACGGTCATTTACCTATCCAGCGATATAAAATTTTTTAAAATCGGTTGTCAAATGACTGAGCAAATAATTTTTAAAATGAGAGATGCAATGTGGAAATCACATAACATAATATCATTTTGCTTAATTATATTATTTAGGTATGTAAGATCCACGTTGCATCGCTCATTTTAAAAATTAATTACTCAGTGATTTGACAACCGATTTTGAAAAACTTCATTTTAGCAGAATGTAAGTACTTTTCACATGTTTTTTCTTTAATTAATTAACAGTCACAATGTTAACCTTTTGCTTTCAATCTAACGTGGAAATACTTCATTCTAGACACTGAAGATAATCTAATTTAGATCTAAAACGTTTTGTAATTAAAAAAATATGAATTTTTTTCGAGAATCGCTTTTCTTTAGTTACGAGTGACTAAAAGTAAGAATCTAAAAGAATCAACCAAAAAGCAAAAAATAAAAAAAAATCAAACTCGAAGGATTATTCGAAAAAAAACTTAGATTAAAGATTAAATATACAAAAATCTCACATTCGTTAAAAAATTGAAAAAACCTAACACATTAGCTAACGAAAAGCGTGGAAAAATGAATGACCTCAAACCGTTTATTCGATAAAGATGTGCCCCACGCTTTTCTTTAACGAATGTGTGAGATTTTTGTATATTTAATCTGTCGTAACAGTTTCTTTTTCGAATAATCCTTCGAGTTTGATTTGTTTTATTTTTTGTTTTTTAGTTGATTTTTTTATATTAATAATTTTAGTCACTCGTAACTAAAGAAAAGCGTTTCTTAAAATTTTTTTTTTCATATTTTTTTTTATTTCAAATTAATTTGTAAGGCAAGCGGTTAAAGAAAAAAGTTGCGCTCTCACACTTAACGTTTTGGACAAGAATAATGAAATAGTGTTGCAAACGGACAGCTCAAATGTTGGGTTAGGCTCTTGTTTGTTACAACATGGGAAGCCCATGTCGTTTTTATTTGCGATGATATACAGAAAGCCAAACTGGATGAGGTCCAATTTAAAAAGAGCTGTTAGCGATATGTGCAGCAGTGGACAAGTTTCATTAGTTTTTTTTACATATAGATATAAGTAAAACTACCACTAGATTGCAGAGAATGGTGATCAAGTTATCAAAATATGGCTTAGATATTTGATACGCACCTGGGAGTATGATGTATGTGGCTGAGTTTCTGTCCAGGAACTGCTTAACAAATAATGCTAAAGATGAACCCACATTAGCTGATATGGTTTGTATTAAAAAAAGATGTTCTTAAACAGGTTGTTCTTCTTTTTAGCCTTTTATTATCAATTTTTTAATACATGTCTCTTCCAACTCTTTCCATCGATCTATATCCTGAATAACATAGTTCCAATTTGTTCCAGCTATTTGGTTGATGTCATCTGCCCATCTCATGTGTGGTTGTTAGTTAATTTTAAAAGGAATGGCCTAAAAATATTAAGAATATTGAAGTTTCTAAATATAAAGAATTGTATAAAGACGAACTGCATGTCAAAAATGATATAGTGTATTTTAATAATAAAATGGTAGTTCTAAATCCTCGAGACAAAATGCTTACTCATTTGCATGCAGGTCATACAGAAACAAGTAATTGGACTTCGTAAGTCCTAGGTTTTCACCCAAAGTAATCGAAAATAGAACTGGAAGTCGATATTTGAACTCTTCGTGTAACTTTGCGTCGATTGATATACGATTTTACTAATTTTGAGTCATCATACTCAAAACCAGAGCTAAAGATTCAAACTCAACTTTTCAATATGCTTCGATTGATGTGTTACATGCACTATTTCTGCGACTATAATGGCACTTCTTGTTAGAACTTTTTAACCGGAAATAATATACAAACCAAAATTTTACATTTGTTCTCATCTTGATAAGGCACGTCGAATGATATATCGCTTATACTATTTTCGACTTTAAAATAGTACTTACGGTTGCAACTCTAAAACCGAAAGTCCGATGTCAAATTTCTCATATTTAATACCATCCTTGGATTACAAGCTTTCATTCGACACCTCATTTGTCATTCTACCTGGTATAATGACGGAGGAATTGTGATCACAGACAGACAGACGGGCAGACCGACGTGGATAATTCAAAGTTTTCACATTTTTTCAAAATTGGGTGAAAACAATAACTAAATGTAAAACGGGACAGAAGTTTATTTTATTGGGTTGAAATGTCAAGTGCCATAGAATAATTGATTGAATCATGTAAAGCGCGTGAAAAAATCAGACCATCAAATATACAGAAAGCAATAGAATAGATATAGTCCAGAGCAGCGATACTCAACCTTTTTCTTTCCTGGGCCACATAGTAGCTATTGCCACAGCTTGCGGGCCGCAATCAAGATAAAGTAGTATACAAGGTGTTTCATTGGGAAACGGAAATACTTAAATGGTGATTAGAGATAAATGAGGCGGTTCTAGACATACTAAATTTATTGCTCCACCGACTTTATAACCGAGTAACAGGGTGTTTTATCGATTCTGCCCATTTCTTTCTGGACCCATAACTTTAGAACCACCTTGTATATTTTTTTGATATTTGGTACACATATGTCACATTTAGAACCCAAACCACCCAACTACTAATCACAAGAAAAATCTATATAGGTCCAGATTAAACAAAATTATAAATCCACTGTGACCTTGAAATAACATCCTGTATATTGAAATTTTCAAAACCCGTTTGCACATTTGAAAAGAGCTTTAATGGAGCTTCCATTTTTTGCGCAGACAATTCAATGATTTTAATTTGGAAATTATGTCGAAATTTTGAAGAACTCGAACTTTCAAAACAAAAATTTCGATATAATTTCAAAATTAATGTCATTAAATTGTCTGCGCCAAAAATTGAAGCGAGCAATTAAACTTAGTTTTTGTGCTCTTTTCAAATGTGCAGACGAATTTTGAAAATTTTAATATACAGGGTGTTGTTTCAAGGTCACAATTATTTAAAAAAATTTTTTTGTTAATCCGTACCTGAATTTTTCTTGTGATTACTAAACGGGTCGTTGCAATGTAGTAAATAAGTATTGACTATTTTTAAAATGAGTATTTGTTCATTAATTTTAATAATTTATTATTAAAAGGTATAATTGCTTTTTAATCAGAGTTCTTAAAAATTTCAATATAATTTAAAATTAAAGTCATTAAATTGTCTGCCTCACTCCCAAACACGCCTCAAACACATCGGCACACTATCAAATAATTTGAAAAAACACTTGTGAAATTTGACAAATAGTTTGATCACAGGGCCCTTTAGTTAGCCTTCGGGCCGCAATAAAAAACGCTAGAGGGACGCACACGGGCCGTAGGTTGAGTATCACTGGTCCAGAGTAATAAGGATTTTCTCGGGACACTCAAAGATCCAGGTAGCTGACTACTTTTTTAGTTATTGTAGACCTATAGGAAGAAAACCTACCTGTTTCCTGCCTAGAGTTCGCGTCCGTTTTTTAATTATTAACAATTTAGTGCAAAAAACGCGATTTTTTCAATTTTTTGCACTCCATTCAAAAGCTAAATAGTTGACATAAAATTACAAAATTCAGTTTTTTAGAACATTGAAAAACCTTCAAAATGCCGATTTTTGAAAGTTAAAAAGTTAATTTGTTGCTACGCGAACTGCAAAATAAGTGAAAATCGTTATTTGTTAATAACTTTTACTAAAACTACCTTAGAACTTCATTGTTTCACCCAAAGTTGGGTATTGGCGTACTTAACAACCTTCAAAATTTGAGACCGATCCATTAATTAGTTTAAGAGTTATTCTATTTGTTTATCCCAGAGACCTTTATTTTGCAATAAGATAAGACAGAAAATAATGAAGATAGGGCAATTCTGAGTATGACAAATGAAAGTAGAAGAGTGATAGTATCAAAATATATTAAAAAAAGATAAAACATTAGTCAATATAGTCAAAAGTTCTAATGCCAAATTTTTGAAATTTTGTTGTTTATAAACATTTAGAATCACTTTAAAAATGTTGTCCGTAGAAACAATCTTTTTATATATTCGAAAAGATAGTATTTTAACACGAATTTTCAAATAAAAAATTAAGGAATCTCATAAATGCCATTTTAAAGAATGGGTTTTGTATTTTTTCTTACAAAATTTGCACAAAGATTGTAGCTGCACAGCATCCTCTACGATTTTTCAAAAATGTAGTTCAAACGATTACTAGGGGGAACCTACAAATCCACCGAGTTAAAATACCGAAAAAGCAATTTCAAACGAATATAATTTTCTGTGTCTCCAGATCAACCCAATGGATTTTGATCTTTCTTTTTTTAATTTGTATGTAATTTCTACGTCCATTACAAATATGCAATTTGTTTATAAATTTATTAATTAATAAACAGTCTAATTTGTTTAGACAATTCTCGAAAAAATATTTTTTTTACAAAAATCTATTTTTTTAATCATAGTATCATTAATGATGATAGAAAAATTTAAAGTACACTTTAATAAATAAATTATTTTTATTAGATAATTATGATTAATAACGATAGTATGATTGAAATCATGGATTTTTGGGAAAAAATTATTTTTTCAAAAATTGTTTCAACAAATTAGACTGTTTATTAATTAATAAATGTCTAGACAAATTGCATATTTGTAATGTACAGAAAAAGTTCATACAAATTAAAAAAAGAACGATCAAAATATATTCAGTAGATCCCGAGATATAGAAAATGATAGTAGTTTTAAGTTGCCATTTAGTTTTTGAACTCGTGCATTTGTCGGCTCCCAGCTTCCCCTTCACTTACCACGACTAGTCACCAATTGAACAACATTTTTAAAAATTCGTGTAAAATACCAACTTTTCGAATATGTAAAATGATTTTTTCTACGGACAATATTTTTGAATTTATTCTAAATGTTAATAAACTACAAAATTTCACAAATTTGGCATTAGGATTTTTGACTATATTAGATAATTTTTTTATGTTTTTTTAGTACATTTTGATAGCATCCAGTTTTCTATTTTCATTTGGCATACGCAGAATTGCCATATCTTCATTATTTCCTGTCTTATGTTATTGCAAAATAAAGGTCTCTGGGATAAACAATTAGAATAACTCTTAAACTAATTAATGGATCGGTCTCAAATTTTGAGGGTTTGTTATGTACCCCAATACCCAACTTTGGGCGAAACCCTAAAGTTCTAAGGTAGTTTTAGTAAAAGTTATTAACAAATAACGATTTTCACTTATTTTGCAGTTTGCGTAGCAACAAATTAACTTTTAACTTTCAAAAATCGGCATTTTGAAGCTTTTTCAATGTTCTAAAAAATCAAAATTTGTAATTTTATGTCAACTATTTAGCTTTTGAATGGAGTGCAAAAAATCGAAAAAATCGCGTTTTTTGCACTAAATTGTTAATAATTAAAAAACGGACGCGAACTCTAGGCAGGAAACAGGTAGGTTTTCTTCCTTTAGGTCCAGCTACCTGGATCTTTGAGTGTCCCGAACATGGTCTATTTGTAGCTTATTACCCTGGAGTAATAGTTTTCAAAGACAAAATCAACAATGAGATCAGAAAATCAAGGTAGGTAGTTTTAATATAGAGTTTAAGTTAGACCGGTGCTAAATGCCGTATACTACCAGAAAAATACTTTTTAGAGTTGTAAACTGAATAATATAGTATTAGAAGAGAGTAGAACAATGTTAGTTGTATATAATGGGAGTAAATTTAAACCAGTGGGATCAGTAGCATTAGTTAGTAAAATAGGCGTCCGCGAGGCAATTAAAAAATTATAAAATGAGTTTGGCTGATAATGCCGAGGTAAAAAAACCGATTAGAAGAATTTCAGAATCACTTATGGATCAGTTGATTGAAGGTTATTTTATTAGATTTAGAAACAAAGATATAATAGCAAAATTCGTAGAAAATATGTAGGTTTAATCATTTATAAAACAGACATTAAAGATAATGATCAGGTTAAATTAAAGCAATATTAAGTTTAAAATCTCCAAAAGATGTAAAATTTTTTCAAACGTTTTTGGGAATGATAAATTGATGCCCTCAGAGCAACAGTGGCCTAATCCACAAATTGAGCATTTTTAGTTTAATAAATCAATAAATGCAGCAACATTAAATCTTCGGATTAACAGGGGACTAGACAACCTACCCCTATATTTGGGTAAATGGCGCTACATAATTTGTAGCCTCATAATTTGTAGCGCGTTCCATAAACATAATGGAAATACGAATGCAACGATTGCATTAATCTCAAAACTTCGTTTTTGGGGTTAGGCAACTGTTGCTCTGATAGGCAGGCGAAAATAAGAATGCAGCGCCAAAGTGAACAATTCTAGAATTATAAATATGTATTGACATTGGTCATTGGAGTTTTGGATTTGTTGAATGTTAAAATAATTTTTAATAGTAATAATTCGTAAGTTTAATAGGTTAATAAGTTTCATAATAAGTTTAACAGTAATAAGTTTTTAATAGTAATACGTTATAATCACCATCGGTAAAATGCAGTGAACATACTTTCATATTTTTTGAAATTTCCAAGCTTCATGTCGATTCATTAGATAATACTTTGCTTCCGAATTTTCCTTCTACCCGTACAGGATATTTTTGTCCCCAGTTTGGGGCAAAGCGTGGAAAGTTACATTTGAATTTGGTAAAAATTTAATATAAACGCATGGATTAAGATGTGCAATTTTATATACATTCACACTATTGCCATATCTACAATTGCTTTTTATGAAGTGAAAATGTAAAAAAGTTTATATTTGAAATAATAATATATAAAAATGTGAAATAATAATTTAAAATAATTTAAAATAATTCTCAAGTTCTCAATATTATTTAGTGACTAAAACATAACCCGACCAAACCTAACCTAGCGTAATCGAAAATAATATAAACAAGCTAATACCTGAACATTGAAGTGACCTAGTACCGTTTAAACATTCTTTAGTGACTAAAACATAACCTGATCAAACCTAACACTAACTATTCCTAATTTTCTTTCACCTTAAATTTATGGTCGCCTTTCACCTAGACAAACACCCAAATAATTATGATTAACTAATAATTAAGGAACTATAATATTTTTAAATAAGGCAACATTGCAGAATAAACTGTGTTCAACCACCGCTCAACCCACGCTTAAACCAAATTTACAACAAATGCGCAACTGTCATGGCGCCCATATTTTGAAATTTATATGAAAATATCACATTTTTAAATGAGATAAACACAAAAATGAAAGTTGAGCGCACTTTTTTCGGTTATTTTCCCAAGAGGAACATTGAGGAACGGAACAATACCGATTTGAACGACTAATACTTATCAAATTACTTTTAAGACATAAATATTTTTATAAAAACACACAAACCCAAAGCAGAATGGAAGAACATTGTCAATATCTTTAGTTACTCCTATGCTTACCAGGTGGCGTACCGCTGATTTTGATTTGCCTATAGCCTCAATTTATCCTTTACGTCAGCTGCTTAAAACAGAAATAAAGTGGAGTTGAAGAGAAGACAAGTTGGAAAAAAAGCGTTTAGCTGTCAGACAGATTCTGAGACCTTGCCCCAGTGGTTAGATCCCGCTTTGCTTAAATAGATGTTGCAGCACTGGTCGTGATTTTTCAAATAAGTGTAGCAAATAAAATTTATTTATTTTAAACTTATTTAACATATAATTTTAATTAAAAATTCGGCTGTAACAGCGTTGTACATACATAAAAAAGTGAATTTAATAAATCGCGAAATACGGTACGAAATCACTTAGGGATTGATACCACTTTAAAATTAGTACAGTTATTTACTAAAAGTGCTATGGGGCCAACGCCTCGTTATAGACCTGACTCTCATATCAGTGTGCTTGTTGACATTTTTTATGGATCTTCTCATAATGGAAATGTTGTATATGGATAAAGACCATATGTGTTGCATGCTCGACTTAATAGCTTCAATTTTTTCTCAGACAATAATAAATCGTAGGTCATTAAGAGCACATTACGAAATTGCCCTTCAGCATCCAAAACCAAGTCATCAACTGTTTGTTTTACTTACTGGACCTCCCCTATAACCCAGGCAACCAAGTGACGCCAATAACGTCGAATAAACGTCAGTTTTTGGTTGAATGTATACACGTGTTTGAACATTACGTCATATAGACGTCTTTTGTAGGTGATTTTAAATACGTAAGATTAATGACGTTAAAATACGTTACGAGTCATGTTGAGAAACTGCTGCATGTCCTATTATTATGCACTAACGGACAAAAATATTGCATATTTGAATTAACGTGTGAAATAAAATTTTTTGTGCTGCCCCCAGTGTCAGAGAAATAGGATTTCTTTTCCGAATGTGATGTTTTGAAGTATCATATAAATGGTATATGTAATCGGATTTAAATTTGATATGGGCTACATGGTGGCCAATATAAATTTTAGATTGAATCTCATCAAGGTAAGTATTCACTATTCTACCAAGATGAGAACCTGCATCATGGTGCATTAACACGAATTTGTTATCCCATATGGCTGGAAAATGGTAAAACATGATCTTCTAAAATGTTTTTAATGTATATATCAGCTGTCATTCACCCAATCACCACCACAAGTTCGGTATCTCCTTTCCAAGAAATACCACTCCATAGCACTAGCACTATGCCGCCACCACCAAAATTAACACTCTGTATGAGGTTACATTGGGCATATCGTTCATCATATGCAAGCAAGATTTACAAAACTTTGTCAACAGAAGAGTTGGCGAACGGTATGTCAGTTGTAACCTCATACAGAGCGTTAGTTTTGGTGGTGGCGGCATAGTGCTACAAAGCGGTATTGCTTTGAAAGGACATACCGAACACGTTGAGGTGATAAGGCGAATGCCAACTGATATGTACATTGAAAATATTTAAGAAGATCATGTTTTGCCATTTGAAAGCCATATTGGATATGACATATTGGTATTAATACACGTCTTCGTGTCGCTAGTATAGGGAAGACTTACCTTGATAAGATTTATTGCTATAATTTAAAAATTATACTGGCCAGCATAAACCCCAGATCGGATTTAAGATTATAGCATTTATGTGATACTTTAAAACATCGCATTCGGAAAAGAAATCCAATTCCTACGATACAGGGGGGCTAAGAATAACAGCACAAAAAATTTCATTCCACATGCATATGCAATATTTTTGTCCGTGAGTATATATTATCTTACGAAAAATTATCTACTTTGACTTACTACTAGCATGTGGGACATTTAGGAAACTACAGTAGCTATGTTCTGCCAACACACCACTTGTTGAACCTTCCAAGCATGGGAACAAAGTTGGAACTGCTTGAAACAACAATGTCTTCCTAGTCTCATTAACTATAAACATTTTCTTTTCAAAGTGAGCTCCACACAGACGATGGGTAATATGTAGTGTTCCTCTACTCTGAAGCAGGTCTTCCCTACCTGCTGCTAACGCCCATCTTTCAGCTCTACAATAACAAAGTATTTATAAGTACTTTTTTTTTTATTAATTTTGACAATTAATAACTTTATTATGTGTGCTCCGATTTTCAAAATATTTGCACCCATTTATAGGTACATGTATTGATATCGTTTGGTATTATTTCCGTAACACAAAAATTTTGCTTGCATGGCATTATACAGGGGTGAATGGAAGCGTTGTATTTTCTCCTATATTTAAAAAATTCTGTGGAAAAATGGAAGAGCTGATTTTGATTCATAGTCCTGTCATATTATCATGGATGCATCGGTAAAATTTTGATTTTTGAATTATCCGAATATCTCTTTCCTTGTAAGAGCTGTACCATTTTTTGTAAATAAAAACACTGATTGACTCACAAAATAGATGTTGGATTGATAAGATTGGAATGGCCCGCATGCAGCCCAGATCTCGATCATATTGAGCATTTATGGGATGAATTAAAAAAAGCTATTCCCCGTCATCCTAGGCCTCCAGAAAATTTGGTACAGTTATGGCCCTGGTAGCGGAATATCGGGCTATTCCCCAGGCTAGGATAACACATCATTATTCGATGCCAAACAGATTGCGAGCAGTCGTAGCTGCAAGAGGTAGACATATCCGCTATAGAATTGTTTTGTTTTGTATTGGTAATTTTAGTGCGTTTCATAGTTTTAATTAAATAAACCTCAAAAGCAGTGTTTTTATTGACAGCTCTTACAACCCAGGCAACCAAGTGACGTCATATAACGTCGAGGAAACGTCAGCTTTGGTTGAATATATACTCGTGTTTGAACATTACGTCATATAGACGTCTTTTGTAGGTGATTTTAAATACGTAAGATTAATGACGTTAAAATACGTTTAAAAACCGTCTTCATTTCAGACAGCCAAGTCTGCCGTCACAAAATTGGGAAGAGCTTAAAAAGCTTGTTTGTATTGACTCCAAACAATTTCGTTTATAACGTTGTTCATAAGAAATTTCTCATTTATTGTTTACGTGTTTTGTGTCTTGTGTGATAAAATAAGACTTTTCATTTAGATATTTAGTTGAAAAAACGTGTCAATTGAGAGATTTTTATTCGTTTTTGCTCAGTGAGTTAGTTTAATGCAGTAATTCTTCTTGTCAACTATTTGAGGTTATGTTTATTTGTTTTTGATGTATATTTTCTGTTAATGAACTAATTATGTGTTATCGAGTTTAATTAAATTAATTTTTAGCCTACATTTTCATGTTACCTATTTTTCATACTACATATTTTGAAACATCTGAGGTCACTTTTTGAAAGTATTAAAGACTTGATTTTACCGACGGGGACGTAAAAGCCGTCATCTTTTTGACGTTTGAAAATCGTCACAATCTCGACGTGAAAAAAACGTAGGTACAATAAAGTTTTAAAATCGTCACAATTATGACGTCAAATCGATGAGACAAATACACGTGATTTTCAACGTCAGTACTACGTCATAGAAACACGTCAATTGGTGATTTTTATGACGTGTTATCTACGTTATAAAAACGTCGTTTGGTTGCCTGGGAACAAAAGAGATATTCGGATAATTAAAAAAACAAAACCTTGGCGATACCTCCAGGATAATACAAAAGGAGTATGAAACAAAATCAGCACTCCAATTTTTCCACAGAATTTTTAAAGTTAGGAGAAAATACAACGCTTTCCTTTACCCCCGTATAATGCCATCTAACCAAAATATTTTTATTATCGGAATAATAACAAACGAGATCAATGCATGTACCTACAAACTGATGCAAGACTCTTGAAAATCGGAGTACAAATAATAGTTATAAATTGTCAAACTTAATCAAAAATTTTAGGTGGAGGAATTTTGTGCCGGTGAGTGTATATAAAGTTTCATAGTTAATACCAAATTTTCAAGTACCTACCCTTTAAGGTAAATTGTTATACACATTTATAAAAACATTGTGAATTTAAAAATGCTTACCTTGATTCGTCTTTTGGAAAACGGAAAAAACTATAGCTGCAATTTGATACCCTGTTTTTACAGTTGATCGCTGCACAGGTTGAATTCGAACTGCCTTTCTTTTTGTCCATATCCATAATTATTATTGCACAAAAACAAAATCACCTAACAGAACAACACAAAATCAAAGTAACACCGAAACAAGCGTGATCTGACAACAACAAGCACAAATTGATTGTATCAGCAGCAGCAGCGGACCTGAGGGCCGAAAAAATGGCCGTGGGTCGTGCGCAAACCGGATGCGCGAACTCTTCCCGCCGAGTCGACTGTGCCTTCGGGGTGTTCGGTGCTTACTTATTCCTTTTCATTCCATGCGGAGTCTAGGACGTCAACTGGTCTGCCTCCATTTTGTCCTATCCTTTGCACTGATCTTTATTTCTGGCCAGGTGTTCCGTAACCTAACCTAACAAATAATGCTAAAGATGAACTCACACTAACTGATATGGTCCACATTCAATAAATGAAGTTCATAAACAGGTTGTTCTTCTTTTTAGTCTTCTATTGTCCATTTTTGGACACACTCCTCTTCCAACTCCTTCCATTGATCTCTATCTTCAGCAACATACTTCCAATTTGTTCCGACTATTTTTCGGATGTCATCTGTCCATCTGGTCTTTGGTTGTTAGTTGGTATTATAAGGGATGGTCTAAAAATAATAAGAATATTAATTTGCTGAACTCAAAGAATTATATAGAAGTTAAAGATGAACTGCATGCCAAAAATGTTTTAGTATATTTTAATAATAAAATAGTAGTACCAACACCCTTGATACAAAATGTTTAGTCTTTTGCATGCAAGTCATATAGGAATAACTAAATGTAAAAAAGGCTACAAGTTTATTTTAATGTGTTGGGATGTTAGGTAACATAGAAGATCAAAAATAAATAACCATAAATAACTATTTTCAATAGGGAACTTGCACATATTTTTAAATATTAAAATAATATTAAAAACTATAAGGTAACATGATCTTAACACGCATGCATGCAAAAAAAAAACAAATATTTTTAACTCATACGCTTATAAAAAGGCTTTGAAAATGCTATAAAATTCAAATTTCTTCAGAGATGCGTAAACGGGTCTGACGTCACGACCCAGGGTCTACCTGCCATCGACAACAAAACCGCTAGGGTATTTCGAAAATATTATTTACAAATTCATTCACATTCACTTAAAACTCTTATGTAGAAGTCGATTGTATAAATAAAAGTTCAAAAGAAAAAAAGGCTCGTACTGAGCGTACGCTTTACATAAAACCGTGTAAATTTCTCGTTGTTGGAAGGCGTTTTATGTAAAGCGCACGCTCAGTACGATCCTGAATCAGTTTAACATTCTGCTGGAACAAAGCTATTAATTTCATTTTAATCGTATTTAATTGGAAATTCCAAGGTATTATTTGTGTTCTTGTATAGTTCATAATCAGTTTATTTAGTTTCAAACTGAAATTGATCAGGTGTTAAAACAAATAAGTATTACTATTTTAAATTGTTTATAACAAAGGGCTTAATTACTCTTACTTTTATTACTAAAAGTTTTGTTTATTTCTTTCTTCTTTGTTATGAATCTAAAACATTTATAAATGATAGGTTTTAGTTTTGTTTATCACATAATATTACGACCAGAAATATATTCGGAACATTTTTATTATTATAAGGGACGAACGTTTTGGATTTGTGTTGTTAGAAAACCGAGACCAAGAGCTAAAATCTAATCTCTCAACCAAATAACCAATGTTACAATGTACAATGCACATGCACAAGTACAGTTGCAAATGTTCTATTTAAAAAATAAGTGTTTTTGCGTAGCAGATACAGGCTTAAATATGTAATTCAAAATTTACTTATATTTGGATAGAATATGACGCAGGTCTTATTGACAGTTTAATTAGTATAGCACAAGACTTTTGCAGTGTAAATATTTTCCCCCATCTATTTGGCTCTGTAAATTATTAAAAATAATTGAATAAAACTTTGATAAAATAAAGTTTTATCCATAAAATATTTTTTATTTCTTTATGTGAGAATGAAATTTAAATTTTAAACTAAATATATTTATATATTTTAATAAAACACCCTTTCTTTTTATAAGTAATTTTTTTGTAGTATCTATGTACAATATGTATCTACAATGTACATACATACTTACTTATTATAATATAATAAGTAATACACTTATTATAATATAATTTGGCATTTGAGATAGGTTGTAAAATAAAAATGTATTTCCGTTGACTAAAAACAATATTATAAATGCATGAAAATCTTTAAAATTTCAAAATATTGTCTTTACAGTGCACGTCTGGCACTAGCCAAACGAGAACTGTGGTAAACATAATGGTTGGTGACGTCAGACCCAAGCGCACGCTTTTGAAGTTGTTTGAAACGGTAAATTTGGGCGCGCAACTATTATCAGTTATTGTACGTAAACTATTAATTGTTAAGACGTAATATTTTGAATATAATATTTTTGAACATAAATTAACAATTTTATGCAAAAATATTTTTATGTGCAAGTTTCCTATTTCGTTTCAAAACGAAAATACAGCCGCATCATATTCTAGTCCAATCAGAGAGTGCAGCAAGCACCTCTACCGGCTTCGAAACTTATTAGTCTCTCATCAGGAGGCACATATGCTGCTCTCTCTGATCCAACCAAAACAAACCCTGGCATGTAGTCACGGATTGCAACGAACGAAATGGTATAGATGCCCTAGCGGTAACTGCTAGCAAAAGACTAAGTTTTCAATCCAATGGCATATAAAACAACATACTGTTATTCTACATCCCACCAGACTGAAAACAATGGGAACCTTCTCTGGTTACAACTCCGAGGCTTCTATAATTTGCAAGCCATAACCGATGCTGAGACTAAGGAAGATGAGATAAATGGATAAATTTTACAATTTATAATTCACGTCCCATCTGCTCAGCGCGGTAAAGTTCCAACGAGAATGGGTCCCTTCGTACTCCAATCAGAGTAAACATGTAAATCAAATTGAAAATGGTTATTCATTTTTGATTTACTGCGCTGAGCAGATGGGACGTGAATTATAAGTTGTAAAATTCCCTCATCTTCCTTAGTCTCAGCATCCGTTATGGCTTGCAAATTGTAGAAGCCTCGAAGGTGTAACCAGAGAAGGTTCCCATTGTTTTCAGTCTGGTGGGATGTAGAATAACATTATGTTGTTTTATATGCCATTGGATTGAAAACTTAGTTTTTTAACATAGAAGAATCAATTGAATCATGTAAGGCGTGGGAAAACATCAGAGTATCAAATATAAAAGAACCTTTCATGCCACATGGTCTTCCAGCGCAACCGTTTTTAAAGTATCTGTAGATATTATGTATTTTGATGGCACCAATTGTTAAGCTTTAGCAGATAATTTATCTTTTATCTAAATGGTTGAAAGACTTATAAATACCCACCACTCCATGAACAAAAATTGTATGTGTTTGTAATGATTGAATGGCTGTTTTACATGTATTTGTTTTTTCATTCTTTTTTTGTAATGCATTTTTAACAGGGGCGGTTTCTCCATTGGTTCACTTGTGCAGTGAACACCCAATCAAATTTCATTAAAATACATATTTTAAAAATCTCATAAATATCATTAAAATATTTTTTCTTAAATCTCATAAATATCATAGTATCATTAAAATAATATAACTGTATTTATTAATCACATAATTTGTTTGCACAACACCGTTACGCTAGATGCACGTGGTAAGTGCAGAATTCAAATTGAACCCAGCCACTATACAGTAACCCTATAGAAGAACGAGAGCTCTTAAATCCGTGAACCAGGGATTCTCCTATCTTAAAACATTGACCATTTGTGCACTGCACACAGAGACCGGGGCGAAGCGTTTCGATTCACAGTTTGGCATTTTCTGTTGTGGGATTTTATTAAATACAATATTGGTAGGTAGTTTTTTTAGGATGGTGGGGCCTTATTCAGTGAAGTTTATTAAAGAAAATGCAAATAGTTTTGAAAATCGACTTCTTATAAAAAGAATGGACTAACTTGGCCGGAGATAAACTTGGTACAAGGATGTGTAATAAGAAACAAAAAGTTTAAACATTGTTTTAAAGTTGAACAATATAGAAAAACTTAGTGATTATGTGGGTGTGATAAACTACATTCTTTATTTTGTTTTCCATGTTTAGTATTTTCAAAGAATAAAACTATAATTTCAATCTCGGTCTTTGGATGCCGTTAAAATAAACGGATTTTTAAACAGTTTTTACAAAGCCATTTCATTATTCGTAACTTCTGCCTCCACCTTCACCACCGAAGAAGCACCATCATTCAGTAGGTATCATATTCTGCACAAAACAAAAAAAGTGTGTGACATCCTGACTAATCGGGTCAAAGATAGGTTTCATTTTACAGAACATCTTTTGGCGAGGCCCCAAAAATTTTTCCCCTGCGGCGCGTATTCACCGTTCGTATAATTACATTCTTTAATTGAACACCCTCCTTAAATTACCACGAGCCGCCACTGATTTTTAATATCCAATGTTCAACACGACGCGCACACACACAACTCTAAGTAGTAGCACTACATGAGTGTAGAAAAATAAATATAATCGATTACAGGGTAAAAATCAATACAGGTATTTGAAGGTGCCAAATCATGAGGGGGATATAGTTAATTAAAAAAACATACAGAGGTACTCGGTACTTACTTGTAAATCAACTCCACTTTTTTAACAAGGACCAAAGTCAGAAAATATTGTTTTTTGCCTAAGGCGTTTTTAGTAACATATTTACAGCAAAAGTTGTACATACAGTAGACTCCCTCTATAATGAAAATTGAAATGGCGGACTAATTACCTCGTTATAAGCGGATCTCGTTATATCAGACAACAATAATATTGTGCATACACATGAATATATAATTTTCTAAAACAGTGGTTCCCAACCTTTTATATCTGGCGACCCACCTTCTGGTGTTTTTTCAAATTCGCGACCCATCCCTCACCTCCATCAGTTGTAAGCCCGATACATTTGGACCAATTAATTCCATTTTCGAGAGAAAAACTGTCCAAGGAATAGAAAATGTCTTGGCAAGTTGCAGTGCTGTTTAGTGTGTGACAAAATAACATTTCTTCTTCAACTGATCCATTGAAACTAAACCTTACTAAGCATAACAAATTAACTTTTTCAGCAATATCTGTACTTTCGTCTAATTGTACAGAATAAGTGATGAAATTATTTCTGCCCCAGGCAAAATGAGGTTCTCGCCTGCTGTGCGTGGAGCGCTATTTTTTGCTATTAGCAAAGACAGCTGGTAAGAGGCCATGGTAATTTTATTTATTACCTTGTCACGATGCCACATTCTCCATATTCAACCGAGTCGAAATCAGTTCTTTGAAGAACATCAAACGTTTATTTAAGGTTTCTAGATGTTTGGTTGAAATGTGGTTGAAATGTAGTTTTGAAGGCTTCATACTTTCGGAAGAATGAAGGTTTAGCCAAGACCTTGGGTATAGGTTCTTCTTCCGTACCTATGAATGTGAAACCTCCTTTCTCCCCTTTTGTAACATTTGACAATACCTACTGGAGGCACTTTAGCGTCATTGCTAGAATATGGACGATCATCTTGGTCAGTAGATTGCAGTTTTCTCTTAACACAAGACCAACTTTTCAGCCAGTTTTATATCGTTAAATAGTATCAAAAGTAGTGAAAATTTCACTACTTTTAAACGAAAACAACTCTAGAAAGAGTATCAAGTCACTGTCGTATGTTATTACTCGGGCAAATACCAGAGCCAGACTGAGACTGAGTGAGAACAAGAATCAAGTGTTTGGGTCTGAGTAAGAGAGCCAGTGGGAGAAAACCGGTCTGTATGCTACTCAGCTACTGTAAGAGCCACGTCGCGACCCACCTGAAATCCGCCCGCGACCCACTAGTGGGTCGCGACCCACCGGTTGGGAAACGCTGTTCTAAAACATTAACTTCCTATTGTGAAGCCATTCGGACCAATATGAGATGCTAAATATTGTTTCCTCAACAATAAGACTTCGCCATCATAAATTGTAAATTTTTTACAATATTCAATATCGGTCGATAGATAAACAATAAGAAGTTAATTATAGGCGGTGGAGTTTATTACAGCACGGACCTCGATAACCACACAGATGTTGGAGATTTCTGTATACAGGTAGTTGGGGTATGTATTTATAGCCATTACTGTGCTAAAAACAGGTAAAGAACCATATTCTTCGATTTAATTTTTCCTTGTTATTACCAAATATCCCTCGTTATAGAGGTGTTATAGTTCAATAGGAATTTTGTGAAACATATAGTGTACCTCATTATAAGCGAAAACTCCTAATAACCATGTTCGTTATAGAGAGAGTCTACTGTATTATGAAAGTTGTGTATCATGAAAAAACAAATTATAAATTTTACAAGTTAAAATCCACAAATAATTGACCGAGATAATTGCAAAAAACACGTTTTTGCACTACTTTTTAAATGTTAATAACTTTTACCAAAAACGCCATAAAGAACTTACACCTTGACCATGCGGTCATTATGTGCTTTTATTAAGGCGGAAATACATATCCGCGCCGTGTGTGCGCCGCGCGTTCGTGGCGCGGTTATTGTTCGTTAAAATTTTTCATTTTGACGATCCAGAGGAAACTTACGAACGTTTAGTAATTGTAGATAATCATGTCTCTGTCCTGTACTTCTACTACATCTTATTTTGGTATTGTTCTGAAACTATTTTCTTGTGTCATCTTATGCAATTTACTATTTTATGTGGAATAAGCCACAGTTTGGAAACATTTCGGGAACTACCTTTTTCGCTTCCTGGCAACACAAATATAATGGTAGGGGTGCCCAAGCGGGGATTTTTGCAGTTACTCGAGCGCGTCAGATTATCATATGGGGAGAAACGTGGTACCCTGCAGATGTACCTCCACCATATATTGGCTCTTAACACAGGGGTGTTCGTTCAGGGGGGCCCGAAAAAAAATCTATCCTTAAAATATTCGAAATTGTCAGATTAAGATAAGGTAAGTTAAGTACCTACATGCAAAAGAGTCTATATTTCAAAAATATGACGATTTGGCGGAAATGGGTGAGTCAAAAAGTTTCACAAAAAAAAGCGAATATTTCGCGAAATGAACGTTAGATTGAAAAACTAAAAACTACGTGTTCAATATTTTTCAAAAATCTATCGAAAAATACCAAACTTCACCCCCACGGAGAGGGGTGGGGGGTCAAAATTTTAAATACAAATCCCGCGATCTTTCGCAAAATAAACATCATATCGAAAAACTGCAAAATACACTTTACCAATGTTTTTGAAAAATCTATCGAATGGTTCCAAACACGACCCCCCACGGAGGTGAGGTGGGGGTTACTTTAAAATCTTAAATGGTAGACCCCGTTTCTTATTGCAGATTTGGATTGTTTGTATAAAAATAAACAACTTTTATTCGAAACATTTTTTGAATTATGGATAGATGGCGCTATAATCGGAAGAAAGATTGTTGGAAATGGAAAATTAAATTAAAAAATGGGAAGTCCCCACTAAAATGGAAAATTTTACTTAACTTTTTTGGTTTTAGGACCTAATAATCACAACCCAATAGGTCCCCAAAGCGCTCGAGTGACTGCACATTTAGCATACTTTGCTCCCCTACCATAATATATCTGCTTGTTCCTACAACCAGAAACAAAATTAGAGAACTATAGGTACTTCCAAGTCATGCGATACCTTTTTCGTTTTCCGGTGACACAATTGTAATGTATCTGCTTGTTTCAACTGCGTAGCTTCACTAGAAACGAAATTAGAGAACTATAGGTTCTTCCAAGCCCTGTGTTAACTTTTTCGCTTTCCGGTGACCCAATTATAATATATCTGCTTGTTCCAACTCATTTGCTTCACCAGAAGCGAAGTTAGGAAACTATAGGCTCTTCCAAGATGTGCGTTACCTTTTTCGCTTTCCGACGACACAATTATAACATATCTACTTGTTCCAACTCCGTTGCTTCACCAGAAGCGAAGTTAGGAAACTATAGGCTCTTCCAAGTTGTGCGTTACCTTTTTCGTTTTCCGGTGACCCAATTATAATATATATGCTTGTTCCAACTACGTTGCTTCACCAGAAGCGAAGTTAGAAAACTATTGGGTCTTCCAAGTTGTCCGTTACCTTTTTGGCTTTCCGGTGACCCAATTATAATATATCTGCTTGTTCCAACTCCGTTGCTTCACCAGAAGCGAAGTTAGAAAACTATTGGGTCTTCCAAGTTGTGCGTTACCTTTTTGGCTTTCCGGTGACCCAATTATAATATATCTGCTTGTTCCAACTCAGTTGCTTCACCAGAAGCGAAGTTAGGAAACTATAGGCTCTTCCAAGATGTGCGTTACCTTTTTCGCTTTCCGACGACACCATTATAACATATCTACTTGTTCCAACTCCGTTGCTTCACCAGAAGCGAAGTTAGGAAACTATAGGCTCTTCCAAGTTGTGCGTTACCTTTTTCGTTTTCCGGTGACATAATTATAATATATCTGCTTGTTCCAACTCAGTTGCTTCACCAGAAGCGAAGTTAGGAAACTATAGGCTCTTCCAAGATGTGCGTTACCTTTTTCGCTTTCCGACGACACCATTATAACATATCTACTTGTTCCAACTCCGTTGCTTCATCAGAAGCGAAGTTAGAAAACTATTGGGTCTTCCAAGTTGTGCGTTACCTTTTTGGCTTTCCGGTGACCCAATTATAATATATCTGCTTGTTCCAACTCCGTTGCTTCATCAGAAGCGAAGTTGAAAAACTATTGGGTCTTCCAAGTTGTGCGTTACCTTTTTGGCTTTCCGGTGACCCAATTATAATATATCTGCTTGTTCCAACTCCGTTGCTTCATCAGAAGCGAAGTTGAAAAACTATTGGGTCTTCCAAGTTGTGCGTTACCTTTTTGGCTTTCCGGTGACCCAATTATAATATAGCTGCTTGTTCCAACTCCGTTGCTTCACCAGAAGCGAAGTTAGAAAACTACTGGGTCTTCCAAGTTGTGCGTTACCTTTTTGGCTTTCCGGTGACCCAATTATAATATATCTGCTTGTTCCAACTCCGTTGCTTCGCTTCACCAGAAGCGAAGTTAGAAAACTATTGGGTCTTCCAAGTTGTGCGTTACCTCTTTCGTTTTCCGGTGACCCAATTATAATATATCTGCTTGTTCCAACTCCGTTGCTTCACCAGAAGCGAAGTTAGAAAACTATTGGGTCTTCCAGTTGTGCGTTACCTTTTTGGCTTTCCGGTGACCCAATTATAATATATCTGCTTGTTCCAACTCGGTTGCTTCACCAGAAGCGAAGTTAGAAAACTATTGGGTCTTCCAAGTCGTGCGTTACCTATTTCGCTTTCCGGTGACACATAATATATATCTGCTTATGAAAGTTTTTTTTGATATTGATAACTGTTTCCGAAGTGAAAGTCGAAAGGTCAAGTAAACTTGATTTCAAACTCGAATAATTGTGGCTTATGCCCAAATAAAATAGTAAATCTTATTTTTAATACATGTTATTTTTAGTACAACAATGAACTAACATTTTTTAAAAAGGTCCGCATGTACATTTTTTTATTTCAGCTTCTATTTCCGTTCAGATCGGATTTAAGTTGTTTCTTTAAATTAAATGGTTCTTTATTGAGGATCCCACAATAATGATTTTCCACAGTTCCGACCATTCCATTACTAACAAATATTCAACTCATGCGCGCCAAAACCAACAAACCACTCGCAAACCCGTCCAAATACGTATTGCGAACCATCAAAGCGTTTGTTGAAAAACCGACAGAATTTAGATCGTGGTGCGCCGTGTGCGTGCCGTTTGTGCGTCACTTGAAAACACGTACTAATCTGACGAATACGCTGCGCGCGAGCGGCTCGCACACCTAGCAGAGCGCATATGTATCTCCGCCTTTAGAGTGCAAAATTTCAAGAAGATTGGTTTGTTAGTTTACGAGTATGTTAAATGTTTATCCCAGATATTGAATGTTCATACAATCATTGTTGTCCAAGAGATAGTTTCAGAACTTTTTAGCAAAGTGCAATGAGTTCTTAAAGCCCCAAAGTACCAAGAACGTTAAAAAAATAATATATTTATTACTTATATGTTTTTAAACCAGTAGTTTAACATGTTGACGGACAGTGCATAAAATGTATAAGCAAGTGTTGTGACACTATATGCATTTTGCAAAGTAGAATAGGGAAATTGCTGAATTTCTTTTAGCGCTTATAGTTTATGGAAAAAGTTTTTTAACATTTTTTGTAAACATGAGGACAACGACCATGGATGTAGTGTCACATTTCATATACATCTCTAGATATGTGCCGATTTTTTGTCACAATTCGTTATTCTAAAAATGTCATCTATAGACCTTGTGTCACATTACATCAATAAAAATTAGACATCTATAGCCGTTCTGTCCATCAACGTGTTAATAAATACAGTGGAACCTCGATAAGTCGGCCTCTGTCTGGCTAAAACGGACCAATTTTCATCAGACAAAACAAACATTTTTTTCACTTTGACTGAGTTTTTTACCAAGAAATAAACAATACTGTATACACAACTGTATGTAAATTAGATGTACAGGGTGTCCCAAATTGGTATGTTTTGCAGTATATACCGAAAACTAGAGGAGATAGAAAAAAAGTAGTTAAGATGTCATGACTTCTTTTTTCGTTAAAGTAATGATTGCCCAATCAAATCATCAATAGCTCCTCACATTATCGAGATACTGGGCGATTATTTGAAAAATGTCGAAAACGACAGGGTTACAGATCTTCTTTATTAAGAAACATTTTAAAAAACTTTATAGGAACTTTTGATAGATATATTATGGACGGATTCAGTGTCTTACAAAAAACTTTTTTAGGGGGTCTCGCTAAGGAAATATAAACCATACTTATGCTTTTTTAAATGGGACACCCTGTATATTTTGAAATTTTTCGTTTATCTTTTTAATTCTCTTTCATCTGCTATGACATATCATAATTAATATTACACTACTATAATTAATTTTACAAAAATATGAAAATTATAACAAATGTCCAAAATACTTCCCGTTTTGTTGTAATAATAATTGACACCTTTTTCTTAGAGATCTTACACAATTGAGTATATGCACTGGTTTTATTTTCCTAAATGCTTGACGAATGCTTTGTAATAATTCTTCCTTGGTGTTAAATTCAGTTTTATAAACATTGTTTTTTAAAAATCCCCAAATAAAAAAATCAGGAGGATTTATTTCTGGTGAACTAGGGGGCCACCTAACAGGACCATAAGTTCCAATCCACCGATTATAAAATTTTTCCTTTAAATAATTTCCAACGAATTCTGCATTATGGGCAGGTGCTCCATCTTGTTGGAACCAAAATGTATTCCGATCAGCCAAATATTCCTCATCAAAAATGTCATTTAAATTCGTTTCTAAGATATCTACATATCCGGCAGCAGTTAGTTTATCGTCAAATACGTGATAAACTAATTTATTATGCTTGACAAAACAACTAACGTTAAAACCGAATCTGCCTTGCCTCCTGATCCCTTGAACTCAGTGGGAATTTGAGTCATTCCAATATAGTTCATTGTGTCAGTTAAATATTCCTGCACTGGATATGCGAGCTTCATCGCTAAATATTACCTTTGAATAAAAATTAGGATTTTCATTACATTTTTCTATATACCATTCTGCAAATTGTATCCTTCTCAAATAATCGTTAGGACATAATTTTTGTCAGACAGATGTACGATAAGGCCTAAATTTGTGTTT
Source organism: Diabrotica virgifera virgifera (assembly GCF_917563875.1). Taxonomy (NCBI): domain Eukaryota; kingdom Metazoa; phylum Arthropoda; class Insecta; order Coleoptera; family Chrysomelidae; genus Diabrotica; species Diabrotica virgifera. The sequence continues at coordinate 26,691,823 of NC_065452.1, forward strand.
CTTTAAAATTTTCCCAGCACTTGTCTTTGGGATACCTATTTCATTCTCAATTTGATGTAAAGAAGTTTTATGGTATGCGTGTATATAACCCAACGTGTTTAAAACTCTCGCTTCATTATTTTTTTCATACTGACGCCGTAGTTTTACGAAACATCCATACTGTAATAAATCTGAATCAAGCTTTTTAAAAATTCTCTTGTCTGGTTGCCTTCTTTGTGGATATCGTTGAAAATATAATTCAGATGCAGCAATAACATTCTTTTGACATTCAATATATGCCAAATGCATATCGTATTTTTCATAATTTTCAAAATTCATGTTTTTGTTGACAATACTTTAGGTGGCAATATTAATTCTGACAGATAACACAGACGACACATTATGTTTTGTTTTATTTTCCATGCCAACATTACCAAAGCTTACTCGATGAAATGAACATTCTTACAAGATATAACAATTTGTCATTTTAGATAGAAAGTATAAAAGACAATAATAATATATTGGGTAAAAAAAATTATAAATGGAAACGAAAAAGTTAATAAAATACAGTGTATTCTATTTCGTGATAATTTTATTTATAAAATATGGAATCAACAATTTAAAAATAAAAATTCACTTTGAACCAATAACAAGCAGTTAAGTATTTACTTTATTTTCAAGTTAGGTAGGTACTGGTTTTATTTTAATAAATAAATTTAATAAAACTGTCAAGGATTGGTACCCTAATATTAAAATGTTAAAATACGTTACCGAGTGTTTTATTTTTAAGTGCCTTTAACCTGACGTCAACTATAAACAATTTATTTGAACGGTAGCTCCAACAACTGAAAATAGATATATATGTCATATCAGATGAAATAGAATTAAAAAGGTAAACGAAAAATGTCAAAATATACAGGGTGTCCCATTTAAAAAAACATAAGTATGGTTTATATTTCCTTAGCGAGACCCCCTAAAAAAGTTTTTTGTACGACACTGAATCCGTCCATAATATATCTATCAAAAGTTCCTATAAAGTTTTTTAAAATGTTTCTTAATAAAGAAGATCTGTAACCCTGTCGTTTTCGACATTTTTCAAATAATCGCCCAGTATCTCGATAATGTGAGGAGCTATTGATGATTTGATTGGGTAATCATTACTTTAACGAAAAAAGAAGTCATGACATCTTAACTACTTTTTTTCTATCTCCTCTAGTTTTCGGTATATACTGCAAAACATACCAATTTGCGACACACTGTTATTCACTATATTTTGACCCGCCTGTAATCTGCTTTATTTGCAGAATTAGAAAAAAACGTAACATACAAAAGTTATTCAATTTTTAAATTATGATTATTTCACATAATATACATCATACTAGTGATGTCATCCATCTGGGCGTGATGACGTAATTGTTAATTTTTTTAAATGGGAATAGGGGTTATGTGATAGTTTATTTGAAAGGTTATTCAATTCTCTATTCAGTAATATAAACATTAAGATAATTATTTATACAGGTGGCCCAAAAAAAATGTTTTTTTAATTAAATTAATTGACACAAAAAGAAGAATGTATGTAATTTATTTAATTCAAAATACATTCTACTGCTGTCATTACTTTTCACTTACCATCATAATAACTCCAAAATAATCATAATTTAAAAAATCCTAAATTGTGGGTGACAAATTCATTTGGCTCTAAAAAATTAACCAAGGCATATTTTGATATGGAACAAAAAATACAATACTTAGGAGACATGCTTGCAACCGAAAAATGAAGTTTTACGAAAATCGGCAAATGGAATTATTCCACAGGATGTTTCAAAGTTAGGATAAAAAACCACGTTTTTAATTAATCCCGTACAATAAGTCAAATATAAAATTTTATCAAAAAACTGACTATACCAAATTAAAATTTATACACAGTGTGCTAAGAAAATCATCAAAATAGGGCTAAAAATAAAAAAATTGAAATATTTTGAATTTGACCAAAATTTTCTGTTGCGTTTTTTTTGCATCTGAGTGTACATACATAGGTATATCCTCGTCAGACCCGAACTTATGCCAAATTAGTCAGAGTGTTATTTTATGAATTTCTGATCTGACTGACTTCCACATATGTTATGGAAACAATGCTTATCATGTTTTTTTTTCTTAAAAGTAAAAAAAATATGTACACATATGTGAATGTTGGGTTCAATAACATGTGTACATTTTGCTCGTCATTATATTAAAGGTAAGAAAAAAGAAATAGTTTTCGATAAATATTGTTTATTCTAAAATAAGTAAGTACCTAATAGAAAAAAGCTTGTCGTCTAAATATTAACATCAAAAGAAGAATATTACGAATAAATTTTCAGAAATGTGTACAATATAAATATCGCATTAAAACCTAATGTACACATCTGTGGACAAATGTTTTTGATGACTGATAACTTTACAGAAAATAAAATTTAACTAAAACTATACAATACATCTTGTAAATTAATCCTTAGGAAAAGATATTACCAGATCTATTTTTTTGATGACTGACTTAACAACAAATTGATTGAGATTTATCTCGTGGAGTCTCCAATAGGGCTTTTCATCGATTTTCATTTGTTTCGAGCTTCTGTCATGTGTCACATAATATTAATATATCTACGTCATACGTCTTTGGTTTGTATTATTGTATATACCAATAACATATGTCGTAGATATATTAATATTATGTGACACATGACAGCAGCTCGAAACAAATGACTGTGAATGAAAAGCCCTATTGTTTAGTGCCCTCAAAATACAAACTTTTCAGTTCAACTAATTGTTTAGTACTGTTAAAATTTTGAAATATTTCTTACATGGAAAAATACAAAATGTGCTTCAAGAAGCAATATGTGGAGCCAAATTCACCTAAGAAAGGTACACTGAAAAATATGAACTTTGATTAATTTGTCCACATATATATACGCGTGACCTGACGAGGATATACTTATCATATACATACATGTACCTACCATAAAAAAAATAACCTCAAAAATTCAATTTGAGTGATAGAAAATCATAGCATGGATAATCCATAGCCTGGATAATATGCACACAGATAATCGGGGTTCTACTGTATTGTGCATATCGAGGGGTTCGAGCGAAAACCTGATAACTAAAAATAACATTGTTTAGATATAATCGTGATTGAAGATTTTAGGAAGGTTGAAGAAGATTTCAAATCGTCATAGAAAGTTTAATGACGATTCGATTGAACTTCCTATGACGATTTGAAATCTTCTTCAAACTTCCTAAAATCTTTAATCGCAATTATCTCGAAACAATGTTATTTTTAGTTATCAGGTTTTCGCTTGAACCCCTCGATATTATGTATTTAATGTTTTTGCAATTATAATGTGTATTTGTTTATTATTTATGTATTTTATTAATTTTTACCATACTCTCTAGCTAACCCGGATTGGCTGCGGTCCTGATTAATCTGACTTATCGAGATTCCACTGTAGTGAGTTTTTTCCTGAATTATAATATTTATATTATGTAAATATAAATTACAAACTGTATTACTCACCCTTAAAATGTATAAACTCACCATTATCACAATTTTAAAACTTCTTCTTCGACTTCTCAAAAACGAACAGTGTGGCACTTACGTTATTCAGCAGACCCAATTATAATTTCTTCACTTGATTTGATGGTAGTAGCCACTAGCAGTATGTGAAGCTGTAAACACAATCAAATATATATCGTCGCCTCAAAGCGACAGTAGGATATGTACATATCCTACTGTTGCACTAGTGCACCGTATATGCGTATATACCATACACATCGCATCGGTCCCATATGACTAACTGGTTGATCGGTGCACTAGTGCAACAGTAGGATATGTACATATCCTACTGTTGCTTTGAGGCGACGATATGTAACCAAGATCAAACCAACATGTACTTGGTTGTGTTTTCATGGATGACTAGACCAACCTGTTTCGCTGCTGTGATGATGGACATTGATTCTTTCTTTGCATATTTAAATTAAGAAGATCCTGCTCCTTGTGATTGTAGTAGATGACTAAATAAAAAACAGAGTTTTTTTGGAAAACGGTTGAATGGCAATGAATTTTTCATACTTCTTCAATATTTACTGACATCCTCAGCGAAGAGTTAAAAATGTACATTAATCTCAGTATCATTTCTGAGAACATTGTAGAGATTTACTTACCTACTGAAATTGAGGAAGGTAGGTACCACAAGTTGTAATGTACATTGCTGGTTTAAGATAAGAACACAATGTGTGGAATTTAACACAATTTGTATGAAATGGTTAAACTTGCTTTGGAGTTAAGTGAAGAATTGTACATTAATAATTTATCTGTTATTTTTAACAATAAATAAACAAATAATCCGTTACAATCCTAGGTTATGTCATGTGTCTTCTTCTTCTTCTCTTCATTTGAATGGCCTTAGCTGCCAGGGCTATCCGGCCAAGATCCGTGAATATAGACTTGAATATTCAAGAGCCGTACGATAGCCACCTTACCTTTAGGGACGTCTGAAAACTTCTTTAGGGACGTTGTGCCCTTTTTATATGGGGAAAAATTATTTAATTAGCGACCGTCATCGCGACTGTCATTGCTTCGACGAACTAATTTTTGAAGTGAAAACTGCTTTAGGGACGTTTTGCACTTTTTCGATGGGGAAAAGTATTAGATTAGCGACCGCCATTGCTTTAACGAAATCAATTTTTGAAGTGAAAACTTCTTTAGAGACGTCGTGCTCTTTTTAGATGGAGAAAAAGTATTGAATTAGCGACCGTCATCGCTTCGACGAAATAAATTTTTGAAATGAAAACTTCTTTGTTGTGCACTTTTTAGATGGGGAAAAAGTATTGAACTAGCGACCGTCATTGCTTGGACGAAATAAATTTTGTGAAGTGAAAACTTTTTTGGTGACGTTTTGCAATTTTTAGATAGGGAAAATGTATTGTGTTTGCGACCGTCATCACTTTGCCGAACTAAATTTCGTACTTATATATACAGGGTGTAACAAAAATACAGGTCATAAATTAAATCACATATTCTGAAACCAAAAATAGTTCGAATGAACCTAACTTACCGTAGTACAAATATGCACAGAAAAAAAGTTATAGCCCTTTGAAGTTACAAAATGAAAATCGATTTTTTTGAATATATCGAAAACTATTAGAGATTTTTTATTGAAATGGAATATGTGGCATTCTTATGACAGGTGCATCTTAAAGAAAAATTGTAGTGAAATTTGTGCTCCCCATAAAAATTTTATGGGGGTTTTGTTCCCTTAAACCCCCCCAAACTTTTCTGTACGTTCCAATTAAACTAATATTGTGATACCATTTTAAATTCGATATTTTTAAAACTTTTTTGGCTCTTAGTATTTTTACGATAAGGCAGTTGTTATCTAGTTGCGGCTTCATTTTTAATATGCTTACATAAAAATTTTATGGGGGTTTTGTTCCTTTAAACCCCCCAAATGTTTGAGTACGCTTTAATTAAATTATCACTGCGATACCATTATAGTTAAACAAAATGTTTTTAAAACTTTTTTGCCTCTTTGTATTTTTTCGAGAAGGCACCTTTTATCAAGATATGGCTTCTTTTTTACTACGGTTCAAAATATACCTAAAAATGTAAATCATACATAAATTTTCATATTATTACCAAGTCTCCATAATCGTACTTAACCATATACAAATATGTGGTGCATTTGAAAAATATTCAAAATATCTCGATAAAAACTGACTTTTCGAAAAAGTACTAAGAGCGAAAAAAGTTTTAGAAATATTGTGTTTAAGTAATGGTACTACAATAATAATTTAATTGGAACGTATACAAAAGTTGGGGGGGGGGGGGTTTAAAGGAACTAAACCCCCATAAAATTTTTATAGGGTGTCCAAATTTCACTATAATTTTTTCTTAAAATGCTACTGTCATAAGAATGCCACATGTCCATTTTCAATAAAAAATCTTTAATAGTTTTCGATATATTGAAAAAAATCGATTTTCATTTTGTAACTTCAAAGGGTTGTAACTTTTTTTATATGCACATTTGTACTAAGGTAATTTAGGTTCAATCAAACTATTTTTGGTCCCAGAATATGTGATTAAATTTATGACCTGTATTTTCATTACACCCTGTATATTATGTATATGTATACATAAATAGCATAGAACGTACGCAACGCGGATATAATATAGGTATAGCACTTCTTTTTGGATGGGGAAAAAGCATTGAGCTCGTAATCTAGATACTATAAGAAGTTTTCACTTCTGTAGGCATTCCCATGAGTGCTTTAAACTTTTTTATTTCTTTAGAAAACGGTGTGTTCTACCGACTTAAAGCAAGAGTATGTACTAGAATACCTCACAATTTTATAATCCAGTATCAAAAATGCTTAAAAGTTAAAGACAAAAAAGTTATGCGATAAAGTATCCGTTGTCCCACCCAAAACGGACGCCTACGACTGGTACTAGAAATTCATAATGGATGGAATCGATTTATCTCTGGAAGATAAATATGTGTACCAATTTTCGTTTTTCTAACTAGAAGCGCTCTGGAGGTATATAAGAGCTCTAGCTCCCTTATAGGAAGCATTTTCGGACTAGGTGAATTTATTAATTCTCCTTTTATTGAATTTATTAATTTTCAGTAAATTTAATTTTAGGTAAATTTCAATGAACTTAATTTAGTTCTGATCCCATTATTCTTATGCGATGAAGGAGAAAGCGGTGTTGTCTCACTTATTTAATCCTCGTTTTTACAGTTGCATCTTTGCCGCTTTTGTTCATAGTGTTGGTTTTAATAATACATATTAAAAACATAATTTATTATTTCTTCAATTCCAAAAATTGGCTGCCCTCTAAAATTTGCCGCCCCTAAATATGCCGTCCTGGACGGCTGCCCAGTTCGCCCACCCCTGGGATCGGGCCTGAGGGGACATCCCCCCTATGTCGGCAGGTGTAGGCCAAGGCTCGCCGAACGCATACTCTCGTTTTGACGATAACTTCGGACATTCACATAGGACATGCTCGACAGTTTCGTCATCTCGTTCACACCTCCTGTATAGAGATGTGTCTACTAGCTCCAGTGTGTGGAAGTGTTTTTTTAGTTGACAATGGCCAGTTAAAAACCAACTGTCAAACGTAGGTAATTCCTGGTCATTCTCAAGTACTTTTCTGATGCTGACTTCCCAAGGTTCCTTAGTGTTAACTTGGCAAGTCTACATCCTGGCCTTTCTTCCCATCTTTTCACGATTTGCATGTGGGAGTGACATTTGGCAATTTCCGCGATTGTTGCAGTTGACCAGCCAAAAAGATCACCAGGTCCTAAGAGCCTTAGGCCTGCTGTCTTCCTAGCTAGCTGGTCAACAATGCGGTTGCCTTTATTTCCGTTGTGTCCTTTGACCCACCTCAGGATGATGTTGTTGCCATCCGAAGCTTGGGCTAGTGACTCATGACACTGCATTACTAGCCCTGATATGATACGTGGTCTGTTCAGGGTAAGTAGCGCTTGTCTCCTGTCTGTGCATATTATTATGGTTTTACCGGCTATACCTTTCCGGATTATCTCTTTTGCGGCTACGGAGATACCAGTCAGTTTCAGTGATCTGGAGTATATCCCGCATCCTGACCCTTCTTCCATTTTGGAACCATCGGTGTAGATGAAATATGCATTTGCCAAGACTCTTTATGTTGTTTTTTTTTTTTTTGGATTTTGTAGGGTTTGTCGAAGACAAACGTAGGTTTAATTCAGTCGCATCCAAGGCCCGCATGTAGCTGGGGCAGTGCCTCCAGCTCACCCCGCCAGAAACGACATCTTAATTGTCCGATTGCTACATCAAGGTTTGCACCCGCTAAGCGTAATCTCATTATCGTCATCAGCGCCACCTCTTTGACATATACGTCTAAAGGGGTGATGCCAATGAGCAACTCCATTGCATCAGTTGGTGTTGTGTTCATGGCACCTGTTATATTTAGGCAAACCATCCGTTGAATATGGTTTAGTTTGTTTATCGCTGTTGCCTGTAGCACTTTTGGTACCCAAGCAATAGCTCCGTAAGTTAGCATCAGCCTAATGACAGTAGTGTAGACCCTACTAAAAGACATAGACTACGGAACACTCAAATAAGAGGAGATTTGGAGTACCTACACTTTCTGCCAAGTATCATGAGGATATGTCAAATAGTTTTATAGTACCCGGCACACATAGTTCTTGAAGTTTAAAATAAAGAATAAATTATTAAAAAAAAGAGTACTTTAAAATAATTTGACATATCCGTATCATACTTGGCAGAAAGTGTAGGCAATATACACCCTACTAAATTATGTTAAATAATCATTTCTGGCTACTACCAGATGCGTACGACAGGGAAAAGTGAACGGTTGACCCTTCCCAAATTCTACGCCACTGATGAAACTGTTATTCTAGCATAATTTTTAGATTCTCCAATACTTTCTATGCAAATAATATACTCTTCATTCGTAACGATAAAGTCATTAGTTTTCGAGATATTTGAAGTTAAAAATGAAAAGGCACACTTATTTTGATTAATGTATTATGCTCCTTCGTTTCTAGCTTCAAATATCTCGAAAACGAATGGCTTTATCGTTACGAATGAAGAATATATTATTTACATAGAAAGTATTAGAGAATAAAAAAATTGCACTAAAATAGAAATTACGCCAGTGGCGTAGAATTTGGGAAGGGTCAACCTTTCACGTTCCCCCGTCGTAAGCCTCTGGTAGTAGCCAGAAACGTTTGTTTAACATAATTTAGTAGGGTATACAGTACCAGCACCACTTACCAAATTTCGTGTTGTTGTCCCATGCCTGTCAGGAAATATTCAAAAATAAATAAAATAAAAGTTTAACTTTGACACCCTGTATTTCGGTTATTATCAACTTTTGTACTAAGGTAAGTTAGCTTAAATCGACCTATTTTAACCTCAGGAATCTAAGGTTAAGCTATGGCCCATTCTTTACCAAACACCCTGTATAGAAAGAAGGCAACTCAGTTGGTGGGGTCATCTGGTCATCTTCAGAGAATAGATTATACAAAACCGCTAAAATACATTTGGCAGGCAAACACGCAAAGAAGAAAGGTAGACCACGACAAACATGGGATAGAACCCTAGGAAAAATATTCGAAAAGAGGGGAACATCATAGATTGACACAAGGACGCTGACCAGAAATAAGAAGCAATGGGTCAAATTTGTACATGATGTAAAGAAGTAGGTATATATAGGGTGAGGCAGATAACTGGCCTATTAGAAATATCTCGAGAACTAAAGGCAACAGATTCATCAAAAACGGAATGAAGGGGTTTTGGAGGATGATCTATTAAATAAAAATATTTTCAGCTCTTTGCAACTTCCGGTTATACCGGAAGTTGCTTATAACTTGGGTTTTTTAAATGGGACACCCTGTATATTTTTACATTTTTGGATTCTCCTCAATATCTTCTTTCTTAAAATATGAGATTTTGTAATATTATACAGGGTATTTTAAAAGATATTTACGTTTTTTTATTAATTTCGTAGCAACATTCACACCCTGTAGAATTGTAATACACAGTTTGACATTAAAAACTCTGCTTACGTTCAAGTGATTTATAATATAGTCCAGCCGTCCGCAACCTTTTTGATATTGCGACCTCAAAATTAAAAAAAGAGTTATGAGCGACCCCAGAAAAAAATCACTAAATTAACAAGTGCAAATGTTGGTTCAGGGCGAAATTAAGGTAAACTTCAAATATTCTCCATGTTGTACTTTTGTAAGTGTACCTGTTTTTATTTCATAAATTATGTTGAAGAGTTTATTTATTTTGGAAAGTAATATTAGAGCAAACTATGCATTTAACATAATATTTTTATGATGGCATTAAATGAGACAAGCAATTATTTGAACATTTTATTTTTTTTTTAAATAGGTACATATATGTAAGTTTACAAACTAATGTGAACCTTGTGCTTGCACAATTGCAGTCAGTATATTAATTCTTGGTGATATATTATCAGAAAGAGACACACTCAATTCAGGTTCTACGTTAAGTCTGGAGCGACATTTTGTTTTTATAGCAGTCATTATCCAGAACTTGGATAGATCCGTGGTTTTGAAAATAGATCGAAGGCTTTTATCGGACAATAAATCGATCAGCTGCTCCTTTTCTTTTAAGTTCATCTTCCATAGGCGTAACCAGGGGGGGTTTTGTGGGTTGTAACCCCCCCCATTGGGATATACTTTGAGCTCTACACGCTTAACACCATAGCCCTCAGAGACCTTCCAGTAGTTGTAACCCCCCCCTTTTAGGTAGTTGTAATCCCCCCCCTTAGGATCATCCTGGTTACGCCTATGTCATCTTCAGTGTTAAGATCACAAGTGAATGGATTAATTATCCATTGGTCGCCGTGTGACGTATCTGGGAATCGTATTACCAAGTCTTGCTTAAGGCTTCTAAGATGCATGATAATTTTGGTTTTAATTTCTTCTTCGAGCTTTATATTGTTTTCTTCAAAAAATTTCTCCAAACATGCAAACATCTCGTAGTTTTCAGCACTGATTTAGTCTATCCACAAACTTATTTTCCTACAAAAAGCTTTTATTTTGTTAGCTAAAATCAATACATTTGTACTCTTCCCTTGCAACGATTGATTTAAATCATTAAGTTTTTTAAAAATGTCCGAAAGATAGCCAACTGTTGCCAGCCAATTTTCATTCAAGAAATATTCCGCTAGCTTTGGTTCCCGTTCAAGTAGAAATATTCTGATTTCATCTTTGGGATCAAATACACATTGAAGTATTTTTCCTAGCGATAACCACCTGACCTCCGTATGTAACAGTAGATTTTCGTATTCTGGTCCCAATTCGCGACACATTATTTTGAAAAGGCGACTGTTTAATCCGGGAGCTTTAATAAAATTTATTATTGTTACGACTTTTTCCTACACTTTATTTACATCTGGTTGCAAATGTTTTGCTGCAAGGGACGTTTACGTTTTAAGGACATTGTGTAATTGTGTAAGTAAAGAGAAGTTATATTTTACGCATAAACCTTAATAAAATTCGATAAGTACAGGACCTTGTTGACTTTTTGACTTTTTTGACGACCCCATAAAGATCTTTCGCGACCCCACATGGGGTCGCGACCCTAGGGTTGCGGACCACTGATATAGTCTATTATTGTTAAGAATTATTAGTATAGCTAATTTTGAAATTTTAGTATACAGGGTTGGTCGAAACTCGGAATGAATATTTTCTGAGTTTTCTTAAATAGAACACCCTATATTTTATTACTGTAATGAAATGATATTTTATAGTACTTTTTTTATTTTATAGGTATTCCCTATACCATACCTAACTGCTTTAATTTGTGAGTTATGGGTGATTCAAGCTAAACATTAATTGCAACAAAAAATACGTAATATTTTATTAGGTTGGCTGTGAAAATATTCAATCACAAATAATTTTCAGAAATAAATACATATTAATCCAGACTGATCCTTAAAATTACCAATAATGGTTTAGCTATCAAAATACCTACGTAGTTAAGATTGGTGCGACTAACAATTAAGCACAAATTAAAGCAGTTAGGTATAGGGAATGCTTAAGAAATAAAAAAGTAACATAAATTATCATTTTATTACAATACTAAAATACAGGGTGTTCCATTTAAGAAAACTCAGAAAATACTCATTCCGAGTTTCGACCAACCCTGTATACTAAAATTAAAAATTTAGCTATACTAATGATTCTTAACAATAGTGGACTATATTAAAAATCATTTGAACGTAAGTAGAGTTTTAGTTGTCAAACTACTACAATTCTACAGGGTGTGAATATTGCTACGAAATTAATAAAAAAACGTAATTATCTTTTAAAATACCCTGTATAACATCACAAATCCTCATATTTTAAGAAAGAAGACAACGATGAGAATCCAAAAATGTAAAAATATACAGGGTGTCCCATTTAAAAAACGAAGTTATAAGCAACTTCCGGTATAACCGGAAGTTGCAAAGAGATGAAAATATTTTCATTTAATAGATCATCCTTCAAAACCACTGTATTCCAATTTTCATGATTCTGTTACCTTTAGTTCTCGAGATATTTCTAATAGGCCAGTTATCTGCCTCACCCTGTAGATAGTTGGATATTAATATTGAGTTGTTTTTGTATTGTAGTTTGTATTATAATGTATTGTCGCCCTACACCTATGTGTGATAGCAGAGTTTTTGAAAACATTACCAGAGAACGGCAGTTCTCGTCAGTGGCGCACAACCCCAACAACAATACCCCTACAAGCGACAATATATATTTATGTAAAGAGAAATTCCGACATACAATATCTGCTGTCGAGATTCTCTTTAATTTTATTTTGAAGCAAGTAGCTGAGACACTAGCCAAGTAGCAAGATAAAGTGAAGTGACAGTGACAAAATGTCATGAATAAACTTTCTTAAAATTATATAATGTCATAAATAATAAGAATTTATTAACGTAGAATAATTAGCTTAAATTGTTGTTTCTTTGTATTTTCAGGTAGTATAATTTTAAGTTTGTAAATATTGTAAAATTAATAAACTTTGTATTTTCAGAGCAACATCAATTTAGTTTTAAAAAAAGTCAAAAGTCCCAAGTCCCAGTCTATAGTGGTGTAAAAAGTAACATATTAAAAAACAACAATTTTGCTTAAGTACACTCAAAAATGGAAAAATTAAGGTTTGTCTTTAAAATGGTAGGAGCACAAGATGGAAAAACAAATATAATGTGTATAACTTCAATTGGCAGACCAGATGGAAAAACCTTTTTGTTACCAGATGAATTTCAGCCAGCAAATTTGCACAAAGAAGTGTGCAAAACACAGGTATATACAAGATTAAAAAACTCTATAAAGAAAAGAAATCAATCTAGAAAAGTGTGGATAACCTTAACAGAGGAATTATCAAAAAGCTATCTAGATGAAGATGAAAATTTATATTTTGAGAATCAATATTTAGAAGAACTGACAGAGAGTGATAGTGAACCCACATCAGATGTTCAAGTTGACACAATACAAAAACTATTGGAAAAACTGATGGAAAATACAGAACAAAAATCTGAAATTCAGAATTTAAGCAAGATAGCAAAAGATTTTATGATTGAAAAATTTGATGGAAAAAATATAAACGCAAACCAATGGCTATCTGAATTTGAAAAAGAATGCGAACGTTGTTTAATACTAGAAGACAAGAAAAAGATTGAAATTTTAAAATTTTTCCTTGAAAAGGCAAGTATAGACTGGTATAGCTGTATGATATTAAAATTTACAGTAGAATCAGATTGGGAAGACTGGAAAAATAATTTTTGTGACACTTTTGGAAGTAAAGGGTGGTCTCAAATCCGATATGCTCACACATTTAAATACCAGATTGGTTCCTTATTAGAATATGCAATAAAAAAGGAAAAGCTACTACTGCAGGTGACTAAATTCATTGACACAAGCACATTAATAGATCTAATAGCTATTGGCCTACCAAATAATGTTGCAGATAAAATTGATAGAGAAATATTACAAGGTACCCAAGATTTGTACAATAAGATAGGTAAACTTGAACACCTTGTAACTAGAAGTCTAATGAAACAAAAAAAATATGCAGAAAATAAATTCAAACAATCAGAGGAAAAAACTCCTTGTAAAATATGCGAAAATGCAAATAAAGGAAAACGGTTCCATTCTGAGGAGAATTGCTGGTTTAAAGAAAAAAGATATAAAGCTGGTCAAGTGAGGACAATAAATAACAATCCAATATTAGAAGTGGAATTGAGCAATCCAAAAAACTTACAATAATACGATTAATTGTGTTCAACGTAAAAATAAACCACATACTGAATGTGAATGCACTGTATGATCCAGGATCCAATGTGTCACTGATAAATTCAAAAATATTGAAAATAAAACAGAGGGAATGGAATAATAAACATTCAGTTAATCTAAACACAATTAATGGTAGTTCAAAAACAAAAGGTATGGTTACATTAAAATTAAAAATTTTAGACGTTGAAAAAGAAATGAATGTTTTTGTTATAGAAAATGAAGAATTTAAGTATGATTTTTTAGCTGGTTTGGACTGTTGTGTAAAATTTAACATAAGTCACAATGGGAGACTAGAGATTATACATAACAATGATAGAAATATAGAATCACCAGAAAAAGATAAATATGTCAAAATTCCTGATGTACTAGGTGACATAAACAAAAAAGAATATAAAATTAATTTCAATGAAAATTTAAATATTGATCAATTTGAAATAATAAAAAATCATCTGGATTCAGATAAACAAGCTAAAATTGAAGAAATAATTGATAAAATATGCAACTGTATTTGCCAAGGATAAAAAATATGATGTTGGTACAGTTAAAGATTATGAAGCCCACATTGATTTAATGGTAGAAAAATACTGTTACAAACGCCCCTACAGATGCACAATGGAGGACAGAAAAGAGATAGAAAATCAAGTAGCAAAATTATTGGAAAAGGATTTAATTGAAGAATCATATAGTCCTTTTGCTGCTCTCGTTACATTGGCATATAAAAAAGAAGAGGGAAAAAAATCAAGACTGTGTATAGACTTTGAAGAATTTAACAAAATAGTCACACCTCAATCACAGCCTTTTCCATTGATAGAAGATTTAATAATAAAAACAGTAAACTGTAATTACTTTACAACATTAGATATTAGAGAGTTATCAAGTAACCCTAGGAGAATACGGTAACGCTATTTTCCTGTATACTTTACATGTTATTTATAACGTTACCGTATTCTCATAGGGTTACTTGATAACTCTCTATTAACTCTGCATTCTGGTCAATTCCAATGAAAAATGAAGATAAACATAAAACAGCATTTGTAACACAAGAGGTACACTTCCAATGGACCTGTCTACCATTTGGATTGAAGACATCACCAGCCATTTTCCAAAGAATACTGAGTAACATAATAAGAAAATATAAAATGTCAGATTTTGCAATAAACTTTATTGATGATATTATAATATTCTCAAAGACATTCACAGATCACATTTCACATATATATACGTTATTGGAAATAATTATGAAAGAAGGGTTTAAACTAAAATTCTCAAAATGCTCATTTGCGAAAAATAGTGCAAAATACTTGGGTCATAATCGAAAAGAATTCGGTGTGACCATTAAAATATTACCTGACCGCTGTAAAAGATTTTCCAGTTCCGGAAAAGAGAAAAAATATTCGTCAATTTTTGGGAAAAATAAATTTTCATCAAAAATTTATAATACACAGAGCAGTTATACTTGAACCGCTATATAAACTATTAAGGAAAGATGTTAAGTTCATCTGGACAAAAGAATGTCAAGAAGCCTTCGATAAGACAAAAAATTGGTTGTGTTCGCAACCAATTCTGAAGATATTTTACCCAAATGTCCCAATTAAAATCTACACAGATGCATGCATGATTGGTGTGGAAGCTGTGCTAAAACATGACGATGAAAATGGTAATAGTAGACCAGTGGCATATTTTTTAAAAAAATTAACAGGAGCACAAAAGAAGAAAAAGCAATATATCTAGAATGCTTAGCCATAAAAGAAGCTGTAAAATGTTGGCAATATTGGCTAATGGGCAAAGAATTTAAGGTATATTCTGACCATAAACCCTTAGAAAATATGAATTTTAAAGTTAGAACTGATGAAGAATTAGGTGATTTGGCTTACTACTTATCACAGTACAACTTCAGGGTTAAATATAATCCAGGGGCAACAAACCAAGAAGTGGACTGTCTGCGCAGAAATCCAGTATTAGAACGAGAGGAAAATTTGGACGATTTTCTTCAGTTTGTAAACCATTATTATATTGATTTACAAATGAGTGAATCCATAAGAAAAATTAACTTAATAGATATCGCAGAGATAAAACAAGATCAAAGAGATTTACACAATAGTAATTTGACATTTAAGAATGGAATCTATTACAGAAAAATAAGAAAAAGAGACAAAATTTTAATATCAGAAAAATTTAGTATAGATCTAATAAAAAGAACACATTACACCTACTGCCATTTAGGACAAACACAGATGATAAACAAGATATCTCCATTTTATACAGCAAAAAACTTGTTAAAAAACATAAGAAAAATATGCAATAACTGTGAAATTTGTTTGAAAAACAAATCAAGAAGAAAACCCAAATATGGATGGATGTCACATTTAGGTCCAGCAAAACGACCATTTGAAATAGTCTCTATAGACACAGTTGGAGGATTTGGTGGATGTCGGTCAACAAAGAAGTACCTCCAATATATTAATTGACCATTTTACAAGGTACGTTTATATTTTAACAAGAATCAAAGTCCAATGGACTTTATAAAATTGACAAAAATGGTAACAGACAATTACCAAGTCGACATAGTGTTGGCAGATCAATACCCTGGAATAAACTCGAAAGAATACAAACAATTTCTTAAGAATAATAATACAAAACTACTATTCACTGCTGTTGATGCACCATTTTATAATGGGCTGAATGAAAGAGTAAGCGTACGGCTCCACGGGCGAGAAATTGACGCTAGCAGTAGCGGGAAAATTACGGCAGCAGCACAGCTGTAAAATCTTGGCTCCACGAGAACGACAATTTACAACATGCATAGCGCCGCATCTGGCCGCATCTTGGTTTGTAGTGGTTCCATGCAGGGTCGGCGATAAAGGGCCTGCGATGGATGTACTATTTTTTTAACAATTGCAACGGCACGTGTTAATCTTACAACAAAAGGAATTTTTAGAAGTGACAATCCCTATATAAAAGTTAGGTATAAACTGGTAGTGTGTGTGTGTGTGTGTGTGTGTGTGTGTGTGTGTGTGTGTGTGTGTGTGTGTGTGTGTGTGTGTGTGTGTGAAAAAATGGCTTGGATGCGAGTCCGTTAGCCACAGATTTTTATTTTATTTTTACCTCAATTTATTAGTTTTGTTATATTTATACGTATTTCACTTAAATGATTATATTTGTTTCTTTCAAGTAGTTTATGAGTAATTTAAATATTTCCATTTTATGACAACTTAGTAGATATTCTATACTAATTGGAAAATGAACTTGTGTTTGTCGTAAATTGTAATATAATTGATTTATATATCTCTCGTTAATTTTGCATTCCAAGAAAATATGGTTTAAATCTCTAATCGAAACATTATCACAAAAACATACTGATGAATTAATTATTCCTAATTTGTGCAGATGTGCCTCATATTTTCCGTGTCGAGTTTTTAATCTGACGATAGTAGAAATATCTTGCTTTGGCAGGTTATATTTAAATATGTATTCAGGTGGCGGAGGAAGTTCTTGATGTAAAGAAAAATATAAATTTTTTGACATGCTTGTAATATTTTTAATGTTTTTTTTTAAACTGGTAGGTTTTCTACCCTTATATTCAAGGACAAAACTATAATATCTTGAGATTTTAAAACAAAATTAAATATTGGGAATTTTGAGCTATTTGTTGATTTATTTAATGAGTATCTATAGTTACAACTGAAATTTCATTATACATCAAAGTTATATGGGCACACTTTTGTAAAATATGCAAAATTTTACATACTTGCGTTGTTTTGTATAGAAAATATCCAATTTGCATATTTGCCAAATCTACTTAAAGGTAGATAATATACAGGGTGTTTGGTAAAGAATGGGCTATATGTTAACCTTAGATATCCTTACATTAAAACATGTAGGTCAATTAGTAAACTTACCTTAGTATCGATAGTTGATAATAACTGAAATACAGGATGTCAACGTTAAACTTTTATTTTATTCTTGAATATTTCCTAACAGGCATGGGATAACAACACGAAATTTAGTAAGCAGGGGTTTTTTGGCAAGGGGGGATAAAAAAGGTATACTACATTCATCTCAATTATGTTGATAACTGATAAAAAAGAAGAATTGTTTGAAATGATGAAAGAACTGTATCGTATACAGATAGATCGAGCTCTATAGTGTTACCCTTCCTTGTTAACTTTTATTTATTTTTAGCATGTAGGCAAAACGCTCGGACAGGTCGAATTTTAAAATAATCGGAGTATATTATATCATCAATGTTTCGAACTTTACGCGATCCCTATTCAGGTGAGAGGCATAAAGGGCCTAGCCGGGTAAGATGGTGAAAAGTGCCCCCAACCCAATTTAAATTCCATATAGGCCACTTTTTAGCACATATAGAGGAACTCACTTTCTGAAATTTTTAGCCCCCTAGGTGGTCACGTGACCCCCCTAGAGCCTAATTAGGCTTTTTATGTTTTTATTTTTTATCTCAGCCGCATCAAGAGCTAGCCAAAAACTTTATTTAAAAAAGTTGTAAGTTTCAACAAGATCTATATGAAAAATTTTTTTAATTTTTTTTGGCGGGAAATTCGAATTTTTAGAACAATTTTAAACTTTTAAATAACTCTGAAAAAAAAACTAAGACACTCGTTTTTACGAAAATCAATTATAATGTGTATGTTTGCACAATCTTTCACCCTGAATTTTTTCAGATTTTTAAAATTGGTGAAACGTACCTTTAAAAATAAAAAACCGCATTTTTTCGGTTTTTTTTTTCGTTTTTTGATACAATTTTATACATATTTTTCAAAAAATTTAACACCGTCACTAGAATAGGTAAAAAACTGAAAAATAATTGGGGTTTGCTTAATAAAAATTTTTTGTAACGCCATCCATTTTCAAGATACAGGGCGTTGAAGAAAACAAAATTTTACATATTTTTTACGATTTTGCCGAAACTACTGGCAACATTGTAATAAAACTTGGCGGGTTTTAAGAGGTAGTTATTGTGCATGTTTTGACATACAATTAAGGATTTTATATTCATCATTGGCGCGCATAGGGGTAATGGTCTGAACTTTTCAAAGAAAAAAAGATAGTACGCCACTGACATATTTCAAATTAACAATCATATTTGAATTCCTCGTTCAATTTGCAATAAAAAATCTATCTTCTCATTTTTTCATACGACGCGCCGTTTTCCTGCAAAAAAATAAAATATCTTAACGCTTCCAAAGTATTCGAATTAATTTTGATAATGGATGTACGAGTTTTATTTATTATGTAGATGCAGAAACTACTAGAGGTTCGAATACTTTGTAAGGGTTAAGATCTTTTATTTTTTGAATAAAAATGGCGCGTCGTATGAAAAAATAAGAAGATACATTTTTTGTCACAAATTGAACGAGGAATTCAAAAACGATTGTTAATTTGAAATATGTCAGTGGCGTACTATTTTTATTCTTTAAAAAGTTCAGGCCATTACCCCTATACGCGCCAATGATGAATATCAAATCCATAGTTGTATGTCAAAACATGCACAATAACCACCTCTTAAATCCCGCCAAGTTTTATTACAATGTTGCCAGTAGTTTCAGCAAAATCGTAAAAAATGTGTAAAATTTTGTTTTCTTCAACGCCCTGTATCTTGAAAATGGATGGCGTTACAAAAAATTTTTATTAAGCAAACCCCAATTATTTTTCAGTTTTTTACCTATTCTAGTGACAGTGTTACCTTTTTTGAAAAATATGTATAAAATTGTATCAAAAAACGAAAAAAAAACCGAAAAAATGCGGTTTTTTATTTGTAAAGGTACGTTTCACCAATTTTAAAAATCTGAAAAAATTCAGGGTGAAAGATTGTGCAAAATTACACATTATAATTGATTTTAGTAAAAACGAGTGTCTTAGTTTTTTTTTTAGAGTTATTTAAAAGTTTAAAATTGTTCTAAAAATTCGAATTTCCCGCCAAAAAATATAAAAAAAATTTGTTCATATAGATCTTTTTGAAACTTACAACTTTTTTAAATAAAGTTTTTGGCTAGCTCTTGACGCGGCTGAGATAAAAAATAAAAACATAAAAAGCCTAATTAGGCTCTAGGGGGGTCACGTGACCACCTAGGGGGCTAAAAATTTCAGAAAGTGAGTTCCTCTATATGTGCTAAAAAGTGGCCTATATGGAATTTAAATCGAGCTGGGGGCACTTTTCACCATCTTACCCGGCTAGGCCCTTTGATTTTTTTAAATGGGAAAGTACATCATGTGAGACCTCATTTAAAAGCTTTTGAAATACTGATTACAAAAATGTATAATACTTTAATCCTTTTTGAAAGCGTAGGTGCAAAATTTCGATTGAATTCTTTTTAAATGCATTCAATTTTTTTTTCAATCCTGAGAAGACTAATAAATATTTTTGAAAAATTTAAACGCAGAATTAAATATTACAGTATTATCGAGGGTGAAAAGCCCCTGAGAACTTCTATAATGTTTATTTTAATAAGTCACAGGGGTAAAAAAATATAGTCTGATTTTTAATTTCAAATATAAAATATATCATTCAAATGTAACTTCTTGTTTATTCTAAGGACTTTCTACCCTCCGTATTAAGGTAATCTTTCATTCTGTGTTTAAATTTTTCAAAAATACTTATTGGTTTTCTCAGGATTTGAAAAAAATGAATGCGTTTAAAAATACTTCGATCAAAATTTTGCGCTTACGGTCTCAAATAGGATTAAAGTATTATCCATTTTTGTAATCAGTATTTCAAAAGCTTTTAAATGAGGTGTCACATGATGTACTTTTCCATTTAAAAAATTCAAAGTTATGCCTGTCAGCTGAAGAGGGATAGCGTAAAGTTCGAAACATTGATGCTATAATATACTATGAATATTTTAAAAATCGACCTGTCCCAATGTTTTGCTTATGTACTAAAAATAAATAAGTTAATAAGGGGGTAACACTTATTCGAGCGCACTGTATGTATTACATTTTATATTTGATTATCATAAATGCATAACCAATAAAATACTTACGAATTAAAAGCTATTAGAAGGTAATTAGAAGGATTAATCTCGGGATTCAATTCGACCATCTAAATATTTTGACCCTTCTTAATTTAGATATATTTATGGGACTCAATTTGCCTCCGCCCCTGTAAATTACTGTAAAAATAGGTCTGGACATCTGCGACATGACCTTGACGACGCGTCTTTTACCGATATTGAGCGATAGTTTACAGCATCGTGGAGCCGCCCAGTATTATCGCTGTTGGTTTCATTTATCACTCTTCATTTTACTGCTACTGCTAGCGTCAATTTCTCGCCCGTGGAGCCGTAGCCTAAACCAAACGCTCGTAAATAAAATAGATGTAAAATAAATGAAACAAAAAACAAAGTTGCATGGGCAACAGTTGCACAAAAATGTGTAGCAGCCTACAATAACACAGATCATACGATAACAAGGTTTTCTCCAAAATATCTAGTAGAAGGTGAAAACACAAACATACTACCTGATGAAATAAGACCTACAGTCACACAAGAAAAATTAAGTAAAGATAGAAAATTAGCATTGAAATATACATTCAAATCACATGAATATAACAAAAGAAGATTTGATGCACATCGAAAAGATCTACAACTAAATGTTGGAGACCAAGTATACGTGGAAGCTAAACGAATTGCGAACTGGACCGTACACAATTAAGAAGAAATGGTCGAATTCTATCTACGAATTGGACACTGGACACAGTAAAGAAGAGTCAAACCTGTTCCACATTACAAAACTAACACCGTTGTTTGAAGAATCCAAAAATGAACACAAAAATACCTGTCTAGTTCTCACCTGAAGGGGGGAGATGTAAAGAGAAATCCCGACATGCAGTATCTGCTGTCGAGATTCTCTTTAATTTTATTTTGAAGCAAGTAGCTGAGACACTAGCCAAGTAGCAAGATAAAGTAAAGTGACAGTGACAAAATGTCATGAATAAACTTTCTTAAAATTACTTAATGTCATAAATAATAAGAATTTATTAACGTAGAATAATTAGCTTAAATTGTTGTTTCTTTGTATTTTCAGGTAGTATATTTTAAGTTTGTAAATATTGTAAAATTAATAAACTTTGTATTTTCAGGGCAACATCAATTTAGTTTTAAAAAAGTCAAAAGTCCCAAGTCCCAGTCTATAGTGGTGTAAAAAGTAACATATTACATATACAGGGTGTTTCATTAATAATTGTCCATATAGTAACTGGAGAAACCTTAGCATAAAATACGAAGATTTAACCTAAAACACCTAAATAAAATTTGGTTCGTTACTGAGTTACAGGGTGTTTTGTCTAAAAATTTAAAAACTATTTTTGCTCAGCATTTTAAAACTATTCGACTTATCCTTTTTATACTTGGCAGGTAGTATAGGTGCTATAAAAACTACTAAATTATATTAAACAAGCGTTTCTGGCTAGTACCAGAGGCGTACGACGGGGGAAAGTGAATGGTTGACCCTTTCCAAAATCTACGCCACTGGCGAAATTGCTCTTTTAGTTAAATTTTTGGATTTTCCAATACTTTCTATCAAAATAATATACTCTTCATTCATAACGATAAAGTCATTAGTTTTCGAGATCTTTGAAGTTAAAAATGAAACGACACGGTTATTTTGATTAATGTATTGTGTCGCTTCATTTTTAATTTCAAATATCTCGAAAACTAATCATTTTATCGTTACGAATGAAGGGTATAGTATTTACATAAAAAGTATTGCAAAATTAAAAATACACTAAAATATCAATTTCGTCAGTGGCGTAGAATTTGGGAAGGGTCAACCAAACACTATCCCCTGTCGTACGCCTCTGGTAGTAGCTAACAACGTTTATTTATCTGAATTTAGTAGGGTGTACAGTACCTACACTTTCTGCCAAGTATGATAAGGATACGCCAAATAGTTTTAAAGTACTGGGTACAAATAAGTTTTTAATTTTAATCATATGAATCATATCATAAATTAATCAAAATAACTGTGCCGTTTCATATTTAACTTCAAATATCTCGAAAAATAATGACTTTATCGTTACCAATGAAGAGTATATTATTTACGTAGAAAGTATTGGAGAATCTAAAAATGGCACTAAAATAGTAATTCCTCCAGTGGCGTAGAATTTGAGAAGGGTCAACCATTCACCATCCCCTGTCGTACGCCTCTGGTAGTAGCTAGAAACGTTTGTTTATCATAATTTAGTAGGGTGTCTAGTAGTCGCACTTTCTGCAAAGTATGAAAAGGATACCTCAAATAGTTTTAAAATGCTGAACAAAAATAATTTTTAAATTTTTAGATAAAACACCCTCTAAGTCAGTAAGGAACCACATTTTATTTAGGTGTTTTAGGTTAAATCTTCGTAATTTGTGCTAAGGTTTCTCCAGTTAATATATGGACAATTATTAATGAAACACCCTGTATACACCAGTGGCGGCTCGTGATTTTTACAATAGGGGAGGCTATACCTAACTAGACAAATTTAAACCTACATTTAAAATATCTAGACAAATTTGCACTAGCAAAAAAATGCGCCAAAAAATGTAATTTAAGGCACCATTTTTTATTTACATTTCATAATATCATCCTAATTCATAATTTCATGATATCATATCATTTTAAAAATAGTTAGTCTAATTGTAAAAGTTTAATACCAAAGTTTGTGTCGTTTATTTGTTAACAATTCCATCTGTTTGTAAAGAGATACCTCGCATATCAAAATAAATACAGATTTGAAGTTTTGCAGTCCATACATAATGAGGCTTCAAATTTTTTAAGATACTCAACTGAATTTTTTTAATTCTAAACGCGGCCTACTGCGAATTCAAAAACACAATAAATTACCGATATTTTGCTTTGAGTTAGAGATATCGGAAAAAGTTATTTGAGCAAGTTGTTCCAAATATTATTATAACCCCACATACCAAATTTCATAACAAAATTCGCACTTTTAGATTTTTCATTATTTTTAGTCAGGAGCCTAAAATTCGTTGTCCCGAGACGCACGCAACCACGCAACGGAGCCGAGAAGCTACTCTGGTTCCCTTGGTATATCTCCGGGCAGCGTGTGATGGCACCGTAGATGCATGCCACTGTTAGGAGACCGGGTCTCCTTAAACGCCTGCTGCGCTGCACGGAGCATTAGCAACGGAGACTGCTGGGCTTCTCGGCTCCGTGCTCCGTTCATGCATCTCAGGATAACCCAGGGTCCTGCCTACAATAATATGTAATAAAACTGAGAAGCGATCATGCGTTCTAATGCTAATGCTCCGTACGTATGGATAATTAGTGATAATATAGAATTTACACGTTGTATAATAGTGAGAGTGCTTGTTTTTTTCGCGATTCATGATAAACAAAACAGTGTAGAGTGTGTAAAAAATTTAAGGGGAGGCTGTGCCTCCCTTGCCTCCTCTGATGAGCCGCCACTGAGTATAAGTAAACTTATACCAGTGTTCACGAGATATATAATTATTAAATAATGGTGACCATGATTGTAACTTGACTTATATTAGTTTTCCCATTTAAATAGTAGGGTAATTCTAACCTCAAAAACTGTTAGGTCTGGATCCCGCGTATGAAAAAGAAGTTGATTAATAGCAAGCTGAAAATTTGTTAATAGTTTAAGGGTGTCTAGTCGGATAAACTTTTATATATGGGAACACTGGAACAGGGGTAGTTTTAATTGTGGAACAGATTAAAAATTTGGAACGGTCAGACCACGAAAACGGCACATTTATTTTGTCCGACAGAATAGACTTAAACTCTCCGAACAGAGATTAACCTCTCATGCAAAAATCAGACTGCTATTTATCACCTGTCATAATCCCTGTCATTTGACATATTCTACATGTTCCACTCATTAAAACGCCCATTTGGTGATAAATAGCAGTCTGATTTTTGCATGAGAGTTTAATCTCTGTTCGGAGAGTTTAAGTCTATTCTGTCGGACAAAATAAATGTGCCGTTTTCGTGGTCTGACCGTTCCAAATTTTTAACCTGTTCCACAATTAAAACTACCCCTGTTCCAGTGTTCCCATATATCAAAGTTTGTCCGACTAGACACCCTTAAGCTATTAACAAATTTTCAGCTTGCTATTAATCAACTTTTTTTTCATACGCGGGATCCAGACCGGCAGACCTATGTCATTATACACGTGTAGGTATACTGAGTGAGTGCATTGTTGATTGCAGTTTGTAGTGACAGTTATTACATATTTCGATCTACGTTTTTGCGAAAAATGTTTTCTAAAAGAACTCAGTTGATTATGGAAAAAGTGAATAAACCACATGAGACGAATAATCATCAAGGTAAGTTACATAGAGTTTAACATAATCTTAGAGCGGTACAAACTATTTGTGGTTGTATAGGTATACAAACTGTAATAGCTAGAGGGGCGATGTTATTCTGCTCGTAAAACGAAACAAAAATTTACATTCACTATGTTGATATAACTTTAATGTTTTTTTAAATAATATTCTTCGTAATAATACTTCGTTGGTGTTCACCTTTGTGTGTGCAAAACCGTAGAGACCGCGGGAAGTTAATTTTGACAAAATATATTATTTCATAGTTTGTTATTAAGTACATACCTACATACCTGCTGATAGTAAATCAGAATTATTTTATATGATAAAATTTTCCGGAAAGCACGTGATGAATTGGCAACAGGTGGATGTATACAGATTGAGACCAAATTGTTACTAGGGATTAGACAAAAACATTGATTAAAAGAATACGAACGAAAATTTAAAAGTTTAAGTTACAAGTTTTAGTTTGTAATAGGTATGTTTTACATTTTTAATCTGTTGACTTAAGAAGACTTCATTTTTTTATCATTCTGAGTATGACAGCAAGGGCGGTCATATATCTTAATTCAGGGGGGGGGGCATTTTGTACAATTAGATATTAGCTCTCAATTTCAATACAGACACAAAACGCAGAATGGGATGTTTTATATATTGAAAAGAGAAAATAACAATAACTCGAATGAAATGAAATTATAAACAAAAATCTAATAGGGTAAATGCACCAGTTGTTGGCCATGTGCTAGTTATTGGCCTACTAATATGTTTTGATTAGAATTAGGAAAATATTGGTATTTTGTTAATCCTAACTACTTTTTTAAGTTTGGCAATATGTCTCCTAGAGTATGACACATCTAGTTTCAAGGTAACCATTACATTTTAGTCAGTATTCGATGTTGAACGAGACACTGTTCTGTGCCGCTAGTTTGCCACCGAAATTTTGTTATCTACCTAGAGAAACTTGTATTGGTCGGTAAGTACTATATACTGCAATTCACCTTCTACTTTATATTTTATGTTTTTGTGAGAATATAGTGTATGTCCTGCTCCAAACTGCATAACGAATATAACGTTATTTATACAAATAACGTAAATTTTAAGGTGGCCAACTACTAATGCATGAAATTATCAATGTATCAGTTATTGGCCTAGATGGCCAATAACTGAAACATTAGATTTTGTAAGAATCTAGTGATTGACATATGTTAATAACTAGTGTTTTTTGTGTGGCCAATAACTAGTTATTATAAATTGTTTTAGAAAATATGCCAAAAACGATCAAAAACTGAACACAATTATAAAAAAAGTATTTCGAAGACGATGTTAAAAAAGCGTTAGAGTTAATTAATGGTGTGAGTGAGCGAGAAGCCTCAAGAATTTTTAATATTCCCAGAGCCACCATAAGTTACCGGAAAAGTGAAAAATTTCATAATAACATAGCGCATGGACCAGATCCATTTCTTTCGAAGGATGAAGAGGAACAACTGAAACGCTGAATTTTTCATTAAGTATATTAAGGACTTTGTTAAATCATTTTTAGAGAGTAACCATAGAGTTAATCCATTTGTTGAACATAGACCAGGCAGAACATGGCTATCAGCATTTCTAAAGCGCAATCCCAACATTTCGGTAAGGACTTCAGAGGGAGTGACAGCGGATGTGGCTGCATTTAAGCCTCTAAAAACTTTTTGGAACAAAGCTGTGCTTCAGCTTAGGAGAGACAGCCCCCAAAAAGTGTTAACGAAAGAACAGTTTGCCCCTGTTTTAAAATCTGCTATAGATAGGATCGATCCAGATGTTATCAGAAGTAAGTTTAGGGCATGCGGTATATTTCCTTGGAATTCTTCTGCTCTTGACTATTCAAAATGGCTCGCACACAAAATCATCAAGTTCTGTAAATAACCAAGATAATATTGACATTTTCAAGCATTCACCTACACCAGAAGCGAATTTGAGATTATCTCCAAAAATATTTCTCGCCCACACTAAATCTCCAAGCTCTGAGAAAAAATTGTACCCAAATGAAAATTATTTGATGATAATACAAATCAGTCCTCAACAAAAATTACAACTCTGTCTGATAATTTATTATCAAATATCAAAAATTCCTTCACACTTCGAAAATCTAAACTTGGTGTCAAACGTTCTTCCGCGTTTTAAAAATACAAACTTGGTATCAAACATTCCATATTCCATCACATTTTAAAAATCAAAAAGTTTCTAAGGGTGTGTGTTATCTATGTGTACTAAATATTACAGAGTGTAAGGAAGGCATTAGATGCCAAATGTGTCTTAGAACATATCATGTAACTTGCATAACAAGATTCTATGGCGACACAGATCAAGTATATGTTTGCGAATCTTGTCAAAATAAAAAATAAAATTTACTTTGACAAATGTTTTTGTTGTGTCCACAGTCCACACTCATCACAAAATCGTTGCTTACCGAAACACCTACCTATCTACCTATTTTAACTTACGAACTATTTGGAAAAATATCACTTTAAAAAATGATGGCAAATCACTAACACATATGGTGTCAATAACTGGAACATGGTGGCCAATAACTGGTTCATTTGCACATTTACAAAAAAACACATATAAAATATTTTCAGACATGAAAGATTAACATAATAAAATTTTGGAATATGTAGAAATAATAATAATATTCCATGATATTAAAAATAGTTATAATAGGCCACAGTGACAAAACATTTCATAGATATATCGACGTGCTCTCCTTAAGAGGCCAATAACTGGTGCTTTTACCCTACTCTACATGACGAACTCTATGTTTCGGCTCACTCCACTTTTAGCGAAACGTTCTATTATATTGTCTTCGTTAATAACAATGTCCTTGTGGACATGCATTAGTGCAAGGCCAGTTAACCGTTCTTCACCCATATTGGCCCTCAGCCAACTCTTAAGTCTTCTCAGTCCTGAAAAACTCCTCTCTGCAGATGCAACACTTACTGGAAGAGTACACAATATTTTTAAAATTTTATTAATGATTGGATACATCATTTCATCACATTGTATGAGAGCATTTAGATCATCGCTCGGAATTTCCGATTCTTTGCTGTGTTTCCATCTCATTTTCCATAAATGTAGCTCTGCAATAAAAGTTGACTTCAGCACGTCTCTAACTGTCTCAAACAAACTTCCATATTTTGCAATCAAAATTTCTACGGCGGAATGGATGTCATCTTCATTTGAATGAATTAATATAGCAGGAACACATATTTGCAGATTAAATACATCCATGGTTTCTTGCTGGAAACGACACTCAATGTCGGAAATGATACTTTCAAGTAAAGGAATATATATCGTTATTCGAAAGTATTCTGTGGAGGAATGAATATCTGGATTAGGTCGATTTTTCATGAATTTATTCACTCTTGGAATATATAAATCTATATTCAAATTTTCTAGACATGGCATTATTTCTTTAAGCAAAGCATTGAAATTTGTTTCTGCATTGTTGCGTTTGTCTTTCAAAACAAGCAGCGCATTTAGAACAGCATTCTGTGTAGAGCTTATAGCCAAATTTTTTGTTTGCAATAATTTGCTCAGAGGTAACGTTATTGCGAGTACTTCATTTAGACAAAACAAAGTGATAATAAAGCTGCAATTTGATGAGATCGCAAGTATATGCGTCCTAGCTTTACTGGAAGATTCTCTTTCGTTCCATTCGGAAATCAAATTCAAAGCTTGCAAAATTTTTTCAATCGATGCTTTAAACTGCAGAACGGAGTCGTGCCGTTCTACCCATCGCGTTTCACACACACACAATCCAGAGAGCTGATCACCCAATGTTTGTTTGAGGACATAATTGCGTTTAGAAGAGGCTTTGAAAAAAGATATTATTTCCTTCATTACCCCTACAGCATTTCTCACACATTGAACGTTTGATGATTTCGACAAACTCAAATTTAAAGCATGATTGAAACATGGACATCGTACAGCTATATTCATTTCTTTTTGAATTTCTTGGACGGCTCCTTGTTGTTTTGATGTCATTACGCTGCATCCGTCTGTACAAATTCCTACACAATTTTCCAATGGTAAACGAAATTTTTGAACTTGTTTTATCACTGATTTTCCTAAAATAGTACCATTCAAAACCGGTTCCAACGTATCGGGACTGAGCTCATAGTTCTCAGAATGACAATCTATGAATGACACAAAATCCTCCCGCACGTTGTTACCTTCTAAGTATCTAATAACAATCGACATTTGGGAAACATGTGCTATGTCAGTAGTTTCGTCAAACATAATGCTGTAATATTTAGCATCACTAATTTTTTTCACGATAACAGACAAAATTTCGTCTTTACAACATTCAATCAACTCATTTTGCGTTCTTTTGCTAATATATGTGGCACGTGACGACGTGTTTCTTAACTGCTCTTCTAAAGTTTTGTCTCCTGCTTCGATTCTGAATCGAAGAAGCTCTCGGAAGTTTCCCTCATTATTTGTCACATTGCTTTGTTCTAACAATGGCCCGTCATCTCTATGGCCACGGAAAGGTATACATTGTTTGGCTAAAAAAATTATAGATCGAATGATTGGTTTGAGCCGATTTCGATTATCCTCTATCTGCCTGGCTCGAGCACTATCTATCAAATTTCTTATATCTAAAGATCGGTTTTCGTAACATTTTATAAAATTATCGCTCGATAAAACCGCTTCAATGTGATATCGATTTGTATTATGTTTATCTAGCACACCATCCATTCCAAATAATTTTGCAAATTTTGTAACTGGTGTGGTAACCAAACTTTGCAAACTTGTTGCTTTATTTTTACCACCTGAATTTGCGAAGATAGCACAGTGCTTACAAAAAAGTCCTTTCTTCAAGTCCGAAAACGCAATCCAGTTATATTTTTGGAGATGATCGTATCTCAAGTACCGCTTAACTAACTTGTTATTTTTGTTATGTTCAGAAAATGGAAATGAGTAGTTTTTTTCCGGAACCCACGTATTTTTCAAATAATTATATTTTTGAAAGTCTCCCAAACCACTCAAACCATCAACAACTCGACCAATGTCGTAGTTACTAACTTCATTGGACTTTTCTACAGCGACTTGCTTTAGAGTATTTTCATTATTAACTGATGTTTGTAATGTTGATACTGTTGTAAGTCGTTCTGGCACTACGAGATTCTGTTGAGAAGACGATGAGGAAGATGACCGGGATGACCCATTATCACCCACATCTTTAATTACTTTCTTCGGAACAACAGAAAAATACGAATTCAACATATTCGTATTGTTTGCCCTCTTCATTTTCTGAAAAAAAAGAACATTTGTGATTCCGGCCAAACGAGAGATGGATATGCCCAGGTTTTTTAATTTGAGCCTAATAATAATTTGCAGTCACTTTTCGTTCAAATCGGAATCTATTAACTTTTGTATTTCGAAATAGCATCCTATATAGCGAACATCTGCGCTGGACGAGAGAAAACTGCAGAGTATTATTTACTCATTGCTGATGTATTCGTTCCGTTAGCAAACAGAAAATTATTCCTAACCTATCTATGGATTTTTACTCACCTGTCACCCTGGAATAAAATGATGATTACAATCCGGCAATATATATAGTGCACTGCACCTATGTCACCTCTATAACTACGATACGATAGTGTATATCGGGTAGACGATAGATACTTCAGAACGTTCAAATTTCTACACAATACACAACGATGTAACTTCCATAAAAAATATGTACATAGGCATTCTTATGTTTCTGTTTCTAATACACTGGACGTCGCCGGTGTCGGGATTCGCGCGGGAGGCGATGCACTTGCATTGGCGTAACCAGAGTTGAAGAGACAGGCATTATGATTAATTATCATTATTACAGATTGCAGTATCTAGGTATTTCAAAATCCGTATGTGAATCCATTCAAAATAATTAATTTACAGAGTAAATAATTTAAAATATATTAACATAACATTATCCTGTGTTACTAGACAAGTTTATTTAAGGTGCATTACCACCTTTGGGGGGGGGGGGGGCATGGCCCCCATGGCCCCCCCTTATGACCGCCCTTGTATGACAGTATAAATCGTTGAAAAGTTGACTGTAGAATAAAAGTGATTGTCTTTAAGAACTGAATTTCACGTTAAAATAAAATAGAAATTGTTACTTCGTAAGGTTAAAACTATTTATTGTTTAATATTTTAGGGTCAACTAAGTTAATTTCTTCTACAGGAGGACAAGAAGATCCTATCTTAGAGACTGAAAATACTGTTTCATCAACTTTATCTGTGGAAGTAAAACGTAGGGATGTTACTCCAGTGGATGTTGATGAAGCAGAAGTTGTGTTTACTGGTAAGCTCGTGGTTTTTTCCACATTACGATTGAATAGTAAAGCTTTTTGATGAAACTGTAATAACTATAAACTTATTACCAAACAATTTTTTTATTTATGGGTAAGCAGTCAATATCTTAGGTAAACTAAAAAACCCGTGACTTAAACTTTTCGGTTTGTTACATGCCAAACCATCTTCAGAAATTTGATGGAAAAAACCAAACGTAAAGCCACAAGCTTTTTACTATACCTAAACACTGACCGCGTACCCACTAGTAAATAAATTATTTGATAGTTAAACTTTGGTATGTTAAGAAAATTCTATTGCTACACTTGTTATTATTTATAGAGCTTGTTCCGGTTAATCCTTTTACTGACTCAGTTGCGGAATCAATTGGTTCGTCAAAAGAAGAACAAATGATGTCCTTTTTAGCAGGTTGGTAGTTTATAAAAGTAATGTAAAAAAACCATTAGAAATTTTTATGTTGTCTTAATATTACAGAGGCAGTTGGAGTTAACAACAGAAAAGAAGGTGTATTACTTGAAACAAGAACGAGGTCGAACCTTCTCTTTGGCATTTCAGATTCGGAAGAACCACTTGACGATTCCGATAAAGACAGGGATTACAATGTAACCGACAGCGAAGACAGTAGTGAAGACGAATATGTTCCGCTCAAGAAAAGAAAGTTGATTTGCGATAGAGGAAAAAACAATTCAATTGTATCAAACCCAAAAAGTGCCGAAGATGTTACCTCTAACAAAACAGCCGAATGTGTACCCGATGCAGTGGAGTTAATCAATAGAGAAAATCAGACAGTTTCCAAAAAAAAAAGAGGAAAAAAAGCTATTAAAGGGGAGACTAGAGCAATTCGCGATGAGAGAAAAAGACTACGAAATCTTGGTATAGAATACACTACACGCAAAGGCAAAAAGATAAGACCAAAACAATTTAAGGACCTTGCAAACTGTAGAATGAAATGCAAAGAGAGAATTAACGTTACCAAAAAGGAAGAAGTTTTTAAAGAGCTGTGGGGTATTGGTGATTATAGTAAAAGGGTAGCCTATATAGCCGGATTAATATCAAGCAAAGAAAAAAACGTATCGAAAAGGAAGATTGACGGCAAGAAACATAAAAATCGAACGATTACACATTCTTACTCCCTTTACATCAACGGAGAGAATGTAAACATCTGTAAGGCGTGTTTTATGACCACTTTTGATGTCACAAACATGTTTGTGTCAGACGTAATCAAAAATAAGAATGCTTCTACTGCTGGCATTGTTCACTCTGATTTGAGAGGAAAAGGAGAACCATATAATAAAACCCCTCGAGAAGATATAGAATTATTGAGATCTCATATTACTTCAATTCCGACTTACGAGAGTCATTATGCAAGAAAAGAGTCAAGTAGAAGATATTTACCAAGCCACTATACACTTAAGAGAATATATGAAGAATATAAGATGTGGTTACCAAAAGAAAGAAGAAGTGTGTCACAAAAAATATATGAAAATGAATTTCGAAGTCTTGGTATAAAAATTAAAAAACCAAATAAGGATACCTGTGCAACGTGTGATAAGTTCGCCATGGTCATAAAAAATTCAAGTGAACAAGATAAACAGAGGTTGCGAGATGAACTAAAGGTTCATCAAACAGAAGCAGAAGCAGCCTATGAAGCAAAAAGAAGAGATAAAGAAAAATCTGCAACGGATCCATGTACATTAGTTTACACTTTCGATCTCCAGCAGTGCTTGCCTACACCCGATATAAAAACATCCGTAGCATTCTACAAGCGGCAATTGTTGACTTTCAATTTCACCATGAGAAGATGTGATGATAAGCAGTGTTTCTGTTACATGTGGCACGAAGTAATAGCAGGTCGTGGTGCTAATCAAATAGCATCATGTATTTACAATCGTGACAGAATAAAAACTCGTATCGTGTAGTAATGTTTTTTATTGTGATGAAAGAAAATCCAGGAATATCTTACATAAACTATAAGTTTCTGGTTCCTGGTCACACTCACATGGAGTGTGACTCCGATCACTCTATTATAGAAAAATCTAAAAAATATATCCAATCTCCATTGACCATCCAAGAGACTGGTTTCAGTTGGTCCGGACTTGCGGTAACAAAAAACCGCTCATTGTAAAAGAAATGGATCGCAAAATTTTTTATGAGTTTTCAGGTCTTTTCAAGCAGTACTTTTCCCAAAAAAAGTCAACGAAACTGGCCAGAAAGTTGTTTGGAAAGATATAAAATGGTTACGCTACTCCCAAGATATTGGAATAGTAGAATATAAAACTACTTTAGACGAAAGCGCACCTTTCCAAAAAATTAGATATCTGCGTAATAATTTACCGCAAAATATAACTTTACCATTTTCATACAAGTCTGAAAACCCAATTAGTCACGAAAAGAAAAAAAATCTTATTGACCTTTTACCCTACGTTGATAAAAATTTCCACGATTTCTATAGGAATTTACCATCCAAGAATACAATACCCGACACAATAGAGGGCGATAGCGATACAGAGTGAATAACATTATTTCAACTATTACCTACTTGCTTGTTTTCCAAAAATTATTATTCGTATTATTTTAATTTGTCAATATTCTGTTATTATGTTTAAGTTTTTTACCACTGGAAATAGTGAACAGTAGTATAAGTGTATTTTTTTCTCCAAATACATGTGTCAAATAGTATAAGTATCCTTTTTTTTTAAATATTAATAATAGAATGTTTACTTTACGACAATTAAAAAAACACATTGTGTCTACTTCTATGGAATAACCAGATTTTTTTGTGGTTATGTATTTAAAAAATGCAAGTAAATTATACAAAACCTTTAATAACTCAAAACAATGTTTTTGTACTTATACTTCTTTTCCCGCCGTACCGCCAAATATAGCTGAGTATTAACAAAATGCATTATGCACATAAAGTGGGGAGCAAAAAAACGGGAAAAATTACGTCTTTGGTCTGGTCGACGCCGGGCCCCGGTAAAATGTACATGCTGTGCCCCCTCTCGGCGGGCCTGGCGCCACCACTTTGACATACATAATATTATGTTTAAAGGGGTGATGCCAATGAGCAACTCCATTGCATCAGTTGGTGTTGTGTTCATGGCACCTGTTATATTTAGGCAAGCCATCCGTTGAATATATGGTTTCGTTTGTTGATCGCTGTTGCCTGTAGCACTTTTGGTACCCAAGCAATAGCTCCGTAAGTTGGCATAGGCCTAATGACAGTAGTGTAGATCCCACTAAAAGACATAGACTACGGAACACTTAAATAAGAGGAGATTTGGAAATATAGTTATCCTAAGAATATATAGAAAGAAGGCAACTTGGTGGGGTCATCTTCAGAGAATAGATTATACAAAACCAGTAAAAAACCCTGGGAAAAATATTCGAAAAAAGGGGAACATCATGGATAGAAACAAGTACGCTGACCCAGAGGTGTAACCAGCATGATCCTAAGGGGGGGGGGTTACAACTACTTGATGGTCTCTGGGGGGTATGGAATAGTAATGGTGTTAAGCGTATAGAGCTCAAAGTACATCCAAATGGGGGGGCGGTGGTATAGTCCCAAACCCCCCTGGTTACGTCTATGCGCTGACCAGAAATAAGAAGCAATGGGTCAAATTTGTACATAATGTAAAAAAGTAGGTATATAGCAGAATAGATATTAGTTAAGTTTAAGTTGGTATTAATATTGAGTTGTTTTTGTATTGTATTATAATGTATTGCCGCCCTACACTACTGGGTGATAATAGAGTTTTTGAAAATATATAATATAGGTACTTGTTCATTTCTAATTTTCACTCTCTAATTGAAATATCGATTTCTTAAATTCTGTAATATTTTGGTGAAGGCGCTGTACTAGTGTAGGCTACTCTTATGAGAAGGGAATGTCTTCATTAAACATTAATTGTGGTGATAGGGGCGTTATACGGTTAAGTCATCGGCATTGTTTCCTCCACTCCAGTTCCAGTTTCCCCCTAACATCAGGTCAAAGTCGCTTCCACAGACCTACTAGCGATATTATTTGAAAGGATTACAGTGTCAACGGACTGAAGATAAGTTTCCAAATGTTGTGTTGTGTACGGACGCAGATAAACAATTTTTATGTGAGTGAAATTGTGTGACAGTAAGATCAGGTCAGTTTATGCACTCGGGGAGTTAACACAATAGTAAATAAAATAAAACAATTGTTTATTGTGGCCTTCAATGGCGCGTACTCGCGAACGATTATTCCGTTTTATATAACATTCCGAGAAAGTGGTTTACTATATCGAGGCATATTTTGAATAAGTGTATTATTTTACCGATATAAAGCACTTTTCCACTACGCAACCCACTCCCCAGCCGACACACAATGATAATAACATTGTGAAAGAAAAACTACTCATCAGCTGTTAGTTAGCAGTCGACTACCACGTGTGTTAAGTGATGTGTCGCTGTGAGTGTTCTTTACGTTGTTGTTAAGGTGTAGCGAGTGTTTAGATTTCGATTTTAAATTTAAAATGCCAGTCCGGCCTGAAAATGATACCACAACAGAGGTCTCTATACCTTTGTTGGTCAAACCTGGGAATTTGCTGCCAGCTAAGACTGAAGAAGCCAACCAGAAATCCTCAACTAATAATGTTAAAAGAAACAAAAGTAAGTATCCAATAGGTGATTTAATTCTTCGTTGTAGTCAAGAAGTACATACCTACACACAACCAAATTTATATGGAATCATCTGATAATTCTTATTATTTCGTGCGAATTAAAAAAAAACGAACAGACGAAGTCAAACAATATTTTTATTTTAAAGCAATTTAATCACAAATAGGTACATAGGAATTAAATAAAACAATACAGTGTTTAAAAATAAAGAAATTCAAACTAGTTGTTTTAAAGTCAATAGCATAAAAAATTTCAATGTAAAACGAATAATGTTTAAATTGATTTATTTATTTATATTTTTTTTGGTCCTCACCTCTAGTCCTCATGCAAGCTTCAATTTGCGCAGGCACGCTCCTAATCAAATTGTCAACATTTTTTGTTGTAGGTTGCTCCATTCTTCAAGAGCAGCTTGTACTAGCCATGCGGTGCTTTGTAGATTATCCCGGTGAGCTCTAAAGGAAGAATCATATTATGTGTTCGGGCACGTAGCGTTTCGTTTCCGAAAAATATGAAAACCTGATTTCACAAAGAGTTGTCTGTTACTATACAGGGTGCGCCAAACCTCTGGTCTTCTTTGATTACGGCTAAACTATGACATATACAAAAAAATGTTTATAACAAAACTAATGTGTATCAAAGAGGTCTATAATTTAAAATTATTTTCAATTATACAGGGTGAGTCAGAACGACGGTATGAACCAAAGTTGTATTTTTTTAAATGGAACACCCTGTATATTAAATCATTTTTGAATATATTATTTAAAAATATGAAAAATTTGTATAAGGTCTTATAGGCCCAAAGTTAATAATTTTCAAAATATTTACATTTTTATTGAGAAAAATGGTAATATTTATAGGGTTGTGGATTATGTTTCCAAGGAAATAAAAATTTAGGTGATAGGTCAAAGTTTTTAAAATATAGTGTTATTTTTAAATAATTTAATATTTTTTACTTTTAGCCATAAAATATACAGTGTGATCACTATTTGCAAATACAAAATTTTCTCATTTTTTTTAAATGGGACACCCTATATATTAGTTTTGCGTTTGGCAGTAAATATTACAACCTTTTTTTTGGTATGAGGTTGTATGTACCTAGCATGTTTCGTTTTGTAGATATTTAAAAAAAACTATAGATTTTACGTTTTTGCGGATTTTTTATTTAAAAATTTTTTTTCAAAAAAAAATAATTATAATCTGGTTTTAGAAACATACACTAAAATATAAAATATGAAAATAAAAACGTAATTAAAGATTAAAATAAATCGTATGCTAGTACAATTCAATTGAATTTAATAAGTTTAAATTATTTTACAAAAAATATTTTACCTTATTAATGAATACATAAATTAGTTACTAAATTAAATAAACAACCAAATTTTAAATCAATCGTAGTAATTCTTCTACCGCAGCAACTTTCCTGTACCAAATTAATTGTTAGTTATATTGTATTTACGAGTAAGATCAGTTAATAACTTTTTAATTTACCTACATCTTGAGAACGTATAAAGTATGCTTTGAAACAAATTAACGTTATGGAAGTATATTAAGAAGTAAATAGTATCTATGTACCTACTCGTGTCACAAAAGCTGGTAATAATTTTTAATGGTTTCGCCCAAAACAAATGTCATATCCAAAAAATTTTCGGTTAAAAAATTAAAATTTAAAATATAAAAAATTTTTACAAAAATTTCAACTACAAAAGTATTACCAGTTTTTGTGACACCAGTAAATACTATTTATATTAATAAATAATTTGGATGATACATTTAACATTCATTTGTTTCAAAGCATACTTTATAATAATTTTTATATTCTCAAGATGTATGTAAGTAAATTTAAAAGGTAAATTAAAAGTTTAACTAAATACAATTTAACTAACAATTAATTTAGTACAGGAAAGTTGCTGTAGTAGAAAAATTACTACGGTTGATTTAAAATTTGGTTGTTTATTTAATTTAGTAACTAATTTATGCATTCATTAATATGGTAAAATATTTTTGTAAAATAATTTAAAGTTATTAAATTCAATTGAATTGTACTAGCATACGATTTATTTTAATCTTTAATTACGTTTTTATTTTCATATTTTATATTTTAGTGTATGTTTCTAAAACCAGATTATAATTATTTTTTTTGCAAAAAAATTTTTAAATAAAAAATCCGCAAACACGTAAAATCTATAGTTTTTTTTTTTAAAATATCTACAAAACGAAGCAAGTTAGGTACATACAACCTTATACCAAAAGAAAGGTTGTAATATTTACTACAAAACGCAAAACTAATATACAGGGTGTCCCATTTAAAAAAAATGAGAAAATTTTGTATTTGCAAATAGTGATCACACTGTATATTTTATGGCTAAAAGTAAAAAATATTAAATTATTTAAAAATAACACTATATTTTAAAAACTTTGACCTATCACCTAAATTTTTATTTCCTTGGAAACATAATCCACAACCCTATAAATATTACCATTTTTCTCAATAAAAATGTAAATATTTCGAAAATTATTAACTTTAGGCCTATAAGACCTTATACAAATTTTTCATATTTTTAAATAATATATTCAAAAATGATTTAATATACAGGGTGTTCCATTTAAAAAAATACAACTTTGGTTCATACCGTCGTTCTGACTCACCCTGTATAATTGAAAATAATTTTAAATTATAGACCTCTTTGATACACATTAGTTTTGTTATAAACATTTTTTTGTATATCTCATAGTTTAGCCGTAATCAAAGAAGACCAGAGGTTTGGCGCACCCTGTATATACTATACGCTCCGGACAGTATGAATTGTTCATATTCCAAACCATAAAAACAATATTTTTCGGAGACGAAACGCTACGTGTCTGAACTGATAAATATGAATCGTCCTTAATTCTTCTTTTAGGCATATCCCTCAAATACTCTATAATGTTAAGGTCGGGTAATACACCAGGGAAATAAGGCAAAAATATACCATGTTCGGGACAGTTGAGCAGCCAGGTTGCAAATGAGTTTTTTGGGTACTATATACCTAATACATTATAAATACAAAAATGCCCGTCACAGTTTGGACGAGAAATTTAGTTATTAACAAATAAGGGTCAAAAATGAGAGTTTTTTCGTTTAAATCGCTACAGGTAAAAATAGGGTAATTAAATGTCTTATTTATAATATTTTTCTTTTAGTAGATGAGCCAAGGTTTAAAATAGCGTTTTTTGAATTTTGGTCCGATTATTTGTTGCTTCGGATATTGCAAAATAAAACTAAAATTTCGAAAATAAAAAATTTGCTATAACTTTTGCGAAAATGAATTTAGGACTTTCATATTGCATGAAAAGTTGAGTAAAACAGTCCATACAATGCACAAAAATTTTTAAGATGATGCGTCAATTAGTTTAAATTTTATTCAATTTGTTTATCCCAAAGAGCTTTTTTTCGCAATGTTATTGTTCAGAAAATAATAATGATACAGCAATTCTGTGAAAACAACATGAAAGAAGAATAGTAATATTTTCAACGCATTTAAAAAATCATTATAAAAAGTCATTTTTATCACCCAGAAAACATTTTACCAAAATAGAGTCATTTTTGGCTTATAAACAATTTGAATAACTTTGTTAATATTGACTGTAGGCTAAAACTACAATGGAATTTGAAAAACTGGTATTTTGATACAAATTTTAAAGTAGAACTTACTCGCCTAGGTTAATTACGGTAAAAGTTAGCCACTTTTTTTATTTAATTGACGGCTATTTTGTTTATAACAATTAAGCAATCTAACTAGAGCCATTTTGAAGTTGAAGATATATAGGTTATGTGTAAAAGTTTGAGTAAACTTTGAACCTCAACAGAGTGGTTAATAAAGCTTTAAAAATGGCGTCCGAACGGAATTAATTCGTGGCCGGGGGAGGGGAATTACTAAAATACGAGCACTCAAAAAATGAAACTGATTCTGCAAACATATACTGCGATTAATATCGCTGGAACTTGTTGATGGATTTTGATCATAATTTTTTAAATTTGTATATACTCGTAGTCTTATACAGGGTGGTGAATTGGAAAACTCAATGTAAAATTCTAAATTGTTGAATTCCTGCTTCCCTAATTATTCTACATCAAAAGACACGAGAAACTATTTGTAGGGGATTGAAAGCTTTATTGAAAACAATTGTTAAAATTGTTCTGCGAGTTACACATTCCAAAATTTTGTAAAATGTAATAAAATGTATCAAAGTATTTGCCAAATTTAGGTCACACACAGTGCAAGAATGTGTATAAGGTTGCCTTCGGTCACAATGAAATTATTATATCAACAATATTTGGAACTGTCAGTATTTTTATTTTATCGTATAAAAAATAGATTAAAACCTCTTCAACGTCCTACAGGATAAACGTGTAAAATTTTATAAAAATCGGCCAAGCCGTTTCGGAGTAGTATGGTAACTAACACTGTTACAGGAAAATTTGATGTATATAGAAGTAACTGCGAATTAAATAATAAAAGTGGCTAACTTTGAACATAATTAACCTAGGCAAAAAGTTTTTGATCTGAAAATTCATATAAAAATACCAGCTTTTGAAATCCTAAAGTAGATTTACTCTATAGTCAATATTAACAAAGTTATTCAAATTGTTTAGAAGCCAAAAATGACTCTATTTTACTAAACTTTTTTCGGAGTGATAAAAACGACTTTTTAATGATTTTTTCAATACTTTAAAAATATAACTATTATTCTTGCATGTGGTTTCCACAGAATTGCTATGTCATTATTATTTTCTGAACAATAACATTGCGAAAATAAGGCTCTTTGCGATAAACAAATTGAATAAAATTTAAACTAATTGACGAATCGTCTTAAAATTTTTTGTGCATTATGTGGAATGTTTGACTCAACTTTTCGTGCAATATGAAAGTCTTAAGGCAATTTTCGCAAAAGTTATAGCACATTTTTAATTTTTGAAATTTTAGTCTTATTTGCACTTTCCGAAACAAAAAAGGATCGGACCAAAATTCAAAAAGTGCCATTTTAAGCCTTGGATCATCTACAAAAAAAGAATATTATAAATAAGATATATTTAATTACCCTATTTTTACCTGTAGCGATTTAAACGAAAAAACTACCATTTTTGACCCTTCTTTGTTAATAACTAAGTTACTCGTCCGAACAGTGACGGGCATTTTTGTATTTATAATGTATTAGGTATATAGTACCCAAAAAATCTATTTGCAACCTGGCTGCTCAAGTGTCCCGACAAAAACCTTATTTCTCTGGACTAT
Source organism: Diabrotica virgifera virgifera (assembly GCF_917563875.1). NCBI lineage: Eukaryota > Metazoa > Arthropoda > Insecta > Coleoptera > Chrysomelidae > Diabrotica > Diabrotica virgifera. Next base: position 26,733,236 of record NC_065452.1, read on the forward strand.
AAGCAAGCAGAACACTCCAAACAAGGGATATCTTCTGCTTCAATGAAGTCTGTAGTCACTCTAATGGTATGTGGAGGTGCATTATCATGCATATGCATGAAACTTAAAGTTTCTCCTGTTGCACCTCTCCAGAGCCTAACTACAGGTTATCAACATACCTGCGAGCTGTTAAAGTTGATTGAATGAAAATTAAAGGAATTTTTTTATGGATCACAATGCCTCCTCTCCAGAGCATTACACTTCTCCCTGTATATGTGAACAGATATGACGTTTTTCGACAGTATATTCGTCGGTCATCTGATTTTACACAAATCCTGGCTTTTCTGAAAATAGCACATTTTGCCAATTCACAATGTTCCACTTTTGATGGTGAAGACACCAACTTAGGCGATCAATCTTGTGCCGCCTGGATGACTCGGAAAATCATAACTGTCTCCTGCTGTATACTTCTTTACACGATCTCTTCTTCTTTTTGTTTCAACTGAAAGAGTTACACCTGTAGCTTCCAAAAGCTGCCTTTGGAGCTGCAGGTGAGGAATGGTTGGGCTCTTCTAGCTGATTGGACAATAAAACGATTGTGGTGAGCCGTAAAACCCTTGTTACTTCTTGGCGACTTTTTCTTGCTTTAATTTTGAGCTTTACTCATTCATGTTACTTAGCATAGTTTTGGACAGAAAGCCCTGTGTAACGCCTAGCTCTACAGTTATGTCCCTCTGAGAACATCCCTTGCTTCACAAGACGACCAATAATCTTTTCCCGTTGTAAGTCCGATAACCCCACATAAGGCATATTTTCGTTTTTGGACGCAAAAGTTAGTTTATTTATTTTCATTCAATTTGCAAATAATATATACCATACCGAACTGCACTATTTGATTGTCTTATCGATTTGTTTATTTTCAATAAAAACATTTATTCTTCGCAACAATATCAAGTTTTTTCAAAAGAAATAAATATTGGTCTGAAATACATCGTGATTCCATATAGTTTGGTTGTGTGTATTTCATTTGTACCAAAACAAAAACGATATTTAATAAAGAAATAAACACTACAAAAACAATATAAGTAGCTTCGTAGCAGTTTTTTAATGCCGTTTCAAAACGCTTGTTTTTGTACTTACTAAATTATCAAATTTATTAAAAATGTTCACCATTCATTATTATTGTCTCAAATTTGAGCCATGGATTATTATTTATGATCTGTAAAACTAAGTATATTATTGATGTTTTTATTGGTACTAAAAACAATTAAACCCATAGATAAGAAAAATTATGTCTAGGTATTTCAAAATTTAAATTTTTAATAATTTCATACACACGATTTTGTTTATTACATAAAAATATATTTTTGAACATTGAAGGTATAAATATGTCAGCATGGGCGCCCATATAAAAATTTTTAGGGTTTCAACTAGTTTATAATACAGTACCTATGCGACAAAATAAACAGCATGTATTGAAATGAGTATTTAAATGTTTATGATCGTTTATATACTAGTTACTAGGTGACAAAGCATTACATATCATCCATTCTATCTGTGTCGCTGTTTGGAATTCAGGAAAATGGCCATCTGATTGGTGTACCTCAATTTATATCCCACTATACAAAAAAGGAACTACTACCAGATGTGAAAACTACCGCACACTGTCACTAATAACACATGCTAGTAAAATCTTGTTGCATATCATCAAAAACAGATTAAAAACCTATCTACATTACCAAATACCTCAGGAACAAGCGGGGTTTGTAAAGGGTAAAGGTACAAGGGAACAAATCCTGAACCTGAGACAACTCATTGAAAAGTCTAATGAATTTCAAGTACCTATGATTATATGCTTCGTTGACTACCAAAAGGCATTTGATTGTGTAAGCTGGATAAATCTGTGGTCAATTTTAATAGAAATGGGCGCACCTGGTGACACTTATTAAAAATCTGTACCAGTCTAATATAGCGACAGTACGACTAGATCAGAAGTTCTCAAACCAATTCAAGACCGAGAGAGGTGTTAGACAAGGATGCGTGTTGTCACCTGACTTATTTAACATTTATGGTGAACATGTCATGAGGATGGTTTTAGAAGGATGGGCCGGTGGAGTAACAGTAGCTGGTAGAAAAATCTTCAATTTAAGATTTGCTGATGACACTACACTTATAGCAGCAAATGAGCAAGAAATGTTTGATCTTCTGCGAAGAGTTGAGTACGAAAGCAATAAAGTTGGTCTGAAAATCAATAAAGCTAAGACAAAAATAATGGTGGTCGACAGATTTGACACTATTCAACTGACTAACATATTACAGGAATACCAGATAGTAAACACCTTTGTCTATCTCGGGTCTAGTATAACTAACGATGGTAACTGTGAAGCAGAAGTTCGGAGACGTATTGGTATGGCAAAAAATGCGATGAGTCGCCTAACTAAACTTTGGAAAGACAGATCTCTCTCTCAAAATATCAAGATGAGACTGGTGAATGCCCTTGTATTCTCAATATTTCTATACGGAGCAAAGACTTGGACTCTTCGCGCATGCGAGCGCCAAAAAATTGATGCCTTTGAGATGTGGTGCTGGAGAAGAATGCTGCGCATACCTTGGAGAGCTCATAGGACAAACGTTTCCATTCTAAACCAACTCAATATTAAAAAAAGGCTGTCCACAATACGTCTGCAACGAATTCTGCAATTCTTTGGTCACGTGGTTCGCAGAGGTGACGACAGTTTGGAGAGATTAATTGTTTCTGGAAACGTTCCGGGGAGAAGATCAAGAGGACGATCACCAACTAGATGGTCTGATCAAATAAAGCATTCAGCTGGAAACTCATTCTGCGAAGCTCTTAGAGCAGCTGAAGATAGAGACCAATGGAGAAACATTGTTAGGAACATTGGAAGAAATCACGATCCTCAGTAATGGGGAAACGACAGGAGAGAGAGATCGTTTATATACAGTGCGGTGGAATAAGTGTTGCCCCCCCCCCTGTTAACTTGTTTATTTTAAGAATATAAGCAAAACGTTCGGACAGGTCGATTTTTAAACTAACCATAGTATATTATAGCATCAACATTTCGAACTTTACGCGATCCCTCTTCAGGTGACAGCCATAATTTTGAATTTTTTAAATGGGAAAGTACATCATGTGACACCTCATTTAAAAGCTCTTAAAATACTGATTTCAAAAATGTATAATACTGTAATCCTGTTTGAGAGCGTAGGCGCAAAATTTCGGTCGAATTCTTTCTAAATGCAATCATTTTTTTCGAATCCTTAAAAAACTAAGGAATATTTTTGAAAAATTTAAACGCAGAATGAAATATTACAGTATTCTCGATGGTCCAAAGTCCCTGAGAACTCCTATAATGTTTATTTTAATAAGTCACAGTGGTGAAAAAAAGAGAAAATTTAGTGTGATTTTAAATTTCAAATATGTCATTCAAAAGAAACTTTTTGTTTATTCTAAGGGACTGTCAGCCCTCGGTAAGAATCTAATCTTTCATTCTGCGTTTAAATTTTTCAAAAATAATTATTAGTTTCCTCAGAAAAAAATAGATGCGTTTAAAAAGAGTTCGCCCGGAATTTTGCACGTACGATCTCAAAAAGGATTAAAAGTCATTTTTGAAATCAGTATTTCAAAAGCTGTTAAATGAGGTGTCACATGATGTACCTTACCATTTTAAAAAATCAAAGTTATACCTGTCACCTGAAGAGGAATCGCGTAAAGTTCGAAACGTTGATGCTATAATATACTATAGTTAGTTTAAAAATCGACCTGTCCGAGCGTTTTGCTTATATTCTTAAAATAAACAAGTTAACAGGGGGGGGGGCAACACTTATTCCACCGCACTGTATGATAGTAGGTAGTATACGTGATATAGCAAGATTTTTACCTCAAATAATTAATTTTTTAGTTTTTAACAGTAAACCGGCTGGTCTAACCCAGTCAAGAAAAGGAAGCTGAAAAATTCGAAATTAGGAAAATTCACCGAAAACAATTTACCGAAAACATTTCACCGAAACACAGTTTACCGAAAGCACAATTCACCGAAATAGAAATTTACCGAAATTACATAAATAAATTAGTTTTTCTACAACCGTGTTAAAAATGCAATTTTTAGCACTCCATACGTGCGTTAAAAATGCTACTTTAAGGCACTAGTGCTTTAAAATATTTTTAAGGCACTGCAGTTCGTATTGACCGTATAGACAATTTTGATGTAATGTCAAAAAAATATAAAAATGGAATGTCAGTCACGTTCAAGTAAAAGTTTTTGTAGATAATATCCTGTAATTACGTTTGTAGAAAAAGTATTGTATGATATGCGTGTTAAAAAGTACATATTTAAGGCACTCATGTGAATTGCAGAACTCGCCACCGCTCATTCTGCAAACTTTCACATGCGTGCCTTAAACGTGTACTTTTAACATTTATATAATAAATAACTATTTAATAACTAAAAAACATATAAAATATAATTTATTTCAAAAATTTCATTATTACAAATAATAACAGGAAACAAATGACACAATATTATATAGACCAAAATCTATAATTATCATTTAGAAAGCCCGTTAGCAGTTCAATCCCTTTTCTAAAGAAATTATGATTATTATTATTAACCTTCTGGGTAACGCTAACGGACTTTCTAATTATTCTGTTATTCCTGATAATAATATTTTAAAATAAATAATTTTATACTAATTGATTCATATAATTTTGGTAAATTTTTATTTCGGTGAATTGTGCTTTCGGTAAACGATGTTTCGGTGAAATGGTTTATGGTTTCAGTAAATTTTCCGTCTACGGAAAAGATCTTATACAGGTATTTAAAGGTTCCAAAGGTTATATGAGGGGTAGCTGATGAAAATTATGTGAAGACGTACAGCTAATTTTGTTTTTTATTAAACAATAAGACCTGTCAGAAGAGCAGACCAAAATCGTTGGATAAACCGAATAACAGAGTGGAGTTGGATAGGAAAAAGGAAGAGAGGCAGAACCCGAAGACCCTTCGGAGATGAAGTGGACGAAGCAATGGAGAGAAGAAATATACAGAAAGGGGACTGGCAAGAAAGAAAGAGCTTGAGAGACCGGTTGAGTGAAGGAATACAGTGAAAACTGTGCACATCCTGAGTATTATATTTATAAACAATATATGTCTTTGGAATGAAACTGACAAAAATTATAAATGCAGAGAATCAATGTCTTTTTCGTCGCACATAATAAACAACTGTTGCTTCAGTGGATACATGATGGATGATGCATCTAGTTCTAGTCGCAAATACGTGCAACAAACTCCAATGTTGGTACAACAAAGTTGCTTGGGTGAAGACAATTTTTTACAAAAATGTGAAACTTAATTCAACCTCTTTCAACGTTGTAAAACACAAATGTTGAAATATGTTGCTTTGGTGGAGACTGGAGACACACCTTAAGAACAACTTTATAAAAAGATCTTTGTTTGTTAATACAACATACTATCAGACTGGCATACATTTCATCCTGAAAGTTCTAGAGTTAGACGCCGTTTTTATGGAAAGACATTATAATTCAAGCAAATCTGTTGAAATACGGAAAGTTATGTTTTTATCAAAAATGAATACCCATTTTCAATTTCGTTGCTACACGAAACTACAGCCGCATGATTATTCCAGTTCAATCAGAGAGTGCAGCAAGCACCTCTACCGGTTTCGAAACTTATTAGTCTCTCATCAGGAGGCACATATGCTGCTCTCTCTGACCCAACTAGGACAAACCCCGGCGTGCAGTCACGGATTGCAACGAACGAAATGGCACGGATGCCCTCTAGCAAAAAAAAAACTAAGTTCTCAATATAATAGCACATAAAACAACATCCAAAAATGTTATCCTACATCCTACCAGACTGAAAACAATGGGGACCTTCTCTGGTATCACCTCCGAGGCTTCTACAATTTGCAAGCCATAACGGATGCTGAGACTAAGGAAGATGAGGGAATTTTACAATTTATAATTCACGTCCCATCTGCTCAGCGCGGTAAAGTTCCAACGAGAATGGTTCCAACTAGGACAAACCCCTATTATGTTTTTATATTTTTCCTATTTATCTAGTATTTTTCCCTATTACTTCTAAGTATAGAAAGATTCTACTTAGACCTGGTATTGTTTACATAATTTCCAATTCATATCTATATTTATTACACACATATGTTTTAGACACATTATGTTTTGAAATACGTTTAGATACGTTTTGATAATAAAATATAATGATAAATATGCTGTGTTTATAGGATATGTATAATTTCGGTTTTACTTAAATGGTTTTTATTATCATAACTTACTCGGGCCAGTAACGGACCAAGGATCTAGGACACCTGGGTGTCGCCGTTTCTGCGGGACCATTTGGGCGTCGCCGTTTGGGCGTCGAGCCAAGTGGATGTCAGCCGTTTTGGCGTCGTAATTAATTGGTAACAAAATTGCTGTTTGGATATATTGATTTCTCAAACCAAACAAAGGTTTCAAAGTCTCTGTGACTTGAGTAATACATATTTGAAGTATTGCAACCTGAGAAACGTCTATCATTTCCAAATGAAATTATAAAAGATTATGTCAAAAGACTAACTACTAAATACGATAAAGACTTTTCATTTGATCTTTATGAACAGTTACTTGCTTTACTTCATTACTTTATACTTTATTTTAATTTATATTTCTTGAATAGTTTTTGGAGGATAGATATAAATACATAATATTATGTAATACGTGTAATACTGTATTTACAAATAACATATTTTTTATAGTGGTACTATTTTTTGTTTATTTTAACAACGCTGTAGAGTGCGTAAATTCGAGTTTTCTAAAACGCGCGTGTTTTAAAATGACCATGGCAACATCAGTAACCTTAGAAACGTAAAGCCTAGAGTCAACTTTTTAATTATTGAACTGACAGAAGTAACCAATTAATTCCGATGCCGAAATGGCCGAAGCCGAAACGGCTGACGTCTACTTGGCTCGACTCCCAAATGGGCGCGCCAAAATGGCGACGCCCAGATATCCCTTTCCCACAGACCAAGTCTATTACAGCATCACTGACCAACCATATATTGTCCAGTCTACAGGTGGAGAGCATTTGGGACAGAACATAATATGTTCCATATTTTCTTGTTTTTTTACTTACTTACTTAAGCCTTCCTTTTATACCTTACGGTGTCGAGGTAAGTGGAGAAATTAGACGTCCCCATGCCTTTCGGTCAGTCGCTAGTCTGTCTGCCTTTCTCCACCCACTATTTCTATCTATCTATCTATCTATCTATCTATCTATCTATCTATCTATCTATCTATCTATCTATCTATCTATCTATCTATCTATCTATCTATCTATCTATCTATCTATCTATCTATCTATTGCCCGTCATTTGTCCAAAGTTGAACGTAGCCCCCCCCCCTTATTTTTCCACTCTTCTCGGTTCAGTGTTAATCCTGTCAATCTGGTCCCTGCGAATCTTCTTAGGTCATCCGACCATCTCATCTGTGGACTGCCCTTTCCTCTTTTATGGTCCCAAGGTCTCCAGTGGGTTATCGCTTCATTCGATCTTCCGTCTCTTTGTCTGCTGTTGTGTCCTGCAAATTTCCATTTGAGAGTAGCTGCATGTTTGTTTACGTCTTTCACTTTGGTTTTATTTCTGACTCATGAATTTTTCTTTTTATCACTTAGCTTGATACCCAGCATCTGCCTTTCCATTGCACTTTGAGTCTTAGCCATCTTTTCCATATTTGTCTTTGTGAAGGTCCATGTCTGTGCTCCATATGTAAATACTGGTAGGAGACATTGATCATATACTTTTGTGCGGAGGTATTGGGCATATTTTTGGTTTTTTAGGATATATAGTCGAGGAAATGAAGCTGAAAAAATGGCAAAACCTCGCAATTTGTTCGTCCAGCATCGATTTGTACAAAAATTTGGGATTAGGCTCATTACACCCTCTAGTTCATTTTCTATATTGAGCCGTTGTACGCTTTTGGTTTTTTAAGGGTAAAAACTACCCCTAATTGTAAAAAATTATAAAATAACATTTTAAACTTTAATATTGTCAACATTTGGTTCTTATTAGTTACATAATGATTGTTTTATGCTGTAAAATATACTATCATAATATTTCAACCCTTAAAACCAACCTTGTTAGAGCTATATATAAAAAATTTACTTATCATAAAAGAATAATTTCGGCTTGCATCGATTTACAAAAAAATTTGAGATTAGCATCATCTCACCCTGTACTTCATATTCTATGTCATGCTTAAAGGCGTTGATTATTTTTAGGGGTGTAAACTACCCCTTATTGTCAAAAATATATAAAAACATTGTAAACTTTAATATTGGTAAAATTTGGTTTTGATTGGTTAAATAATGATTGTTTTATACTTTAGGATATAATATCATAATATATAAACCCTTAAAAACCACCCTTAATAACATTACAGTTTTTATAAGTAGATATTTTAATAGATCTATACAGAAAAAAAAGTAGAATTAAAGAATTACAAAAACATTTATTTACACAAAATAACGAATTTATAAATATGTACAAATACAAATACAAATAGTTTTTTAGTCATCTTCCAGTATACGAACCGGTTCTGTGGTATTATACATACATTGAAAATTATCCATAAGCGGACTATCCGAACTTTTCGAAAAAAAAAATTCGTTTTATAAACATAGCTCCTTCATTTTTGGCGATAAAAAGTTTTTTCAAAAATGAATTTGTAGGATTTTTGAAGACTTATAAGACTGTGTAAACTAAATTCCGTAAGATCCCTTAGTTTTTAATTAGGGTGGGTTTAAAGGGCTTGAATAAGGGGGTGTTTGCTCGTAAATAGAGGTTTTAAACAGCTGTATCTCGCTAACTGTTCCCTGTAATGAAAATCTATGTACAAGGTAATTTTAGTTATTAAAAAAGCTACAATTTAGTAGTTTATCAATTTTTTTGTATCTCCAGTATTTTCGAAGATATTTTGAAGTAAAAGGTGAAAAATGTAAAATTCCAAAAAATTAATTTTTATTTAAACTCCAGTTTTTCTAAAATTAAGCCTTTTAAATAGGTCAAACTTCTTAAGTGTATTGATAACACAAACATAAAAGGAATTACAAAAAGGTCAAGACCAATTTTTAATTAGGAGGTTAGTTAGGGGGTTGTTTTCACTGATTTTTTCATAGAGAAAAGCAGGTACCGACATTTTTTTGATCATAGGTCGCTTAATTTTCAGACTAGAAACTTTTTATTATTATTTTTTAAAAGGCCTAGCTGTATATTTAAAAAAGGTTATTTAAGTTTTCCTCGAAAAATGCAAAGTTTTTCCGTTATTTTACTTTGAATATTTAAAATTATGCATTTGACAAAAAAGCTAACTTTTAACATGCCGTATCTCGGTTTGTATTGGTCTTAAAGATATTACAGAAAAATAATTTAGTTTGTGTCACTAAAAGATACAATTTTGATATCTGCAGTTTTTTTGATTAAATGCATATTTTTCGAGGTATTCTCAAAAAACCCTCTAAAAAGTCGATTTTTTCATCGAAAAACTGTTACTTTCAAGCGCGAATAACTCGAAAAATATTAGTTTTACGAAAAAATTGTAAAAAACATTTTTTTCTTAGAATTACTTTTTACATCGATTTGCATGGTTAGAATGTAATAAAAAATTCCCGCCCCCCGAGATGGGGTGGCAACCACCCCCAAGATTTTAGCGTACAGCGGCATGATATAGAAAATGATCCTTGGAAACCTTGGGCCCTACCTTCTGTGAAAATTTCAAGTAAATCCATGCTGGACGAAAAAATTGCGAGCCAAAATTCTTCATTTCCTCGACTAATAGTTAATTTTTCCGAATGTCATCCGAGCGAGTCTTACTCTCCTTTTTATTTCTGCTGTTTGATTTTCTTTATTCAGTTTCATTATTTGCGCTAGGTATGTACTCCTTGACTCCTGTACGCCTTGTGTACTGCTTGACTCTTTGTATTGTACTTGTTCCTTTTTGCATGGTTTCGTTGTCATCTTCTACGTTTGTCATATACACTGCGGTGCAAAAAAGTCGATCCACTAAAAATTTGGTCATTTTTGAAGTTTCGAATTTCCTAAACCTGTTGTTCCATTTAAGTGATTTTTTTACCACATTATAGCCTTATTCATTGACAATGTCGCTGTAATAATATTGTTGCTAGACAGTCAAACTGCCATTGTATACAGGGTGTACGAATCAAACTGTGTCTTTTTATCAAAGTTCGCATCACCCTGTGGACTATTCTAGCATTTATAAAATACTGAAATTAAAACCTAACTATAGCTTCAGGTTTTCTTAACATTTTGTCTTTCGATTCATTCGCTTATGTTGGATAATAAAAAAGTTAGGTACTTTAACAACTGGCCATGTTCGTCATCAGTACAGGGTTTTTTTAAATAAGTGCGGCAAACTTTAAGTGGTAATTTTATGCATGAAAATAATGACAGTTTGCTTAATAATCATATGTCCGCAAACGCTTCGTTTCCGAGATACGGGATGTTCAATATTTTTTTACCAACTGACGATTTATTTATTACTTTAAAACCAGTTGAGATATGCAAATCAACTTTGGTGAGTTTTAAGACGTAGTTATTGCACATTTTTTGACATACAATTAGGAATTTTATATTCACCATTGGCGTGCGTACGGGTAATATTATAGGTCAGAATACCCGTTTGCGCGCCAATGGTGAATATAAAATTCTTACTTGTATGTCAAAAAATGTGCAATAACTACGTCTTAAAACCCACCAAATTTGATTTGCATATCTCAACTGGTTTTAAAGCAATAAATAAATCGACAGTTTGTAAAAAAGAATTGAACATCCCGTATATCGGAAACGAAGCGTTTGCGGATATATGATTATAAAGCAAATTATCATTATTTTCTCATGTAAAACTACCCCTTAAAGTTTGTCACACTTATTTAGAAACACCCTGTACTGATGACAAACATGGCCAGTTCTAAAAGTACCTAACTTTTTTATTATCGAATATAAGCGAATGAATCGAAAGACAAAATGTTAAGAAAAACTGGGGCTATAGTAAGGTTTTAATTTCAGTATTTTATAAATGCTAGAATGGTTCATAGGGTGATGCGAATTTTAAGAAAAAGACACAGTTTGATTCGTACACCCGGTATACAATGACAGTTTGACTGTCTAGCAACAATATTATTACAGCGATATTGTCAATGAATAAAATTATAACGTGGTAAAAAAATCACTTAAATCGAACAACAGGTTTAGGAAATTCGAAAGTTTTTAGTAGATCGATTTTTTTGCACCGCAGTGTATTTAGTTTTTGTGTAGTTCATTTTTAGATCTTCCTTCATCTCGTTTGCTTCCTTGTTCAATTGTGTCATCATTTCGTTAAGATCTTTGATATTGTATGATATCACTGCTATGTCATCCGCATATCTCAGGTTATTCAGCAGTTATCCATTGATGTTGATTCCTTTGTTGTGACATTTAAGTTTTTTGAATATACAGGGTGTAATAAAAATACAGGTCATAAATTAAACCACATATTCTGGGACCAAAAATAGTTCGAATGAACCTAACTTACCTTAGTACAAATATGCACACAAAGGAAGTTACAGCCCTTTGAAGTTACAAAATGAAAATCGATTTTTTTGAATATATCGGAAACTATTAGAGGTTTTTTGTTGAAAATTGACATGTAGCCTTCTTATGGAAAGAACATCTTAAAGAAAAATTATAGTGATATTTGTGAACCCCATAAAAATTTTATGGGGGTGTTGTTCCCTTAAACCGCCCAAACTTTTGTGTCCGTTCCAAATAAATTATTATTGTGGTGCCATTAGTTAAATTCAATATCTTTAAAACTTTTTTGCCTCTTAGTATTTTTTCGATAAGGCCGTTTTTATCGAGTTGCGGCTTCTTTTTTAATATGTTTACATAAAATTTTTATAAAGGTTTTGTTCCTTTAAACCCCCCAAATGTTTATGTACGTTCCAATTAAACTACTACTGCGGTACCATTAGTTAAACACAGTGTTTTTAAAACTTTTTGTCTCTTTGTATTTTTTTGATAAAGCATCTTTTATCGAGATGTGGCTTCTTTTTTAATATGGTTCAAAATATACTTAAAAATGTAAATCATAAATAAATTTTCATATTATTACCAAGTCTCCATAACCGTACAAATACAAATATGTGGTGGATTTGACAAATATTCAAATATCTCGATAAAAACTTACTTTTGAAAAAAGTACTAAGAGACAAAAAAAGTTTTTAAAAACTTGTGTTTAACTAATGGCTTTAAAATAATAATTAAGTTGGAACGTACACAAAAGTTTGGGGGGGGGGGGTTTAAAGGAACCAAACCCCCATAAAATTTTTATGGGGTGTCCAAATTTCATTATAATTTTTTCTTAAAATACTACTGCCATAAGAATACCACATATCCATTTTCAATAAAAAATATCTAATAGTTTTCGATATATTGGAAAAAATTGATTTTCATTTTGTAACTTCAAAGGGCTGTAACTTTTTTTCCGTGCACATTTGTACTAAGGTAAGTTAGGTTCAATAGAACTATTTTTGGTCCCAGAATATGCGATTAAATTTATGACCTGTATTTTTGTTACACCCTGTATATTCTAGTGCTTGTGTAAATAATTTTGGGGATTGGATGGAATGCATAAAACGTAGTACCTGCTAATGCTTCAAGTATGTACTACATTTTTGAAGATTTTACTACACTTACAAAGCATTACTACACTTATAAATGCTTTGTAAGGCTTTTTACTACACTTGCAAAGCATTTAATGATTTGTAAGTGTAGTAAAATCTTCAAAAATGTAGTACATACTTGAAGCATTAGCAGGTACTACGTTTTATGCATTCCACCCCCTCTGTTTATTTTTATTGGTTTGGTGTTTTGGTGTGGATGTTTTATTGTGGTTGTTGCTTTTTCGCCGATTTTTTTCAACATTATTTCTATATTAACTGTATTTTCTATCAGGGCCGCGTTTAGGTCAATTGACGCCCTAGGCAATTCTCTAGTAGCCGCCCTTCAAGCATGTACCATTTTTTGCGGAAAAAACATTGCAAGCAGATTTTTTTATTTAAATAAGAATACATAAAAATTGTCATTCCAGTTCGATCACATCAGATGTCGTCATAATTTATCGCCTTTGTTACGTCCCTTTCTATGGACAAAATCGACAAATTGTTAAGACGTTCTTTGACCTTTGAAAATGACCTTTCAGCGGACACGTTGGTTGGCAACTGGGAGACACAAATCAATGCGCAAAGCAATATCAAAATTAGGGAAAATATCTTTCAATCCATTCGTCTTTAAATATTTATATATATCAATTATTGGTGATTGGTGATTTTATTGTGGTATCCAAATGAACCTTTATGAATGATGTAGGTATCTATTAGTGCAGTCAGTGAGGGTATTTGGTTCCGAATTCCATCCTACTGCATCAATTTACTTGATATTTTCACTGTAAGTAGGGAATAACTCAAGAAGCAAAGTCTACGCTATATCCTATGACGCTTTTAACTTAGGGGTGGTTCCCACCCGTTCTTGGAGTGGAATTTTTTTTATCAAACTAACACCGGAAGTGGCCAGAGAACCTAATTCTAAGCAATAACTGTTTTATAAATTTTTTTGAAAACTCAATACTTTTTGAGTTATTCGTGGTTAAAAATTTGCCATTTTCATTGAAAAATGTCACTTTTCGGAGACTGTTTTTTGGGAATACCATAAAAATTGTGCATCTAACGAAAAAAACTATATAAAACATTTTTGTAATTTATGAAAAATCAGAGAGATTAATTTTTTCATAGATGTTCTAGTTTTAATAAACAAAGAGATGGTTGGTGGAAAGAGATGTTTTTTTGGTGCATGCTCAAATCGGTGTATTCAACTTAAAATAACAGAGAAATTGTCTTTTTTGAGGTATAATGCTACGAATACCTTTTGTAGTGCTTGAAAAGACCTTTAAAACGAGAACTGTTAAATGTCGGTTACATTCAAACTAAGCGAGATATGGTGCAAAAAAACTTATAACTAATGTATTTTAAGGAAAAATGAGAAGTATATTTAACCCCTTATCCACCAGAATTTAAATGCATCGTTTTTCTTTTAGAATACCTTCTACTATAGTGTTATTTATATATTCAAAAAGTTGGACGGGTTTAAAATGAATGGTTTTTGACAAGAATAAGATCAAATTATAGAGCGCATTTTTAAATTTTTTTAAAAATCTTCCTTTTTCTCCATGTAATTCGAAAGTGATAAGAGATACTACGTAAAAAATACCTTACAAAAATGTAGGTATTCTTTTAGATAACAATATTATTTGTCTTTTATTACTGTATCTCATTATCATTTTCGAGTTACATGATTTGAGAAGATTTAAAAAAAAATTAAAAATATTCTCTATCATTTTATCGTATTTTTTTCAAAAACCATACATTTTAAACCCGTCCAACTTGTTGAACATAGAAATAACACTATAGTAAAAGGTAGAAGCAAAACGATGCATTTAAATCTGGTGGATGAGGGGTTAAAATATACATAGTTCGCATTTTATCTTAAAATAAATTAGTCATCCTTTTTTGTTGCACCACATCTCGCTTAGTTTGAATGCAATCGAAATTTAACAGTACGGTCGTTCTATAGGTCTTTTCAGGCAGTACTTATAAAAGAAATTGATAGCGTTATACCCTTAAAATTGACCATTTCTCTGTTATTAAGTTGAACACACCCATTTGAGCACGCACAAAAAAAATTTCTTTTCGCCTACCATATCTCTTTTTATGTTATCACTAGAAGACTTATGAAGGAACGAATCACTTTGGTTTTTCATAAGCTACAAAAATGTTTTATATAGTTTTTTTCGTTAGATGCATAATTTTTAAGGTATTCGCAAAAAACCATCCGAAAAGGCGACATTTTTCAATGAAAATGGCAAATTTTCAACCACGAATAACCCAAAAGTATTCAGTTTAAAAAAATTATAGAACATTGCGCCCGCCGCCTTTGCGGTGTTGGCGACGGCCCAATAATCCCTAAATTTACGACTTCTGTCCTTTTTGTTGAGTTGAAGTTGAATGAATAGTGTTAAGAAAATTCAATTTGTTTTCTAGAAATGAATGCCCACTTATATTCCATTGATGGATGTACGATGTACTTAAATGTTATTCGATTTTAATTTTTATATACAAATATTTTTTCTACAGTATTTTTGCCGCCCTCTCATAATTTGCCGCCCTAGGCAACTGCCTATATTGCCTAATGGATAAAGCAGCCCTGTTTTCTATACTAGACAGGTCACCATTAGCCTTTTGTATATTTACTAAAACGGGAAAGTTCCCGGGACTTGGTTGTATAGGTAATTTAATTAAAAATCTAAATGGATTACATAAATTTGCCCAAAACGAACGTTTTCGGACTTATCAGTCCATCATCAGTGAACTCATGTACTTGCAAAATAGTCCCAAAAAGCAGTGGTTATATGTGGAATTCAATTTACATTCTTAAATCGTAAAATTTTAAAGGCTTGAAGCCGATGTTAGCGGATACTTTCCGGGAACATTACGAGACCCTACTCGAAATCTCAAATAACCATCTTGGTCAACTGAAGTCTGCCAAGTGCCAAGTCTGCCAAGTCAAATATGTTACGACAAAAATGGCTAGCCGAAGAAATTTCTCTTGGGCAAAAAAGCATACATGTTCCAATTGAAATAGAGTTCAGTAGGTTTCCTAGTAGTAGAAAGTACTAACAAGAATACAGAACAGCAGTGAGATACTGGATTCCATCAAAATAAGAAAACTTCAATACTTGGGTCATATTAGATGTGGTGACAGATATGAACTCCTAAAATTAATTATGCAGGGAAAAATGTACTGGCTGAGAAATCTCAGAGAATGGTTTGGATGCAGCTCAACTGAACTCTTTCGGACTGTAGTGTCAAAAGTTAGAATGGCAATGATGATTGCCAACCTTGTAAATACCACCATAATAAAATACCAACCTAAAATTTCAAAAATTAAAAATGTGCTATAACTTTTGCGAAAATTAATTTAAGACTTTCGTATTGCATGAAAAGTTGAGTAAAACATTCCGCACAATGCACAAAAATTTTTAAGACGATTCGTCAATTAGTTTAAATTTTATTCAATTTGTTTATCGCAAAGAGCTTTTTTTCGCAATGTTATTGTTCAGAAAATAATAATGATATAGCAATTCTGTGAAAACAATATGAAAGAACAATAGTCATATTTTCAAAGCATTTAAAAAAATCATTAAAAAGTCGTTTTTATCACACAGAAAATATTTTACTGAATTTGAAAAACTGGTATTTTTATATGAATTTTCAAAGAAAAACTTTTTGCCTAGGTTAATTACGGTCAAAGTTAACCACTTTTTGTATTTAATTGACGGCTACTTTGTTTATAACAATTAAGCAACCTAACTTGAGCTATTTTGAAGTTGAAGATATATAGTTTATGTGTAAAAGTTTGAGTAAACTTTGAACCTCAACAGAGTGGTTAATAAAGTTTAAAAATGGCGTCCGAACGGAATTAATTCATGGTCGGTGGAGGGGAATTAATAAAATCCGTGCACTCAAAAAATGAAATTGATTCTGCAAACATATGCTGCGATTAATATCGCCGGAGCTTGTTGATGGATTTTGATCATAATTTTTTTAATTTGTATGTACTCGTAGTCTTATAGAGTACGCTATGTACACACATCCCCACCTAACATTACAAAATGTTAGGGGGAACTCCCCTTATCACTCAGGGATATGAAAAATAGATTACGACCGATTCTAAGACCTACCGAATATACATATATAATTTCATAAAAATCGGTCAAGCGGTCTCGGAGGAGTATGGAAACTAACACTGTGACAGGAGAATTTTATAGATGTAAATATATAGATGGCTATTAACAAATAGGGGTTGGTGATAAAAGAGTGAAAATTAGGGGTTGAATGTATTTTTTAATTCTACATCATATAAAATTAAGGTAAATAATTTTGTCCAAAAAAATAAAAAAAAATGTCAGAGGGGCAACCACCCTTATAACTTATGGGTATAAAAAATAGGTTAAAACCTCTTCTCCGTCCTATAGGATATACGTGTAAAATTTCATAAAAATCGACCAAGTTGTTTCGAAGTAGTATGGTAACTAACACTGTTACAGGAGAATTTGATATACACTGTGTCCGTAAAGTAAGGAACAAATTCTTTTTTAGCTAAACAGAGCATTTTAAGAAATAATCCTGAAACACGTCGATTTTTGATTTTAATTTACCATATTTTAAAATAATATTCTACTATACAGGGTGAATTACTTTCGAGTAATGACGTCACCGTAATTTTTTTTTAATGGAACATCCCCATTTTGTCTCAATTTTCGGATTACTCTAGCTGAGCTGGTTCCAAAAATGTATCACATGTTGATTCAAATTGGTACAGGGTGGACAAAAATACAATAGCTTTGTGTGTGTTCATAAAGTAACGCGTTAGTTAAAAACAATATTATCAAAAATACTTATTGTATTTTTGATATTTTAATTAATTTTTGATTTTAATTAATTTTTGATATTGTTTAATTTAATATTTTAATTTAATATCAAAAATTAATTAAAATTTAATATTATGAGCACACACAAAACTATTGTATTTTTGTCCACCCTGTACCAATTTAAATCAACATGTGATACATTTTTGGAATCAACTCAGCTAGAGTAATCCGAAAATTGAGACAAAATGGGGGTGTTCCATTAAAAAAAATGACGGTGACGTCATTACTCGAAAGTAATTCACCCTGCATATTAGAATATTATTTTAAAATACGGTAAATTAAAATCAAAAATCGACGTGTTTCAGGATTATTTCTTAAAATGCTCTGTTTAGCTAAAAAAGAATTTGTTCCATACTTTACGGACACAGTGTATATAGAAGTAACTACGAATTAAATAATAAAAGTGGCTAACTTTGAGCCTAATTAACCTAGGCAAAAAGTTTTTTTCTGAAAATTCGTGTAAAAATACCAGCTTTTGAAATCGTAAAGTAGATTTACTCTATAGTCAATATTAACAAAGCTATTCAAATTATTTATAAGCCAAAAATGACTTTATTTTGCTAAATTTTTTTCGGAGTGATAAAAACGACTTTTTAATAATTTTTTTAAACACTTTGAAAATATAACTATTCTTCTTGCATCTGTTTTCCACAGAATTGCTATGTCATTATTATTTTCTGAACAATAACATTGCGAAAAAAAAGCTCTTTGCGATAAACAAATTGAATAAAATTTAAACTAATTGACAAATCGTCTTAAAATTTTTTGTGCATTATATGGAATGTTTAACTCAACTTTTCGTGCAATATGAAAGTCTTAAGGCCATTTTTGCAAAAGTTATAGCACATTTTTTATTTTTGAAATTTTAGTCTTATATTGCAATTTCCGAAGCAAAAAATGATCGGAACAAAATTCAAAAAGTGCCATTTTAAACCTTGGCTGATCTACTAAAATACGAATACTCTAAATAATATATACATATATATAATTACCCTATTTGTACCTGTAGCGATTTAAACGAAAAAACTGCCATTTTTGACCCTTATTTGTTAATAACTAAGTTTCTCGTCCGAACTGTGACGGGCATTTTTGTATTTATAATGTATTAGGTATATAGTACCCAAAAAATCCATTTGCAACCTGGCTGCTCAAGTGTCCCGACAAGAACCGTATTTCTCTGGACTATACTTGGGTCATATTAGATGTGGTGACAGATATGAACTCCTAAAATTAATTATGCAGGGAAAAATGTACTGGCTGAGAAATCTCAGAGAATGGTTTGGATGCAGCTCAACTGAACTCTTTCGGGCTGTAGTGTCCAAAGTTAGAATGGCAATGATGATTGCCAACCTTCGTCGCGGAAATGGCACGTAAAGAAGAAGAAGAAGTAGGTTTCCAGAAAACAAAGGAAGATCTGACAACAATGTAAATACCACCATAATATCGGCCGCATCATATCATAAGACCCTTACACACCAAAATCTATAAAAAATCGTACAAGCCGTTTCCGAGATAATTGAAGCGTTCCATACTTAATCCGGCATTGGTCGCTATATGAGATTTTCTCTCACGCTTTCAGAATATTGCACACAACTTTTTCAATGGTAAATTACGCATGCTGTAGTTCCTTCTATGATAGTCTCGTAATTATCCTTCCTCTACAATCGAATAGACTCGTCTGCTCAGATGGTGGTTCAGTTGACTTAGTATCTAGACCAGGGCGCATCTGTAAAAATATTAGTACATTTGGATGTTAAGAGGTGATATTTTTTTTTGCAGAAATTGCTTGAAAATAACACGTATAATAATATTTGAGTTATCCTCCCACTCAAAAAGGTAAAAAACATTGTTCAAATAATCAAAATGTCAAAAAATGAAGGAAAAATTCGATTTTTTGCTTCGTTTTTTGATTATAACTTTAAAAGTATTCATTTCCGAGAAAAGTTGCACTAACATAAAAGTTGCGTAATTAAATTTACTACAATATAGGATTAGTTAAAAATTTTAAAAATTGTCACTCTTGTTGCAAAATGGCAATAATTGCGAAAAAACCATAAAAAAACATGTATTGGCATTTTACGTTTTTCAACCATTTATGCTACACTTAGGACCTTCATATTTCACCCAGAAAAACTTTTGATATACTAAAACAATACTGTAAATTTCATTAAGATCGGTTGAATATGTTTTGCAAAATTAATTTTGAAATCTCGCTTTCGCAAAAATAATTCATTTTTTTCAAAATATTGCAGGACTGAAAATAAAGCAGACAGCAAGTTGAATTTTTTTGCATATAGAAGAATACTGTACCTTTCATTTGCAATTTGCATAATTAAAATCGGTTAACTACCACGTCGGCAGGAATTTTTTTATTAAACATTAATTTTTGGTGCTAAGCGCAGGACAGCGGAAACGTTTGCTCTGATTGGGCATTCCAAGGACCTTTGATAATAATTGATAAATTATAATTTTTAGTTTATTTAGATATAAATAAATAAATTTGTTTATTGCAAAATAAAAATACATACTCTCTCCTTTGAAATTACACTTTTTCTAGCAAAAACTTTGTTCATATATTTTAACTTAGAGAATAAAAGTTTATTATGTGTAAACATATTATGCAATTCTTTAAACAATATTTCACAAACAATAATCAAATTAGTTTGATTTTTGTGGAATTAAAATATTAAAATACAACAAAATATACATAGAGTAAGAAAATAATATATTAGACAAAGATTGGAAGAAATTTTGATGGAAATCAACTTATGTGAATCGAACACCGCTGTCCTGCGCGTAGCACCAAAAATTAATGTTTATTTAAAAAAATTTCTGACGCCATGGTAGTTAACCGATTTTAATTTTGCAGATTGCAAATGAAAGGTACACTATTCTTCTATATGTAAAAAAAATCAACTTGCTATCTGCTTTATTTTCAGTCCTGCAACATTTTGAAAAAATAAATTTTTTGCGAAAGCTGAATTGCAAAATTTATTTTGCAAAATCTATTGAACCAATCTTAATGAAATTTACAGTATTGTTTTATTATATCATATAGTTTTTCTGGGTAAAATATTAAGGTCCTAAGTCTAGTATAAATGGTTGAAAAACGTAAAATGCCAATACTTGTATTTTTATGGTTTTTTTCGCAAGTATTGCTATTTTGCAACAAGGGTGACAATTTTTTAAATTTTTAACCAAACCTATATTATAGGAAATTGAATTACGCAACTTTTATGTTAGTACAACTTTTCTCAAAAGTGAATACTTTTAAAGTTATAATCAAAAAACAAACAAAAAATAAAAATTTTCCGGACCTTTTTGAGTGGGAGGATAACTCAATTATTATTACATGAGTTAATTACAAGCAGTTTCTGCAAAAAAATATGAGTCACCTCTCAACGTTCTATATTATGTTATTTTGTAGTTATAAAAATAAGAGCTCATTTATTTATATCGTATTATATTATTATCATAATAATACCTATGTGATTATTTAGTGACTGTATGCACTTCCAAGTTCTATGTTGCAATAGTAGGTACAATAAATGTGAACGGAAATGAAATTGACATTATTTAATAGCGACATTTAATATTTATGCCAATAGCAAAAAACTCTACCAAAAGTTTAATGAACTGTGTATACAGGGTGTCCAGAAACTCTACCGACGAACGAAGTCAGAAGATTCCTTAGATAATTTTAAAACAATTTAATCAAATTCACCTAGTCCTAAAATGCTTCCTAAATGAGCTGCTCTTTAAAGATGGCGCTCTTTAACCCGCCGTTACACGCGTCTTCTATTCGGACGTGGTTGCACGCGTATGAGCGTCGCCCTCACCTACATAAGTTCGACTTATTTCGAGGAAGAATGAATGTCAACATGTATAAATATAAAATGGGTTGTACTCACATATTATAGAAAGTCTCGTATACCATTTTTTTTTATTATTTTAACAAAACAAAAGTAAAAATAATATACATAGGTAGATCAAAAGCATGTTTTCTTAATTTTCAATTTCAGAAAGCCGCTGAAGAAATTAACGTTTTTTACGCGAATTCATTTTACTAAAAATACAAATTAAAATTAACAACTGTTCTAAAGCTATTTCTTTGTGGTATATATGTAATTAACTATTAATATTTTGTATTTTGATAACGACGTCCGAGGTGGAATTCGAAACGTCAATAAAATCAATTTTTTAAGTTAAATTGTGGCTTATTTCCCAATTAGAATAGGTAAATTTAAAAATGGGTTCTTAACCAGTGGCACACCTAGAATTTTCCTCTGGGGGGGGGGGGGGGAGGATGGGTTAGCTTGGGCACCGAAAGTTTTTTGTATTATTTGTGAAAGACAAGTTACATTTTCCTACTTTCTTTTATATATATTTCTATATGCTCTGGGTGGGATTTTAACCCCTAAGCCCCCCGCTCGGTGTGCCACTGTTCCTAACCTAATACAAACAATAATATTTTAATTAAACCTACCTAAATATTAAATAAAAACCTAAAAGTTTCTTTGAGATCACAGAAACGTGATTTCACCGTGATTGCACGCGCAGTGAGGAATTCCCTCACTTGAAGAGGGATGTCTCTTCTTTCAACTATCACACAGCACACTGACCGCCAGAAATATTCTATAACTTTTTCATACCCTCTTATGAACCATGCTAAAGGCATTCCTGGGTGCTTAAGGTTATCGTATTAGTTTACACAATTTCATTGGTTATAAACAAATATGATGAGGGATTCCCTCATAGCGCGTGTAATGGCGGGTTAAAGAGATGGAGCTCTTTAAAGATGGCGCCATGTAATTAGTATTTCTTAAATTTCTCCAGAACGCCTTTAGTTATAAAAACGAAAATTGGTACGCATATTTACCTTCCAGAGGTAAGTCGATTCCATCCATTGCAAATTTCAAGTACCGGTCATAGGCGTCCCTTTTGGGTAGGGTAACCGTTATTTTATCGCATAACTTTTTTGTCTATAACTTTTATGCACTTTTGCGTCTGGACTATTAAATTGTAAGGTATTCTAGTACTAAAAGATACTCCTGCTTTAAGTCGGTAGGAAACACCGTTTTCTAGAAAAATAGTTTTGAAAATTTTTCTTTTTTTAAATTTGAAAAAAATTTAAAAAATTTTTCAAAAGAAAACGGTGTATTTTAACCAACTTAAAGCAAGAGTAACTTTTAGTACTAGAATACCTCATAATTTAATAATCTAATGTCAAAAATGCTTAAAAATTAAAGACACAAAGTTATGCGATAAAATAACCGTTGACCTACCCAAAACGGACGCATATGACCGGTACTAGAAATTCGCAATTCATGAAATCGATTCATCTCTGGAATATAACTAAATGTACCAGTTTTCGTTTTTCTAAATAGTTTTTTTAAATGTTTTTTTGAAATTCAAAAACGAAAAGTTTTCAAATCGATTTTTCTAGAAAACGGTTTATCCTATCGAGTTAGAGCAAGAGTACATAGACATTTAGTAATGTCATAATTTTTGTGTAACAAGTATATTATCATTGCATTGTTCCAGTCTTTTGAAATCGTACCCACACTAAGCATTTAATAAACAGTTCGCTTACTGATTTTAATAGGATTTCTCCGGCTTTTATTGTTGACATATTATAAGCCGGCAGTTTGTTTTTTGCATTCATTTAGCACGACCATAAGCAAATAATGATTACTATTTACGTTACTATTAACTATAAACGTTAAGTAAAATTTACTGATAAAATACGTTATTCTTCAAATTAAACAATAGCTGAGTATAAAGATTATATTTAATTAATTTGTATCGTAAGTATAAGGTATAAACTGCGAGGCATAATTTTTTCGTGAACAGATTAACGGATTAACGGATTGATCTAACTTTTTGTTATTATTTTAGATTTTTCTTTATTATTTATGTACACAGTTGTGCAAAGGTTTATTCAAACTTGTTTTTTGTACTTATACCGGGTGGAAGAAAAGAAATGTTTTTCTTGTGCTAAATTTGAGTATTTGAGACACCCTGTAGGGAGGACGAGGTACAAATGTGAGTATATATCGGAATCGTACTGTAGGCTTATGTTTTGTGAACATTTTAATTTTTTGAATATCCCTGATATCATTAGAAACAAATAAAATGGGTAGTTTTACTCTTTAACATGTCTTTTAAGTGAAACAAAACTCTATTAACAATAAAATATAACAGTTAACTAAACTTTATAAAAGAAAGGTTCATAACGTAAACAGTTCTTATCGACCTATAAGCTTTATTTGTCGACTTCAGTTTTTCGACGAAAGAATCGACTATTTTAGAGGGTTTTTTTGAGAATAACGCAAAAAATATACAGTTAATCAAAAAACTGTAGTTTTAAAAATTGTATCTTTTAGAAACACAAACAAAATCCGTTTTTTATAATTATAATTTTTCTACTTCCAATACAAACTGAGATACGGCATGGTAAAGGTTAGCTTTTTTCGTCAAATACATAATTTGAAATATTCAAAGCCAAATAATGGAAAAACTTTAACAATATTTTTTTAAGTATACAATTAGGCCTTTCAAAAAAAAAGTTTCTAGTATAAAAATTGAGCGACTTATGATCAAAATAAGATCGGTACCTACTTTTTTCTACGAAAAAATCAATGAAAACGACCCCCTAACTACCCTACTAATTAAAATTGATCGTCGGTCTTCTGTAATGATTTTTATATATGTATTATCAATACACCCAAGAAGTTTGACCTATTTAAAATTTAGAAAAATTGGAGTTTAAAGATAAAATATTTTTTTGCAATTTCGTAATTTTCACCCTTTTCTTCAAATGATCTCCGAAAATATCAGAGATACGAAAAAAATGAAAAAAATGAAAAAAAAATGATGAGTATTAAATTGTATCTTATTTAATAACTAAAATTAACCTGTGCAAAGACTTTTTTACAGTGAATATTTAGCGAGGTATAGCTGCTTAAACCCTCTTTTTACAAGCAAACACCTCCTTATTCAAAAAACTTAAAATTAAAACTAAGGGATCTTACGGAATTTAATTTACATAGTGTTATAGCTCTTATAGCTATGAGATAGCCCACCAGTTATAGAAAAAGACGAAAATGACATCCATCTCGATGAAGATGACTAAAAAACTATTTGTATTTGTATGTATTTGTAAATTCGTATTTATGTGTAAATATGGAAATGTTGTTGTACGTAATTCTACTTTTTTTCTGTATACATCTATTAAATTACTTATAAAAATTGCAATGTTATTACGGGTTATTTTTAAGGGTTGAAATATTATGATATTATTTTCTAAAGCATAAAACAATCATTATTTAACCAATCAAAACCAAATTTTACCCATATTAAAGTTTACAATGTTTTTATATAATTTTTGACAATAGGGGGTAGTTTGCACCCTTAAAAATAATCAAACGTCCTTGAGCATGATACAGAATATGAAGTACAGGGTGAGATGATCCTAATCCGAAATTTTTATAAAAGCAAATAATTCTTTTAGGATAAATAATATTTTTATACCTACATATATAGCTGCAACAAGGGTGGTTTTAAGAGTTGAAATATTATGATATTATATCCTAAACCATAAAATAATCATTGTTTAACTAATAAAAACCAAATGTTGACCATATTAAAGTTTAAAATGTTATTTTATAATTTTTTACAAGTAGGGGTAGTTATCATCCTCAAAAAACCAAAAGCGTACAACGGCTCTATATAGAAAATGAACTAGAGCAGCGATACTCAACCTTTTTTTTCCTGGGCCACGTACTAGCTATCGCCTTAGCTTGCGGGCCGCATAGGTGGAGTAGTATACAGGGTGTTTCAATAAGAAACGGAAATATTTAAATGGTGAATAGAGGTCACTGAGGCGGTTCTAGATATTCTATATTTATTGCCTCACCGATTTTTATAACCGAGTTACAGGGTGTTTTTATCGATCTTGCCCATTTTTGTCTGGATCCATAACTTTATAACCACCTTGTATATTTTTTGATATTTGATACAAGTATGTCTTATCTAGAACCCAAACCATAGAACTACTAATAAGAAGAAAAATCCAGGTCCGGATTAAAAAAATTATACTTAAATTCATTGTGACCTTGAAACAACATCCTGTATGTATATTGAAATTTTTAAAACCCGTTTGCACATTTGAAAAGAGCACAAAGAACTGAGTTTATAGGTTCGCTTTAATGTTTTCCGCAGAAAATTTAATTACTTTAATGTTGAAATGAAATATATTGAAATTTTTAAGAAAAGAGATTACAAAGCAGGTTTTTAAAGCACTCTTAATAATAAATGATTAAATTTAATGAATAAATTCTAATTTTAACACTAATCAATACTTAGTTACTTATTTGGAAGACATTTCATGCATATAAGACATTTTTCCATAAAACTCGAAAGTAGAATTGGCATTTGCATTATCGTTGATTTTTAACGGACACACTGGAAAATCATATGACTTGTTTTGAATGCTCTCAAAACTTAAATTTGATCCAAGATCAATAGGTCTCATAGTATAGTCTGTCTGAAAATATTATGTACCTTGTACATCTTTATTATCATCAATACTATTAATATTATCACCCAAATTACGTTGATCTTAAAAAATAATCAGTTATATATATTGCGACATTTTTTTGAATTTTTTACTTTTTAAATTCTCGGTAGAAGCTTCTGGTTCCTTTCGTTTATTTGACATTTTATCTCTTTTATAACTATATTAATATAAAAGAAGAAGAACTAAGATCTGTTTGAATAAGTATTAGCGATGTTACTTGCATCGATACCCAAAATACACTAATAATTAATAAGGGTGTTCTTTTTTCGTGGTCAGCTATCGGCGTGTGAACATAATAATATATATTTTCGGTGAATTAATAGAGTTTTGCTAGTCGCACAATTTTCGAGAGATTTTCGCGCGCAAACGATTTCATAATTATACGTGGAGATGCTTATGTATGCGTAAACAGTATATGTTACAGTTCAAGTTGATTCTCAGTTAGAGTTGACTATTACTAGTTCGGGTCAACTCCAACTAAAACGAGCAGTAAAAGTTGATTTGAAAGACTTAATTCAACTTTTACTAGTTTGAGTTGACTATTCCTGGATCGATTCAGTAAATAATGTTGATTATACGAGTATAATCTCACGTGCTTTTTTGATGACTGTGCATCTCTTTGTTTTGCCGTTTCAACTACTTACCATGATTTGAACGTATAGGCCAGGAGATGAAGCTGAAAAAATGGCAAAATCTCGCCATTTTTTCGTCCAGCATCGATTTGTACAAAAAAATTGGGATTAGGCTCATTTTATCCTCTAGTTCAGTGATACTCAACATGCGGCCCTCTAGCGTTTTTCATGTGGCCTGAAGGCTCACTAAGAGGCCCTTTAAACGATCAAATTATTTGTCAAATTTCACGTGTTTGTCAAATTATTTGATAGTGTGCCGTTTAAGGCGTGTTTGTGCGTGATTGTGAAATTATATTGAAATTTTTAAGAACTCTGGGATTAAAAAGCAGGTATTATTCTTTTAGATAATAATAAATTATTAAAGTTAATGAACAAATTAATACCCATTTTAAAAATAATGAACACTTATTTACTAGATACATTGGAACAACCCATTTAGTAATCACAAGAAAAATCCAAGTCCGGATTAACAAAAAAATATAAAGTGATTGTGGCCTTGAAACAACACCCTGTATATTTAAATTTTCAAGATTTAATTTGCACATTTGAAAAGAGCACAAAAGCTGAGTTTACAGGTTCGCTTTAATTTTGGGCACAGAAAATTTAATGACTTTAATTTAACATTAAATATACTGTAATTTATAAGAACTCTAAGATTAAAAAGCAGGTTTTTAAAGCACTTTGAAAAATAAATGATTAAAGTTAATGAATAAATATTCATCTTAAAAATAATCCATAATTATATAGTACATTGGAATGACATTTACTTATCACAAGAAAAATCCAGGTTTGAATTAACAAAAAAAAATATAAAATAATGGTGACCTTGAAAAAACACCCTGTATATTAAAATTGTCAAAATCCGTTTGCACATTTGAAAAGAGTACAAAAAACAAAGTTTAATTGACAGCTTCAATTTTTTGTGAAGACAATTTAATGACATTAATTTCGAAATTAAATCGAAATTTTTGTTGTGAGTTCTCAGAGTTCTTAAAAATTTCGACATAATTTCAAAATTAATTGAAGTCATTAAATTGTCTGCGCAAAAAATGAAGGTGAACCATTAAACTTAGCTTTTTGTGGTCTTTTCAAATGTGCAAACGGGTTTTGAAAATTTCAATATACAGGGTGTTGTTTCAAGGTCACAATCACTTTATATTTTTGGTTAATCTGGATATGTATTTTTGTTGTATTGTGATTAGTAGTAAGTGGGTCGTTCCAAATAAGTAACTAAGTATTGATTAGTGTTAAAATTAGAATTTATTCAGTAAATTTAATCATTTATTATTAAGAGTGCTTTAAAAACCTGCTTTGTAATATCTTTTCTTAAAAATTTCAATATATTTCATTTCAACATTAAAGTAATTAAATTTTCTGCGGAAAACATTAAAGCGAACCTATAAACTCAGTTCTTTGTGCTCTTTTCAAATGTGCAAATGGGTTTTAAAAATTTCAATATACATACAGGATGTTGTTTCAAGGTCACAATGAATTTAAGTATAATTTTTTTAATCCGGACCTGGATTTTTCTTCTTATTAGTAGTTCTATGGTTTGGGTTCTAGATAAGACATACTTGTATCAAATATCAAAAAATATACAAGGTGGTTATAAAGTTATGGATCCAGACAAAAATGGGCAAGATCGATAAAAACACCCTGTAACTCGGTTATAAAAATCGGTGAGGCAATAAATATAGAATATCTAGAACCGCCTCAGTGACCTCTATTCACCATTTAAATATTTCCGTTTCTTATTGAAACACCCTGTATACTACTCCACCTATGCGGCCCGCAAGCTAAGGCGATAGCTAGTATGTGGCCCAGGAAAAAAAAGGTTGAGTATCGCTGCTCTAGTTCATTTTCTATATAGAGCCGTTGTACGCTTTTGGTTTTTTGAGGATGATAACTACCCCTACTTGTAAAAAATTATAAAATAACATTTTAAACTTTAATATGGTCAACATTTGGTTTTTATTAGTTAAACAATGATTATTTTATGGTTTAGGATATAATATCATAATATTTCAACTCTTAAAACCACCCTTGTTGCAGCTATATATGTATAAAAATATTATTTATCCTAAAAGAATTATTTGCTTTTATAAAAATTTCGGATTAGGATCATCTCACCCTGTACTTCATATTCTGTATCATGCTCAAGGACGTTTGATTATTTTTAGGGGTGCAAACTACCCCCTATTGTCAAAAATTATATAAAAACATTGTAAACTTTAATATGGGTAAAATTTGGTTTTGATTGGTTAAATAATGATTGTTTTATGCTTTAGAAAATAATATCATAATATTTCAACCCTTAAAAATAACCCGTAATAACATTGCAATTTTTATAAGTAATTTAATAGATGTATACAGAAAAAAAAGTAGAATTACGTACAACAACATTTATTTACACATAAATACGAATTTACAAATACAAATAGTTTTTTAGTCATCTTCATCGAGATGGATGTCATTTTCGTCTTTTTTTATAACTGGTGGGCTATCTCATAGCTATAAGAGCTATAACACTATGTAAATTAAATTCCGTAAGATCCCTTAGTTTTAATTTTAAGTTTTTTGAATAAGGTGTTTGCTTGTAAAAAGAGGTTTTAAGCAGCTATACCTCGCTAAATATTCACTGTAAAAAAGTCTTTGCACAGGTTAATTTTAGTTATTAAGTAAGATACAATTTAATACTCATCATTTTTTTTTTCATTTTTTTCATTTTTTTCGTATCTCTGATATTTTCGGAGATCATTTGAAGAAAAGGGTGAAAATTACGAAATTGCAAAAAAATATTTTATCTTTAAACTCCAATTTTTCTAATTTTTAAATAGGTCAAACTTCTTGGGTGTATTGATAATACATATATAAAAATAATTACAGAAGACCGACGATCAATTTTAATTAGTAGGGTAGTTAGGGGTTCGTTTTCACTGATTTTTTCGTAGAAAAAAGTAGGTACCGATCTTATTTTGTTCATAAGTCGCTCAATTTTTATGCTAGAAACTTTTTTTTTGAAAGGCCTAATTGTATACTTAAAAAAATATTGTTAAAGTTTTTCCATTATTTGGCTTTGAATATTTCAAATGATGTATTTGACGAAAAAAGCTAACCTTTAACATGCCGTATCTCAGTTTGTATTGGAAGTAGAAACATTATAATTATAAAAAACGGATTTTGTTTGTGTTTCTAAAAGATACAATTTTTAAAACTACAGTTTTTTGATTAACTGTATATTTTTTGCGTTATTCTCAAAAAACCCTCTAAATTCTTTCATCGAAAAACTGTTACTTTCAACCGCGGATAACTCAAAAAATATTAGTTTTACGAAGAAAACCTAAAGAACATTTTTTTCTTAGAATTACATTTTTCATCGATTTCCCCGGTTAAAATGTAATGAAAAATTCCCGCTCCCGAGATGGGGTAGCAACCACCCCTGAGGTTTTAGCGTACAGCGGCATGATATAATAGAAAATGATCCTTTGACTATTCCCTACCTTCTGTGAAAATTTCAAGTAAATCCATGCTGGACGAAAAAATTGCGAGCCAAAATGCTTCATATCCTGGCCTAATATCCATTAACATTTAATTTCTAGAGTCGGTTGTTTGTGTGAATCAACTTTTACTAAATGGCATTGGGGTATACTTTAACTAGTTGGAGTCTACTTTTACTAGTAAATGTTAAATAAAAATCTTTATTTTATATATTTATAATAAAGTTTTACTGAAACCAGCCGTTTGAGTTGACTCGAACTAGGAATAGCCAACTCCAACTGGATAATCAGCTTGAACTGTAACATAATATACATTACATATTTTTTCAAATATACTTATGGCGATCATTTTTAATTCTTAATTTATAAGAATTATAAATTACTCATTACCGAATTCACTGTCCCGTTTTAGCCAAGTCCTATACTAATAAAATATATTTATATATGTAATTCATATAATATTGTAATTTTAAAACATGTATAATTATCCATTTGAAAAATAAATGAATGTTTTTATAATCTTTATATATTTTACAGTTCAAGTTGATTATCCAGTTGGAGTTGACTCCAACTAGTTGTAGTCAACTCTAACGGCTGGTTTCAGTAAAAGTTGATTATAAATATAAAATGAAGATTTATATTCAACATTTACTAGTAAAAGTAGACTGCAACTAGGAAAAGTATACTCTTCCCAATGTCATTTAGTAAAAGTTGATTCTGATTCACACAAACAGCCGATTCTAGAAATTAAATGTTACTGAATATGTTCAAATTAGTCTAGGCTGTATCGTCGCCCCCGTTAGGTAAATTACTCCGATTAGAATTTTTTGCACAAACTTACTCAAAAAGAGGTCCTTATAACAAATCTACTGGGTGCCAGGCAGTACCTTGATCGATAAATTGTTTAAACATTTTTTTTAGACAAATTCACAAAAATAATTTTTTCACTTCGAACAATTTTTGTAGGTCATTTGGGTTATTCTGAGCAAAAAAAGGTATTTTGTGATTTTTCTCTAAAATTGATTGTTGTCGAGTTATACGCGATTTAAAATTTGAAAAATGCGAAAATAGCCATTTTCAAGGCTTAATAACTCGGTTAAAATCCATTATTATGAAAGTCAGAAAGTGACCAAATCAAAGTTTATAGCCCCCACTACAAGATCCAGCAGAAATTTTTGTCACTATTTTATTACTAAGCTTTATATTTAATTATTAACAATGAGCGCTAAGTGCGTATTAGGCGGCCGTCAATGGTGAGTGCTAAAGAGATGCACCATTCCAGCCGTCCAATGGTGCATCTCACTCGCACTCACATTGATGGCCGCCTCAATACACGGTTAGCGCTCATTGTTGATAATTAAAAATAATATCTTATTAATGAAATAATGACAAAAATTTCTTTAGGATCTTATAGAGGTAGCTTTAATCTTTGATTTTTTTTTAGTTTGTGACTTTCATAATATACAGCGTGTCTACTTGAGTTGGAAACATATGGGAAACTTTTTATTATTAATTTTACGAAAAAAAGTTATTCTTTATAAAAAGTTCTGCATGCCCCAAAACCTAAGATTAAATTATCAGATATCAAATTTTCTCAATATTATACGAGGTATGTCAAAAAATATGAATTTCGGCTAAGGGTAAAGTACCTTTATTTCTCTCAATATCGAAAATTCTTATTATGAAAAGTTGTTTGGAAATAAAAACCAAGCTCAAATATGTAATTACATGCTTCTAATTGGAAAAAAATATTTTCCAAATTTTTCTCAAATTTATTGATACTAACTTCGTTTTTATTCATTACACATACGATAACTCTTTTATTATTACTTTTACGAAAAAAAGGTATTCTTTATAAAAATCTCTGTATGTCCTAAGACCGAAGATTCAACCAACAGATATGACATTTTATTAATTTTATACGAGTTATGTCAAAAAATATGAATTTCACTCAAGAGTAAAGTACCTTTATTTTTCACAATATTGAAAACGGTTATTAAAAAAGTTGTTTAGAATTAAAAACTATGTGTCAATATGCAATTACATCCTTCTAATTGAAATACTGTGAAATATAAAGGTGCTATAATATTGAGCGAATTTCATATTTTTTGACACACCTCGTATAAAATTAATAAAAGTTGATATATCATGGTTGTGTCTTAGATTTTAGACCATGCAAAGTTTTTTATGAAGAATAACTTTTTTTCGTAAAATGAATAATAAACGAGTTATGATATTTGTAATAATTAAAAACGATGTTGGGTATCCATAAATTTGAGAAAAATATTTTTTTTTCAATAAGAAGCATGTAATTGCATATTTCATCTTAGTTTTTAATTCCAAACAACTTTTTATCATAAGAATTTTCGATATTGAGAGAAATAAAGGTACTTTACCCTTAGCCGAAATTCATATTTTTTGACATACCTCGTATAATATTGAGAAAATTTGATATCTGATAATTGAATCTTAGGTTTTGGGGCATGCAGAACTTTTTATAAAGAATAACTTTTTTTCGTAAAATTAATAATAAAAAAGTTTCCCATATGTTTCCAACTCAAGTAGACACGCTGTATAATATCGATGGCATTTTTGCCTTTCGGACAGTTCTGGCGCTAATTACATCTTTAACCCTGTTTCAAGTAACTAATGTCGATGTACACTAGCCCAGGGGACCGACTGCTTAACGTGCTCTCCGAGGCACGGTGAGACGGCTCGTGTCATTATTGAAAATGAAAATGGTTTGTCTTTAGCAGGGCTCGAACCCACGTACACTGGCGTATGAGGTCAGCGATTATGCCGTTACTCCACGGCCGCTCGCTCGACTTTCACAATAATTATCTTTAACTGAGTTATTAAACCTTGAAAATGGTTATTTTGGAGTTTTTCAAATTTTAAGTCGCTAATAACTCGACAACAGTCAATTTTAGAGAAAAAAAAGGCCCAACGGATCTAAAAAAAAATTTGTACGAAGTGAAAAAATTATGTATTTTTGCGAATTTGTTTAAAATCATTGTTTATCGCCAAACTTCACTAAAATCATTCATTATTGTACTCATTTGCCCTCATTTTCGGAAGTAAAGTAACACTTTGTTGTATTGAAAGAAGAATGTTACTTTACCTGCCGCGATAATTAATCAAATTAACCGAGATTGAATGTAAGTGGTCAATGGCAGCAATCGATTATTTATTTGAGTGAAATTAAAATTTATTTACTTTAATTATTAAAAATATTGTACAAAATTTATCTTATTATTAATAAAATTTATGTCAAAAAGTAAAATTCTGTAGTGTTTCGCAATTATATTCATACAAAATCAATCAAAACTTTACAGATTTAGTAATTAGGTAGGTATACAATATTGATAACTATCGATTAAACATCAAAACCGGCCATCATGCAAAAGTCATCTGTCATTACTGTCTTTACTGTCATACGAATTTTTTATTTCGTCTAAAATTAAAAAATTTCCTCAAAGTTGTAAGTAAGTGTTAATGTTTTTTATGATTGACGATACAATTTTGTACGCACCACCTCAATACTCTTTATCGAACGCGTCTGTTCCTCTGCTCGTAATATCAGACTCGTTCGATAAAGAGTCACTTTACTGACTGACTTTACTGAAATTGGTTAAACAATTTTTCGACCGCGGTACCGCGTGACACCCTGTTTATTTGTTATAAGGATTGTTATACGGATGTATTTCTTTGAGTAAGTTTGTGCAAAAAATCGAATCAGAATAATTTACCAAACGGGGGCGACGTTACAGACTATACTAATAAGTAGTTGAAACGGTCAAACCAAAGAAACGCACACTCATCAAAAATGCACTTGAGATTCTCGTATAATCAACATTTACTGAATCGATCCAGGAAGAGTCAACTCCAACTAGTAAAAGTTTATTTAAATTTTTAAAATCAACTTTTACTGCTCGTTTCAGTTGGAGTTGACTCCAACTAGTTGGAGTCAACTCTAACTGAGAATCAACTTGAACTGTAACATATATAATTAAAAAAAAAATAAATCATTTGGTTTGAGAGGGGGGCGATCGCCCCCATCGCCCCCCTGGATCCGCCACTGAGGTAATCCGTGATGATAATATACAATGCATAATGATTCTTTAATTCATACTGATTAAGTAGAAAGCACTAAAAAAAAAACGTAACAACTATATGCTATGAGATATTTTTTAATTTCATCACCCGCGGTATATCAACTTATTAATATTGTCATGTTTACTTCATCATCCTATATGATGTTACCAAAACACACTATGTGGTGATTATTCATATCAGTGAACTGTTTCTGAGGTCAATTTTTTAAATGATTTGTTGGTTTCTCGTTAATATTTGTTGGCTTACACGTTGCAATAAAATCTTCTGTAATTAATTTGGTTTTTGTTTTTAAAAACAAAATAATTGTCGTCAATATCATTTGTTCTCGTAATTTAATTTTCAAGGTTTTCCAAGCTACAGCTGTTATGGAAATGCCGGGATAATTATATATTACGTCTGTTTTCGTTAAAGATCTTTCTTAGAAATTTACAGTATGTCTACATTAAATGTTAAAAAATATACAGTACTGGACAAAAAATCTTCCCGACAATTTTAATTGTTTGCTTTGAGACTTTAATTAAGGCAAACATGTTACTCCAGGGATATAAGGCAAAAATTCGAGTATACCATGTTCGGGAGACTTGACCAGTCAGGTTGCAAATGGGTTTTTTGGGTACTATATACCTAATACATTATAAATACAAAAATGTCCGTCACAGTTCGAACGACAGTTTATTTTAATTATTAACAAATAAGGGTAAAAATGGCAGTTTTTTCGTTTAAATCGGATTCATCTTTTAGTAGATGAGCAAAGGTTTAAAATGGCAGTTTTTGAATTTTGGTCCGATCATTTGTTGCTTCGCTAATTGTAAATAAGACTAAAATTTCGAAAATCAATGCTATAACTTTTGCGAAAATGAACTTTTCGATATTGCATGAAAAGTTGCGTCAACCAGTCCATATAGTGCACAAAAAATTTCAAGATGATTCGTCAATTAGTTTAAATTTTATTCAATTTGTTTATCCCACAGAGCTTTTTTTGCAATGGTATTGCTCAGAAAATGATGAGACAGCGATTTTGCGGGTACCACATGAAAAAAGAAGACCAATATTTTCATTATTTTTAATAAAAAAAATCAACAAAAGTAATTTTTACCATTGCAAAAATATTTTAATAAATCAAAGTCATTTTTGGCTTACAAATAATTTGAATAACTTTGTTAATAGTAATTGTAGACTAAATCCACCTTTTTATTTTGTAAAGCTGATATTTTTTATTAAATTAAGGTCAAAGTTAGCCACTTTTTTTATTTAATTCACAGCTACTTTGTTTATAACAATTAAGCAACCTAACTAGCGCCATTTTGAAGTTCAAGGTATATAGTTTATGGGTAAAATTTGAGTAAATTTTGAACTTCAACAGAGTGGTTAATAAAACTTTAAAAATGACGTCCTAACGAAATCGGCTCGTTTGCGGTGGAGGAGAATTATTAAAATCCGTGTACCTAAAAAAATGCAACTAATTCTTCAAAAATATACTGCGATTAATATCTTCGGTGCTTGTTGATGGATTTTGATCATTATTATTTTAATTTGTATGTACTCGTAGTCTTGTAGAGTACGTTATGTACCCATATCCCCACCTAACATTACAAAATATTAGGGGGAATCCCCTTATCACTCAGGATTATGAAAAATAGATTACGACCGATTCTAAGACCTACTGAATATACATACATAATTTCATAAAACTCGGTCAAGCGGCCTCAGAGGAGTATGACAACTAACACTGTGACAGGACAATTTTATAGATGTATGTACATATATAGATGGCTAGGGGTAGACAATTTAGTTCAAAAAAATAAAAAATAAATGTCAGGGGAACAACCCTCCCTTATAACTTATAATTGCTGTAATAATTGCTTGCTGTATCATTATTATTTTCTGAACAATAACATTACAAAGAAAAGCTCTTTGAGATAAACAAATTGAATAAAATTTTAACTAATTGACGAATCGTCTTGAATCATTTTTCATGCAATATCAAAGTCTTAAGTTGATTTCCGCAAAAATTATAGACAATTTTTGATTTTCGAAATTTTAGTCTTACTTTTCAATTTCCGAAGCAACAAATGATCGGACCAAAACTCAAAAACTGCCATTCTCAAAAACCTTTGCTCATCTACTAAAAGATGAATACTCCAAATAAGATATTTAATTACCCTATTTTTACCTGTACCGATTTAAACGAATTTATTTATCGTATGGCATAGATACAACAAGAACACATAATTTTAAAAAAAAGTATATAAAACACTACATGAAGTATCACAAACGAACATCTAATGTATTAATATACTGTAAAACATTTTCGGTCGCATTCAGGAACTCATCGAAAACTCCAGGGTATCGCCTTCGGGGGCATTCCTCAATAATGTGGCGGATGGTCTGCCGTTGCGCACCACAATCACACTCAGGAGTAAGGGCCTTTCCCCATCTATGCAAGCTGTCAGCACATCTACCGGTCCCTGTCCTTATTCTGTTCAGCGCCGTCCATGTATTGCGGGGCAGTTCAAAGCCTGGCGGTTTCTGATCGATACAGGCCATTTGGTGTGATTCCTGTGGTGAGTCGCTCTCCCATTGTCTTCTCCAAGCGTTGGTGAGGTCGAAATGTTCCTGATGTAGGGAGGTGGCCCTTAACAATGGGGGATATCTGGAGCGCAGTCTTTTCATTTCGATATCAAGCTTATCATGGTGGATGGGTAGTTGATGGTTAGCCTCGATTTTTCGATATTCTCTGAGAAGAGAATGACTTCTTCTTAGTTTAGGCGGTGGAATGTGACTCAGAATGGGAAGCCAATAGTTCGGTGTTGGTCGAATTGTACCTGAGATCATTCGCATTGTCTGGTTTAATTGGGTGTCAATGATCTTCGTGTGTTTGCTATTGAGCCATACCGGCGAAGCATATTCAGCCGCCGAGTATACGAGTCCGAGAGCGGATGATCTGAGTACGGAGGCTGAGGACCCCCATGTGGTGCCACATAGCTTTTGGATTATATTATTTCGCGTCTTCAGTTTTTCTGCCGTTCTTTGTAGGTGTTCCTTAAAACTTAAGGTTCTGTCAAGAGTCACTCCAAGATATTTTGGTGTTGAGTTATGAGCGAGTAGTCTGTTTTCAAAGTGAACGGAGAGTTTTTTGTTGGCTTGGGCATTATTAAGATGGAAACAGCACACTTCAGTTTTCGTTGCATTGGGCCGTAGCCTCCATTTGCGAAAATATTCACCCATAACAGCAAGGTCATCCGTCAGTATTGTCTCTGTAACATTCATGTTATTATGTCTTGCTGCAATGGCCCAATCGTCAGCGTACCCAAATTTCTGCGAAGTTGTCCTAGGTAGGTCCGCGATGTATAAATTAAAGAGTAAGGGTGCCAAAACAGATCCCTGTGGCAGTCCATTGCTGAGCTTCATTTGGACACTTCTTAAGTTGCCCATTGTGACGTGAAAAGGTCTGTCGGTGAGCATGCTATCAATGAGTTTGGTTACCTTTTGGCACGGGATGGCACGGATCAGTTTGCAGATTAGTCCTTGTCTCCAGACGGTGTCGTATGCAGCTGATAGGTCAATGAAAGCAACGGATGTTTTTTGCTTTCTTTGAAAACCTGCTTCGATATGTGTTGTTAGGGATAGGATCTGATCTGTGCAGCTGCGGTTAGGTCTGAACCCTGCTTGCTCAATAGGTATCACCCCCAATATGGTGGGGGGTCAAATCAAACGAAAAAACTGCCATTTTTGACACCTATTTGTTAATAACTAAAATTGTCGTCCGAACTGTGACGGGCATTTTTGTATTTATAATGTATTAGGCATCTGGCATATAGTACCCAAAAACCCATATTATGCAACCTGGCTGGTCAAGTATCCCGACAAAAACCTTATTTCTCTGGACTATATTCCTACAAAAATAACCAAAACTGCGATCTGTGCTAACTTCAGGAATAAAAAAGGTTGTCCTTACGCCGAGTTACCAAAATCAATTAAGTAGTACTTAGAAATTTCTTTTTCGTAAGCTGTGTTGATGACATATCAAATATTGATGAACAATAATTGGATAAATGGAGAACATGGAGAACTCATGGGAGGCTTTTGTCCAGGAGTGGATACAAACAGGCAGAATAAGAAGAAGAAGAAAAATTTGATCTGGATTGTACCTGGACCTTCATACTCCATTTTCGTTAGTGGGTATAAACCATGGGTCTAAAAATATATTCCTGATGGTATTTCTTTCAAAGACTGCCAACTTTCTTTTTCTGTTTTCTGTCATCACTATCACCCATGTGTCGCATTCATAACATACACTACTCTAAGGAATTAACGCACCACCTTAAAAGTGGGTCATTTTTGATGTCTCGAATTTCCTAAACCTGTTCGATTTAAGTGATTTTTTTAATATGTTATAGCCTTATTCTTTATCAATATCGCTATAATAATATTGTTGCTAAACAGGTAAATTGTCATTGTACAGGGTGAGGCAGATAAAGGGCCTATTAGAAATATCTCGAGAACTCAAGGTAAGAAAATTATGAAAATCACAATACAGGGGTTTTGAGGTGTGAACTATTTAATGAAAATATTTTGGTCTCTTTGCTACTTCCGGTTATACCGGAAGTTGGTTGTAACTTCGTTTTTTTAAATGGGACACCCTGTATATTTTTACATTTTTGGATTCTCCTTGATTTCTTCTTTCTTAAAATATAAGTTTTTGTAATATTATACAAGGTAGGTTAAAAGATAATTACGTTTTTTTATTAATTTTGTAGCAAAATTCACACCCTGTAGAATTGTAGTAGTTTGACATAATAAACTCTGTTTATGTTCAAATGATTTTTAATATAGTCTACTATGTTAAGAATTATTGGTATAGTTAAATTTTTCCTTTTTTGTATACAGGGTTGGTCGAAACTCAGAATGAGTATTTTCTGAGTTTTCTTAAATGGAACACCCTGTATTTTAGTATTGTAATGAAATGATATTTTAGGATATTTTTAATTTCTTAAGCAATCCCTATACCTAAGTGCTTCAATTTGTGAGTTATTGGTGATTCAATCCAAACATTAATTGCAACACAAAATACCTGAAATTTTATTAGGTTGGCCGTAAAAATATTCATTTCACAAATAATTTTTCGGAAATAAATACATACTAATCGAGAACGATACTTAAAATTGCCAATAATGGTTGAGCTATCAAAATATCTACGTAGTTAAGATTGTTGGTGCGATTAACAATTAAGCACAAATTAAAGCAGTTGGGTATAGGGAATGCTTAAGAAATTAAAAAGTACCATAAAATACCATTTCATTACAATACTAAAATATAGTGTGTTCCATTTAAGAAAACTCAGAAAATACACATTCCGAGTTTCGACCCACCCTGTATACTAAAATTCAGAATTTAGCTATACTAATAATTGGTAACAATAGTAGACCATATTAAAAATCATTTGAACATATAAAGGGATTTTGATGTAGAACTACTACAATTCTACAGGGTGTGAATTTTGTTATGAAATTAATAAAAAAACGTAATTATCTTTTAATCTACCCTGTATAATATTACAAAACTTTATATTTTAAGAAATAAGAAATCGAGGAGAATCCAAAAACGTAAAAATATATAGGGTGTCCCATTTAAAAAAACGAAGTTACAATTAACTTCCGGTATAACCGGAAGTAGCAAAGAGACCAAAATATTTTCATTAAATAGTTCACACCTCAAAACCCCTATATTCCAATTTTCATAATTTTCTTTACTTTAGTTCTCGAGATATTTCTAATAGGCCCTTTATCTGCCTTACCCTATATACCGGGTGTACCAATGAAATGTGTTTTTTTTTCTCAAAGTTCCCCACGACCTGTGGAATATTCTAGCATTTATAAAATACTGAAATTAAAACCCAACTATAGCCTCAGATTTTCTAAACTTTCTGTTTTTTGATTCAATCGCTTATGTTGGATAAAAAAGTTGGATAATTTAACAACTAGCTGAACTAGCCGTGTTTTTCATCAGCACAGGGTGTGCGACAACTTTAAGGGGTAATTCTGCATGAAAACGAAATAAAAGTTCACTTTATAAACGTATATCCGCAAATGCTTCGTTTCCGAGATACGGGGTGTTGAAATTTTTCTTACAAACTGACGATTTATTTATTGCTATAACTGGTTGAAATATGAAAATGAAATTTGGTGGGTTTTAAGAGGTAGTTATTGCGTATTTTTTGACATACAATTAAGAATTTTGTTTTCACCATTGGCATACGGGTAATATGACCAATTATACCTTGTAAATCCCAAATCATGATTTACAAAGTTTATACATTGTATATCATGATTCGGGAATGCTCCTAGTAACATTCAACGTGTCTTGATTCATTTATTTCTAGTGCACCTTTCAGTGGCGGCTCGTGGCTTTAGAGACAGGGTCGGCAAGGTTTTGTCTCCTCAAATAGGTATGCCATCTAATTAAAAGGCTTCAATTTCATAGGAGATTTTTGGTTTTTGTTTTTTTTTGTTTTTTTTTTGTTTTTTTTTTGTTTTTTCCTATAAATTTAGAACCTAATCCTGTTTATAAATTAAGTCTATTTAGTCTATGTTGTTCCGAAGTAGCAAAATGGGTTATAACGTCATTGTAAAATTTATTATTGCTTTGGAGAGATTTTAAAAGTTTTTTTCTATTGACATTTGAAATTTGAGACAAGTTTGACATTTTCTCTTGTTTCATGGTGTTCCGACAATACGGTTTGACTCTTTTGAGACAAGAGAAATCTCGTTCATTTGAGGCAGAATTTGCCCACATTTGAGCACAATAATTTATTAATTTCGTGAACAGTTTGTTGTACCCAATGAATTGCAGTATATAAAATTATACAAATTTTGTAACTTATCCCACCTTCCGAAAATATTTGGATCAGCATGTAAACCTGTTAATCCATTTTCTTATTTTATTTGATTAAAGAATGATGGATAATTTTTAATGAACTTGTCTAATAGATATTTTGAAAATTTTTTGGCGTAACTTTTAAATTTTGAATCGTTAAAGAGGTCACTGACTTATAACAGTGAGTAAATAATAGTTTTGCCTGGTGCAATAGTTTTAACTTGTCCGTGAAGACCATACAATTCACCGGACATCAAGGCAACGCCATCATAAATTTGCCTTACCAATTTATTTTTGATATAGAAAAATTTTAAAATGACCTGTAAAACACCAAAAATATATTCTTTCTTAAGGCTTCTACTCACGTCTGAAAACCTAAAAACCTCTCATAAATATTAGACGTAACGCGTATCGAAGAACAATTGATACTTGTGAATGACATGTTACCTCTATTAGTAGTTTCGTGTACTTCTACCGAAAAGCATCAACATCAAAATATAACTACTAATTGATTCTTTCATTCTGTGCTGTTTTAGATACGCCGCTAAATGTCTTCTAGTCAAAAAGTAAATTAGAAAATTAGTTAAACAATTTTATTTGTTCCCTCTAATTAACTTGATGTATCGAATCCTCCGATTCATCCTGTCCCCTAAATGGTAATTCCTAACAACTTAAAAAAAAATACAATATCAATCATTAAACGACGTAAAACTACCTACTTACCTATTTCATAATTTTATCCCGGGCGCGCTTAGGTACGTGCCTTGCTACCGTTTGCAGATCACCGCTTGGCAGATTGGTTTCTGCCGTACTTGCCATTCAAATAAATACGGGAAATGTATAATTGGTTGCCTATCGGCTAATATTAAATAGCTTCTTATTACAAGCAAATCTTCAATCTGGGGACGGCTCGCCGAAAGCACACAACACACAATCGCAATCGG
The DNA here is from genome assembly GCF_917563875.1 of Diabrotica virgifera virgifera. Classification (NCBI taxonomy): domain Eukaryota; kingdom Metazoa; phylum Arthropoda; class Insecta; order Coleoptera; family Chrysomelidae; genus Diabrotica; species Diabrotica virgifera. The sequence continues at coordinate 26,775,487 of NC_065452.1, forward strand.
GTGCATGGCTATAGGATCATTTTTGAAAAGTATCTTACGCACAGCGCACAGGGATCACTTAACGTATGGGATCGATCGAATTCTTTTAAAAACAATGAATAAAATTTAGTCTGTATTATCTCACAGATATTTTTATTATTTCACAGAAATGAATATCATCAACTCTGATTAAATTAAATATTAAAAAAATCTATAATGTCTCCATAAATGTGTGGGTCGGCACTGCCGACCCTGACTAGCCGCCACTGGCACCTTTATTGTGATTTTAGTATAGGTAGTGTGCTTTTGAAGCTGCACACATTTATGGGCGAGTGAAAAATAAGCTTTGTTTCCCTTTACTATTTTTCTTTGAATTTCTGGTTCTTCTGTTCCTCCGAGCTTAATGCAACTCCCAGATATGTTAAACTTTCTACTGTTTCAATATCGTGTAATGCAACTGTGCATCTCTTTCCCCTAACCTACGTAAGCTTTTTTGTCTTTCGAATATTTATTTTTAGTCTTTATTTTTATCTCTTTTGCCCCTGTTTTTAATTGTGAATATATTGCTGCCACGTCTTCCGTTTTGGGAGATTTAATGCTGATGTCATCGGCACAGGCGGTAATCTGTATTGATTAGTGGTTAGGAAAATAACTCTTCCTATATTCAACTGTATCATCAAATATTTGAGGGGTAGGCTGAATAGTGTCGGTGCCAGCAAGTCTCCTTGACTTAATACTTAAACTATTGAAAAGTTCTTCGCGAGCACATTTATAGCCATTTTTTCTTTTACTAGTCGGATGTATTTTTGAGAGATGTTGAAGCTATGCAATATTTGATATAACTTGTATTTACTAATTGAGTCCTGGGCCTTTTTGAAATCTCCTTTAAAGGTGACAATTTCAAGTTATTCATCAATCTTCATTTATTATATGGCACATAATGAAATAAAAACAATGGAATGAAAATGATTTGCAAAATTCCAACAAGTTTAATTACAGTTCATAGATTTGTAATATTAACATGCATAACTAAAATTAGACGGAGAGCCTGCGCCGAAAAATCTCTCTGAATTTACTAAAGCTAGTTTTTTCACAGTTAATTACTGTGATTGTTAGAGAAACACACTGCGGTCGGTCAAGTGAAACGTAGAACATGTGTTACTGATAGCCTATCAAAGTTCCTTTCCTTTCCATTTACTAATGCCGGATTTATACTCAGCTATTGCCACTGCAGCTGCCGTTGACGGAAATATTGCCCGAAATACGATATCGATGCGAGTGAGGTGTTCACATCAGTTCCTCGCCAATGTCCCCACAACTCATTACCGAACGACTCACAAGAAAGGAATGTGACAACAACATCGTCTTGCTCCCTTACTCACTTGCCGCTTTGCCGGCGGCAAGGCCGCCTTTGACTTCTCTCCTTTGACTTCCGCCACTAGAACCGACTCTTTGGGTATGTAGGTGCAGTGGCAGTAGCATGACGAGTAAAAGCGCGAGTGAGCTATTTACACATTCACGCTGCTCACTTCCCTGTCCAATTCCCTGTCGAACAGGGCTGAGTATAAATCCGGTATAAGGCTGAAAATCATTACACGCATTCTAAGTTGAATATAAATAAAAGTTATTATAGTCGGTCAGCTGTATGACGGAACAGAGCCGGTCAGTCAGCCCCAATGAATTTACAAAAAAATTAATGATTCAAATTAATTTACTATACTTCAAAATTTTTGTGGAGATAGAAAAAGAGGAAGAAATGTTTCGCGTGCTCGTCATCGGCGTTGCAGGCGGCGGCTTGCTTTTTTTCTTTGCTATAAAGCCTGGGTTTCCTCGAAAGCGGCACCGACAAACAGCGATCGTAGCACTGCGATGAATTACGTCAGATTACGGTGAAAAATTCAAGGTTCTTCACTGGGGCAATGGAATGTGCAAGCTCAGCAAGCGGTGGCTTCCAACGCATTCTTGGAAACCAACGCTATTATTTTGCATGGTACAGTTTTTTATGATGTCATTCATCGCAGTGTTACGATCGGAGGTTGTCGGCACCGCTTTCGAGGAAACCAGCGCTTAAGCAATTGAAATATTTTAAAATTATATTTAAAATGTGATTTCTAGTAATTATTAGTATATACATGTTATTAGTTACATTGAATCAATCGTTTATTTATAAAAAATTATCAAAAAATAAGTATTGTTTAAATTAATAGTATTATTTTCATACCTGAATTTTCTGGCGGAGGTTGAATATCGACGTCGTTGATTAATTGCGGTAATTGGTGACTCTTAAATCAATCAAATTCATATTTTCTCCAATTATTTTCCATCCTCGATAGGTTGGAGACAGTTCAGTTATAATTTTTTTGGTGAGCCTTGCGCAAAATATTTGCAATGTAACTTGCTCTTAAAAATTGTTCCATTAACTCTGAACTAGATGGCGGCATACTCGATCATCGACGGTTTTAATTTTTATTTTAAAGCAGTCACTTACTACGGTACTCGAACATTTTTTGTAAGTCTTCGAGAACAAAACAAATTGTGCCTCGTTCACAGCTTTTAATTTCTTCATGCCGTATAAATTACAAACAAATTACAAACATTTATTAATGGTAGCATGTAACATTCGACATGTTGTTGTTGTTGTTGTTCCGATATTAACATATGGGGCACAAACATGGACAATCACAAAAAAGAATATGAACATACTCAGAGTCACTCAACATGCGATGGAAAGAGCAATGCTTGGCATATCACTTAAGGACAGGAAAACAAACACATGAATAATACAGGAAACCAAAGTCACCGATGTAGTACAAAAATCATTAAAATTGAAATGGGAATACGGTGGACATGTAGCTAGGAGAGACCTAAACAAATGGCACAGAACAGTTCTAACCTGGAGACCATACCAACACAAAAGACCCAGAGGCAGATCTCTTATGAGATGGGCAGATGGTCTGAAACGGCTGCCGGGAGAAATTGGCTACAAGTAGCGTACAACAAAAACAATGGAAAGAAAGACTTGAAGAGACTTATGTTCAGATGTGGACGTGAATGGCTAGACGAAGAAGAAGAAGCATGTAACATTATATTACATAAATGGTTTATTCAGGGTAATTAATACATATTATTAATATTACTAAAAATTTCTATACACCACATTTTAAAATATAATTTAAAAATACTTCAGTTGCTTATGGTAGAGAAAAGAGCGAGCCGCCGCGCCGCCTGCAAAGCAGATGGAGCGCGCGCGAAATATTTCTTTCTTTTTTTCCTGACCGACGGGCATTTTCCCATAAAATCGTTGACCGACCATTTTGTATATGTTTCATATATCAAATATTACATCCACAACAGTTTTGAAGTATAGTAAATGAATTTCAATCATTAATTTCTTTGTACATTCGTTGGGGCCGACCGACCGGCTCTGTCCCCTCATACAGCTGACCGACTATAATAACTTTTATTTATATTCAATTTAGAATGTGTGTAATGATTTTCAACCTTAGTAAATGGATTGCATTACCTCCGCAGGTAAGCAACTTTGATACCCTCTCACTAACCCCTGTTCTACGTTTCGCTTGACCGACCGCAGTATGTTTTTCTACACAATGACAGTAATGAACTGTGAAAAAACTAGCTTTAGTAAATTCAGAGAGATTTTTCGGCGCTGCCTCTTGGACTAAATTATAGCGAATCTAAATGTTGGGTAACGACTAGTACAATATTTAAACGAGCAAATGTTTTTACAATTTAAGAAAAAAACATTTACGTGTGATATTTTGTGGAACAATTTATTTGGGTTAAAGATAATAACTTTTATATTTACAATACTTATGCGAAATACATAGAAAAATATTAAGAACTTGACGATTACGATTATTCAAATATTATATTTGTTTTGTTAGGATGTTAAAGGTTGGACAAATATTTAGTTTTTGGAATTAGTCTTGGACTATACGATATGTGCAAGATTAATAAAAACCTTCAGTTAAATAATTTAATTATACTTACTTACTTATACTTATTCCTCTTCACTCCATGCGGAGCATAGGGCGTCAACTGTCTGCCTCCATTCTGTTCTATCCTTTGCACTGATCTTTATTTCTGCCACGGTATTCCCAATACCATTAATTTCTTTCTCAACACTTCTTTTCCACGTTTTTACGGGTCTAACTGGTCTTCTCTTTTCATGTGGTGTGTATTCTAGGGCTTGCCTCGCTATGTCTGTGTCAGGTCTCCTTAATGTGTGCCCCATCCAACTCCATTTCCTTTTGCATATTGTCTTATATATAGGGTGAGGCAGATAAAGGGCCTATTTCGAGAACTAAAGGCAACAGAATCATGAAAATTGGAATGAAGGGGTTTTGAAGACTGATCTATTTAATGAAAATATTTTCATCTATTTGGTACTTCCGGTTATACCGGAAGTTGCTTATAACTTTGTTTTTTTTAAATGGGACACCCTGTATATTTTTACATTTTTCGATTCTCCTTGATTTCTTCTTTCTTAAAATATGAGGTTTTCTAATATTATACAGGGTAGTTTAAAAGATAATTACGTTTTTTATTCATCTCGTAGCAACTTTCACACCCTGTAGAATTGTAGTAGTTTGAGATCAAAATTTCTATTTACGTTCAAACGATTTTTAATATAGTCTGCTATTGTTAAGAATTATTAGTATAGCTAAATTTTTAATTTTAGTATACAGGGTGGGTCGAAACTCGGAGTATTTTCTGAGTTTTCTTAAATTTAACACCCTATATTTTAGTATTGTAATGAAATCATATTTTATGGTACTTTCTTACTTCTTAAGTGTTCCCTATACCTAACTGCTTTAATTTGTGCTTAATTCTTAATGGCACCAACAATCTTATCTACGTAGGCATTTTGATAGCTCAACCATTATTGGCAATTTTAAGTATCAGTCTAGATTAATATGTATTTATTTCCAAAAAATTATTTGTGAATAAATATTTTCACGGCCAACCTAATAAAATTTCACGTATTTTGTGTTGCAATTAATGTTTGGCTTTAATCACCAATAACTCACAAACTAAAGCAGTTAGGTATAGGGAATGCTTAAGAAATTAAAAAGTACCATAAAATAACATTTCATTACAATACTAAAATACAGGGTGTTTCATTTAAGAAAACTCAGAAAATACTCATTCCGAGTTTCGACCAACCCTGTATACTAAAATGAAAAATTTAACTAGACCAATAATTCTTAACAATAGTAGACTATATTGAAAATCATTTGAACATAAATAGACTTTACTATTTCAAACTATTACAATTCTACCGGGTGTGAATATTGTTACGAAATTAATAAGGAAACGTAATTATCTTTTAAACTACCCTGTATAATATTATAATACCTTATATTTTAAGAAAGAAGAAATCAAGAAGAGTCCAAAAAAATAAAAATATACAGGGTGTCCCATTAAAAAAAAACGAAGTTACAATCAACTTCCGGTATAACCTGAAGTAGCAAAGAGTCCAAAATATTTTCATTAAACAGTTCACACCTCAAAACCCCTGTATTCCAATTTTCATGATTCTCTTGCCTTTAGTTTTAGAGATATTTCTAATAGGCCCTTTATCTGCCTCACCCTGTATAGGTTCCTGGTTAATTTTTGTCCATAACTCTTAGTTTGATATGCGGTTTGGCCAGTAAATGTTAAGAATCTTCCTTAGGCATTTATTTATGAACACCTGCATATGTCCGTTACATTTTCTTAACACTTTCCAAGTTTCTGCTCCGTATAGTGGCACAATCGTCAGGTTGCTGTTGATTAATTTTATCTTGGTTTTACTTGTCATCTGACTTGAAGACCACATTTTCCTTAACATATTGAATGCGTTTTGAGCTATTCCTATTCTCCGTTTCACGTCCTCCTCCGTCCCTCCTTTGTTGTTCAAAATACTGCTTAAGTAGAAATTTCTCTACCGTTTCTAATTCCGTACCTCCCAGTGATATTCCCATTTCTCTTGGTGTATTTATTTTCATTACCTTAGCTTTTCTGACGTTTATGTTGTCCGACCTTCTTCCCTGCCTCTGCTACTTTTTCAGTTTTGCGTTGCATGTGTTGTCTTTTTTCTCTTAAAAGGCATATATCATCTGCAAATTCCAAGTCCTCAAGTTGGTTAAAAACATTCCATCTTATTCCAGACTTATTACTAGTAGCCTTGTACATGATCCAGTCGATTACTATCAGGAATAAGGTCGGAAAGAGCACACAGCCTTGCCTTACTCCTGTACCAATATCTATTTGTTCTGTTAACTTTCCTTCGTGGACTATGCATGCTGTGGACTAGAGAGCGGAATATATGCAAAGTGCATATAGATGCATATATTGCATATTTTCAGACAACAAACACAACATTGCATATTTAAGCTAAACACGATTTATTTTGCATATTTTAAAAATAAATTATATAAAAGTTTAAAATTTTCCTCTCTTAGTTGGAATTTTATAACTTCGATATGAACGAGCTCGTTATTTATCTATCTATCGCTCATCTGGACTTTCCCATTACTACCTGAATTTAACAATTATGGGTGTTCCCAGAAAAATATTATTTTATTAGCGTAGCAAGTCGTAGGTACCTACCTGCTTTTAAGGGTCTAATAATTATTTTGTCAGTTTCCGGCCAACATTTGTTTAAAGTAAACGTTGTATCGTATTTAGTGTTTTTGAAGTGATTGGTATATATTAAATTTAAATATGTCTACCATTCAAAAAAGTGCTTGGATAAAGTGTTTTCCCGAGTTAAAGCTAAGTGGAGACAAAGTATTTTGCAAGGCCTGTTCCAAAATCGTAAGTTACATTCAGTTTCACATTTCATTTTTTAAATGAGGAACTGACAAACAAAAGCATCATGTCCCACAAAAGAAATTTTTCTGGAAAGAGTGTTTTTATTCGACAAATTCGCTTTTACTTTTATAAAGACGGACATAGAGAGAAGCATCAAAATACAAAAATCCATCAAATTGTAGACAATTCCGCTTTTGTTCTTCAGCGTAAGTAACGCACTTTGTTCTTTAAGTAACGTACAAATTGCTAAAGAACTTATGTTCATAAAAGTTAATTTTAGTTTTTTACCAGATCTAATAATGTCATTAGAACAAAGGAATTTACAATTAAGTGATTCGGTTAATCTTGTTAACACTTTTTCTGCTCATTGTCAAAAAATTCCCGGAAATACAGGGATTACAATTAGAAATAAATTAAAAAATGTTTTAGAAAAAAATAAGGGATTCGATTGTTTGAGGAAAGTTGTACGTATTTTTGAAGGCAACTTTTCTGAAGGTCTTACGACTTAATATATTGTTTTATTTTTGAGTATTTTTAATATGCATTTGCATATTTAGACAAATTTAGAAAAAATACCTGCATATTTGTAGTAAAAGTAATGCATATATATGCGCATATTTTGGTAATGTTGTGTTGCGTATATTCCGCTCTCTATTGTGGACCTTTCGTAGAACAGTTTCATAATTCTGATATACTTGAGAGGCATTCCGTATTTCTCTAGCAATTTCCATAAGGCTTTGCGATCTACACGATCAAATGCTTTTTCGAAGTTTGTAAAGTTTACATGTAGCTTATTCTGCCACTCTAATAATTGCTCTATAATCGTTCTCATCGTACAAATGTGGTCAATGCAGGATCTTCGTGCCCGGAATCCAGCTTGGTTTTCTCTTACAACTGTATCAAATTTCTTTTTCATTCTATCAAGCATGATTCTGGTCATTATTTTGCTTGTTGTGCATAGCAGGGTGATCGGCCTCCAATTTTCACATTTGGATGTGTCGCCCTTTTTAGGAATTTTTACAATTAAGTCTTGTGTCCATTCTCTGGGTAGCTCTTCGGTTCTCCAAATTTTATCTAAAAGTGTGTACAGTATAGAGGTGGACGTTTCGCTGTCTGCTTTGATTAGCTCAACACGGATATTGTCTATTCCGGCAGCTTTTCCTCTTTTTAATTGTTTGATTGCATCTTTTATCTCTTCATGGGTGAATTCTTCCGTGTTCATGTTCATTGGTTGTCTTCTATTTCGTTTATTATATTCTGTTCTTCATACATTTCTTTGAGATACTCCATCCATCTAATAAGAATTTGTTGTTCTGTTTTCAGTACGACACCATCTTTATCTTTTATTTTAGTGGTAACATTTCGGCTTGTTCATATCGAGGTTCTTGTCAAACAATTTTTTAGGTCGTTTTCTCTTGCCGCATTTTTAGCTTCGTTAATGAGTCCGTTGTGGTATGATCTTTCGTCATTTCTTGCACTTCTTTTGACTTCTTTGTTTTTTCCCAGTATTTCTCTTCTAATCGTTGCTTCTTATCGATTCTTACCGTCTTCTTTCAGTCCTAGTAACTTGACTTTAATTTGTTTACGTTCTTGTATCTTGTCCCATGCTGTTTTTGTCATTCGGGATTTGTTACTGTTTTTCTTGTAGCTAACTGTTTGAACTGTCACCGGCCGTTCTCCAATTATTCTGCATTCGCTGTCTGAATTCATTCTGTATGTCATTTCCATCTCTGATCCAGTGGACATTGTATTTTTCTCTATTAGGTGTTATCTTTCCTGCTGCTCGCAGTTTAACTGTAAATTTCGCTCACACTAACACATGATTGGACCCTACATCTGCCCCTCTCATAGATCTTACATCCAGTAGTGGTTGAAGTCAGTAAACATTTGACTATTTTCATTTATTTCTTCTAAGTCTTCGCTGCCCATTAAAAACTCTTTTCCCTCATTGTCTCCACCTATTTTCGCATTCATATCCCCCATCACTATTAAAATATCACTTTTATTATTTGCCTCCATGCTATCATATACAGTTTGCAATTGCTCATAAAATTCTTCTTTCACTACCTGCTCTTTGTCGTTGGTGGGAGCATAAACATTTATTATTGAGAGGTTGTGAAATATCGCTTTAAACCTTGCTACTATAATCGTATCTGTTACACCCTCCCAATCTATCAATGCTGGTGCTGTGTTTTTTCCCAGCATTATGGCCACTTCGCCCTCATGTTTGGCAGTTTCCTGTGTATGTATGTTCCGAGAATAAGATTGCTTTTCCATTTTGTAGTCTCGTTTTTCCATATCCTTTCCACCTTACCTCGCTTATTCCTAGGATTTCTATTTTGTTTTTGTCCATCTCAGCTGCTACCTGATTAATTTTGCCGATCTTCATACATAGTTCTTATATTCCAGCAGCCCATATATAATATAACCTTTCTCTTATCCATTTCCATAGCATTTGTCGTCATCGTTTTATTCAGTTCAGTTCCGAGGCATTTTGACGATTCCATAACAAAATATTTTTTATGTGGTTTTGTTAGCCCAACGCACAACCCTCCTTCTTTCTTATTTTGGACTTGAAACCAGGCAATGGCGGGAAATGTTTTTACAATTTAAGAAAAAAACATTTACATGTGATATTTTGTGGAACAATATATTTGGGTTAAAGATAATAGGTAACTTTTATATTTACAATACTTATGCGAAATACATAGAAAAATACTAAGAACTCGATGATTACGATTATTCAAATAATATTATATTTGTTTTGTTAGGATCTTAAAAGTTGAACAAATATTTAGTTTTTGGAATTAGTCTTGGACTATACGATATGTACGAGATTAAGAAAAACCTTCAGGCACAAAGTTAAATAATTCAATTATATTTATAGTTAAAAAAGCAACAAGTGTGAAAATTATAGACTAAAAATAATAAAGATCGTAGACGAAATATACAGGTATGGAAATAATAAAGTCTTTTTTCGGGACATAGGCGCTTTCATTGAAATAAGTTAGATTCTTGATTTGCAATTAACCAGTGTAAATTTCAAGACAACGTTGCGATGTTTCATATTTAATTCATTTGTTCGACTGCACCGAACTGAGATCTCTGATTTGCAATTCTCCAGTGTAAATTCCAATATAACGTCGTGATGTTTTAAAATTAATTAATTTGTTCGACTGTAATCCCTTTACCACTGGCTATCGCACCTTCGCGTGCCTTCGCAAGCAAACGATGCAATCCGATGGGGAACCTTAGTTCAGTGCAGTCGAACAAATGAATTAAATATGAAACATCGCGACGTTGTCGTGAAATTCACATTGGTTAATTGCAAATCAAGGCATAATAGGCCAATACCAGTGTGGGTGTCGCAACGAAAAGTCTACTATCCATCAAATATTCCTTCTAAGACTAGATTTGAAAAAAACATATGAGTTTGGAATTGATACTCACCATTTGTTTGTGGATTTTAGATGTACCTATAGATATAAAATACTTTAAAATAATTTGACATATCCGTGTAATACTTGGCAGAAAGTGTAGGTACTGTACACCCTACTAAATTATGTTAAATAATCGTTTCTGGTTAATACCAGAGGCGTACGACAGGGGAAAGTGAAAGGTTGACCATTCCCCAATTCTACGGCACTGATGAAACTGCTATTTTAGCATAATTTTTAGATTCTCCAATACTTTCTATGTAAATAATATACTCTTCATTCGTTACGATAAAGTCATTAGTTTTCGAGATATTTGAAGTTAAAAATGAAAAGGCACACTTATTTTGATTAATGTATTATGCTCCTTCGTTTTAGCTTCAAATAGCTCGAAAACTAATGGCTTTATCCTTACGAATAAAGAGTATGTTATTTACATAGAAAGTATTGGAGAATAAAAAAATGGCACTAAAATAGAAATTCCGCCAGTGGCGTAGAATTTGGAAAGGGTCAACCATTCACGTTCCCCCGTAGTACGCCTCTGGTAGCAGCCAGAAACATTTGTTTAACATAATTTAGTAGGGTGTACAGTACCAGAACCACTTACCAAATTTCGTGTTGTTGTCCCATGCCTGTCAGGAAATATTCAAATATAAATAAAATAAAAGTTTAAATTTGACACCCTGTATGTAAGTTAGCTTAAATCGACCTGTAAACACCCTGTATTTTAACATTAAACTTCACAAAAGTAACAAAAATATTGACATACAGAACTCTAATCAAGCCCGTACTCACTTATGCGTCAGAAACGTGGACGATAACAAAAAGTGATAAAAAACATTTAGGCTGTTTTGAACATAAAACCCTCAGACTCAGTGGCGGCTTGTCAGGGCCGGCAGGGTCGGCAGTGCCGACCCACACATTTATGGAGACATTATAGATTTTTTTAAATATTTAATTTAATCAGAGTTGATGATATTCATTTCTGTGAAATAATAAAAATATCTGTGAGATAATACAGACTAAATTTTATTCATTGTTTTTAAAAGAATTCGATCCCGATACGTTAGTTAAGTGATCCCTGTGCGCTGTGCGTAAGAGACTTTTCAAAAATGATCCTATAGCCATGCACCCGATTGAGATTGTGTGTTGTGTGTTTTCGGCGAGCCGTCCCCAGATTGAAGATTTGCTTGTAATAAGAAGCTATTTAATATTAGCCGATAGGCAACCAATTATACATTTCCCGTATTTATTTGAATGGCAAGTACGGCAGAAACCAATCTGCCGAGCGGTGATCTGCAAACGGTAGCAAGGCACGTACCTAAGCGCGCCCGGGATAAAATTATGAAATAGGTAGTAGGTAGTTTTACGTCGTTTAATGATTGATATTGTAATTTTTTTTAAGTTGTTAGGAATTACCATTTAGGTGACAGGATGAATCGGAGGATTCGATACATCAAGTTAATTAGAGAGAATAAATAAAATTGTTTAACTAATTTTCTAATTTTCTTTTTGACTAGAAGACATTTAGCGGCGTACCTAAAACAGCACAGAATGAAAGAATCAATTACTAGTTACATTTTGATGTTGATGCTTTTCGGTAGAAGTACACGAAACTACTAATAGAGGTAACATGTCATTCACAAGTATCAATTTGTTCTTCGATACGCGTTACGTCTAATATTTATGAGAGGTTTTTAGGTTTTCAGACGTGAGTAGAAGCCTTAAGAAAGAATATATTTTTGTGTTTTACAGGTCATTTTAAAATTTTTTGATATCAAAAATAAATTGGTAAGGCAAATTTATGATGGCGTTGCCTTGATGTCCGGTGAATTGTATGGTCTTCACGGACAAGTTAAAACTATTGCACCAGGCAAAACTATTATTTACTCACTGTTATAAGTCAGTGACCTCTTTGACGATTCAAAATTTAAAAGTTACGCCAAAAAATTTTCAAAATATCTATTAGAAAAATTCATTAAAAATTATCCATCATTCTTTAATCAAATAAAATAAGAAAAAGGATTAACAGGTTAACATGCTGATCCAAATATTTTCGGAAGGTGGGATAAGTTACAAAATATGTATAATTTTATATACTGCAATTTATTGGGTACAACAAACTGTTCACGAAATTAATAAATTATTGTGCTCAAATGTGGGCAAATTCTGCCTCAAATGAACGAGATTTCTCTTGTCTCAAAAGAGTCAAAGCGTATTGTCGAAACACCATGAAACAAGAGAAAATGTCAGACTTGTCTCAAATTTCAAATGTTAATAGAAAAAAACTTTTAAAATCTCTCCAAAGCAATAATAAATTTTACAATGACGTTATAACCCATTTTGCTACTTCGGAACAACATAGACTAAATAGACTTAATTTATAAACAGAATTAGGTTCTAAATTTATAGGAAAAAACAAAAAAAAAAAACAAAAAGAAAACAAAAACCAAAAATCTCCTATGAAATTGAAGCCTTGGCATACCTATTTGAGGATGGCATACCTATTTGAGGAGACAAAACCTTGCCGACCCTGTCTCTAAAGCCACGAGCCGCCAGTTTCAGACATATCTATAAAGGCGTGGAGGAAAACGGATTATGGCGTAGGCGCTATAATTTTGAATTTTACCACCTTTATAGTCAGCCTAGTATTGGTAGATCTATCAAAATAAACAGGCTGCGGTGGCTAGGCTACTTAGAGAGGATGAATGAGGTGGAGCTGTCGAAACACGTTTAAAGCCAGAGACCGGATGGAGTGAGGAGAAGAAGCAGGCCCAGAGCACGATTTAAGGACCAGGTGGAAGACGATTGCGAGTGTTAGGAGTGCGAAATTGGAAAATCAAGGCGAATGATAACAAGGAATGGAAACTGATTCTGGAACAGGCCAAGACCCACCATGGGTTGGAGAGCCAATGATGATGATGATAATTGCAAATCAAGAATCTAACTTATTGCTTTGGAAGTGCCTATGTTCCGAAAAAAGATTTGCAATACTGTATAGGAAGATGAAAACAATAATATAAAAAGAGCAACAATATAGTCAATTATATAAAAAGAGCAACAATATAGTCAATTCGGCATTCTGTCAAGGCTTCCAATATTTTTTGTTGATTTATGGTGTGAAAGTAGACGAAGTAATAAAGCACTAAAATCGGCCTTACCTCCGAAAAAAGAGGACAAGACGAATCTTAATAATTCTTTTTGTATTCGATTCGTGAATACGCCAGGAAACTTTGTGAACCGGAGCAATGATATAATATTAAAAAACTGCATACAAAAAAATGCATTCTTAAAGTGCATCTCAAACAGACAATAAAAAAAATTCAGAACTCGTCAATTATATCGGCGGAAATGAGTTCAATTTTGTTGCTCGGGGATTTTTGGGGTCGTTGAAAACGAATTTGACGTCAAAAGTGATCTCTGCAGTACCTGGTGCCCAGGGTACCTACTGTTTACCTCATCTTGTGAAGTTTTCGCCAAATTCATTAAAAATTGGTCAAAAATCATTACTTATGGGTTTTTGGGGCCGCTAACGACGAATATGACATCGGAAGTGATTTTTGGGAGTACCTGGTGCCCAGGGTACCTACTGTTTACCTCTCTTGTAGAGTTTTCGGCAAAAAATTTATTAAAAAAAAAAGAATGTGTGTGTACTTTGTAGGCAAGTAAGAAGTTATACATCTATTATATGATTTCAACGAAATAAATATACTTTAAACAGTTTATTTTAATTTTATTTAAATACTAAACTAATTGTAATGCTTACCACTTTCCAAAAAAAAAAAGAATAGGAATGGTCGGGAATTGAACTCAACACCTCTCGATCTCTAGCCGAATACAATACCAATCACGCGACGAGGTCTGTATTTGTATCGTCTCGGATATAATGACAATTCACGGTAACAAACAGATGAATTGAAGTATAATAAATATGTTTTTATAATATCTACTTTTACTCCTGAGGAAGACAAATCCAAAGACACAAAAATTATCCTCCTCCTCCTCAGTCGTTTCCTCATTGCTGAGTGTCGTGATTCCCTATAATACGAGCAACTATCTCTTTCCATCGGCTTCTGTCCTGAGCTTCCCTCATGGATTCAGAGCATGTTTTTCCACTGGCTTTCTGTACTTGATCCGTCTATCGAGTAGGTGAGCGATCTCTACTTCTTCGCCCTTCAACGTTTCCCGCAATTATAAGTCTCTCAAGATTATCAAAAATTATAATAAATAATATATTTACTAAAAACACTAATATATTCTTTTCACACCTTTTTTTGCACTGATATATTTAAACATAACTTGAAAGATTTAGCAACTAAACGCCATACTGTCTGTGTGCGCATCCGCGCAGAATAATGAAAATTCACTCCCAATCGAGCCTAAAGAAGTATAACTTCAAAAATTAATCAAAACTAATTACTCGGGGGTTTTTGGGGTCGCTGAGACGAATATGACATCGGAAGTGATCTACGGAGTACCTGGTACCCAGGGTATCTACTGTTTACCTCGTTTTCTAAAGTTTTCGACAAATTCATTAAAAAATTAGTCAAAAATCATTAGTCACGAGATAAACAGTAGGTACCCTGGGCACCAGGTACCCCGGAGATCACTTCCGATGTCATATTCGTCGTCAAATACCCCCAAAACACCTAAGTAATGAATTTTGACTAATTTTTTAATGAATTTGCCAAAATCTCCAGAAAACGAGGTAAACAGTAGGTACCCTGGGTACCAAATACTCCGTAGAGCACTTCCGATGTCATATTCGTCGTCAGCGACCCAAAAAACCCCGAGTAATTATTTTTGGCTATTTTTTAAATGAATTTGCCGAAAACTGCATAAGAAGTAGGTACCCTAGGCACCAGGCAGGGTTGCAAAAAAACATGTTTTTTTAATTTTATACAAAACACATGTTTTTTGTTTTAAACGGTTTTTTCTTGTTTTAAACATGTTTTATTTTGTTTTTAAATTATACGTTTTAAACAAATAAAACATGTTTAAAACACGTGTTTTTTTATTTTATTAAACATTTTTTTGTTTTAAACATGCGTTTTTTTATTTTAAATTTTATGTTTTAAACAAATAAAATGTAGAAAAAACATTGTTTAAATCATATTTTCTTAAGCATAATATTAATAACTTTGATTTTAACTTTTCTTTAACCTAATATATAAGAAAACCAATTGCAATTATAAGAGCTATTGCCTGGGGAACTCCAGACTATTTACTATGTATAAAATATCATTGCAAGTTGGCTATTGTGATAACGCCTACTGTAAGTTATTTTGTGGTGTTGAGTGTTTTGTTAAACATGCAAATGGCAAATTTTTGTACATGATACGAAGGAGCTTCAAGGAGCGTATGGAAATGGCTTTGATCCCGGTTAATTTTTTGGCAAATTTGCTTGATAAGCGCTCTAGTGGAAATAAACCTAAAATCCATCTATTGTAAATTATCATCCAGGAGCATTGCCAATTATTATTAATTACTAGGCAAAGTGTGTACCGTTTAAACCATATACGTTTTCTAAACATTTAATTTAGAATGTAATACCAAGGACATGGTGGCGTTCTATGAAAAATATAAATACTACAGCAGCGTTTCTCATCCTTTTACCATTTGCGACCCAATTTTCCATAATTTTCACCGCGCCCCCCCCCCCCCTCGTACAATAACAAAATATATCATATGCAATAACAGTGTACCTTAAGCATTTTGACAAAAAATTCAACACCGATTCGGAGCAGATTGTCTCTTTTCGCTGGAAGTTCCGAGTTATTTTGAACATTCTCGATCGTCTGCCTGCATCTCCATCTTCTCAGTTCTGACTCTGACCAACCAGTCTTTGTCTTAGTCGAGTCAGTTCAGTCAGTACCTACTTCTGTAACTGTTAAATTTATTGTGGATGTGTACATATTATGTTCTAGTTACACCCTGTTTCGGTCAACTTTTCTCTGCAGAACAAGCCCAAGGAAGTCACTAATTTACATTAAATTTTTTGATAATTAGTATTAATTAGT
Source organism: Diabrotica virgifera virgifera (assembly GCF_917563875.1). Lineage (NCBI taxonomy): Eukaryota > Metazoa > Arthropoda > Insecta > Coleoptera > Chrysomelidae > Diabrotica > Diabrotica virgifera. Next base: position 26,791,739 of record NC_065452.1, read on the forward strand.
ATTAATATAGTATTAATTATTATTAATTTAGTATTCAATGCTCTTTAATTATAGCTCCTTGTCAGTGTTCATGGGTATTTTCTATTGTCAGAATTTTGTTTTGCTTTGCTTTTAGTAAATTAGTCAATGTTGGTGTTTTTTTATATACTCACGCCCCCCCCCCATTACTAAAAGCGCGCCCCCCTAAGGGGGCGCGCCCCACAGGTTGAGAATCACTGTACTACAGCATTGGAACTTGCTCAACAGCTCCACACAGCTAATGCATCGTCAGCCAACATAGAAAGACTCTTCTCCTCAACATACGGTTTACCATTCCAAACTACGTAATCGGCTAGGCAATGTCAAAGCTACTAAGTTGGTTTTAATTTTTAAAGAGCTTAATTGCATCAGTGATGACGTGATATCAGATTGATAATTTTAGATTACAAGATTACTATGAGACTGGAACAGTTTTGAGAAATTTATTAACTCTTGTATGCAAAATGTTTCAAGTTTTTAAATTTTTGTTGAGTTTCGGTTATTAATAAATAAATAATCTGTATGTTAAAAAGTTTGTATAATGTATTTGAGAATTTTTTTCATATTTATTTATTATTTTAACCTGGAAGCAGTCGCGTCGTTAGAAAAAATTTCACATTTTATTCTTTTCGGTGATAACTCAATGAAAAATTTTGCAACATAATTTTCCACTCGTAAGTGTCTAGAAAGATTGTAGTAATGCGTGGGAATTTTTTTTAATGTTTTTTTATTTTTTTGTGGAATTTCTGGCTTTGGTGAGAACCAATTAGCTTTAAAATTGTTAAAAATATATATTTATAACATAACAAGTAAATAAAAATAGTATAAAATAGAAATTTGCTTTAAATTCGCATTTAAATTCGTATTGTGAAATTTTTTCTCTACGCGCGAATACTTACGTGACAGAAGTGAGCGCGACTGCTCCCGGGTTAATAAAGAAAATGAAAAAAAAAGCTTGTATAATTTGAACGTTTTAAACGTGTTTTAAACTGTTTTAAACAAAAACTGTTTTAAGCATATACACATGTTTAAAACATGTTTAAAACAGTTGTTTAAAACGAAACAACCCTGGGCACCAGGTATTCCGGAGATCGCTTCCGATGTCATATTCGTCGTTAGCGACCCCAAAAACCCTCGAGTAATTTTTTTTAACTAATTTTTTAATAAAGTTTTTGCCGAAAACTCCACAAGGCGAGGTAAACAGTAGGTACCCTGAGCACCAGGTACTCCGGAAATTACTTCCGATGTCATATTCGTCGAGAGCGTCCCCAAAAACCCCCAAGTTATGATTTTTGATTAATTTTTAATGAATTTGCCGAAGACTCCACAAGACGAGGTACACAGTAGGTACCCTGGGCACCAGGTACTCCGGAGACCACTTGTGACGTTATATTCGTTTTCAGCGACCCCAAAAACCTCCCAGTAACGAAATTGAACTCATTTCCGCCGATAATTGACGAGTTCTGAATATTTTTTATTGTCTGTTTGAGATGCACTTATTTTTGTATGCAGTTTTTCAATACTATATCATCGCTCCGGTTCACAAAGTTTCCTGGCGCATTCACGAATCGAATGCAAAAAGAATTATTAAGATCCGTCTTGTCGTTTTTTTTCCGGAGGTTCCCTGCTTTATTGCTTCGACTAATTATGAACGCCCGGCCCGGCACAGCCCGGCACGGCACAGAACAGTCCAAATTCATTTGTATAGTTTGCAACGTAACCCATTATCTAGGGATGGGAAAAACCTACCGGTTTAAACCTAAAACCGGTTTTTTTACTTCGCAATAACCGGTGTTACCGGTTGTTTTTTTTGTCCCGGTTATAACCGGTTTTTTTCTTTTTAAAGTAAAAACCGGTTATTAGGTTTTTACGGTGATTAGGATTAGGTTAGGCATTATTTTGGATCCCAATCATAATTATTATTCTCAAGTAATTATTCCAAACAAAACCATAATTCAAATTTTATTTTATTTTATAAATACAAAAGCAAACTGAAAGTGCAATCTCACATCAGCCAGAAACAATTATTAAGTTTTATTATAATATTTCCTTGAAAAGGTATTTGTAATCATAATATTTACATAAGAAGTGATCTGGTTGAATTAGACGCAAACATCATCTATTTTTCACACTTAACTCTTGACATTGAAAGTGGGTGAATAACTTTTTCTGATTACCAAAAATAATGCTCTGACTATGAATATCGAATTACTGATTACGAATACGAATCTCCAAGAATTTCACACCGTTTTCAAAACGATATACTCATACAGGAAGTATTAAATGAGTTAAAATGTACCTATTCTACAAATATGCAAACGTGTTAAACGTAATACATTATGATAAATGTTTTTTTGATGGTAGTAAAAATAAAAGATAAATTGCATTATCCAATTTATTTTTAAGTAAAATATTTATGTTGATATTATTTTTCTTAAATCCCATTTCAAAGAGTCTGGGATAATAATAATAGTAAAATAATAAATTAATATATTAATTAATAGAATAAAATGGTTTTATTAAAAATTGTGTTTTATTTATATTGATATTGATGTTCTTTCGATAGTACTAATTTTTGATCATATTGATATCGAGTCGAATGGAGTATCGCAAACTAAAGTGCATTGTAAATGTAACTTTGTAACCTATTGGATTAAAAAAATCGAAAACCGGTTTTTCCAAAAACCGGTTTTGTGGCCGGTTATAACCGGCAGGTTAAACCATAAGCAAAAAAAACCGGTATAACCGAAAACCGGTGTTTTGTCAAAAACCGCCATCCCTATTATGAGCGGTCAGCTCGGTTCGGCACAGTCCAGCACGCAAACGGAACGGCCAAAATTCTCCTAGGAGAATAAAATCCGTTGAAGTCGAACGGCCAGCGCGTCATAATTCTTGGTAATAACGTATAAGCATAACACAAGCGTACATAAATGTTGATTTTTTAATTGAAAGCGCATTGTTTGTTTTGAAATATGGAAATTTAAAATTTGGTTTGAGACATTCGAAAATATTTGAGAAATTTTGGATCATGTTTATGTGGGAAAAGATGATGAAAATCGCCATATTCTCTTCTTTTTTTAATATTTCGTGAACCCAAAACCGATGTTTCCGTCGTAATTTTGCATTTTCGTCTGTTTCAATCTGAGCACAAATTTCACTTACTATTATTACCTCTTCTTCCGACGCGGTCTCCATGGCAAATGATCATTTTTCCGATGCCGTGCCGTGCCGGCCGTTACAAATGGGGTTTTGGACGTGCCAGCCTCTGTCCTGTGCCGTGCCGGGCTGTGTCGAGCCGGGCGTCCATAATGTGTTTCCTGCTAGGCCTTTTCATAATCCACAGATATTAAAGCTAGTGTATTATAGGTCTACACAAATAGCTGAACCTTGCAGCTCAGTGTTGCCGGTTTTAAGCAGACGAACTTAAAGTCCGTCTAAATAGAATATTCCAGAAGTCCAAAACATCTTGATTTGAAAATCTGTGGGTTTTATTATTTTTAAATAATTCATAGGTCATAGATAGGTACTATGAAAGATATTTATACGATATTAAAGATATATAATTTGAATATTAATTATAATATTAGCCTGTGTTTAATATTATATTTAATAGTTATTTATGATATAAGTGTTAAAAGTACAATTTTAAGGCACGCATGTGAAAGTTTGCAAAATGAGCGAAGCGAATTCTGCAATTCACACGAGTACCTTAAATATGTACTTTTTAACACGTGTACTTTGTACGCACGTAAGAAGTTATACTTCTATTATATGATTTCAACGAAATAAATATACTTTCAACAGGTTATTTGTATATAAAGATTAAACTAATTTTTACTTACTACTTTCCAAAAATTTTTATTAAAACAATACTAAAAATAAAAAAAAAGTTAGATAACACACGGATTCGAACCATGGACCTCTCGATCTCCGGTCGAACGCGCTACCACCGAGCTAAACTCCCTTTGCTTTGACAGTTTACAAGATTTCTCATACATACTGACAAATTTAATAGACCAAGTGAGGTATAAAAATACTTTAAAATTTATTTAATATAAATATTAATATCTCTTGGCAACACTGTTCTTCATAAGAGTCTGCACTGAAAGGTGACCGTGGAACGCAGTATAGGTCATTCTATCCGTAAACCGAGGAGCAAGATAGTCAGTTCTATGAAAGTAAGGGAAGCGTAAACATTAATTATTTAGTTAACATTAGACACAATTTTAGACTATTTGCAATGTTGACAGATAACTTCGTAATTCATGAAAGAATTGTTTGTTGAATTTTCTATAAGACACTAGAAATTGATTGTTAATTTATATTAAAAAATTGGTCTTTAAGCACAGTGCAATCCCAGTATGGCTTATAGTGTCGTTTTCTAGCATTTTATCAAGGATGTATTGAAAATAAGGGAGATGGTCTGTCTGGGGAAGTCCAAGTTTGCTAACTAGTTCTTGGTGAATTATCTTTCCTACTCAGAGGTCTGAGTCATTCCAACGCCTGCCAGCTCCCAGTATGATATTGGATGGATATTGGATGGTTTCTTGGGCTTGACATCCGTATCGGCATTTGTCGTTTTGAAATTGGTCTTTTAGTCTTTATTATATTTATATTTATATTTATATTTATATTTATATTTATATTTATATTTATATTTATATTTATATTTATATTTATATTTATATTTATATTTATATTTATATTTATATTTATATTTATATTTATATTTATATTTATATTTATATTTATATTTATATTTATATTTATATTTATATTTATATTTATATTTATATTTATATTTATATTTATATTTATATTTATATTTATATTTATATTTATATTTATATTTATATTTATATTTATATTTATATTTATATTTATATTTATATTTATATTTATATTTATATTTATATTTATATTTATATTTATATTTATATTTATATTTATATTTATATTTATATTTATATTTATATTTATATTTATATTTATATTTATATTTATATTTATATTTATATTTATATTTATATTTATATTTATATTTATATTTATATTTATATTTATATTTATATTTATATTTATATTTATATTTATATTTATATTTATATTTATATTTATATTTATATTTATATTTATATTTATATTTATATTTATATTTATATTTATATTTATATTTATATTTATATTTATATTTATATTTATATTTATATTTATATTTATATTTATATTTATATTTATATTTATATTTATATTTATATTTATATTTATATTTATATTTATATTTATATTTATATTTATATTTATATTTATATTTATATTTATATTTATATTTATATTTATATTTATATTTATATTTATATTTATATTTATATTTATATTTATATTTATATTTATATTATTACTTATATTTATACTACTACACCCTCATCAAATTTAGCAAAAAAACGATAAGGGAGTTTTCCTCTTGACGAATTTGAATATTTTTACTACAAACGATGATTAACAAATATACACTCAACCAAACTTATATGGAACCATCTGATATTTTTTATTATTTTAAGCGAATTGCCTCGACACCGTAAGGTACAAGAGGACGGCTTAAGTAAGTAAGTTTAAGCGAATTAGTGCTAAATTAATTTTTTTCCATCGCATCTCAAAGTAGCCTAACCACAGGTTATAGAACCAAATCAACATACCTGAGAGTCTGAGAGCTATTAAAGTTGGTTGGATGAAAACTAAAGGATTTTTTTACCGATCATAATAATTCCTCCCTTCCTCTTTTATATTTATGAACAAATCTGACAGTTTCCGTTCTTGCTAGTCTTCCTCGCCCTCTAAGTACACTAATTCGTTAATCATCTGATTTTACACATCCTACTTTCGTTTGAAAATAGCACACTTTTTCAATTTCCAATGTTCCAGGTTTGGCGTTGAAGACACCAATTTACGTGTTTAATCTTGTGCTGCCTGGTGAACTCGGGATTCCTTAACTTCCTCCTGCTATATAGTCCTTGGACACAGCAACTCTTCTTCTTATCGTTTCAACTAAAATATTTACACATATAGCTCCCAAAAGCTGCAGGTTTCAAATACATAGTGATTCCATATAAGTTTGGTTGATTGTCCAGAGAAATAAGGATTTTCTCAGGACACTTAAATATCCAGGTAGCTGACTACTTTTTTAGGTTTTGTAGACCTAGAGGAAGAAAACCTACCTGTTTACTGCCCAGAGTTCGCGTCCGTTTTTTAATTATTAACAATTTAGTGCAAAAAAATTTAGTTGCTTCGTAAATTGCAAAATAAATGAAAATCTATATTTGTTAATAACTTTTACTAAATTTAACTTAGTATTTTAGGGTTTCACCCAAAGTTGGGTATTTTGGTACTTAACAAACCCTGAAAATTTGAGACCGATCCATTAATTAGTTTAAAAGTTATTCTATTTGTTTATCCCAGAAACCTTCATTTTGCAATAACAAAAGACAGAAAATAATGAACATAGGGCAATTCTGAATATGACAAATGAAAGTAGAAGAGTGATAGTATCGAAATGTATTAAAAATAGATAAAAAATTAATTAATATAGTAAAATATCCTAATGCCAAATTTTTGAAATTTTGTAGATTAGAAACATTTAGAATAACTTTAAAATTATTGTCCGTAGAAACAATATTTTTCTATATTCGAAAAGTTAGTATTTTAACACGAATTTTCAAATAAAAAAAATTAGCCTGGGTTAATTTGGAACAAAGTTAGCCATGTATTTTTTTTAAAGAATGGGAATTGTATTTTTTGTTAAAAAATTTACCCACACATTGTACCTTCACAGCACCCTCTACGATTTTTCAAAAATGTAGTTCAAACGGTTACTAGGGGGAACCTACAAATCCACTAAGATAAAATAGGTACCGAAAAAGCAATTTTAAAATAATACACTTTTCTGTATCTCCGGATCAACTCAATGGACTTTGATCTTTGTTTTTTTAATTTGTATGTAATTTTTACGTACATTACAAATATGCAATTTGTTTTTAAATTTGTTAATTAATAAACAGTTTAATTTGTTTAAACTTTTCTTTAAAAAATATTTTTTTTAATCATACTATCATTAATGATTATAGAAAAAGTTAAAGTACACTTTAATAAATAAATTAGTCTTATTAGATAATTATTTCTTGAAGATAATTTATTAATTAAAGTATTATTTACCTTTTTTATGATTAATAATGATAGTATGATTAAAAACATGGATTTTTGGGAAAACTTTTTTTTAAATATTAATTAATAAATGTCTAGAAAAATTGCATATTTGTAATGTACCTACAGAAAAATTACATATAAATTAAAAAGAAAGATCAAAATATATTCAGTAGATTCCGAGATATAGAAAATGATAGTAGTTTTAAGTTGCCTTTTTAGTTTTTGAACTCGTGCATTTGTCCCCCTTCACTTACCACGACTAGTCACCAATTGATATACAATTTTAAAAATTCGTGTAAAATACCAGCTTTTCGAATATGTAAAATGATTTTTTCTACGGTTAATATTTTTAAAGTTTTCTAAATGTTTATAAACTACAAAATTTCAAAAATTTGGCATTAGGATTTTTGACTAAATTAGATAATTTTTTATCTTTTTTTAGTACATTTTAGTAGTATCAATTTTTTACTTTCATTTGGCATACGCAGAATTGCCCTATGTTCATTAATTTACTGTCTTATGTTATTGCAAAATAAACGTTTCTGGGATAATAATCCGGTCAACTTAGACATCAAAATGCTTGGCAAATAACAAAAATTGCCGGAGAGCCAAATTTTGGTGGAGAGCTAAGGTATACCATAACAAATAAAGTTTAAAAAGTCCCCATCGATCCCATGTGTGCGTCAAAAGTTATTCGGGGTCAAAGGTCAAAATTTGAGATTTTTTGGATTTTTTTCGAAAACGGTAAGTTTTATCAAAAAAAAAACCTTAAACCAAAGTTGTAGATCTTAAAATTCTCTACAAAAATAGTCCTTACTATTTTTTTCCTAAGAGTTGCCATTCCTGAGATATCGCGATTCAAAGAGTCACGTTATACATGATATGCACACGTTTCCACACCAACTGTGAGGTAGTGTACTCGGCGCGTTTTTTTTACCGTGGTTTCCCCTGTAGGCCTACTCTACTAACTGTTTTGACAATTTTAGGATAATTTAAGGAAACAATACCGGTCAAGTTCTAGATATTACCTTATTATTGATATTGATTATTGATTATTAGGTTAACTATTGTTTTGATTTCTTTAGATATTTTAATCAGATTCATATTCTTGAAAGTCTACTTCAACAGTCAAGTCTACTTCGATTTCATCTTCTTCCTCTTCCTCTTGCTGGATGTTCAAAAATTGTTCAAATATGACTGAGTCATTGGTCTTTTCATTAAAATCACAGGAGTCTTCCTCTGTTGTACTAAACTGAACATTTGAGCAAGACTGACCTTGGCAGTTGGTACACACTAGAGAACACAGCAACCCGACTTTTTTACATCCACATTTGGCACTATAACCTTTTTTGCAATTGCAAAAAATAGTGTTAAGGAGTTTTTCTGGAGCAGGTGGGAGTAAGGTTTTAATCGGTTCCAGAGTATAGGGCTTTTCATTCACAGTCATTTGTTTCGAGCTTCTGTCATGTGTCACATAATATTAATATATCTACGTCATACGTTATTGGTATATAACAATGATAGAAACCAAAGACGTATGGCGTAGATATACTAATATTATGTGACACATGACAGAAGCTCGAAACAAATGACAATCGATGAAAAGCCCTATTACCTATTAATTTCCAACCCCAGTCTTCTGGATTCAGTTCATTGCCTAGCCATGTTTGAACTTGATAATACTCGATACAAATGTTGAAAAGCAGATGCTGATGTTGGAGGAAGACATGATAGTTGTACTTATTTCTTGTTTCGCGTATTTTTTACAAAAGTTAAGTATCGGTATTTATCAAGACAAATAATTTTTTTTGGAGCTCCATAAACCGCAAGAAGAAAGCGAATTCCTTCCGTAATTATTGTTTGCAGTGTAGAATCAAGTTCTGTAAAAATTTTGCAGCAGTCAGTCAAATCTTTTTTTTTTCGAATAATTTAAGTAAGTACTGACGTTTTGCCCCTTCTGTACATTGCGGACGTAGTGTCGCAGCCGGTAATCTCATGTAAAAATAAAATGTACTTTTGGCATTTGGGATAAGCCGATAAACTATTCGAAGAATATATCTCTGTTCGCTGTTGAGCCCTTCCAGGTTTCAGAAAATAAATAACTTTATCTACTGGAGTCCTTGCAGTAATCAGTACCAACAAATCAACACCTTCACCAACTACAATTGTTGTGTTTGTTGCCTTAAATTTTTCAATTGCTGTCTCAATTATAAGGACATCTGCGTCATTTTTAGCTTGTTTCACTTCAATATTCGCAGCTGTTAATTTGTCAGTTAAAATTCCAGCTTTCTTCTTGCGGTTTATGGAGCTCCAAAAAAAATTATTTGTCTTGATAAATACCGATACTTAACTTTTGTAAAAAATACGCGAAACAAGAAACAAGTACAACTATCATGTCTTCCTCCAACATCAGCATCTGCTTTTCAACATTTGTATCGAGTATATTATCAAGTTCAAACTTGATGGTTAGAAGACTGGGGTTGGAAATTAATGGATAATACTCTGGAACCGATTAAAACCTTACTCCCACCTGCTCCAGAAAAACTCCTTAACACTATTTTTTGCAATTGCAAAAAAGGTTGTAGTGCCAAATGTGGATGTAAAAAGTCGGGATGCTGTGTTCTCTAGTGCTAATGTGTACCAACTGCCAAGGTCAGTCTTGCTCAAATGTCCAGTTTAGTACAACAGAGGAAGACTCCTGTGATTTTAATGAAGAGAACAATGACTCAGTCACATTTGAACAATTTTTCAACATCCAGCAAGAGGAAGAGGAAGAAGATGAAATCGAAGAAGACTTGACTGTTGAAGTAGACTTTCAAGAATATGAATCTGATTAAAATATCTAAAGAAATCAAAACAATAGTTAACCTAATAATCAATAGCAATATCAATAATCAATATCAATAATTAGGTAATATCTAGAACTTGACCGGTATTGTTTCCTTAAATTATCCTAAAATTGTCAAAACAGTTAGTGGAGTAGGCCTACAGGGGAAACCACGGTAAAAAAAAAACGCGCCGAGTACACTACCTCACAGGTGGTGCGGAAACGTGTGCATATCATGTATAATGTGACTCTTTGAATCGCGATATCTCAGGAATGGCAACTCTTAGGAAAAAAATAGTAAGGACTATTTTTGTAGAGAATTTTAAGATCTACAAACTTTGGTTTAAGGTTTTTTTTTTTGATAAAACGTACCGTTTTCGAAAAAATCCAAAAAATCTCAAATTTTGACCTTTGACCCCGAATAACTTTTGACGCACACATGGGATCGATGGGGACTTTTTAAACTTTATTTGTTATGGTATACCCTAGCTCTCCACCAAAATTTGGCTCTCCGGCAATTTTTGTTATTTGAAATGTCTATATAGACCGGGTTATAAACAAATAGAATAACTTTTAAGTAATTAATGGATCGGTCTCAAATTTTGAGGGTTTGTTAAGTACCCCAATACCCAACTTTAGGTGAAACACTAAAGTTATAAGGTAGTTTTAGTAAACGTTATTAACAAATAACGATTTTTACTTATTTTGCAGTTTGCGCAGCAACAATATTTTGAAGGTTTTTCAATGTTCTAAAAAAATTAAATTTTGTAATTTTATGTAGACTATTTAGCTTTTGAATGGGGTGCAAAAAAACGAAAAAATCGCGATTCTTGCACTAAATTCTTATAATTAAAAAACGGACGCGAACTCAAGGCAGGGAACAGGTAGGTTTTCTTCCTATAGGTGTACAATAACTAAAAAGTAGTCAGCTACCTGGATATTTGAGTGTCCCGAACATGGTTTATTTCTAGCTTATTTCCCTGGAGTATGAGTGTACAAGGTATATCAATACCGGTATATTTATCAATCAACGCTACAAAGTTTACGTTGTTCTGAAGCTATTTCCTTGTGGCATTTTTATAATGAACTATTTTAAATGGAAAATAAGCCACAATTTTACCAAAAAAATGAATTTATTAACGTTTCGACGCCCAAGTCGGGTGTCGTTGTCAAAATACAAAATAATACTAAATAAACAAAAATGTTGTTGCTTAGTAAAAATTCTTCTAATAATTTATTTAATCTGACTCATTTATATCGGCAATTCAGGCATGTATTATACATTTTAAAGTAGAAAACTTTAAAATGATATTCCCAATATTGATGAGTTGCGTTTCCTGGGACGACTTTACTAAAAGATAGTTCATTTGATTACATGAAATCAACCTATCATATATATAAAATCAGTTTACGTTTTGCCGATACCTTTGATGACGATTTGACATTATTTATTTGTTTTGTTTAGAATTCAGCTAGACAAAATTTGAATAGTCTACAGGTTTTAAGAAAAACAACAGTGTAATAAAAAACATAATTTATGTTTCTAATATTTTATAGATAGACAGACAGTATAATTGTAATACCTAGTTTGTTTTATTTATTACGCTAAGGCCACACGGGCGATAATTTACGGCGCCGTAAGAGCAGTAAACCTGACGAGGCATTGGTTGACTAACTCCTATTTCATCTACAATTGGTGGAGGAGTTAGTCAACCAATGGGTTTACTGCTCTTACGGCGCCGTAAATTATCGCCTGTGTGACCTTTCGCTTATGTGTGACCTTTCGCTTATTAGCCTGAGAATCAACTTGAACTGTAACAGATCGATACATTTTTGGCAAAGTAACGTGACATTTTCGGCGAAAATCATATTTTTCCATTAAACTAACAACTAACGCTATTATTGTTTAGAAGGTACTGCCAAAGTGTAGTAAGCGTAGATTTACTTTAATCCTTTTTTAACTATTTTAAAAACGTATGTTCAGAATTGTTTTAATCATGAACGTAAAAGAAACGCATGAAAAGAAAAAACATGCTTTTTCTACAAAATCGTTTTAGGTGACTTATGTTACTATGCCAAAAATGTATCGATATACAATAAAAACTCACAATTTACGAACACTTCCAAACACAGAATCACTAAACCCAGAAATCGTGCATAAACACACAGAATAATCAGATTTTGATGTATCATAGGCCATAAAACATCCACCCTTATATCTTTTTAGCCAAAGCATGACTGTTACCTACAACACCATAGGCAAGTAGGTACGTCAAACCTCAATTTTTTTATTTTTTGATATAATATAACCTCACCAACATATTGGCGGTTATAAAAGACAATACGATCAACTACGGCCTATCCCATATAAACATAATATTTAATAAAATCAATGGGAAAATCCCAATAGTTGGCTGTATACCATAGTTTAAAAAAACCTATACAGAAGTAAAAACTTCAAATTGTATTTTGGTATAAAATAGTTTATTTAAAACTTCTAAAAGTCATCCACATGGATTGCAAAACGTTTTCGTTCTGAACAGAACATCTTCAGTGCATTCCGCAAAGTAGTTGTAACTAGCACACCAATGAAGGTGGTAACTTCATAATATATGGCTTACATTATACCTTTTGATAAAATATTGTGACTACAAGTCGATGTTACAAGATTAAAATATGTATGCGCCTAAAGAGCAACATGCTTCCCTGCTCGAAAAAACTAGGTACTTGCCATTTGAATTAGCACAGACCAACTGATGTAAAATTTTACAACATTTTACATCAGTTGGTCTGTGCTAATTCAAATGGCAAGTACCTAGTTTTTTCGAGCAGGGAAGCATGTTGCTCTTTAGGCGCATACATATTTTAATCTTGTAACATCGACTTGTAGTCACAATATTTTATCAAAAGGTATAATGTAAGCCATATATTATGAAGTTACCACCTTCATTGGTGTGCTAGTTACAACTACTTTGCGGAATGCACTGAAGATGTTCTGTTCAGAACGAAAACGTTTTGCAATCCATGTGGATGACTTTTAGAAGTTTTAAATAAACTATTTTATACCAAAATACAATTTGAAGTTTTTACTTCTGTATAGGTTTTTTCATAATATTTAACTTAACGATATTTTTTTAGATCATCCGAGAGACAGCGAATTGATACAATTTATTACAGTAATTATGAAAAAAGGACAAATATTTTGCATACAATGAACAATTGTATCTTGTGACATTAATTTGCTTCAGTTTTCAGATTCAGAAAGTACTCATGTTAAAAGCGACTTTATACCAAGTGCATGTATATTTCTAGATCAAGGTTACGTTAATATCTACTCATTCGTTACAAGAAAATTGCAGGTCAATGACAACATATACAGGGTGTAACAAAAATGCGGGTCATAAATTAAATCACATATTCTGGGACCAAAAATACCTTAGTACAAATGTGCACATAAATAAATTTACAGCCCTTTGAAGTTACAAAATGAAAATCGATTTTTTCCAATATATCGAAAATGATTATAGATTTTTTATTAAAAATGGACATGTGGCATTCGTATGGCAGGAACATCTTAAAGAAAAATTATAGTGAAATTTGTGCACCCCTTAAAAATTTTATGGGGGTTTTGTTCCTTTCACCCTCACTAAACTTTTGTGTACATTCCAATTATATTATTATTGTGGTACCATTAGTTAAACACAATGTTTTTAAAACTTTTTTGCCTCCTAGTACTTTTTCGATAAGCAAGTGTATATCGAGATATTTTGAATATTTTCATATTTGTATATGGTTAAGTACGATTATAGAGACAAGGGAGGATCCAGGACAGACTTTGGGTGGGGGGCAAAGAGGCAAACAAGTTTCAAAGACTAAGGCCTATTTCATACTTTACGACTTCGGTCGTCACGACAAGCGGTCGTAACGACAGTTTGTCGTACATTCCATTAGTCCAATACAGCAATATACGGAGCCTTTCACACAGGACGACCACGACTAACTGTCGTGCCGTTGCTCTTCGGCTGTCGTCCAATGTCACTGCAATGGACGACGGTCGTGTCGTGCCGTGCTATCAGTGAAGCACGGGCATAAATCAGTGCTTCCATACTTAACGACAGTTAGTCGTGTAGAACCAGTGAATCCAGTGGCACGTACCTACATAATGGCAGACAATATAGATGGGAAATATTTACCTACATAGATACAATACATAGGTAAGCATCTGATTGGTATTATCTTATTGGGAGAACAAAAATTTCAGCATTAACAATGTTTATGACTTTTTCAAAGTGCCGAGGAATAGACCCTATTATAAAATGCATTATTATCAATGTACCCTATTATAAAAATTAAATCATAAATGTTTCATCGGGAATATCTAAAATTTCTTGTTAATATTTTTTCTACAACCGTGTTAAAAATGAAATTTTTAGCACTCCATACGAGCGTTAAAAATGCTACTTTAAGGCACTAGTGCTTTAAAATTTTTATGGCACTGCAATTCGTATTGACCGTATAGGCAATTTTGATGTAATGTCACAAAAATATAAAAATGGAATGTCAATCAAGTTCAAGTAAAAGTTTTTTGTAGATATTGTATCCTGTAATTACGTTTGTAGAAAAAATATTGCAGAACTCGCTATCGCTCATTCTGCAAACTTTCACATGCGTGCCTTAAACGTGTACTATTAACACTTATATCATAAATAACTATTAAAAATTCTTTTATAGCACAGTTTAGTGTCCAGTGACATAAACGTAGATATATATTGGTGTTTTATTAATGATTATTTAAATATGTATGGATATTAATATAATCGGTATATTAAATAATCTAAAATCAGTTTTTTAGACGGATCTTTTAAATATTAAAGGTTGAAAATTGAGCCCCATAACAATAATTATTGTTCACTAATTTAATTGTATTTATTAACAAAATATGTCTATATTTTTATACAACATATTGCTACTGAACTGGGACAACAAAAATGGGACAACAATCCTTAAAGCAAGCATTTAATTTAATAAGCTGGGATTACGAAAGATGATCAAGGCGAACAAAAACAAAATTTATGTAATTTAATGTTTTGTATTTTGATAACTTGTAAAAATTTGGAAGTACACCACAAGAAAGGCTGAGAGAAATAAATGACATGGGGGAACAATTAAGAGTGATTTCAAGAGAAGAACTGGTAGTAGCGATACGAATATTAAAGGTAGGTAAAGCTCCAGGGGAGGATGAAATTTCACTAGAAATGATCAAATACTTAAGAGAGAAAGGGAAAACTGGCTGTGGACAATATGCAAAGATGAATGGAAGGAGAAAAGGATCCCAAAAGATTGGGAAAGCAATTTAATACTACCAGGCGAGGAAACTCTTTGTCACTGACATGCGGAAATAATTAAGAAATTTATTTTGGTCATTTCTTAAATCTCCAAAAAGTGTATGATATAAACCTACTTCTTCTCTTCTTCCATTGATTGGATGCACCCAATATAGGCGATTACGTCTCTGTCTTTTTTACGGCGATAAATTAACCATAAAGCCAAAATTGTTGCCCGATTCATTCTACGCCTTGTGCTCTCTACGACAATAAGATGAATACTCTCGTAAAGTGTGAAAGTCCGATGAGCACGACAAACGGTCGTACGACCGTTTGTCGTGACGACCAAAATCGTAAAGTATGAAAGAGGCGTAATGGTACCAAAATAATACTTTAAAATTGGAACGTCCACAAACATTTGTGGGTTTTTGGGGAAAACTCACATAAAATTTTTATCCAAATTAAAAAAGAATCCGCATCTCGATAAAAACTGGCTTAACGAAAAAATACTAAGAGACAAAAAAGTGTGGGGGATTTAAGGGAACAAAATCCCATAAAAATTTTTTTGGGGTGTACAATTTTCACTGTTATTTTTTTAAGATATTCCTGCCATAAGAATGTCACATGTCCATTTTCAATAAAAAATCTCTAATAGTTTTCGATATATTGAAAAAAATCGATTTTCATTTTCTAACTTCAAAGGGCTGTAACTTTTTTTGTGTGCACATTTGTACTAAGGTAAGTTCAGTCGAACGATTTTTGGTCCCAGAATATGTAATTTACTTTATGATCTGCATTTTTGTTACACCCTGTATATACTTTTCTTGCAAATTGACGTAAAAGTGGTTATTATATGATAATTTCTCGATATGTCGTAAAAGGTTTATATAAATATTTGAGGTGATTTTTCTGCACTGTTAAACTCATTCTGAAGTATTTACCTGGCTGATACTCGTATTGATTTGTTTGTTTTATTTATAACACAAATAAATGCACTAGATATGACAATAGGATACAAAGAAGAAGTGTGTCTAAAGACTGTTTAAATATTTATATTGAAAAAAAAAATAACTTAAAGTTTTTACAGCATTTAAAAAAATTGTAAAAAACTTTGTCATCATCATCGTCTAGCCGTTATCGTCTACTGATGAACATAGGCCTTGTCTAAGTTTCTCCATGACTCCCTGTCTTGAGCTACCATTATCCAGTTCCCGGCAGTTCTCTTTACATCGTCACTCCAGCGCATTGGTGGTCGACCTCTACTTCTTTTACCGTCTGCGATCGTCATTCCAATAATCTTCTAGATTCTAGACCACCTGTCGTTCGTTGTTCTTGCCACATGACCTACCCACCTCCATTTCTTTTTACCTACATGTTCTACTATGTATATCTTTGATTTTTGTTCTTTGCCTGATGGTGTCATTTGGTATTCTGTCTCTATTTGTGATTTCTAGCATGGCTCTCTCCATGGCCCCCTGGATCACTCTTAGATTTTCTGATGACCTTTTCGTTAATTTTAGGGTCTATGCTCTGTATGTTATCACCGGCAATACACTTTTCTCTTCATACATATGGGCATATCATTTTTACATATATCTTCCGTAGCTTACCAAACGCAGCCTAGCCCAAACCATGTGTTTTGTTATGTCGGCGTCGTCTATTCTGATGTTTCGTGCAAGCACTAAAGTCATTATTTGAGTTTTGCTTACGTTTATTCGGATACCTACTGCTGATGCAGCTTGTACCATTTCTTTAAGCAAAGCCGATGTTATCCGTTATCAGAATGATATCACCTGTGAGTCTAAGGTGCTTCAATCTTTCGCCATCAATATTAATGCCTCTATGATCTCACAACAAGGAGTACGACAGGGCGACTCTCTATCAACCTCACCATTTAATGTTGCCATAGAAGGAGCAATAAAAGCCAACGAAATAAAATTTACAATTATAACATCGATGTCAGAACTTGTGGCTTACGCTGATAACATAACATTGATTAGCAGAAACTGAAACAGTTTAAAGGAAGAATTTGAGGAGTTGTGCAAGGAAGCATCCAAAAGGGGTTTGGCAATAAATCAAAATAAAACAAAATAGCTAATATGCTCGAGAATAAATACGGTTAATGTAATAAGGTTAAATATGGGCGAATATGAGTTTAAAGAGGTAGAACACTTTAGATATCTTGGGGTCTCAGTTAACGGAACTAATGATAGAAGCACGTCCTAAAAGATAAGAAGCTTACTCAGAATACTAACCTGAAAATTTACAGAGCAATAATTAAACAAGTAATCATATATGATGCTGAAGTAATGTGCTTGACCCAGAAAGATGAAGAAAGATTGAGGATTGAGGAATAGCAGGCCCACTAAACTTAGGTAATAATGAATTTAGAAAACTGATGCACTACTACGTGAAAGAATATTTGAAAGGAGAAGACACCGTCAGATTTATCAAGGCACAGATACTCAGATGGATGGGACATATAGAACGGAGAAATCCAAAAGTAGTTGCCAAGACCAAATGGAGACCAGTATCAGGCAGACCACGAGGAAGACCGAAAAGGAGATGGGAGAACCAGATAATTAAGGACCTTAAGACGACGAAAGTTAGAAAATGAACAACCATAAGCAAAAATAGGAACGCATGGAGGAATATTGTAGAAGACGCCAAGTCACACAACCAATTGTAAAATCAAAATTTTAATGGGGACTGATTCCCCTCGTCAAATGAATTGGAAGAGCCCAAAGAGAGTGGCAATGACTCCGTTATGAGTGTAATTACCATGATGATGATGATGATGATCTCAGACCAATGATGTCATTGCTTATTCAAGCACAGCTGTGAAAAGTTTAGGCAAAATGGTGTGCCCTGTCGAACTCCTCTGTTCACTTTAATTTTACCTGTCGTGTCGTGAAGTTTTACAGTTTTGGTGACATTGGTTGTGTGTGTATTTTGTAATTATAAGCTTCGTGTATCTACATATATAATTACGGTGACCATATCTTTTTAAAGAAAAAAAAGTACAAAAAACAAAAATGTATTAAAAACGCAAAATGTATCTTGTTATTGGACAAATATAACATTTTGGCATTAAAAATAAATAAACTATGTAGCTAAACATAAAAAATTATATCAGTTAAACTAAAAACATAACACATTACATTAACTTTGAAAAAGTTACAAACCTGTAATTAAGAGTTTTTGGATGAGGCACCTGGAGGCATTTTAGATGAGGCATCTTCTTCCGGTTTTTTTGCATCATTCATATTTTTCTGAACTTAAAATTAATTTAAGAAGGCCCGGCTTCGACTGAAGTAAATGAAACATTTCATACAAGTCTCATCAAAATTTGCTTACACCAG
Source organism: Diabrotica virgifera virgifera (assembly GCF_917563875.1). NCBI lineage: Eukaryota > Metazoa > Arthropoda > Insecta > Coleoptera > Chrysomelidae > Diabrotica > Diabrotica virgifera. The sequence goes on from NC_065452.1 coordinate 26,810,470, forward strand.
CATCGCTGCCTTGAGAGTGGATATGGACTAGTGTTGCCAGGTCTGATTTGTTTTTAATCGGTACATAAGCAAAAACAAATCGGAATTTAGGGTTGTAGATCGGGACAAATAAACAACAATAGCCCAATAAATGACCATTCTGGAGTGTAATTTTCAGAGTCAACTCCGAATTGCATGAAAATCTGGTTTAAGGTTCTACTTACTGTCTACTTCAAAGAGTTCAAAGTTGAACTTGTATCGTTGGTTGCTTTTACTTGGGGGGTGAGTTACAGTTACCCCTTCTCGGGGGTAAAAAAAACGCGCGTTTTAAGTAAGTCCCAAAATGGATCAACTGACTAACTCTAAAAAATTTTTGTTTTATATAATTTTTAAACTAAGTCAATACTTTTCGAGTACAGTAAAAGCAAAGTTGTAGCTCATCAAAAACACGTTCTTATTCGTCAAATTCCAAATCTAATTTTTCAACTTGAAATAACCAAAAAATTAAGCAATTTTCGGGCAAAAGCTATGAAAATTTTCTAAAGTGTTTAAAAAAATCTCTAATTTTGTTTTATATAAAGTCTCTAGCATTAAAACTAAGCGAGTTACGCTCAAAATAAAGTTGGCCCCTTTTTTGGTAAAAAAAAAATCGTGAAAATCTCCCCCCATTTAGCACCGTAAAAAGAAGGAGTCGTTATCGCTTTAACATTTACTTTATATGTGTATTGTTTATACGATCTGTAAGGCTTACCGGTTGGGAGTGCTTAGTTAAAAAAAAAAATAGATTTATGGTAAAAAAAAATTTCGTAAAATATTGGAAAATGCCCTTTTTTCAAAATAACTTAAAAAGTAGGTATTTATTAGGGATACTAAAAATCTCAAGGAGTAAAAAGTAGGTAGGTTTTGCTTTTATAAATATGATAGGTTCAAATTTTTTCAAGATTTTGTTTTTCTGTAAGACAAAAAAATTGGTTAAAATATGGCTGTTCATATTTTGCATACACTCGTGATTAGTGACTCGTTCAGGACCTTTCAATCATGTAAAAAATACATAAGTAAAGTAAATTGTTTGTAAATCGGTAACGATTAATTTCATTTGGGGTGCTTGGTAAGGGATTTTGAGCATACCTCGCTTAGTTTTGATGCTAGAAACTTTTTTAAAACATAAAAATAAAGCTTTATTAAAAAAGTTTTAATTGGTTTTTCCCGAAAAGTACTTAATTCCTTGGTTATTTCACGTTGAAATATTTGATTTGGAATTTGACGAATAAGAACGTATTTTTCATGATTTCATGAAAACGTGATTTTTTTGTCGAAAAATAAAGATTTCCAATCGTAAATAATTCGAAAAGTATTAACTAAGATAAAATTCTATAGAACTAAAATTACTTAGCATTGGTTAATTTATTATCTCCAGACTTATTTTAAACGCGCGATTTTTCACCCCCTACTAGGGTTGACTGTCACCCCCCGAGTAAAAGCAACCAACGGCACAAATTTTCATGCAATTCTGAGTTTATCCTGAAAATTACACGGTATCGCCGTATTTCCCGTTCATTTACTGGACTACAAGATTTTTCTATAATCTGTATTATTTAATCCTACATAATAATAATAATCAAAGGAAATTACAAAAGAAATCGTAGATTAAGTAAATTATTTATTTGTTATTAAAATTATATTTTTCACTCGATTTTGCCCCTTTTAGGAGAGCCTTGTTTTTATAACATAGTTATAAAATTTACTGCAAGTCGTCCTGAAATTGGTTTTCGTTGGTGAAAATCGGGACATTTAGTGTCCCGATCAGGTACAAATCGGTACGCGTCCCCAGACCCCTGAAAATCGAGACATCCCGCGCAAATCGGGACACCTGGTACCGCTAATATGGACAGTTGTGACTTTTCTGACGTCCAATAATAATGATTTATTACAGAAAATAAACGTTTGATAGCCGCACTAGTACTCGGAAGACAAAAAATAAATTCGCATAATATTTGTAAGTTTTTCAGTTTTAATTGATCTACACTACACACTTAAAAACTTTAAGCCATCAATACTGACTATTTTTTTCTTCTCTGTTCCACTCAGCAATTTTTTCACTTGTAGCCACGTCTTTCAAAATTCCCAGTTCGTCAAAGAGTTGATCTTCGTTTAACATGGTTGCCTTGATATACAATTTAAAAGCGTCGAGAGAATAACAAACATCGTTCCATGTTATTTCACTTCTTATGCGAGCTCCACACTCTCGCCGAAGTCGACCGAGGTTCAACAAGTACGAGAGTGTAGACGGCCACCTTGTGTAACTTTGCCTCACTTCGTTCTACTTCCATTCTCTGTCGGTCTGGTCAAAGGGATCATTGTCGGTATCGCACTTCCTCGCGAAGTAGAACGAGTGTGTAGAGAGGGTACTTCGGACTTCGGTCAACTTTGGCGAAGTAACTTCTGCAAGAGTGTGAAGCCCGCTTTAGATCTATGCTTTTGAATAGTTTAAATTTATGAAAATTTGTACTCCAGTTTTCTAGGTAGGTTACACATTTTGTAACACTTGATATGGATATTGAAGAAACCCATTTTGGATTTACACTACTTATCCAGAGATGCTTGGATGTGAACCAGGATATGTACGTCGGTTTCATTACAACAAGGCTTTCGATAAAGTCCGCCACAAAGAGCTAATGGACGTCCTCAAAGCAAAACAATTACAACACAATGACCTTTTAATTATAACAAATCTATATTATAAACAGCAGGCACACATACGCATTAACGAACACACATCAGAAGAGTTCGAAATTAAAAGAGGAGTGCGACAGGGGTGTGTATTGTCACTACTACTATTAAGTGCATACTCTGAAGAAATTATGAAAAAAGTTCTTGAGGGAGAAACAGCAGGAATAAAGGTACCTAAATGGAACGCCAATTAACAACATTAGATATGCGGACGACACTATCATAATAGCGGACAACCTCCAAGACCTCCAAAAGCTAATGAACAAAATAGTTGAGTATGGAGAACAATATGGTTTATCAGTAAACATCAAGAAAACTAAATTTATGAGGATATCAAAAACCCAAAATAATGATAAAAGCCCGACAATTAAAGGTAAAACTTTAGAACAAGTTGACAACTACAACTATCTTGGCACAATAATTAATCACACAAACGATTACTCTAAAGAAATCAAAGTTCGTATAGAGAAGGCAAGAACCAACTTCAATAAAATGAGAAAGGTAGTTTGTACAGGAGAACTGAAATAATTAAGAGTTGAGAGTTAGGCTGACAAGGTGTTATATTTTCTCAACTCTGCTTTACGGGATAGAAGCATGGTCAATTAACGCGTCAACTACTAAAAAGTTGGAAGCATTTGAACTGTGGGTGAAGGTACCTGAAGGTAGCATGGACTGAGCCTGTAACAAACAACGAAGTCATGGGAAGAGTCGACAAAAGAATGGAAATATTGGAAACCATCAAGACACAAAAGCTGCAATACCTGGAACAGTATACAGAGAAATTTGTTTAAAAGTAGTAAAAGATAAAAATATTCATTTTTTAGAAAAAATAAGTACATTCGCGGGTCCTTAGAAAGGTCTTAAAGTATATTAGGACAATATTTAAAAATAAGTACTGTCCTACTTAAATAAGTACATATGGTCACCGTATATATAATCCACTCTACATTGTTCCAGTGCTGCAATTGTTGGATGTTAATTCCACCGAATCAAATGCATTATAAAAATCAACTAATAGTCCAGAGAAATAAGGTTTTTGTCGGGACACATGAGCAGCCAGGTTGCAAATGGATTTTTTGGGTACTATATACCTAATACATTATAAATACAAAAATACAAAAAATAAATACAAAAAGTGCAAAATAAGACTAAAATTTCAAAAATAAAAAATGTGCTATAACTTTTGCCAAAAAGGCCTTAAGACTTTCATGTTGCACGAAAAGTTGAGTCAAACATTCCATATAATACACAAAAAAATTTAAGACGATTCGTCAATTAGTTTAAATTTTATTCAATTTGTTTTTCGCAAAGAGCTTTTTTTCGCAATGTTATTGTTCAGAAAATAACAACTAAATAGTAAATCTGTGGAAACCACATGCAAGAATAATAGTGATATTTTTAAAGTGTTGAAAAAAATCATAAAAAAGTCGTTTTTATCGCTCAGAAAAAAGTTTGGAAAAATAGAGTCATTTTTGGCTTCTAAACAATTTGAATAACTTTGTTAATATTGACTATAGAGTAAATCTACTTTAGGATTTCAAAAGAGGCTACTTTTATAGGAATTTTCAGAAAAAACTTTTTGCCTAGGTTAATTGGGTTCAAAGTTAGCCACTTTTATTATTTAATTCGCAGTTACTTCCATATACATCAAATTCTCCTGTAACAGTGTTAGTTACCATAGTATTCCGAAACGAGTTGGCCAATTTTTAGAAAATTTTCCACGTTTATCCTGTAGGATGTTGAAGAGGTTTTAATGAATTTTTTATATCCATAAGTTATAAGGGGGGTTGCCCCCCTGACAATTTTTTTTATTTTTTTGGACAAAATTATCTACCTTTATTTTATATGATGTAGAATTAGAAAATACATACACCCCTTAATTTTCACTCTTCTATCACCAACCCCTACTTGTTAATAGCCATCTATATATTTACATCTATAAAATTAGTGTTAGTTTCCATACTCCTCCGAGACCGCTTGATCGATTTTTATGAAATTATATATGTATATTCGGTAGGTCTTAGAATCGGTCGTAATCTATTTTTCATATCTCTGAGTGATAAGGGGAGTTCCCCCTAACATTTTGTAATGTTAGGTGGGGTTGTGTGTACATAACGTACTCTATAAGACTACGAGTACATACAAATTAAAAAAATTATGATCAAAATCCATCAACAAGTTCCAGCGATATTAATCGCAGCATATGTTTGCAGAATCAGTTTCATTTTTTGAGTGCACGTATTTTAGTACATACCCTCCACCGACCACGAATTAATTCCGTTCGGACGCCATTTTTAAAGCTTTATTAACCACTCTGCTGAGGTTCAAAGTTTACTCAAACTTTTACACATAACCTATATATCTTCAACTTCAAATGGCTCTAGTTAGGTTGCTTAATTGTTATAAACAAAGTAGCCGTCAATTAAATAAAAAAAGTGGCTAACTTTGACCCTAGTTAATCTAGGCGAAAAGGTTTTCTTTGAAAATTCGTATAAAAATACCAGTTTTTCAAATTCCATTGTAGTTTTAGCCTACAGTCAATATTAACAAAGTTATTCAAATTGTTTATAAGCCAAAAATTACTCTATTTTAGTAAAATGTTTTCTGAGTGATAAATATAACTTTTTAATAACTTTTTTAAATGCTTTGAAAATATGACTATTCTTCTTTCATGTTGTTTTCACAAAATTGCTGTATCGTTATTATTTTCTGAACAATAACATTGCGAAAAAAAGCTCTGTGGGATAAACAAATTGAATAAAATTTAAACTAATTGATGCATCATCTTAAAATTTTTTGTGCATTGTACGGACTGTTTGACTCAACTTTTCATGCAATATGAAAGTCCTAAATTCATTTTCGCAAAAGTTATAGCAAATTTTTTATTTTCGAAATTTTAGTTTTATTTTGCAATATCCGAAGCAACAAATAATCGGACCAAAATTCAAAAACGCTATTTTAAATCTTGGCTTATCTACTAAGAGAAAAATATTATAAATAAGACATTTAATTACCCTATTTTTACCTGTAGCGACTTAAACGAAAAAACTCTCATTTTTGACCCTTATTTCTTGTTAATAACTAAAATTCTCGTCGGAACTGTGACGGGCATTTTTGTATTCATAATGTATTAGGTATAAATATAGTACCCAAAAAAATCATTTGCAACCTGGCTGCTCAAGTGTCCCGAACATGGTATATTTTTACCTTATTTCCCTGGTGTATAATACCAAGGGGTCTATGTCTATTGTATTCCACAGACTTTTTTATCGGGACTTTTATGGCTTGGAGATGATCATTACTGTCCCATAATTTTTCCTAAAGCCCGCCTGTTCTGTAGGTTGATAAAGTTCAAATTTATGTTTGAGATGTTTGGCAATTATATTGGTAATTAGCTTACATATATTTGTAAGTGGTAGAGAATATACTAGTATACAGTTCGATGTAATTTTTTATCCTCTCTTTTTGTCACAACAAACTTAAGTTTAAAGATCTCTCTGCTTCCTTCCGATAATTTTCTTCGCAATACTTTCATATTTTGATTCTCTTGTATAGTTTGTTTTATGCTTTCTGTAGTGAATTTTCTCACATCCTTCCTGGGAGTTTCCGTTATTTTGCTTTAACATGTTTTTGGTGCTCTTTTCAAACATGCAAGCGGATTTTGAAAATTTCAATATGCGTGGTGTTGTTTCAAGGTCATAATTAGTGTATATTTTTTTGTTAATCCGGACCTGGATTTTTTTTGTTATTAATAAGTGGATCGGTCCAATGTAGTAAATAAGTATTGATTATTTGTAAATGCGTATTTATTCATTAACTTTAATAATTTAGTATTAAAAGTTACGTATACCTGCTTTTTAATCTCAGAGTTCTTAAAAATTTTAATATTATTAAGTCATTAAATTGTCTGACCAAAAAATTTAAGCGAACCATTAAACTGGGTTTTTTGTGCTCTTTTCAAATATCCAAACGGATTTTTAAAATTTACAGGGTGTTGTTTTAAGGTCAAAATGAATTTATATTTTTTGTTAATTCGGATCCTGGATTTTTCTGATTTGATTAGTAGTTGAATGGTTTGGGTTCTAAATGAGTGATTTGTTTGATATATGTGTACCAAATATAAAAAAATATACAAGGTGGTTCTAGAGATATGGATCCAGAATAAAATGGGCAAAATCGATAAAACACCGTGTAACTTGGTTAAAAAAAATCGGTGAGGTAATAAATGTAGTATCTATGTCTAGAACAGTCTCACTGACCTTTATTCACCATTCATGTATTTCCGTTTTCCAATGAAACACCCTGTATATGTTGGTACTGCATATTTTATGATTCTTTATTACATATTTAATTTTAATTCAGTTTAATTCTAATACAGTCGCTGATATTAAGCATGTTTAATCGGAATTTATTAACGAATCAGTAATTTTTTTATTTTCTTTTGCATATATAGACCTTTCAATATTGTTTCAATATTATGAATAAAATGCATACGTGCATAAAATTATAAATTTTTTGCTCTATTTGCTTAAATTGTATCCCTAGTATCTCTTATGGGGTGCTGCTGACTTGCCTTTTTATAAAACACTTTTAATTTTGACTTCAAACTTGTAACCCCCTATATAGGGTGAGGCAGATAACTGGCCTATTAGAAATATCTCGAGAATCAAAGGTAACAGAATCATGAAAATTTGAATAAAGGGGTTTTGAGGAATGATCTATTAAATGAAAATATTTTCATCTCTTTGTAACTTCCGGTTATACCGGAAGTTGCTTATAACTTGGTTTTTTTAATGGGACACCCTGTATATTTTTACATTTTTGGATTCTCCTCAATATCTTCTTTCTTAAAATATGAGATTTTGTAATACTATACAGGGTATTTTAAAAGATATTTACGTTTTATTATTAATTTCGTAGCAACATTCACACCCTGTAGAATTGTAATAGTTTGACATTAAAAACTCTTCTTACGTTCAAGTGATTTCTAATATAGTCTATTATTGTTAAGAATCATTAGTATAGCTTATTTTGAAATTTTAGTATACAGGGTTGGTCGAAACTCGGAATGAATATTTTCTGAGTTTTCTTAAATAGAACGCCCTGTATTTTAGTATTGTAATGAAATGGTATTTCATAGTACTTTTTTTATTTTATAAGTATTCCCTATACCTAACTGCTTTAATTTGTGATTTATTGGTGATTAAAGCTAAACATTAATTGCAACAAAAAATATGTAAAATTTTATTAGGTTGGCCGTGAAAATAATCAATTACAAATAATTTTTCAGAAATAAATACATATTAATCCAGACTGATCCTTAAAATTACCAATAATGGTTTAGCTATCAAAATACCTACGTAATTAAGATTGTTGGTGCGACTAACAATTAAGCACAAATTAAAGCAGTTAGGTATAGGGAATGCTTAAAAAATAAAAAAGTACCATAAAATATCATTTCATTACAATACTAAAATACAGGGTGTTCCATTTAAGAAAACTCAGAAAATACTCATTCCGAGTTTCGACCAACCCTGTATACTAAAATTAAAAATTTAGCTATACTAATGATTCTTAACAATAGTAGACTATATTAAAAATCATTTGAACGTAAGTAGAGTTTTAGTTGTCAAACTACTACAATTCTACAGGGTGTGGAGATTGCTACGAAATTAATAAAAAAACGTAATTATCTTTTAAAATACTCTCTATAACATTACAAATCCTCATATTTTAAGAAAGAAGACATCGAAGAGAATCTAAAAATGTAAAAATATACAGGGTGTCCCATTTAAAAAAACGAAGTTATAATCAACTTCCGCTATAACCGGAAGTTGCAAAGAGATGAAAATATTTTCATTTAATAGATCATCCTTCAAAACCCCTGTATTCCAATTTTCATGATTCTGTTGCCTTTAGTTCTCGAGATATTTCTAATAGGCCAGTTATCTGCCTCACCCTGTATATCAACTACCTCAGCAACTACGTCACAGAAGGACGTACCTATTTTACCACTATTCACCAATTTTTTAATGAGAGTTCTCTGGGGAGAGTTCTCTATATAGAAACACTCTGTATATTCTACTTATTATACATTCTTTACTATTCCAAACCGTGCAGTGCCTTCGAATCGATTGATGTAACTAAAAAATTCATAAGTCACTTAGCTCCTTAATGAATCATTTTTGTTTTTCATAACTCTTGATTATAGTCAACTTGATTACAATGAAAATGAAAGGAAAACAATAAGCAAATTTTACATTGCTATTGCTATTTTCTACATCTCTCCACTTGTATGAGGATTACGATTAAAAAAACACTTTTTTGTTAGTATTACGTACCATTCGATTTGGATTTGAAAACTTGTTCTCTACAAATCAAGGTATGCAATGAAAATAATATGTCAATTGCACGGTTTTATTAAGGCAAAAGTTATAGCGTCTCCAATTCGTACGATTAACCGTAGAAACAGACGAGCCACTGTGCAGCGCTACTGGGTGGAGCCACAAAGTGGCTTCGACAGGCGATTTTGTAGCGTCTGATTTTGTAATGGAGGATCCGAACCACTAACAGCGAGGATCGGCGACAGTGGTTGGCCACTGTCGCTCGTCTGGAATGGCACGATTAATTTACATAAGAATTTACGGCCAATCATCAGAAGCTACTTTGTGGCGCCACAGAATAGTGCTGCTGAGTGGTTGGACTGTTTCTGGGGTAATTGAGTCAAATTGTAAAAGAAAAGTAGTTCAAATTTTAAAGCCAGACTATATCTACTTCAGAATTTTACTAAAACAAGATTGTTAAAGGCAATGATAATGTTACGCGAATTGACTTTTTTTATTTTGAATTTACTTATTTATTATTATTATTTATATTTTTAACAACACTTACATTTAAGGAAAATAGAAAGTAGGAAGGTCTCAGATACAGAATACATTATTAAAAATAATATATTTATTTATTAAGCGCAACAGGCCTTGTAGGCCTAGGGCTAAAATGTTTACATTTCTGATTACATAAATAATATAATAAATAACTTAATATAACTTACATAACTTATAAAACCTATAAATTTTATTTAATTACACTTCAGTCTTTTCATACACTCCTTCACCACCTCTCTCCATCTCCTTCTGTCCAATGCTAGTTTTTTCCATCTCTCAATATTACTTTTCTTCAAGTCTTCATACACACTGTCCTTCCATCTTTTTCCTTGGCCTGCCTTTCCTCCTCTTTCTTTTGTATTGGTCTTCGTGAGAGTACCATTTTTGGCATTCGTTTACTTCCCATTCTGTCGATGTGCCCCAAGTATCGTATTCTCTGTGCTTTGATCGTCGTCGTGATCGTTGGCTCTTGATATAGTTCTTCCAATTCTTTATTGGTTCTTCTTCTCCACCGACCTTCTATTTTCACACCTCCATATATTGCTCTTTGCATTTTTCTCTCCCATCTTTCCATAGGGTCTGTTTCTGACTTTTCGAGCACCCATGTTTCGCATGCGTATGTTACTGTAGGTCTGATAACAGTCTTCTAAATTCTTATTTTTGTTTTTCTTGATACGTATTTGGATTTCAATAATGTGCGTAATGCTCCATATTTTTTATTTCCTTTAGCTATTCTTGCCTTTATCTCCCCTTCTTCATGACCATTTTCATCTATTTTGGCTCCCAGGTAAATAATTTCTTAGGCTCTTTTGAACGAGTATTTTTTTCTCCATCTATTTGTACTATGATGTTATTCTCTTTTTCTTTTTGTATCTCTCCCATTATCATATACTTTGTCTTTTCTTCATTTATTTTAAGTCCGAATTATTTGGCTTCTGTTATTATGTTTTTCATTAACTTTTGTAGTTCTTTTTTGCTTGTTGCTAATAGCGTCAGATCATCTGCAAATGCTCATTGGTGACCGTTTTTAAATATCTCTTGCATGTTTATTCTGCTTTTCCTTATTATTCTTTCCAATGTTAGATTGAATGTCGTTGTTGATAGTGGGTCTCCTTGTCGTAATCCTTCCTTGGTTTCAAATTTTTTGGATGTATATCCTTTCCAAGCTATTTCGTTTGTTGTGTTTTCCATCGTCATCTTTACCATCCTGACAATTTTACTTGGTATCCCCAATTCTTTCATCAGTTCGTACATATTCTGTCTGTTTACTGTGTCGTAAGCATGCTTAAAGTCAATGAACAAAGCATATAGTACTGTTTTATGTTCGTAACAGGTAGTCTGTATTTCTTTTAAGGCAAATATTTGGTCAGTCGTTGATCTGTTGTTTCTAAAACCTGCCTGGTATTCTCCTAGTATTGTTTCCGAATATAGACTTAGCCTTTTTCTTATACTTTGTGCCAAGATTTTGTAAACTATTTCTAATAGTACGATGCCTCTGTAGTTTTCGCATAGCATGAGAGAGATTTTGCACCTCTTAAAATAACCGCTGATTTTGGCTCCGGTATGGTTAACTTTATTAAGCATAACGATTACGGCAACGTTAAAAAGCAGAGTTTTTGCAGCCTGTCAAGTAGGTTTTTCGTGTCATCGTTATCGTTATTTAAACATAACCTCACTTCACAACGTTATTGTAATTTTAAGCATATACTTGAACAGTTTTTGATATTTTAATTTAAAGGTAATCAAAATTAGAATCTATGTAAATGTAATTTTACTGATTTTTTACATTCTGGCAACAAAGCAATTTAACCATTACTATAACGATAACGATAAGCACTACTTTAAACCTCCGTAAATTACGGAATCCCTTATGTTTAATAACGATAACGGATCATATATTCGCTACTGCGCAGACGTAGTATAACGATAACCATAACGGAATTGGCTCTTCTGGCTTAAATTTAGACTTAACAGAAAAAAATAATAAATAATAAAAAAATACTTGTAGACTAAATAAATAGGGGGGTCCATGGACCCGTTGACCCCCCTTTGTATCCGCGCCTGGACCGGGGCATTTAGTCCTAAAAGAGCGGAATAAATCGGTTTTTAAATACAGCATCTAGAGACTTGCAAGTTTTTGCATTGTGTTCAGACTATAGAAAAATGGGTGGAAATGTATACATGCATTTACAGTGCATAAAATGCATCTAAAAGTGTATAAATATGTCAAAATAAACATATAAATGGCCAGATTTTGTTACCCGGGGATTTTTGGGTTTGCTGAACACGACTACTTCATCAAAACCGATCTCTGGACCACTTGGTGCCCAGGGTCACTGCTAAGGCACGTGATCTTCTGAAGTTTCAAGGGTTTCCGCATTAATGTATGTAAATTAATTACTCGGGCGGTTTTTGGGATTGCTGAAAACGAATACGCCATCAGGACTGACACCAGCAATACGTGGTGTTTAGAGTCACGTCATTTTCTGGAGTTTCGAGGGATTTCGGCACTAAAGTGATGCAAACAATTTTTAGGGATACATGATACAGATACACGAGGGATTTTTGGGGTTACTGAACACGAATACGTCATCAGAACTGATCGCCGGAGCACCTGATGCCCACAGTTATTGCTAAGGCACGTCATCTTCTGGAGTTTCGAAGATTTTCGGCCTTGAATGCATGCTAATAGATTAGTAGGCGGTTTTTGGGGTTGCTGAATACGAATACGTCATCAGAACTGGGCTACCCCGGACCACCTGGTGCCCAAGTTCACTGCTAAGCATGTTATCTTCTGGAGTTTGGAGGGTTCTGTGCACCAAGTGCTCCAGGGATCGGTTTTGATGGCGTATTCTTGTTCTGCGACCCCAAATACCCCCGAGTAACAAAATCTGACCCTTAATACAAATATGCATTTCCACCTATTTTCCTATAGTGGACTTTTTTTCTGACATCATCCTGAGCAGAATGTAAAAAGTTGCAAGTCTATAGGTGCTGTATTTAAAAATAGGTTTAAGTAGATAGACAACCTGCGTTCTGGCACATCCCCTAAATCGCAACCCTTAAATATTAATAAATGCCAAACGGCTTAACGTAGGATGACGTGTGACGTATCGTTGGAAAGGGGATGAAAAGGGGGGTTGAACGCAGTATGTGGCGTGCGCATCGGAATATGCCAAAAGGGCATTACGTCATATCTTCTTTTCTATTGGTCCGATTTTGACGTAAGAGGGCTCGTCGGAACGGGGAGGGGGGTAACGAATAAGTTGAGACAAAAAACAAAGATGGCGGCAGTGCCAAAAGGGCATTACGTCATATATTCTTTTCTATTGGTCCAATTTTGATGTAAGAGGGCTCGTCGGAACGGGGAGGGGGTAACGAATAAGTTGAGACAAAAAACAAAGATGGCGGCAGTGCCAAAACTGCATTACAGCATATCTTTGTTGCTATTGGTCCGATTGTGACGTATGGAGTGTCAAATGAAAGCGGCGGTGACACAGAAGCCAACTGTCAATTCTTCTTCTGTCAACGTTCAATATTAACTGTCAATTCTTCTTCTTTTCCGTATAGTGCCTAACAGAACGTGACATTCGACATCTTTGTTGTCATTGGTCCGATTTTGACGTATGGGGTGTCAAATGAAAGCGGCGGAGACACAGAAGCCAACTGTCAATTCTTCTTTTCCGTATAGTGCCTAACAGAACGTGACATTTGACGTATGACGTGACATTTATATGACATTGTTCAGTTTTCCGTCCGACATTTGACGCAGAACGTGGCATTTGGCGTGAAATATGACGTGAATGACGTGAAATTCGACGCAGAACGTGATATTTGACGTAGATATGTGACATTCGACGTAGGACGTGAATGACGTGAAATTCGACGCAGAACGTGAATGACGTGACGTGAATGACGTGAAATTCGACGCAGAACGTGACATTTGAACGTGAATGACGTGACGTGAATGACGTGAAATTCGACGCAGAACGTGACATTTGAACGTGAATGACGTGACGTGAATGACGTGAAATTCGACGCAGAACGTGACATTTGAACGTGAATGAGTGACGTGAATGACGTGACATTTGACGTAGGACGTGACATTTGAACGTGAATGACGTGACATTCGACTTGCTATCTTCTGCTACCGTCTGCTAATCTCTATTACCTTCTGCTTCGCTCTGCTACACTCTGCTGACCCCTCATACCGCTCTGTGATCGTCTGTGCCTTCTGTTAGCGTATCTCTGATGACGTCTGTACGTCTCTGGTACCCTCTGTGACCCTCTGCTACCCTCTGTGACCCTCTGTTACCCTCTGCTACCCTCTGTTACCCTCTGCTACCCTTTGCTGTTACATTAAAAGCGGTTTAGAATATGACGTCTGTACGTCTCTGTGATCGTCTGTGCCTTCTGTTAGCGTGTCTCTGATGACGTCTGTACGTCTCAGGTACCGTCTGTGTCTTCTATTAGCGTGTCTCTGATGACGTCTGTACCCCTCTGTGATCGTCTGTGCCTTCTGTCAGCGTGTCTCTGATGACGTCTGTACCCCTCTGTGCCTTCTGTTAGCGTGTCTCTGATGACGTCTGTATGTCTCTGGTACCCTCTGGGATCATTACGGTGTAATTCCAACCTGCCATAACCATATAATGGGATTTTTTGTTTTCTGTAATTCTTCTTCATAAAACGTGCTGTACGTGCCATGACATGTTACAATCAAAGATTCCCATTATATGGTTATGGCAGGTTGGAATTACACCGTAATGATCCCAGAGGGTACCAGAGACATACAGACGTCATCAGAGACACGCTAACAGAAGGCACAGAGGGGTACAGACGTCATCAGAGACACGCTGACAGAAGGCACAGACGATCACAGAGGGGTACAGACGTCATCAGAGACACGCTAATAGAAGACACAGACGGTACCTGAGACGTACAGACGTCACCAGAGACACGCTAACAGAAGGCACAGACGATCACAGAGACGTACAGACGTCATATTCTAAACCGCTTTTAATGTAACAGCAAAGGGTAGCAGAGGGTAACAGAGGGTAGCAGAGGGTAACAGAGGGTAGCAGAGGGTCACAGAGGGTAGCAGAGGGTCACAGAGGGTACCAGAGACGTACAGACGTCATCAGAGATACGCTAACAGAAGGCACAGACGATCACAGAGCGGTATGAGGGGTCAGCAGAGTGTAGCAGAGCGAAGCAGAAGGTAATAGAGATTAGCAGACGGTAGCAGAAGATAGCAAGTCGAATGTCACGTCATTCACGTTCAAATGTCACGTCCTACGTCAAATGTCACGTCATTCACGTCACTCATTCACGTTCAAATGTCACGTTCTGCGTCGAATTTCACGTCATTCACGTCACGTCATTCACGTTCAAATGTCACGTTCTGCGTCGAATTTCACGTCATTCACGTCACGTCATTCACGTTCAAATGTCACGTTCTGCGTCGAATTTCACGTCATTCACGTCACGTCATTCACGTTCTGCGTCGAATTTCACGTCATTCACGTCCTACGTCGAATGTCACATATCTACGTCAAATGTCACGTTCTGCGTCGAATTTCACGTCATTCACGTCATATTTCACGCCAAATGCCACGTTCTGCGTCAAATGTCGGACGGAAAACTGAACAATGTCATATAAATGTCACGTCATACGTCAAATGTCACGTTCTGTTAGGCACTATACGGAAAAGAAGAATTGACAGTTGGCTTCTGTGTCTCCGCCGCTTTCATTTGACACCCCATACGTCAAAATCGGACCAATGACAACAAAGATGTCGAATGTCACGTTCTGTTAGGCACTATACGGAAAAGAAGAAGAATTGACAGTTAATATTGAACGTTGACAGAAGAAGAATTGACAGTTGGCTTCTGTGTCACCGCCGCTTTCATTTGACACTCCATACGTCACAATCGGACCAATAGCAACAAAGATATGCTGTAATGCAGTTTTGGCACTGCCGCCATCTTTGTTTTTTGTCTCAACTTATTCGTTACCCCCTCCCCGTTCCGACGAGCCCTCTTACATCAAAATTGGACCAATAGAAAAGAATATATGACGTAATGCCCTTTTGGCACTGCCGCCATCTTTGTTTTTTGTCTCAACTTATTCGTTACCCCCCTCCCCGTTCCGACGAGCCCTCTTACGTCAAAATCGGACCAATAGAAAAGAAGATATGACGTAATGCCCTTTTGGCATATTCCGATGCGCACGCCACATACTGCGTTCAACCCCCCTTTTCATCCCCTTTCCAACGATACGTCACACGTCATCCTACGTTAAGCCGTTTGGCATTTATTAATATTTAAGGGTTGCGATTTAGGGGATGTGCCAGAACGCAGGTTGTCTATCTACTGGTTTATTTGTGCTAAATGCCCTGGACTAACAGTAGGTACCAATGTCATTTTCTAAAATCCAATCAGAATTGATGTACAGTGGAACCCCGATAAGTCGGCCTCCGATAACCCGGAAGTCCGGCTAACCCGGACCGATTTTCATCAGACAAAAATTTAACAAATAAACAATTTAACAATTTTATCAAATAAAAATGTATGTAGGTCAAATAATATTTGAGAGATAATGTGTATTTGTGTAATTTGAACACATATAAGTATGTACAACAGTAAAAATGATTCATGCACACGGCGGCAGGCAGAGCGACCGTCTCAGCTTATCGGAAAGAACAGGCACCTGTCTGTATTCCTTTTCCGTTATTTATGTCAAACTGTCTTAGCATTGTTTAAAATAGACGTGACTATTTAAAAATTCTTTTTTAAAACAATGACCTTAGTCTGTTCTTAAATAACAACATTGTTTTAATCACTTCCGTTCTGTAATCGTGCTTCAGATTGTGTTTGCCTGATTTTTGTCTACGTAATGGTAACAAAACTGTAATGTTAACAAAACGTAAAAATGTTGTGACAATGGAAAAGAAACTAGAAACATTAGGTAGGATTGATAAAGGCGAATCTTTAAAATAAATTTATTGCAGCATCATAATATGATATTATGATACCATAGGTCTGGATCCCGCGTATGAAAAAAAAGTTGATTAATAGCAAGCTAAAAATTTGTTAATAGCTTAAGGGTGTCTAGTCGGATAAACTTTGATATATGAGAACACTGGAACAGGGGCAGTTTTAATTGTGGAACAGGTAAAAAATCTGGAACGGTCAGAACACGAAAATGGCACATTTGTTTTGTCCGACAGAACAGACATAAACTCTCCGAACAGAGATTAAACTCTCATGCAAAAATCAGACTGCTATTTATCACCTGTCATAATTCCTGTCATTTGACATATTCTACATGTTCCATTCATTAAAACGCCAATTTGGTGATAAATAGCAGTCTGATTTTTGCATGAGAGTTTAATCTCTGTTCGGAGAGTTTAAGTCTGTTCTGTCGGACAAAATACATGTGCCGTTTTCGTGGTCTGACCGTTCCAAATTTTTAGCCTGTTCCACAGTTAAAACTTCCCCTGTTCCAGTGTTCCCATATATTAATGTTTGTCCGACTAGACACCCTTAAGCTAATAACAAATTTTCAGCTTGCTATTTATCAACTTTTTTTTCGTACGCGGGATCCAGACCTACCATATTATGGTGTCGGTACATCTCTACAGTATGACTGAGTTTTTTACCAAGAAATGAACAAAACAGTAGATAGACAACCTGCGTTCTGGCACATCCCCTAAATCGCAACCCTTAAATATTAATAAATGCCAAACGGCTTAACGTAGGATGACGTGTGACGTATCGTTGGAAAGGGGATGAAAAGGGGGGGTTGAACGCAGTATGTGGCGTGCGCATCGGAATATGCCAAAAGGGCATTACGTCATATCTTCTTTTCTATTGGTCCGATTTTGACGTAAGAGGGCTCGTCGGAACGGGGAGGGGGGTAACGAATAAGTTGAGACAAAAAAACAAAGATGGCGCCAGTGCCAAAAGGGCATTACGTCATATCTTCTTTTCTATTGGTCCGATTTTGACGTAAGAGGGCTCGTCGGAACGTGGAGGGGGTAACGAATAAGTTGAGACAAAAAACAAAGATGGCGGCAGTGCCAAAACGGCATTACAGCATATCTTTGTTGCTATTGGTCCGATTGTGACGTATGGAGTGTCAAATGAAAGCGGCGGTGACACAGAAGCCAACTGTCAATTCTTCTTCTTCTTTTCGTTTGTCAATTATTCTTCATTGTGTTGAGCTATTGTCACTTCTTCTTCTTTTCGTTTGTCAATTCTTCTTCTTTTCCGTATAGTGCCTAACAGAACGTGACATTCGACATCTTTGTTGTCATTGGTCCGATTTTGACGTATGGGGTGTCAAATGAAAGCGGTAACGACACAGAAGCCAACTGTCAATTCTTCTTCTGTCAACGTTCAATATTAACTATCAATTCTTCTTCTTTTCCGTATAGTGCCTAACAGAACGTGACATTTGACGTATGACGTGACATTTATATGACATTGTTCAGTTTTCCGTCCGACATTTGACGCAGAACGTGGCATTTGGCGTGAAATATGACGTGAATGACGTGAAATTCGACGCAGAACGTGACATTTGACGTAGATATGTGACATTCGACGTAGGACGTGAATGACGTGAAATTCGACGCAGAACGTGAATGACGTGACGTGAATGACGTGAAATTCGACGCAGAACGTGACATTTGAACGTGAATGACGTGACGTGAATGACGTGAAATTCGACGCAGAACGTGACATTTGAACGTGAATGACGTGAAATTCGACGCAGAACGTGACATTTGAACGTGAATGAGTGACGTGAATGACGTGACATTTGACGTAGGACGTGACATTTGAACGTGAATGACGTGACATTCGACTTGCTATCTTCTGCTACCGTCTGCTAATCTCTATTACCTTCTGCTTCGCTCTGCTACACTCTGCTGACCCCTCATACCGCTCTGTGATCGTCTGTGCCTTCTGTTAGCGTATCTCTGATGACGTCTGTACGTCTCTGGTACCCTCTGTGACCCTCTGCTACCCTCTGTTACCCTCTGCTACCCTCTGCTGCGCTCTGCTACCCTCAGCGGGGGTTGAACGCAGTATGTGGCGTGCGCATCGGAATATGCCAAAAGGGCATTACAGCATATCTTCGTTTCTATTGGTCCGATTTTGACGTAAGAGGGCTCGTCGGAACGGGGAGGGGGTAACGAATAAGTTGAGACAAAAAACAAAGATGGCGGCAGTGCCAAAAGGGCATTACGTCATATATTCTTTTCTATTGGTCCAATTTTGATGTAAGAGGGCTCGTCGGAACGGGGAGGGGGTAACGAATAAGTTGAGACAAAAAACAAAGATGGCGGCAGTGCCAAAACTGCATTACAGCATATCTTTGTTGCTATTGGTCCGATTTTGACGTATGGAGTGTCAAATGAAAGCGGCGGTGACACAGAAGCCAACTGTCAATTCTTCTTCTTCCTTTTCGTTTGTCAATTCTTCTTCTTTTCCGTATAGTGCCTAACAGAACGTGACATTCGACATCTTTGTTGTCATTGGTCCGATTTTGACGTATGGGGTGTCAAATGAAAGCGGCGGAGACACAGAAGCCAACTGTCAATTCTTCTTTTCCGTATAGTGCCTAACAGAACGTGACATTTGACGTATGACGTGACATTTATATGACATTGTTCAGTTTTCCGTCCGACATTTGACGCAGAACGTGGCATTTAAATGTCACGTCATACGTCAAATGTCACGTTCTGTTAGGCACTATACGGAAAAGAAGAATTGACAGTTGGCTTCTGTGTCTCCGCCGCTTTCATTTGACACCCCATACGTCAAAATCGGACCAATGACAACAAAGATGTCGAATGTCACGTTCTGTTAGGCACTATAGGATCCTGGACGCCCATATAAAAAGCATGGAAAACGGAAAGTTTACCTTGGACAGAGGAGTCCTGTGATGGACATTTAAGTCAACCTTGGACAAAAATTCAATACAAATTAAATGGGTCAATTCTCTATTAGACATGATACAGTCTAGCTTGGACTGAACTATTCTAAATAAAATTCCAAGAGTTATCGCATTCAACAAGTGTTTTTTGTATTACGAAATAAAATACCAAGATGTTACATATTATTTATTAACAAATTATAATAATTCTAATAATTTTAAAATTGTTTCTCTTTGCAGTTCTGCCTTTTTATTTAAACCTAAATTCATTAGTTCACTAATAATTTTTCGTTTTTGATGCATTTTTTCTTTGTATGATTTTCGTATCGCCATCCCACGTTCAGTTTTGTAAAATGTTCTTCTCTTTTCATTTGCTTCATTTTTCCTTCTAATACCTTCCTCACCTCTTTCACACTTGCAGGTTGATTTGACATGTAGTTCATGCTCAGATGTATATTTTTCTAAATTGCTAACGCCTCTGCTCGCTAGGGTAGAAATTTCTTTGCGTATACCTGCACAGAACTTTCCTCTCGAATGTAACCATTCTGATTTAAATACTCTTCTCTCGTAATGGGAATGCGGTTTACCTAAAAGTCCATCTCCATCTCGACGAAGGGGTTTTTGACCATCAGCACAGGCAATGTATCTCAAAACACCAACACAATGATCCAAACAAATAATTTTTCTAAATGTAGTTTTTGGATGTAGTCTTTTCCCTGCACGTTGTAGTTTCTTCTTGTAAGCCAACATTGTAGATCCATTCGTAAAATGAATTAATGAATGGATATGTTCGTGTGCAGTACTTCCGTCGTCTGCTACTAAATGACAACGGCAAATGGAATACCATTTTACATTAGGAGCACATGCTAGAAGAGAAAAATCACTCTCATTTAAGAGTAAATGATAGGATCCTGGACGCCCATATAAAAAGCATGGAAAACGGAAAGTTTACCTTGGACAGAGGAGTCCTGTGATGGACATTTAAGTCAACCTTGGACAAAAATTCAATACAAATTAAATGGGTCAATTCTCTATTAGACATGATACAGTCTAGCTTGGACTGAACTATTCTAAATAAAATTCCAAGAGTTATCGCATTCAACAAGTGTTTTTTGTATTACGAAATAAAATACCAAGATGTTACATATTATTTATTAACAAATTATAATAATTCTAATAATTTTAAAATTGTTTCTCTTTGCAGTTCTGCCTTTTTATTTAAACCTAAATTCATTAGTTCACTAATAATTTTTCGTTTTTGATGCATTTTTTCTTTGTATGATTTTCGTATCGCCATCCCACGTTCAGTTTTGTAAAATGTTCTTCTCTTTTCATTTGCTTCATTTTTCCTTCTAATACCTTCCTCACCTCTTTCACACTTGCAGGTTGATTTGACATGTAGTTCATGCTCAGATGTATATTTTTCTAAATTGCTAACGCCTCTGCTCGCTAGGGTAGAAATTTCTTTGCGTATACCTGCACAGAACTTTCCTCTCGAATGTAACCATTCTGATTTAAATACTCTTCTCTCGTAATGGTAATGCGGTTTACCTAAAAGTCCATCTCCATCTCGACGAAGGGGTTTTTGACCATCAGCACAGGCAATGTATCTCAAAACACCAACACAATGATCCAAACAAATAATTTTTCTAAATGTAGTTTTTGGATGTAGTCTTTTCCCTGCACGTTGTAGTTTCTTCTTGTAAGCCAACATTGTAGATCCATTCGTAAAATGAATTAATGAATGGATATGTTCGTGTGCAGTACTTCCGTCGTCTGCTACTAAATGACAACGGCAAATGGAATACCATTTTACATTAGGAGCACATGCTAGAAGAGAAAAATCACTCTCATTTAAGAGTAAATGATACCATTCTCTTGGTGACTCTTCGTAATCCTTTGCCATATCCGCCGGAGAAAGAGCATTAATGTCGTTGACACTCAAAAGAGCCAGATAGTCACTTTTTGACAAAATAGACATATTTTAACTGGATACTTAAGAACAGAGAACTGAACTCTGAAAGCTGTCTCACTACACTAAAAGAGTCCTTACAAAGTCGTTAAATTTATCTGCCAGTACAGCTTCCCCCACCCTAATTGATTACTTTACGCATGCGTCATTCACGCGGTCAAAGGTCAAAGTCTCGTTGTCTAGACC
The DNA here is from genome assembly GCF_917563875.1 of Diabrotica virgifera virgifera. NCBI lineage: Eukaryota > Metazoa > Arthropoda > Insecta > Coleoptera > Chrysomelidae > Diabrotica > Diabrotica virgifera. The sequence goes on from NC_065452.1 coordinate 26,832,161, forward strand.
TGCAATAATTAACCAAGTTAATCCAACAATTTCGATCTGCTGTTCTGACACAGTACCTAAATCACAACTCCACGTTCGATGTAGAAATTATGAATTAAATTATTTAGATATAAATTGCAGTTACAGAACGTGGGGTTGTGATTTAGGTACTGTGTCAGAACAGCAGATCGAAATTGTTGGATTAACTTGGTTAATTATTGCAGGTCTAGACAACGAGACTTTGACCTTTGACCGCGTGAATGACGCATGCGTAAAGTAATCAATTAGGGTGGGGGAAGCTGTACTGGCAGATAAATTTAACGACTTTGTAAGGACTCGTTTAGTGTAGTGAGACAGCTTTCAGAGTTCAGTTCTCTGTTCTTAAGTATCCAGTTAAAATATGTCTATTTTGTCAAAAAGTGACTATCTGGCTCTTTTGAATGTCAACGACATTAATGCTCTTTCTCCGGCGGATATGGCAAAGGATTACGAAGAGTCACCAAGAGAATGGTATTATTTACTCTTAAATGAGAGTGATTTTTCTCTTCTAGCATGTGCTCCTAATGTAAAATGGTATTCCATTTGCCGTTGTCATTTAGTAGCAGACGACGGAAGTACTGCACACGAACATATCCATTCATTAATTCATTTTACGAATGGATCTACAATGTTGGCTTACAAGAAGAAACTACAACGTGCAGGGAAAAGACTACATCCAAAAACTACATTTAGAAAAATTATTTGTTTGGATCATTGTGTTGGTGTTTTGAGATACATTGCCTGTGCTGATGGTCAAAAACCCCTTCGTCGAGATGGAGATGGACTTTTAGGTAAACCGCATTCCCATTACGAGAGAAGAGTATTTAAATCAGAATGGTTACATTCGAGAGGAAAGTTCTGTGCAGGTATACGCAAAGAAATTTCTACCCTAGCGAGCAGAGGCGTTAGCAATTTAGAAAAATATACATCTGAGCATGAACTACATGTCAAATCAACCTGCAAGTGTGAAAGAGGTGAGGAAGGTATTAGAAGGAAAAATGAAGCAAATGAAAAGAGAAGAACATTTTACAAAACTGAACGTGGGATGGCGATACGAAAATCATACAAAGAAAAAATGCATCAAAAACGAAAAATTATTAGTGAACTAATGAATTTAGGTTTAAATAAAAAGGCAGAACTGCAAAGAGAAACAATTTTAAAATTATTAGAATTATTATAATTTGTTAATAAATAATATGTAACATCTTGGTATTTTATTTCGTAATACAAAAAACACTTGTTGAATGCGATAACTCTTGGAATTTTATTTAGAATAGTTCAGTCCAAGCTAGACTGTATCATGTCTAATAGAGAATTGACCCATTTAATTTGTATTGAATTTTTGTCCAAGGTTGACTTAAATGTCCATCACAGGACTCCTCTGTCCAAGGTAAACTTTCCGTTTTCCATGCTTTTTATATGGGCGTCCAGGATCCTATGGTCCGCTTGAACTTTTAACTGCGTTTTGTGAAATTTCTCCAGATACTTTGTTAAGTCAAGCTTTAAATGAATATGTATGGTATTATAAAATTAAAGTTGTAAATGATTTGGATAATTGTGAATAAATAATATTAATAAATATGATGTCTTTTATTTTTATCTAACATAAATAAAACGAACAAAAATCAAGATTAGACAAGTTTATTAATAAAAAAATACATATTCATTTAAAGCTTGACTTAACAAAGTATCTGGAGAAATTTCACAAAACGCAGTTAAAAGTTCAAGCGGACCATATAAACTAGTACTAGCTTTACAATTGTTTTGAATAAAACGTACAACATTTCTATAATACGAAAAAAACTGTAAATTATCCAATAACGACACTCGTTGAGACACTAAATCAATGTTTGCTCTCAGGATCTGGCTTACATCATCTTCACATAAATAATATTCGATTCCATGTTTCTCGATAGTCAGGAACTTTACATTTTCCATTACCAATTGTCTTAGTTTGCAGAAATCACCACACTCAAATTCGATTGGATCATACTCATCGGCATAGGTCGGCAAAGGTGGTATGAAAAATTCTTCCATAATTTGTATAAACATCTCAATTAGGGTAGTCCACTCGAATGTGTTTAAACTGATTCTTGTACATTTACCATGTTGGTACAGAATAATGGATGGAGAAAACTGTCGAGCTGGAGATAGGCCAATTTTTATGTGAAAACATCCTATTGGATAGGTAGTTTCCAATAAATAATATGGTTCATCTTTGGCAGCTTCTTCATATTTTTCCAGTACTCGATCTAATTCAGCGTCGTAGATAATTGTCTCTTCACTTTCGTATCCGCTATCTTGAGAAGCCATATTACTGCTGTTGCAACTGAATACACAAGTCGGTTGGAGAAACTCAAACTGAATGTGACGGATGGTTGCTGAGAGAATTTATACTTTTTCAATCCCCCACTCTTTGCGTGTAATTGTCAGCATTTTCTAAAAAATGTATGTCTACGCGGCGTATCGAAATATAGATCCTTAAACTACATCTGAACTAGTAATCCAGCTGTTGTGATTGCTATCCAATCCTAACCATTTAACATACATCTTATTGCCTTTTCGTCTAAGTACTTTTTCAACCAAGTAAGTGTCGGGATTTTTTGTTTTCTGTAATTCTTCTTCATAAAACGTGCTGTACGTGCCATGACATGTTACAATCAAAGATTCCCATTATATGGTTATGGCAGGTTGGAATTACACCGTAATGATCCCAGAGGGTACCAGAGACATACAGACGTCATCAGAGACACGCTAACAGAAGGCACAGAGGGGTACAGACGTCATCAGAGACACGCTGACAGAAGGCACAGACGATCACAGAGGGGTACAGACGTCATCAGAGACACGCTAATAGAAGACACAGACGGTACCTGAGACGTACAGACGTCATCAGAGACACGCTAACAGAAGGCACAGACGATCACAGAGACGTACAGACGTCATATTCTAAACCGCTTTTAATGTAACAGCAAAGGGTAGCAGAGGGTAACAGAGGGTAGCAGAGGGTAACAGAGGGTAGCAGAGGGTCACAGAGGGTAGCAGAGGGTCACAGAGGGTACCAGAGACGTACAGACGTCATCAGAGATACGCTAACAGAAGGCACAGACGATCACAGAGCGGTATGAGGGGTCAGCAGAGTGTAGCAGAGCGAAGCAGAAGGTAATAGAGATTAGCAGACGGTAGCAGAAGATAGCAAGTCGAATGTCACGTCATTCACGTTCAAATGTCACGTCCTACGTCAAATGTCACGTCATTCACGTCACTCATTCACGTTCAAATGTCACGTTCTGCGTCGCATTTCACGTCATTCACGTCACGTCATTCACGTTCAAATGTCACGTTCTGCGTCGAATTTCACGTCATTCACGTCACGTCATTCACGTTCAAATGTCACGTTCTGCGTCGAATTTCACGTCATTCACGTCACGTCATTCACGTTCTGCGTCGAATTTCACGTCATTCACGTCCTACGTCGAATGTCACATATCTACGTCAAATGTCACGTTCTGCGTCGAATTTCACGTCATTCACGTCATATTTCACGCCAAATGCCACGTTCTGCGTCAAATGTCGGACGGAAAACTGAACAATGTCATATAAATGTCACGTCATACGTCAAATGTCACGTTCTGTTAGGCACTATACGGAAAAGAAGAATTGACAGTTGGCTTCTGTGTCTCCGCCGCTTTCAGTTGACACCCCATACGTCAAAATCGGACCAATGACAACAAAGATGTCGAATGTCACGTTCTGTTAGGCACTATACGAAAAAGAAGAAGAATTGACAAACGAAAAGAAGAAGAAGAATTGACAGTTGGCTTCTGTGTCACCGCCGCTTTTATTTGACACCCCATACGTCAAAATCGGACCAATAGCAACAAAGATATGCTGTAATGCCGTTTTGGCACTGCCGCCATCTTTGTTTTTTGTCTCAACTTATTCGTTACCCCCTCCACGTTCCAACGAGCTCTCTTACGTCAAAATCGGACCAATAGAAAAGAAGATATGACGTAATGCCCTTTTGGCACTGCCGCCATCTTTGTTTTTTGTCTCAACTTATTCGTTACCCCCTCCCCATTCCGACGAGCCCTCTTACGTCAAAATCGGACCAATAGAAACGAAGATATGACGTAATGCCCTTTTGGCATATTCCGATGCGCACGCCACATACTGCGTTCAACCCCCTTTTTCATCCCCTTTCCAACGATACGTCACACGTCATCCTACGTTAAGCCGTTTGGCATTTATTAATATTTAAGGGTTGCGATTTAGGGGATGTGCCAGAACGCAGGTTGTCTATCTACTCAAAACTCTACACTCTATACAACTATACGTAATTTAGATGTGTACTGTGCATATGTGTTTCATGTTTTTGTAATTATAATGGAGGTTATTTATTAATTTTTACTATATTCTCCGGCTAACCCGGATTTTCGATAACCCGGATCGGCCGCGGTCCCGATTAATCCGGGTTATCGAGGTTCCACTGTACATACTTATATATCAGGAAAAAACTTTGTGTTACTTAGACATTTTTTATGTGATTAGAAACATAATATATTAAGATATTTGGTTATTCTGTTCCCATTGTTTTCAGATGCACATTTTGCAAAACAAACAAATAAATTTACATAAATTAAAATAGATCTGACTTAACATGGAAAATGCCGACATACATATGCAAAGAAGCGTAAATGTTGTGGCTTTTTTAGTAATAAATTACAATGTGGATTTTAATCAGTTCAATGTCATTAATAAAAATTAGAATAATTGCGGGTGTAGCAATTTAGTCAATAAAAAGTGTTTTCAAGAACATTTATGTACAAGTGTCTTGTATAAAATAATTTATTTTTAAGTTATACACTTGCGAGCAAAAAAATCGACTCGGTTAATGAATTGTAGTTTATGCTTAGGAATTTCATTTTTCGTTCTTTGATTAAAACAACTAATGCAAAATATTGTCTATTATAGAGCTTCCAAAAAATTAATTGTTTTGTGAGAATGCAGGAAACATGTTAACGGGAATGTTCTACGCAATATAGACCTACAAATTTGCCTGTGGTCGTGTCAGTTACTTTTCAAAGTTGATCTGTATGTTCCAGTGATGTGGGAGAGAGCTCCCTCCCACATAACTGGTATGTTCACTTCAAAGTGGAATAAGTGAATATGTTACAAATTGATAGTTCACCAGTGACGGCGGCCCAGGTAATTGCATAATTACGAAAGGGTTATAGTCAGGGGACTGACGCCCGTCGCCTCCTTATGACTCAGCCTGCAGTCTCAATAGCTTACCGTCGATACCAAGAGACCGATAGCTACAGTCGACGACCAAGTTCGCGTCCCCAGAGCCTATTTTACTTCAAATCAGGCCGGAGGCACGACACAATTTTCGGGCCCCTAAATATTATGTAATAATAATATTAACTTTTTTAAATGTATTAATTATTTAATTGAAATATAGTTGCACAAGAAATTAAAATTTTATTAACAATAAACAAAATTTATATTTAAACAATTAAACATTGTTTAAGGGGATTTCAATATTATTTAAATGCATTCGGTTTTTTTCGAAGCCTGAGAAAACTAATAAGTATTTTTGAAAAATTTAGACGCAGAATGAAAGATTGCATTATTACCGAGGGCCGAATGTACCTTAGAATAAATAAAAAGTTTCTTTTGAATAAGATATGTATTTAAAATTAAGAATCAACACTCAATTTTCTCTTTTTTTCACCCCTGTAACTTATTAAAATAAATATTATCGAAGATTTCAGGGACTATCGGCCCTCGGTATTAACGTAATCTTTCATTCTGCGTTTAAATTTTTCAAAAATACTTATTAGTTTTCTCAGGCTTCGAAAAAAATCGAATGCATTTAAATAATATTGAAGCCGAAAGTTAGCGCCTATCCCCTTAAACAATGTTTAATTGTTTAAATATAAATTTTATTTATTGTTAATAAAATTTTAATTTCTTGTGCAACTATATTTCAATTAAATAATTAATACATTTAAAAAAGTTATTATTATTATTAAATTATATTTAGGGGCCCGAAAATTGTGTCGTGCCTCCGGCCTGATTTGAAGTAAAATAGGCTCTGGGGACGCGAACTTGGTCGTCGACTGTAGCTATCGGTCTCTTGGTATCGACGCTAAGCTATTGAGACTGCAGACTGAGTCATAAGGAGGCGACGGGCGTCAGTCCCCTGACTATAACCCTTTCGTAATTATGCAATTACCTGGGCCGCCGTCACTGGTGAACTATCAATTTGTAACATATTCACTTATTCCACTTTGAAGTGAATATACCAGTGATGTTGGAGGGAGCTCTCTCCCACATCACTGGAACATACAGATCAACGTTTGAAAAGTAACTGACACGACCACCGGCAAATTTGTAGGTCTATATTGCGTAGAATATGCTCGTTACAATGTTTCCTGCATTCTCACAAAACAATTAATTTTTTGGAAGCTCTATAATAGACAATATTTTGCATTAGTTGTTTTAATAAAAGAACGAAAAATGAAATTCCTAAGCATAAACTACAATTCATTAACCGAGTCGATTTTTTTGCTCGCAAGTGTATAACTTAAAAATAAATTATTTTATACAAGACACTTGTACATATGTAAATGTTCTTGAAAACACTTTTTATTGACTAAATTGCTACACCCGCAATTATTCTAATTTTTATTAATGACATTGAACTGATTAAAATCCACATTGTAATTTATTACTAAAAAAGCCACAACATTTACGCTTCTTTGCAGTGGCGGCTCGTGACCTCAGTATGCGGGTAGGCTACACATATACTTCGGGTAGGCGACAAAAAATATCCTACAATTTGTAATAACTTTTGAGCCGTCTTGCAATACTAAATGTAATCTATGAGCGCAACGATGTGTAAAAATTGCTTTTGGAGCATCTACTTTAATTTTTGATTGTAATCCGTTTAAAGAGCCAGCCATTACACTTGCACCATCGTAAAATTGAGCAATTAATTTATTTTTGTAATCATATGGCTCAAGCACGTTTGAAATTAAACTATATAGAGCGTCTGCAGATCTATTCTCGCTAACATCAAAAAACCCTAAAAATCTTTCTGTTACCTGACCAACTTTGTTAACAAAACGGATTGTTAAAGTACACTGTGATTTTTCGGTTATATCAGCAGTATCGTCCGCTAGTATAGAAAAAAATTGACTTTCATTAATTTCTGTTGAAATTTCATTTTTTACGTAATCGGCATGACAATCTATTAAATCATTTTGTATTGTTTTTGACAAACCCGTGAACACCCCTTCTATTTTTTAACATGATCCTGGATTTCCTGATCGCGTTTAACTACTAAATTAAAAATTTCTTTAAAATTACCCATGTTTGAAGAATTATGGCTCTCACCACGACCGCGAAATGCAAGTTCTTGTTTTGCTAACAGAATTGTAACATCAATTTCTTCAACTTCTTCAATCTTTTTCAACTTCTTCATTATATATCTTATTAGATAGAGAAATATGTCTAGCTAAAGCACTGTCATTAGTTTGTTTATTTTTTTCTAACCGTTTTAAACCTAAGCAATTGTTTAAATGTTCTTTCGAAGATTCATGTTTTTTTACACTAGCTAATAAATTTTTCAAATCTGAATATCCCTGATTCACCCAAACATTTTGCTTCAAATTTGAGAGCAACAGACAAGGCCAACAGAAAAGTGACTTTTTAAAATAACTTCCGCTTAGCCATTTATGATTTTCATACCATATTGTTTTAAACGATCTCGAAAATGGTCGATTGTCTTTTGTTTTATCTGTGGATAAAATTGTTAAATTTGGTAAAGGCCGGCCCATTGAAATAATTTCTGATCTTTCTTGATTTTGGCGCCATGAAAAAGGCGTCTCGATCAAACTGCATATTACATCGTTTAAAATAGTCATATTCGATGACTAAAGTTTTTCCACCACTAAAACTAACACACCTACGTTTCAACAACGTCAAATATTATAATACTTATTTTATTTATGTATCAAATAATAATTTACTCTTCGAATAAATTGATAAGTTAACAATTAACCTCGCTTTAAATTTTTAATTATCTATATAATCTAATAACACAATTCGTCAGTTTAACTTTAAATTATCCAAATTGTATTGAAACACAATAAAAATATAATGGACGACTGACAAATAACTATTCACAGATTTATTTGTCGTTAGTGAATTATTACTAAATTAATATAAAATTAAAATGCCCTTCAATAGACCGATCTCAAATTTACCTGTTTATTATTCAGTTTTCATAAACAAATTTAAATTGTCCTACCTAGTTTTATGGAATACTTAACCTACTAATAACAGCCAAAATCAAAAAACAATTATTTAAAACAGTTTCACAAGACACAAGAAAAGCAACTGATAAAATTTTGTAGGTCCGGCTATAAGACTCTGTGCCTATCCGCCCTTTCAAAATCGTGGCCAGCAGACCTGCAGCAGGCCTTTAGTTCGCGTAAACAGAGAGAGATCGCACGTCAATTCGGTGTTGGCCTCGTTCTATTTCAGGCTACGTTTTCAAGTGCCTGACCAAGGAAGAATATAGAATCTTATACAGTACTACTGATACTACAAGGAGCGTACAATAATTATAACTACGGAGAAAATTTTTTGGATATTTTTAAAAATAATGTGGATAATTTTTGCTATTTTATTGTAGGTATTGTGTCAAAATTTTTAAATTACAATTTTGAAATAAGTAATTTATATTAATAATTTATATTATTGTACTACATTTGAAGAGGGTAGGCGGCGCCTACCTTGCCTACCCCGACGGGCCGCCCCTGCTTCTTTGCATATGTATGTCGGCATTTTCCATATTAAGTCAGATCTATTCTAATTTATGTAAATTTATTTGTTTGTTTTGCAAAATGTGCATCTGAAAACAATGGGAACAGAATAACCAAATATCTTAATAATATGTTTCTAATCAATCAAAAATGTCTAAGTAACACAAAGTATTTTCCTGATATAAATATGTACATCAATTCTGATTGGATTTTAGAAAATGACATTGGTACCTACTGTTAGTCTAGGGCATTTAGCACAAATAAACCTATTTTTAAATACGGCACCTATAGACTTGCAACTTTTTACATTCTGCTCAGGATGATGTCAGAAAAAAAGTCCACTATAGGAAAATAGGTGGAAATGCATATTTGTATTAAGGGTCAGATTTTGTTACTCGGGGGTATTTGGGGTCGCAGAACAAGAATACGCCATCAAAACCGATCCCTGGAGCACTTGGTGCACAGAACCCTCCAAACTCCAGAAGATAACATGCTTATCAGTGAACTTGGGCACCAGGTGGTCCGGGTGGCCCAGTTCTGATGACGTATTCGTATTCAGCAACCCCAAAAACCGCCTAATAATCTATTAGCATGCATTCAAGGCCGAAAATCTTCGAAACTGCAAAAGATGACGTGCCTTAGCAATAACTGTGGGCACCAGGTGCTCCGGCGATCAGTTCTGATGACGTATTCGTGTTCAGGAATTTCATTTTTCGTTCTTTTATTAAAACAACTGATGCAAAATATTGTCTATTATAGAGCTTCCAAAAAATTAATTGTTTTGTGAGAATGCAGGAAACATTGTAACGGGCATGTTCTACGCAATATAGACCTACAAATTTGCCGGTGGTCGTGTCAGTTACTTTTCAAACGTTGATCTGTATGTTCCAGTGATGTGGGAGAGAGCTCTCTCCCACATCACTGGTATGTTCACTTCAAAGTGGAATAAGTGAATATGTTACAAATTGATATTCACCAGTGACGGCAGCCCAGGTAATTGCATAATTACGAAAGTGTTATAGTCAGGGGACTGACGCCCGTCGCCTCCTTATGACTCAGTCTGCAGTCTCAATAGCTTACCGTCGATATCAAGAGACCGGTAACTGCAGTCGACGACCAAGTTCGCGTCCAGAGTAGGGCTTCCAATCCCGGAATACCGAGATCTCGGTATTGAGGTATCCCGCGTCATTTTCCAATCCCGCATGATGCGAGATTACAGGCGCGGGATCCGCGGGATTTGCGGGACTGAAAGAAGCATACATTCGACCTCTCTCCAGCGCTATCGCTCGGTGACTTTTGTAAATTTTGATGCTTTAGTAAATCTAAAAATATCTTGAAGCCGGTAAAACTTGTTGTCGAACTCCTTTGCCGTCAAGATGCCAATCTCATTACTGCTGAAGCTACGCTCAAATTTATGATCAAGAAACTAGAAGATAATCATTCAACGTTAGCTTTAGAATTAGCTTTGTCTTTGCGCAGACGTATTTTACAACAACGTAGAAATGTGACCGCACTATAGATATATAACGCGTCGTGTGACGAAGAGGCTGAGAGCAATGATGACGAAGCGGCTGATCAAGTAAGAAACGTCAATGTAGAGTTTCCGTCATGGGATTCCGATCTTGATATTAGATTACAACAGGAGTTAGAGTTAACTTTATAGTCAACATGTAATGTACTTTGCCCATCACCATATCGAACTAATACACGAGTCCATTATAAAAAAAATCAATCTATGAATCTGGGGGGTCAATGGGAAAATATCTTACATTTACATATTATAAAGCCTTAAAAGAAATACCGCCGACAAGTGTGGAAGCCTAAAGGACATTTTCTGCTGCTGGCTATATTACCTCTTAAATACGCAGTGGTTTAACAGACGACAGTTTAGATATGTTGTGTTTCCTTCGCAATCATTTTCAATTGAAAACTGTAGCTAAATAATAGTAACCTATAGGCTATAGGTAATATAGCAACTAAATAAGTAAAGTAAACTATGTAAATTTTCCGTTAAAAATGTGTTTTTTTATTGTTGATTTTTAAAACTTGGTATATTTATTTTTGAAAGAAGGTATATTTTTTGTTATTTCAATATTTGTTACTGTTTTTTTATGAAGCAAAAAAGGTGTAATAATAATAATAATAATAAATGTTTATTCAGAGAAAAGATACAATACATACAATGGTAATACATTAAAATCATTATAATTCCGGGCGGAGGTAAATTCCTCACCAACCAGTAAAAACATATAATCCGACAGGTATTTTCCTCACCAAATTTAAGGGTTCCTATTAATCCGGTAGGTATTTTCCTCACCAACTCACTCAGGTAATAAACTAAAAATATAGATTTAATTTAAGAATGTCTATTATGAAAGCATCCGAAATCCGAATACATTATTACGAAATGTAAGGCATTAATTGCCTTACATTACAATAATGGTTTATAATATACATAGATAATATGCAAGACGCATAAATTATTATTTAATATTTAGTATAATAAGACAGACACTTTACAAAATCCATTCTAGTCATTTGATTAGACTGGTATCTAATTAATAAATTTTCTACATTTTTCAATTTCAGTTTAACTTGTTTATCTTTGATAGGTTTTGCAATAATATGCAAACTTTAAATTTTAACTACCTGAAATTCTTTAATTTTTTCTAAGAAAATATGGGTATATGCGTATTACAAAACGATAAATTAAAATGCGAATGAAAAGATTAGCAAGCATTCGTAATACGAATAACAGAAAAATTTGCCTCTGTCCACAAATATGGGGAGAATATAGCATTTTCGTCTATACAATTTTCAACTAAAAATTCAACATATCTATCTAAAATTTCATTTTCTGGTTTGCATGACATTAAATCAAACACAAAACAATCTGATACGTCTTCTGGTTTTATATGTAAGGCCAAAAGTATGGTCAAGAGACCAAGACATTTCTATACCAAACTTGGTGTAGGTGAAATTTACAACCGTGTATTTCAGTGTTCCGATACATTCAATGATTGCATTATGTATAGCCTTTTCAAAATCTACAAAAATTTTTAATTAGCCCATGAATAGTGAATAATTGCAAATAATATGTGGTACAGTCAGAAAATGTGCCATCCATATAATAAAATTCAATGTGGCTAAAAGTCTTATATTTGTTTCACAACCTAAATACAATAATTATTCTACTTTTGACACAGTTTATAAAGAGAAAATTTTCCCTCTTGGTTGTTTTTTTGAGCACACCTCTTTACAAATTCTTGAACCTCATTATCAATATTGGAAGGAAGTCCACCAGGCATCATTTTTCGTCGATAATTAGGGTAGGGGAGCACACGCGGGGATTTTTGCAGTTACACGAGCGCGTCAGATTATCATATGGGGAGAAACCTGGTACCATGCAGATGTACTTCTACCATATATTGACTCTTAACACAGGGGAGTTCGTTAAGGGGGGCCCGAAAAAAAAATCTATACATCTTACAAATACTTGAAATTGTCAGATTAAGATAAGGTAAGTTAAGTACATGCAAAAGAGTGTATATTTCAAAAATCTGACGATTTGGGCGGGTAAGTAAATGGGTGAGTCTCAAAGTTTCACAAGAAAAAAACGAATATTTCGCGAAATGAATGACAGATCGAAAAACTAAAATATACGTGCTCAATATTTTTTAAAAATCTATCGCATAATACCAAACACGGCTTCCCGCGGATAGGGGTGGGGGGTAAATTTAATATTTTAAATACGAATCCTGCGATATTTCGCGAAATGAACATCAGATCGAAAAACTGTAAAATACACTTATTCAATATTTTTGAAAAATCTATCGAACGGCTCCAAACACGACACCCCATGGAGGTGGGGTGGGGGGTGACTTTAAAATCTTAAATAAGAGACCCCATTTTTATTACAGATTTGGATTTCTTACGTAAAAAAACCTTTTTTTCGAATTATGGATAGATGGCGTTATAATCGGAAAAACGATTGTTGGAAATGGAAAATTAAATTAAAAAATGGCAAGCGCCCACTAAAATGGAAAACTTTACTTAACTTTTTTTGGTTTTAGGACCTACTCTTCACAACCCAATAGATCACCATAACGCTCGAGTGACTGCACATTTAGCATACTTTGCTCCTCTACCATTTTGTATTTTTTCTTATGTAACTGACAACAATCGTCGTAATTGTTTCAGACAAATTAGCTGCAAGCGCTTGGCCTATAATTTTTGCTAGTTTTTCAATAATATTCTCTTTGGCTTTACGTTTACAATAGTTAGAAATAATTTTTCGATCTAACTTCTGATAATCTGGTTCATGATTATGTTGTGGGCTACTTCTAGATATTGTAAAAGTTGCACCAATAGTACACTTCTTCACTTTTTAAAACTTTCACTTTAATAAAATTTTCAAATACCAGTAAAGGTTTACCGCGATCACTTTCTATTAAACATGCCATTTTTGTCAAAATTCCAATTGTGACTAAAAATAAAATACTATAATTAATTAATTAATTATTATAGGTACCGATACTGTAATTTAATAGGTAGTAGATAAATAATTCAATTGAATGCACTTTAGTAAAATCTACCTGAAATAACTGAAATAGCCATTTCGGTCTTGGTGAGGAAAATACCTGTGGGATTATAACATACCCTTCTAAACGCAGGTAAAAGATTATTTTGGTGAGAAAATTACACCCGCCGATAATTCCCTATAAATAAACACAAAAATACCACTTGAAGCAGAATGCTTGTGCAGTGGTTAATTTGGTTCATTGTAATGTAACAAAAATATCCTGAGTAGGTAAATACACCACTATCTTTTCCCAGGCAATACAATAATATAATATCTATTACTTTTAATAATAAAAGAACAAAAAAAAAGCAAAGAGCATTACATTGTTTTTTGAATAATTAAATAATTAAAGAAAATAATTATATTTCAAAATCTGGAAAAAAAATTTTAAATACAGCATCCCTACGATGTATTTATCAAAAAATAACAGCAACAAATGAGAAAAAAACACAATTTGGTACAACAACTATGAGTCCAATATTCAAACACTTGTTTTATTTTCTAACTTCAATTAAATCATGTATAACTGAAAGAGGCGTATCTATAATATATTTCTTTAATTTATTTTTAAATTGTTTTATATTCTTGACATTCTGAACATTTATGGGTAAAACGTTAAAGGACCTAGGTCCTAGGTAAGTGAAACAACGCTGTCCAATTGTTTTTTCACTTTTCGGGGGTATCGCTTTATTCCTGTTTCTGGTGAAGTATTCATGCAAGGGAAACTGTAGTGTTTGTCTATTTTTATATTGATATACAGTAACCGCTTTAAAATAAAGCTGCCTAATATCAAAAATATTAGTTTCCTTGTATAATAATTCAGTGGAGTAAAGCTTGGGCTTGCGATAAATTGATTTTAAAATTTTTCTTTGGACGACATTTAGTTGTTCCAAATGATTGCCATACGCCCCACCCCACTCAAGAATCCCATAGCATAATCTAGATTCTACTAAGGCAAAGTACATAGTTTTTAAAAGGCGCTGTTCTAAAATATTGCTTAAGTATTTAAATTTATAGAGTAAACTTCGAAGGTTTTTTGTCACATTCGCAATATGTAGGTTCCATTTTAAATGACTATCAATTGTAATTCCCAAATACTTTACAGAATGAGCACACAGAATATGTTGATCCTTATGTTCTTCATTGGATATTATTAGTGTTTCGTAGTTAGGCAGACTTGTTTTGTAAGATCCAAAAGGCAAAAAGAAAGTTTTTGTGAAGTTAACAGTTAGTTGTTTGTGTGCAAACCAATCAAAACAATTTTTTAAATCTTCTTCAGCCGCAATAATTTTAGATTCTCCCAATTATCTGCAGTATACAGTACAGCTGTGTCATCTGCATAACTAATAATTTTACCTTTTAATTTCATTGACAATAAATTATTGACATAAATTATAAACAACAATGGACCAAGAATCGTTCCTTGCGGAACACCGTACTTCACCACGTTTCCGTCACTCACACTTTCATTTATTTTTACCCTTTGTACCCTATTGTCTAGATAACTTTCAAAAAATCTTAATACGTAGCCTCTGAAACCTACATCAGCCAAAGTTTCCAAGAGTTGCTTATGGCTCACTGTGTCGAAAGCTTTTACCAAGTCTAAAAATACACATAATGTGGGCTTACCTCTATCAACTGAATCATAAATGCAACCCATTAGTATAGCAATTGCATCATCTGTACCTCTGCCTTCAACAAAGCCAAATTAATTATTAGATATGATTTTATGTAGGTCTAAATACTTTAGCATCCGAGTTTTAATCGCTTTTTCCATAATTTTTACAAGGCTAGAAATTAGTGAAATTGGGCGGTAATTTTGGCTTAAATCCTTATTTCCTGATTTATATACAGGTTTGATAATTGCGTCTTTAAATTCTGTTGGACATTTTCCATTTTCTATAATTTTATTTAATAAATACCTATGTTAAAGGGGATACAATTTCTCCTGAAACTTCTTTTAATATTTCTGCCTTTAATAAATCAGGTCCGGGAGCTTTATTCAAGTTAAGGGATTGAATAATTGCTATAACTTCACCTTCAGTTATTGGATCAAAAAAAGCACTTTGAGCGACTGAGATTCTATTCGGATTATTGGATGGCGGTTTTTTTTATATTGTTAGCTAGTTTTTCACCAATAGTTGAAAAATAAGTATTGAAGGTATTAGCGATATCCAAATCAGAGTTCATAATCCGGTCACCTTCTACTAACTGTTTAACGCCAACAGAATTTACCTCAGTTTAGGTCAGTTCACGAATAACCTTCCACGTATTTCTACTATCGGGTTTATTAGTAATTACGTTTTTAAAATATTCTGCCTTAGTATTTTTTATTAAATTTGTCAAAAAAAATGTTGTAATTTTTGTATTCTTGTTTAAGAATTTCATTATGTGGATTTTGGATCATTTTTTTATGTAATTTATTTTTTGTGTCTATTATTTTATTATGCCAGACGTTATCCATTTTTTCCGTTAAACTTTTTTTAAATTTTTTTACATAAGTAGATTTCTTTTATTTTCTTTTGAAGAGTTGTTACAAGTTTAGTTGCAATATCTTGTACGTCACTTAAAAGGAAAATTTCGCTCCAATCATACTTTCTTAGTATTTCTCTTAATTTGTTATAATTAATGTAACTATTTTTAAATTTATTAATATTTTTTTTACAAATAATGTTCATGTTATTGTTTAGTTCTCCTATTATACAGAAGTGATCTGTAGTTAAAGATGTAATAATGAAAGGAGAACAAATATCTTCAATATACTCTTTAGTGGATTTAACAAACATAATATGATCTATACAGCTACCTCCCGATTTATTTGGTCTCGTTATTTTGTTTATTAATGAATGAAAATTATATTCGGACAGTAAATTTAAATAAGTATTAGCGATTTCATCGTCTGCAAGTATGTCAATATTAATATCGCCAACAATAATGTTATATGTGATTGGTTCTGCTTTTATTATATTTAAATTATTTTCTAAGGCTACAATAAACGCACTTTCTGAGGTTGCAGGCGAACGGTATATTGCTGTAATAAGTATCATTATGTTATTGAGTTTCATTTTTAATTTTAAGAATTTAAAAATGTTAACCTCTACTATTTCAACCTCGTAGTCAAGGTTATTTTTTATGAATATTATCACACCGTCATTTTGATTGAAATTACCCTCGATATAATGGATATTATATCCATCCAATTTAAAAATATCTATTCATGCCACTTGTCTGGTCTCAGTTAATACAAAACAATCAATATCATTTTCTATTTGTTGTGTATAAATATTAAACTCATCAAAATTTTTAATAATGGACCTAATATTTTGGTGCCTAATACGAAAAGAGTAGTTCTTATTGGAACACAAATTATATTCGTTTATGGAGTCAACTACTTTTGTATCAATAGGAGTGTAATTAATGTATTCCAGAAACGAATTCATGTTACAATAATTAATATAGGGTACCAGTATTACTGATTATTAAATTAAAACTATTCTAGAAAACAAAAAAAGGTGAAAAAAAAAACTATAAGTACAATATACAGTAAAAAAAAGTTAATTTTTTGAAGATGTTGCTCTAGTGGGGTAACGATTTGTTCTTCTGGTTTCATTCAATAATGTGTCGGTTTCTTCAGCAGTCTTGTTAGTAGTAGTAATAGACAGTTTTTAAGTGTTAAAGATTGCCCATCATCTATAAGCCTATTTCCTCTCAACTTCACCGTTTTACATGACGACCTGAGTTCAGATTGGTATTTTAATAATTCCTTTCTTACTGCTTGTTGAGATGGGGATAGATCTTCGGCGATGAACACCGTTGTACCTTTTAGAAGCTTGCACTTTTTTAGAACACTAATTTTTGCTGAATATGTTGCGAATTCTACCAGTACTGATTTATTTGTTGGATTTTTACCAAAGACATTGAATCCACTGATATCTGAATTTACTAAATTTATATCCAATCTCTCATTTAACTCTTGGATAATATCCTCAAAAAGTGTTGACTTTTGTACATTTAAGCCGAAGATAACAATATTATTTTTTCTTAGTTTATTTTCAATTCGTTCAATTTGATTTTTTAGTTCTACATTTTCAGTTTCCAGTCTTTTAACTCTAATAGTTTGTTTTTCTTTCTCAACTTTCAGTTCATCAATATCTTTTTTTAAGAAGGCTACTTCTTCCTTAACCCTTAAACGCCCAAGGGTGGGTAAAAAATGTCCACCTAATGCGCATTCCCTTGTAACATACTTATTACGTGTTTACAAATTTAAAAAAAATTATTGTTAAAAATACAGCCCTTTATCGAATGTTAATTTGGTTCTACCGATATTTTTGAAAATAAAAGTAGCATCTTGAGTTAAATATGGGGTGGCATAAAAAGTACACCCTTGGTAAAACTTGTTACTAAAGGTTTCTGTATAATTTCTCGTTGGTAGGAAGATAATTCATATAATCATCGCGTATAATTACATATAATCTACATAATTATCCGCCAATGAGGAGGTTGAAAGGAAAAATGTGGAGAAAATCGACTAATCTGAATTACTGGCTTTTACTGGTATGTTAATTTTGATGTCCATTGTAATTTAGTTGTTAGGTTTGTAAATTGTTTATATTAATATTTTAGAAAATGCTGTGTTTATTAAGCATAAGATTCTTAAGTTTAATCCATTTCCAACAACTCTCAATAAATATATTACCTATTTTCGAGGTGGACATTTTTTACCCAACCTTGGGCGTACATGGAACCTAAAAAAGGTTGGGCGTTTAAGGGTTAAGACTAGCTATGAAATATTCAGATAATCTCTTGTTCTCTTCCTTGATAAACTCTTTTAATTTCATAAATTCACGATCTTGACTATCAGGCATATTTTTATTGTATTTTATTAATTTTACGTGTATGGAACGCTTTATATTATACTTAATTTTTGTCAATAACGCACAAAAAATCAGAGCGATATCTTTTTAAAATTTATGGTTTTAGGTTAGTTTTGTCTTGTTTATTTGTATGCAATTACTTTCTATGTCTTTAAAACAGAAAACTTAGTAATCCCAGGTGATGAATGGTAAATACATTGATAGTTGTGAAACTCACGTCCCAATTTGTTTCACTATTTCTTGCATGGAATACGATTACAAGTGCTGTAACAGACATCATGAAAAGCAACTTGGGGTACAAACCAAAGAACAAGAAGCAAAAATGGATGACAGAAGAAATACTATTACTAATGGATGAACGACGACGAAACAAGAATGACCCAGATGGCAGCAATATGGATAAAAACATTAACAGGCAAATAAAAGCAAAGATAAGAATAGCAAAAAATGAATGGCTTAAGCAACAATGTATCGATCTAGAACATTTACAACGACAGCACGACGATCGGAATTTACATAAAAAGCTTAAGGAGACTGCTGGAATATACAGAAAACGAAGACCAACTATTATAGTTAATCAGGATAACCAGGTAGTGCTAGGTGAAAAAGAGAAAATTCATATATGGGAAAACTATATTCAGGAGCTCTTTCATGACGAAAGACCCATGAGTGAAGTTTATACAAACGACCAGCTGACTGGCCCTTCAATTACTAAAGAGGAAATAGAAAAGGCAATATTATATTCAAAAAACAATAAGGCACCTGGACCTGATGAAATCCCTTCAGAAATACTCAAACTACTAGATGAAAGGGGAATTTCAGCACTACATAAAATATTTAATTTTATTTATTAAACTGGTTGCTATCCTCAGCAGTGGTTGCTCTCTACATTTATTCCCCTACCCAAAAAAGTCAATGCAAAAAGATGTGAGGATCACAGACTCATTAGCCTGATGAGTCACACTTTAAAAATATTCTTAAAAATACTACATCAAAGATTATACAAAAAATGTGAATGGGACATCAGTGATTCTCAGTTTGGGTTTAGGCAAGGTTTGGGAACAAGAGAAGCAATAGTAGCAACACAGGTGTTGGTCCAAAATTGTTACGATCAGAGGAAGGACGTATTCCTATGCTTTCTAGACTACGAGAAAGCTTTTGATCGTGTCCAACATCACAAGTTAATGCAGATCCTCAAGAAGCTTGATATAGACCAAAAAGACATAAGATGCATTGAAAACTTGTACTGGTATCAGGCAGCACAATTAAAAATAGACAATTCTATATCCAAATCCATACATATAAGAAGGGGTGTTCGGCAGGGATGTGTGCTTTCCCCTCTTTTATTTAACATTTATTCGGAAGCCATATTTCAAGAGTCTTTGGAAGATGCAGAGATGGGAATCAAAGTGAATGGAGTATTAATCAACAACATACGATATGCTGATGATGCTGTCTTAATTTGCGACAACATAGCAGATCTTCAACAACTTGTCACTATAATCGGAGAATACAGTAAGCGAATGGGATTAGAGATTAATACCAAAAAGACCAAATTCATGATCATCTCCAGAAACTTGGATGCATTTGAAAACTCCACCATAACACTGAATACTAAGTCCATTGAGAGAGTGAGCAAATTCAAATACCTAGGAACGTGGCTTTTTGAAGACTGGGCATCGGACAGGGAAGTAAAATGTCGCATTGAGCAAGCTCGACAAGCTTTCGTAAAATTCAGGAAGGTACTGAGCTGCTCAGAGTTCGACCTTACACTGAGACTAAGGTTTACTAAATGCTACGTGTGGTCGGTGCTGCTATATGGCATAGAGGGCTGGACACTCAAAACGAGGGATATAAACAGATTAGAAGCCTTCGAAATGTGGCTTTATCGCCGTATCCTAAAGATACCATGGACGGCGAAAGTCACAAATGTGGATGTCCTTAAAAGAATCAACCAAGAACGTCAGCTTTTCGAAAACATCAAGAAAAGAAAAACGGCGTATTTGGGTCACATCATGCGAAACGAAAAATACCAGTTCCTTCAACTTATAATCCAGGGTAAAATTGAAGGCAAGAGAGGAATAGGACGCAAGAAAATTTCCTGGCTCCGAAACATAAGGCAATGGACAGGGATTACCGACATACAATCACTGATACACATTGCAAGAAACAGAGAGTTAATGGAAAATGTGATCGCCAACATCCATTAGTGGATTTGCATTTGAAGAAGAAGAAGATTTCTTGCATAAAAGTGGTTTTAAAGACGGAACACTTTATAATGAGTAATTGTTATAATGTGTAATTAGATTAATTCATTATTTTATTTGCCTTACATAAATATGACTATTTCCAATATGCGGGATCTCGCAAATACCGAGATCCCTCGGGATTGAAAATTGGTAGTCTCACAAATACCGAGATTGAGATCAGGCTGCGGGATTAGAAGCCCTAGTATTCGTGTCAGCGACGTATAATGACAGAGACAGATGATCGATTCATTGTTGAATACCTTGCGGAATCGGCACACGACAGGAGCTGAGCTTCAACAATCCTTGAGGAATGTTCGAGGTGTCACCGCAGGTCAGTGGATAGCTAGGAGACGGCTTAAGGCTGCTACTTTAACTCCCAGACAAGCTAACACAGGGCCAAAATTGAACGCACGTCAGAGAACACGTCAATTGGGACTTAGTCAATGGTGCAGAGTTCTATTCTCTGATGAGAGTCGAATGTGCTTGCAAAGCAATGGCAGAAGACGACGCGTCTATCGAATGCCCGGAGAACCATTTGTCCAGTGCTGCAGTGTCACAACAGTGAGCTGTGGAGGTGGTTCGTGTATGGTTTGGGGTGGTATATCTTTATGAGGAGAAACAGAGCTTGTGTTTGTGCTCGGTGGTGGTCACGGAGGGGGTTTGAAAGATCGTTACATTACTAGTCCAGGGTTGAAAGATAAAAACGGGAAAAAAATCAATACAGGTATTTGAAGGTACTAAACCGTAGGGGGGACATAGCTAAGTACTCGTAAATCGACCTCATTTTTTTATAAACAAAGGTTAAAGTCAGAAAATATTGTTTTTTGACTATAGCATTTTTAGTATCATATTTACAGCAAAAGTTGTTTTGTGAAAGTTGTGTATCATAAAAAAACGATTATTTTGATTTTTTACAAGTTAAAATCCATAAAGAATTAACCGAGATAACTGCAAAAAACCACGTTTTTTGCACTATTTTGTAAATGTTAATAACTTTTACCAAATAGGTCGTAAGGAACTTATTATACCTTGATCATGAGACAATTAAGTGCCTTTATTAGTGTACAAAATTTCAAGAAGATCTGTTTGTCAGTTTACGAGTTATGTAAAATGTTTATCCCAGACATCGAATGTTTAAACAATCATTGTTACCCTAGGAGTATTTTCAGAGCTTTTTGGCAAAGTTCAATGAGTTCTTAAAGACTAAAAGTACTAAGAAAGTTAAAAAAAATATATATTTGTTTCTTAATTGTTGTTGAACAGGTCGATAAAAAAATGGTGAGTTTTTTCCTTATAAACAATTAGAATATCTTTGTTATTTTTTCTGATAAATAATTATAATTGGTTGTATCAAAAAGCTGGCAAAAAACACACATTAAAAAAGAAAAAAACAACTTTCTAGGACCAATAATAACCAAGTTATACTTTTTTTTGCAAAATCACATCTCGATTGTTTATAAATATTAAGAGTTGAAATTTTGACAGAATGATAGTAAATATCTATATTTTATATTTCAATTGATAAGTACGGAATATCTTCTATTTAAAACGAGTAATAAACCTTTAAAGTGAAGTTACTCACGCTGACTGAGCTGGGACCATGTGATGGGGAAGATTGTCGGAGTCCAGTTCCGCGCGTCGAGATTTTGCTATAGAAAGTTCAATTTGGAGCGCTTGAAAAATTTTATAATATCTCAGCTTCCAGAGAACGTAGAGCCTTAATTTTTTTGTGGGTAACTCGACGAAAGAATAACAACTAGCTAATTTTCATTTACCGGAAAAATTGGAAAAATCTGGAAAATGGACTTTTTTATTCAACATCCATTTACAATGTTAACACTAATATATTTTGATAAATATTTTCATAAAATATTATAAATTTGTAAATAAATATTAAAATATAATTATAGTATATATCTATTTACATACAGGGTGGTTCATTTTATTCGCCTTCGTGTCTGTACGGAAAACGACTTGATTTAAAAAAAATCTTCATAGACATATACAGGGCAATTAATACTACAATCTAAAAATAATGTGAATTATACAGGGTACTACAAAAAAGAGTGGTATATCAAAGATATATTTTTTTATGGAACATCCTACAACTGATGAAATTTTTAAATTGCCCTTAAAAATAAGCTAGACTATACCTAAATACAGGTTATTTTGATTCATTTAAATTTTTACAAAAATATAAAATTTTAGAAAAAAATAAATATTTACAAATCTAAGAGTCGGTGACAAATTTTTCTTAGATCTTCATAATAGACAATTCAGCATTTTTAAACAGATGTTTATTGTAACAAAATTTATAATTACTTAATAGTAAATTTTAGATTTAAAAACTAATTGAAAACAAAAACTTTCTCAAATTGAAAAAAAAAATTGTGTATAGATTATAAATTGATCTTCGTTAATTCTACACAGTTTATGTACAGGTTCATTAATTTCTTATTTCTTCAACATTATCCCTAATTTTTTGAAACAAATCTTCTTCAACTTCCACTTTCGTCATCTATAATAACTGTCAAAAGGTTGTAGCATCTTTTTCCCCAGTGTCATCTTTGCAATTTATGCAAAGCTCCTTACAATTGATTTATTTCAAGAAATTATGGATAATGTGGAAGAAATTAATGAACCTGTACAAAAACTGTGTAGAATTAATGAAGATGAATAATTATAATCTATAAATAATGTTTTTTTAATTTGAGAACGTTTTTGTTTTTAATTAATTTTTAAATCTAAAAATGTACGATTAAGTAATTATAAATTTTGTTACAATAAACATCTGTTTAAATATGCTGAATAGTCTATTATGAAGATCCAAGAAAAAATTGTCACTGATTCTTAGATTTGTAAATATTTATTTTTTTTCTAGATCTTTACATTTTTCTAAAAATTGAAATAAATCAAAACACCCTGTACTTAGGTATAGTCTAGCTTCTTTTTTAAGGGCAATTTAAAAATTTCATCAGGTGGAGGGTGTTCCATAAAAAAAATATATCTTTGATATACCACTCTTTTTTGAAGCACCCTATATAATTCACATTATTTTAGATTGCAGTGTTAATGGCCCGGTCTATCTTTTATGAAGAATTTTTTTTTAAATCAAATCGTTTTCCGTACAGACACAGAGGCGAATAAAATGAACCACCCTGTATATAAATAGGTATATACTATTATTTTTTTTTAATATTTATTCACAAATTTATAATATTTCATAACAATATTTATGAAATTATATGTGTTACCGTTGTAAATGCATGTTGAATAAAAAAGTGCATTTTCCAGAATTTACCGATTTTTCCGGTAAATGAAAATTAGCTAGTTGCTATTCTTTCGTTGAGTTACTCCAATTAAAAAAAATGAAGGCTCTACGTTCTCTGGAAGCTGAGATATTGTAAAATTTTTCAAGCGCTCCAAATTGAACTTTCTGTAGCAAAATCTCGACGCGCGAAACTGGACTCCGACAATCTTCCCCATCACACGGTCCCAGCTCAGTCAGCGTGTGTAACTTCACTTTAAACGGTTATTACTCGTTTTAAATAGAAGATATTCCGTACTTATCAATTTAAATATAAAATATAGATATTTATTATCATTCTGTAAATATTTCAACTCTTAATATTTATAAACAATAGAGATGTGATTTTTCAAAAAAAAAAGTATAACTTGACTATCATTGGTCCTAGAAAGTTGGTTTTTCTTTTTTAATGTGTGTTTTTTACCAGCTTTTTGATACAGTCAATTATAATTATTTATCAGAAAAAATAACAAAGATATTCTAATTGTTTATAAGAAAAAAACTCACCATTTTTTAGAGACTTGTTTAAAAACATTTAAAAAAACAAATATATCCTTTTTTTAACTTTCTTAGTACTTTGAGTCTTTAAGAACCCATTGCATATTGCCAAAAAGCTCTGAAAATGCTCCTAGGGCAACAATGATTGTTTAAACATTCGATGTCTGGGATAAACATTTAACATAACTCGTAAACTAACAAATAGATCTTCTTAAAATTTTGTACACTAATAAAGGCACTTAATTGCCTCGAGATCAAGGTACAATAAGTTCCTTACGGCCTTTTTGGTAAAAGTTATTAACATTTACAAAATAGTGCAAAGAACGTGGTTTTTTGCAATTATCTCGGTTAATTCTTTATGGATTTTAACTTATAAAAATTCAAATTAATCGTTTTTTCATGATACACAACTTTTGTAAAACAACTTTTGCTGTAAATATGATACTAAAAATGCTATAGGCAAAAAACCATATTTTTTTACTTTGGCCTCCTTTTATAAAAAAATGAGGTCGATTTACGAGTACCTCTGTATGTATTTTTAATTAACTATATCCATCCTACCATTTAGCACCTTCAAATACCTGTATTGATTTTTACCCTGAAATCGCTCATATTTATTTTTCTACCCTGGTCTATACGGTTATTCTCCAAGACCATGTTGCTCCTTACGCCGGTTACATAGGCGACGGCTTAATGCTAATGCATGATAACGCTCGATGTCACACAGCGCGTATTACGAATGCTTACCTGGCCAATACCAATATAACAACAATGGAGTGGTCTCAGGTAGTCTCTCTCTGGACATGAATCCCATCGAACACATATGGGATGAGCTCAAACTCAAGGTTCGGGTCCGTAATACATCACCAGCGAGAGTGGAGGAGCTAAAAACTGCATTAGATAAAGAGTGGGAAGCGATTCTTCAGCAATCAGTCAGAAACTTAATACACCAACATCTCGCTTTACGGCCTAGATACGTTCCACGAAACATGGCCGCAAAGCGAAATGCCGTATAACGAATCAATTATTCTAATACAAATTCATAGAAATTTAATGGGATCGGTTCCAAGTTTGTTAAATATGTGACATATGGTGTATCGTATAAAATGTATTTTATTTATCATTTAATTTTATTTAAATCAAAAATAAATACAAAACAAGCACATACATTGATATATAAAATAATAGGAGATTCCAAATCAAAAATAATCTACAAACAAAAATAAAACAAATTCACGATACGTAAAATATGTTATAACTATTGTCATACATATTTTTTTGAAGTGGCTTTAATCTGAAGACGATGAAGAAATGTTAACCTTCAAATCACTATCGTCATGATTTTTCGCTGGTAAGGAAGGGCCTGGCTTAAAAAAATTGTCCAATTTTGTTTGTTTTGCCTTCTTGTCTATTTCGTTCTTCAGTGATTTATAGCAGCTAATGACAGAGTTAATGTCTCGAGAAACTTTAGCGCTACGTTCGTCGTCAGGGTCGTTTTCAAGAAATATGTTTATTCCTTGTTCGAAATAGGAAAAGCTTGCGACAAATTGTTGGAAGTTAACTGTTTCGATACAACAGGCTCTGTCGCTTCATCCACTGCTGGTTCAGCTTCAAGTATGTCAAGCACATCACGTTAATTCACACCTTCAAAGCCGAGGTCATATGTTAGATCCAAAATGTTTTGCCTAATTTCAGGAAAGATATTAACTTCTTCATCAGTATTTTTAATACACTCTGGCCATATTTTTTCCAAACATTGTTCATTGCTGTTGATTTTAATTCCTTCCATGATTCACTGATGATATCAACAACCTCCTTAATGTTGTAATATTTCGAAAATGCTTGAATTGAAGATTTACCATCGGTTTCCCTCATAAGTTGTCGGAAAGTTCGGCGTAGGTAATACGCCTTAAAAGTGGCTATAACACCTTGATCCATTGGTTGGATCAGAGCGGTTGTATTTTTCGAAAGGTACTGAATCCTGACATCTTCAGATAGTTCGGATAAATTAGTAGGATGCCTTGGTGTATTATCCAAAATTAGCAAAGCCTTGTTGCTTAAGTTATTTTCTCGCAAATATTTTTTCACTTCTGTACAAAAGTGATTTTTGAACAAATCCACAAAAGTAGCTTTAGTCATCCAAGCTTTCTTGTTAAGTCTCCATATAATGGGTAATTGATTTTTATTTAGTCCGTTAAGAGACCTTGAATTTCGGACAAATATATTAGAAGTGGTTTCAGCCTAAAATCACCAGTGGCATTTGCACCAAGTAGCAAAGTTAATCGTTCTTTAGACACTTTATAACCAGGCGCAGATTTTTTGTTTTTTGAAATGTACGTGCGATCAGGCATTCGCTTCCAATAAAGTCCTGTTTTGTCTACGTTAAACACTTGTTTAGGTTTCTAGCCACCTCTTTCAACAAAGAGAAATAGAAAAGAGTGTGTATCGAGATCGAGATGGGGCCGTTATAACGAAACATTTTAGGCCGTAAGACGAAACCGTGCCGTAATTGAACAAGGCCGTTATAGCGAAATGCCGTATAAAGAGCGGCCGTATAGCGAGGTATGGGTGTAAGGTCCTTAAGATCTCGCATGGAAAGTGTAACACAACGCAGAGTATTAATTTTGATTTTTTATGTTAATTTAATGTTATGTTCATTACATACTGAATTTCATTCATAACATGTTTTCTCACATACAATATTAAGTTATTTTTGTTATGTTCTTTAGTTACAAACTTTATAAATATTGGTGTTATTGAAATAAAAATTACTTCTGTTCACAATATTTTACTTCTAATTTTACCTATATGTGGATAGACACTTGCCAAACAGCGTAATCAAACAATATAACTTATTTTACTTTTGAGTCGATTTTTTTTTCTTCGCAAGTGTATGTGTTACCGGCCAAATACGATTGCAGGCTAAACTAGTTTATCCTGAACTAACTAAACTAGTTTGGCCTAGGCCAAACTCGTTTGTCCTGAACGCGATAGGATAAAGTAGTTTGGCCTAGGCCAAACTAGTTTGTCCTAAACGCGATAGGATAAACTAGTTTAGCCTAGGCCACACTATACAGGATGAGTCATGAGGAACTGTACATACTCCTACCTCGTATAGAGGCCCCTATGGGGAATAACAAATGACCATTAAAAAGTGTCTGCTCCCATTGTTTAATAATATACAGGGCGAGTTTCGCATTTTGACAGAAATTTTTATTCGTCATAATTTTTGAACGGTCAGATCGATGTGTCTCTTATTTTGGTCAATCGTTACACTATTGCCACCTAATCAACTGATTTATTCAAACTAGAAAAAAATCAGGTCCGGCTTTAAAAAAATTAGTTCGTTTTGGTTTTAGAAAATATTTCACCCTGTATAAGCTTTTTGAAAACTCTAATATGAATTTTACAAATTAGACAAATAGGCAATTAAAATAACATATTTATTTTTTTCCGCACACGATTGCTTAATTTTTTATAAAAAAATCAAATTTGATTATGAATTAAAAGTTTGGTAAAGTGAACCATAGATTTAACAAAATTAACTTTTATTACCAAAATTAATTTTTTTTGAACAAATATTTAATTTATGTTACCACCAATCAACTGATTTATTCAAACAAGAAAAAAATCAGGCCCAGATTTAAAAAATAAGTTCGTTTTGGTCTTAGAAAAAATTTCACCCTGTATACGCTTTTTGAAAACTCTAATATGATTTTTACAAATTAGACAAATAGGCAATTAAAATGGCATATTTATTTTTTCCCTACACGATTACTTAATTTTTTATAAAAAAAATCAAATTTGACTATGAATAATTAAAAGTTTGGTAAAGTGAACCATAGATTAAAATAAAAATAACTTTTATTACAAAAATGAATTTTTTTTTAACAAATATTTAATTTATGTTATCACCCAATCAACTGATTTATTCAAACTAGAAAAAAGTCAGGCCCGGATTTAAAAAATTAATTTGTTTGGGTCTTAGGAAAAATTTCACCTTTTATACGTTCTTTGAAAACTCTAATATGAATTTTACAAATTAGACAAATAGGCAATTAAAATGGCATATTTATTTTTCCCCACACGATTACTTATTTTTTTATTAAAAAATCAAATTTGACTATGCATAAAAAGTTTGGCAAAGTTTTTGCATAGATTTAAAAAAAATAACTTTTTTTACAAAAATTAATTTACAAAAACAACGTTTTTCTTAAAATTAAAAGTTTTAACATTTTTTTTTCTATAACACGTCTACTTCTAAAACTTCCCATAACACTTCTTTTGGACTCTATAGTTTAACATAGACGTGATCAAATTGATAAATTTTAAATTTTTCCACCTAATTTTTGCGATTTACAAGTTTGCAACTTTTACAAGAAGAAGACTGAACGTCTACAACAATTTTCATAGTCTTCACAATGGTAAGAGGTATGTGCTGTAAAAATTTCAGAAAAGAAATATTAAAATGGAACAGAGTTGTAGCGAGTTAAACCGTGAGTTCATTTTTTTTTCATTTTTAGGTTAAAATTCCGATTTTGACAAATTTGATTTTTTAATAAAAAATTAAGTAATCGTGTGGGGAAAAAAATAAATATGCCATTTTAATTGCCTATTTGTCTTATTTGTAAAATTCATATTAGAGTTTTCAAAAAGCGTATACAGGGTGAAATTTTTTCTAAGACCAAAACGAACTAATTTTTTAAATCCGGACCTGATTTTTCTCTAGTTTGAATAAATCCATTGATTGGATGGTAACATAAATTACTTATTTGTGCAAAAAAAATTAATTTTTTGTAATAAAAGTTATTTTTTTAAATACATGGTTCACTTTACCAAACTTTTCATTCGTAGTGAAATTTGATTTTTTTATAAAAAATTAAGTAATCGTGTGCGGAAAAAAATAAATATGCCATTTTAATTGCCTATTTGTCTAATTTGTAAAATTCATATTAGAGTTTTCAAAAAGCTTATACAGGGTGAAATTTTTTCTAAGACCCAAACGAACTAATTTTTTTAAAGCCGGACCTGATTTTTTTCTAGTTTGAATAAATTAGTTGATTAGGTGGTAATAGTGTAACGATTGGCCAAAATAAGAGACACATCGATCTGACCGTTCAAAAATTATGACAAATACAAATTTCTGTCAAAATGCGAATCTCGCCCTGTATATTATTAAACAATGGGAGCAGACACTTTTTAATGGTCATTTCTTATTCCCCATAGGAGCCTCTATACGAGGTAGGAGTATGTACAGTTTCTCATGACTCACCCTGTATATACTTATATTAATACGAACACTGCAGGATAAACTAGTACGGCCTAGTATAAATATTATAATATACCTACAAATTCAAAATATAGATATTTATACTGAATAAAATACTCTGTAATTGGAAAATAATCATTTTTATTAAAACGATAATAATTCGTCGTTAAAACTAATGGACAATTGGTAATACAAACATCAAACAATCATATTATAAAAAATAAGCAGTGTTTTTTTATAAAAGCAATAATTATTATAGCTCAACTATAAAAATTATTCTTTATTTTTCCATGGAGTGCTTTGGTGACACTTAGAATTGCGAAATATCATCGCCTTCTTGCATTTTTTGATGATTTTTGTTGCAACTGCATTTGACACTTTTTTTCAGATCTGAATTCGACATTTGCCATCAAACTTTTTGAGAGGTAACAGATATAAACTAAGACTTAAATATCGTTAAATGTTGCACCTTCGATAGATTCAGTTGGATCAGGACAAAGTTTTGTCAAATGCAGCTGCAACAAAAACTGTTCCACAACAAATTCAAGTGCAAAAAGGCCATGATACTCCGCAATTTTAAATGCCACCGAATTACTATCGTTTTAATAAAAATTATTATTTCCCAATTATATAGTATTTTATTCAATTTATCTATTTATTTTTGCTTTGTAGGTATACAATAATGATCATACTAGGCCGTACTAGTTTATCCTCCAGTGCCCGTATTAATATCAGGTTAAACTAATTTGGCCTAGGCTAAACTAGTTTATCCTACCGTGTTAGGGACAAACTAGTTTATCCTGAAATCGGGTTTGGCCGGTAACATATATATTTACTGTCATCCAAATATTATAGACCAGAGCGGATCTGTGAAAAAAGTCTACATTTAGATGTGAGAGGTTGCATTCTCTTTTTTGCAAAAAAAGTTGTATGATAACTTCAACAATAATAATTGACTTATCCTCATATAGGTTGGGAACATTAATAACAAAATTAAAATACAGTATGCGCCAAAACAAACGACACTGAAAAACTAAAGCTTTATTAAACATGAAAAATTAAATAACAACATTTCAAATAATGCGAATTTTTAAGTTTTGCTTCTATACAAAATGTGTTCAAAGTGCTCGCCATTGCGTTCCAAGCAGTACTCACAACGCTTAACAAGATTGCTTAGCATGTTATTAAAAATAGGCTGCTGCACTCTTCTGAAAAACGTCAAAATTTTTTCACGGAGTTCATCAATAGTTGCCGGTGGGTTTTCTGTAAAAACGGCTTGTTTCAGCATACCCCATACGTAAGCATCAAGAGTTGTTAGATCAGGTGAATGAGAAGGGTAAGAAAAATTCGTGTTACAGGAAATTACGCGGTCTTCAAAATTTTTTCGAATCAGATCTAAGGATGCTCTCGTGCTATGACAAGTAGCCCCATCCTGTTGGAACCATTGGGTATTCAACTGTATGTTTCTGGCACGACAGAATTGTCTGAGATCAATAAAAAATGGCGTCAAAATTTGTTCTCTATATCGCAATTGATTTAGTGTAACGGGTCTTCTACGCTCGTCTTCCACGAAGTAAGGGCCCAATAATCCATTACCTGACACTACGCACCAAATCGTTACACGGTCGCTAAGAAGAGGTTTCTCTACGATGAAGTCTGGTCGTTTAAAACCAAGAAAACGACTTGTCTGTCGATTGATATATAAATCCATTCAGATGGATGTGACATTCGTTTGTAAACCACACATTAGAAAATATAGGGGTTGTTCATAAACCATTGCCAAGACTGAAGCACAATAAACAACTCTTGATTTCTTGTCTTGTCTTGTCAAGTGTTGCCCAATCTGTATTTTATAGGGAAAACCACCAATCTTCTTAAACATTCTTCGGGTAGACGTTTCACTCAAATTCATTTGTAGAGATGTTCTGCGGAGACTTCTTTTCGGTGATTCTAACACCTGTTGAAATAGCCTTCCTTGATTCGAATTTATTGTCACAGTAACTGAAAGACCAGTACATCTTTTGCGTTGAGTTAGAACGCTTCCTGTTCGTCGAAATTTTGCAACGACTCTTAACAAGTCCTTATTAGTCGGTGCAGGCTTCTGAAACTCTTCCCGAAATTGATTGGCAACCATTAACAAATTAGGTACCTACATTTGATCGTCCATTCCCGTATGAGCGGAAATAATACTCAATAATAAATATTTTTTCTTGCGTTGTAAGTTTGTAAGCACCATTTCGAATCTTTTTGACAGTTTGTTAGAATAAACAATGTTTAAAAATACCATGACAACTATTGTCACTTGTTTCATATGACGTGATTATATTTCACAGGCTTCCTGATTTCAGTGTCCTTTGTTTTGGCGCATACCATATTTCTCTCTCTCTCTCTTCAATCCTGACCCTCCGGAGGGAGTGTAGTGGCGTGGTGTCGTGGTGTATTGTCCGTCTCCAAAGATCTCTGTCTCTGGTCATTTCTTTTAACTCATGCATAGGTCTTTTACATATTCCTGTAATTTGATCGATCCATCTTGTTGGGGATCTTCCTCGTGATCTTCGGCCTTCCACCTTTCCTTGTATAATGAGTCTTTCCATGTTTTCTGTGTTGGCTCTCATAACATGTCCAAAGTATTTTAATTGTTGGAGATGGACTTTACTGGAGAGCCGTTGGCCAACTTTTAGCTCTCTTAAAATCGAATTATTTGTTCTATGGTCGGTCCAAGGAATTCGTAGCATTCGTCTCCAACAGAACATTTCAGTGGCGTCTATCTTTCTTCTTTCCGAATTTCTCAGGGTCCAAGATTCACATCCGTAAGTCAGTATTGGGAATATCAAGCAGTTGATCAACCTCATCTTTAACGCTCTTGAAATTTGACAGTCCTTCCATATTGTGGTCATTTTTGCTGTGGCGACTTTTGCTAGATCACATCTACGTTTTATTTCTTCCTGTAGTGACCCTGTGTTTGTGATTAATGATCCCAGATATAAGTATGAGCTCACAACCTCAAACCGATCAATTGTGGTTATATGTGGATGATTGTTATGTAGTCTATCCACTATCATGATCTTTGTCTTTGATATGTTTAATTGCAGACCAAATATTTGACTTTCATTTTCAACCAGTCGTATAAGATCAATCAGCTCTGCTTGACTATTTGCAAGAAGGGCTGTGTCATCTGCGAAACGTAGGTTGTTTATTTTATGACCATTTATTGAGATGCCTTTTTCCCATCCTTCAAGCGCTCTTCTCATAATATGCTCTCCATATATATTGAATCATTGTGGAGATAGTATACATTCCTGTCTAACACCCCGTTCTGGATGAAATTCGTTTGAAAGTGTGTCAAGCACTTTAACTGATCCAGTAGTGTGTTCGTATAGTTCAGTTATAAGCGAAATAAGGTCTTGGGGTACGCCTACTTCTTTTAGTATTTGCGATAAGTGTCTCCACTTGACCCTGTCGAACGCCTTACGATAATCTATAAAGCATATTTACAGTGGAATATTGAATTCCCTAGATTTTTCGATTATCTGTCTTATATTCAACAGGTGTTCTCGAGTACCTCTACCTTTGGTAAATCCAGTTTGCTCTTGTGGAATTTCTCTTTGAAGGAATGTTTTTAGTCTCTCGTTGATTATATGTAGCATTATTTTACTGGCATGTGATATAAGAGAGATAGTTCTATAATTGTCGCATTTATGGAAGCTGCCTTTTTTATGAATTGTGGTTATTGTAGATTTTGTCCAGTCTCCAGGCCATTGTTTTGAATGCCATATTTGGTTACAGAGTAGATGAACTAATTTTACGCCAGTTTCTTCTGTGGCTTTGAGCATTTCTGCTGTTATCATATCTGGACCTGGTGCTTTATTATATTTGAGCTTACTGATCGCGAGTCTTACTTCATTTTCAAGTATATCAGGTTCTTCCACTTCGTCAGAGATTTGGTTAACAGATTCTTGGCGTTGATCATCTTTATATAGGTCTCTGCAATACGATCTCCATGTCTGCTATATCTTCTCTGTTTGTTCTCAGAGTTCCAGTGTTGTCTTCAATGGCCCAAGTTCTGGCTTTAAATTCTCTTGTTAAGTAGCGTATTTTTCTAAATAGATCTCTCGGCTGATTATTCTGATCATGTCTCTCAATTTCTTTGCATATACCCTGGTAGTACTGGTTTTTGTCTGTCTTGCATCTTCGTTTTATTTCTCTATTGAGGTTTCTTAAACTAGCTTTTTCCCTTTCACCATGCACGCCACTTTGACAAAGATTTCTTCTATTCTCAATGATTTGAAAGGTTTCATCTGATATCCAGTGTTTCCGTTTCACAGGATTATTTATCTTTGGATGATCAATTGGTGTTGTTACACAATGTTTAAAAGTCTCCCATATTTCTTGTGATGTTCCGTTACGAATAGAGGGCATTATTTTATGTACTTCCTGGAGAAGGTCGTCCTTCCTTCTTAGTTCTATCCTATTTGTCTGTTTTCGTTTGTTGGGCGCTTTATGTTTAAGCTTTACTTTAGCTACGAGTAGAGTATGATCGGATCCGCATATCGCCCCTGGATATGATCTGATTGACGATCTCCAGCGAATATTGGTAAGGATGTAATCTATTTAATTTCTAGACCTATCTCCAGGACTTTTCCAAGTATAAAGTCGACGTACATGGTGTTTAAATCGAGTATTCATGATAAAATAATTGTTTGTGATAGCAAACTCGATTAAACGGTCACCTCTTTCGTTTCTCTGGCCTATACCGAACTTCCCCAGTACATTATTTATGTCGTCATTCTGTATAGTGTTGCCAACTTTTGCATTGAAGTCGCCACATATTAAAGTAAGCTCTTTATTTGGTATGTTGGCGATTGTCGTTTCCAGTTTTTCGTAGAACTCCTCGATCTTTATGTCATTTGATGTGCTGGTTGGTGCATAAAATTGTATGATATTAAGTTTATGTGGTTTGCCTTCCAGTTTAAGAAGAACTATCTTATCGATCACAGCTTTAAATTCGACGACAGACTTCTGTAATCTTGGTGAGATACCATATTTAAAAGTTACCAAAAACATCGTTTTGTGGTCTGGTTCCTAACTACTTTTTTCGATTAATCTGCGGGCGGTCGTCTCGCTATGTATATAGTCGTCTGTTTGGTAGCTTGAAAAATGTATTTGTAATAAATGAAGTTCTGCTCTTGGAAAAATTGTAATAGACGGTCCCCTTTCTCATTGCGATTTCCCAGACCATATTTTCCTACACACTTTCCGCTTTGCCCCTTTCCAATCTTGGCATTGAAATCACCTAGGAGTATCGTGATTTCTATAGTTTTGTTTTTTTTCAGTGCGTCTTCGATATGCTGGTAAAATAATTCTAGTTCTTCTTCTTCGCATTCGTCGTAGGAGCATATACTTGTATCAAGTTCAATGTGGCATGAGATGTCTCTAACTGTAATACCATTAGTCTTTCTGAGATGAAGAAAAAGTCTTTCACTGCTCTATTAGATATTTTATTAACAATTATTGCCTCGTCGTGTCTATGTTGGCTGTCCTCGCTGCCGGAATTATAATATATTGCGGCTTCGTCTGTTGAGAAGCAACCTGAGTTAGGCCACCTGACTTCACTGATACCCAGTATATCAGTATTCAACCTGTTCATCTCTTGAATCATATTGTGTATCTTACCAGGCTGAAACATGCTCTGAACATTCCAGGTTCCAATTTTAGTGTTGGACAGTCTTATTCTCTCACCTTCGCTCTTGTGACAACGAATTCGATAATTTTACGTCCTGAGAGGCCTTGTCTTTTCCTTCATTGCCGGATCTTGGCTTCCAAGGGCCATGGTCAGTATCGCAGTTGTTGGTTTCTACCATCATGATGATTGTATGTACTAGGGACATCCATAGGGATCTTTAATATATTGGTTTCCCTTTGCCTTCTACATCCTTATGCCGTTGACCATTATTTTGATTCCTCCGCTTTTGGGGCTGATTTTTCAACCTTAGGAAAAAAGGGTGCCCTGTCACTTTCTAACTCATCCGACCAAAGCCATTGGCCAGTAATTGGGGGATTACTTATTATTTTGGGTCCTACCCACCAGTAAATCAGGTCGGGCATTCCCCTATCCGCCACCTGGGAACGAGCTCTCTAGGGGTTACAGGTTCCCCCGAGAGCCCCTTCATAAAAATTTCGTCAATTATTAAAAATGAAAACCTGTTAATTTTTATAAATATTTTTACGTTGCAAATATACTACAAATACTTTGATAATAATAAAAGTGCAATTTTTGAGTAACACGCGGTACGTCCCGCGGCACAAACGCCCAGTTCTTTCCCGAGTCCCGGCAGCGTCCCGCAGAAAAATCACTGTCTCGTCCTGCTCCTGGTACCTATTTTCAGCTGCCGAACATAAAATGTGTTTATATTTTTTATTTCGTTATTATTAGGTTTAATTATGTTTTATTCACATTTCTAAGTATCACATGACTAATATTTAAATGGAACGACTATATATCTATCTTGTCATAGACCTAATTTTTTTCTTGGAAACAATACCATGGCCTGGAATATCCATTGCAAAGGTCAACAAAAACCACATTTTACAGTAATTAATGAAAAATAGTTTAACATTGAAATTATCTTTCTGTACTTTGCTGTGTTCGATATACAATTTTGATATCATTAATTATTTATGTATGATGAAATATGTATACAACTGCACGGACAAGTCATTGAAATCAAATATTATCTCACACTCCCATTATTATTATGAAATCTTGCTTTATATAATATTTTTATAATATAAGCATATACATAAATATACATAGCCAAATATAGGCACACATACATATATGGGCAATATTTTTACTTTTCCTATACTTTTGTGGGGAGGGTCTACCGATTTTTCCCAAATTTTAGTATGTGGTTCTACTATAAAAAGAACTCTCTGAATTTTTTCAGATTTTTCTGAGCCTGGGGACCCCTTCTGTGAGCCTTAAAAGGCCCAAAAATGGCCATTTTAACGCAGTTTGCAATTTGCAAAACTAAAATCGATTAACTACCACGGCGTCAGAAATTTTTTTTAAAAAAACATTACTTATTGGTGCTACGCGCAGGACAGCGGACAGTTTGCTCTGATTGGGCATTCCAATGACCTTTGATAATGATTGATACATTTTAATTTTTATTACATTTCGATATAAATAAATAAATTTGTTTATTGCAAAATAAAAACACATACTCTATGCTTTGAAATAACACTTTTTTTAGCAAAAACTTTCTTTGTTCATATATTTTAACTTGGAGAATAAAAGTTAATTATTTTTAAACATATATGCAATTGTTTAAACAATATTTTACAAACAATAATAAAATTAGTTTGATTTTTGTAAAATTAAAATATTAAAATTCAAAAAAATATAGAGTAAGAAAATAATATATTAGATAAAGATTGGAATAAATTTTGGTGGAAATCAACTCGTGTGAATCGAACACAGCTGTCATGCGCGTAGCACCAAAAATTAATGTTTTTTTAAAAAATTTCCTGACGCCGTGGTAATTAATCGATTTTAATTTTGCGAATTGCAAATGAAAGGTACAGTACACTTCTATAAGCAAAAAAAAATTCAACTCGCTATCTGCTTTCTTTTCAGTCCTGCAACATTAAAAAAAAATGAATTTTTTTTGCGAAAGCTAGATTGCAAAATTTATTTTGCAAAATCTATTAAACCGATTTTAATGAAATTTACGGTATTGTTTTACTATATCATAAAGTTTTTCTGGGTAAAATATGAAGTTCCTAAGCGTAGCATTAATGGTTGAAAAACGTAAAATGCGAATACTTGTTTTTGTATGGTTTTTTTCGCAATTATTGCTATTTTGCAACAAGGGAGATTATTCTTTAAATTTTTAACCAATTCTATATTGTAGGAATTTTAATTACGCAACTTTTATGTTAGTACAACTTTTCTCAGAAATGAATAGCTTTAAAGTTATAATCAAAAAACCAATAAAAAAATCGAATTTTTCCTTCATATTTTGACATTTTGATTATTTAAACAATGTTCCGGACCATTTTGAGTGGGAGGATAACTCAAATATTATTATTTTAGTTATATTCAAGCAACTTCCGCAAAAAAATTTGAGTCACCTCTCAACGTTCATCTCAAAACAGATGCGACCTGGACTATAATTGCCGGCCAATTTTCTTTCGGAGGCTTCATCGTTTTTCGCTGACCAACGTGTTTTAGATAGGCTTTGAAGTACCACAGAGCATTTGTGGTTCAAATAAAGCTCCCATCTATGTGTTGAACTTGTGAAAAAATTGTACAGTTCTTGAAGTAGACCAAAAAAGAAACAGCAACCACACATGAACTAACGGCCACAGATCCCACCAGATTTAAGGAATGAGCGGCACACGGGACACACTCAGCCTGAGGACATAGTTTTTTTTATTCTGGCTTGAACACCATTCTGGCATGTACTCGGAGCTAGGCAATGCAAACAAAATCCGCCAGTTTCGCGCCCTAACAAATTTGGCGCTCTAGTTCAACTCAAATTATTTTTTTGTTATTATTTTTTGTTCGTGTAAGCCTACCCTAACATCAGCAACACTTTTCCAAATCCCTTTCAATATTGATTATTATGAATGTTCATCTTTCGCCAACATGCGTAAAATAAAACGCTTTTTTATTATAGCCATGTTGTGAGCCCGCACGCGTATGAAAACATTTTCTGATTCGGTGTCTTTGCGGATTCCTGTTCAGAAATGCCCCTTTTAAATTTTAAACAAATCAGAAGGGTGCCGGGCGAAATTTTTGGGCAGAAATTGTTTAAAAAAAATTTTTTAAACAAATTCAAAAGATTACTTTTTTCTCCGGAACATCTTCTTTTAGATTTTTGGGTATGAAACTACACAAAATGAATAATAGAAATAATATGCATGAAGAACAAACTAGTTATAACAAATACAGCATTTAATCATAAAGAAGTACACAAATACACGAGAGTACAAGACAGCAGAAACGAAAAATCAAATATAGATTATTTTTTGGTAAGCAGCAACAAATGGAAAAGAGTACAAGACACGAAAGTGAAAAGAGGCTCAGAGATTGGCAGTGACCATCATCTAGTAATAATGAGAATGAGAACAACAGAGGAAAATAAAGAAAAGAGAAGAAGCCTAATTAAATATGTCAATCATATAGTGCGACAGTGACGTTCCATATAGTGTGACGCGCATAATTTAAAATTAAAAAACAACGGCCTAAATTGAAATAAGCCCTGATTACGCTTCAGAATCTTGAAATTGAATGTTTCAACTTCAATTTTGGCACTTGGCAACCTCAAAAATAATAATTTACATTTGAGTTTTCAAGCATCGAGAATGCGTATTTTCGTATTTTTCAGATTTTAAATCGCTTATACCTCGAAACTATAAACTTTTGAGAACAATGACAGGAGATTTTCTTTGTTTAGAATAACTCAAAAACTCGAGAAAAAATATTGTCTGAAGCAAAAAACCATGATATTTTGAATTTGTTTAAAAAAACTGTTTAAACAATAATTACTGCCCAAAAATTTCGCCCGGCACCATTCTGATTTGTTTAACCCTCGTAAAACGGTGCCTAGATTCTTACGTAAACAATGGTGCGGATAAAAAATGCACAAGAATCTAAAAAAAATATTAAAAAGGAGAAAAAGCAGGTCTGGGGTGCACTTGCACCTCGCACCGGCTTACGAGAGGGGATATTGTTTTCACACGTTTTGACAAAATGTGAAAACGTTGAATTATCCACGTCCGTCTATCCATCTGTAAACACAACTCCTCCATCATTATACCAGCTAAAATGACAAATGACTTCCGGTTTTAGAGTTGCAATCGGAAGTTCTGTTTTAAAGTCGCCGAAATACGAGTAGTACAAGTGATATATATATATATATATATATATATATATATATATATATATATATATATATATATATATTCGAAGCGCCTTAGCAAGACAAGAACAAATATATACTTCCGGTTTCATGCTTGTTTGTCCGTCTGTTCGAGAATATAACTGCTCCTTTAATAAAACAAATATACTGACAAATAAGGTGTCGAATGAAAGTTTATAACTTCTTCTTCTTGCAGTACCGTCTCCTCTCGGAGGTTGGCTACCATCACAGGAATCTTAACTTTGTTGGCTGCAGCTCTGAACAACTGTATTGAACTGCACCCATACCACTCTCTTAAATTTCGCAACCAGGAAATCCTCCTACGTCCCACATTTCTCTTTCCCGAGATTTTTCCTTGGATGATGAGTCTTAGCAGAGAGTACTTTTCTCCTCTCATTATGTGGCCTAGATATTCCAGTTTTTTCGTTTGTATGGTTTTTATGACTTCGCATTCCTTCCCCATCTTCAGCAGAACATCTTGATTTGTTACTCTTTCTGTCCATGGTATTTTCCACATTCTCCTGTAACACCACATCTCGAATGCCTCAATGTTTTTGATGTTTATCTTTTTCAGCGTCCAAGCTTTCATGCCGTACAGCAGAACGGAGAAAACATAGCACCTCAACATTCTTGTTCTAAGTTTATATTTATGTCCCGGCTGCATAGGAACTTTTTCATTTTGACAAACGATTGTCTCGCTATCTCCATTCGCCTCTTGATTTCTCTTGTCTGGTCATTAGTATCAGTGAAGCAAACCCCTAAATATTTGTAGGACGTAACTCTTTCAACTGGCTGATTATTTAATGTTAAATTCACATTGGTGTATAGTTTCTTCGTTACAATCATGAATTTAGTCTTTTTGATGTTCAGTTTTAGACCATATTTATTGGTATGAGTGTTTATGTTTTCCATCAAATACTGTAAATTTGCTAGGTTATCTGTTACTATTCGCGTGTCATCAGCGTATCGTATATTGTTAATTAACTCTCCGTTAATGTTCATACCAATATTTTGCTCTAGGAGTGCTTCCTGACATATTGTTTCGTTATATATATTGAATAGTAGTGGAGAAAGCACACAACCCTGACGCACACCTCGACGAATCTCAATTTCTTCGGTTAATCATTATCAACCTTGATTTTTGCTGTTTGTCCCCAATACAACCTGGATATAATATTAATGTCGCGACTGTCCATGTTTTTACGTCTTAGGATTTCATACAGCTTTTGGTGTCTGACTTAATCGAAGGCCTTCTCAAAATCTATAAAACCTACGTAGAGGTCTTGGTTTACATCCAAACATCTTTGCATTAACACACTCAGACCAAACAAAGCTTCCCGTATTCCCAGTCCACTTCTGAATCCAAACTGTGTGGCGCTTATGTCCTCTTCTAGTTTATTAAATATTCTTTTGTGAATTATTTTTAAAAATACTTTCAGTGTGTGGCTCATCAATGCTATAGTTCTGTGGTCTGAACACTCTCTGGCGTTATTCGTCTTCGGGATTGTGACAAAAGTAGAGGACAGCCATTTCTTTGGTATGATGCCTGTTCTATAAATTGTGTTAAAGAGGTTCACCATTATTTCAAGTGTGTCGTCGTCTATAAGTTTCAACAATTCTACAGGTTTATAACACAAGGATGTTATTAAAGATGAGAAATTTGACCTCGGACTTCCGGTTTTAGGTTGCAATTGGAAGTACTGTTTTAAAGTCGCCGAAATAGTACAAGCAATATATTATTCGACGCGCCTTACGAAGACAAAATCAAATATATACTTGTAGTTTTATGCCTGTCTGTCCGTCTATCCGCGAATATAACTCCTCATTAAAACAGATAGAATGGCAAATGAGATATCGAATGAAAGCTTATATCCCAAAAATGATATTAGAAGTAAGACATTTGACCTCGTACTTCCGGTTCCAGAGTTGCAGTCGGAATTAATGTTTTAAAATCGATGAATAGTTCAAAAGATATATCACTCGACGCGGCTTAGCAATATGAGAACCGCCCATCTGGTTGGTGGGCGTCCTCTGCTTTGTAGTGCTTCTTCTCGTGGCCTCCACTCGACAATACGTTTTGTTCATCGGTTGTCTGACAATCTGGCGACGTGTCCTGCCCAATTCCACTTTAGCGACGCGATTTTTTCGACAGCGTCTGTGGTTTTTGTTTTACGGCGTATTTCTTCGTTTGGGATTCGGTCCCTCAGGGAGACACCCAAGATCTGGCGTTCCATAGCTCTCTGAGTTTTGCGAATCTTGTTCACTACCTTTTTTGTGAGTGTTAATGTTTCCGCTCCATAAGTGAGTACAGGCAATACACACTGGTCAAAGATTTTCCTTTTTAGGCATATGGGTAAGTCCAATGTAAATACATAGTTCAGTTTGCCAAACGCTGCCCAGGCTAATCCCATGCAACGTGGGATCTTGCACGTCTGGTTATCTGTTCCCAACCGAATTTCATGTCTCAAGTACTTATAAGACGCAGTCTGCTCAATATCCATTCCATCAACAACAATATTACGATTTAGCACCTGATTAGACATTATTTGCGTCTTTTTGATGTTAATCTTTAGTCCTACATCTAAGGAATCGTGATATAACTTGTTCAACATTATTATTGCATCATCCATACGATCGGCTATAAGGACGATGTTATCTGCGAATCTCAAATGACTGAGCTTCTTTCCATTTATATTGATACCACATTCACTAAAATCTGCTTTCTTAAAAGTGTGTTCTAAAAGGGCTGTGAATAGCTTTGGTGAGATCGTGTCTCCTTGGCGTACTCCTTGCTGTATACAGAATTTATTTGTTTGTTATTCGGATAGTGTCACGCTAGCCATTGCTTTGTGGTAGATATATTTTATCATGTTAGTGTAGCGATGGTCTATTCGGCATTCTGTCAATGCTTTTAACATTTTCTGCTGCCTTTTGGTATTGAATGCTTTCTTGTAGTCCACGAATATCAGTGCCAATGGTTTGTTGTATTCTGCAAACTTCTCTATCAGCTTTTTTATTTACCAGTACCAGTATATACCAGTAAGTGGTCGTTAATGCTATATTCGGATCTAAACCTAGTTTGTTTTCTAGACTGATAGAAGTCTAACTAAGCCTCCAGTCTTTTTTTGGATAATTTTTGTAAAAATTTTATATTTGTGTAATAGCAAACTGATAGGACGGTAGTTTTTTTAGATATGTTATGTCACCTTTATTGTGTAATAAAACAATGACTGCATTGTTCCATCGAGAAGGGGTTTTTCTTTGGTAAATGCATTCGGTGAAAAGATTGGCCAAAGCCTGGATATTTTTATATCCACCTTGTTTGATTGCCTCGATCACTACTCTGTCATCGCCAGGGGCCAGGGGATTTATTATTTTTCATTTCTGAAAGTGTTTTTTTTAACTTCGTATGGTGTTACTTCTGGCATTAATTCTGATCCCTGGTTTGTGATTTTGGGTAAGGGCTGATCTTGCCTTTCGATGATGCTCTCATACATTTCGCGATAAAACGATTCGACAACCTTGAGGATTTCGGCTGTATCGGTAGCAATGTTGCTATCTCTGTTTCTTATTCTATACAAATTTTTGTTGCCAATGGTCGTATTTCGCCGCAAACCTTTTAAACTTTTGTTTTCTTGAATTATTTGAGTTATTTCTCTTGTATGTCTTGAGTTATTTCTCTTATATCTTTTCGGATTGATCGGTGGATATCTTTATTTAATTTCTTCAGTGTTGTGTAGTTGGAGTCGAATTTTTCCGTCAGCTGTCTTCTTTAACTTATTTACTCTTTGGTATTTTGGCTTAATTTTTCTTTATGAGTCACGTTGGGCAGCACTCCCTTTCTGTTTCTTTTAGTGCCTTAGTTATGAGATTATTTGCATGTTCAATGTCTTCTATTTCGTTTTGTAAGTCTTGTGTGCGTCTGGTTAGTATATCTTCATAGTTGTCGTTGTTTTCTGGAGGAATTCATTTCTTCTTTCATGTTTTGAAGATCATGGTTCTCTCTAAGTTTACATTTAATCGTATCTTTGCTCGGATTAATCTGTGGTCGTCACAGTTCAGGTCACATTGGGTGAAAACCTAGGACTTACGAAGTCAAACTGCTTGTTTTTGATGAAGAATCCGCAAAGAAGCCGAATCAGAAATTTTTCTCATACGGGAAAGGCCTCACAACACGGACTATTATGTTTGCTGCGTAGCTCTCGCAGCGGACCTATGCCCGTTTGTTACCTGCCGCTTCTCCATGAACTATACAATCCAAGCCAACGATCGGAGCGGAGAGTGTGAATTTAGGTTACGACATGCAGTCGAATTTGGCGCTTTTAAGAATATCGATTCCTTTCTACAGCTGATCCGGTCACATGCCCTATCTTCTAACTTCTCTAATTTTTTAGACGGTAGTTTAGTTTAGCCGATCATGTTAGAATTGAAAACTATCTAAATTAGTTGACGTTCCAAAATAACTACACTATACGGGTTTGTAAGTAACAACATAAATTTTATTTTTACTACACCTGCTAATCACTATTATGCTATATGCTTGTTACATATTACTATTACCGTTGCGTGCACTTTAATAGCGTGAATAGCTTATCAATAAAAACATCTTGTATCTAATGATCATTCTACACTTCTCCAAGAAATTAACGAACCACCTTAAAAATTGGTCATTTTTAATATCTCGAGTTTCCTAAACCTGTTGTCCGATGTAAGTGATACTTTTACTTACTTACTTACTTAGTCCTAAGCCTTTGTACCTTTAGGTGTAAGGCTGGTGGAGTTGAGTTTGGCATTGTAGTCTCCATGCTTTCCGATCTTGCGTTAGGTTTCTTGCACTTTCCAATGTCAATCCCTTCTTCTCGACTTCTTTCCTGATTTCAT
Source organism: Diabrotica virgifera virgifera (assembly GCF_917563875.1). Taxonomy (NCBI): domain Eukaryota; kingdom Metazoa; phylum Arthropoda; class Insecta; order Coleoptera; family Chrysomelidae; genus Diabrotica; species Diabrotica virgifera. The sequence continues at coordinate 26,876,605 of NC_065452.1, forward strand.
CTACCCACATAACTCTTGGTCTTATTCTTTTGTTTTTCCCCTGCACTCTCGTTTCGAACACTCGTTTTGTAAGCCTCTCGTTCGACATTCTACACACGTGCCCGAACCATCTAAGTTGTCCCTCCACTATTTTTTCATTAATTGGTTCCAGTTTTAGGTTTTGTCTAATTGTTTCGTTTCGTATTTTGTCTGTCCTCTTTCTGTTTGCTATTTTCCTCAGGAACCTCATTTCCATAGAATTGACTCTGAATTTTTGTCTCCCCGTCAATGTCCATGTCTCGCTGCTATACATGATTGTTGGTCTAACTACTGATTTAACGACTGCCGTTTTTACTTTCTCCGGTATCTCTTTTTTCCCCAAAAATGTTGTTTTCATAGCGTTAAATAAGCTTCCTGTTCGTCCCATTCTCTCGTTTATTTCCATGTCTTGTTTACCATTTGCTTCGATTATTACTCCTAGGTATTTAAAATATTCCACTTGCTCTAGTTGTTTCCCGTCTAATTCTATTGCGTGTGTAAGTGATACTTTTAACATGTTCTTAATTCTTTCTCTTATCGGCTTATTCTTTAACAATATCGCTGTAATAATATTTTTGCTAGACAGGTAAATTGTCATTGTATACCGGGTGTATGACTCAAACTGTGTTTTTTTCGCCAAGTTGGCATCACCCTGTGAAATATTCTAGCATTTATAAAATACTGAAATTAATCCCAACTATAGCCTTAGGTTTTCTTAACATTCTGTTTTTTTATTTATTCGCTTAGGTTGGATAATATAAAAGTTAGGTACTTTAACAACTAGCCTTGTTTTTTATCAATACAGGATGTTTTTAAACGAGTATGGCAAACTTTAAGGGGTAATTCTGCATGAAAAAATAGTGACAGTTTGCTTTATAAACGTATGCCGGCAAATGCTTCGTTTACGAGAAGGGGGCGTTGAAATTTTTCTTACAAACTGACGATTTATAGCCCGATCAAAGAATACAAAACTTTACGAAAACCTCAAAAAAATAAAGGAAGAATGAAAATTTGGGAATAGGTAGTTGAAATTGTCTATTATTATATAAGAACAAGTTTAAAATTCTACATCCCCTCCATTTTACAAAAATGGAGGGGAACACCCCCTTATCAAGGGTGAAAAATATTTTTAAAATAACGTCATTTAACGACATTTAAAATAAGTCCGGAATTGGATAAAATGACTAATTCTAAGCAACTTTTGTTCTATAGAGTTTTTTCACTAAGTCAATACTTTTAAAGTTATTTGCGAGTGAATATGTTTATTTTTAACAGGTTGACTGCCACAAAAAAATGTTTAAAAATGTTCATGGTGCCAAGTTAAAAAAAGTGTATCTGGAAACTAACTGAAATACTTCCATTACTAATGTTGGACCAATTTTATTCATTAGTACCAATTTTTGAAAAAAATATGTCAGCGGTCGAATACGACCGCCGCGCGCCGGGCGTAGCCGACATACTTATTCCCGTGGTGCCAAGCGGTCGTTCAGGCGGTCGTTCTGTTCTGTTCGAGATCGATACAAATTCATACTTTGGTGAAAAATTTATATGATAAAATGAAAAAATACAGTAAAGGATGTTATAAAGAGAAGAATCGGGGAAGCATAACAAAAAATCGGGTCAAAAAAGTAGTAACTTACTGTGACAGTTGTGAAGGTCAACCACACCATTGTTTAGATTGTTTCAACAAACATTCCAAATAACTGATAATTTTTAATTTCTTTCATGTTCTTATCTAACTTTTGTATGTTATTAGTTTGGAATAAATAATATTTTTTACATTTTTATATTCTTTACTCAAAATAAAGGGGTCTACCCCAAAATCCCGACAGCCAAAATCCCGACAGCCACAATCCCGACGGCCAAAATCCCGACACGCCAGAATCCCGACAGGCCAAAATCCTGACAGGCCAGAATCCCGACAGGTTTGATAAGTTTCTTTTTAACATATAATTACATTTATTTCTTGTTTTTTGTTTATGACCATCTGTTTTTTATTTTTTGTTACTAAACAAAAGTATTTTGTATTAAAAGTATTAAACAAAAGTCGGAATTTTAACTTATGCGAGGATTGTTGCATGTCGAGATTTTGGCCTGTCGGGGTTCTGGCGTGTCGGGATTCTGGCGTGTCGGTGTTTTGGCCGTCGGGATTTTGGCTGTCGGGATTTTGGGCGGCACCGAAAATAAAGACATATCAAAATTTCGATATTATTGCAGTCTCCCCTATTCTGCCAAAATGAAAACTGATATGTACATGCGACGACTGTATGCCACAGCGGTCGAATACTGCAATAAATCCGCTTCTCTACACGACCTATGGCAAACCAGGAACTATATCACAGACCGTATCAAATCGGTTGTATACGACCGCCGCACAGTGGGGCAGGAAAATACTAAATGCAGTATTTTCTGTGGCATTCATTTTAATTAAATAGTACACAATCCTGCGTATGATTTGGCATCATTTTTTCCCATTAAATCCCCCTCCACCAGTTGTGACGCGTCGCAAAGGGCACATGGTCCCGTGTTGACAATGCATAGGCCGCGATAACGTGATTCGACTTAAGTTTGATCCACTTATTTCAAGTCAAAAGTTAATTTACTAGTAAAATTGGCTACGGATGTTTGATCTTCAGGAAAGTAACAATATTATTACAGATGTGATATAATAATTAAGTAAATATAGTCTCTTATAATATGTTGTTTAAAATTACCTGTACAAAATATCAAAATACGCATTTTTCAAAAAGAGCAAGTGATTTGTTAGTGTTCCCAGACTGATCCAACTTTAATTTTGTTTTATTTTGAAAGCTTGAGTATTATTCTTTAAAAAGTCATTTTAACTTTTTGCTCATATTTGCTCCTTTTTTCATAATTTTATTTTTTGTAAGGTTATGTTCACCTAATTAAATTGAATAACACTCTATTCTAATTTTTCGTTATTTGCATAATTCAAGCATAATAATTCAAGAAAGTGTAGTAGATCCAAAACAAATTAAGATGTATTCCACTTTTTGTTGATTAGTAGTGATCCACTGATCACAAGCAAAAGAAACCTAAAAAGAAAGAAATTAGAACACCTGCCAGTGGAAACACTGCATATAAGTGAATAATATCTTATGTTCAAATATCCGAATGTGCAAGATGTTGACGTCACATCTGATGATTTTGATGATGATCTGTAGTTTAAGTTTTTCAATATTTTACCTACAACATTTTATGTCATTCTTATAAATATGCGGTAAATGGTTTTTAAAGAACAATTTGGTTAACCAATTTTTCAAAAATAATGTTAACACAATTGTTTTGAGATATAAATAATATTAGATAATAAATCTACATAAAAACAAGTAAATTAGACTGTAGATTTATTTTAAATTAAAATTACTAAACTTCAAATATCATTTAAATCAATATCGGTAGTAACTACGGACATGCAGCTTTGAAAATTTTGAGCAAAACATTTTTTGAACAAGCCATCCTTCAAGGAAAAATATTTGTAAAGCGAGACCCAGGAAGAAGAAGAACATCCTGGTTAAAGAACTTCAGAACCTGCTTTAACACAACATCTGTGCAGCTTTTCCGCACTGCTGAAGATAAAATAAAGATTGCCATGATGATCGCCAACATTCGTCACGGATAGGCACATTGAGAAGAAGAAGAAAACATTGAAAAAACATCGTTTTTGTTTATGTACACACAACTTATAATATTTGAAAAAAAAATTGGCCATAATATATCGACAATGATTTAATGCCAACTTATGTTGTCTCTTGCCCCACTGTGCGCCGTGGCATAAAGTACTTACTGAACTGTCGGTCGTATACGCCCGCCTGGCAGTTAACCTGTTAACAAAGAAAAACATGTTTTTTGCAAATAACTCAAAAAGTAAGTATTTTATCGAAAAAAATATTCTTAGCAAAAATATAGCTTATAAAAAAGTGAAAAAAATACATAAAATCTGTAGACCCAGTAGAAGCAGAGTTGTACCAAATGAAAAGTAGGTTCTTTTTCCTCAAATTCCAAATCGAATATTTCGGGAAAATTCGGATAAAACTCATTTCAACTTTTTTAAATTGTTTAAAAAAAAGGTTTATTTTTGTTTTTTAAAGAAACTTCTAACATTAAAAGTACGTGAGTTACGCTCAAAATATTGTTGGCCCATTTTATTGTTTCCAAAAATAATCGCGAATATTACCCCCTAATTAGCATCCCAAATAAAATTAATCGTTACCGCTTCACAAGTAGTTACTTTGCTTATGTATTCTTTATATGACCTGTAAGTTTCATCGGTTCAAAGTGCTTATTTTTAAAAAGGGTGTAGTTAAAATGGCGTGAACGAGTCACTAATCACGAGTGTATGCAAATTTTGAACAGCCATAGCATAACCAATTTTTTTCTAACAGGAAAACAAGAAATCTAAAATATTCAGAAAAGTAAAACGTACATTTTATTACTCTTTGAGATTTTTAGTATTACTAATAATTTTTAAGTTATTTTAAAAATAAATTGGAATTTTTTTCAAAATTAAAAAAAGTTTATTATAAAACAATTTTTTTTTTTAAATGAGCACTTTGAACCAATGAAACTTACAGATGATATAAACAAATCATAAGTAAAGTAACCTGTGAAGCGGTAACGATTAATTTTATTTTGAAGGTAATAAGGGGGTGATTTTCGCGATTCTTTTTACCAAAAATAAAAACAAACCAACAATATTTTGAGCGTAACTCACTTACTTTTAATGTTAAAAGTTAAAAAAAATAAAAATAAACCTTTTTTTAAACACTTTAAACAAGTTGTAATGAGTTTTCCCCGAAAATTGCTCCGTTTTTGGGTTATTTCACGTTGAAATATTCGATTTGAAATTTGACGAAGAAGAACTTACTTTTCATTAGCTACAACTCTGCTTCTACTGGGACAAATGGTCTACACCACTTTTTCACTTTTTTATAGGCTATATTTTTGCTAAGAATATTTTTTTCGATAAAATACTTACTTTTTGAGTTATTTGCAAAAAACCGTTCAAAAACATGTTTTTCTTTGTTAAAAATGAACATTATTCACTCGCAAATAACTCGAAAAGTATTGACTTAGTAAAAAACTCTATAGAATAAAAGTTGTTTAGAATTAGTCATTTTATCCAATTCCGGACTTATTTTGAATGTATATATTTTTCACCCTCGAGAAGAGGGTATTCCCCACCATTATCGGAAAATGGAGGGGATGGAGAATTGTAAACTTTTTCTTATATATTAATAGGCAATTTCAACTACATATTCCTAAATTTTCATCATTCCTTTATTTTTTTGGGTCAGATTGTTCTTTGATCGGGCTATCATTTATTGTTCTAAAACCTGTTGAGATAGGCAAATGAAATTTGGTGGGTTTGAAGAGGTAGTACTTGTGCATTTTTTGACATACAATTAAGAATTTTAAGTCCACCATTGGCGCACATAAGGGTCATATTACCCGTATGGTATTGGTATGGCTCATGTAGCATATTCTGATCATTTTACGTTAACACCAGATTCGAATGCTTGGATTCTTTTTTTGTTTAAGATTTTTGAAGCATTTTACTATTAAAAGATATCCCATTTTTAAAAGTAACCCCGCCTACCAATAATCCTTCTAGTCCAGTGGTTCCCAACCTTTTATGTCTGGCGATTCACTTTCTGATGTTTTTACATATTCGCGACCCATCCCTTACCCATGAAAATAAAGAACACAGTCACTGTACCCTACTCACCTACTGTAAGAGCCACGGCGCGACCCATCTGAAATGGGTCGCGACCCACCGGTTGGGAAACGCTGTTCTAGATGTTCTGATCTTATCCTAACCGATTTCAAAAAAATGTTTAATTTAAAAGCATAAGATAGAGGGTCAGTGGCGGATCCAGAATTTTTTTGGATGGGGGTCATGGATTTTAAGAGTGATTTAATTACTTTTCTTTAATGCAAGGTCACTCAGTCTTACCACCCCTAGGATAAGAGGGTTTACAATTAATTTTTGGATGGGCATATTTTTTTTTGTTTGACGGCTCTCGGTTTTTCTTTTTTTAGGATTAATGAATTGATATTTATTTTCGTCGGGGATCATGACCCCCGTGACAACCCCCTTAGATCCGCCACTGTAGAGGGTCTGACACCTATGTTTTGAGTCTGTCCGACCCTGATTATTCCTCATAGTAAAGGATCCGATATAAGATCGAGCTGCACCGATCTGACCGCCAGATCTAATTTTGTTCTAACTATCATCATCATCATCATCATCATCATCCTGATCCTCCAACCAATTCACGTCCACTGCTGGACATAGGTCTCCCCCAATTGTTTCCACACTTCACGGTTTTGTGCTGATTGTTGCCAGTTTTTACTAATCCGCCTGATATCATATGTCCATCGTGTAGGCGGCCTTCCTCTACTGCGTTTATCTTCTCTTGGTCTCCATTCCATCAGCTTTCGTGTCCATCTTGAATCTTTCAGCCTGGCGACGTGCCCTGCCCAGTTCCATTTAAGCCTGGTGATACGTTCTATAACATCTGCCATACCGGTTCTTTGTCTGAGATCTTCATTTCTTATTTTATCCCGTAGGGTTACACCCAGCATGGATCTTTCCATACGCCTAAAATCCCCACACAGGATTGTAAAGTGGGTGGGTGTGTCTTTTAGAGCTACAGATATATCATCATAAAAGTCTTCAACTTCTTCGTCTGGATGTTGTGTTGTTGGATCGTATACCTGGATAATTTTCAGTTTATACCTGTTGTTAAGCTTTAGGGTTACATAGGCAACTCTTGTAGACACACTTTTTATATCAACTACGTTCTTCTTATGTTTTTTATGGATGAAGAAACCGACTCCTCCAATGCTATAGAAGAGGTGTCCTGATTTCAGCGTCTTTAAGTTTTCACCACGGTGTCTTATTTCGCAGATTCCTATTACGTCCCATTTAATTTCTTTGATTGCATCTTCCATTTCGAAGAATTTTTCTTCTGACAATAGAGTTCTGGAATTATAGGTGGCAACGTAGAAAGAAAAGGGTTTTCGTATTTCTCGTTTCTGTCAGTTTTTTGTCCCCCCAGAATCCTTGGGACAGACTGATAAATCAGTGTGAGACTCTGGATTTATCCTACTCACCTGGGGTCTTTCCGTCTTTGTTTTAAAATCTGACATTTCGATTTGTTTGAGGGGATGTTGGCAACATAAAACACCACGCTTGCCGAACGGGTTGGTGAGTCGCAGTATAGAAGCCAATCAAACTGCTGCAGTCTTGCCTCCTACTATCCAATATTAGGCCGGTCCTAATGCTGCTTACCATTTTCAGGAATATTCTGCCCTGTGATGGATGACCGAAGTTATCGTTAACGTAAAGTTATCCTGTAGTTATGTTATAACCATCGAATTGGTGTGATGTATCATACTTAACTTAACTATTTGCGTTATTTCTTGACAGTTCTTGAGTTATCTGGTCACTTTATAACGCGACGTTAAACCTCAAGTTATGAGATAACTCTGTAGTTATGCAAGGTTAGGTTCATCTTTTGACTTGTTTTTAGACAGAAATCAAGTGAATTTAGAAGCTAGTAATTTAATAATTAAGAATAGAAGGGTAATACAATTTTAAAAATTATACAAAAATCAAATCGAGCGATATAAGTTGAAATTTTATTTTAAGTACCTACTGAGCTTTCTATCCAGAGTTGCCAGATGATATTTTATAAATCCCCCACTTAGAAACTGAAATTCCCTGAAATTGAAGCTCAAATACCCCAAAGTCCCCAAATTTAAATTGTTGCCGCATTTTAATAAATTATTAGTCAAATGAAGAGAACAGTAAAGCAAAATTCATACTACAATATCAACGAGGGCCATGGAAATAATTCATAGTTCCTATCGTCTTCGATTATATGGGAATATAATATACAGTTCTATGTACATTCGCAAATTTAATTTACCATGACCCCTTAAAATCATCCATAATTTTCCGCCCCCAAAAAATCCCACTACAATTTCTGCTTAGAAAAATTTCAATAGACGCTTTCAAATTAACCCAAAATTTTGGGAAAATACACCAATCTGGCAACCCTGTTTCTATCTACCGTTTGAAAGCAACTTAGAAACACCAAGGAACCCAAACAGCTGTTTGCTGTTCGGTCATCGGCCGTAGCCGACGACGGGTATGTTCGGAACAATCTCTCGCGCTCACTCCAACTTGTACTATTTGTACATAAGGTTCTCTTTGTTACTTCAAAATTTGTTCCTTAAAACTTCTTTCTAATATAACGTTGATGATATAACTATTTCATAACTGGGAGCGATACATCACACCAAATTTTACCTATACAGTTATGAGCACGTTATTCCTGAGAGTTATCTTAACTTTAACTCAAACGTTAAACTTAACTTCGGTCATCCATCACACGACTGATTTATCGACCTTCCGGTCTAGATCCGTAATGTTCTGCGTTAACAGGGGCACCTCGTGTAGGATGTGGCTCTTCACCACGCATTACGGTCTTGACTAGAGATAGGCTAAGGCTCCACTTGGAAGAGCTATATTCGCTTCATCTAGCCCTGTGAGATTGTGAGGACCAGTGTTCAGTCAATATGATACAAAGGTACTACCTCTCTAAGCCTACTAACCCCCCCCCCTCTGACTATAATAATTAATTAATAATTAAAAATGACTTTTTTTTATAAATTTTAAATAAAATTTCTCGGCCCGGATAGATATTGTCTTAGATTTTTTGGATCATTCGAATCAAAAAAATGTCTGTAATTTTTCTCTTAAGTTGATCCTTTTCGAGTTATAAACAATTTAAAACTAAAAAATAACGAAAGATGTCGATTTTCAAGGCTCAAAAACATAAGTAAAAAATATTAGTTTTGTAATAATCAAGTACCTAAATTCAAGTTAAACCTTTTTGTATCAGGTCCCGATAAGAATTTTTTGCCATGTTTTATTCTAAAATATAATTTTTAATTGTTAATGAGAAAGGTTCCTTATGGGAATACTGGCAATCGAGCTGCAGTAACAAGTAACAAACAATTTTTTAAAATGAAATACATAAGTCCAAAATACTTGTCAATAACTGATAGAATAGGGTTTAAACTTGAATTTATGTACAGGGTGTCCCAAATTGGTATGTTTTGTAGTGTATACCGAAAACTAGAGGAGATAGAAAAAAAGTAGTTAGGATGTCATGACTTCTTTTTTCGTTAAAGTAACGATTGTTCAATCAAATCATCAATAGCTCCTCGCATTATCGAGATACTGGGCGATTATTGAAAAATGTCGAAAACGACAGGGTTACAGATCTTCTTTATTCAGAAAAATTTTAAAACACTTTATAGGAACTATTGATAGATATATTATGGACGGATTCAGTGGCGTACAAAAAACTTTTTTAGGGGGTCTCGTTAAGGAAATATAAACCATACTTATGTTTTTTTAAATGGGACACCCTGTATATTTTGACATTTTTCGTTTACCTTTTTAATTCTCTTTCATCTGATATGACATATCATATATCTATTTTCAGTTGTTGGAGCTACCGTGCAAATAAATTGTTTATAGTTGACTTCAGGTTAAAGGCACTTAAAAATAAAACACTCGGTAACGTATTTTAACATTTTAATATTAGGGTACCAATCCTTGACATTTTTATTTAGCAAAAATAAAATCAATCAACTTAAAAAATAGGAATAACGAATTTACTAACAACAAAAAACTACTTTTTATAACATTAACATATGTTAATAACATTAACATAAACCAACAAACAACAATAATAAACAACGTAACAACTATAATTAATTTTACAAAAATATGAAAATTATAATAAATGTTCAAAATACTCCCCGTTTTGTTGTAATAATAATTGACTCCTTTTTCTTACAGATCTTACACAATTGAGTATATGCAGTGCATATTATGCACTGGTTTTATTTTTCTAAATGCTTGATAAATGCTTTGCAATAATTCTTCCTGTGTGTTAAATTCAGTTTTATAAATGTTGTTTTTTAAAAATCCTCAAATAAAAAAATCAGGAGGTTTTAGTTCTGGTGAACGAGGGGGCCACCTAACAGGACCATGAGTTCCAATCCACCGATTATGAAATTTTTCATTTAAATAATTTCTAACGAATTTTGCATTATGGGCAGGTGCTCCATCTTGTCGGAACCAAAATGTATTAAGATCAGCCAAATATTACTCATCAGAAATGTTATTTAAATTAGTTTCTAAGATGTTAGTTTATCGTCAAATACGTGATAAACTAATTTATTATGCTTGACAAAACAACTAACGTTAAAACCGAATCTGCCTTGCGTCCTGATCCCTTGAACTAAGTGGGAATTTGAGTCATTCCAATATAGTTCATTGTGTCGGTTAAATATTCCTGCACTGGATATGCGAGCTTCATTGCTAAATATTACCTTTGAATAAAAATTTGGATTTTCATTACATTTTTCTATATACCATTCTGCAAATTGTATCCTTCTCAAATAATCGTTAGGATATCAATATCGTGTCAATTATTATTACAACAAAACGGGGAGTATTTTGAACATTTATTATAATTTTCATATTTTTGTAAAATTAATTATAGTTGTTACGTTGTTTATTTTTGTTGTTTGTTGGTTTATGTTAATGTTATTATTTTTGTAAAATTAATTCTTGTAGTTAAGTAGTTTTTTGTTGTTAGTAAATTCGTTATTCCTAGTTTTTAAGTTGATTGATTTTATTTTTGCTAAATAAAAATGTCAAGGATTGGTACCCTAATATTAAAATGTTAAAATACGTTACCGAGTGTTTTATTTTTAAGTGCCTTTAACCTGAAGTCAACTATAAACAATTTATTTGCACGGTAGCTCCAACAACTGAAAATAGATATATGATATGTCATATCAGATTAAAGAGAATTAAAAAGGTAAACGAAAAATGTCAAAATATACAGGGTGTCCCATTTAAAAAAACATAAGTATGTTTTATATTTCCTTAACGAGACCCCCTAAAAAAGTTTTTTGTACGCCACTGAATCCGTCCATAATATATCTATCAAAAGTTCCTATAAAGTTTTTTAAAATTTTTCTTAATAAAGAAGATCTGTAACCCTTTCGTTTTCGACATTTTTCAATAATCGCCCAGTATCTCGATAATGTGAGGAGCTATTGATGATTTGATTGGGCAATCGTTACTTTAACGAAAAAAGAAGTCATGACATCTTAACTACTTTTTTTCTATCTCCTCTAGTTTTCGGTATACACTGCAAAACATACCAATTTGGGACACCCTGTACTTCGTAATTTCAAAAATGATATTTTTACTTATGTTTTTGATCCTTGAAAATCGTCATTTCGTTCTTTTTTCAGTTTTAAATGATTTATAACTCGAAAACGATCCACTTAGAGAAAAATTACAAAAGACCTTTGTTCTTTAGAATGGTCCAAAAAATATGAAATAATACTGCGTGGGTTGAATTTTTTTTTAATTTATAAAAAAGTCGTTTTTTAATTATTAATTAATTATCGTCACAACAAAATTTTGATCGGTAAAAACAACCTCTTGTTTTTTATGATTGTTAACATATCCAATAAATTATCCATTAAACAGATCGACCTTATATCGTATCTTAAGTGGCGTTTAGACGCCGCGATAAATACGAGCAATTTATTGTGACGATAAATTGCTACGATTTAATGATTTTTAAACCTGTTGAGACGCTGCGATATATTGTCGCGATTGATTATAAACAGAAACAACTCGATCGTTACAATAAATTGATGCAATCCGATACCAACTCCAATTCCGATAAATCGCTGCGATGTACCGTTTACACACAACGATACATTGAAACAATTCGATTGATATCGATAAATTGCTCAGATTTATCGCGGTGTCTAAACGCTGCCTTAGACTATCAATTTCACTATGAATTTACGACATCTGACCACAAACTAACTATTTTAATCCTGTTCAGGTTTTGTAGGCTGAAAACTTCTCATAAAAATGGAGATTATCATCAAATAAACGTTGGACAATAAAAACTAAGTAATAATTGTTAATTTTACATAATGGGTTCGTTTGATAATACTTTGTAATTATTACTAATTAACATCATGCATTTAAATGTCCTACAGTCAAAACAGAAATGTTAAACATGAATTAATTATTATACGTTGTTTTGAACAACGTCAAGTGTTAAGACAATTTGCAATAATTCCAAGGTTTTCTGTATTTCTATTACGGAATGTAATGAGCTTGAGTTTATTACATGGTTGACTGGTTGTCTAAATCTGGGATCCAACAGAACGTTGCGTGAAATAGAAAATATGTCATAATCATCATCATCATCATCATCATCATCATCATCATCATCATCATCATCATCATCATCATCATCATCATCATCATCATCATCATCATCATCATCCAGCTTCTTCTCTTGTCTACTGCAGGACATAAGCCTCCTCGGCACGTCTCCAGGAAGTTCGATCTTGTGCTAATTGCATCCATCTATTCTCTTTATGTCATCTGTCCAGCGTGTTGGTGGTCTGCCTCTGCTTCTCTTGTCCATGCGAGGTCTCAATTCTAATAGTCTTTCTGCCCAACTGTCATCCTTCAGTCTCGTTATATGTCCGGCGAAACCCCATTTTATATATATCTACGGGGGCCTAAAGCCTTGGTTTCCTCGAAAGCGGCACCGACAAACTAAGTGATATTCCAGCAGAGGAGAAAGTTATAATAGGAGGTGATTTCAATGCACATGTGGGCCAAACCAAGACAGGATATGAAACAATACATGGGGGATTAGGCTTTGGAACTAGAAATGAAGCTGGAGATGACATGCTTGAATTAGCAACAGCATTGGATATGGCGATTGTTAACACATTCTTTAAAAAGAGAGAAACTCAACTTATTACCTACAAAAGTGGACAACATCAATCCCAAATAGACTACTTCATGATAAGGAAAGAAGACATACGTGAATGCAAGGACTGCAAGGTAATAGTTAGTGAGACAGTAAGCCAACAACATAAGCTGCTTGTTCTGAACATCGAAGTAAAAAGCGAAACTAAACAAAAATATCGGAGAGGACCACAAAAAATCAAGTGGTGGCTGCTGAAAGATGAGAAAGAAGGTCTATTCAGGAGAAGAATAGTAGAAAAAACATGTTGGAACATGAAAGGAAGCCCTAATACAATTTGGAGAAAAATGGCCAGTAGTATTAGAGAGACTGCTATTGAAATACTTGGGAAAACGTCAGGAAAAAAGTTTGAGGATAAAGAGACTTGGTGGTGGTCAAAGGAAGTACAAGGAAAAATAAAAGAGAAGAGAAAATTATATAAAAAGTGGCAAGAAACCAGATCCGACACAGATCTTCAAAACTATATGGTGGCGAAAAAGAAAGCGAAACTAGCAGTAGCAAAAGCCAAAGCAGAAGCGTATTCAAACCTATACGATCAACTTGATACCAGGGAAGGCGAAACGAAGATATAATATAAAATAGCCAAACAGAGAGCAAAGAAAGCAAAAGATTTTAATCAGCTTAGATGTATCCGAGATGAAAATAATAAAATACTAGTTCACGAAAGGGATGTCAAAAAGAGATGGAGAAAGTACTTTGACAGCTTATTAAATGAAGAATTTGACAGACAGTCTGTAGAGTCAACGGAGACAGTAGCAGCAATGGTCGCCAAAATAACCAACGAGGAAGTGGCTCAAGCGCTTCAAAAAATAAAGAAAGGAAAAGCAGTAGGACCAGATGATATTCCTGGGGAAGTATGGAGAGCATTGGGAGAGACAGGACAAGGTGGCTAGCAGGTCTATTTAATAGAATTATGGAATTTGGACAAATGCCAGACGAATGGAGAAGCAGTATACTGGTACCTATGGAAATATCCGAGAATCAATTTGGCTTTATGCACGGTAGATCAACAACAGATGCAATTTTCATTATAAGGCAGTTGATGGAAAAATACAGGAGTAAAGAAACAAACGCGCATATGGTATTCATTGATCTTGAGAAAGCATATGATAGAGTTCCTCGAGAGATTCTGTGGTGGGCACTCAATAAGAAATGAGTCCCTGGTGAATATGTAAAGATTGTGAGGGATATGTATGAGGGAGTAACGACTAGTGTTAGGACAGGTGTGGGAGAGACTGATAAATTTCATGTGAAAGTAGGATTGCATCAAGGTTCTGTGCTTAGTCCGTATTTATTCTCATTAGTTTTGGACCAGATAACAGCGAAACTACAGGGTAACATTCCATGGTGCTTAATGTATGCTGATGATGTCGTGTTAGTAGGAAATAGTGAAAGAGACTTAGAACAAAAACTGGAACAGTGGAGACAAGCTCTGGAGGAAAAAGGTTTAAAACTTAGTAGGACAAAAACAGAGTATTTGGAATGTTCATTTAAAGATGGAGCTACTACAAATAAAATGGTATCTTTGGATAGTGAAATGATTGTGAAAAGCAATAGTTTTAAGTACCTAGGATCGGTATTACAGAGTAATGGAGAAATAGATGGAGATGCATGCAGTAGAATTAGGGCTGGATGGATGAAGTGGAAAGAAGCGAGTGGTGTGTTGTGTGACAGAAAAATCCCAATGAAGCTGAAGGGAAAATTCTATAAAACAGCCATAAGACCAACTATGATGTACGGAACTGAATGTTGGGCACTGAAAAAGAAAGAGGAACAACGAATGCATGTGTCGGAAATGAGAATGCTTAGATGGATGAGTGGAGTGACAAAGAAGGATAAAATTAGAAATGAGTAAATTAGGGGAAGTCTAGGTGTGGCACCAATTGATGCCAAAATGAGAGAGCATAGGTTGAGATGGTTTGGTCATGTTCAACGTCAAGACGTTAATCATCCAATACGAAGAGTAGCTGAAGTGCAGATTCCTGGAAGGAGTAGGAGAGGAAGACCAAAGAAGACCTGGGGAGAGACGATATGGCAGGACATGTTGGTAAAGGGGATTAACATTGATATGGCCCAAGATAGAATTGTGTGGAGAAATGCAATTAGGGAAGCCGACCCCGCATATGGATAAGGCAAAGAGAATGATGATGATTGGTTATAACTTTGTGAATACCCTGTATAACATAACAAACCTTTATATTTTTGTATTCCATTAAAAAAACATAAGTTTGGTCTGCCACTATGATATTGAATACCCTGTAACATTCTAACTAATTTTGTAATGTGAAGCTCAAAGTTGGCGACAAGTTTTGTTATTAACTTTAATTGCTATCTATTACTATAGCGGATCTACTAAGCTTTATCACACTAATCAATCACCCTGATTTTGTATTTACCTGTACAGGTGTGCTGCGCAGTAATGAACGCAACCTGTATCAGCAGCCAGATGGCCGGTACGGTGTTCGAGGAAGCATAGGGAACAATATATGAAAAAATCAGCTGTCTTAAAATAGTTTCTCGAAAACGTTGCTAGCTCTTAGACCATAAGTGGTGATCCGATCCACGATACACCCTTACTTCTAAAACTTTTAGATTTGATTGTTGGCGCATGATGAATCAATAGTTGACCTTATAGGTCAATTTACAATACATGTAAATTAAAATGTAATTCCGTACAGGTTGGAATAAATTTTTTATCAAAGTTTAGGTCAAAACAAAAGATATTTTCAAGAAAGTATTATGATTCATATGAGGGGATCATTGTTTAAATAATTAAAAATGGGTAATTTTTGCTCGTAATTTACTTTTTCAAGTGATGCGGTAATTCATGTTCATATTGAGGTTTTTGCAATTTTTTTCTGCAAAGCTGAAGAAACAATCATTTATACAGGATGTTTCATTGGGAAACGGAAATACTTTAATGGTGAATAGAGGTCACCGAGCCGGTTCTAGATATACTACATTTTTTGCCCTACCCGTGTATTATCGATTTCGCCCATTTCGTTCCTAAGCCATAACTTTAGAACCACCCTATATATTTTTTTGATATTTGGCACACATATGTCTCATTGAAAACCCAAACGACCGACATACTAACCAGAAGAAAAATCAAGGTCCGGATTAACAAAAAAATATAAAGTAATTGTTACCATATTGATTAATTCTGTCAAGGTGACAAGAAGCTGCCAGCAAAACTAAGAACAATCCCAATGTAATTAGAAAATCGATTCGAAATCTTAAAACGAGCAAGGAAATGCATCAGAAGAAAATGGCGGACATTTTGAGCAATTGTTTTAGTTCAAATATTTTTAATTTATGTTCAATTGTTGAATTGTTTAAACGAATTTTTTTTATTAGATATAGCTGTTTTTTTAATTCTTTACTAAATCATTAAAATATCCTAATTCTCACAATTCTAATTTTTAATGATGTGCATACAGCTACAAATCCAGAGAATCCATGAAGCCAGCGTAGTAAAAAGGTATTAAGTATTTTAAAATAAGTATTGATTCATTTACAATAAATTATTACGTTAATAATACCTGGTTTTTAATTTCAGAGTTCTTTAAAATTTCAATATAATTTCAAAATTGATTTAATTAAATCAACGGCGCAAAAAATTAAAATGAACCTTGAATCACAGGTTTTTATGCTCTTTTAAAATGCGCAGACAAATTTTCAAAATTTCAATATACAGGGTGTTGGTTCAAGGTCACAGTTACTTTATATTTTTTTGTTAATCCGGACCTGGATTTTCCTTGTCATTAGTAATTTGGTCGTTCCAATGTGGTAAATAAGTTTTGATTATTTTTAAAATGAGTATTTATTCATTAAATTTAATAATTTATAACTAAAAGTTAATAATACCTGCTTTTTAATGTCAAGAGTTCTTAAAAAATTCAGTATAATTTCAAAATTAAAGTCATAAAAATGTCTGGCCGAAAAATTGAAGCTAACCGATAAACTTAGTTTTTTGTGCTCTTTTCAAATATGCAAACAGATTTTCAAAATTTGAATATACAGGGTGTTGTATTAAGGTCACAATTACTTTATAATTTTTTGTTAATCCGGACCTGGATTTTTCTTATGGTTAGTATGTCGGTCATTTGGGTTTTGAATATATGTGTACTAAATATCAAAAAAATATACAGGGTGGTTCTAAAGTTATGGCTTAGGAAAGAAATGGGCAAAATCGATAAAACACACTGTAACTCGGTTATAAAAGTCGTAGGCCAAAAAATGTAGTTTATCTATAACCAGCTCGGGGACCTCTACTCACCGTTGAAGTACTTCCGTTTCCCAATGAAACACCCTGTATAAGACTTACGAAATTAAATTTGTATAATAAATATTGTAAATAATTGTAAATCAAAATTGAGAAACAAGTTTCCAAAAAAATATTATTTGCATTCTAAATAAGCACTATCAAACATTTTTATTGCATAAAAAGTTGCGCTATCGTATCAATATAAATTAAAAAAATTGGTTGATAAATATTGAGTAGTTTATGAAATATTTAATTTGTTTATAAGAAATTACCATTTTTTCAATTGGAACAACGCGGTTGTTGCCGATAGAGTATACAAGTTTTTAAGATCTCATTTTTTTTGCTTTTGTGTATATTTTCGATAAATGTATTGACAAATCAAAATTTCAGTTAACCTTCCGATGACCAACCTTTTTTTGTTACAGGGATGACCAAGGGGAGGAAAAATGACCCCAGGTCATAAATGTCAAAAATGACAATTAACAAAAAAATGAAGGTTTTTTTTATGGCATGGACTTTATGTCATTCAGCCAGTCACAACATGAGTATTAGTGTCATGTGTAGTGTGTATGTTGAGTTAGTGTCTTGTTACTTTGCAAAGTCGACGTCATTAGCGTAAAACTACTTGGAATTACTTATAATAGACGGTATTTTACTAAACATCAACTTCAGAATATATTTTTTATTCGTAAAATAGAGGGAATTTTTTTTATTTCAAAATATGAGGATATCTAGAATGATATTAAAGTCAAACAAAAAAATAATGAGTTAAAAATTGAAAATACTTTTGAATTTATTAAAGAAAACATACGCTGGGGTCACAATTTCCCCCGCTTGGTCATCCGAAGGTTAAACACTCCTCAAAAATGGCGGTTGACAATTGGTGTAATTTGTTTGAAACTTGTTTTTTTAATAACATTGCCGGGATTAAAAAAAATTTTGAAATTATTTTTCGATATTCCTGTTTCTGGTAGTTTTTACATATTAACAGAAAAAATTTTTCTAGAACCATTTTTTGTCGAGATAGCTTTCCCAGATAGTTTATTTATCAATATTGACATTTAAAAGTGCGTGGGTACATCTATTGACACTACTACTTAACAATGCCATTTATACACATAATAAAAATTGTAGAATATTTTGAAAAATAATGATTTTCATAGCACCTTAAATGAAAACTTTTTGCCTGAAAATTGGCGGAGGAGTGGGTTTGCGATATCTCCTGTAATAATGGGCCAATTTCAATCCTTTTTTTTTTTAATTTGGGGTAGCATATAAAAATAATAACATCTGCATGACCCTTTTTGCAATACATATTCATTAATTTGTTATAAACAATATTTTTTTCAAAAAATGTTTTGTCTCTAATATTGTGATAAATAAAAGTTGGCACCAAAGATAACCACAAAATTTGTTAAAGAAACAAAATCATTGGCAAAATCTCGCAAAGTTAATGTGAATACAAAAGAAAATATAAAAAAATGGAGGACAACCTCTATTATAAATCTATTATGTATATAAGTAAATAAAAATTATTAACAAATATATACACAATTTTTAGGATAGTTACTATCTGTTATAAAGATTGTAAAATTAAATGTAAAATACATATATATTTTAATATTTTACAAAGAAAAAGTCTTTAAACAAATTTTTAATGTTAATTCAGTATTATTTTGTTAATTTTTTTTTTAAATTTTTGGATCAATTTTTATTTATCACACGTAGAGAAAAAAAATTTGAAAAAAGTTGTTTATAACAAATTGACGAATATTTATTGTAAAAAGTGTCATTTAGATGTGTTTTTATATGCTACCCTAAACTAAAAAATAACATTGAAATTGTTCCATTGTTAACGAAGATATTGCAAAGTACTACTGCAAAAAGTACTACTCTTCATGCAAAAAGTTTTCATTTAAGGTCACTACGAAAATTATTATTTTTTAAAATACTCTGAAATTTTAACTCTATGTATAAATGACATTGTTGAGTAGTAAGATTGATAGATGTACTCACGCACTTTAAAATAAATGTTAATATTGATAAATAAACAAAATATGAATTTTTAAACTTGGAAAAGATCTCCGCAACAAATGGATCTAGGAATTTTTTTTCTTTTGTGTCAAAAACTACCAGGAACGCGAATATCGAAAAATAATTTCAAAATTTTTAATCCCGGCGATGTTATAAAAAAAACAAGTTTTAAACAAAATCCACCAATTTTCAAACACCATTTTGAAGGGGTGTATAATTGAAATTTTGATTTGTCAATACATCTGTCGAAAATATACATAAAGCAAAAAAAAAGAGATCTTAAAAGCTTGTATACTCTATCGGCAACAACCGTGTTTTTGCAATTGAAAAAATAGTAATTTTTTATAAACAAATTAGATATCCCATAAACGCATAAACTAATCAATATTTATTAACCAATTTTTTTTTTTTTCGGTTCGTACTGATACCATAGCGCAACTTTTTCGGCAAAACAAAATGTTTCGTAGTGTTTATTTATAATGCAAATAATATTTTTTTGGAAATTTGTTTTTCAATTTTGATTTACAATTATTTCAATAAATTGAGGGCCAAATTTAATTCAGTAAGTCTTATACAGTGTGTCTGCGTAACTTGGAACCATATGGGAAACTTTTTTAATATTAATTTTACGAAAAAAAGTCATTCTTTATAAAGTGCTCTGCATAGTCTAAAACCTCAGACGCAATCATCAGATATCAAATTTTATCAACAGTATACGAAGTAGGTCAAAAAATATGAATTTCGCTCAAGAGTAAAGTGCCTTTATAAGTCACAATATCGAAAATTGTTATTGAGAAAAGTTGTAATTAAAGATTATGTTATAATCTGCATTTAAACTCTTCTAATTGAAAATTTTTTTTTGCAAATGTTCCTCAAATCACGGAAACCCAAACTCATTTTTAATTATGAAATCTCCGTTATTATTAATTTTACGAAATAAAGTTATTCTTTATAAAAAGTTCTACATAGTATAATAACTAAGATACTATTATAAGTTATTAAATTTTGTCAATTTTATACGAGGTATTTAAAAAAATATGAATTTCGCTGAAGAGTAAAGTACCTTTATTTTTCACAATATTGAAATTTCTTATTATAAAAAGTTGTTCAGAATTAAAAACTATGTTTCAGTATGCAATTGCATCCTTCTAGTTGAAATATTGTGAACTAGAAAGGTATTCTTTTGACATTACTAAAAAGTTACTTAACTGACAGAAAACAATTTGTAGAAATTGATGGTGTCAAAAGTGATCCTGAAGTAATTAATTATGGCGTACCGCAAGGGACCGTTTTAGGCCCTCTACTTTTTACACTATATGTTAATGACATGCTCAAACTAAAAACTGTTGGAAACATAATTAGTTTTGCTGATGACACTGCAATTTTTTATAAGGCAGATAATTGGGAAGATCTTAAAATTATAGCAGAACAAGACTTTAAAATTATAAAAACATGGTTGCAAATAAACAAACTCACATTAAACTATGAAAAAACTAAATATATACCTTTTGCAATATATAAAAATTCTCTGCCAACTTTTAATTCATTAAAAATAAATAAAAAACAACAAATATCTAAAGCAGAGCACATAAAATATTTAGGAGTTTTAATTGACAGGCACCTTAAATGGGACTTACAAATAAAAAATATTATAAGAAAAATTCGAGGACTGCTACCAAAATTCCGTTATTTAAAAGAGTTTTTGGATGTTGAACAGCTTAAAATGCTTTACCTGTCTCTGGTACAATCTCATCTTGTATATGGGATTTTAGGATGGGGTGGAGTAGCTGATTGCCATCTGGTGACCCTTCAAAATACTCAGAAATGGTTTCTTAAACTAATATATGGAAAACGAAAAACATATCCCTCAGACCAACTTTTTCATGAAACTCAGGTTCTTGATGTTCGGCAATTGTACTGCTTAGAGTTACTTAAAAATATTCATAAAGATAAAATTCCTCTTAAAGTAAAAGTGTCAAATTATGAAACAAGAAGAAAATTGAATGTCGAATGTCTTCACACTTTAAAAACAATCACGCAACGGTCAATTAAATATTTTGCTCTAAGAATTTACAATCAATTGCCCATAAATTTTAAAAATATAAAAAATTTTTGTTTGTATAAAAAATTAGTTACTGCTTGGGTAAAAGAAAACAGGGAGTTGTGTAAC
This sequence comes from Diabrotica virgifera virgifera, assembly GCF_917563875.1. Taxonomy (NCBI): domain Eukaryota; kingdom Metazoa; phylum Arthropoda; class Insecta; order Coleoptera; family Chrysomelidae; genus Diabrotica; species Diabrotica virgifera. The sequence continues at coordinate 26,898,026 of NC_065452.1, forward strand.
AATTTAATAAATTTAAATTATACTAGATAAAAAAAACATAGAAATTAGATTAGAAACTGTAAAATAAAATAATGATTTGTAAAAAAAAAACAATAAACATAAACTTGTCAATATTAGACAGATTAAGTCAACAAGCATGTTTATGCTTTTAAGACTTTTTTTTACGTTTATTTTAGTGTAAGTAAACCGAAATTGTATATTATTGTAATTACTATTGATTTGAATAAACGTATATTATTATTATTATTATTCTACTCTTGAGCGAAATTCATATATTTTAACATACCTCGTATAAAATTGAAAAAAATTGATATCTTATGATTGCATCTTAGTTTTTTGACTATTCGGACATTTTTATAAAGAATAACTTTTTTCGAAAAATTAATAATATGGGAGTTATCTTCAATAAAATTGATATTGGGTATCCGTAATTTGAGGAAATTTTTCAACATTTTTTTTTTCAGTTAGAAGAGTGTAAGCATATTATAACATAATTTTTAATTACAGACAATTTTTCTTTTTATATAACAATTATATTATATATATTAAATTATATTAAATTTATAACAATTTTCGATATTGTGAAATATAAAGATACTTTACTCTTGAGCGAAATTTATAGTTTTGGACTTGCCTTGTACACTATTGATAAAATTTGATATCTGATGATTGCATCTTAGGTTTTAGACTATGCAGAGCACTTTATGAAGAATAACTTTTTTTCTTAAAATTGATATTAAAAAAGTTTCCCATATGGTTCCAAGTTACGCAGGCACACTGTATAAAAATACTGTTTCTTCGGCTTTGCAGAAAAAAAATTGTAAATACCTTAATAAATACATGATTTACCGCAGCAGTTAAAAAAGTAAATTTTGTGCAAAAATTACCCATTTTAAACGAAAACTTTTCGTTTATAAATTTGCAAAAGTCTGTGTGTTATTGCGTTGCCGCTCCTGCAATACTTACAGCAGGTGTATCGATGGATTATTATGTAGTTTTGCCTTCTGAATCCAAATCTGAAAACGGCATTTCGATATATCTAACCGTCTTCGAGATAATCGACCTCAAAGTCTGAAATGTGACGTCACGATCCGGTTATCTCCTACAGACGCACTAAACGTCAGCTCAAATGGTTGATTAGGAAGTAGGCTACTTTTTTTTTTAAATCGGGATTTGCCAAGCATAGGTTATTTACATTTGAGTTGGACACTTCGTGAATGTCAAACTAAATTTTAAATTAAGTATTAATAAAACATCAATGACATTTGATAGTGAATTTAATTATTATATAAAATAAATAAGATGTTCAAAAATACAATTTGAGTATAAATATTTTAAAAGCAATAATTTATTAACAGTTTTAAAAAGGTTTATACCAGTATAAATACGGCCTCAACTTTATGATAAATGGACTGTTCCATTTGCTATAAAATTAAAATATTATGTATACCTAGTCGTTCCCTAAACTCGACACAACCGGATAGTGATTGTAGAAGGTAATTTTTTTGTTTTTTGAGAATTTTGCCGAAATTGGCAAAATTACTAATTATTTAGTAATAATTATTAACTATTTAGAAATTATTTTTTTGTCGAATTGGCAAAATTATTGACTAAAATCACTAGCCAGTATTGTGTCTGTGTACATCCTTCTAATACAAACCATATGAATAGAAGGGTCTGTTAAGTTTTAAGAAACGAAATATATCCCTATTCAGGTAAAATGCCTTTCAATTTTTAAAACCCCAGATCTAATAAATTGTCGCCTGTCTGGTCATATGGTAGAGCCACATAATGACAGATTAGTGTTTGTGGTTTGGTTCAGTAGAGTCACAGCGGGCACCCCGTGCGGTCACACCCTCGCTAAAATAACAAACCTCTTTCGAGACATTTTCACGTTCTTTTTACTGCTTGAAATAAATATATTATTGACAGACAGTTTGCTGTTTTACATTTATTTTAATTTCATTTAATTGTTTCCGTGGACAATAAGGTTATTACACGCAACTCAACCACACCACGGAACATACTTAATAGAAAAAGATAAAAACTAAAAAAGGAAATCAACGCAACGTAAAATAGCGTTATTTCACGGACAAAGCGATCCTCGAACAAAGATCAAAACCCCTATTTATGACTAGAGCGGAGTAGCGTGGACAGTCCGCTCGTTTGTCGGTAAATGAGCACACTTCAAACAAAATCAGAAGCTGAAACAAGACCCTTCCAACTCGGCTACAAGTGGTATGGTCATTGCTGTGGTAATTTTGTGGTCTAACGACGTTGTAATTTTTATCATTGTATGAATTAACCAACCTACTAAAATTTTTACCGCCAACACTGGTGGTGTACCCTCTATACTCGAGTAGACAAAATGGTCCGACTGATTTTATCAAAAAGTAAATATTTAATATTTATTTCGTTCGTTGCAATCCGTAACTGCACGCCGGGGTTTGTCTTGGTTGGGTCAGCAAGAGCAGCGTATTATGTGCCTCCTGATGAGAGACTAATAGGTTTCGAAACCGGTAAAGGTGCTTGCTGCACTCTCTGATTGAACTAGAATATGATGCGGCTGTAGTTTCGTGTTACAACGAAATTGAAAATGGTTATCCATTTTTGAAATATTTAATAATTTCGCACTAACATAGTGCCAATCATTTTCTGTTCATCAAAGACGGCATCCAACTGAGTGTGGCGTCGCACGCTTCACTAGTTTATCAATTTAAACGTTGGCAAAGAGAAATAGAAACTATATAATAATGAAAAGAAAAGAGAGCATTGACGGCACCTCACGTTACTATACTGTGAAATTAGAAATTAATAAATATTTACTCTTTGATAAAATTGGCTGGACCATGCTTGTCCCCTCGAGTATAGAAGGTGCACCACCAGTGTTGTTGGTTTACACTCAGCCTTTGCCACTGCTCGTGCCGCTGCCAGAAATATTGCCCGAAATATAATATCGACGCGAGTGAAGCGTTCACATCAGTCCTCAGCAGAGTTGCCAGATCCAATTCTGGGGTAATTTGAAAGCTCCTGGGGGAATTTTTATAGGCAGAAATGGTTGGGAGATTTTTTGGGAACTCTTCAGTACAGTCCATCTCCAACAATTAAAATACTTTGGACACGTTATGAGAGCAAACACAGAAAACGCGGAAACACTCATTATACAAGGAAAGGTGGAAGGCGAAAGATCACGAGGAAGATTCCCAACAAGATAGATCGATTAAATTACAGGAATATGCAAAGAACCTATGCATGAGTTCAAAGAAATGACCAGAGAGAGAAATCTTTGGAGACGGACAATACACGACATCACGTCGACCACTATAATACCTCCGGGGGTCAGGATTGATGAGAGAGTCGTTTAAGACGGGGTTGTATCGTCGTACCCGTTAGCGAAATTATTCCGATTCGATTGTTTTGCACAAACTTACTCAAAATGAGGTCCTTATAACAAATCCACAGGGTGCCAGGCGGTGCCGTGGTCGAAAAATTGTTTAAACAATTTTTTTAAACAAATTCACAAATAAAAATTTTTCATTTCGAACAATTTTTTTTTAGATAATTTGGGTCATTCTAAGTAAAAAAGTCTGTTGTCATTTTTCTCTAAAATTAACTGTTGTCGAGTTATATGCGATTTAAAATTTGAAAAATTCAAAATTGGCCATTTTCAAGGCTTAATAACTCGATTACAAATTATTATTATGAAAGTTAAAAAGTGACCAAATCAAAATGTAAAACCCCCCATTCAAGATCCTGAAGAAATTTTTGTCATTATTTTATTACAAAGTTGTTATATTTATTTATTAACAATTAGCGATATAGTCCAGGCTGTATCGTCGCCCCCGTTAGCGAAATTATTTCGATTAGATTTTTTTGCACAAAACTCAAAAAGAGGTCCTTATAACAAATTCACAGGGTGCGAAAAATTGTTTAAAGAATTTTTTTTAAACAAAGTCACAAAAATAATTTTTTCACCTCGAATAATTTTTTTTTAGATAACTTGGGTCATTATGAACAAAAAAGGTAACTTGTGATTTTTCTCTAAAATTGATTGTTGTCGAGTTATACGCGATTTAAAATTTGAAAAATGGTCATTTTCGCATTTATCAAATTTTAAATCGCATAACTCGACAACAATCAATTTAAGAGAAAAATCACAAGAGACCTTTTTTGCTTAGAATGGCACAAGTTATCTAAAAAAAATGTGTTCGAAGTAAAAAATTATTTTTGTGAATTCGTTAAAAAAATGTCTTCAACAATCTTTCGCCCAAGCCACCCTGTGGATTTGTTATAAGGACCTCTTTTTGAATAAGTTTGTGCAAAAAAATCTAATCGAAATAATTTCTCTAACGGGGGCCACTATACAGTCTGGACTATAGCGCTAATTGTTAATCATTAAAAATAACAGCTTTGTAATAAAATAATGACAAAAATTTCTTCAGGATCTTAAAGGAGGGGTTTTAAACTTTGATTTGGTCACTTTTTAACTTTCATAATAATAATTTTTAATCCAATTATTAAGCCTTGAAAATAGCCATTTTCGCATTTTTCAAATTTTAAATCGCGTATTACTCGACAACAATCACTTTTAGAGAAAAATGACAAGAGACCTTTTTTGCCGAGAATGACCAAAATTACCTTAAAACAATTTTTCGACCACGGCACCGCCTGGCACCCTGTGGATTTGTTATAAGGACCTCATTTTGAGTAAGTTTGTCTAAAAGAATCGAATCGGAATAATTTCGCTAATAATAATCATTTTAACGGGGCGACGATACAGGCCCGTCTATTTGTAATTATTTAAAACTGCAAGGCCTATCACCGGCCTAGAAGAACAGTTTCTACTACTACTAATCACAATCAAGATCAAGGACACAAGTTTTACTAGGTCACGGAATTTCCGAAAATAAGTATGTACGTAAAATGAAGAACATAAACTAAATTTATGTCAGTAAAAAATCTGCATATTCAAATTTATTTTATGTATAATCTATTCAATTTCTTCAGAAATTAAATCTGTTTTAAGTAAAACTGCAATATAATTAAAAACTATATAATCCAATTTAACAATATGGAGTAGGACCTTTTATAGTCATATTGACGTTTTTTCCAGGGTGTTCAGAAACTCTACTGACAAACGAAGACAGGAGATTCCTCAGTTAATTTTAAGACAATTTAGCCCAATTAATCTAATCCGAAAATGTTTCCTAAGGGAGCTAGAGCTCTGTGAAGATGGCGTCTTGTAATTAGTTTTTCGTAAATACCTCCAGAACGCTTCTAGTTAGAAAAACAAAAATTGGTACGCGTATTTATCTTCCAAAGATAAATCAATTTCATTCATTGCGAAGTTCTAGTACCGGTCATAGGCGTTCGTTTTGGGTAGGGCAACGGCTATTTTATCACATACTTTTAAGCACTTTTAACTCTGGATTATTAAATTGTGAGGTATTCTAGTACTAAAAGGTATTTTTACTTTAAGTCAGTAGGACACATCGTTTTCTAGAAAAATCGATTTGAAAATTTTTCGTCTCTAGAATTTGAACAAAAAATTGAAAAAATTTTTCAAAAAAAGACGGTGTATTTCAACAACTTAAAGCAATAGTAACTTTTAGTGCTAAAATATCTCATAATTTAATAATCTAGCGTCAAAAAAGCCTAAAAATTAAAGACAAAAAGTTATGCGATAAAATAACCATTGACCTACCCAAAACGGACTCATATGACCGGTACTAGAAATTCGCAATTAATGAAATCGATTTATCTCTGGAATGTAAATAAACGTACCAGTTTTCGTTTTCTAAATAATTTTTTTTTGAAATTTTTTTTTTGGAATTCAAGAAACGAAAAATGTTCAAATCGATTTTTCTAGAAAACGATGTATCCTATCGACTTAAAGCAAGAGTACCTTGTAGTACTAGAATACCTCATAATTTAATAATCCAGAATCAAAAATGCTTAAAAATTAAAGACAAAAATGTTATTCAATAAAATCACCGGCGCCCTACCCAAACCGGACGCCTATGACCAGTACTAGAAATTCGCAATGGATGAAATTGATTTATCTCTGAAAGATTAATACGCTGAAAGATTAATACGCGTACCAATTTTCGTTTTTCTAACTAGAAGCGTTGTGAAGATATTTACGAAAAACTAATTACAAGACGTCATCTTCAAAGAGCTCTAGCTCCCTTAGGGAGCATTTTCGGACTAGATGAATTGGGCTAAATTGTCTTAAAATTATTTGAGGCATCTCCCGTCTTCGTTTGTCGGTAGAGTTTCTGGACACCCTGTATATAGCGTGGAAGGCACTTATGGAATAAAATTATTTGTTTTTGTTTTAAAAAATTATCTGAGACCAGTCGATTATATATATATATATATATATATATATATATATATATATATATATATATATATATATATATATATATATATATATATATAAATGTACACTTTTAAACAAAAATTTAAATATGTATAAACATTACACACGTATGGCTTATAATTTTTGAAAGTCGCGGAGGTAGTAACCACGGTAACCAGAGGGTTTCCATCTGTTGTCATCTGGTGGTATGAGAACGATATTTATTGTCGTTTTCTGTACTACTGGATTGAGAACTTAGTTTGATAAATTTAAATGTACAGGGTAATTCAAGTATAGTCCATAAGCTTTATTGTCAATAGAACACCCTGTATATTTTTATATTTTTAAAAGCTCCTTAACAACCTGATCTCGACGAACTGTGTGAAATTTTGAAATTATACAGTGATAAAACCACTTATGGAATAAGATTGTTTTTGTCCGTAGTTTAGAAAACAATAAAAACGATGGTATACGTCATCTTTTAAATTCAATGTGAGCTAATTAAACAAAAATTTAATTGTACAGGGTGACTCACGCAAGTCTAGCATAGTCCATCATCTTTAATTTTTAGTGAAACACCCTGTATATTTTTATGTTTTTAAAAGCTCTTTAGAACCCAATATTAACAAACTATAATTACGTAGGGTCTATTATGAATGTACAAGGTGAAATTTTGAAATTATTTATAAATTTCGCCAAGGGATTAAACACAAAACCCATTATATTGATACGATACTTAGTTTAGAAAACTGATGTCGTTATTGAGCTTAGTTAAAAAGGGCTTAGTAGGGCTTAGTGCCCTTATTTAAAGTGAGATAAATTATTAAAATTTCACCTTGTATTATTTATAATAGACCCTACTTAATACACTTTGTTGCGACGAGGTGGTTAACTAGCTTCTAAAAACAAAAATATACAGGGTGTTTCATTAAAAAATAAAGCTTATGGGCTATGCTAGACTTGCGTGAATCACCATATATATTTAAATTTATGTTTATGAAGCGCCCATTTGAATGTAAATATAAAAAGAGCAACCGTCTTGCAATTTCGTCCCCAAAATGCATCCAGTTATACCGCTCTTGTTCAAGATTTAGAGACAAGATCTGGTCAGCAGTATCTAAAGCAGTTTTTTTAAAGTAAGCCGAAAATTCGATATTAAAAACTTAACGAAAGGCTGCAAGAATTTGAAGCCGATATTAAAAGAGTTTTGCACGAAAAGGATGTCAAAAAGAGATGGAGAATGTACTTTGACAGCTTATTAAATGAAGAATTTGACAGACAGCCTGTAGAGTCAACAGATACAGTAGCAGCAATGGTCACCAAAATAACAAACGAGGAAGTGGCTCAAGCGCTTCAAAAAATAAAGAAAGGAAAAGCGGTAGGACCAGATGATATTCCTGGGGAAGTATGGAAAGCATTGGGAGAGACAGGAACAAGGTGGCTAGCAGGTTTATTTAATAGAATTATGGAATTTGGACAAATGCCAGACGAATGGAGAAGCAGTATACTAGTACCTGTCTACAAAAACAAGGGAGATATACAGCAGTGTACAAACTACAGGCCTATAAAATTGCTTAGCCACACCATGAAAATATGGGAGAGAGTAATTGATAGACGGATACGTGAAGAGACCGACATATCCGAGAATCAATTTGGCTTTATGCAGGGCAGATAAAAAACAGATGCAATTTTCATTATAAGGCAGTTGATGGAAAAATACAGGAGTATGAAACAAACGCTCATATGGTATTCATTGATCTTGAGAAAGCATATGATAGAGTTCCTCGAGAGATTCTGTGGTAGGCACTCAATAAGAAAGGAGTACCTGGTGTATATGTAGATGGTGAGGGATATGTATGAGGGAGTAACGACTAGTGTTAGGACAGGTGTGGGAGAGACTGATAAATTTCATGTGAAAGTAGGATTGCACCAAGGCTCGGTGCTTAGTCCGTATTTATTCTCATTAGTTTTGGACCAGATAACAGCGAAACTACAGGGTAACATTCCATGGTGCTTAATGTATGCTGATGATGTCGTGTTAGTAGGAAATAGTGAAAGAGACTTAGAACACAAACTGGAACAGTGGACCCGAGCTCTGGAGGAAAAAGGTTTAAAACTTAGTAGGACAAAAACAGAGTACTTGGAATGTTCATTTAAAGATGGAGTTTCTACAAATAAAATGGTATTTTGGGATGGTTAACTGATTGTAAAAAGCAATAGTTTTAAGTACCTGGGATCGGTATTACAGAGTAATGGAGAAATAGATGGAGATGCATGCAGTAGAATTAGGGCTGGATGGATGAAGTGGAAGGAAGCGAGTGGTGTGTTGTGTGACAGAAAAGTTCCAATGAAGCTGAAAGGAAAATTCTAAAAAACAGCCATAAGACCGGCTATGATGTACGGAACTGAATGTTATGCAGTGAAAAAGAAAGAGGAACAACGAATGCATGTGGCGGAGATGAGAATGCTTAGATGGATGAGTGGAGTGACAAGAAAGGATAAAATTAAAAATGAGTATATTAGGGGAAGTCTAGGTGTGGCACCAATTGATGCCAAAATGAGAGAGCATAGGTTGAGATGGTTTGGTCATGTTCAACGTCGAGACGTTAATCATCCAATACGAAGAGTAGCTGAAGTGCAAATTCCTGGAAGGAGTAGGAGAGGAAGACCAAAGAAGACGTGGGGGGAGACGATTAGGCAGGACATGGTTGGTAAAGGGGATTAATATTGATATGACCCAGGATAGAATTGTGTGGAGAAATGCAATTAGGGAAGCCGACCCCGCATAGGGATAAGGCAAAGAGAATGATGATGATGATTGAAAGAGTATTGCAAATTGTTCAATTTCTTGCCATTGCAAAACGCAAGATGAAGCACTAATCTCAACCCAGGAGTATGAAGCGGTGAAAAGTAATTCCAGATCTCGTCCAAAACTAATGGACGGCCACTGTTAATCAGGAAGAAGATAATGATCAGACCTCTATGGAAAACATTAAAAAGAGTCAAAAGAAAGATAATGACTTAAAAATCATACGAGAATGGCTTAAACATGGAGTAAAACCGATTTGGCAGGAAATAATCATGCTCAATGGACAATAATGTTCATTAACCAGGGCTCACTGGGAATCTCTGTCTATATCTTTCTAATGGTCTATCATATCGGAAGTAGGAAAATCCCGATGAAGTATACGCACAGTTGAACAAGTGGTACTGCCAAAATCACACATTAAAAGGGTGGTGCAAGAACTTCATAGCAGTCTTTTTGGAAGACATTTTGGAGTTAACTGGAAACACTGGCCAGAATTTGAGACAAATTTTACTGAATCAATAGTCACCGAGATGTAGGAGATTGCTATAAGAAAGATTTATGTAACGGTAAAAAAAGGTCCTGGAACAAGAAGTCGTGGTAAATTAGCACAATATCTTTCCGGAGAAGCTTTTGAACGACTTTTTTGGATATTCTCTTCCACTTCGGATGACAGAGAGAGGAAACAAGTACTTAATGGTCGCAATGGATTATTTTTCAAAATGGCCTGAAAGTACACCCTTTCCTAATCAAGAAATGAGTACAGTAGCAGAATCATTCATCAAACACGTCCCGTCGTATCATTAAGAGCTCCATTCTTATCAAGGACGAAATTTCGAATCAGAATTATGGCAAGAATTAATGAAAATCTTGGGTATTAAGAAAACTCACATTACGCCTCTTCATCCTCAATCACACAGAATGGTCGAAAGACATAATAGAACTGTGTGTCAATACATTCCAATGTTTGTCGCTGATATTCAAAAATATTGGGATACTCTAATTTCTCTATTCCTGATAGCCTATAGAAGTTCCGAACATGAAGCAACCATGAATCGTTAATCGCTGATGATCACCGGAAGAGAAATAAAGCTTCCCCAAGATTTATTTGGAATATTGCCTCTATGCGAAGAAGAATGTTCATCTCTGACGAACATTGAAAATTTTAAAGAAAAATTAGAAGGAAGTCTACGAATTTGCTCTGGAAAGTTTAAAGTTTCAAAGTTAATGAATGAAGTAATAAACAAATGAATTATACAAAATAATAAATAATTGTTTTAGAAAAAGACTGTATGTCTCGTACACACTTCTAAAATAATAAGGACTTAAAACAATTGTTTTGTTCAGTAAGTCTTGTTTATTTGAATGACTACGTTATTTTGAGAGTTATCCAGTGAGGTTTTAGAGCCATCCGCATACTATTTGATAGGCTTTTTTGTTGAAATTAGGAATTATTTGGGAAAACTTATGGTATGTTATTATACAGTGCTCTGCAGATAAATCCACATTAAATAACTTTTGAACCATTGATTTTAGAAAAAGCACAAAAACACGACGAATAGTCCTTGAAGGGGGAGACATTATATTATATTTAAGCTTGCCGGGAAAGGCACTCTCTCACCCCCCGTATCATCCCTTAATTTCTTTTTAAATTACTTCCACCTTTTTTTATTTTATATTTAGATTCTCCTCTTTGTACTGATTTCAAAAATGTATAACATGAAGCTTGAAGTGATTAGTTAGTGAGAATAATAAATGCAAAAGCAAGAAAACTGGTTAAAAATAGCTATTTGTATAACAAAGGAGGAAAGTGCTACTTTTCCTCCCGAGAATGAAGTTTACTCAGTAATCATTCAAGGGAGGAAAAGGTACTTTACTCCCATGTTATACATATGGTTTTTCCACCTTCCTCAAATAACAAGTCATTTTTCATTTTTACTTAATTTATTTATGTAACTATAACCAACAAAATTTATTAGAACTAAAACTAACAAGTAGGTACAATATATAACTTTACTGTCAACTGTCAAATATAAGTCAAATTAATGTAAACATTGTTAAATCAGAATAACAATTTACTGTTTTTTACCATTCTGCAAAATACAGAGTGTTTTTAAATAAACGTTAAAATGTATAGATACTTACGTAATAGAAAATATATATTGTACAGGGCGTCAATAAGTTATATTTCATGAATGAAATACCATGACGTCACTTTTACTTTTCCTCCCTAGGGAGGAAAAGTACAACTTTGCTCCCTACAATCAGGTCCGGAAAAGTATACTCTCGGTAGAGGTAGGTGGAAAAATATTTTTTTAACAATTTTATTACATACAAACATTTAAAATGAACATTTCACTACATACCAAAAATTTTAACAATTATTATTCAAAACTTTTGAAATTTTAAATAATTATTGTTAAAATTTTTGGTAGTAAAATGTTCATTCTTAATGTTTGTATGTAATAATGTAATAAAATTGTTAAAAAAATAATTTTTTTGCAACCCAGTTTTCTTGCTTTTGTATTTATTTTTCTCATAAACTAATTACTTTAAGCATCATGTGTTATACATTTTTCAATGCGAAATTAGTATAATAAGGAGAATCCAAATATAAAATAAAAAAGGTGGAAGTAATTTAAAAAAATTAAGGGATGATACGGGGCTGAGAGGGTGCCTTTTCCGGCAAGCTTAAACGTGGCATAATGTCTCCCCTTCAAGAATTATTTGACGTGTTTTTATGCTTTTTCTAAAAATCAGTGGTTCAAAAGTTATATAAGGTGAATAGTTTTATCTTAAGAGCACTGTATACATCTACTTTAGGTTTTGCCACTATTAACATATAAATATTACGCAAAAATGAAATTTTCCCATCGAATTCTGTGCCATTATTGATTTGATCTTCAAACAACTTTGTATTTTTTTATGACTCTTCGATTCTAATTTCAAGAATTAGTAACTTCCCTTTTAATTACTATCCATATAGTCCAGGCTGTTGCTCGCCCCGTTAGGTAAATTATTCCGATTCGTTTTTTTTTGCACAAACTTACTCAAAAAGAGTTCCTTATAACAAATGCACAGGGTGTCAGGTGCCAAGCGGTACCGGGGTCGGAAAATTGTTAAAACAATTTTTTTAAACAAATTCAAAAAATCATTTTTTTCACTTCGGACAAATTTTTTTAGAGTCTTTGAGTCATTCTGGGTAAAAAAGGTATCTTGTCATTTTTCTCTAAGATTGATTGTTGTCGAGTTATACGCGATTTAAAATTTGAAAAACGCGAAAATGGCCATTTTCAAGGCTTAACAATTCGTTAAAAATTATTATTATGAAAGTCAGAAAGTGACCAAATCAAAGTTTAAAGCCCCCCTCAAGGTCCTGAAGAAATGTTTGTCATTATTTTATTACAAAGCTGTTATTTTTAATTATTCACCATGAGGGCGGCCGTCCAATGGTGCATCTCTCTCGCGAACGGCCGCGGCCGCCTCAATACGCGCTTAGCGCTTATTGTTAATAATTAAAAATAACAGCTTTGTAATAAAATAATGACAGAAATTTCTTCAGGATCGTGTAGGAAGGGCTTTAAACTTTGATTTGGTCTCTTTCTGACTTTCATAATAATAATTTTTAAGCCTTCTGTGTAAAAGGTATATTTATTTGAAAACCCCAATAAAGGGCTACATTACAAAACAGAACGTTTTCACTCTAAAGAGAGCATCATAAGTGGGTCTAGGACGTTTCATCGCCGCCGTTTCGATGCCGCCAGTTCGATGCCGATGCCGGCCGATTCATCGCCAGTCAATTAATCGCTATCTGATATAGTTCCGAATTTTCGACAGTTACAATTATTATTTATTTTTAGTATTAATTAGGAATTCTAGGAAATGCGAGATATGACGGCGATGAAATGGACTGGCGATTAACCGGCAGCATCGAAACGGCGGCGATGAAACGGACGGCGATGAAATGGACTGGCGATTAACCGGCAGCATCGAAACGGCGGCGATGAACCGGCGGCGATGAAACGTCCCATTCCGTCATCAGTATTCTAAGCAAGCTCTACATGCTAAGCCACCAAAAATACATGGGTTAAAACCCTTAAAATACCGACTAAAAGTCTTACATTTATGTGTTATATGTTATTAATAAATCCTGGCGATGAGATTAATAAATCCTGAGGATGATGGATAAAATTTAGAAAGATAACTCAAAGTATCATATAACTATTCCATGAGCATGTTCCACATGCTCGTGGAATAGTCATATGATACTTTGAGGTATCTTTCTAAATTTCATCCATCGCCAGGATTTAACATATTTATAACACATCAATGTAAGACTTTTACTCGGCATTTTAAGGGTTTTAACCCATGTATTTTTGGTGGCTTAGCATGTAGAGCTTGCTTAGAACACTGATGATGCTCTCTTTAGAGCGAAAACGTTCTGTTTTGTAATGTAGCCCTTTAGTGGGGTTTTCAAATTAATATACCTTTTACACAGAAGATTTTTTTCTTCAATTTTTGTAATTAATGGTATTCAGCCAGCTACAGGAAATTTTTTCCTTATGAATTTTTAACCCAGTTATTAAGCCTTGAAAATTTTCGCGTTTTTCAAATTTTAAATCGCGTATAACTCGACAACAATCAATTTTAGATAAAAATTACTAAAACCTTTTTGCTCAGAATTACCCAAAGAATCTAAAAACAATTGTCCAAAGTGAAAAAATTGATTTTTTGAATTAAAAAAAAACTATTTTTTTAAACAATTTTGCGACCACGGTACCGCCTGCACCCTGTGGATTTGTTATAAGCAACTCTTTTTGAGTAAGTTTATGCAAAAAAAACGAATCGGAATAATTTACCTAACGGGAGCGAGCATACAGTCTGGACTAATATAATGTGCTATTTCCTTTGTAAAGACAAACAAAACTAGAAAATGTAGTTTTTTTTTCATGTCAGCAGTTTATGTTGTGTTATTCGCATATAGCTCTCTCGTAACGAGTCATGCCACACACGTGAGTACTGTTACGTTTGACTGTAAGTATAGTTATACAACAGCACTACACTACAGGCTTTATTAGTGCAGTCATTGAAACGTAAAATAGGTTTTTACCTCCGAATTTTTTTACTATGAACCGATTTACATGAAACTTTAGAATTAGGCTTATCTTACCCTTAACTTCAAAAGTGATATTGACCCGAACTCCGTTTTTTATTTTTAAGGGGTGAAAACAACCCCTTAATGGAAAAACTGACATTGAGCCATTTTATCGCTAGAAATCGTGTTTAATAATGAAGAGTGACATTGTGAAGTGTTTTCTAACACAATAACTTCATGTTAAACTCATATTCATCCCCTTGAAAACCGTACAACCCTTGCAAACAACCCCTAAATCGAAAAAAATTACAAAAAATTAATTTAGTGTGACAAAAAAAGATTTAAATATAGAGTAAATGATATTTTACGTTCTCTATCTTAATTATCATATTGTTAACCTCATTTAAACCCTTAAAAACAACCCCTAAATAGAAAAAATTTACAAAAAATTAATTTGGTTTGACAAGAAGCCTTAAATATAGAGTAAATAATATTTTACGTTCTCTATCTTAATTATTTAATTGTTAACCCCTTTCAACCCTTAAAATCAACCCCTCGATTAAGAATTGTATAAAAAATTTCTTTTGATAAACTAAAAAGGATTTAAATATCGTTCCACGTTCTCGAAAAAGCTATGCTGGAAAATCATATGCTCAAGTTCTTTAACCCTTAAAACTAGCCCTAAATTAAAACATTGAATATGTATGATTTAGTGTTTGGGCCATAACTACTTCAATTTTGAAGCTATCACAACTTATAAAAAACCATTTTGAAGGTAATTAAAAGAGCTACAACTTTTTCAGTACAATATGTAGTGAAAAACCTTTTATTTTGAAACGGTGAAGGGTCAAAGGGCTTTGGAAAGACTGTGGTTGCGCTACCGCGCACTTTTTAATCAATCATGTCTTCGTCAATTTTTGTGTGATAGGAAAAACAAACAAACCAAAATTTTTGTCAGAAAAATACCTATTTTTTTATTGTTACACTTTTTTACGTATCTTTCATTATTTTTGAGATATTATGAAATTAAAGTGCTTTTTTTTTAATTCTAATTTTTTTTTAAATCGTGATTTTTTCAAAAAATATGTGTTTCAAAGCAACGAAACTGCTAGAATCCATCAAACTCTTTATATTAAAGTTAATTCTAGACGGAATGCGATTAATTTTAATTTTGGTGGAAATGGCACTTAGGAAATCCATTGATTTAAAAAAAAACATTGTTCCTCTTTTTTCCATTACAACTCACTCATTTTACGTACAAAAGACTTTTAACAGTGCTCATTTTAAAACTTATTTTAAATACTATAAAATCCTTGCTCATTAGTGTGCATAAAATTTATTTGCTCTCCCCTAGATGGAATTGAATAGGTACATCGATTAAATTTCACACAAAATAAAAAACGGCTTTGATCTTCAATACCTCGCTTAATATTGCACTTTTAAAATACTTTTAATACTTTTAAAACACTCTTTAAAATACCAATTTGTTCATTTTTTTACCTGCTACAATTTTGTTCAGTATAATATTAACGTTAAAATGCATATTTTTGGAGATATGTATTTGCAAAAAACTGTTGAAAATCGTGAGAAAATTCCGAATTTTCAATTGCCAATAACTTGAAAAGTACTGGGTTTTTGAAAAAATTTTATACAACATTTTTTGCTTAAAATTAGATCTTCAACCGATATCCGAGGTTATTTTGAAAAAAAAAATCCACCACCGAAAAGGGGTGGCAACCACCCCCAGGGTGAAAACGGAGTTCGGGTCAATATCACTTTTGAAGTTAAGCGTAGGATAAGTCTAATTCCAAAATTTCATGTAAATCTGTTCATAGTAAAAAATTTCTGAGCTAAGAAGCTTTAATGACTGCACTATATAGGCCCTTGGCTTCGGTAGTCTTGACTAATTTCTTCCACTTTTTGCGGTCCTGTACTTGTCATCTCCAGTCTCTTGTACCCATTTCTTCTAGGTCAGTCCGGAGGGCATCCAACCACTTCCTTCGTGGTCTCCTTCTTCTTTTCTTCCCTTGTCCTCCTGCTGATAAAACTCTTAGGACGTTTCTTTCTTGTGGCATTCGTAAAACATGACCCAACCATCTAACTCTCTGTGCCTTGATTTTCGGAGTTATTTTAGGTTTCTTATACATCTCCATTATCTCCTGGTTTGTTCTTCTGCGCCATTCCCCGTAACCTCCTTTATACCACCAAACATTTTTCTCAATATTTTTCTCTCCCAAATCTCTAGCTTTTTTTCTTCTTTCTGGTTTATTGTCCAAGTTTCACATACATACAACACCGTTGGTCTCACTATTGTTTCATACGTTCGGATTTTGGCTGCCCTGGACACGTTTTTTGCCTTCAACAGTGCGTTTAATGAACCTACTGCTTTGCTACCTTCCAACAACCGTTTATCTATCTCTCTCTCTCTTCGTCTCCTCCATTTGTAACTGTTACTCCAAGGTGCTCAAAATCAGTTACCTTCTCAAATTTATAATCTTTGTCATTTGTCCTTAGAGTAATCCACTTATTTTCTTCAGCATTTTCTCCTCTCATTTCCATATACTTGGTTTTTCCTTGGTTTATAATCAGGCTATATTTTTTTGCTTCTTCTTCAAATTGCTTGAACATTTTTTGAAGTTCTACTCTTGAACGTGTCAGAAACACCAAGTCATCTGCAAAACCTATACACTATTGTCTTCTGTTAAGAATCGTGTCGCTTGTCTGGATATTGGCTCATTATCTTTTCTAGAACTAGATTGAATAAGTCTGTTGAAAGGGGGTCCCCTTGTTTTAATCCTCTGCTGACGTTAAACTGATTTCAAAAAGAAAAACTGCCTTCTCTTTATTGACTGTGTTGGTTAACGTCATTTTAACTAATCTTATCAGTTTCTCTGATATTTCTAGTGCTATCATTGCTTCGTATAGCCCGTTTCGTGAGATGGAGTCGTAAGCCTGTTTAAAATCGATAAAGA
The DNA here is from genome assembly GCF_917563875.1 of Diabrotica virgifera virgifera. NCBI lineage: Eukaryota > Metazoa > Arthropoda > Insecta > Coleoptera > Chrysomelidae > Diabrotica > Diabrotica virgifera. The sequence continues at coordinate 26,915,263 of NC_065452.1, forward strand.
GCATATACAAGCCTAGATTTTGTTCATAACTATTGTTTTGTAATAATTTTAGCAAAAAAATTTGAAAAGGCTGTTCCTGTTCCCTGTCTGAAACCAGCCTGGTATTCTCCTATTATCTCTGATTCATAGGCTTTCAATCTAGCTCTTATAATTTTTGCTAATACCTTATACACCACTTCTAACAGTTACATAGAGAAAAGTAAAGAGTCATGCCACACACGTGAGTACTGTTACATTTGACTGTAAGTTTAGTATCAAATTAAAATGTGTATTTGAAATGTAAAGAATGTGTTTTTTACTATTAAAACTAAACTTAAGCGAAAAAGTTATACACCGCCAAAAATTATCATGTTATAAGTTGATTTTCTCGTGAACGGATTAACGGATTCCTCTATTTTTTTACTATTTTAGATCTTTCTTTTTGGTATTTACACTGTTGGGCAAATGTTTACTCAAACCTCTTTTTTGAGCTTTTACCACGTGGAAGAAAAGAAATGTCTTTCTTATGGTAAGTTTGAGAAACCCTGTAGGAAGGACAAGATACAAGAGTAGATATAATATATATCAAAATGGTGTTGTAGTCTTATGCTTTGTGAACATTTTGTTTTTTTTTTAATTCCCCTGATATTTTTATATTCTTTAACATGTGTTTTAACTGAAACAATACAAATTAACAATAAAAAATATCAACAGGTACCAAAACTATAAAAACAGAAGGAAATATAACGTAAACCAGGTGAATTCTTGAAAACAAATGCCAACTTTGGTTTTAAAGGTTGTTGGACATTGTGTTTTTCCATTCGTTTAAAAATGCCAACATTTCGAATAAAAAAATTAACTTCTTACATTTTGATGCATCTGAGATATTTTAAATGTTTATAAACTTAAAATACCAAAAATTTTTGTTTTATACCATACTCAGTATTTATTAGAGTATAAAATGACAGCGTTTGTAGAGTATAAAATGACCATACTCCGGTGTAAATATTTTAATATTTATACCATCTCGTTTTGTTTTGATTCAAATCAGTCTTCTTGCAAAGCCTCTTTGAAAAAGGGTAGACCCCGAAACACGGTGTCAGAGGATGGCAAGAGACCCGAATTGAATCAAAACGAAACCGATTATTTTCATTTTTGTTTTGCATATTTATTTTACAAAAATTAAAATAATTTTTTTAATCGTTAAATTATGTAATTTGATAATATAAGCCTTTCTCTTTAATTGGTGATGCCAGAATTCATATAAGACGATAAAATCCGAATAAAGAAATCAAAACTCGTATAGAAATTGCAAGAGGAGCATTTATCAAACTTAGATCTATTCTGAATAATTCTCAGCTGAACTTACAACTAAGAATCAAGTTCCTACAATGTTATCTGTATCCTGTATTACTACTGTATATGGATGTGAAACCTGGATCATGAAGGTTAACATGAGGCCTTATCGTGGGAGATGTGGTCATATTGTAGAATGCTCAGAATATCATGGGTTCAACGCATTTCAAACAGAGAATCCTTAAACAGAGTAGGTCAATGCGAAGGCGACTTAATGAAGATGATAAGCAAGAGAAATCTTGAATATCTGGGGATATAATGAGAGGTAGCAGATACAGGGTACTGTAGTTAACCTCAATGGAAAGATCGACGGAAAAAGTGGAATGGGTCGGAAGAAATATTCATGGCTCCGAAACTTTCGTCAATGGACTGGCTTATCAGCAGATCAATTGTTACATGCCGTGCAAGATCGAAAACGATACCGGCAAATTGTCATGGAAGCTACCCACGCCTAAAATTTGGGCGCAGTACTTAAAGAAGAAGAAGAAGAATTCATGTAGATCCTATAGTTTACGCATAATAACATTGTAGATAAAAGCTTTCTGGGAATAATACTTTAAAAGCTGGTACTTTATGTCCCGATTAAACCTCGGTTAGCTAAGAAAATACCGGCCTTAAGAATAACAGAGTTAATAAATGCAATTATATAATAATTATTATAATTATAGGTAATAATAATTATTTATAATAATAATAATAACCTGTCTTCCAACTTTGGTTACATCCTGTGTTGCCCGCCGTATCTACCAACACTGTGCTCTGAACAATATCATAGAGCCTCAACAGAAAGGATGCGCTAAGGGTTCCATGGGTTGCAAAGAACAATTCATCATCGACTCAGTCATTTCTAACCAGGCATAATCCAAAAAGAGGAATCTTTTTACTGCCTTCATTGATTACAAGAAGGCCTTTGATTCAGTTCCGCATGAATGGCTTATAGATATATTGAGAATATATAAAGTCGATGATAATATAGTGACCTTTTTAGAGCATATAGAGTGGAAGACTAGAATTCACCTTTAAATACCTGGTGAAAATAACATCGAAACTGAAAATATCGCAATCAGCCGGGGCCTGTTTCAAGGAGATTCGTTGAGTCCTCTGTGGTTCTGTCTAGCTATGAACCCACTATCTCAGCTATTGAATTCCACAGACGCAGGTTTTAGCATAAAAAATAACAACAATGTGGTGGCGAAGATTAATCATTTATTGTATATGGATGATTTGAAATTAATGGCTTCCACCCGAAACCAACTCAATGAGATGTTAAAAACTGTAGAAACTTTTTCTAATGATATTAGTATGCACTTCGGACTAGACAAGTGCCGTATTTTAAACCTAGTTAGAGGAAAAGTACAGCCCGGAGGATTCGATATGCAAAATGGCCAGAACATCGAGGCCATGGGTGAAAACGATATGTATAAATATCTTGGAGTAAAGCAAGCGCGGAAAATTGACCATAAACAAATGAAAATAGAGATAACTACTGAGTTTATACGAAGGGTAAAACAACTGCTTCGCTCATACCTTAACAGTAGAAATTTGTTTAAGGCACTAAACACCTACGCATGTTCCGCGCTTAGCTATTCATTTGGCATTGTTAAGTGGACTAAAACGGACACAGAAAATCTTCAGCGAAAAGTAACAACGCACCTCACAAAGGCACAAAAACACCATCCCAAAAGTGCAGTAGACAGAACGACATTACCACGGAATTTTGGAGGAAGAGGACTCATGGATATAGGTGAGCAATTAGACAAACAAATTGCTAATTTAAGAACTTATTTTCAGATGCAGGCTGAGACATCTACTCTACATCGCGCTATCTGCGCAGTAGATGACACAACACCGATCAAACTGAGGGAACAAGAAATGCGCATAAACCACCTCACAAAAGACGAAAAAATGCGCACCTTGATGGGTAAACCTTTACACGGGCGACATCCCAATCAGGTCAGCCAATACTATGTCGACAATACAGCGTCGAACTATTGGTTGACATCAGGAAAGATGTTCCCTGAAACGGAGGGTTCATTACTGGCCATTGAGGATCAGGTTATACCAACCAGAAATGACCTGAAATATATCGTCAAAGACCCTCAGGTTCAAAACGACAGATGCCGATATGTATGTCAAGCCCAAGAAACCATCCAACATATTACCGGGGGCTGCCAGGCATTTGCTGCAACTGAATACAAGAAACGGCATGACTCAGTTGGAAAGATCCGTAATCAAGAGATATCTATCAAACTGGGACTTCCCCAAACGGACCATCTCCCATATTATCAATACGCTCCTGAGAGTATGCGTGAGGATGGTAACTACAAGCTATACTGGGACCGCACTGTGCTCACAGACCAAACAGTGGCACATAATAGACCAGATCTCGTACTAGTTAATAAATTAACAAAACAAACAACACTAATTGATGTGGCGATACCTAACAACAATAATCTACGTAGTAAATTTACTGAAAAGATCGCCAAGTACAGAGATCTGGAAATTCAAATACGGAGACAACGGAGAATGCAAAGTATCCAGACAATACCGATTATTATGTCTACTACTGGAGTCATTCCGAAGACCCTCCTCGAAAGCATAAAAAAGTTTCAATGAAAATCTTTATAAGACCATGCAGAAAGCTGTACTCCTCGCGACGGCCAGAAGTATACGAAAATTTTTGGGAGATACACCTGCATACCAAGTCACCTAGGGATCGATAACATGGAAAGAGTCCCACTAGAGCTCAATCCTTTTGATACCGTAGGTATCTGGGATGAGTCAATTTTCCCCTTAGAGGGAGTGTGAGCCGTATGGCTAAATTTGGGTTGCATTTATGAAGTCTGTTATTCTTAGGGCCGGTATTTTCTGTCCCGATTAAACCCCGGTTAGCTAACAGAGGTTTAATCGGGACATAAAATACCGGCCCTTAATCTTGCAATAACTAGTTTAGCCGCAACAAAAGAAAACCAGTCTGGCGCACCCTGTATATTATATATATTCATTTTTCTATTTTACCTATTGATCAAATATAATATGTGTATAAATAAATAAATAAATGGCGTTTTATGCAATAGTTTACATAGGTTTTTTATTATTACAATCATATTATTCTGATAAGATAGGATATGTATGCATTCCATTGTTTAAACCACCTACACTCATGTTGGACTTTCCAATACTTAACCCAGTTTGCACTATATTAACATAGTTGTTTCAGTTAAAACAATGACTTACAGTTTAAAATAAAAAATGTTTACAGTACTAACATCTTCATTTTCTAGGTTTTCTAAATTGTCATTGTATACCGGGTGTACCAATCAAACTGTGATTTTTTCTCAAAGTTCGCGACACCCTGTGGAATATTCTAGCATTTATAAAGTACTGAAATTAAAACCCAACTCATGTTTTCTTAACATTCTGTTTTGTGATTCATTCGCTTATGTTGGATAATAAAAAAGTTAAGTACTTTAACAACTAGCCTTGTTTTTCATCAATAAATGGTGTTTTTAAATAAGTATGGCAAACTTTAATGAGTAATTCTGCATGAGAAAATAATGACAGTTTGCTTTATATGTATGTCCGCAAATGCTTTGTTTCCGACAAATGGGGTGTTGAATTTTTTCTTACAAGCTGACGATTTATTTATTGCTCTAAAATCGGTTGAGATATGAAATTTGGTAGGTTTTAAGAGGTAGTTATTGGGCATTTTTTGACATACACTTAAGAATTTTATATTCTCCATTGGCGCGCATACGAGCATAGGGGTAGTGTGACAGTTCATTTGAAAGTTTATTCAATATTCTTATTAGTAATATAAACATTATCATAATTATGTATACAGGGTGGCCAAAAAATAATAATTTTTGAATTAAATTAATTCAAACAAAAAGAAGAATGTGTAATTTGTGTAATTTATTTAATTCAAAATACATTTTACTGCTTCCAGAAAACATAAATAATATTTATAGGACAAATAAACTTTACTTTTCGCTTGAATAAGATGTTCAAACTGCCAAGAGGCAGGTGGGTGGCAGCTTGAACATTGATTTTAAGCAAAAAGCAATGCGTATTTGTCAACTAAATATTTTTTCTATTTTTTGACAGCAGTAAAATGTATTTTTAATTAAATAAACATACACTTTTTTTTGTGTCGATTAAAATAAGTTAAAAATAATTTGTTTGCCACTCTATATATATAATTGTTAATGTTTATAATATTACCGAATATACAATTGAATAACCTTTCAAATGAGCTTCACACGACCCCTATTCTGATTTAAAAAAAATATCTATTACGTCATCACGCCCAGATGGATGACGTCACCAATATGATATATTAGCCAACAAATCATAATTGAAAAATAAACATTGACCTATTTCGCGATTTCTCTCCAACTCTCGAAAAAAAGAATTCATTCCCTAATTTTGCCCCTCTCTATAACATATACTGTCTAATATAAAAAGGAATGAATCCCTCTCATTGGCTGTATACAATAAATATTAATTAGAAGTAAAAATCTTCCTTTGTAAATGGTATATAATTTATTTAAAAATTGTTTCTAAAAAGATCCAAGTTGGAATCAAAGTAGGTACATCACAAACAAACGTTTTCGGAATAATCAGTCCATCATCAGGTTAGACTCCAGATCCAAAGCAGTTGAAACTAGCTACTGAGTTAAGTCGAATGATCTTCCAAATGTAACATTTAAGCCATCTAGGCTAGATTGAAAACGACAATAAGTCGATGTTAATAGAATACATTATTTTAAATCAACATGGTGTCTTCATCTTAGCTTCAAACTTCATGGTTTGGTTGAAGACAGTAGGAAACAGACTCTACTTCCTACTGTCTTATACATAATTTGGCGACAGCCCTGTAACGGTTAATAACCGTTTTTTCCGCGAAGGCGATCCAGTTACATTTACACTTGTTTATATTAGATATTTGATATCTATGGAGATAATACTTTACATTTGATTATTTTCTGTCTTTATAGTCGTTACTATTGGGATAATGGTGACAAAAATGTGACACATTTTTTAGTCCTGATCTTGGTCAAAAATGACAAATTAATGAAAATAAGATTTGTGTTTGAAAATATTACAACCAAATTTTTAACATATTTTTACCCGTTTCAAAAATTGGTAATAGACGGGTTGTTGTTATTGTTCAAAGGCAGACGTCATTTTAGACAATATAAATATATCTCCTCGAAAAGACGCCGATTTTGAGTGAAAATTTTTGTGCTGTATGATTTTGAAACTGCTATTAGTGCTACAACAGACACAGTACGGGACAATTTATTAGGATTTAGTGGTAGCGTAATAAAATAGTAAAATATTTTAAATCGAAGTATGAAAATAAAGGGCAATATATTGTATACAGACAATTGGTACTAAAGTCCAAATTTAGGGAAGTGTTTGAACGATAAAAGCATTGGTTTTTGCGGTACGGTGAAACGAAACTGAAAACATTTTCCAAAATTTTCGCAAAAAGTACCTCGTGGAACTTGAGACACCAGTGATAATATTTTAGCAACGAGGTGGAAAGACCAACGTGATGTTTACATGCTGTCAACAATTCACGATGACAAACTAAAGCCAGTTTCCAAATCAAAATTTTGTTTCGTTAAAACGCTCAACTAGTAATTTCAAACTAGTAATTTTGTGCTTGAAAGCCATCAAACAAATGCGCATGCTTCTTACAATTTCAAACCGGTTTAAACTTATGCTAGAACAAACCTAATAGCGTTGACTGATAAATATACTGGTATTTATTTATCCGTATTTATCAATCAACGTATTTATCAATCCGTATTTATCAATCAACGCTAATAGTGTTAAGTGACCCCAAAAACCACCCGAGTAATGAGATTGCGTTGATTTTGTATTCAATTTGTATTTTTTGTATTTTTGACGTCCATCGCCGTAATGATATTCGCGTTAAGCATCCCCATGGACCCCCCGAGTAATGAGTTTGCATTGATTTTGTATCAAATTTCAATAAAACTCCAGGACACGGGGCCCATCCCGGGGACCAGGTGCCTCGGATACCATCGCTGTTGTGATATTAGTATTCAGCGACCCCAAAATACCCGAGTAACGAGTTTGCATTTATGTTTATTCAATTTCGATAAAACTCCAGGAGATGTACAGCTGGTTCCTAAAAAAACTGATACGACTCTTAGTAAGATTTGATCATTTTGAGCAGTGTATTAAATACCGACCAATCAAATTTTGATTGGTCTGACATTATATTATATTTATTATGACAGACAAATAATAAAATAAACAAACAAACAACAAACAGCTGATTACATAATATGTTATTTCATAAATTGTAATAATTATTAAGGTCTAAATTTTGATATAATTTTGAATTCCTGCATTTTATAAAGAGTATATAAATGATAGTTTTTACATAAAATAGGGTTGTTGTAATTATTTTTAATATTATTAAGGAATAAAACAAACGACTTAACAATATATTAAAGTAAGAATTGATTTAAAACTGTTGTTCTGCTTACGTTAAAATGGTTCGCTATTGCAGATAGTGACCAAACACCTTCTAATTTCGTTACAATTCTTGCTTTTAGTTCTTTGTTAGCATGTGGAGCCATTTTTTGAGGTTGAATAGAATAAGTTATCAGTAGTAATTGCACAAGAGCTCTAAAATTATTGAATTTTTCCCGAGTGACACTTTGACAGTTTTAATTTCACGAGAAAAAGGCGAGTGAAATTATGTCAAAGTGTCGCGAGGGCAAAAATTCTATATTAATTTTAGAGATCGAGTGCAATTTGTGGCGATTATTTCATGAATAAAACTGTTTAGAACCAAAATTTTATTGTAATTTATTTATGTAAGTACAAATTAGTACAATTAAACACACAGTTGTTATAAATATTTTACGGTTGAAAGTCATCACTTTTATAATTTTTAAAACATTAATTGTCATTAATGTCACTGAATGTATTTTTCCATAGCAACGAAGGGCATCTGATGTAATATACTTGATGACGGGAAATTATCAAAAATTATCGATTTAATTTAGATTTCTGTAGCTTTCTATTGGTTAGAATCTCCTGTGAATGAAATAATCAGTAGTAATTGCACAAGAGCTCTAAAATTATTGAATTTTTCCCGAGTGATACTTTGACAGTTTTAATTTCACGAGCGAAAGGCGAGTGAAATGATGTCAAAGTGTCACGAGGGCAAAAATTCTATATTAATTTTAGAGATCGAGTGCAATTTGTTGCGATTATTTCATGAATAAAACTGTTCAAAACCAAAATTATATTGTAATTTATTTATGTAAGTACAAATTAGTACAATTAAACAAACAGTTGTTATAAATATTAATTTGACGGTTGAAAGTCATCACTTTTATAATTTTTAAAACATTAATTGTCATTAATGTCACTGAATGTATTCTTTCGTAGCAACGAAGGGCATCTGACGTAATATACTTGACGACGGGAAATTATCAAAAATTATCGATTTAATTTAGATTTATGTAGCTTTCTATTGGTCAGAATCTCCTATGAATGAAATAATCTGACAAATTTTAAGATTTGGCAGTGACAATGACAGTATGTAAATAACAAATTTTATCCTTCAAAATACACTGCTCATTTTCTACAAAATACGCTTTAAGAGTCGTATCAGTTTTTTTAGGAACCAGCTGTACCTCGTAAACCATCGGCGTCATGATATGTGTGTTCAGCAAGCCCAAAAACCCCCGGATAGCAAAATTGAACTTCTTTTTGTCAATTATTTCCGAATTACAAATTGATCATATTTCAACACTTCGAAATGGATTTTTCAAAATGCATTTTCCTTGTTCAATAATGCAATTTTCATTTCGTCATCTTCATTTTTGTTCACAAAGTCTCCTAAGGCTCTTACAAATAGAATGCCACCCGGCATTCTAAAAGAGACGAGTGCTACCCTGAGCACGATGTGCCTCGGAGACCATCGGCGTCATGATATTCGTGTTCAATGAGCCCAAAACCCCGGGTAGCAAAATCGAACTTATTTCCGTCAATTATTTCTGAATTACAAATTTATCATGTTTCAACACTTCGATATGGATTTTGGAAAATTCATTTTTCTTGTCCAATAGTGCAATTTTTGTTTCGTCATCTTCATTTTTGTCCACAAAATCTTCTAAGGCTATTACAAATCGAATGCAAAAAGTTTCATTGAAATTCTGTAGATTTTGTGCGCTCTACCTCATTGACTGGCCTAATATTAGCTTGAACTTAGTTTAAAAAAGGAATATACAGGGTTTCCCCGAAAATAGTGCGTTCCTTAAAGGTATAGGGAGAAGGCACAATGTAGAGCAAAAAAGTCTTATAACATTTTTTTCTAAATTGAGACGTTTGACCAAAAAACGAAAATACATTTTGATATGGAAATTGAAGTCTGGCAACAACGTCCAATACAAAAATCTTAGACAGTCACAAAAATAGTAAGTTTGTGGGTCAGTTGTATCTGGTAGGTAAAATAATGTAAATACATATCAACCAAACCCATATCAATTTCTGCAGGGGTCTAGTGTTTACATTTTTTCACCTGTTCGTGGTCGTCCCCTCACATCAAACAAACCAAGAATTTGGTTTGTTTGATGTTATTGACATTAAATATTTGGCATAATTGGTTAGTTTCTGTATCGAAAGAATGGGTATATTTCTTATTTCTTAACAATTAAGTATTTTGGGTATTAAACAAATATTAAATCCGTTACTTTGTAAAGGATACAAAAAGGGTAAAGGGTGCAATATTTTATTAATAACACAGAACACTAAATGTAGAGGCCTATAAATTTGTTGCAAAATGTTTTGCCGGTACTTCTTAAAGTGCCTTTGCAAACACGAAGTGAAATGTGGTTATTTCACGGCGGAGCCCCAGCACATTTTACCAGAGCTGTGAAAAATCTTCTGGATACCACTTATACTCATCGTTGAATTGGTATGAATGGACTCATTCTGTGGCCACCACGAAGTCCCGAATTCAATGTACTGGATTTTTGTTTTTGGGGACATCTGAAATCGTTAGTGTATGATAACCGACATGAAATCCAAACAGAAGCTGAATTACAGGAACGACATAATTTAGTTACCTATGGCATTACTAACAACTGGATTCGTCGTATCGATGCATATGTTCGCGCAGGTAGAGCTCGCTTTGAATATTTATTATAAAAATTACTGTCAATTAAGTACATATATCTAATTTAATTTTTAGATCACAAGTAAACAAATTACTGATAGTCCGAGCATGATGTAAAAAAACTAAATAATAATCATTAAACGTTGTCTGTTGGATTTAATTTCCACTATAAACTATGTAATTCAGTTAAAACCCCCTTGTATTCAACACCTTTAGGCACGGCGCAAATTGAACCTAAGCGAGTCACAACCTGCGCCGGCGGGACGCAGGCATGCGAACGTTTGTCATCGACGTACAGTTTTCTGGTGTCGTGGGACGCGTGACTCAATTCTCAGTTGCGGTTTTGTTTTCGAGATGGACGTAGAAAAGCTAATAGAACTCGTTCGGAATTACTATACAACACTGATTGTGATTGGATTGTCGCTGCAAAAACTGCTTACCTATTACATATATTTATATCTTGTCTACATATTTTATTTTTAAGCATAAACAAGCCCGGTATAATGACACATTTTATTTGAGGGTTGTGCGATATTCACAGATATGCTTAACGGTTTTTAATGATAATGTTGTGTAGATTTAAGAAATGAATGATATTTACAAAATTTTTATACCTATAGAAAAGGGATTACGCCATCATTTGTGACATTGTATTTCTAGGCCTGGATCCCGCGTACCAACAAAAAGTTGATTAATAGCAAGCTGAAAATTTGTTAATAGCTTAACGTTGTCTCGTCAGATAAACTTTGATGTACGGAAACACTGAAACAGGGGAAGTTTTAATTGTGGAACAGGTTAAAAATTTGGAACGTCAGACTACAAAAACGTTCCATATATTTTGTCGGACATAACTTCCAATTGATTTGTTACCATTTCATTAAACTCTCATGGAAAAATTAGACTGGTGTTTATCACTAACTGGGCATTTTAATGAGTGAAACAGGAAGAACATGTCAAATAACAGGAATCATGTTGGTTAGTAATAGCAGTCTGATTTTTGAATGAGAGTTTAATGATAGGGTAACAAATCGATTGGTTGTTCTGTCCGACAAAATACATGGGACGTTTTCGTAATGTGACGTTCCAAATTTTTAAACTGTTCCACTATTAAACCTTCCCCTGTTCCAGTGTTCCTGTACATCAAAGTTTGTCCGAATAGACACCGTTAAGCTACTAACAAATTTTCAGTTTGCCGGATCCAGGTCTATAAAGTATGTTTTGCTTTTAAAATAAAAGGTGTCCTTCATTTTGTGTAGGTTCATTTAATAAAAGTAAAAGTTAAGTTTCTGTAATACTTAAGAGGCGGCATTTCGAAGACTTGCATCATATTGAAAAGATGTACCGCGCGGCTCTGTAGTTAGTGTGGCTTTTGCCAATAAATCAAAGTTATGCGTTTACAAGAGCATATTATTTGAAAAATAAGGAGTACCATAATGTGTCATAATTATAATCTCCTTTATACAGATCAAAAAATTGTTTAGTATGTATTTCTAAATCCACACAATCATTGGAAAATGATTCATGGTAAAAAATATCTATTAATGACACTGTTATCGACAAAGTCGATCAATTTTAAACTTGTCATCATATATTTATTAGACTTTTGTTTATCGTTAAAAATTAAATGATGGTTGTGAATTGTATTTTTTGTGTTATTTAATATTTTAGCAAAAACATAATCAGCAAAAATCTTATTTAATACATGCGAACCGTTTTTGCAATCACAATCAATGCAGTGTTTAACTTATGCTTGTTATTATAAAGGTATGTAGAAATAGAATACTCAGTGTAGGATATCTTTTTATGCACCCCGCTTATGATCAAATTCGATGTTTTCGAAAGTCATACCGCTACGACTACTAGGGACGTGTAAGATATTTTTAAAACGTTACTAGTTACATGTACGGAATTACCGTTTTTTAGTTGCCTACTCAATTCAGTACAAGGATCAGATACATCAGTATTTTGTAATCAGTATTTGTACTTTGTACCACTAAGAACCGGTATCAATAGTAACCGTTACACGTTTGCACTTATTTTGCCCGTCTCTATTCGTTACGGCGACAGCCGACGGTCAGGTTAGCTTGTGTTTAATATGCGGCACGCTAGAAAAATAACTGCACAGGTCACCCGTCCCACGGCGCAGGTTGTGACTCGCTTAGGTTCAATATGCGCCGGGACTTAAGTGTGAAAAATAGATGATGTTTGCGTCTAATTCAACCAGATCACTTCTTATGTAAATATTATGATTACATATACCTTTTCAAGGAAATATTATAATAAAACTTAATAATTGTTTCTGGCTGATGTGAGATTGCACTTTCACTTTGCTTCTGTATTTTATAAAATAAAATAAAATTTGAATTATGGTTTTGTTTGGAATAATTACTTGAGAATAATAATTATGATTGGGATCCAAAATAATACCTAACCTAATCCTAATCACCGTAAAAACCTAATAACCGGTTTTTACTTTAAAAAGAAAAAACCGGTTATAACCGGGACAAAAAAACAACCGGTACAACCGGTTATTGCGAAGTACAAAAACCGGTTTTAGGTTTAAACCGGTAGGTTTTTCCCATCCCTACCCAAGGCCCAAGAAAACTGTACGTCGATGGCAAACCTTCTCAAGCTCAAGCGAGACCTGCGAACGCATGAACTGATGTAGGATGCGCAGAACGGTCTATGCAGTCCGCCGACGCAGGTTGTGCCTCGCTTAGGTTCAATTTGCGCCGGGCCTTAAAGCTTAATAAATACATAATACTAGTTTAGTAAAAAGGTAAAGTGTTTCTGATTGTAAATAATTGACATTTTATCAATTCGTTTAAAATTATTCCATATTTCAATCGATTTCAGAAAAACATTAGGTACAAATAATTTTTCCTAATAGGCGCATTTACATTTTAGTAATTAAGTAAACCATAGTTACTTAAGTAAAAGTTATAATTTATGAAAAATTTCGGCCCTTAATTATAAATCCTTAATTAATTCAGATAATAGCAAAAATGTCACATTATTAAAGTTAAAGCAAGAAATAACTATTTTGCAGGTACGTACCTACCGATGTCAACAACCCCAAAAATCACACCTCAAATAGTAAATAAACAAGGGATATTAGGTTAAATTTTCACAGTCACAAATAAGCTCTTCTACATGTTGCCAGCTCATTTAAATTGATGAAAATTAAAATTCACTTATATGGAGAACAATGTAATTTTTTTTTGGAAAGGGTTAACTTAAAAAAAAAGTTACAGGACTTTTTTATTCTAAATTGTGTATTATATTCATACCTTAAAGGAACGCACTATTTTCGGGGACACCCTGTATTTTACGACCAAGCAGGGCGGACTGCGAAGGGTTAATTTTTTTACGAAAATGACAAATTGCAGATTGCAAATTTATTTATAATGTTATCAAATAATAAGAATAGTATAATGTATACTTCCATAAACATATATGTAAAACAATATTTGTCCTTCTAGCTGTTACATTTTTTTGCCGTCAGTATAATAAAAATATATTTTTTTCTAAAAACATCGGTAACAGCAATGGCGCTGTTTCTGTAGTTTACTTTATCTATTCTCAAGTAGTGACGAACAATATTAGCACCTAGTTGTACAATGTAACCAAAGTTTCTATTCATTTCAGGTGTAGTCTTACTAGAACACAAAAAGAATGAACCAAAAATGGACAAATGGAAACTGGTACCACCTGACGGCGGATGGGGTTGGTTGGTACTATTCGGAGCGACCATGGTTAACATATTGGTGCCAGGAACTATTAAATCATTTGGAGTCCTTTTCGTGGAGTTTCTCGAAGCGTTCGATTCCACTCCTGCAGAAGGGATGTGGATTCCAGCACTATGTTACTTTTTGTATAGTTCGTTAGGTAAGCTTGGTTTTTTATTGTTTATATAAAGGATACCATTCAGTTTTTATTAAGAATGCTAGAGATGTATTTATACCAGTCTATTTGTGAAAAAATCATTGATTTCACGTCACAATCTTATACAGAGATTTGAAGGTTCTATGTAGAACGTGTATGAGAGGTAGCTGAAAATCTGGGAAGACGTACAGCTAATTTTGCTTTGTTTTTTTATTAAACAATCGTAAATAGTGAAAAAAATAATTTTTGCATCTAAAACGTTTCTTATACATTTTAGAGAAAATGGTCCAAATAATGGTGTGAATCATAAAAACTTCTTTAATATCGAAAGTTTCAAAATTCAAATACATAAACAATTGACAGAGTTAATTGCAAAAAACCCGTATTTTTGCAGTAATATGAGTTATCTTCTTCTTCTTTATCATAATCCTTAGTGCCCTTCAGGGTGTCGGATGTAGGTTTCCGCCTCTTATCCATTTCTTGACTGTAACTCCAATGACTCCGTATCTGTTTACTATCAAAATGTGAGAGGTCTTAATACCAAAGTCGACATCTTCTCTACTAACGTTAGTGACTGTGAGTGCAATGTGATCGTTAGAGTTCGGATTCAAAAGCATAAACAAACGCAGAAACAGCGCTTAAAAAGTATAACAATTTTACGAAAGCATTTTATTATACAAAAAAGAATGAAAATAAGCATATAAATTTTGACAAACCATTTTTTTTAAGAAAAAATAAATATATACCTAATTGTCTCTAGGCTTAGCTTAAGAACTAGTCAAGACCTATTATAAATTTAACAAAAAAGAAAAAAAAAGAATATGAATCGTCCGGGATTTGAACCCGCGATCTCGCGATCTCTGGTCCAATGCTCTACCAACCAGGCTATCAAGGCGCCTGTTATTGACGTTTCGGATATACATAATTACACATCACGGTGACAAGTGAAATATAAAAATATATATTTTATTATTTTTCGCCCAAGGAAGACAAATTCAAAGACAAAAATTATAATAAATAATACATTTACTAAAAAACACTAATATATTATTTTAATGGCTTATTTGCGCTGATACATAATTTGAAAGATTAGCAACGAACTCCATTCTGTCTGTCTGGGCATGCGCCAGGCAATTATAAAATTTCACCCTCGATCGTAAAGATGTATAACTTCAATAAAATAGAATAAACAAAAAATAGATAACTGAATCAAAAATGCTTTAACCTAATTTTTATCGACACGCTTTAGATGAAGGAAAATAATATCATTTTTTTTTAAGCATGAAATAACTAATTACTCATTTAAATGTTCCATCGTAAAGTTTCGTCACCTATCACTCAAAACATTGTATATCTAAAAGCTTCTTTCAACGTCCACACTGGTTATCGGTGCATACTTATACTTTGCATTACTGCCGGATTCATATTTATATCTTCAACGTGTTCTCAATTTAAAACTGAAAATATTTTCTTCATCTTTTGAAATCCTTCGTTTTTTGTTAATACATCTTTGAATTTTGTTAATACTATCTGACCAATTTTTCCAGGGATACCTTTCATCTTTTTTTTCAAAACTGTTTATTTTTTGGATCGACTCAACTAATGACATTTGCTGTTTCTCCAAATATTTTATTGTTTCACTCACAGAACAAAAGTTGCTTTTCATAAAAGCAAGATTGTTTTGTAATTCTGTTTCATCTAAAACATCCTGACAATAGTTTATCGATTTGATAGCAGTCTCTTTTTTAAGTTCCAATACGAAGCTTTTAAAATTTTCGAAATATTCGGCTAGTATAAAGCTGCATCTAATCATCTACCCCACCGAGTTAACACTGGTTTCGGTGGTAATGGAGTGTTAGGGTATCTGTCTCTAAAAAGTTGCACCCTTAAAGAGCTTTAATGAAGTTTTTTTTCCATTTTTTATAAACTCATTAACAAGTGGAAATTTGTATAGTCTCAGCAACGCGATTCAGGCCGTGTGCCAGACAAGTACAGTGAATTAGATTTGGACAAAACACTTTAACATTTGATGCTGTTTTGATCATATATGGTGCAGCGTTGAAAAGCATTAATACTATTTTGTTGGTGGGCACAGCCTCGGAAAGATAAAAATTTGTTAAAGCGTCATTTACGAATCTTGGAACTGTATTGTAATTCATTGCTTCTAGTTCTTTTGAGCACACTAAATAACCCTTCGTCAAGATTTCTTCGTGAAGTACGCCTATGATTAAATTAGCGACGTATCTTCCATAAATATACGTAGTCTCGTCCACAGCAAACCAGATGTAATTGTTTCCCATTAGTGTTTTTCTGGTTTTATTGTAAATGCAATTAACATATTTTTTCGCAGAGTACTTTCATCCAGCACATGTCTTCGATAGTAGGTACTTTTCCAAAAATTATTTAAAACTTTCATTTTGCAATTTATTTAATGGGAGATCAGAGTCCACAATTGCAATACATAGATCAAAATTAGATTTCTGCTGTTCGCAAATGAAAAAAATTGTAATAGTATATAAAAGAGCATCAAATAAGCACAAAAATTCAAAAAATGTATAATAATTTAAAAAAAGCAAAAAAAGCATCAAAAAGGGCTGTCAAAATGACTTATTTTTGCATGTTTCGTTCATATTTAAAAAGAAAATAGTCCTGCTTGTATTGTTTACCATAAGCCTTATGCTTAGAAATCCGGACTCTAGTGATCGTGCTTAGTGAAACTTGGCTTAAAATCAGATGTGAACTCCAGTGAATTTTTTCCTTCTAACTACGATGTCTATCGTAATGATCGTCAACTAGATCAGTTAGGACTTACATCTGGTGGTGGTGGAGTTTTAATTGCAGTTGATAGTACAATAGAATCGGATGTTGTAGATACATCCCACTTTCATATTTTTCCTATGATTGACTGTTTAGTTTGTAAATGTTTTGTTCCTTTTAGCATATTTTATATATGTAGCTGTCGTTTACATACCCCCATCTATTTCGTTAGAATTTTTTCAAAATTTCCTTGAATCGTTTGAAAATTTAAATGTTTTAAACTCTGAACAAGTTATTATTGTAGGCGATTTTAATTGTCCAACATTTATTGATAATGATATGGGTGATAACAAAACTAGTTCACTAATGAATATGCTAGCTTTTTTAAATATGAAGCAGTCTAATGATATTTTAAATGGTAATTTTAGATTATTAGATTTAGTCATTAGTAATATAAACTGTACGGTAACTAGGGATTTTATACCTTTGGTGAATGAAGATATTTCGGCGGGTGTAATTTCCTCACCAAAATAATCTTTTACCTGCGTTTGGAAGGGTATGCCATAATCCCACAGGTATTTTCCTCACCAAAATCGAAGTGATTATTTCAGGTAGATTTTACAAAAAGGCATTCAAGGGAATTATTTATCTACCTGCTCTAAGATTACAGTAGGTACCTATAATAATTAATGAGTTAATAATTATGGTATTTTATTTTTAGTCACAATTGCAATTTTGGCATATTTAATATGCAATGGCATATTTAATAGACAGTAATCGCGATAAACCTTTACTGCTATTTGAAAATTTTATTTTTTATTAAGTGAAAGTTTTATAAAGTGAAAATTTAAAAAGTGAAGAAGTGTACTGGAGTTGTAATAAAACAATTTGTAGTGCGAAATTGTTTACTATTGGTGCAAATTTTACAATTTCTAGAAGTAGCCTACAACATAATCATGTACCAGATCATCAGTAGATAGATCGGAAAATTAATTCTAACTCTTGTAAACGTTAAGCCGAAGAGAATATTACTGAAAAACCAGCAAAAATTATACGCCAAGAGCTTGCAGCTAATTTGCCTGAAACAATTCTACGATTAATATAAGAAAAAATATACGTTAATAATAAATATACGTTAAATATATACGTTAAATATGCGTTATAAATTACATAAGACAAAATATATAATTATCGACAAAAAAGATGCCTGGTCGACTTCCTTCCAATATTGATAAGGTTCAATAAGTGGAAAAATATTCTCTCTATAAACTGTGTCAAAAGTAAGATAATAGTGAAACAAATGTAAGACTTTTAGCGACATTGAATTGTATATGTTATATAGATGGCACATTTTCTTCTGTACCAGATATTATTTGCAATCATTCACTATTCACGGGCTAATTAATGGGCATTGTATTTCTTTATTATACTGTTTACTGCCAAACAAAAAAAAAACATAAACTTACAAGAATCTTTTTTATTTGTTAAAATCAGAAATTCTTAAAGCTCTCAAAATTAAGTTTAATCCTAGTAAAATTTTTATAGATTTTGAAAAAGCTATACATAATGAAATCATTCAAATATGTCCGAACACTGAAATACATGGTTGTAGATTTCACCTACTGCAAGCTTCTAGTATGTGGTATAGAAAAATTCTGTCTTTTGATTTAACATCAGAATCAGAATATACGAATGATTGTGAACTAGGCAAGTGGATCAAACATACATTTGGCCTTACATATATAAAACCAGAAGACGTATCAGATTGTCTTGTGTTTGATTTAATGTCATGCAAACCAGAAAATTTTAGATAGATATGTTGATTATTTAGTTGAAACATATATAGACGAAAATGCCATATTCTCCCCATATTTATGGGCAGAGGCAAATTCTTCTGTTATTCGTACCACGAATGCTTGCGAATCTTTTCATTCGCATTTTAATTCATCTTTTTATAATACGCATCCATCCATATACATTTTCTTAGAAAAAATTAAAGAATTTCAGGTAGATACGTATGTTAAAATTCAAAGTTTGCATATTGCAAAACAAATCAAAGATAAAAAAGTTAAACTAAAATTGAAAAATGTAGAAAATTTATTAATAAGATATCAGTCAAATCTAATGACTAGACTGGATTTTGTAAAGTGTGTCTCTTATTATAGTAAATATTAAATAATAATTTATAGGGGAGTCAATATACAATATGTCCCTGTAGGTTGGAATCATATAAAACTTTTTTATTATTAATTTTACGAAAAAAAGTTATTTTTCATAAAAAGTTCTGCATGGTCTAAAACCTAAGATTCAATCATCAGATATTTTCTTAATAACAATTTTCGATATTTTCAAATACTAAGGTACTTTACCCTTGAGCGAAATTCATATTTTTAAATACAAAGGTACAAATATTTGATATTTGATGCATTTTAGATTCTGTATTCTGTACGATGCAGAGCATTTTATGAAGAATAACTTTTTTTCGTAAAATTTATAATAAAGAAGTTTTCCATAGGTTCCAAGTTGCGCAGACATACTGTATAAGAGCGCAAAAAATTTTTTTTGAACATTTAATATTGTTTAAGCTTGTTATTAAATGTATTTTAGGTAAGTTGTACAGAAAAAATTTTGATGACTTTGTGTAAACATTTTTTTAACTGATAATTTTCGGATTTTGTATTACATTTTTTACCTTTCTTAATTTTCTCAAAAAGAAGTTGTTTATTACATTTTTGAAGTAAAATAATTTAGTGCACTTTAAAGACTATATCTTAAGCTTTAAAAAACACCTATAAAATTGTAATATATCCGTTTAATTGAGTACGGAGCACACTAGTTAGCTAGCGAGTTCAAAAATCCCTTTTAATATAATACAGTTTAAAAATAATAGTTTTCGATCCGAAAACTGTATACATACTGGTTCGCTTCAATGGTTAAGCAGGCTTTTACAGGCAATGGTTGTACGCTCAAGTAATGAACTGTTTTCCTTTTTCACTAAGTAATCAGCAAATCTAACTAAAGTCTATAGCAAAACATTCACGTACGTCTAATGGATCTAGGAAAATCCAACTTTTTGAATTTTTCTACACCATGATTGTCCGAGATGAAATCTACATCATTTTATTTTCGCAGAGAGAAACACTTCACTTACGGCTGCATTGATCTCTTTTTCGAAATCGGAATACACAATCTTGGGATTAAAAAGGTTTAATTTTTGACACAATTTAAGGCAATCACATATGAATTTGTTAACTTATTTGAAAGCAAAAGAATAACGGCACAAAGTGTCCATTATTGAGTCCATGAATTGTAAATAGTTAAGTAAAAAATTTTGTGCAGTATTTAAAAGTTCCATCAACCTAAATAATTGCTTCTAATTTACTTAAAAACGTTAAGTTGATTTTTTTTTTGAGTAAAACATCGTTTAGTAAGATATTTAATAAGTAAGTTGTTTAGTAAGATTTTAGAGTCCTATAGGTAAAATTGTATTAGTTACACATTTTTAAACCATTTTTGATTATAATTCATATACATCTCACTTTCCGCCCACACCGTACGTTTGCCCATATTTTTTCTGTTTATTTCAACTTAAGATAGCTTTAATATTCTTCTTTCGTTTCCAATTTGTAAAATTTAGTTTGATCAATTAGTTAAGAAATTATAATAAATTAAAAAAAAACCAATAGAATCCTTTATAAAAGGTATTTTGTAAGCACACATCATCAGTGCTTATCTAAAATGATTGGTCAACCAATCGAAAACTAGTTCTGTGATGTAGACTTTTTAGGGATTTTTAAATATATACCTTTTATAAAGGATTTTATTCGTTTTTTGTATTATATGGTATACAGCCTACAGGAAAGCTTTTTCCTTGTGGATTTTTATAATAAATTAATTCAAACGCGCGCAGCGTTGAACGCTTCTATAAAGTGCGCCAATGTTTGTGAGAAGGGTGACTTGAGCGTTCTAAATAAAAAAAATTATAGAAGCTGTAGATTTAATATTAGACACATCTTTGTATTCGGTTCTTTACGTAGAATTTTTAAGTCAGTTTTTTTCTAAAATTTACAATTTTCGTCGGCATTTAAAAAAACAATTAATTTCGCAGTTCATTTGTTTAATAAAAAGTGAAGCACCCACTTTTGGAGTACCTACTACTTTTTGATATGTTGTTTATTTAACATTTCTTAATGAAATTATAAAAAGTTCTATCTTATTTGATTTTTTCCATAAGCAAAAACTTATACGTTTATTATAAACTATTATACGTTTTGCCTATTATATTATAAACTATTATTATAATGTAAGGAAATTAACGACTTTATATTCGGATTTCGGATTCTTTCATAATAAATATTCTTAAATTACATCTACCTTTTTATTTTATTACCTGAGTGAGTTGGTGAGGAAAATACCTGCCGGATTAATATGAACCTTTAAATTTGGTGAGGAAAATACCTGTCGGATTATATGTTTTTAATGGTTGGTGAGGAATTTACCTCCGCCCAAGATATTTATCATCCATCTCTGTCAATTGAATTAAAGGATATTATTAAAAAACGAAATAATTTTAACTCAAATATTAAGAACAAAACATATAACTTTATAAAAGCGAACTATCTTGACCTTTATAATAATTTTATGTATACAAATTGGAACTTTTTAGACCACTGTCTCACAGTTGATGAAGGGGTGGGAAATTTTTACAACAAATTTTATGAAATTCTTGACACACATGTTCCAGTCTATAAAAATTATAAACACCGATATCCAGTTTTGTATACGGGGGAAATTATTAAACTCATAAAAGAAAAATTCAAGCTACATAAAACTTTTAAAAGAACAAATAATATTGTTTACTATCATGAATTTAGTAGATATAGATTAGAAATCAAACAAAAGTGCAAGGAAGCATGCAGTTTATATTTACAAAATATACAGATTAAGTTGACACAAGATCCAAAATATTTTTGGTCTTTTGTTAATCATAAAAACAATACTTCTAGAATTCCAGGAAATATGTTTTATAATAATGAATCATTTGATAACTCTCAAGCAATAGTCAATGCCTTTATAGTACATTTTTTAAAAGTGTTTATTCTTTACCAGATGTTAATGATGAGTCTAATTTAAATTTTGACCCGGGTACCTGGTTGGATATTAGTTGTGAACCAATAATAGAGATGTATCAAGTAAAACTAGTTTGATTTTATTCAACAAACTTGACTTGACTTGAAAACCAAACTTTTTTTGTAAAAAAAGTTTGACTTGACTTGATTTCAATATCTTTAGGTTTGACTTGAAATCAAACTTCTTCAAACAGTTTGAAGTTTGAATATCATATTGCGCAACGTACCAACGTAGAGGGTACCTACTGACTTTTGTTTTGACTTATTTGGATAGGTCTGAATCTGTACTCTGCTACTCCTCAAATTAGTTTGTACTTCATATTAAGAAGTATGTGCTTGGCTTGTTTATTACGTTCGTTTTGAAATGTGTGCTTTGTGAAATAATATCTTCTCTTCTTCTTCTTTTTATATAGACATTACTCTGTCTGTTTTTCAATGTGCCTCCAGTAAGTTGTCATTCCATCTTTTTCGTGGTCTTGCCACTGATCGTCTTCCTATTGGGGAACCGTCTCTCGCCGTCCTTATTACTCTATTTGTTGTCATTCGGCTTATGTAGTCGTTCCATTCTACTCTTCTGCTTTTCGCCCAGTTATTAATGTTGTCCACCTTGCATATCCTTCGTATATCTGCACTTCTAGCTCTATCCCACAGCGTCTTACCATCGATTTTTTGCAATGTTTTCATCTCTGCTGTTTCTAGCATTCTTTTTGTCCTTTCTGTATCAGGTCGTGTTTCTGCCGCGTATGTCATTATTGGTCTGGTGACTGTTTTGTAAATTCTGCCTTTCACTTCTTTTCCGATGTTTTTATTTCTCCATATTGTTTCATTCAGGCAACCTGCGGCTCTGTTTGCTTTATTCACCTGATCTTCCACTTCTGTTTCGAACTTTCCGTAGCTGCATAGTGTGATGCCTAGATATTTAAACTCCATGACTTGTTCTATTATTTGACCCTCCAGCTCTAATTTACACCTTATTAGATCTGCTGTTATAACCATGCATTTAGTCTTTTTTGGGGAAATTAACATGTTAAATTTTCTAGCGGTTATATTAAATTCGTGCAGCATACGTTGTAAATCATCTTCACTTTGAGAGATTAGTATTGCGTCGTCTGCATAGCAGATTATTATTTTAAGTTGTTTTTCTCCCATTTGGTATCCTTTTTTTGTTCTTACTTTTAATAATATCTGAACCTGAATATTTTTCGGCTCAGAACAAGAACCAGATCAAATTGAGTCTGATTTTGAAGACATCTCTTCTCTTCCACTGCAAAAATTAAGAGAAAAAATCTGTAGTTGAAGTAGAATTAATTACGAAAAATAAATATACTGATTTATTTGATATTGCGGCAGGTGATTTCAAAACAATGAAAATTGAAAAGTACATACTTGTATTATGTAAAAATAAAGAACAGTGTTATAAAATGACAATAAGTGAACTAATTCTTTAAGACGACATTGCAAAGTCGCAAAAAAATCAATAAACCTAGTCTATCAAAAATATAATATTTTGTTGTTCCTTCATAAATTTTTGTTAAAAAAGGGGCCGTTCAAGTATCGTACTAACACAATTTTACAACCTCTTTATCCCATCTGTACCTTTTCATCTTTTGTTGTGAAGAACGGTCCAGCTATTTATTGCCAACATGTGTTACTGTGCTTGATCTTAATTTTAAGATTTTTTCACTTGAATACTATTGTCCTATTGTAACATGAGCGGAGCGTGAGGGGGCAGTATATACAATCCAGGGGTTCTATGTAAAATATAAACGAAAGTTGAAAAGTTGGGCGATTGTGATTCCGTAGTTTTTTTTATTTAAGTTAAAAAACAATGTTATGTAACGCGCTGTTCGCAGCTCGACAACCCTTTTTGGGTCCTGGCTTGTTCTAGGATTTTCCGCCATTCTGTTCTGTTCCTTGCTTTGTTCTTCCAATTGGTAATCTCAAGTGTTTTCAGGTATTGTTCCATGTATCTAAGTTTGGTTCTTCCCTTTGACTTTCTCCCTACTGGTGTTTGCCTCATTGTATGTTTTGGTGTTTCGGTCTCCAACATCCGTTTAACATGGCCCATCCAGCGCAGACGTCCGATCTTTAAGGATGTTATGACCTCGGGTTCGTTGTATGTTGCGTATAGTTCAAAATTATCTGCGCCATAGGTCATTTTCTTTCGCCCCCTTATAATCGCTTTTCGACAGTGTCCATGTCTCTGATCCATATATAAGGGCCGGTTTTATCAGGGTTTTGTATATTTTGCATTTGGCTTTTCTCGTGATGTTGTTAGATCTTAGATGTTTAATTAGTCCATTTACTAACTTGCGTTACCCTACCCCAACTTGCGTTACGTAATACTTTAAAGCTTCCAAAGTAGATTAAATTACACTTGGTATGATAAAAAAAAACTATCCAACGAATTCTTTGTTTTAATCTAGTGACACTCTAATATAAAAAAGTTATATTGATAAAACGAAACTTACCAACAAGCAATTCTAAACATACATACAGAAATCATTTTCAAAAAATTTACCCTATTTGATTATAATCGCTTCCTGTATCAAGATACTTTTAAGTGGTACTCATTGTAATATTAATTTTCTTATCTTAATTAGCTACTAACATGTCAATCTCGACAAAAAAGTATATCTACTAAATAAATTATTTTTCAAACTCTTTCAAACTAGTTTGACAAACAGTTTGAATTTTCAAACCTGTACGATTGACCAGTTTGGCTTGACTTGAACTATTTGTCAGAAGGATTGACTTGAGTTTGACTTGAAATTAAGTCAAACTCAAGTCAAGTTCAAACATTCAAGTCAAACTTGTGCAACTCTAACCAATAACGGAAAAGGAGATTTTGGAAGCTGGAAAAAGATTAAAGAACAAATTTACGTCAGGTCCAGATACAATCCCATCATTTCTTTTTAAAGATTGTCTGCGGGTTTTAATAAAACCACTACAAACAGTTTTCAACTTAATTTTAAAAACGTCAACATTTCCGGATGCTTGGAAAATAGCTAAGGTCTGTCCTATTCACAAATCAGATAGCCGTAATATCGTGAATAATTATAGACCAATCTCTATTTTGTATAATGCTGCTAAAATCTTGGAAACCATTTTGTACAATCGTATATAAATATGTATCTGCTAGGAATCTTATATCTACAGATCAGCATGGATTGCCTAAACCTGTTGTCCGATTTAAGTGATTTTTTTAATATGTTATACCCTATTCTTTAACAATATCGCTGTAATAGTATTGTTGCTAAACAGATAAATTGTCATTATATACGGGGTGTATCAATTAAACTGTGTTTCTTCTCAAAGTTTACCACACCCTGTGGCATATTCTAGCATATATAAAATACTGAAATTAAAACCCAAATATAGCCTCAGGTTTTCTTAACATTCTGTTTTTTGATTCATTCGCTTATGTTGGATAATAAAAAATTTAGCTACTTTAACAACTAGCCATGTTCTTAATCAATACAGGGTGTTTGTAAATAAGTGCGACAAATTTTAAGGGGTAATTCTGCAAGAAAAAAAATGACCGTTTGCTTTATAAATATATGTCCACAAATGCTTCGTTTCCGAGATACCGGATGTTGGATTTTTTCTTACAAGCTGACGATTTATTTATTACTCTAAAAACCGGTTGAGATATGCAAATGAAATTTGGTAGGTTTTAAGAGGTAGGTAGTTATTGCGCATTTTTTGACATACAATTAAGAATTTTAAATTCACCATTGAGGTGCATACGGGTAATATTACTCTTCATATTACCCGTACGCACGCCAATGGAGCATATAAAATTCTTAATTGCATGTCAAAAAATGCGCAATAACTGTCTCTTAAAACTTACCAAATTTCATTTGCATATCACAACCAGTTTTAGAAAAATAAATAAATCGTCAGTTTGTAAGAAAAAATTTAACATCCCGTATCTCGGAAACGAAGCATTCACGGACATATATGTTTATAAAGAAACGGTCATTACTTTTCATGCAGAATTGCATCTTAAAATTTATCGCTCTTATTTAGAAATACCCTATATTGACGAAGAACATGAATAGTTGTTAAAGTACCTAACTTTTTTATTGTCCAGCATAAGCGAATGAATCAAAAAACAAAATGTTAAGAAAACATGACGCTATAGTTGGGTTTTAATTTTAGTATTTTATAAATGCTAGAATATTCCACAGGGTGTGGTGAACTTTGAGAAAAAAACACAATTTGATTGGTACACCCAGTATACAATGACAATTTACCTGTCTAGCAACAATATTATTACAGCGATATTGTTAAAGAATAAGGCTATAACATATTAAAAAATCACTTAAATCGGATAGCAGACTTAGGAAATTCGAGACTTCAAAAATGACCCATTTTGTGGGGTGCCCGTTTTTCGTGCCGGTCCATGTAGTTTATCAAGTTATGTAATTTGTTTATCCCGAAGAGCGATTATTTAAACAACTGTACTTGCCTAAACAGTCACTCTAGAGGTATTTTGTAAATCGCAATAGATTCCTTGAAGTCTCATTTTTAAGATGAATTAAAACAACTTCAATAATTTACTTAACTTGTTATTAAATAACAGTTTGAAAAGGGCCGACTTTTTAGCTTATAAACATTTATAATACCTTTGTCATTTTTCATGTCACACGCTTGTAATTAGGCTCATTGAAAAGCTAGTGAAAAAACACACTTTCCAAAAAAAAATAGAACCTTGTATGACCAATCGGAAACAAGATAGTATATTTTTGTTACAATTTATTTCCATTGTTTATTAACATTAATAATAATAGATCGCAGTTTGGGTTTCGGAAAGCACTTAGAACTAGAGAGGCAGTTTTCGCTCTCCAGATACTAATATTTATGCTTTGTGGATTTTAGAAACGCATTTGACAATGTCAATCATGAACAAATAATAGACATTCTGAGAAAGACAGTTATTGACGACAAGGATATTCGGATTGTGGCAAACCTTTACTGGGGTCAAACCGCAAGAGCAAACATTGGCAACTAACTTACTAAAAGTGTGGAGATCAAAAGAGGTGTCCGACAGGGGTGTATTTTATTCCCACTCTTATTTAATATTTATTCCTAGGAAATATTTAAAAAAAATGTATGGAAATTGCAAATGAGGACATAAAAATAAACGGTGAATTAACCAACAATATAAGATATGCCGATGACACGGTGATCCTTGCCAGTAACATAGATATAGATGAATTACAACAGGCAATGGACAGGGTTAATTCAGTTAGTGATGAATACCGCCTGAGCCTCAATTTCAATAAGACAAAATGGATGCTTACAAGCAAAAAGCAACAACCTGCTCGACCAGGCACGTAGCCAAGGGAGGGGTCCATGGGGTCCGGACCCCTCCCAAAACTACCTTGGCTTTTGTACCAAGCAGCAAGTTTATGCCTAAGTTATTATTAACATTTTTGAAAAAGTGAACGTAATTATTATTATTTTTTACTAGGATTATTTATGTTTTTATTCAGTGTACGGATCAACTTACAGTGGGTGATCATATTATTAGAGCCACCTCAGAAAATTTTACTTTTGTTTAATAATGGTATGTAAGTTTTTTCTTTATACAGTCCACGTTGCCTTTGAAACTTTAGAAATGGATGCTATGTTTCTGTTGGAGTGATTAGTATTAAATATTAAAGTTTTTATTTCTGCTATTTTCTTTGGTGAGATGTCTTTGGATTTCCCATGATGTTCTGGTACCACTAGTGTAACGAACGTGCAATTTTTACTAAATTCACAAAAAATAGTATAGGCCTGTCAGAATATCACTAGAGAGCAATGGAAACTCACAAAGTTTATTACAACTCTAAACACCAAGAATACAAAATAATAGGCACACGAGTTGCAAGCTAGGTTGGACAGCACTGAAAAACAATGGCATCTGAGTCACACATTGACACACAAGCGTGTTGCCACTATTGTCAGACTATTTATTGCACTTTCATAAAGTGTAACAAGACAGCTAAATGGAAACAAAACCATTAATATATGATACAGCTCAATTATATACCCTTCCTCTAAAACATTGAATTTTACTAGGTGGCTCTAATAATATGATCACCCACTGTACATCTAATTTAAAAATCAGATTTAGCAAAAACGAAAATATTTTATCAGCATTTCAAATTCTTTTACCTGCATTTGCCTCTACAAAAAAAAGCAAAATTGCTAGAAAATTTGGCTGCCTATTACTCCCGCGACACTTCTCTTGGAGCAATAAAAGCTGAATATGTATATGTTATGGTGTAACTGTAATACAATATCATCTTTGGAACCAAACACCGAAGTTCTCCACGTAATGAAACATTGTAATGAAGATTTGTTCTCTAAACATTTACAAATTCCTTACAATTTTGGCAACTATACCTGTTACAACGGCCAGTGTAGAACCTTCGTTCTCAACAATGAAGCGAGTAAAAACTTAACCCAAAAACAAGATGGGAAACGAAAGACTCAGTTTATTGGCTCTTTGTTTCGTTCATTGGAACGCCGAAAGCCAAATAAATAGATATCAAATCATCATCACAGATGTCATAGAGAGAATAGCATAGCTGAGGTGGAATTGGGCGGGTCATGTAGCCAGAATGGAGAACGGTGGTGGACCCAAAAAATTACAGTGTGGAGACCACGAACGGACAGAAGAAGTAGAGGTAGACCATCTACACGATGGACAGACAACGTCAAAAGGGTTGCTGAGAATTGGTTGCTGAAAACACAAGATCGACAGAACTGAAAGAAATTAGGGGAGGCCTATGTTCAACTTTGAATGCAAAAGGCTGGATGATGATGATGATATATCAAATAACCCAAAATTATTGAGTAGACAGCTGAATAGAAGACCAGGTGTACTCTTTCTACGGAATTCTATATTTCGTTACTAATCACTAACATCATCAGATAAGCTAAAATGATATTAAAGATACAATGGTGAAATTAGTTATTAAAACAACTTACTGTACTAGGGTGAGATTGTCGTCATATAGATGTTATATCTTAGTAAAGTAGTAAACAATTTTGCAATTTTTAAAATCTGAAATTAGTTTTTTCAAATTTTGCATATGAATCTAAAATTTATTCTGAATATTTTTTTCAATACCTTACCGTCTAACCTAACAAAAAATTTGAGTTGTATTTGGACCCCTCAAGAACATTTCCTGGCTACGTGCCTGTGCTCGACAGTTACGGATAAACAACATACTAATTGAATAGTAGAATCTTATGTATACCTTGGCATCAAGATAAATGCAAAATGGAAACAGGGCACAGAAATTAAGGCGAGAATAGAACGAGCTAGAGCAGCATTTAACAATATGAAAAAGCTCCTCTTAAGCAAATATTTATCTCTTCCCCTAAAATTACGTCTAGTTAAATGCTATATTTTTCCGATCTTACTATATGGTGTGGAGGCCTGGGCGCTGACAGAGACGCTCACGAAAAAACTAGAAGAAACAATGTTTATTAGCTAAAAAGTCAGCCAGCCCTGTTTTGAACTCTTTTTAATAACAAATTTAATAAAATGTTAAGTTTTTTTAAATACATCTACCTTAAAAATCAAGACTCAAAGAATCGATTGAAATACCTGTAGAATGACTGTTTTGGCAAGTATAGTTGTTTATAGCTCTCCGAGATATTATGCAACGAGTATTTAATGATGGTCATTATGATGCGAGTTTCGTATAGAATACGAGCTTCAGAATAATAATTACATGTAATTGTATAATATGATATATTATATATGATTTTTTCGTTAGAGGGTTAGAGATATTAAAAATTCAAGGATAAATTTTTAATATCTCTATCGTCTTCAGACATTTTACCTTAAAAGACTTAATTTTTAAATTAGTCAGTTTGTTTACATATTGTGAACTGTCAATATCTAGTTGCAATATCTATACTAAAATCACTATAAATATGCACTAGAAATAAACAAACCAAGACACGTTGAATGATCGAGGAGTACCATGATGTACAATGTATTGTTATGATCTGCTTCTTCTTAATTTTTATATTAATTATTATTTATTTGATTAATTATTTAATTGTCGCAAATCATACATGAAAATTGAATAACAAATCTCAGGGTGCCTTTTTATACTATTAAAAAAAATCCAAATTATCTTACGTTATGCTTATCTTCTCTCGTGGGTTCAGTATCTCTTAATTGATCCTAATCGGGATAAAATAGGGAAAAGAAATAAAGCAAAATATTAAAATAAAAATACAGAATTGTCTTTTATTTATCAAATTCAATACTCTGAAATCTATCGAATCTAAAAACCTGTGGACACAGATGTCCGAATGAAATTTATACCACTTAAATTTATTATAGTTAAAAAAAACAATTTATCGGTTTGTTCCCGATGACTTTGGTAAAACAAACTAAACAAAACAAATTTATGTATTTGCAAGATTACCTACATTTACTATTTACTTTTTGAAATATTGGAATTTTAATTCATATGCTTTTTACTCAAAAATTTAGTTTCCGAACATAAAAATCTCTTTCACATAAATTGACTGACCTTTTGCTTCACTCACTCTGATGTCTTCTCGTGACCCAAAACAGCTCTCCCTCGTTGACTATGTTAAAGGCTACTCATCAAAGCCCTCTCCTTTGTCAAGCTTCAAAACTATCAGCATACCAGCACCAATTCTCCAACAAGCCGGGCCTTCTTTTGACACGTACTCGATTCAAACAAAACTCCAAATATTCTCTGCTCTCCTTCTCACAATAATACAGAATCAAAGAGGTATTTCGTCTCAATTTGATCTGTCTCTCGTTCCACTTTTCAACACTATTCTCCACTATCAAACAGCCACTGGTATCTGCTAACTATCTACCCACTAAACACGTCGAAACCGCTCCTCATCGATGCCAAAAACATAATGACTTCTCTTTCAAACTCTCTCAATCATCCAATCCATTTTTCCCCTTCCACATTGCCAAGAATCAAAGACATTGGCTTTTCCATTCGACAAACAAAACAGTCACCCTCAAAATTATTCCGATCATCCTAATTACTTTCTGAGAACTATACAATATTTACTCGTGTTGAAACAAAGATACTAAAATTCCAAACTTTCTCCATAAAACCCCTTTTCTAGAAATTGATAATTACCTCTAAACTAAACAATCTTTTTCCATTTTAAATCTAACTACATCGTTATTTTCACTTTAATTATTCACAAAAGTCTTTAATGGTTCATCGGAAAGCTCATTAAAAGAGAAATCCACTTACATCCAAACTACATTCTAAGAAATATTTACAACTCAATATACAGGGTGTATCAAATTTATGTGCCCGCGTTATTTAAAAAAAAATTTAATTTAATTTTTATTTTGCCTTTGATTGATAAAATGCAAACACAATAGTATATACGGTGTAAATCATGATTCGGGAACGCCCCTGGTAACATTCAACGTGTCTTGGTTTGTTTATTTTTAGTGCATCTTTAGTGATTTTAGTAGATATAGTAAGGATTTTTAATGTTCTTTGAAGTGTACTGGATAGATCACTACCATATTTTCCTCTTATTACGATTGCTTAATCATCCACAGAGGTCTGAACTTCCACCTCCCGCACGTTAAGGAACGAGATCACTTTATCCACCAGAAGTGACCACTGGTGTTTCATAAAGAGGTTGACTTTGATGCTGCCTTATATAGAGAATTGTGAATTACCTACTTCGCAGAGTGAGCATTTTATTCGGACATTGGTCGAACGAAATACCCACAACGCATTATGGGTAAACGAAAATACTCAATTGCCGAAATAAACACGTTCACCGGAGATTGAGCAAAACCATAATACCCATAACCTCACGTTATTCAGTAATACTTTTTCTGTTTTATTTGATAGCATCGTTACTCATTTCTTCTTTGTTCCAGTTTTCTACTCCGCCAAGGTGTTTGTGTTATTTTTCATGGTTTTTATTGGGCAGTTCTGCTGGTACGATGTGAGAATTACTTCGTTGATTCGATCATCCGCCTCTTCAATATCTAAACACGTTTTGATATTACTAATTGTATTTCCAATCTTTGCTCCTGAATTGGTTCGATATCCTTGTAGGCTGAGCTGGGCAATAACCGGGTACAACACTCGAATTTTGTACTCTAAGTACATTTTGGGTACTCAGTACCCAGTACCGAGTACATTTTCAGTAAAGTACTCGATACTCGTACCCGTAGCATATGGGCTAAAATACCCAATACCCGCGTTTATTATACGAGTACATTTTCAGAGTACTTTTTGCACGTCTAAACTTATCGTTGCATGTGGGAGAGCAAATTAATAGCAACTCTCAAAAACGCCGTTTTCAGTATCAGTTCATTTAAAAAAAAAAACAACAACAAAAAGCCCAATCTTGGGACCAAAAAAAGGAGGAACGGGTAAAATGAAGGGCCTCCTTGCTTACAGTCTGTGGATAAATGAAGGTAAAGTGCTTCGGAAGCGATGTCGACCTTGCAGCGGCCATTCCGCTTTCGGAGCGCTGGATGACAGAGGAGGGTCTGGTTTAGCAGGTAGGCATTCGGCGTAGCCTCGGCGACGAGAGAGCGTTTTAAAGTACCTCGGGAACTATCGCTGGTACTACGAAGAATGAATCCTGCACTAAGGTCAGTCAGGCGGCGTTCTGGACTGAGGTGTCTTTTGAAGATTACAGACCCCCACCTCTTTAAAGATGAAAAAAAAAAGTATCAGTTCATTTGTCAAAAGTTATCCAGCTGTAACAAGAAGGAACTCTTATTATGACTCGGTTGCAACGAAACCGAGTTGCTGTACTTAGAGGAGTACTGTATGGTCTTGAAACCTCTCGCTACCATCCTCGATGTTCTGCAAGGAGAAGAATGTGTCTATTATGGGTACTTACTTCCAAGTCTGCTATCTTTGAGGAATAAATGGGAGAAGTTAAAGCTTCAAACACTGAGTTCTGGCGGTGAATTTTTTCTAAAGATATTGAAAAATATTCAATCAAATCAAAAATATAAAAAATATGAAATCAAAAAGATTCTCTGAAATACTTAATTTGGCATCGAAAAAGGCCATTATATCCGCAATTGTCCATCCTAAGCTTAAATTGCGTTGGTATAATGTCTTAAAAAATGCAGAATTTTCTATGGACGCTTTGAAAAAGATAGTGATTAATGCTGCTGAAAAACTAACTTCTTTTAATTATTGCGAAGAACTAGATACAGGAGATTCAAGTGATACCACCCCAGATTGCTTTTTCGATTTCAATAAACCAGAGTATCCATCTAAACAAAACACAAGAAACCAATCTCATCAGTCTCAATCGTCTGAAAATAAAACAATCAAAACATCCAAAATAGAACTAGAACTTGTTAAATTTCTAGACGAAAAAAAAAGTTGTTTGAGTTCGTTAAATGAGTTTCCTACAATTGAAAAAGTTTTTCTAAGATATAACGCTTGCCTTCTTCTGCGCCTGTAGAACGCCTATTCTCTTATGCTACAATAATAATTAATATCCCTCGAAAAAATGCTCTAACTGATGAAAACTTTGAAAAATAAGTTTTCAAAGCCAATAAAATTAATCAGTGAGTGTGAGTGGTGTATACTGATTATTAATCGATGATTAATTTTTAAAATTCTTATTTTTTTATTTCAGTTGAAATTGTACTTTATTTTATGTTTTCATGACTCATAAATATGTTTATAGGTGATTAACTATTTAGATGGGAAATAAGCCACAATTAAATTGAAAAAATAATTTTATTAACGTTTAGAAGCCCAAATCGGGTTTCGTTGTCAAAATACAAAATACTATTAAAATAAACAAAAATGTTGTTGCTAAGTAAAAAAATTCTTCTAATAATTTATTTAATCTGACTCATTTATATTGGCAATTCAGACGTATATTATACATTTTAAAGTAGAAGACTTTAAAATGATATCGCCAATATTTATGAGTTGCGTTCCTGGGACGACTTTACTAAAAGATAGTTCATTCGATTACATGAAATCAATCCAAAATCAAGAATATCTGTCACAAAAAAAATCATAGCATGTGATCTGTCTTTAAAAAGACAACCAAATGCAACGATGACAGTAAAATTCTCGCGTTAGAGATTCCATAGTAAATCACGAGGGAAAACCAGGAAAAAACCTCGTGATACTATCCCGACATCGTAAGTATTTCAAAAAACTAATATCAAATTCTGACTTTAATATGTTTAAATTATAAATAATATTAATAATACATAGATATACAATAAGTACCTAATACTAAAATATAAAATTTGTACTAACTCGATATTTTATTTACTTACTAATCAATATTATTTACAAAACCAACACACACCAACAGATATCTCAATTACAAATCAAATCACAACATCAACGTTAAAAAGGGAATCATTAAATCCTTATATGATAGAGCCAAAATTACTTGTTCTAACGAAAATTCATTTTTAGAAGAAAAACAATTGCTAACATCTGTTTTATTAAAAAATGATTATCCTTTATCGTTTATAAATAAGGAATTGTCAAGATTGGATCGAATGGAACAGAACAACTTAGAACGGGATCCTACAACATTCACAAGAAATAATACGAGGAAAATATCAATACCATATATAAAAGGACTATCCGAGAAACTTAAAACAATTGGAAATAAATTCAACATTTCAACAGCATTCAAAACAACAAACACATTGAGATCTATTCTATCTAAAACTAAACCTAACAATGAACAAGAAAGAACAAAGAATTGCATTTATAAAATACCATGTGAATGCGAACAATTTTATTTAGGTGAAACATCAAGACCATTAAACGT
This sequence comes from Diabrotica virgifera virgifera, assembly GCF_917563875.1. Classification (NCBI taxonomy): domain Eukaryota; kingdom Metazoa; phylum Arthropoda; class Insecta; order Coleoptera; family Chrysomelidae; genus Diabrotica; species Diabrotica virgifera. The sequence goes on from NC_065452.1 coordinate 26,950,372, forward strand.
TAGAATAAGTGAACATCAGTCTTATATTAAAAATAGAGAATTTGATAGATCTCAAATATGTCAACACGCATGGGATAATGAACATAGAGTTCAGTGGAGAGATTCAAGTATAGTCCTGAAAGAATCAGATAGTAAAAAGAGAAAAATCAAAGAAGCGGCTCTAATCATGCTAAAAGAAACCAATTGTGTCGCAAATTACTCGGTAGAATGCAGTAGGATATAACGAGGTTTTTTCCTGGTTTTCCCTCGTGATTTACTATGGAATCTCTAACGTTAGAATTTTACTGTCATCGTTGCATTTGGTTGTCTTTTTAAAGACAGATCACATGCTATGATTTTTATTTGTGACGAGTATTCTTGATTTTGGATTGATTTGATCTAATCGAATGAACTATCTTTTGGTAAAGTCGTCCCAGGAACGCTACTCATAAATATTGGCGATATCATTTTAAAGTCTTCTACTTTCAAATTTATAATATATGTCTGAATTGCCAATATAAATGAGTCAGATTAAATAAATTATTAGAAGAATTTTTTACTTAGCAACAACATTTTTGTTTATTTTAATAGTATTTTGTATTTTGACAACGAAACGCTATTTGGGTTTCGAAATGTTAATAAAATTATTTTTTCAATTTAATTGTGGCTTATTTCCCATCTAAATAGTTAATCATAAAAATGCCACAAGGAAATAGCTTCAGAACAACAATGTTTAGAGGTCCAAAGATAATTATTACCTTCTTACCTTTTTTCGGGTTCTATATTCGAATGTACTCAAAATAAGTACCCGAGAAATTCGGGTAATTGTACTTTGAGAATTGTACTCTGAGTACTTTTCTGAGAACTTGTTCTTCAAATATGAAAAGTATCCGGTACTCTGTACCTGAGTACAATTTATCAGTACCCGGATTAGCTCTGCGTTGTAGGTCATTCAATATGGATCTGTGTATAAGGTAAAATCAATGTGTCGGTTATCCGAACATGCCAGTGAACAATTTTGTTAGGTACTAATTTATTTAGTACTTATAGTTATATCACTAACGTCCTGCTTTTTCCTGTGGATAAAGATCGGTTCATTACCTTTATTATTCAATATTAACCCTTCTCTAAAAATTTTGTTAAAAAGGCACTCACCTCGTTCATCAGTTCTTTTGTTTCTCCATACAATATGATGTACATTGGTATCATAGACGATGATCAACTGTAGTCCATGTCGCTTTCTACCATATATGTAGTGATTTGAGCTGCAATACATCTACCGCGCAGAAACCTGGAAGTAGAAAGGGTTATCTGCTAACATGTACAAAGCCGCTTTGGCAGCCTTGATTCCCATGTATTAATGTAACCATTATTTCCTCTTAGAGGGCCTTGGTAGAGCTGCCTTTATTGGATCTACTTTTGCCTTTATCTCCAGAAGGTAATTTGACTTTAGAAAGGTTACCAGCCACCTCTCCTTTCGCTTTCGCGGTTGCTCGCCTTGTGTGGAACAGAGTGTTTCTTCTTTATCTTTGACCAGCTTGGTTTTGATTGTTCAGCGAAAGAAGATGACTGCTTCTTTCCATTGACAATCTTTGATCTAATGATAATCTGATCAAAGTCAAAGAAGTACCTGAAATTAAATTTCTCTAAAGCTTTCGTAGATGGATTTTATATTGAAAATGTACAGGTACAGGTTCCTGGACCAGGTTTCTCTCAATAGAGTACTTTCCAGTCCTGCATCTTCAGGTCCCGATTTATCTTACTCAGTATGTAGGAAGATTTGTCCAGTAGACATTGAGGTTTATTTTTCTCATCACTTATTTATGCAGTCCATATCTGAGTTTTGGGCAGATTAGTCTCCAATTAGTGATTTGGAGCTTGTGAGGGCCGATGTAAGCAACCGTAAAATTTAACTTCTGGCTCCTCCTTGGTTAGATCCACGACTGCTTGTAGGATGGCTTTCTGCAGCCTACCAAAATTATCACTATCAATTAGCTGTACTAGGTGCTCAGAATGGATTGTTCCTACCTTGATTCCGCTAATTGCAGCTTTTTAATGCATCTCCTCGGTTCGGAAAAGTTTCATCTGCACTTCAGGGGTCCTTGTCCTTGCGTCTGATCTGATTATTTTCCAGAAGTTTTTGGTTAAAGATGGTTTATCCCCTTCTTTCTCTTTATCTTTTAGTTGTTTTCTTGTCTGTAGAGCATCTTCTAGTGCTTTCTCATAGAGTGTACCTATTTTCAGTATAGTTCTCTGGTTATCTTCACCTGTTTTAACAACATACGTCGTAAAGAGTCAAAAAACTAATTGCACGATTGAATGTTTTACATTTTATATATAAAAAATATTTATAAATAGTATTAAAACAAAATTAAAGAGATAGGCTTCATATTTAAATTGTAATCATTATGTCATTATCCATGGATTATGTCATTATCTAATGTTAATTTATTTTAAATAATAGTCTTAAGTTGTGTTTATATTATTACAGTCGAACCTCGATAAGTCGAATTAATTGAGCCTGCGGCCGATCCGGGTTATCGACAATCCGGGTTATCCGGAGAATATGGTAAACATTAATAAAATACAATATACTTACAGATAAACTCCATTATAATTGCAAAAACGTGAAATCATAATATGCACAGTACATCTAAATTACGTACAGTTGTATACAGTCAGTTATGTGGGAGGGAGGGGATGTGACATGAGGTGAAGTAGATGCGATCGCTTTCACGGGATAAATGGGGAGGTCAATATGGCGGAACAACTCTTTGGTAGTATATTCTGTTCTGTATAAAGTATATAATTATAAAATTATATTATATATATTTATATAATTAATAATTTTAATAATTAATTAATAACATATATTCCATAAAAAACCTGCCCGCCGCCATATTGTCTTTCCCAAAAGTGTAAAATCAAGTGGTCCCATTGAGTAAACACAAGAGCATCTCTTATGTCATATCCCCTCTCTCCCACATCACTGTGTTTACAGTATTGTTCATTTCTTGGTAAAAATCTCGGTCATACTGAAAAAATGTTTGTTTTGTCTGATGAAAATCGGTCCGGGTTAACCGGACTTCCGGGTTATAGGAGGCCGACTTATCGGAATTCCACTGTACTTTGAGTGCGTACATAATATTTTGTGTAAGGATATTAGTGTATTAGGTGGTTGGAAAAATTTCAATCCAAATTTTTTATATGTAGGTAAATATCTACGGGGGTCCTGCAGCCTCTGCCGCATCACACATTTCGATCTTCACTGTTTTCGGTGAATCTATTTCTTCTCATTTGTGGTTCTATCTCTTATTATTCCTATGATTCCTTCTCTCCATTCTAATGTTGGTCTTTCTCTCATTTTTATCCTCCATGCAAAATAATTTAAGGCCTGTTTTGGCCATAGTTCGTCTTTCATTTAGGATATGATCAAGTTTGGATATCCGACATTCTCTTCTTAGATAGTACATTTCTACCACTTCCAGTTTTTTGTTCTCTTTCATCGTCATTTACCAACTTTCAGATCCATATATCAATATTGGTTCTGCAACCGACTTATATACAGGGTGTTTGGTAATGAATGGGCCATAGATTAACCTTAGATTCCTGAGCTTAAACTAGGTTGATTTAGGCTAACTTACCTTAGTTAACTCAGAACAACAGAAAAAGAAAGCCGGGAATACTAAAAGATACAGATGGGAAACTTGTGTTGAGTACTAACGAAAAATTAAAGAGATGGACAAAATACATAAATGAATTGTTCAAAGACAATAGAACAGAGCAGATGGAAGTCGAAGTAGAAGATGATACGGTTTTAAAGATAATAAAAGAAGAAATTAAATCGGCATTAAAAAACAGCAAAAGTGGTAAAGCAGTAGGTCCAGACCAAATGCCAATAGAAAGCTTAAAATGCATAAATGACGGCCGTGGCGTTTGGGTTTTTCAGGTAAACCGCGATGTAACCGTTGGCAAACCTCTCTCAAGTGTACAAGCGCTAATCTAATGATTACCGCTAAACACGTGAACTCAGGCATATTCGAAGAATACTTTTAACAATAATTGTTTCAATTTGTGACACAGTTATGTCACTGTATTGTGCAACGCTAGTTACTGTTTTAAGTACTTTTAACGGTTTACTACTTACAAGCGCACTTTTAAAATACGACATTATCAAGTGGCTTATTACCAATTATATTCATTAGACTAAAGTTTTATTAAAAGCAGAATTACTGGAAATGCCCAGTAATTAAATTCCGTTGCGTAATTACGTACTTATGTAGTTAACTAATTAGCGAAATGAAAAAAAAACGCCATTTGCTGTCTTCCATCTTATCACTGCGAATAAACTCAATTAGACCGGGATGTGTCGTCGCCCCCGCTAGCGAAATTATTCCGATTCGATTTTTTTGCCCAAACTTACTCAAAAAGTGGTTCTTATAACACATCCACAGGGTGCCAGGCGGTGCCGTGGTCGAAAAATTGTTTAAACAATTTTTTTTAAACAAATTCACAAAAATAATTTTTTCATTGCGAAAGATTTTTTTTAGATAATTTGGTTTATTCGGAGCAAAAAAGGTGTGTATAACTCGACAACAATCAGTTTTAGAGAAAAATTACAAGAGACATTTTTTGCTCAGAATGTAACAAAATTTGTTCGAAGTAAAAAAATTATTTTTGTGAATTTGTTTAAAAAAATTGTTTAAACAAGAATTAAAAAAAAAGATTAAAATTTATCACCTAGAACTAGAGATAAAGAAACTTACAGTATTTTGAAGTTCATACAATTTTTGAATACTTGAGTTTTTAGTTTCCATTTAACATGGTCCAACAACTAATCTTCATTTCAGCTTTATTTTAACACTCAAAGACAATGCTGTCATAAGTTTAGTCTTGTCCCTACTTTTTACTTTGTAAATTATTCCGATTCGATTTTTTTGCACAAACTTACTCAAAAAGAGGTCCTTATAACGAATCCACAGGGTGCCAGGCACTGCCTTTGTCGAAAAATTGTTTAAACCACTTTTTCTAAACAAACTCACAAAAATCAATTTTTTTACTTCGGACAATTTTTTTTACATTCTTTGGGGCATTATGACCAAAAAAGGTCTCCCGTGATTTTTCTCTAAAATTGATAGTTGTCGAGTTACATGCGATTTAAAATTTAAAAAATGCAAAAATAATCATTTTGAAGACTTAATAACTCGGTTAAAAATTATTATTATGTAAGTCAGAAAGTGACTAAATCAAAAAAAGGTTATTCGGAGTAAAAAAGGTCTCTTGTGATTTTTCTCTAAAGTTGATTGTTGTCGAGTTATATGGCCATTTTCGCATTTTTCAAATTTTAAATCGCGTATAACTCGACAACAATCAGTTTTAGAGAAAAATCACAAGAGACATTTTTTGCTCAGAATATCCCACATTATCTAAAAAAAATTGTTCGAAGTAAAAAGATTATTTTTGTGAATTTGTTTAAAAAAATTGTTTAAACAATTTTTCGACCACGGCACCGCCCGGCACCCTCTGGATATGTTATAAGGACCTCTTTTTGAGTAAGTTTGTGCAAAAAGATCGAATCCGAATAATTTCACTAACGGGAGCGACGATACATCATGGACTATAGGGCTAATTGTTAATAATTAAAAATAACTGATGTGTAATAAAATAATGACCAACATTTCTTCAAGACCTTGAAGAAGGGGTTTGAAACTTGATTTGCTCACTTCTTGAATTTCATAATAATAATTTTTAATCGAGTTATTAAACCTTGAAAATGGCCATTTTCGCATTTTTCAAATTTTTAATCGCTTATAACTCGACTACAATCAATTTTAGAGAAAAATGACAAGAGACCTTTTTTGCTCAGAATAACCCAAATTATTTAAAAAAAAATGTTCGACATAAAAAATATTTTTGTGAATTTGTCTAAAAAAATTGTTTAAACAATTTTTAGACCACGGCACCGCCCGGCAGTAATGCAGTGCTTATTTAATAATAATATGATTAAAACATCGCATATTTGTAATGTACGGAAAAAGTACATGAGAATTAAAAAAAACATTAAAATTTATCAACTAGAACTAGAGATAAAGAAACTTACAGTATTTTGAAGTTCATAAAGTTTTTGAATACTTGAGTTTTTAGTTTCCATTTAACATGGTCCAACAACTAATCTTCATTTCAGCTTTATTTTAACACTCAAAGACAATGCTGTCATAAGTTTAATCTTGTCCCTACTTTTTACTTTGTAAATTATTCCGATTCGATTTTTTGTGCACAAACTTACTCAAAAAGAGGTCCTTATAACGAATCCACAGGGTGCCAGGCACTGCCGTTGTCGAAAAATTGTTTAAACAACTTTTTCTAAACAAACTCACAAAAATCAATTTTTTTACTTCGGACAAATTTTTTTACATTCTTTGGGGCATTATGACCAAAAAAGGTCTCCCGTGATTTTTCTCTAAAATTGATAGTTGTCGAGTTACATGCGATTTAAAATTTAAAAAATGCAAAAATAATCATTTTGAAGACTTAATAACTCGGTTAAAAATTATTATTATGTAAGTCAGAAAGTGACTAAATCAAAAAAAGGTTATTCGGAGTAAAAAAGGTCTCTTGTGATTTTTCTCTAAAGTTGATTGTTGTCGAGTTATATGGCCATTTTCGCATTTTTCAAATTTTAAATCGCGTATAACTCGACAACAATCAGTTTTAGAGAAAAATCACAAGAGACATTTTTTGCTCAGAATATCCCACATTATCTAAAAAAAATTGTTCGAAGTAAAAAGATTATTTTTGTGAATTTGTTTAAAAAAATTGTTTAAACAATTTTTCGACCACGGCACCGCCCGGCACCCTCTGGATATGTTATAAGGACCTCTTTTTGAGTAAGTTTGTGCAAAAAGATCGAATCCGAATAATTTCACTAACGGGAGCGACGATACATCATGGACTATAGGGCTAATTGTTAATAATTAAAAATAACTGATGTGTAATAAAATAATGACCAACATTTCTTCAAGACCTTGAAGAAGGGGTTTGAAACTTGATTTGCTCACTTCTTGAATTTCATAATAATAATTTTTAATCGAGTTATTAAACCTTGAAAATGGCCATTTTCGCATTTTTCAAATTTTTAATCGCTTATAACTCGACTACAATCAATTTTAGAGAAAAATGACAAGAGACCTTTTTTGCTCAGAATAACCCAAATTATTTAAAAAAAAATGTTCGACATAAAAAATATTTTTGTGAATTTGTCTAAAAAAATTGTTTAAACAATTTTTAGACCACGGCACCGCCCGGCAGTAATGCAGTGCTTATTTAATAATAATATGATTAAAACATTGCATATTTGTAATGTACGGAAAAAGTACATGAGAATTAAAAAAAACATTAAAATTTATCAACTAGAACTAGAGATAAAGAAACTTACAGTATTTTGAAGTTCATAAAGTTTTTGAATACTTGAGTTTTTAGTTTCCATTTAACATGGTCCAACAACTAATCTTCATTTCAGCTTTATTTTAACACTCAAAGACAATGCTGTCATAAGTTTAATCTTGTCCCTACTTTTTACTTTGTAAATTATTCCGATTCGATTTTTTGTGCACAAACTTACTCAAAAAGAGGTCCTTATAACGAATCCACAGGGTGCCAGGCACTGCCGTTGTCGAAAAATTGTTTAAACAACTTTTTCTAAACAAACTCACAAAAATCAATTTTTTTACTTCGGACAAATTTTTTTACATTCTTTGGGGCATTATGACCAAAAAAGGTCTCCCGTGATTTTTCTCTAAAATTGATAGTTGTCGAGTTACATGCGATTTAAAATTTAAAAAATGCAAAAATAATCATTTTGAAGACTTAATAACTCGGTTAAAAATTATTATTATGTAAGTCAGAAAGTGACTAAATCAAAAAAAGGTTATTCGGAGTAAAAAAGGTCTCTTGTGATTTTTCTCTAAAGTTGATTGTTGTCGAGTTATATGGCCATTTTCGCATTTTTCAAATTTTAAATCGCGTATAACTCGACAACAATCAGTTTTAGAGAAAAATCACAAGAGACATTTTTTGCTCAGAATATCCCACATTATCTAAAAAAAATTGTTCGAAGTAAAAAGATTATTTTTGTGAATTTGTTTAAAAAAATTGTTTAAACAATTTTTCGACCACGGCACCGCCCGGCACCCTCTGGATATGTTATAAGGACCTCTTTTTGAGTAAGTTTGTGCAAAAAGATCGAATCCGAATAATTTCACTAACGGGAGCGACGATACATCATGGACTATAGGGCTAATTGTTAATAATTAAAAATAACTGATGTGTAATAAAATAATGACCAACATTTCTTCAAGACCTTGAAGAAGGGGTTTGAAACTTGATTTGCTCACTTCTTGAATTTCATAATAATAATTTTTAATCGAGTTATTAAACCTTGAAAATGGCCATTTTCGCATTTTTCAAATTTTTAATCGCTTATAACTCGACTACAATCAATTTTAGAGAAAAATGACAAGAGACCTTTTTTGCTCAGAATAACCCAAATTATTTAAAAAAAAATGTTCGACATAAAAAATATTTTTGTGAATTTGTCTAAAAAAATTGTTTAAACAATTTTTAGACCACGGCACCGCCCGGCAGTAATGCAGTGCTTATTTAATAATAATATGATTAAAACATTGCATATTTGTAATGTACGGAAAAAGTACATGAGAATTAAAAAAAACATTAAAATTTATCAACTAGAACTAGAGATAAAGAAACTTACAGTATTTTGAAGTTCATAAAGTTTTTGAATACTTGAGTTTTTAGTTTCCATTTAACATGGTCCAACAACTAATCTTCATTTCAGCTTTATTTTAACACTCAAAGACAATGCTGTCATAAGTTTAATCTTGTCCCTACTTTTTACTTTGTAAATTATTCCGATTCGATTTTTTGTGCACAAACTTACTCAAAAAGAGGTCCTTATAACGAATCCACAGGGTGCCAGGCACTGCCGTTGTCGAAAAATTGTTTAAACAACTTTTTCTAAACAAACTCACAAAAATCAATTTTTTTACTTCGGACAAATTTTTTTACATTCTTTGGGGCATTATGACCAAAAAAGGTCTCCCGTGATTTTTCTCTAAAATTGATAGTTGTCGAGTTACATGCGATTTAAAATTTAAAAAATGCAAAAATAATCATTTTGAAGACTTAATAACTCGGTTAAAAATTATTATTATGTAAGTCAGAAAGTGACTAAATCAAAAAAAGGTTATTCGGAGTAAAAAAGGTCTCTTGTGATTTTTCTCTTAAGTTGATTGTTGTCGAGTTATATGGCCATTTTCGCATTTTTCAAATTTTAAATCGCGTATAACTCGACAACAATCAGTTTTAGAGAAAAATCACAAGAGACATTTTTTGCTCAGAATATCCCACATTATCTAAAAAAAATTGTTCGAAGTAAAAAGATTATTTTTGTGAATTTGTTTAAAAAAATTGTTTAAACAATTTTTCGACCACGGCACCGCCCGGCACCCTCTGGATATGTTATAAGGACCTCTTTTTGAGTAAGTTTGTGCAAAAAGATCGAATCCGAATAATTTCACTAACGGGAGCGACGATACATCATGGACTATAGGGCTAATTGTTAATAATTAAAAATAACTGATGTGTAATAAAATAATGACCAACATTTCTTCAAGACCTTGAAGAAGGGGTTTGAAACTTGATTTGCTCACTTCTTGAATTTCATAATAATAATTTTTAATCGAGTTATTAAACCTTGAAAATGGCCATTTTCGCATTTTTCAAATTTTTAATCGCTTATAACTCGACTACAATCAATTTTAGAGAAAAATGACAAGAGACCTTTTTTGCTCAGAATAACCCAAATTATTTAAAAAAAAATGTTCGACATAAAAAATATTTTTGTGAATTTGTCTAAAAAAATTGTTTAAACAATTTTTAGACCACGGCACCGCCCGGCAGTAATGCAGTGCTTATTTAATAATAATATGATTAAAACATTGCATATTTGTAATGTACGGAAAAAGTACATGAGAATTAAAAAAAACATTAAAATTTATCAACTAGAACTAGAGATAAAGAAACTTACAGTATTTTGAAGTTCATAAAGTTTTTGAATACTTGAGTTTTTAGTTTCCATTTAACATGGTCCAACAACTAATCTTCATTTCAGCTTTATTTTAACACTCAAAGACAATGCTGTCATAAGTTTAATCTTGTCCCTACTTTTTACTTTGTAAATTATTCCGATTCGATTTTTTGTGCACAAACTTACTCAAAAAGAGGTCCTTATAACGAATCCACAGGGTGCCAGGCACTGCCGTTGTCGAAAAATTGTTTAAACAACTTTTTCTAAACAAACTCACAAAAATCAATTTTTTTACTTCGGACAAATTTTTTTACATTCTTTGGGGCATTATGACCAAAAAAGGTCTCCCGTGATTTTTCTCTAAAATTGATAGTTGTCGAGTTACATGCGATTTAAAATTTAAAAAATGCAAAAATAATCATTTTGAAGACTTAATAACTCGGTTAAAAATTATTATTATGTAAGTCAGAAAGTGACTAAATCAAAAAAAGGTTATTCGGAGTAAAAAAGGTCTCTTGTGATTTTTCTCTAAAGTTGATTGTTGTCGAGTTATATGGCCATTTTCGCATTTTTCAAATTTTAAATCGCGTATAACTCGACAACAATCAGTTTTAGAGAAAAATCACAAGAGATATTTTTTGCTCAGAATATCCCACATTATCTAAAAAAAATTGTTCAAAGTAAAAAGATTCTTTTTGTGAATTTGTTTAAAAAAATTGTTTAAACAATTTTTCGACCACGGCACCGCCCGGCACCCTCTGGATATGTTATAAGGACCTCTTTTTGAGTAAGTTTGTGCAAAAAGATCGAATCAGAATAATTTCACTAACGGGAGCGACGATACATCATGGACTATAGGGCTAATTGTTAATAATTAAAAATAACTGATGTGTAATAAAATAATGACAAACATTTCTTCAAGACCTTGAAGAAGGGGTTTGAAACTTGATTTGCTCACTTCTTGAATTTCATAATAATAATTTTTAATCGAGTTATTAAACCTTGAAAATGGCCATTTTCGCATTTTTCAAATTTTTAATCGCATATGACTCGACTACAATCAATTTTAGAGAAAAATGACAAGAGACCTTTTTTGCTCAGAATAACCCAAATTATCTAAAAAAAAAATGTTCGACATAAAAAATATTTTTGTGAATTTGTCTAAAAAAATTGTTTAAACAATTTTTAGACCACGGCACCGCCCGGCAGTAATGCAGTGTTTATTTAATAATAATATGATTAAAACATTGCATATTTGTAATGTACGGAAAAAGTACATGAGAATTAAAAAAAACATTAAAATTTATCAACTAGAACTAGAGATAAAGAAACTTACAGTATTTTGAAGTTCATAAAATTTTTGAATACTTGAGTTTTTAGTTTCCATTTAACATGGTCCAACAACTAATCTTCATTTCAGCTTTATTTTAACACTCAAAGACAATGCTGTCATAAGTTTAATCTTGTCCCTACTTTTTACTTTGTAAATTATTCCGATTCGATTTTTTGTGCACAAACTTACTCAAAAAGAGGTCCTTATAACGAATCCACAGGGTGCCAGGCACTGCCGTTGTCGAAAAATTGTTTAAACAACTTTTTCTAAACAAACTCACAAAAATCAATTTTTTTACTTCGGACAATTTTTTTTACATTCTTTGGGGCATTATGACCAAAAAAGGTCTCCCGTGATTTTTCTCTAAAATTGATAGTTGTCGAGTTACATGCGATTTAAAATTTAAAAAATGCAAAAATAATCATTTTGAAGACTTAATAACTCGGTTAAAAATTATTATTATGTAAGTCAGAAAGTGACTAAATCAAAAAAAGGTTATTCGGAGTAAAAAAGGTCTCTTGTGATTTTTCTCTAAAGTTGATTGTTGTCGAGTTATATGGCCATTTTCGCATTTTTCAAATTTTAAATCGCGTATAACTCGACAACAATCAGTTTTAGAGAAAAATCACAAGAGATATTTTTTGCTCAGAATATCCCACATTATCTAAAAAAAATTGTTCAAAGTAAAAAGATTCTTTTTGTGAATTTGTTTAAAAAAATTGTTTAAACAATTTTTCGACCACGGCACCGCCCGGCACCCTCTGGATATGTTATAAGGACCTCTTTTTGAGTAAGTTTGTGCAAAAAGATCGAATCAGAATAATTTCACTAACGGGAGCGACGATACATCATGGACTATAGGGCTAATTGTTAATAATTAAAAATAACTGATGTGTAATAAAATAATGACAAACATTTCTTCAAGACCTTGAAGAAGGGGTTTGAAACTTGATTTGCTCACTTCTTGAATTTCATAATAATAATTTTTAATCGAGTTATTAAACCTTGAAAATGGCTTGCATTTTTCAAATTTTTAATCGCATATAACTCGACTACAATCAATTTTAGAGAAAAATGACAAGAGACCTTTTTTGCTCAAAATAACCCAAATTATCTAAAAAAAAAATGTTCGACATAAAAAATATTTTTGTGAATTTGTCTAAAAAAATTGTTTAAACAATTTTTAGACCACGGCACCGCCCGGCAGTAATGCAGTGTTTATTTAATAATAATATGATTAAAACATTGCATATTTGTAATGTACGGAAAAAGTACATGAGAATTAAAAAAAAACATTAAAATTTATCAACTAGAACTAGAGATAAAGAAACTTACAGTATTTTGAAGTTCATAAAATTTTTGAATACTTGAGTTTTTAGTTTCCATTTAACATGGTCCAACAACTAATCTTCATTTCAGCCTTATTTTAACACTGAAAGACAATGCTGTCATAAGTTTAATCTTGTCCCTACTTTTTACTTTGTAAATTATTCCGATTCGATTTTTTTGCACAAACTTACTCAAAAAGAGGTCCTTAGACCTCTTAGTATCTTAGTATCTAGGTATCTTAGAGAAGATACTTATTAGGGGAAGTCTAGGTGTGGCACCAATTGATGCCAAAATGAGAGAGCATGGGTTAAGATGGTTTGGTCATGTTCAACGTCGAGACTTTAATCACCCAATACGAGGAATAGCTGAAGTGCAGATTCCTGGAAGGAGCAGGAGAGGAAGACCAAAGAAGACCTGGGGGGAGACGATAAGGCAGGACATGTTGGTAAAGGAAATTAACATTGATATGACCCAAGATAGAATTGTGTGGAGAAATGCAACTAGGGAAGCCGACCCCGCATACTGATAAGGCAAAGAGAATGATGATGATGATCTGGGACTTCTCATTTCTCTACATAAATAATAACTTATATGCATTAAGTTCCCTTAATTTTCCGAGCTAGCGTGTTTATTGGGTTGAAATTATCTATCTGTGGCTTAAGTTTCATGTTAAGTAATATATTTTTATGTTTCAACAATATTTTTCTTTAATTTTGGACCTTGTTAGGGGGGAGGGGGAATTTCCCCATTTTCCCTCCCCGTAGATCCGCCACTGCATATGCCTATAATAACTAAACAAAATTTCTGATATACCCCATTTCACTAATATACGTCTGTTTTGAATTATCGCGACAACCAATATTTACTGTGCAAAATATGAATAACGAAAGTAATTTGCAAATTACAATGTTATTTATTGAAATAATTATTAGGGCAATTTACTTTCGTACTTCCTATGTAATGTTGGACACTAAAATATTCGTTGTCGCGATCATCCAAAACAGCCGAATATTCGTGGAATAGCCTATACCTGGATTTGTCACAGTCCTCAACGGGGTCTTTTTTAAACGCTTTTCTTTAGTTTAATAGTTTGTGTCAAATCTTTAGACGTTAATTTGACTGCCTTTTCTCCAATGCAAATGAATGAAAATTTGCAGACATATGCAGTCGCGGGAACAATATACGAATAGTCAATAAATTTTTTTTATGTTTATTAATTGTTTAAATAAAAAAACGATTTTAATGGAAAATGCTTAAATTCTTTTGTTTTTTACAATGTAAACACTTGAAACTTTTACGGATAGTAGCTAATGATATGAACTATAAATAATTTCACTTTTTACGTTAATTGTTTACGTTATGCTTCATAAACAAACAATAAAGTTTCAAATTTTGAATGCTTATATTTGTTTATATAAAAATCGGCGCTTATTCGTGTCAAATTTCAATACGATACGAAATAAAACTTTAACCAAAACTTGAATTCAAAAAATTCGTGTTTTTATCGTAGCCTTAGAAAAACCATCGGTAGAGACGTTTTGTGCTACAATTAACATTCGAATTCGTTTTGGCGTATTAATTAAACACTTTTCTTTAGCTCAATCGTTTGGGTCAAATCTTTAGACGTTAATTTTACACCAGGGAAATAAGGCAAAAATATACCATGTTCGGGACACTTGAGCAGCCAAGTTGCAAATGGGTTTTTTGGGTACTATATACCTAATACATTATAAATACAAAAATGCCCGTCACAGTTTGGACGAGAAATTTTGTTATTAACAAATAAGGGTCAAAATTGAGAATTTTTTCGTTTAAATCGCTACAGGTAAAAATAGGGTAATTAAATATCTTATTTATAATATTTTTCTTTTATTAGATGAGCCAAGGTTTAAAATAGCGCTTTTTGAATTTTGGTCCGATCATTTGTTGCTTCGGATATTGCAAAATAAAACAAATTTTGAAAATAAACAATTTGCTATAACTTTTGCGAAAATGAATTAAGACTTTCATATTGCATGAAAAGTTGAGTCAAACAGTCCACACAATGCACAAAAAATTTTCAGACGATTCGTCAATTAGTTTAAATTTTATTCAATTTGTTTATCGCAAAGAGCTTTTTTTCGCAATGTTATTGTTCAGAAAATAATAATGATATAGCAATTCTGTGAAAACAGTATCAAAGAAGAATAGTCAAGTTTTCAACGCATTTAAAAAAATCATTAAAAAGTCATTTTTATCACTCAGAAAATATTTTACTAAAATAGAGTCATTTTTGGCTTATAAACAATTTGAATAACTTTGTTAATATTGACTGTAGGCTAAAACTACAATGGGATTTGAAAAACTGATATTTTTATACGAATTTTCAAAGAAAAATTTTTTGCCTAGGTTAATTACGTTCAAAGTTAGCCACTTTTTTTATTTAATTGACGGCTACTTTGTTTATAACAATTAAGCAACCTAACTTGAGCTATTTTGAAGTTGAAGATATTATAGTTTATGTGTAAAAGTTTGAGTAAACTTTGAAACTCAACAGAGTGATTAATACAGTTTTAAAAATGGCGTCCGAACGGAATTATTTCGTGATCGGTGGAGGGAAATTAATAAAATCCGTGCACTCAAAAATGAAACTGATTCTGCAAACATATGCTGCGATTAATATCGCCGGAGCTTTTTGATGGATTTTGATCATAATTTTTTAAGTTTGTATGTACTCGTAGTCTTATAGAGTACGTTATGTACACACATCCCCACCTAACATTACAAAATGTTAGGGGGAACTCCCCTTATCACTCAGGGATATGAAAATAGATTACGACCGATTCTAAGACCTACCGAATATACATATGTATATAATTACATAAAAATCGGTCAAGCGGTCTCGGAGGAGTATGGAAACTAACACTGTGACAGGAGAATTTTATAGATGTAAATATATAGATGACTATTAACAAATAGGGGTTGGTGATAAAAGAGTGAAAATTAAGGATTTTATGTATTTTTTAATTCTACATCATATAAAATTAAGGTAGATAATTTTGTCCAAAAAAATAAAAGAAAAAAAATGTAAGGGGGCAACCCCCCTTATAACTTATGGGTATAAAAAATAGACTAAAACCTCTCCTCCGTCCTATTGGCTCCGTGCGTCTCCCCTCTACTTACAGTCACGTGACACGCTGTCAGATTTTGTCAGGACGTTTTAACATTGAGTCTTATGGGATTATTTTGTTAAACTTGAATATTTTATTTTGTAGTGATAATAACCGAATACAATTGTTAGACTTCATTAGTTATTAATTTATACTGTAATTTATAGTGCAACAAAAATATTTTCTTTTTCGTTAATAAAGATTTATTGACATAAACTGCGATACTGAGGTTATGTATACACAATCAAACTGATAATCAATATTGGAAATAGAAGAATTTATATCAGATTAAATGCGTTTTTATTTTCTGTTTATATTAATACATAATATCACTAGCGTGACACGGCATTTTTTTTAAATGTCTCATTTAAACATACACAAAGCGTCCTGAAAAAATTTCAAAAAACCGCCACCATGAGCAGGTCGGTCGATTTTGCTTTGACACTTTGTTAACTCTCAGAGCGAATACGATATACGTGTAAAATTTCATAAAAATCGGCCAAGCCGTTTCGGAGTAGCATGGTAACTAACACTGTTACAGGAGAATTTGATGTATATAGAAGTAACTGCGAATTAAATAATAAAAGTGGCTAACTTTGAGCCTAATTAACCTAGGCAAAAAGTTTTTTTCTGAAAATTCGTGTAAAAATACCAGCTTTTGCAATCCTAAAGTAGATTTACTCTATAGTCAATATTAACAAAGCTATTCAAATTGTTTATAAGCCAAAAATGACTCTATTTTACTAAACTTTTTTCGGAGTGACAATAACTAGCTTTTAATGACTTTTTTCAACACTTTGAAAATATAACTATTCTCCTTGCATGTGGTTTCCACAGAATTGCTATGTCATTATTATTTTCTGAACAATAACATTGCGAAAAAAAAAAACAAATTGAATAAAATTTAAACTAATTGACGAATCGTCTTAAAAATTTTTGTGCATTATATGGAATGTTTTACTCAACTTTTCTTGCAATATGAAAGTATAATAATAATAATAATAATAATAATAATATCGTCTTTCCTGTGGGAGTTTTTTGTCAGTTCTTCTATCAGGCGCGGCCCCCTGCGAATGGGGGATGCTTTCTGGGTATTCGTAGCGCCAATACCCAGAGAGTAGCAGGATCACTTGCCGTGGAACAAAAACTGACACCTGGCAGTAGGTATAAAATGCACACCCATGAGAATGGAGATTAATAATTTATGTTTAGGATCGCTGCCTGGGGATCGCCAGGGCACGTCTGGAGCCGGCGCTGGACGTGACAGCATGCGGGACGTCGGTGGCAGGGTGTTGAGGAGGCGGGCCCCTGTCATACAATCAGCTACAGCCCAACCACAACCACAACCACAAGCGAGCCAAACAACAACAAGAGCTCTACCCGCCGAAGGTGCTGCGCTGGATCATCAGCCGGCGCTCACTCAAGCGGGACGACCGAGGCAGCGCATGAAATGGACTGTGTCTATTAATGAAAACATTTTGCGCTTCTATTACAAGGTGACAAACCTCGGTCAAGAAACAATCGGCTACCGACAACAGCTGTATGCCGAATTTTGCAGGACATACCCAGATATTCAAGTAACGGAGCAACGAGTATCAGACCAATACCGGGTAATTATAAGAAACAACCTTATCCCAGAGGCTAGACGCAATACCATCAGAAGCGAAGTCGAACGGGAGATTCAGAACGATGTTGTAATTGAAGATCAAGTCCATGTTGAAGTTCATGAGCAGATTCCTGAGCTTGCCATACAAGAAACTCAACCTGACAATACAGAGCAGGAAAACAACGAGTTACGTGATAACCTAGTAAGCGAAATGGCACGTGCGGTACAGGAGTTTAATGGAACAAACCCACTTAGCAGACCACCGCTACCACGAATAAACTCTTGTAAGAAACTAGGTGCGCTGTTACAAATTGTGAACACTGAAGTCCTACCCAATTATGTCGCAGAAGCCCACACATTAGAATATTTGCACATGCTAATCTACTGTGCAGCAACAGCAATTGCTAATATAATGGGCGTTAAGATCAGAACACGACGGGGTACTAATAACGAAAGAACTGGTAACAGAATTGCACCTTGGGAAAAAAGACTGCTCGGAAAGATTGAACTACTACGTAAGGATATTGGTATAGTCACAGAATACGTACGAGGTGTAACAAGTAGAAAAGTCATCAAGAGAGCTGAAGAAATAATGCTGAGTACCGCAAGACACTCAAGATATGATCCAGAAAACAACACAGCCCATCAGTGTCTGGATACATTAAAACAAAAACTCTCCGTTTATTCAGGGCGACTAAGGAGGTACAAAGTTAGTAACAACCGCAAAAGCGACAATGCTCTTTTTGAGAGTTCTGAGAAGGCGTTCTATCGAAAACTCAATTCCACTGTAGAACGAGTCGATAAGACTTACCCAAGCCAAGAAGAAATTCATGAGTTTTGGGGAAATCAACTTTCCACACCAGCTGCTCTTAACAACAATGCTGGATGGATAGAAGATACGACACAGAACTGCCAACACTACATTACTACCCTTTACGAACCCTTCACTTCTGAAGAAGTCTCAAATATCATCAAAGAGCTTCATAACTGGAAATCTCCTGGACCAGATGGAGTTCAAAACTTTTGGCTCAAGAAGTTTTGGAGTGTTCATGAATGCTTATCAACATTAATTAATCATGTTATTTCTAATCCGCAGGATATACCAGCATTCCTAACTCAGGGTACCACTTATTTAATACCGAAGGATCAAAATAACACCCAAGATCCAGCCAAATACCGCCCAATTACTTGTCTTCCAACTTTGTATAAATTGGTCACATCTTGTGTAGCCCGGCGTATCTACCAACACTGTGCTCTGAACAATATCATAGAACCTCAACAGAAAGGATGCGCTAAGAGTTCCATGGGATGCAAAGAACAACTCATCATCGACTCAGTCATTTCTAACCAGGCATATTCCAAAAAGAGGAATCTTTTTACTGCCTTCATTGATTACAAGAAGGCCTTTGATTCAGTGCCGCATGAATGGCTTATAGATATATTGAGAATATATAAAGTCGATGATAATATAGTGACCTTTTTAGAGCATATAATGACAGAGTGGAAAACTAGAATTCACCTTCAAATACCTGGTGAAATTAACATCGAAACTGAAAATATCACAATCAGCCGGGGCCTGTTTCAAGGAGATTCGTTGAGTCCTCTGTGGTTCTGTCTAGCTATGAACCCACTATCTCAGCTATTGAACTCCACAGACGCAGGTTTTAGCATCAAAAATAACAACAATGTGGTGGCGAAGCTTAATCATTTATTGTACATGGACGATTTGAAATTAATGGCTTCCACTCGAAACCAACTCGATGAGATGCTAAAAAATGTAGAAACTTTTTCTAATGATATTAGTATGCACTTCGGACTAGACAAGTGCCGTATTTTAAATATAGTCAGAGGAAAAGTACAGCCCGGAGGATTCGATATGCAAAATGGCCAGAACATCGAGGCCATGGGTGAAAACGATATGTATAAATATCTTGGAGTAAAGCAAGCGCGGAAAATTGACCATAAACAAATGAAAACAGAGATAACTACAGAGTTTATACGAAGGGTAAAACAGCTGCTTCGCTCACAACTTAACAGTAGAAATTTGTTTAAGGCACTAAACACCTACGCATGTTCCGCGCTTAGCTATTCGTTTGGCATTGTTAAGTGGACAAAAACGGACATAGAGAATCTTCAGCGAAAAGTAAGAACACACCTCACAAAGGCACAAAAACACCATCCTAAAAGTGCAGTAGAAAGAACAACATTACCACGGAATCTAGGAGGAAGAGGACTTATGGATATAGGTGAGCAATTAGATAAACAAATTGCTAATTTAAGAAATTATTTTCAGTTGCAAGCTGAGACATCTACTTTACATCGCGCTATTTGCGCAGTAGATGACACAACACCGATCAAACTGAGGGAACCAGAAATGCGCATAAACCACCTCACTAAAGACGAAAAAATGCGCACCTGGATGGGTAAACCTCTGCACGGGCGACATCCCAATGAGGTCAGCCAAGACTATGTCGAACTATTGGTTGACATCAGGAAAGATGTTCCCTGAAACGGAGGGTTCATTACTGGCCATTCAGGATCAGGTTATACCAACCAGAAATTACCTGAAATATATCGTCAAAGACCCTCAGGTTCAAAACGACAGATGCCGATATGGATGTCAAGCCCAAGAAACCATCCAACATATTACAGGGGGCTGCCAGGCATTTGCTGCAACTGAATACAAGGAACGGCATGACGCAGTGGGAAAAATCCTTCATCAGGAGATAGCTATCAAGCTGGGACTTCTCCAAACGGACCATCTCCCGTATTATCAATACGTCCCTGAGAGTATGCTTGAGGATGGCAACTACAAGCTATACTGGGACCGCACTGTGCTCACAGACCAAACAGTGGCACATAATAGACCAGATCTTGTACTAGTTAATAAATTAACAAAACAAACAACACTAATTGATGTGGCGATACCTAACAACAATAATCTACGTAGTAAATTTACTGAAAATATCGCCAAGTACAGAGGTCTGGAAATTCAAATACGAAGGCAATGGAGAATGCAAAATACCCAGACGATACCGATTATCATGTCTACTACTGGAGTCATTCCGAAGACCCTCCTCGAAAGCATCAAAAAGCTGGGTCTGAATGAACATCTTTATAAGACCATGCAGAAAGCTGTACTACTCGCGACGGCCAGAAGTGTACGAAAATTTTTGGGAGATACACCTGCATTACAAGTCACCTAGGGCTCGATAACACGGAAAGAGTCCCACCAGAGCTCAATCCTTTTGATACCGTAGGTATCTGGGATGAGTCAATTTTCCCCTTAGAGGGAGTGTGAGCCGTATGGCTAAATCTGGATATCGTCTTTATTATTTCTTCAATATAGAAATGTACATTTTTATATAAAACATAATATATTATTTTCAGAAATAAAGGGCGAAGTTCATTTTCTGAAATGTCGCCATTTACAGAAAATGTTCTTCCACTTAACCCGAAAAAGAAAAAAAAACTTATCTATATAGTGCCATTATAAAAACAACAATAATTTCGTTTCATTTACCAATTTATTCGAGCTCGAGCATTATGTTCGTCCAGAACCAAAATTATGATTGAGAAATAAACAAATAGTCTCTAGATTTGGATTTAAACTACCCAATGTTTAATACTTTTATTGTTGATAGTAATGAATTATACAAATGACATACCTGATACCTAAAAGACCTTCTAAATATCTCTGTTTTAAATTTCGGTATTGCCAGCAAACCTTTATATCTAATATTTAAGTTGTGTATGTCCGTTCGATACGTGATTTTACGATGAAGATAAGACGGTTTTTTTGTTAGAATTATTTTATGATAAAGACAGACTGTATGATGTACCCTTCTATTTTCCATATTCAGCCACTCAATTTCCTTAATTTTATGTGAAACTCTTTGTCTTCTGCGAATGCCAAATATGAGTCTTAGACAGGAATTTTGAACTTTTTGAATTTTATTCTTGTAGTGAGTGGCTAAATTAGGACCGTAAAGAGCGTCAGCATAATTAAAATTTGAAAGTACAAGAGATTCACACAAAACTTTCTTAACATTAAATGGTAGAAAATGTCGATTACCGTATATAATCTTAATTGAAGCGTAGGCACGCTGTATCAATTTATTTATATGTTTTTCGAATCTTAACTCTGAATCCATTAATACACCCAAATTCTTTGCCACATCAACAACATCAAGAATTGAATCCTGAATTTGGATTTGGATTGATGGTAAAACTAATTCCCTTTGATTTTTTGGCCCAAATATTAATATGTTTGATTTACTGGAATTGATGCATAGGCAATGGTTTAAAGCAGCTTCTACAAATCTTTTTAAATCGGCATTAATCAGATCATTAGCGTTTTTTAAATTTTCGATTGGGAAACTGTAGTAGAGCTGAGTGTCATCAGCATATAAATGAGCTTGGCATGACTGAAGCTTAGAGAGAAGATAAGAAGTATATAGAGAAAATAATAAAGGACCCAATATTGAGCCTTGTGGAACTCCTGAATTAATATTCAAAGAGTTTGAATTTTGACCTTCTATATTAACATGCTGTTGTCGCCCTTCCAAATAGCTTATTATAAGTAACAACGCATCATAGGAAAATCCTAAATACTTTAAGGCCATTTTCGCAAAAGTTATAGCACATTTTTTATTTTTGAAATTTTAGTCTTATATTACAATTTCCAAAGCAAAAAATGATCGGAACAAAATTCAAAAAGTGCCATTTTAAACCTGGGCTGATCTACTAAAATACGAATACCTACTCTAAATAATATATATAATTACCCTATTTTTACCTGTAGCGATTTAAACGAAAAAAACTGCCATTTTTGACCCTTATTTGTTAATAACTAAGTTTCTCGTCCGAACTGTGACGGGCATTTTTGTATTTATAATGTATTAGGTATATAGTGCCCAAAAAATCCATTTGCATCCTGGCTGCTCAAGTGTCCCGACAAACACCTTATTTCTCTGGACTATTTGACTGCCTTTTCTTCAATGGAAATGACTGAAAAATTGCAGACATATGCATTCGCGGGAACAATACACGAATAGTCAATAATTTTTTTTTATATTTATTAATAATTGTTTAAATAAAAAAAAACGATTTTAACGGAAAATACTTAAATTGTCTTGTTTTTTACAATGAAGGAACCTGAAATTTTTACATATTGTAGCAAATTATATGAACTATGCATAATTTCATTTTTAACGTTAATTGTTTACGTTATGCTTCATAAATAAACAATAAAGTGTCAAATTTTTTGCCGATACCGACTACTTTTTATGTTAGTACATCATATGTATTATACATATTTTAATAAACATGACGATATATTTTAATGTTTGAAAAGTGTAAAACTAAAAAGTAAAAAATAGAAAAATATGAAAAAAAAAATTTTTAAGAAACGCTTTTTTTAGTTACGAGTGACTAAAATTAAAAATATTATAAAAAATCAATTAAAAAGCAAAAAATTAAAAGAATTGAAAAAATCTAACACATTCGTTAAAGAAAAGCGTGGGGCGAAAACCGTTTATTCGGTGAAGACGCGCCACTCTTTTCTTTAACGAATGTGTTAGATTTTTTAAAGTTTTTTATTTACCTATTGCTTTTTAGTTGATTTTTTTATAATATTTTTAATTTTAGTCACTCGTAACTAAAGAAAAGCGTTTCTTAAAAAAATTTTTCATATTTTTTTATTTGCATTTAATATTTCCTTGTTGTACCAGTGGCTCTAATAATTCAATCAAGTAACGACTGTGTATAGGCTTCCACCAATTGAAACTTTTATTTTATTCTTTTTATAAACTGACTGGTATTCCTTTTTTAATAATAAGTGGTAATGGCACGGTATAAAAACAACATAAGATGTCCAAAATACTAAAAACCACGTTTTTTAATTCCCTTTAGCCCTCTTCTGACTTCGGTAATATTGGACAAATTCAAAACGGAAAAGTAAGGGTTTCTAATTAATCATTTTCAACCCACACGGAATTTGGCGCCCTCATTATGGGATACTCGGTATGAAAAAAAAAACATGAATTTAATAAAAGCACTGTTTTTAGGGCGATATATTCTACTAAAAGACTTAAAAATGAATTCAGTTTAAACACCTGTTATTTTGGTTTTTATTTTATGTTTACAATATTATATAAAGACAATTTTATGTATAGCTGAAGTAAGGTAAGAGGATTGGAAGGTACCATGCTATAGCCTTATTCATTAACAATATCGCTGTAATAATATTGTTGCTAGACAGGTAAACTGTCATTGTATACCGGGTGTACGAATTAAACTGTGTTTTTTTTCTCAAAGTTCGCATCGCCCTGTGGACTATTCTAGCATTTATAAAATGCTGAAATTAAAAACCATTGATAAACCATTGCCGTTGTGTTTATTTTTATTTATACGGGGAGTTGAACTTGTTACGATTTTCATATAATATTATTATAACTTTGTAAATACCCTGTATAACATACCAAACCTTTATATTTTTGTAATGGAGAAGTTAAGAATATTTCGAATATAAAATAAAATACAGGGTGTTATTTAAAAAAACCTAAGTTTGGTCTGCCACTATGTTATCGAACACCCTGTAACATTCTAACTAATTTTGTAATGTGAAGCTCAACGTTGGCTACAATTTTTGTTATTAAATTTTACCGCTATCTATTACTATAGCGAATTTACGGAGCTTTACCCCACTAATCAATCACCCTGTATGTAGGGGAGAGTTGGATAAAACGCGATAGTCGGATAAAACGGGATACCTAGCCTAGAGACCCAACTAGTGCTGCTATCAATCGGATAACGACAAAAACTTGTTCTCAGTCGTCATTTTAACATTCTCAGTTCGTTTTACCTCGATGCCATTATTTGATGAAAAGTTGTTGTGTTTAGAATTGTTTGACTATATTTTTTTGGTACTTTGTACTTTTAAGTGCGTTGTTTTCTACATTATATTGCCTACATAATAATAATAATATGTAAGTACTACGAGCCTAGTAGGCCCATGGCTTGATGTACTATTCTTTTCCACTCCCTTTTGTCAGTCGCTTTTCTTTCCCAGTTCCTTACATTAATTCTTCTCATATCTTCTCTAACTCCATTACTCCATCGTGACCTCGGTCTTCCTCTTCGTCTTTTCCCTGCCAATGCACTAGATAGTACCATTCTGGGAATTCTAGATGGAATCATCCTCTGCACATGGCCCAACCATCTAAGTCTTTTCGCCTTAATTACTGCTAGTATGTTAGGATCTTGATAGAGCTCAGTTAGTTCCTTATTTGTTCTTCTTACCCATTGTCCTCTCCCAAACTAATAACAACTCTTGATGTTTTTTTGTTGTGACCCATGTTTCAGAAGCATACGTTACTGTCGGCCTTATTACGGTCTTGTAAGTTCTTAGTTTTGCTCTTCGTGATATATTTTTACTTCTTAACAACCCATTAAGAGCAAATATAGCGCGGTTGCCCGACATAATTCTCTTTTGTATTTCTTCTTCACAGTTAGGATCTCTTGTGAAGACAGTTCATTCTTCTTCTTAAAGTTCCATCTCCTAGCGGAGGTTGGATATCATAATGGCTATGGTCACTTTGTTGGCTGCTGCTCTGAACAGTTGTAATGAACTACAGTTAAACCATTCTCTAAGGTTCCTCAGCCAGGAGATGCGTCTTCTTCCTATGCTTCTTTTTTCTTGGATCCTTCCTTGCATAATAACTCTCAGCAGCTCATATCTCTCTCCTCAGACAGTTCCTAAGTACTTAAATCTCTCAACTTCTTCGAATTTATACTGTGTTCCCTTCGCTGTTGTCATTGTTATGTATTGCCCCCGAACGAATTGCTTATTTGTCCATTCCATATACTTTGTTTTTGCTTCATTTATATACAATCCTTTGGTTGCTGCCCTCTCCTCGAGTTTCATGACTGTTTCTATAAGTTCTATTTTGCTCCTAGCCAAGATTACCAAATCGTCTGCGAATGCCAAGCACTGATGTTTTTTGTGGTAGATCAGACCTGTTCTATTAATGTTTGCTTCCTGTATAACCTTTTCTAGTAATATGCTAAACATTATAGACGATAATGGATCACCCTGCCGCACTCCTTGTTTGACCTCAAAGCTTTCTGTTATAGTATTGTTTATCTTGACTTTATTCATTGTTCTTTGGAGAGTTAATTTTATAATTCTAATAAGCTTTGGAGAAACGTCCATGTCTTGCAATGCTGTGAATAACTCGCTTCTTTTCACTCTATCGAAAGCTTGTTTAAAGTCAATGAAAAGAACCATGGTGTCTTTATTATATTCGTAACTTTCAGCCTGTATTTCTCGTAGTGTGAACACCTGATCCACAGTACTTCTGCCTTTTCTGAACCCATTTTGATATTCTCCTATGCTTTTATCAACCTTCGTTGTTAATCTGTTTTTAATATGCATAACCAATATTTTATACGTTATGTTTAGCAGCGCTCTGCCTCGATAATTCTGACAATCAGCCATATTTCCTTTTTTGTGAATAGGACATAGTATTGCTTCTGTCCATTCCTCAGGTAGTATTTCTTGTTCCCATATATTATTAATTAGTTTATGGATTTTCTCTACTAACTGATTTCCTCCAAATTTAATCATTTCAGCCGTTATGACGTCGCTTCCTGGGCTTTTGTTTATTTTTAATTTATCGATGATATTCTGAATTTCGCTTATAGTCTTCACCCTGTTGATTTTGTATTTCATTTGCTAGATCCTCTGTTTCCTCGTTATTATCGTCTGTCTTTTCAGGTCCATTTAGAAGCTCATCAAAGTACTGCTTCCAGCGTTCTAATATCGCTGGTTCACCCATAATCATTTCTCCATTTTTGTCTTTATAATGTACAGTTTTCGGTTGGTGCCCTCGTTTTTCATTTTTTATCCCTTGGTACAGGTTCCTAATTTGATTATTTTTGTAGCTTTCCTCTATATTTTTCAGTTTAGCTTCATAATGTTTTTTTTTCTTGTAGTATTTTTTGGTTCTATTTCTTTGTTTAGTGTAATTTTCCTACGCTTCTCTTGTTCCTTGAGTTAGCATTTTTAATCGTAGCTTGGCCCGTTCTTCCAATGATTGTTCACATTCTTCATCAAACCATTCTTTTTGTTTTTTCTTTTTGTTGTCATTGGTGCTGGAAATATTTGCTGCTTCTTTAATTACATCTTTTAATGTTCCCCACATGCATTCTACATTCCTTTCATCCACTATGCTCTCTAATTTGTTGTTAATAATTTGTCCATACAACGTTTGCTCACATTCTGTCTGTAATCTGATTGGTTTGTTTCTTTCGTATTTTAATCTCTTTTTATTTCGAAGAGTTGGTACTAATTGTTTCATCCATATTCCGACCAAATAGTGGTCTGAGTCCATATCAGGTCCTCTATATGTTCTCACCTTTGTTATGCAGTGTTCTTCGTTTTTCTCAATTAAAACATGGTCGATCTGGTTGACTGTACGGCCGTCTGGAGATTTCCATGTTCCCTTATAAATGTCCTTTCGTTGGTGGTACGTACTTTTTATTATGTCCCTTTTCTTTGGCAAAATCTACCAGGAAATATCCATTTTCGTTAGTCTCCGGATGTAAACTGTGCTTGCCTATAGTGGGCATTAATATTTCTTCTCTGCCTATTTTGGCATTAGCGTCTCCTAGAATGATCTTCATATCATACTTGGGTATAGCCTCATATACTTCATCTAATTTGCTATCAAATTGCTCTTTCAGATCCATTCCTTTTTCCTCCGAGGGTGCATGTATATTAACAAATGTTATTTTTTGGTATTTACCTTTTAATCTGAAAGTGCACATCATGTCCGAAATTGCTTTAAAGTCTGAAACAAATTCTTTCAATTTTTTACTTATTATAAAACCTGTATCCAGCAGTCTGTTAGTGCCTCCGCTATTGAAAAATATATAGTCGTCTATTTCCTGGCTACCCTGCCCCAATTGTTTTGTCTCTTGTAGAGCTACTAGATCAAACTTACATTTCTTAACTTCGTTTATTAAATGCTTCAGCTTTCCTTCCTGATAGGATCCTCTTATATTCCAAGTTGCTGCTTTTACCATTTCTTCTGTTATTTTATTAATTTGTTTTTTGATTTCCTTTTTTTGTGTCCGTGTTCCCTGCGGTGTCGTCTTTGTTGATTCATCTTCGTCTGCATCTGATTCTAGTTTTTTGAGATGTCTATTTTATTTTTTCCATTTGCCCGCTTTCTTTGTTCCATTTCCATAGTTCATTGTTTACTATTAATATCTGGTACCCTATTTTTGTGATTTTTCCTTTGTTTCACTGCTCTCTAGCCATTATTCTAATTTTGGCTTGTATTTCCCTTTCGTCTTTCGTTAGATCATCATTTACATATATTTTGTCCCTTAGCTTTTGCCTACATATCTAAACATATAATTCCAGTGACTATTACATTTAATTAAGCACTCATTAACGAATATTCTCATGTGCGGTCTATCTAATTTTACTTTCACGTTTAGGCAGGATCCATTTTTGTTTTGAAAAATGTCTGAGTTGGACAAAACGGGACACTTATAAGTTGGATAAAATGGGATACAATTTTTTATGTCCCGTTTTATTAGCTGGCCTATTAGTTTTTTAAATAGCCATAAAGCGTGTTCTCATACTACAGAAAAGAACAACATATTTTTATGTGACTTTTGTTCTGATATACGTACCTAGTCCTAAATAAAAGGTCTTATTTCCCATTTTGCAATACAACATAAAAAGGCCTATTTTTGAGTTTCTGACTACTGAAGATATTGTTTTTCAAAGGTAAATTTTGCTTTGCAGTTATATATCTACTTAAATATACTTTTTAGATAATTTTATGCAAAAAATTAAATATTGTGAACCTATCCCGTTTTATCCAACCGTGGTATGCTAAAACGGGATGTGCAGGACTTTAATAAATATTTTTTTACTATTTTCCAGTCATTAAAAATAGCTATATGTTTTTTGTGTGCTTCGATAAATGTTATACCTATAAAAAATAATATGATAATTTCTTTAACATTTTTTCCGTAATAAAAATAAACAAGAATGGTATCCCGTTTTGTCAAACTCTCCCCTACCTTATTCTTCTTAAAGCGAATTCAAAAAATAAGTTCATAGTAGAATTATGCGCCTACATGTAAACAGTGCTCTATTTAGAACTTTAATAAATAAAACTTTTGTTGCAGGTCCTGTTTCCAGTATACTATCTGTAAAATACTCGTACAGGACAGTGACGATATTAGGCGGGATAAGTGCAGCTGGTGGTATGATATTAAGCTTTTGGGCAAATTCTGTTTACTTTCTGTACGTTAGTTATGGAGTCCTTGTAGGGATAGGAGCAGGACTGTCATTCCCACCAACGGTTTATATAGTGTGTAGCTATTTTCTTAAATTAAGAGGAGTAGCAAATGGCATTTGCATATCTGGTTCCGCATTTGGATCTATTATCATTCCGCCATTACTTCGGGTGCTTCTAGTGACGTATGGATATAGAGGTGCTGTATTAATAATGGGAGGATTGACGCTTAACGTTTTTGTGGCATCTCTCTTTTACGATAAGGTAGAAGAACACATGAAGAAAGAAAAAATAGAACCTGCACAAGAAAAAGAAGACAGGCCCAAATTTAGTATTAGTCACGATGATAGTCTAACGTCTCTACATAACATTCCGCACAACGACTCATTCTTAGAGCACATAGAAAGCTCAACAGGCAATTTTAATCGTAGCGCTTCCAGTGTAGCTATGCAAAACTTGAAATCTTTGCAAAGGGAGCGAAAAATTAGTATGCCTCAGGGTCGCCAAGAAATATTAAAGGCAAAAGCTAGGGATAGTATTCATAGCAATTCTACGCTTCATGCTGTACCAGAGAAAGGAAATGGAAATCCAGCGATGGATATATATTCTCAAAGTCGTCTTCCTAGTAGTAGGCGCAGGTCAATCGCTCCACGAAGAAGTACTTCGACCAGTTCCTTTCAGTATGTTAGCACTCCATACCACGGTAGTACGCTAACTCTACAACCAGAAATATTTGCCAGTTCGTTCAGTTTGCGTTCTACGAAATCCAAGAATGCAGCTGTTGCAGAAGAAGAACAACCAAAGAGACCCAAATTGCTTGACTTATCATTGTTAAAAGATCCTATTTATTTAGTTATTCTTATTTCCAATGCCACCAATGCTATAAGTTATACCAATTTTATCATATTATTGCCTTCTTACGCTCAGACTTTAGGTTTCGATAAAGACCAAGGAGCAATGCTACTATCTATCGTATCTGCTCTTGACTTAGTTGGTAGAATAGGAGGATCAGCTCTATCAGACTTAACATCATTTCCCAAATGCTTTTATTTCGTAGGAGGACTCCTTATTTCCGGTATTTCCCTAGGAATAATGCCTTTATTTTTAAATTATTGGGCTATTGCAGCATTCTCAGCACTTTTTGGACTAGCTTCAGGTACATATGTAGGTATAACCGCAATTGTAATGGCAGACATGTTGGGAGAAGAACGACTGCAATCTACTTATGGCATGGGTCTATTTGTTAATGGTATTTTGCAATTAATTGGACCTCCTTTATGTGGTCTCTGGTATTCTCGTGTACAATCATATGTATCTCTTTTCATTTGTCTTGGAATCGCCCTTTCCATAGGAGCTAGTCTTTGGAGCATCGTTCCATGCATTAAACAAAAGAAAGAGGAAGGCAATGAAAAACCAGACGATTTGCCGTCATAAAGCAATAATTTTCAAGTTATTAAGTACCAATACTTTGACTATAGATTTAAACCAAATCGGTAAAATATAAACTTACAAGATGTGACATCAAAATTCTCTTCTATTCATAAATCTTTGTACAATAATACATATAGGTATATTTTATACAGTATGTCCCTGTAAGTTGGAACCATATGGAAAACTTTTTTATTATTAATTTTACGAGAAATAGTTATTCTTCATAAAAAGCTCCGCATAGTCAAAAACCTAGAATTCAACCTTCAGATATCAAATTTTATGAATATTATACAAGGTATGTCAAAAAATATGAATTTCGATCAACAATAAAGTAGCTCTATTTTTCACAATATTGAAAATTGTTATGAAAAGTTGTTTGGAATTAAGAACTCTATTATAATATGCAATTATGTACATTCTTCTAATTAAAAAAAAATGTTTGAAAATTTTTCTTATATTATGAATAACCAGCACTCAGTGATTTCAATTAAAATAATTATTTTATTACTACTTTTACGAAAAAAGGTATTCTTTATAAAATGTTCTGCATTGTCTAAAACCTAAAATATAACCAACCATCTTATATCGAATTTTTTCAATTTTATACGAGGTATGTCAAAACATGAATTTCGCTTAAGAGTAAAATACCTTTATTTTTCACAATATCGAAAATTGTGATTATGAAAAGTTGTTTAGAATTAAAAACTATGTTCCAATATGTAATTACATCCTTCTAATTGAAATATTCTGAACGATAAAACTACTTTACTCTAGATCGAAATTCATCTTTTTTGACATACCTCGTATAAAATTGATAAAATTTGATGTAGGATGGTTGTATTTTAGGTTTTATACCATGCAGAACTTTTTATGAAGAATCACTTTTTTTCGTAAAATTGATAATGAAAGAGTTATCATATGTTTTTTGTGTGCTTCGATAAATGTTATACCTATAAAAAATAATATGATAATTTCTTTAACATTTTTTCCGTAATAAAAATAAACAAGAATGGTATCCCGTTTTGTCAAACTCTCCCCTACCTTATTCTTCTTAAAGCGAATTCAAAAAATAAGTTCATAGTAGAATTATGCGCCTACATGTAAACAGTGCTCTATTTAGAACTTTAATAAATAAAACTTTTGTTGCAGGTCCTGTTTCCAGTATACTATCTGTAAAATACTCGTACAGGACAGTGACGATATTAGGCGGGATAAGTGCAGCTGGTGGTATGATATTAAGCTTTTGGGCAAATTCTGTTTACTTTCTGTACGTTAGTTATGGAGTCCTTGTAGGGATAGGAGCAGGACTGTCATTCCCACCAACGGTTTATATAGTGTGTAGCTATTTTCTTAAATTAAGAGGAGTAGCAAATGGCATTTGCATATCTGGTTCCGCATTTGGATCTATTATCATTCCGCCATTACTTCGGGTGCTTCTAGTGACGTATGGATATAGAGGTGCTGTATTAATAATGGGAGGATTGACGCTTAACGTTTTTGTGGCATCTCTCTTTTACGATAAGGTAGAAGAACACATGAAGAAAGAAAAAATAGAACCTGCACAAGAAAAAGAAGACAGGCCCAAATTTAGTATTAGTCACGATGATAGTCTAACGTCTCTACATAACATTCCGCACAACGACTCATTCTTAGAGCACATAGAAAGCTCAACAGGCAATTTTAATCGTAGCGCTTCCAGTGTAGCTATGCAAAACTTGAAATCTTTGCAAAGGGAGCGAAAAATTAGTATGCCTCAGGGTCGCCAAGAAATATTAAAGGCAAAAGCTAGGGATAGTATTCATAGCAATTCTACGCTTCATGCTGTACCAGAGAAAGGAAATGGAAATCCAGCGATGGATATATATTCTCAAAGTCGTCTTCCTAGTAGTAGGCGCAGGTCAATCGCTCCACGAAGAAGTACTTCGACCAGTTCCTTTCAGTATGTTAGCACTCCATACCACGGTAGTACGCTAACTCTACAACCAGAAATATTTGCCAGTTCGTTCAGTTTGCGTTCTACGAAATCCAAGAATGCAGCTGTTGCAGAAGAAGAACAACCAAAGAGACCCAAATTGCTTGACTTATCATTGTTAAAAGATCCTATTTATTTAGTTATTCTTATTTCCAATGCCACCAATGCTATAAGTTATACCAATTTTATCATATTATTGCCTTCTTACGCTCAGACTTTAGGTTTCGATAAAGACCAAGGAGCAATGCTACTATCTATCGTATCTGCTCTTGACTTAGTTGGTAGAATAGGAGGATCAGCTCTATCAGACTTAACATCATTTCCCAAATGCTTTTATTTCGTAGGAGGACTCCTTATTTCCGGTATTTCCCTAGGAATAATGCCTTTATTTTTAAATTATTGGGCTATTGCAGCATTCTCAGCACTTTTTGGACTAGCTTCAGGTACATATGTAGGTATAACCGCAATTGTAATGGCAGACATGTTGGGAGAAGAACGACTGCAATCTACTTATGGCATGGGTCTATTTGTTAATGGTATTTTGCAATTAATTGGACCTCCTTTATGTGGTCTCTGGTATTCTCGTGTACAATCATATGTATCTCTTTTCATTTGTCTTGGAATCGCCCTTTCCATAGGAGCTAGTCTTTGGAGCATCGTTCCATGCATTAAACAAAAGAAAGAGGAAGGCAATGAAAAACCAGACGATTTGCCGTCATAAAGCAATAATTTTCAAGTTATTAAGTACCAATACTTTGACTATAGATTTAAACCAAATCGGTAAAATATAAACTTACAAGATGTGACATCAAAATTCTCTTCTATTCATAAATCTTTGTACAATAATACATATAGGTATATTTTATACAGTATGTCCCTGTAAGTTGGAACCATATGGAAAACTTTTTTATTATTAATTTTACGAGAAATAGTTATTCTTCATAAAAAGCTCCGCATAGTCAAAAACCTAGAATTCAACCTTCAGATATCAAATTTTATGAATATTATACAAGGTATGTCAAAAAATATGAATTTCGATCAACAATAAAGTAGCTCTATTTTTCACAATATTGAAAATTGTTATGAAAAGTTGTTTGGAATTAAGAACTCTATTATAATATGCAATTATGTACATTCTTCTAATTAAAAAAAAATGTTTGAAAATTTTTCTTATATTATGAATAACCAGCACTCAGTGATTTCAATTAAAATAATTATTTTATTACTACTTTTACGAAAAAAGGTATTCTTTATAAAATGTTCTGCATTGTCTAAAACCTAAAATATAACCAACCATCTTATATCGAATTTTTTCAATTTTATACGAGGTATGTCAAAACATGAATTTCGCTTAAGAGTAAAATACCTTTATTTTTCACAATATCGAAAATTGTGATTATGAAAAGTTGTTTAGAATTAAAAACTATGTTCCAATATGTAATTACATCCTTCTAATTGAAATATTCTGAACGATAAAACTACTTTACTCTAGATCGAAATTCATCTTTTTTGACATACCTCGTATAAAATTGATAAAATTTGATGTAGGATGGTTGTATTTTAGGTTTTATACCATGCAGAACTTTTTATGAAGAATCACTTTTTTTCGTAAAATTGATAATGAAAGAGTTATCAGAATTAAAATACTTAACTGAAAATAATGTTGGTTATCCATAATTTTTCAAAAAAAAAATTCAATTAAAAGGATGTAATTGCATATTACAATATAGTTCTTAATTTCAAACAACTTTTCCTAATAGCAATTTTCAATATTTTGAAAAATAAAGCGACTTTAGTCTTGAGCGAAATTAATATTTTTTGACATACTTCGTATAATATTCAAAAAATTTGATATCTGATGGTTGAATCTCAGATTTTAGACCATGTAGAGCTTTTTATGAAGAATAACTTTTTTTCGTAAACTTAATAATAAAATGTTCCATATGGTTCCAACTTACAGGGATATACTGTATACATATATATATACTGCCGAGCATCAAACTAGAGTCACCCCGTAATTTGAATTCATTTTTAAAATGATTATTCTTTTGTAACTATTTTCAGTTGTAACGTTTTTTCATCAAAGTTTATTGACAGTAATGAAAATGAACAATTTTCCTTTGATTTCATAAATATTGAAAAGGGTCAATTTTAATTTGATGTGCTGTTTACTTTTAAGATCTTCAGTAGCGAGTATTCCTTCCTCTGGCAGTGATAACAGCTTACAAATGACGAGGCATGCTTTGGATCAGATTTTGGATCACATTGTGCAGAAGATTGTTCCATTCCTGAACCAATATGTAGCGAAGCTTTCATGTTTTCTGGGGGCCGACACATGACTGCGTAAACGTCTTTTCGTCTCATCCCAAACATGTTCCATGGGATTAATATCTGGACTGCGAGCAGGCCAAACTAATCGTGTGATTTGAACCTCATCAAGATACTCAGTAACAGTAACTATTCGAGCAGTGTGGGGACATACAATATCATGCATAAATGTTGCGTCGTCTTCAATAATAACCATAAACGATATAACATGCTTTTCTAAAACATATGCGTAGTCAATGTCCCATTCCCGATAAACTCCATCCTGTATTGCCCAGGCTAAGTGTTCTCGGGCAAAATTTCATCTGGCAATTCGGTATTCACGGGAAAGCGGCGGCGAAGTTATTTTAGTTTAAGAAGAAACACAAACAGCATGACGTCTCCTCCTAACTGTCCATTCACTTACGTTTATATTTCTCACTTCTTGCAGATGATTTCAAAGAGAAACTGCCATGACTGTTCGGTTTCTCAAAGCACTAGAAAGGACAAAGCTGTCATCTCTGTTGTAATTATGCCTCAACCTGAACCAGGTCTTCGAATAATGAGACCAGTCTCTTCATACCTTCATACTCGTTGCACACTTTAGAGGCTTACACCAACGTTTCCGTGGCCGTGGCCATGTTCTAACGCCGTCACAACAGAACCTATGCTCATATTGCAATACACTGACAGTGACAACACTACACAAACAATTTTACAATTGGTTAAAACCACAGAAACAAATACTATGCTAATAATGGTTTTTAGGAATTAGGGTAAGGGGCCTAATATCAAAGCCTTTATCTCCAATACTTATCAAAACAGCAACAGCAATAATTTTTTTCAAGCAATCCAAGAGTAAACTATGTTACAACCGAAAATAGATAAATAATAATAATAATAATTTCTAAAATAAATTCAATTTACGGGATTACCTTAATTATATGCTCGACAGTGATACATTTTTTCTCTTACATCTTTCAGGTTTGATATTTCGAGTTCATTTGTATCTTCCCTGTTTTATAGATATATTCATAACATCTAAGGCTCGATGCTGGTGGTTTGGCAGTACGTGAGTTGAATTTATTCACTGCACACTTGAGTTGGGCCGCGGTGTGCAAACTGCTTGCAAGTGACTTGCAAGCCGCGTGGACCGAGAGCACGCCTGTTACTGCTACGCCTCCACGTGCACGCGGCTTGAAAACAAGTCAGGCGGTTTGGCAGTTTGTGCTGAGCAGTCAGTGAGTACACGTTGACCGCGCCATGGATTTCAACGTAGATAGAGAGCTGTTTATTTCTGGCGTGTATTGACCCCGATAAGCCGCTCAAATGTGTGTTGACGAGTAACTTGGTTTGAAAACAAGCAGCGTGCACGCAAATGTGCGTCGATTCTCCAAGTTTCCCGTCAATTTACATTTCAGAGGTTTCTCGGCGTCAATATAAGCCAGAAATAAACAGCTCTGTATCTACGTTGAAATCGATCGTGCGATCAACGTGTACTGAACGATTGCCCAGCACAGTCTGCCAAACCGCCCGACTTGTTTTCAAGCGGCGTAGCAGAAACTGGCGTGCTCTTGGTCCACGCGGCCTGCAAGTCACTTGCAAGCAGCTTGTACGCCGCGGCTCGCTCGAGTACGCAGTGAATAAATTTAACTCATGTACTGCTGAACCGTTAGCGATCGCACGTAGCTTGCTCGCAGCATGCACGCAGCTTGAGAACACACAAGTGTGCATCGAGTCTCAGATGTTTGTCTCTCGTATGTGGGCACCGGTAAAATTTACATTACATCCATGTATAGAAATCGAAAAATTTGCACTTCCTTGTCTATAAAATGTTCTTTTTTATTTAAAGTTTGGTTTCCTTTCATTAAAAGTGGCTATCAACTTTGCTATTTTTAAAGAAACACCCTATTCTACATGCCAGACATCAAAAATTGATATTCTTTTAGTTAGGTTATCCACCCTAATCATCTAACTTCAAAATTTTTGTCAAAATCTTATCTTTGTTAAATGTTTTGAAAAAATATTGAAATACTCAACTAAAATCAATTTTTGATATCCTTATACAAAATATCATAAATATACGCTAAATCAACTTACAATAATATTAGTTTTAATAGAGGATCCGACATAAGGTCGATCGGCACCGATCTGCTTAATGGATAAAAATTATTGGATTATGTAATTTAGTATGTTAACAATTTATAAAAAACAAAGGGAGCCCGATCTAATTTTGTTCTGACTGTAATTAATTAATAATTAAAAAAATACTTTTTTTATAATTTAAAAAAAATTCTACCCTGGCAGGTATTATTTCATTTTTTGAAGTTATACTTCTTTAGACGCGATTGAGAGTACATTTTTATTATTCTGGGCGCATGCGCACACAGACAGTATGAAGTTCGTTGCTAACCTTTCAAGTTATGTATGTATCAGTGCAAATAATAAGGTATGAAAAGAATATATTAGTGTCTTCAGTAAATATATTATTTATTATAATTTTTGTGTCTTTGGATTTGTCTTCCTTGGGAGTAAGATAATAAGTATCTATTATAACATCTTTATACTTCACTTGATCTATTTGTCACCGTGATTTGTAATTATGTCCGAGATGTCACGTAAACAGAGCGATGATAGCTTCGTTCGTAGAGCATTCGACGACAGATCGAGAGGTCCCGGGTTCGAATCCGGACGATTCATATTCTTTTTCTTTAATTTTTGGTATTGTTTTAATAAAAATTTTTTGAAAGGGCTAGGTAAGCATTACAATGAGTGTAATATTTAAATAAAATACAAATAAACAGTTTAGTAGATTTCGTTGAAATTATATAATAGAAGTGTAACTTCTTACGTGCGTACAAAGTACACACACATTCTTTTTTTATCATTCTATTAAAAGGTCTTCTGTAGATTTTCTCTTAAGTTGATCGTTTTCGAGTTATAAACAATTTAAAAACTGAAAAAAGAATGAAAGATGACGATTTTCAAGGCTCAAAAGTATAAGTAAAAAATATTATTTTTGTAATCATCAAGTACCTAAATTTAAGTTTAAACCTTTTTCTATAAGGTGCTGGTAAGAATTTTTGACATGTTTTATTCTAAAATATATTTTTTCAATTGTTAATGTGGAAGATTCTCTATGGGATCGTGCTGCATTAACAACTAAATAACAATGTTTTAAATGAAATAAGTCCAAAATACTTATCAAAAACTGATAGAATCAGGTTTGAACTTGAATTAAAGTACTTCATAATTTCAAAAATGATATTTTTTACTTATGTGTTTGAGCCTTGAAATCGTCATCTTTTGTTCTTTTTTCAGTTTTAAATTGTTTATAACTCAAAAACGATCAACTTAAGAGAAGAATTACAAACAACCTTTTTTGTTTGGAATGATCCAAAAAATCTAAAATAATACCTGCCGTATCGAATTGTTGTTATTAATAAAAAAATCATTTTTTTAATTATATTAATTAATTATAGTCAGAACAAAATTAGAACTGACACCACTTGTTTTTATAATTGTTAACATACTAAATTATATATCCAATATTTTTTATCCATTAAACAGATGGGTGCCAATCGACCTTATATCATTTCTTAGACTATTTGTTTCATTAAACATATCAAAGTTGATCAGCTATAGCCTATAGCTATAGTATACGGAAGAACAAATTTCAGATTTAAAATCAGATTATTTTCAGAAATAAGTCTAATATCCAAATCTATCGTTATATATCTATCATTATACGTCATCGTGTAGAGTTGAACTAAAGTAATACGATTTCCTAAGTTTTACTGATATGAAGTCAGTTTTTATAACTTTTAAGTGCATTTCCAAGCCTTTCCTTCCTTTATAGCTATTTATTGCAGTTTGTCCTCAGTATTACTGTACATTTTGGTTTTTGTATTAACGATGTCTCATTATGTTTTTAAATTACTGTATTGTAAGAATGTTTCTATAAAATTTAGATCAAAATATGGCATATTATTGCCTCTTCTTATATGGTCATTAGACTGATTAACTATGTTTACCAGGCTGAGAATTTATGTACATTGAAAAAGTAAAAAAAGTTATTATTTATAGTTATTGACACGACATTTACAGAGATATGTCTTATTCTTGTTTGAGATTTTTAGCTTAAGTTTTAATTTTAATTGACTCTCTAATTTTAATTGCTTATTTTATAAATTATGTCAGAAATTATTATTTAATTAATGCATTTAAATTAATTTTCAGAACATTTCCAATTAAATAAAAGTAAGTTATATGGTACGTCTAGAAAATATGTAAAACAATAATTATTTATTTAATCCTATTTTTATGTAAAAAATACTTATCTTACTTGCTAATGCATTCATTTAAAATATTACAGTAGCCTCTTGTATCAACTGTGTAGCTGAGTTACACCACGTAGTAAAATCCCGCGTTCTTCTTCTTCCTCTTTTGGCCTCATAATCCTGGATGGGTCTTTGCCTGTCTGGCTAACTCTTTCCATTCAGACTTCTCTTGTGCTCTTCTTCTCCGTTGTCTTACATTCAGTCTAGTTTTTAGGTCGTCTTTCACGTTATGCAACCATTTCTTTCTGGGCCTTCCTTTTTTTGTCTTCCTGTCGGCTTCCATTGTAAGATTTTCGTTGTTATTTTTCTACCTTCTTATCTATAGGCATGTCCGAGAAATGGTAGTCGTTAACTTTTCGCAAACAGGGCCCCCGCTACCATATGTGCAAAGTGTGCAGTGCACACGGGCGCCGTCCTGTAGGGGCGCCAAAACCGACGGTCAAAAAGTGCAAAAATATTTACAAAAAAAAATAAAAGCGCAAAAATTAATTTTAAAATAAAAGTTGAGAAATTAAATAGTTCAGTTTTATTTTGTTTGGATCTTGGATGACATTTTTAGTCTTTCTATAAACATAAAATAAAAAATCCCGCTATAAAAATAACAAACACCCAACTGTAGATAAGAAATACCTAACTATGCGCTGATTTCGTGGAAAAATTCCAAACACATTGGTTGAGCAATAGTGTGTGGGCGATAATTCTATCTCATCGATAAGCGAACGATTCTGCGGCGCTTAAATGATGAATCGACAATATTTGAAAATCGCCTACCTATCAAATAACTAATTAGACCGGACTGTATCGTCGCCCCCTTTGCGAAATTATTCCGTTTCGATTTTTTTGCACAAACTAACTCAAAAAGAGGTCCTAATAACAAATTCACAGGGTGCCGTGGACGAAAAATTGTTTTTTTTTTAAACAAATTCACAAAATAATTTTTCATTTCGAACAAATTTTTTTAGTTGGGTCCTTCTGAGTAAAAAAGGTCTGTTGTCATTTTTCACTCAAATTGATTTTTGTCGAGTTATATGCAATTTAAAATTAAAAAAATGCGAAAATGACCATTTTCAAGGCTTAATAACTCAATTAAAAATTATTATTATGAAAGTCAAAAAGCGGCCAAGTCAAAGTTTAAAACCCCTCCTTCAACATTCTGAAGAAATTTTTGTCATTATTTTATTACAAAGCTGTTGTTTTTAATTATTAACAAATAGCGCTATAGTCCAGGCTGTATGGTTGCCCAAGTTAGCAAATTATTTCGATTAGATTTCTTTGCAAAAACTTACTCAAAAAAGGTCCTATAACAAATCCACAGGGTTCCAGGCGGTTTCTTGGTCGAAAAATTGTTTAAACAATTTATTTTAAACAAATTCACAAAAATAATTTTTTTACTTTGAACAATTTTTTTTTAGATAATTTGGGTCATTTTGAGCAAAAAAGGTATCTTGTGATTTTTCTCTAGAATTGATTGTTGTCGAGTTATATGGCCATTTTCGTATTTTTCAAATCTTAAATCGCGTATAACTCTACAACAATCCATTTTAGAGAAAAATGACAAGGGACCTTTTTTACTCAGAATGACCCAAGTTATCTAAAAAAAAATTGTTCGAAATAAATTTTTTTTGTGAATTTGTTTAAAAAAAATGTTGAAATTTTGGCACCCTGTGGATTGAAGCTAGGACAAATAATCCCGAAAAAAAATCCCCACAAACTATCCCTGGACAAAAAATCTCCAGACAAAAAAATCCCCGAACGAATAATCCCCGGACAAATAATCCCCGGACAAAAAATCCCGGACAAATAATCCCTACAAATATTTTTGGATAAAATATCCCCACAAAAAATCCCGGACAAACAAATTTTACGTGACAAAAAAGTGTGAGTTTTTTCAAAAATCGTGGGAGAGACTGATATGGGGAATGAGCTAAGGCTGTGGGAATCATGTTGTAATTATTGGATTAAATCTTTTGCTCACTCTGTTTTGAATAAGTATGTCCAGTACATTGCATATTCTTGATGATAACTGCTGGTGTTGATAACGATAATCTTGATTGTAATCCAAAAAACCTGTTCCTTTTTGTACATTTAGCGTCAAAAATATTTAGTCATCATCATCATCAATGTCGTTATAACTCTTGGAGAGTCTTTGCCGCGTTTATTATTGCCTTCCATGTTTGTCGGTCCTATGCCACTCTTTCCCATTGTCTCACTCCCATTTTCTCCAAATCTCCTCTGACTGCATCTTTCCACCTTTTTCTAGGCCGTCCTACAGACCTTCTCCCATCTGGCCTCTTCCCGAGTAGCTATGTCTGGTCTGATTTTTGGATAAATTTTTGGCATGACATATTCTAAGGCCAGATTAAACAACAATGCTGACAACGGATCTCCCTGTCTCAGTCCAGAATTTACGCAGAAACCGTTTGATATTATTCCCACTATTCTAACTTGTACAAAGGAGTTACTTAGATGCATTTGCGTTACAGCAGTTAGTTTCTTCTGTACGCCCAACTCGGCTATTTTGGTCGAGCTGGATGTACGTAAAAATTGTATTCCATGTAGTGTTGGACGATTAATGTAAAATTTGAAGATTTCGACATGGAATTGGAATTCGAAATTTAGTAAAATTTCGGAAAAACATTTAGAGAATTATCCGGCAACAAATAATTCGTGGGGATTTTTTGTCCGGGATTTTTTGTGGTGATATTTTGTCCAAAAAAAATTGTGGGGAATATTTGTCCGGGTTTTTTTGTGGGAATTTTTTGTCCGGGGATTATTTGTCCGGGGATTTTTTGTCCAGGGATAATTTGTGGGGATTTTTTGTCTGGGATTATTGGTCCGGGGATTATTTGTTCGGACCCCAAAAAAATAAATAAAAAAAAATTATCAAAATACCTATGCCCATGAAATGACAAGGGGCGCCAAAATCCTTTTTTGCACACAGGCGCCAGTAGTTCTTACGGGGGCCCTGTTCGCAAATATTACCATATCGTACCCTTTATTTAATTCATTAATTTCGTCGTTTCTTCTTATTTTCCATATGCTATTTTCCTCTTGCATCGGGCCATACACTTTTCTAAGTATCTTTCTTTTAAATGTCTTGAGTTAGGCTTCATCTTTTTTGTCATTACTAAGGTTTCACAACCATAGTTTACTACGCGTCTAATCAATATTCTGTAGATAGTCATTTTTGTTCTTTTGTCTAATAATTTCTTCTTCTTCTTCTTCTCCTTTTATATAGGCAATACTGCCTGTTTTTCTTCAACGGTGCCTTTCATTCTGCCTCTAAGTTGTCATTCTATCTTTTCCTTGGGCGTCCTATACTTCTCCTGCCTAACGGTGACTTGTCCCTGGCTATTCTTACTATCCTTGATTAAGACATCTTGCTTTTTGCTCATTCCACTCTTCTTTTCTGTTCTTTACCCAGGTATTATATTGTCTACCCCACATATGCGTCTGATTTCCCCACTTCTTACCCTATCTTGTAGTCCTTTTCCAGCAATCCTTCTTATGATCTTCATTTCGTTGGTCTCCAGATGTCTTCGTGTTTTGCTTGTATCTGGTCTTGTTTCGGCCATGTAAATCATAATTGGCCCAATAACTGACTTATATATTCGGGCCTTTGTTTCCAATCTTAGGTGTTTGTTTTTTCAAATTGTGTCGTTTAGGCATCCGGCCGTTCTACTGGATTTAATTATTTGGTCTTTTACCTCTTCTTCGATATTGTTGTCGGCTTATAGATTAATTCCCAGGTATTTGAAAGTCATTACTTGTTGTATAATTTGATTGTCTAACTCCAATTTGCATCTTATTGGTTCTTTGGCAATTACTAAGCTTTTTGTTTTTTGGGCTGATATTTTCATATTCATTTCTTTTGCGTTAATGTTGAACTCGTACAGTAATCTTTGTAGGTCGTCTTCGCACTCTGCTACTAACACGGTGTCATCAGCGTAACAGACTATTTTTATCTCTCTATCGCCCATATTGTACCCTCTTTATGTTAAACATTATGTTTACAGTAGAGGGCTTAGTGAATCTCCTTGCCTGATACCTGTGTTTGTTTCTATGGGTTCTGTTATTATTCCATTGACTTTCATTTCTATTTTATTTCTTACATATATGTTTTCTATCAGTTTTATGATATCCAGTGGTAAATTTTTGTCAGATAGTAGGTGTATCACATATTTTAATTGGATTTTATCAAACGCTTTCTCTAGGTCTATGAAACTGAAAAAGGTTGGTTTGTTATATTCTAATGATTTCTCCGCTATTTGTCTTATCACAAAAGCTGCATTGTTACATGATCTTCCACTTCTAAATTCTTGTTGTTCATCCGATATATTATTATGCACGCCATTATTTTCTCCATCAGTATTTTTGTTGTGAGTTTCAGTATAGTGCTCAGTAAATCACCTTTCTTAAATAACGCTATCATTTGAGTGGTTCTCCATTCTTCTGGAATTCTTCCCGTATTTATTATTTTACTTATAAGGATATTCAGTTCTTTGTGAAGTCTATCTCCTCCGTATTTTAAAAGGTCATTAGCTATTCCATTTTTTCCAGGAGCTTTTCGATTTTTCAGCTTTTTTAAGGCGTTCTTTATATCTTCCTCTTTAATTTCTATTTGCTCATCCGATTCTAATCCTGGTGTTTCCAGTTCTTCGTGATTAGTTGTTTGATAGAGGCTTTTTAGGTAAGTTGTCCATGTATTTGTATCAATATGTTTTACTTCTATAAATTTCTTCATCTCTGCTCTTTGACCTCTTATAATTTTCCAGATTTCCTTTTGCATTCCGCATAAAAGTCGTGCTCAATCTCTTTTGAAAATGCTTCCCAATGTTCTGTTTTCTTCCTTCTTACTATTGAGTTTAATTCATTTCGTACTCTTTTATATTCTTCATATATATTTGTCTCGTTCTTTTGGACTAATAATTTCAATGTGATCAATCTTTTATTAGCATAGTATGTACGATTTCCACTGGAAATACGTGCAATAATTTCGCTACTTACGGAATTCTTTTGATTGATTTATGTGCCCAGATATATGAAGGCATCCACACGTTCGATGGTATAGTTGTGTATT
Source organism: Diabrotica virgifera virgifera (assembly GCF_917563875.1). Taxonomy (NCBI): domain Eukaryota; kingdom Metazoa; phylum Arthropoda; class Insecta; order Coleoptera; family Chrysomelidae; genus Diabrotica; species Diabrotica virgifera. The sequence continues at coordinate 26,994,321 of NC_065452.1, forward strand.
GCGATAATATTTTCATTGTCAGATGTTCTGTTAAATTGTTTTCATTGTACTTCGTTTGTGTTTCGTTTATTTTAAGCCCCCTTGTTCGTGCTTCAGGATCAATTTCCTTGAACGCTTTCATTAGTCGTTGCATGGTCCTACTAATGATAGCTATATCGTCTGCATATGCAGTGGCTTGTACTGTTTTGGTATTTATATGGCCGGCTACACTGGTTTTTCTGTTGACTGCCTCAAGAACTGAATTGAACAGTATACTTCATAGTGCATCTCCCTGTCTCACTCCCACATTGATGTAAACTAGGGGAGGCAGTTCTCCATCTAAGCTAACTGCGTCTTTTGAACCCTGCAACGTCATTTTTATGGGGCTGATATATTTGTTAGGTATACAGGGTGTTTCATTAAGAATTGTCCATATCGTAATTGGAGAAACCTTAGCACAAAATACGAGCATTTAACCCAAAACACTTAAATCAAATATTCTTCCTTACCGAGATACAGAGTGTTTTATTACAAATGTTCTAAAATGATTTTAGCCCATTGTTAAAGCACCTTTTAATATTTTTTGTTAAAACTTGACACACAGTTTACACATGTTAGTATACTTTAACTAGTGTTAAAAGATAGTTTTCCGCTGTTACCAGAGGCGTGCTGTAGGGATATATACTTCATTTTTGCCCCTTTTCTCTCCTTACAATCTACGCCACTGACGTAATAATCATTTCAGCATGTTTTTTTTTATTATTCGTTACTGTTTACGTAAATATCATTTATTTGTCTCAATGCGATAGAAGTAGTTTTCAAGTTATTTACGTTTTAATGTAATGGATTCAATAAGATTACAGTCGGAAAAATGAAAGAATACCAATCAACGATCACATCAATCACTTATTTGCTGTCTTTTTCTATAAATAACAAACGTTTGTTATAGAAAAACACACAAAATACAAAATAAGTGATTGATGTGATCGTTCACGGGTATTCATTCATTTTTCCGACTGTATGTATTTTAAACACATAATCTTATTGAATGTAATTTAAAATACATAGTCTTATGCAACCCATTACTTTAAACGCAAATAACTTGAAAACTACTTACTTTATCGCAATGGGACAAAAACATGCTATGTATGTAAAAAGTAACAAGGAATCAAGGACACATGCAGAAATGATTATTACGACAGTGGCGTAGACTGTGAGGGGGAAAAGGGAGCCAAAATGAAGTATATATCCCTACGTGCCTCTGGTAACAGCAAAAAACTATCTTTTAAGACTAGTTAAAGTATCCTAACATCTTTAAACTGTGTGTCAAGTTTGAACAACAAATATTAAAAGGTGCTTTAACAATGGGCTAAAATCATTTTAGAATATTTGTAATAAAATACTCTGTATCTCGGTAAGGAGTAATATTTTATTAAAGTGTTTTAGGTTACATCTTCGTATTTTCTGCTAAGGTTTCTCCAGTTACTATATGGACAATTCTTAATGAAACACCCTGTATACAGGGTGAGTCATAACTATAGGGACATAGACTAAGGGCAGGTTATTTGGACCAAAATATGGCTATTGGGCCAAATATGCCTTAATAAAATGTTGCTGAGAAAAAAGATACAGGGTGTTAAAGTTAATTTTTGTTTTTCGTTTTTTGCTAATAGTTTCCCTGTATATTTATAAATTGCTATCAAAATTGGCAGAGAGGCATAATCTTAGACAAGAAATAGTATTTTATCTACAATTTTACGTTTTGTCATAGAGGGCGCCACGTGGATCATTCCTGATGATCAAATTGAGTCTAAACTTTTTCTGATGAAACTTTTTAGTAATTTTTATTAGAAAATATGACGTAAACATCATTTTTACGTAAAATTGGTACTCTTGTTTAAACATGATAATTTCAACCGTTTTCGATAAAAACGCAATTGAAGATTTCAGGAACTCAGAAGGGGATATCAAATACCAAACTAATAAACAAAGTTGCAACTGAAATGATTGTGACGAGGCATTTCAATCAAAAAAGTAATGATTACTTTTAAAAAATGCAACACTACACTACACTGTCACATCAAAAATAATTTACTCTGAACAAATGACATTTACCAACAACAATTATCTGACAGTCCAAAGCATACTTTTCATAAATGAAATAATAGTTGAAATCCTTTTTTAAGACTCTAAGAAGTTCGACTGCGTTTTTATCGAAAACGGTTGAAATTATCATTTTTAAACAAGAGTACCAATTTTACGTAAAAATGATGTTTACGTCATATTTTCTAATAAAAATTACTAAAAAGTTTCATCAGAAAAAGTTTAGACTCAATTTGATCATCAGGAATGATCCACGTGGCGCCCTCTATGACAAAACGTAAAATTGTAGATAAAATACTATTTCTTGTCTAAGATTATGCCTCTGTGCCAATTTTGATAGCAATTTATAAATATACAGGGAAACTATTAGCAAAACACGAAAAACAAAAATTAACTTTAACACCCTGTATCTTTTTTCTCAGCAACATTTTATTAAGGCATATTTGACCCAATAGCCATATTTTGGTCCAAATAACCTGTCCTTAGTCTATGTCCCTATAGTTATGACTCACCCTGTATAGATTACAAAAATGTCTTCCAGTATTTTGTTTCTTTTCAAACTATCAAATGCCTGTTTAAAGTCTCTATACATAGATATTATAGTTCTATGTCGAATTTATCAGTTTTTTCTTGAATCGTTCTTAGTATGAATATATTGTCTGTAGTGGCTCTATTTGGTCTGAATCCATTTTGATATGACCAATTAGTTCTCGAAGTGTTCTAATAATCTATTATAGATAATACCAGAAAAAATTGTGGATGCTACATAATTTAACAATGGAATTTTGTTTATGGCCAACTACCCATTCCTCCGACAGTTACCCCTTGGTCCATAATAATCTTATTAATGAATTCTGCCCCATGTCTTCCATGGTCCTCCACGTTTTAATAATTCTATCCCTCGTGCTTTATTGTTTTTTAGTTTCTTTATTAATTGAACCACTTCTTCATAACTCGGATTTTTAATGTGCTGTTCCGCCGTATAATATAATATTACCTTGGTTTGTGAATTTTTATTTTTTGCGTTTAGATTTTCTTCTTTCGTGTTCTTTGCATCTCATTATAATTTTTTGCTTCTGTTAGTAGGTAGTCCTCCATCCTTGTCTTTACATATCGCCAATTTTAGTTTAAATGACTGTGTGCTTTCTTGTATTATTTTATAGAATTATCTGCTTTCGTGTCTATTGTTATGCTCTAGGATTTCTTGTACTTGTTTTTTATAAGACTCTCCTTTTTCTGCATATTCTACACAATTGTCTACTATCTTTTCGTTAGGCATAAATTTCCCTCCTATTCTTGTGTTCCTTTGAAGTTGGTTAAGTCTAGCCTGTATTTTTCCTCTACCACTTTCATATAGGTAACTGTTCAATATTTTTTAACATATCTTTCATACTTACAAGATTTTCTGGTGCCTTTTAACTGAAATAAAAGTAGGCCACTGTCAATTAAAGATAAATATTTTAACATGTACATCTAAAATTAAATCAAATTGGAACAAAAGAGAAAAATTTTACATTAGTTGTAGGGGTACTATATTTTTACTTGCTAATTAAACAATCTAAGTTATGTTATAGTATTTTGCTATTATATTTATTAAACTGTATATTTATATATTATTATAGAATATTTCAAAAATAATCAAGGATAAAGTTTTAGAGTACCTAAGCACTTAAAAATTGTTCTAACTGTTAAACCAATATGCCAATATTTTTATCTCCAGAGTTCAAATTGTTAAGTATTTTTATTTAAGAAATTTTATTTAATCGTTAACTAGCAAATTTATTTAGTAATTATATGATATTAAAAATAGTTCACATTATACATCTTAAGACAAGTCAGCTCCTATTATTTCCAACTCCCGTTTGTTTATAGTGCCTACACTTGGTTAAATCTTTATTGACGATAAACCACAAATTGTAAAATAAAATCTTTATTACTTATATCATTCATATTCATACTCATATCATTGAAGCAGTTCTTAAAATATTTCGTTCGAAACAAATAATTACATATTTTGATTTATTCATTATTGTGTACACACAGCCAAACTTACATGGAATCATCTGAGATTTCTTATTATTTGAAGCAAAAAAAAACAACATACGAATTCAAACAACATTTATGTTTAAGTAATTTGATCACCAATGCGTAAAAATTAAAGCAAACAATAAAGTCTTAAAATAACAAATCAAAACTATTTGTTTTTTTAATCAATAGCATAAAAAATTCAATGTACATAAACCGAGAATAATGTTTAAATTGCTTTTATTTATGTGTTTTATGTGTTTTTGTAGTAGTCATTGTTACCACCCCTAACCCCCATGCAAGCTTCAATTTGTGTGGGCACGCTCCTAATCAAATTTTCAATATTTTTTTGTGGTAGGTTGTACCATTCTTCAAGAGCAGCTTGTACTAGCCAAGGTCGGGTGAGCAAGCAGGCCACTCTCTAGAACAGTGATATCTTCTGCTTTTAAGGAAGTCTGTGGTCACTCTGCTGGTATATGGAGGTGCATTATCGTTATCGTGCATGAAGATGATATTTTCTTTCGTTGCACCTCTTCAGAACCTATTCTTAAAACATATTGTTCCACTTCTTTAAAATCAATTTTATTCAAACCAACAATAATACAATACTTAAACTCAATGACTACACCAGGGAAATAAGGCAAAAATATACCATGTTCGGGACACTTGAGCAGTCAGGTTGCAAATGGGTTTTTTGGGTACTACATACCTAATACATTATAAATACAAAAATGCCCGTCACAGTTTGGACGAGGAATTTAGTTATTAACAAATAAGGGTCAAAAATGAGAGAGTTTTCGTTTAAATCGCTACAGGTAAAAATAGGGTAATTAAATGTCTTATTTATAATATTTTTCTTTTAGTAGATGAGCCAAGGTTTAAAATAGCGTTTTTGAATTTTTGTCCGATTATTTGTTGCTTCGCATATTGCAAAATAAAACTAAAATTTCGAAAATAAAAAATTTGCTATAACTTTTGCGAACATGAATTTAGGACTTTCATATTGCATGAAAAGTTGAGTCAAACAGTCCATACAATGCACAAAAAATTTTAAGACGATGCGTCAATTAGTTTAAATTTTATTCAATTTGTTTATCCCAAAGAGCTTTTTTTCGCAATGTTATTGTTCAGAAAATAATAATGATACAGCAATTCTGTGAAAACAACATGAAAGAAGAATAGTCATGTTTTCAAAGCATTTAAAAAAATCATTAAAAAGTTATTTTTATCACTCAGAAAACATTTTACTAAAATAGAGTAATCTTTGGCTTATAAACAATTTGAATAACTTTGTTGATATTGACTGTAGGCTAAAACTACAATAGAATTTGAAAAAATGGTATTTTTATACGAATTTTCAAAGAAAAACTTTTCGCCTAGGTTAATTACGGTCAAAGTTAGCCACTTTTTTTATTTAATTGACGGCTACTTTGTTTATAACAATTAAGCAACCTAACTAGAGCCATTTTGAAGTTGAAGATATATAGGTTATGTGTAAAAATTTGAGTAAACTTTGAACCTCAATAAAGTGGTTAATAAAGCTTTAAAAATTGCGTCCGAACGGAATTAATTCGTGGTCGGTGGAGGGGAATTACTAAAATTGGTGCACTCAAAAAATGAAACTGATTTTGCAAACATATGCTGCGATTAATATCGCTGGAACTTGTTGATAGATATTGATCATAATTTTTTTAATTTGTATGTACTCGTAGTCTTATAGAGTACGTTATGTATACACAACCCCACCTAACATTACAAAATGTTAGGGGGAACTCCCCTTATCACTCAAGGATATGAAAAATAGATTACGACCGATTCTAAGACCTACCGAATATACATATATAATTTCATAAAAATCGGTCAAGCGGTTTCGGAGGAGTATGGAAACTAACACTGTGACAGGAGAATTTTATAGATGTAAATATATAGATGGCTATTAACAAATAGGGGTTGGTGATAGAAGAGTGAAAATTAAGAGTTGTATGTATTTTTTAATTCTACATCATATAAAATTAAGGTAGATAATTTTGTCCAAAAAAATAAAAAAAATGTCAGGGGGGCAACCCCCCTTATAACTTATGGGTATAAAAAATAGATTAAAACCTCTTCAACGTCCTACATGGTAAACGTGTAAATCTGAATGTGTAGTCAATATTAACAAAGTTATTCAAATTGTTTAGAAGCCAAAAATGACTCTATTTTACTAAACTTTTTTCGGAGTGATAAAAACGACTTTTTAATTATTTTTTTCAATACTTTAAAAATATAACTATTATTCTTGCATGTGGTTTCCACAGAATTGCTATGCCATTATTAGTTTCTGAACAATAACATTGCGAAAAAAAAAGCTTTTTGCGATAAACAAATTGAATAAAATTTAAACTAATTGACGAATCGTCTTAAAAATTTTTGTGCATTATATGGAATATTTGACTCAACTTTTCGTGCAGTATGAAAGTCTTAAGGCCATTTTCGCAAAAGTTATAGCACATTTTTTATTTTTGAAATTTTAATCTTATTTTGCACTTTCCGAAACAAAAAAGGATCAGACCAAAATTCAAAAAGTGCCATTTTAAACCTTGGCTCATCTACAAAAAGAAGAATATTATAAATAAGATATTTAATTACCCTATTTTCACCTGTAGCGATTTAAACGAAAAAACTGCCATTTTTTACCCTTATTTGTTAATAACTAAGTTTCTCGTCCGAACTGTGACGGGCATTTTTGTATTTATAATGTATTAGGTATATAGTACCCAAAAAATTCATTTGCAACCTGGCTGCTCAAGTGTCCCGACAAAAACCTTATTTCTCTGGACTAAACATCTAACTTCAAAAGTTAGAATACAACTGTTCTTGAAAATGTCAACTCCACATGTTTTTATTCATTTCCTGACGTTCTAGACGTCACTACACATTTCTGGATTATTCCATGACAACTCGAATATTCTCGTACTTGACTACTTCTTATTTTTCGTCAAGGGACTTTTCTATATGGGATCAATATTACATAACTGTGTTAACAATGATCAACATACCTCCGAGCTGTTAAAGTGGGTAGGATGAATATTAAAGGAGTCTTTTTTAATATTAAAGAAGCAGATCTGAGAGTTTTCGTTTTTGCTTGTCTTCCTCGCCCTCTAAGTACCCGAATTCATTGGTTATCTCAATTCTCAGGTTGCCAATTCCCAATGTTCCAGTTTTGGTGTTAAAGACACAAATTTCTCTTCTAGCTGCTTAGACAATGAAACGATAGTAGCGAGTCATTGTTCTCTTTTGGCGACTTTGCCTTGCTCTATCTTTGAGCCTTCTTAATTCTCGATATCTACACTCACCGGCAGAGAAAACGGGCACCCCAAAAAATGGGTCATTTCCAATGTCTTGTATTTCCTAAACCTGATGTCCGATTTAAGTAATTTTTTTAATATGTTATAGCCTTATTCTTTATCAATATCGCTGTAATAATATTGTTGCTAGACAGGTACATTGTCATTGTATACAGGGTGTACGAATCAAACTGTGTTTTTTTCTCAAACTTTGGAACACCCTGTGGAATGTTCTAGCTTTTATAAAATACTAAAATTAAAACCCAACTATAGCCACAGATTTTCTTAACATTCTGTTTTTTATTCATTCGCTTATGTTGGATAATAAAAAAGTTAGGCACTTTAACAACTACCCCTGTTTTTCGTCAATACAGGGTGTTTTTCAATAAGTGCGGCAAGCTTTAAGGGGTAATTCTGCATGATAAAATAATGACAGTTTGCTTTATAAACTTATGCCCGCAAATACTTCGTTTCTGCGATAGGGTGTGTTGAAATTGTTCTTACAAACTGACGATTTATTTATTGCTCTAAAACAGTTTGTGATATGCAAATGAAATTTGGTAGATTTTAAGAGCTAGTTATTGCGCATTTTTTGGCATACAATTGAGAATTTTATATTCACCATTGGCGTGCATACGGGATATATCTAAAATATTTATACCCGTATGCACGCCAATGGTGAATATAAAATTCTTACTTATATGCCAAAAAATGCGCAATAACTACCTCTTAAAATATACCAAATTTCATTTGCATATCACAAACCGTTTTAGAGAAATACATAAATCGTCAGTTTGTAAGAACAATTTCAACACCCCCTATCTCGGAAACGAAGCTTTTGCGGGCATACGTTTATAAAGCAAACTGTCAATATTTTATCATGCAGAATTACCCCTTAAAGTTTGCCGTACTTATTTAAAAACACCCTGTATTAACGAAAAACAGGGGTAGTTGTGAAAGTGCTTAACTTTTTTATTATCCAACATAAGCGAATGAATCAAAAAACAGAATGTTAAGAAAACCTGAGGCTATAGTTTGGTTATAATTTCAGTATTTTATAAAAGCTATAACATTCCACAGGGTGTTCCAAAGTTTGAGAAAAAAACACAATTTGATTCGTACACCCTGTATACAATGACAATGTACCTGTCTAGCAACAATATTATTACAGCGATATTGATAAATAATAAGGCTATAACATATTAAAAAAATTACTTAAATCGGACATCAGGTTTAGGAAATACAAGACATTAAAAATGACCCATTTTTTGGGGTGCCCGTTTTCTCTGCCGGTGAGTGTATGTATGTAGCAAAGGTTTTTGACACAACGCCCTATGTTATGCATACAACTGCAACTATGTCCTTCTGAGACATTACTTGCTTCACAAGACCATTAATTTTTCCTCTTTGCACGTCTAATAATACCACATATAAGGCATATTTTCATTTTTGAACGCAAAAGTTAATTTCTTTAATTTCGTTCAATTTACAACTAAAGCAAAATCTATAACGTACCGAGCTGTGCAATCTGATTGTTGTATCGGTTTGTTTATTTTCAATAAAAACCTTTATTCTTCGCAACAACAAATTTGTTTAAAAGAAATAAATGTTGGTTTGAAATATATGGTGATACCATATAAATTTGGTTGTGATAATGATGGCTTGTATATTTTCTAATCATTAACTCAGCTATTAGCTGTTATAAATCACTGAAGAACGAAATAGACAAGAAGGCAAGACAAACAACGTTGGACAAATCTTTCAAGCCAGGCCCATCCTTACCAGCGAAATATGACGACAGTGATCTACAGGTTATCATTTCTTCATCGTCTTCGTATTAAAGCCATTAAAAAATATGTATGTATACCTACATACACATATTTTATGTAACACGAAGTTGTTTGTATGTATTTTATGTATCTGTACCTTGGAGGTAAACAGTCGTAACTACACTTTTTGCCGAAATGGAGTTAATACCACGCTCTTGTTGTCAGATTTTCATAGCATATTGTGGCAAAAAATCGTACATCCAGCGTTATTAGTTGCCTAGTTAAGGCGTTTAAAAACAATAGCAACTCCATTAGTCAGTTGAGGTAAACAGTAGTATATCCAGAGCAACTCCATAAATAAGTGCGTATATTAGATAGTATGCTTTCGTATGCGGTAGTGGTAAACAATCGTAGCTCCATTTTTATATTAAATGGTATTTTGAGGGTGTTAAAACGGGATAATGAAAAACAAGAGTTCTTTTTTGTTCCAAACATTGTGATTTGGTTTTTGCATTTTTAAATACGGAATATACTATTTTTGTAATCACTTACGATTTTTATTTTGCATATTACCTGTTTAAAGACATAGAGGTAAAAAGTCGTAACTCCCATTATTATACATCAGGTAAATAATTTCTTAACAATACTAATACCCAGTAATATATTTGCATTTACATATTACAATATACCAATAATGTTGAATTCGACGTAATGGAAATAATTTTTTTTTATAGTTTATTGACTAGTCTGTATGTTTTGCGCTTTCTTGCAAATGTATACATTGTGGATATACGACTGTTTACCTCTAAGGTACAGGTATGTATTTGTATGTATTTTTGTTTTACATAAAATAAAATGCCTTTTGAATGATAAACCATGTTACATATTTAAAAAATTTTGAACCGATCCCATTGAATTTGTATGGATTTGTATTAGAATAATAATTGATTCCTTACACGGCATTTCGCTTTACAGCCAAGTTTCGTGGAACGTATCTAGGCCGTAAAGCGAGGTATGGGTGTAGTTGTAAATAGCGTTTGAAGGCTATGCATATCCTGTAACTAGTACATCTACAGTGTAATTACATTCAGCACATAAATTGTTCTACAATTTGTTTTAGCTGTTTTATATTCTTTTTTACTATATTCGATTTTACTATCAATGTTTTAATTTTTTGAAGAGTAAAGCTTATAAGTGCACTGCGCAATGTTTATTTACATTAATTTCAAGGAAGATACACATTCTTTTTGTATGTTCAAATCCGAAATCAAATTTAAAACTCAAATTACACGCCCTGTATTTTTTAAGTAAATATTTAGTCAGTCATTATTAAATATTTATATATTATTGTCATATTTGTTAATATAGACGAAGCTTTCGAATATTTTAGTAATAATAATTACATATCAAGGGAAACCTCAAGAAATACGCTAAGTTTTAAGTCCACCACAACGAGGACATAAACCTAGTTTCAAAAGTTATGCATAACCTAAAATTATGCTCATTTTCATAGTTGATTTTTTCGTGAGCAGATTAACGGATTTTGCTAATTTTTTTATTATTTTAGATTTTTCTTTGGTATTTAAGCACTTGGGAAAAGGTTTACTCAAACTTCTTTTTTATACTTATACCAGGGGGAAAAAAGAAATGTTTATCATAATATGTTAAGTTTGAGACAACCTGTAGGGAGGACAAGGTACAAGTGTGAGTATACATCAAATCGTATTTTTATCTTATGTTTTGTGAACATACTGTTTTTTGAATGTCCCTGATATCTTTAAGAACAAAAGAAATAGACGTTGTAGTTTCATATTTTGTGAATATTTAATTTTTTTAGTTCCTCTGATATCTTTAAAAACAAGGAAACGAGACTGTTTTACTCTTTAATATGTATTTTAACTGACGACATGCGATACGTGAGGAGGCCATCTCTAGTGCGAAAGGAACAAAGTGTTCAAAGAAAGAAGTGCAACGTACCTCTCGCTTAAAAATCCTGTACGTGTACTTAAAGCCTGTTCACATGAGAAGCGCTTAACGCGTTTTGATAACTCGCGATTACAACTACATACATTTTACTTAAGACCGTTCACATGCTAACGCGCGTTTTAATGACCTAAAACGCGCCTAAAACAGTCTCAAGTAAAATGTAGGTGTAATCGCGCGTTATCAAAACGCGCGTTAAGCGCCTCTCATGTGAACGGGCTCTTACTCTCAAGGAAATTCCACCCAAAACCATCACAGAGCCTTCATTAAACAATCTCGTCTCTCTTATGTTGCGCTGTGCGTACCGCTCACTTGGTCGACAAATAACTCTTGAGGAGTTGACCAGAATTGTTAACATTATGTACCTTTCTGTTTTTAAAGTTTTGTTAACTGTTATTTTTTATTGTCAATTTAGTTTTGTTTCAGTTAAAACACGTAAAGTTATAGAATAAAACCGTCTATTTTCTTTGTTTTTCTAAACATATCAGGAACATTCAAAAAACAAAATATTCACAAAACGTAAGATTACAATACGATTTCAATGTATACTTATAACTTGTCATCCCTACAGGGTGTCTCAAACTTAACCTAAGAAAAACATTTCTTTTTTTTTGCCCAAATGTGTAAATATCAAAGAAAATTCTAAAATAATAAAAAAAACAGCGGAATCCGTTAATAGATTCACGAAAAAATCAACTATGAAAATGAACATAATTTTAGGTGATGCATAACTTTTGAAACTATGTGTATTTAAATGTGTCCATGATATTTGAAGAAATCTCAGGTATACGGTTGATTGATAAATGTACAAGTATATAAATATATACAACTAGGTACGGGTATATTTATCAATCAACGTTTATACAGTGTGCTAAGCCCTAACAGGGAAGTCAATTTTTGTATAGTGATCCTACACTCAAATTTATGAGCTAAAAATTAGACTTAATAGGTATATTTTTAAAATGATTACTAAATTACGTCAAATAAACATTTGTAGCACAAAATCATGTAAGAGAGGGTGCTGTTGACTATTTATATTTTTTTTTATACTATATCATAACTTTACTTAAAATAAATGTGATATTAAATATATATTTTAATAACTAAACTACTATGTGTTTTCTTCCACAATAAACCATTACCATACAAGAAACTCAACCTGATGATACGCAGAAGGATAACAACGAGAAATTGATGAATCGGATTAAGATTGCAGCGCCGCGCCAGTGCGGTATCAAATTAACCCGAACTAAGAGCCATTATAATTGTTTACATCTTGTATTTTGCATTAGTTTTATGTGTTTTTGAGTAGTTCTGTTCATTTATCTATGATTTTGGAAGCAATAAAAATGGGCGTTTTGATTTTATTTGTAGTTTTTACATCTTTTGGCAACAGTCTATTAATAATGGCTTCAATATGTTTTCAAAAATGAAACAAATATTTTTACGTACACTACCTTTATAAAGAATAAAAGACAGTATTTTTATTTATCTATTTACCTAATAATTCTACAGTATCTATCTATCTATCAGCGAGGTTCCTACAGCCTCTGCCGCTTCTCGCATTTCGACCGCCATCGTTTTCTGTCCATCCATTCGTCTTCTTTGATGGCTCTATCTTTCATGATGTGCCGTACATTTTCTTCCCAGGCAACTGAAGGTCTTCCCCTTCTTCTTCTTTGGTGTGGTATGTAATTTAAAGCTTTCTTTGGCCATCTATCTTCATTCATTCGTTTCACGTGACCATACCACACTAGTTGTCTAGTTTCAATTTTATCTACACTGGAATATACAGTATGTGTCCTCCTTCTAATATCTTCATTCCTGATGTGATCTTTTTTAGATATACCACACGCTCTCCTTAGATAATCCATTTCTACTACTTCTATTCTTTTCCTATCTTTTTTTGTCATCTGCCAAACTTCTGCCCCATAAGTCATAATAGGCTCTACCAAGGTACGATAGATTGTCAATTTCGTTTCTTGCCTTATATCTGTAGACCACAGTAGAGAGCTCAGAATGTTTACCGCTTTTTTGCCCTGCTGCGTTCTCTTTTCGATGTCTCTTTTGGTAGTGCCTTCTTTAGATATTATAGATCCGAGATATTTATATTCATTACATCTTTTCGTGGTTCTAATTTCTAACTCTGGATCTTCTTCATCATCCCCTATTTTAAGATACTCTGTCTTTGACATATTCATATTGAGGCCCCATTTTTCATATTCTTTCTTTAGTTTTCTAAACATGTAGTCCATGTCTTCCTCATCATTCGCTACGACTACCTGATCATCTGCAAAAAACAAAGTTGTTAGACATTTACCACTGCCTATGTCTATTCCCATTCGGGATACTTGTTTCCTCCACTGCTCTAGCGATGATTGAATATATATTCTAAATAAAGTCGGAGACAGACAACATCCTTGTTTAAATCCCTTTGATATAGGGAATGATTCAGATATAAAGTTTCCTTCTTTAACGACACTTCTTGCATTTTTGTATATATTTGCGATAGCATCCACATACTCTCTACTGAGACCTACCTTCGTCAATGTTTGAAACAGTTTTTTCAAAGGTACCGTATCGTATGCCTTCTCCAAATCTACAAACAATAGGTGGGTACATAGATTCCTTGCCTTCCGTTTTTCTATTACCTGCTGTAGAACGAATATATTATCAGTGCACGATCTTCCTGCACGAAATCCACTTTGTTCTTCCATGTCTTCGTATTCTGATTCTATTCTTTTCTTTATTATTCGACCGTACAACCGTTCTACAGTATGTTGACAGTAAAATACATACCTACTTACATTAAAGACTTCGATCGATAGCCCGTTGGAAACATTCCAATAAGTCTAATTCTCTCTCTTACATTTTATTTTTAAAGTTTATAAAGAATAATTGTAAAGTTATGAATACACGTTAACCGTTTTTAACCCTAAATCTGTCAAAACAAAGTTAGGTTAGTAAAAAAATATTTTGCAATTTATTTGGTCTGTATGTACCTAAGCAACAATGCTCAAAAATACGAATTTTGTAAAAAAAAACAAAATGTAACTTTTATATTGATATATTAAGTGTGTATACAGAATAAGCCAAATAAACGCGGAACATATGCAGGTAATACAGTGTATCGGAACTACATTTGAAATAGTCGACCAATATAAAAGTTTGACACACATAAATCATAGCAACTCAACTACCTGTCTCCTTTTAGGCTAAGGGCACGGCCAGACAAGCGACAATTTACGGCGCCATAAGAGCAGTAAAATGAAGCGCGAAAATGGGTCCCGCGGTGAGTGTAGTGGATGGCCAGACTGAGCTGTAAAATATCGCGAAGCAATATCGAACGGGTCCATCTTCAGCGTCGTGTCGCAAACGAATGGACCTGGGTCTAAATGTGTAGCTCATCTAGCCACAACCACGACCAAAACACTGTATTTACATCTCGCGACACGCCGTAATTTACATCCTCGTCTGGTGATGCTTTTTACTGCAGCTACTACCGCTTCATTTTACTGCTGTTACAGTGCCGTAAGAGCAGTAAAATGAAGCGGCAGTAAAAAGCATGATCAGATGGGGATGTAAATTACGGCGTGTCGCTAGATGTAAATACAGTGTTTCGGTCGTTGTTGTGGTTAATTGAGCTACAAATTTGGACCCAGGTCCATTCGTTTGCGACATGACGCCGAAGATGGGCCCGTTCGATGTTGCTGCGCGATATTTTACAGCTCAGTCTGGCCACCCACTACACATTTATGTATGTCGAATTTTTATAATGGTCGACTATTTCAAATGTAGTTCCGATACACTGTATTAACTGCGTATGTTCCGTTTTTATTTGGCTTATTCTGTATATGTCAGGGAAATAAGGCAAAAATATACCATGTTCGGGACACTTGCGCAGCGAGGTTGCAAATAGGTTTTTTGGGTACTATATACCTAATGCGTTGTAAATACAAAAATGCCCGCCACAGTTCGGACGAGAATTTTCATCATCAAACAGCCAAATTTGTCCACTGTCGGACATAGGCCTCCTCAAGATGTCTTCCACTCCAGTTCTTCGCCGTAACTCATCATTTCGTATTCTTCATTTCGTATTCTTCGTATTCTCGACGAGAATTTTAGTTATTAACAAATAAGTGTCAAAAATGGCAGTTTTTTCGTTTAAATCGCCACAGGTAAAAATACGGTAATTAAATATGTTATTTATAGTATTCTTCTTTTAATAGATGAGCAAAGGTTAAAAATGTCGAATTTTGGTCCGATCATTTGTTGCTCCGGAAATTTCAAAATAAAACTAAAATTTCGAAAATAAAAAATTTGCTATAACTTTTGCGACAATGGCCTTTAGACTTTCATATTGCACGAAAAGTTGAGTCAAACAGTCCATATAATGCACAAAAAAGTTTAAGACGCTTCGTCAATTAGTTTAAATTTTATTCAATTTGTTTATCCCAAAGAGCTTTTTTTGCAATATCATTGTTCAAAAAATAAGATATATATATAGCAGTTCTGTGGAAACCACGTAAAAGAAGAATAGTTATATTTTCAACGAATTTAAAAAAAAATCAATAAAAAGTCATTTTTATCATTCCGAAAATATTTTACTAAAGTAGTCATTTTTGGCTTATAAACAATTTTAATAACTTTGCTAATATTGACTCTAGATTAAAACTACTTTGGAATTTGAAAATCAAGTATTTTTACACGAATTTTCAAAAAAAAACTTTTCGCCTAGGTTAATTACGTTCAAAGTTAGCCACTTTTTTATTTAATTCACAACTACTTTGTTTATAAGAATTAAGCAACCTAACTAGCGCCATTTTGAAGCTCAAGGTATATAGTTTATGTGTAAAAGTTTGAGTAAACCTTAAACTTCAATAAAGTGGTTAATAAAGCTTTAAAAATGACGTCCTAACGAAATTGATCCGTGGTCGGTGGAGGGGAATTATTAAAATCCGTGCACTCAAAAAATGAAATTGATTCTTCAAACATATGCTGCGATTAATATCTCCGGAGCTTGTTGATGGATTTTGATCATAATTTTTTCAATTTGTATGTGCTCGTAGTCTTGTAGAGTACGTTATGTACACATATCCCCACCTAACATTACAAAATGTTAGGGGGAACACCCCTTACCACTCAGTGATATGAAAAATAGATTACGACCGATTCTAAGACCTACCGAATATTCATATATAATTTCATAAAAATCGGTCAAGCGGTCTCAGAGAAGTATGGCAACTAACACTGTGACAGGAGAATTTTATAGATGTAAATATATAGATATGGCTATTAAAAAATGGGGGTTGGTGATAAAACAGTAAAAATTAAGGGTTGTATGTATTTTTTAATTCTACACCATATAAAATTAAGGTAGACAATTTTGGCCAAAAAAATAAAAAAAAAAATGTCAGGGGGGCAACCCTCCTTATAATTTATGGGTATGAAAAATAGATTAAAACCTATTCTCGGTCTTACAGGATATACGTGTAAAATTTCATAAAAATCGATCTAGCCGTTTCGGAGGAGTATGGTAACTAACACTGTTACAGGAGAATTTTATGTATATAGAAGTAACTGTGAATTAAATAATAAAAGTGGCTAACTTTGACCGCATTTAACCTAGGCGAAAAGTCTTTTTTTGAAAGTTCGTGTAAAAATACGAGCTTTTGAAATACTAAAGTAGATTTACTCTACAGTCAATTTAAGCCAAAAATGGCTGTACATACTTTATTAAAATGTTTTCGGAATGATAAAAATGACTTTTGATTGATTTTTTTAAATTCTTTGAAAATATAAGTGTTCTTCTTTCATGTAGTTTCCACAGAATTGCTGAATCGTTATTATTTTCTGAACAATAATATTGCAAAAATATATTTGCTCTTTGGGATAAACAAATTGAATAAAATTTACACGAATTGACGAATCGTCTTGAAATTTTTTGTGCACGATATGTACTGGTTGTCTCAACTTTTGGTGCAATATTAAGGTCTTAAGTTCATTTTCGCAAAAGTTATAGCAAATTTTTTATTTTCGAAATTTTAGTCTTATTTTGCAATTAGCGAAACAACAAATGATCGGACCAAAATTCAAAAACTGCTATTTTGAACCTTTGCTCATCTACTAAACGATGAATGCTCTAAATAAGATATTTAATTACCCTATTTTACCTGTAGCGATTTAAACGAAAAAACTGCCATTTTTGACACTTATTTGTTAATAACTAAAATCCTCGTCCGAACTGTGACGGACATGTCCCGACAAAAACCTTATTTCTCTGGACTATGAGTGCACTGTGCTACATAGTTTATGGAACAAAAACGCCAGTATTAATAGATACATTGCCAAATTTCGAAACGAAATGAAACGCAGTTAGTACTTACATATTTCCTACTAAGATTTGAATAAAACAGTAGAAAATAGAAAACTCCTCATGTCTCTAGTGAAAATCCACAGAACAGTTTCTGCTAGTAACAAAGCATAAATGTACAACTCTACATTTGCCACACATGAGTTACGGTACAATGACCGCTATGATCCAGTATATTCTATCACTCAAATTCAATAAGAGGTTACCACCCGTCAGCATTGAACATTCTGGACTCTTGCAATACTAATTATATACTATATTATTTATCTATGTACTAATTGAGACGTACTGGAACATCAAATTCAGCATTTGTAATTATTATAAAAAAAACATGCCAAAACCACCTGAGTTTCAGTCGGATTCGTTTTCTTTGGTTTTGGGAAAAGATGAAAACTTAATTCTGGGTTCCTTTTCCCCCAAGAATTACAACGGAACACAACAATAGTAATTTCTCTTTAAAGCTAAAATAAAGTACTAAAAAAACTCGAGAACACAATATACCTTCAACGTGAAAGAAAATAAATAATGGCTCTTAGCTCGGTTACTGCAATAGCCACTAGAGGACGTATTGCTTAGGACGAAATGCCAATAGCCTGTAAGCGAAATGTCACGTGAGTTCAATGGAACAAAAGTACTTATAGTTCTGTCAGCAAACTAAGAGAGTCATTAATATTCAATTTAGTGGGGTACTATTGATAGAAATGTGTACTTAAATAAACAAGGGATTATTCCATAATGTGATTAACAACTTCAATTTCGAAAGAGTACAAAGTTTTAAGTATCTGGGGGCCGTAATCACAGCTGACAACGATGTTACTGAAGAAATAAAAGACAGAATCCAATCAGCAAATCGCTGTCTATTCGCACTGGATAAGCTTATAAAATCAAAAAATCTTACAAGAAGTTCCAAGATCATAATCGATAAATCCATCGTCAGACCTGTACTAACATATGGATGCGAAATGTGGACCATGACCAAATCAAACGAAGAAAAGCTCAGACGTTTTGAATGAAAAATACTTAGAAAAATTTTCGGACCTCACCACGACATTAACACAAACCAGTATAGGATCAGAAACAACTTCGAATTAAAAGCACTCTACAATGACACCGATATTGTCCAAGAAATTAAACCACAGCGACTAAGATGGACAGGCCACGTGCACATACTTCATAACGAGAGACTTGTAAGACTGGTATGGGAGGAGATTCCTACATGCAAAAGACCACTCGGACGTCCCAGAATGCGATGGAAAGATAACATCCAAGCAGATTTCCGAAAAATGAACATTCCATTTGACCCTAGGTTGAGGAAGACCGAAAAAATTGGAAAGTTGTACAGTCAGCCAGGACCTACCCAGGGTTGTAGCGCTACCTGATGATCATGATGATGATTATTCCATAAAATAGGTAGATTCCTACTATATTATATTGAATTTGATCTTTGGTATTTTTTATTAGGGTGTCCATGACTATTATAAACAATAGAGGACTTAGTCCATCTCCTTGTTTAATTCGCTAATCCCATTTAAACGTGCCTGTTCTTTCTCCATTTATTTGTACTTGGCCTTCTACTTCCATATAATAGATAATATATATGTAGATTTTATGACTTTTATCATCTTTTTTGGTATATTATAACTTTCCAATATTTTCCTCATTATTTCTCTGTTTATCGTATCAAATGCAGCCTTCAGATCAACGAACATGAGAAATAGTTCATCCCCTTTACGACATTGTCTCTCTATTAAATTCCTTATAATGTAGACGTTATCGTTTATTTGACGGTTTGATCTGAATGCAGCTTGTTCGTCTTCCATTTCTTTCTCCATCACTGATGTTAGACGCTTCTCTACAATTCTCGTAGGGGAAGGGCGGGCACAACGGGGTGGACGGGCAAGACGGGGTACCGCGATTGAGAACGAAACCCCCAACTCTATCTACTTTGTACCGTAACAGGTACTTGCAGGAGACGAGCCTCTGTAATTTGATCGAGTTTTAAACCGGTAGTGCAAACAATACCGTTGTAGGCGACTGAAGTGTATTGTGTGACTAACGGACGAGTAGTAGTTGTAATTGTTAAGAGCGATTTAAACTAAGGTAAGTACTGTTAGGTTATTTGCACATTATTTTTTTTTCATTTCAGCTAAACATGTACTATTTTGAGCGTAATATGTCGTAGCGGTTGTTCAAATAAACAATGTTTTAAGAATTTTTTAACACTTAACCTAAAAGTAGTGCAAAGCGGGCTAAACGGGGTAGAGTAGGGTAGGGTAAAATGGGGTACCCCATTTTGCCCTTCCTTAAATTAGATACTTTGTTTCAGATGGTGTTTAAATACAAACGTGTCACCCAGAGGCAGAGCTGGTCTACACAGTCTATGGAAGGGGCGGTCAGAGCTGTAATCAACGGCGAAATGGGACATTACCGTGCATCGGTTCAGTTTAATGTCCCACAAACCACACATACAAAGAATTTGGAATTAATAAATTATGCAAGAGATAACGGTGTAATTCTCTTATGTTACCCTCCTCACACAACTCATCGGCTGCAAGCTCTTGACGTCTCATTCATGAAGCCGCTAAGCACTTATTAGGATGACGAAGTGAGAAAATGGCTGAGAACCAATCCAGGTAGAGTAGTGACATTTCACCAACTCTCATCATTATTTAGTGCTGCTTTTATAAGGGCGGCTACAATGACAACTGCTATAAATGGGTTTAAAAAAACTGGGGTGTGGCCTGTAGACTTAGGTGTTTTTTCTGACGCAGATTTTTTGTCATCTGCAACAACTGAGATTGAAAAAAGAGAGAGAACTCCTGAACAAAATTGTGAGGTCTATCGAACTAGCAGTAAGACAAACCAGCAAACAAATAATAATCCGACGTTTTCTGATGCAGTGCCATCAACTTCAAAAGCTATTACTCAATTCGAAGAAATAACACCAAGAAAGAAAACGATACCCACCGTTAGCCCACAACCAGACACATCAAGAGCTACTGTTCCATTCGTCGAAAGAACCCCTGAAAAGAATATAACACCAATCAGCAATGCGAAGCCAGGTACCTCTAGTTCCAATGATTCAGCTTTTCCGATAGTATCACCAACCGTTTTTATGCCTATTCCGCAAGCCAGTGCTGCAACTAAACAGAGTTCACACAGAAAGGGAAAAACTGCTATTTTGACTTCTACTCCTTACAAGAAAGAGCTGGAAGACGCTTTAGAAAAAAAAAATAAGCCGAAAAGAATGCCAATGCTTGGGGTAGTAAAAAGAAAAATAGGAACCATCAAACAAACCGAGGGTATTAAAGGGAAAACTATCACGAAAAAAGTAAAAATTTCTAAAAAGTGTGATTCTTCAAGTGATAGTGAATCCTGTGCTAGTGACGCAGAGTGACTTTATTGTGGAGATCTTTATTCTACATCCTGTGAAGGATGGGCTTCATGTTCCAGGTGCATTCGTTGGGCGCATATGTCATGCGCTGGGATTGAAGAAGATGACGAAGAGATTTTTGTTTGTGAACTCTGCAAATAGGTAGTTTACGTGTTTATTGGGTTATTATGCCTTATTTTGATCCTACCCCATTTTACCCTACCTGACGGGCAAAACGGGGTAAAAGGACTTTTCTTAATTTTTTATTGTTTTCGTGTTGTATTTGTTTTTTGCTAGGAATAATTTATGTTTTTTTTGGATGTCCAAATATGCTTTTATTAATAAAATCATATGATGTTATTGTAAATATACAAATTTTTTTGTACTGATCTTTCAACCTTAAGTACCCCATTTTGCCCGCCTTTCCCCTATATACCTTGAAGCCGACCGATGACAAGCATATTGCTCTATAATTCTCGCATTCATTATGTTATCCTTTTTTGTATATTGGTAGATTGGTGTTTTTCTTCCAGTCTTCTGGGATTTTCTGTGTACTCCATGCTTCCTTCCATATCTGTAATAGCCAGTCCTCTCCTTTTTCACCCATCCATTTAATCATTTCTGGATCTATTTGGTCCTCTCCTGCATCATCATCATTCTCTTTGCCTTATCCCAATGCGGGGTCGGCTTCCCTAATTACATTTCTGCACACAATTCTATCTTGGATCATATCAATATTAATCCCCTTTACCAAGATGTCCTGCCTTATCGTCTCCCCCCAGGTCTTCTTTGGTCTTCCTCTCCTACTCCTTCCAGGAATCTGCACTTCAGCTATTCTTCCTATTGGGTGATTAACGTCTCGACGTTGAACATGACCAAACCATCTCAACCGATGCTCTCTCATTTTGGCATCAATTGGTGCCACACCTAGACTTCCCCTAATATACTCATTTCTAATTTTATCCTTCTTTGTCACTCCACTCATCCATCTAAGTATTCTCATTTCCGCCACATGCATTCGTTGTTCCTCTTTCTTTTTCACTGCCCAACATTCAGTTCCGTACATCATAGCCGGTCTTATGGCTTTTTCACTTCTTTTTATGTTTCTTGTCTTTTCCTACCCTTTTTTTTATGTTTTATAGAATTTTCCCTTTAACTTGATTGGAATTTTTCTGTCACACAACACACCACTCGCTTCCTTCCACTTCATTTATCCAGCCCTAATTCTACTGCATGCATCTCCATCTATTTCTCCAGTACTCTGTAATACCGATCCCAGGTACTTAATACTATTGCTTTTGACAATCATTTCACCATCTAAAGATACCATTGTATTTGTAGTAACTCCATATTTAAATGAACATTCTAAATACTCTGTTTTTGTACTACTAAGTTTTAAACCTTTTTCCTCCAGAGCTTGTCTCCACTGTTCCAGTTTTTGTTCTAAGTCTCTTTCACTATTTCCTACTAACACGACATCATCAGCATACATTAAGCAGCATGGAATGTTACCCTGTAGCTTCGCTGTTATCTGGTCCAAAACTAATGAGAATAAATAAATATGCACTAAGGCTAGCACTCCATTTGCGATTTGTAGTCGCGCGATTGTTTTGTCGCAAAGATTCAACACATTGTTTCAAATACAAGTCAATCCATCTGCGACTAAATAATCACAGCGATAAAGAAAACGCAACTTGTCCTATTTTTACCGCGACGCGATAGTCGCTCTATGAAATGAATCATACGGACAAGCATAGACATGCATTGAGATTGTTTAGTCGTAAATGGTTGAAATTCGCAAATAGTCCAGGGCGCATCTGTTTTGAGATGGACGTTGAGAGGTGACTCAAATTTTTTTGCAGAAATTGCTTGAAAATAAATCAAATAATAATATTTGAGTTATCCTCCCTCTCAAAAAGGTCCGGAACATTGTTTAAATAATCAAAATGTCAAAAAATTAAGGAAAAATTCGATTTTTTTTTCGTTTTTTGATTATAACTGTAAAAGTATTCATTTCAGAGAAAAGTTTTACTGACATAAAAGTTGCGTAATTAAATTTCCTACAACATAGAATTGGTTAAGAATTTTAAAAATAGTCACCCTTGTTGCAAAATAGCAATAATTGCGAAAAAACAGTACAAAAACAAGTATTCGAATTTTACGTTTTTCAACCATTTATGCTATACTTAGGACCTTCATATTTCACCCAGAAAAACTCTATGATACAGTAAAACAACACTGTAAATTTTATTAAGATCGGTTCAACAGATTTTGCGAAATAAATTTTGCAATCCAGCTTTCGCAAAACAAATTCATTTTTTCAAAATGTTACAGGACTGAAAATAAAGCAGATAGCAAGTTGAAATTTTTTTTGCTTATAGAAGTGTACTGTACCTTTCATTTGCAATTTGCAAAATTAAAATCTATTAACTACCACGGCGTCAGGAAATTTTTTAAATAAACATTAATTTTTTGTGCTACGCGCAGGACAGCGGTGTTCGATTCACACAAGTTGATTTCCACCAAAATTTCTTCTAATCTTTATCTAATATATTATTTTCTTACTCTATATTTTGTTGTATTTTAATATTTTAATTCCACAAAAAACAAACTAATTTTATTATTGTTTGTGAAATATTGTTTTAATAATTGCATTTATGTTTAAAAATAATAAACTTTTATTTTCTAAGTTAAAATATATAAACAATAAAGTTTTTGCTAATAAAAGTGTTATTTCAAAGGATAGAGTATGTGTTTTTATTTTGCAATAAACAAATTTATTTATTTATACCGAAATGTAATAAAAATTAAAATGTATCAATCATTATCAAAGGTCATTGGAATGCCCAATAAGAGCAAACTATCCGCTGTCCTGCGCGTAGGACCAATAATGAACGTTTATTTAAAAAAATTCCTGACGCCGTGGTAGTTAATCGATTTTAATTTTGCAAAATTCCAAATGAAAGGTACAGTACACTTCTATACGCAAAAAAAAATTCAACTTGTTATATGCTTTATTTTCAGTCCTGTAACATTTTGAAAAAATAAATTTTTTTTGAGAAAGCTGGATTGCAAAATTTATTTTGCAAAATCTATTAAACGGATCTTAATAAAATTTACAGTATTATTTTAATGTATTATAAAGTTTTTCTGGGTGAAATATTAAGGTCCTAAGTATACCATAAATGGTTGAAAAACGTAAAATGCGAATACTTGTTTTTGTATGTTTTTTTCGCAGTTATTGCTATTTTGCAACAAGGGTGACTATTTTTTAAATTCTTAACCAATTGTATATTGTAGGAAATTTAATTAGACAACTTTTATGTTAGTACAACTTTTCTCGGAAATGAATACTTTATAAGTTATAATCAAAAAACGAAGAAAAAATCGAATTTTTCCTTCATTTTTTGACATTTTGATTATTTAAACAACGTTCCGGACCTTTTTGAGAGGGAGGATAACTCAAACACTATTATTTGATTTATTTTCAAGCAATTTCTGCAAAAAAAATTGAGTCACCTCGTAACGTCCAAATGTGCTAATATTTTTACAGATGAGCACTGGTCTAAAACTCGACACAAGTCAAGTTTTATTTTTTTTGTGGTATATGTCAAGGGGTGCTTATTATGAGACTTACTTTTTCTTAAAAGATTACGCCCCGGAACTACGCCCCGGAACACCAATTTTCATCCCTTTAAAGGGGGTAATTTGTGGTTTTTGAGAAACGTAGCCCTTCCTGTACGTTTTTGCAAAAAATTCCTTAATAGAAATATGAAGAAGACTATAATTTCCTACAGTTTATTCCGCGACAGCATGTCTATCAGCCACCGGAATGGGACATTTCGATGCCGCCGGTTCATCGCCGGCCGTTTCGATGCCGCCGGTTCATCGCCAGTCCATTTCATCGCCGTCATATCGCGCATTTCCTAGAATTCCTAATTAATACTAAAAATAACTAATAATTGTAACTGTCGAAAATTCGGAAATATATCAGATAGCGATTAATTGACTGGCGATAAATCGGCGGGCATCGGCATCGAACTGGCGGCATCGAAACGGCGGCGATGAAACGTCCTAGACCAGCGTTTCCCAAATGGTGGGTCGCGACCCGGTACCGGGCCACAAAAGCAAAATGCCGGGTCGCCTGGCTTTGACAAATAGTTTTTTTTTTATAAATAAAAAGAGAGAATTTATAGCTACCATAAAGAATATGTTTTTGAATTTTCTCAGAACGCTCAATCTGAAAACCTTGTACTGGCTTCTTATGAAATATCAAAATTAATTTCTAAAAAAGGTTATCCACACACAATTGCCAAGAAATTAATAGTTCTAGTAATGAAAATAGTAGCATCTCGGATAATATGTGATGAAAAGCAGGAAAGGCAAGAAGTGAATTCGCTGGCTCTATCAAATAACACATTGAAGCGTAGTGTTGTGGAGATGGCAGATAATATTGAAGAAACTATTATATGTCACTTAAAGGACTATAACTATTTTCCTGGCCGCTTGATGAAAGTACAGACGTATCAGATAATGCTAATCTAACATGTTTTGTAAGACACGATTTTGAAAATACTATTCACTAAGAATTTCTATTTTGTAAATCTTTGTCAACAAGAACAACAGCTGAAGAAATATTTAATCTGATTGCTAGCTACATTAGTGATAATAGGGACTTAGGAGCGATGGATCACGGACAATGGCAGGCACTCGTACTGTACTTTTTCCGGGGATCAAAGCCTTATCACCAGAATGTATTAGGTGCATTTAGCATCCACAGAGAGGTATTCGCTGTCAAAAAAATGCCACTGATTTTAACCGAATCTATGAAGGAGAGTGTACATTTTTTAAACTTCATAAAATCTCGCCCACTGAACTCACAAAGTGTTCTCTGCTTTGTGCAGAGCAATGGGAAGTGAACATGAAGATCTTATTTTGCACTACGAAGTGCGTTGGCTGTCAAAAGGGAATGTTTTAGAAAGACCTATGGAATTGAAGGAAGAAATTTCAATATTCTTAGAAGCACATCCACCAACGGCTAGGGATGCAATATTTCAATTTAAAGACAGTTTTCATGATGTCAATTGGTTAATCAAGGTAGTCTACCTTTGTGATATTTTTGACTTCTTGAACAATTTAAATATGACATTACAAGGTAGCAATGTAACTCTATTTTAAGTACAAGAAAAGGTGGAAGCTGCAACAAAAAAACTTAATTTGTAGACACGTCGCGCGGAAGCAGGAAATTACAAAGCTTTTGTAAGTGGCTTTCAAGAAACACCTGCTAGGACTGGAGGTCCTGCAAGAGGCAAATCTGAAGGAATAATTTCCTCCGTCCACGGCAACAAAGTGTGGATAAGGTATCCATTTACAATGGACGTATGTTGAGTCAGTAATTGAATTATCGTGTGATAAAGCACTCAAAGACATATTAGAAAAAATACCAGTGATAGATTTTTGGCTGTTTTGCCGCCAGGAGTAGGTACCTAGTTTTAGCAGAAAAAGCGATACCATTTCTAATTCCTTTTGTTACGACCTATAAGTGTGAGGTAGGGTTTTTAACACTGCTTTTTCTTAAAAATAAATATAGGAACCATTTGAAAGTCGAACCGGACCTGAGGATAAAATTAACACCTACTTCTCATTAATATTTGATTATTATTTTGTTTTATTACATTTGTGTTTGAGCAAATGATTCTTTATTAAAATATATAAAACTTTCATCAATATTTAAATATGTTTTCTTTTGCATACACCAGGCTATGCAAAAAATTAGTGGGTCACGAAGGATAAGCACAAAAATAACCGGGCCACGGAAAAATAAGTTTGGGAAACGCTGTCCTAGACCCATCAGCCACCGTTTAGCTGGGGTGGTGCCGCAAAATTGACAAATTACAAAAATATATTTTACAAAAAATGATTTTTCCCTGACTGTAATGGAAATTAAGAAGAAACCCTGCGGCAATTAATCACAAATAGGTAAGTGGCTGATTTTTTGGTATATGTTTCATTTAAGGGAATTGCTCATTTTTTAATTACAGGGTGTTACATTAAAAAAAAACCTTTTTATACCATATGAACCGCTTATGCTAGCGTAAAAAACTTTCAGCGATTACCCATTTACAAGTGGTATTTACAAATTTGTATAATACACCCCCATATTTTCCCCGGAACCACCCCAAAAAAAGAGAATTAATAAAGAAAATATGCAAAACTTGATTTTGGGCCACCACTGTGGCTTTAGGGTGCAAAGAAAGAAAAATATGCATAGGTTATAATGTGTAGCAGACAGTATGTTCTTTTATTTGCCATAAGTACGTTATCAATAATATGAATAGGTGACAAAAAAAACTGGAGCTCGCTAAAGCATTTCTGAGGTTTACGGCGCCACTCTGCAGCAACGGTTGCTTATACGAAAAAAATTCATAGACCTTATTTGTAGAGAAAATCGTAAAAACATGCTCTCCAAGGGATAGGGGTAGTTTGTGCAGTTTATTTTCAAGGATAGGGGTACTTTCCGCAGGGATGTTTCAATAATCATATATTTATGAAAAACCCTATTGATGAAGCATATATCCATATGGGACAAAAAGCAAAAAAAATTGTTTCAACCCCCTTTATTTATTTTTTTTTGGCTACAGGGGTTGCGAAAAAGAAAATGCATAGGACCTTATTTAGAGAAAATAGCGGTCTTTAATTCTGTACAAGTATTATTTAAAAAAATCCATAGGTAATGAGAAAATCGTAAAAACAATTATATGTATATATATCCATTATGTATATTTATGAAAAACCCTATTGATGGAGTATAGGCCCATATATGGGTCAAAAAGCGATTTTTTTTTCTTTTTCAACCCCCCGTTTTATTTTTTTTTTGGGCTATAGCGGTTGCACCAGGAAATCGCTTTAATTGTCCATGCATGGGTAATAAGAAAATAATATATGCAGCATTTTAATAAAGGGCATGGTTTGTGAAGGATTACAAGAAAACCACTTTTTTTATTAATTCTTCTTTTTTTGGGGTGGTTCCGGGAAAAAATAGGGTTGAATTATACAAATTTGTAAATAACAACAGTACATGGATAATCGCTGAAAGTTTTTTACGCTAGCATAAGCAGTTCAGATGGTATAAAAAGGGGTTTTTTAAAATGTAACACTCTGTAATTAAAAAATGGGCAATTTCCCTTAAACGAAACCTATACCAAAAAATCAGCCACATATTTGTGATTAATTTCCGCAGGGTTTCTTCTTGATTTCCATTACAATTAGGAAAAAATAATTTTTTTAAAAATATATTTTTTTAAAAATTTGTCAACTTTGGGGCGCTACCCCCTCTAAACGGAGGGTGATAAACATGCTGTCGGGGAATAAATTATAGGAAATATGGTCCTTTTCATATTTCTACTCAGGAATTTTTTGCAAAAACGTACAGGAAGGGCTACGTTTCGCAAAAACCACAAATTACCCCATTTAAAGGGATGAAAATGGGTGTTCCGGGGCGATACCTTTTAAGAAAAAGTTAGTCTCATAATAAGCACCCCTTGATATACCAGAAAAAAATAAAACCGGACTTGTGTCGAGTTTGCGAAGTTCAACCTCTGTTTCCTACACTATCGCGATTCTGAAAACAGCGACTAATAAATCGTAGTGGAGGCACCCTCTAGATTTTCTGCGACAGCGATTTTTTTGTCGCCGCGACTACAAATCGCAAGTGGAGTGCTAGCCTAAGCACCGAGCCTATCCACCAAGTGCAATCCTATTTTCACATGAAATTTATCAGTCTCTCCCACACCTGTCCTAACACTAGTCGTTTCTCCCTCATACATATCCCTCACAATGTGAAGTAGAAAAAAAAAATGAAATATGACTTACAACTTCTTAACCACACTGTATATTTATTTTATATTTTGCAGGCGAATATTACTTAGGGTGTACAATCAACTAATTGATTTACAATTATAAAAAATCCAGGCCTGGATTAAAAATATTGGAAAAATGCTCCGATCCAAAAACAACACCCTGTAGGTACATTAATTTTTTAAAAACGGAAAAGAGCATGAAAAACTAAATTTAGTGGTATCCTTTGACGAAAAATTGGCTTTTAGTTTAACCAATAACTTTTTATTTTTATATTAGTTTGTTTATTGCACGTGTCGACTGTTAGGCCCGCCGCACATTGAGACGCAGGTGTCGCAGACAACACAGAGTGGGACAGCACAGGTTTCTGTTTTCCGTACAATTAAATTGGCCCGCGCGAATTGGAACGCAAAGCAGGGCAGCACTTAACTGTGTTTATAGACCAGGGCGCATCTGTAAAAATATTAGTACATTTGGATGTTGAGAGGTGACTCATATTTTTTTGCAGAAATTGCTTGAAAATAACTCATAATAATATTTGAGTTATCCTCCCACTCAAAAAGGTCCGGAACATTGTTTAAATAATCAAAATGTCAAAAAATGAAGGAAAAATTCGATTTTTTTCTTGGTTTTTTGATTATAACTTTAAAACTGCTCATAAGTTGTTCCGACATAAAAGTTGCGTAATTAAATTTCCTACAATATATAATTGGTTAAAATTTTTAAAAATTGTCACCCTTGTTGCAAAATAGCGATAATTGCGAAAAAAACATAAAAAACAAGTATTCGCATATTACGTTGTTTTTTATCCATTTATGCTACACTTAGGACATTCATATTTTAACCAGAAAAACTTTATAATAATATATTAAAACAATACTGTAAATTTTATTAAGATCCGTTCAATAGATTTTGCAAAATAAATGTTGCAATCCAGCTTTCGCAAAAAAAAATTAGTTTTTTCAAAATGTTGCAGGACTGAAAATAAAGCAGATAGCAAGTTGAAATTTTTTTTGCTTATAGAAGTGTACTGTACCTTCCATTTGGAATTGCAAAATTAAAATCGGTTAACTACCACGACGTCAGGAATTTTTTTAAATAAACATTAATTTTTGGTGCTACGCGCAGGACAGCGGATACGTTTGCTCTGATTGGGCATTCCAATGACCTTTGATAATGATTTATAAATTTTAATTTTTACTACATTTCGATATAAATAAATAAATTTGTTTATTGCAAAATAAAAACACATACTCTGTCCTTCGAGAAACCATTTTTGTTGGTAAAAACTTTCTTTGTTCATATATTTTAACTTAGAGAATAAAAGTTTATTATTTTTAAACATATGCAATTGTTTAAACAATATTTAACATGCAATAATCAAATTAGTTTGATTTTTGTGGAATTAAAATATTAAAATACAACAAAATATAGAGTAAGAAAATAATATATTAGATAAAGATTGGAAGAAATTTTGGTGGAAATCAATTTGTGTGAATCGAACACCGCTGTCCTGCGCGTAGCACCAAAAATTAGTGTTTATTAAAAAAAATCCTGACGCCGTGGTAGTTAACCGATTTTAATTTTGCAAATTGCAAATGAAAGGTACAGTATTCTTCTATTTGTATAGAAGATCTTAACTAAATTTACAGTATTGTTTTATCATATCATAAAGTTTTTCTGGGTGAAATATGAAGGTCCTAAGTTTAGCAGAAATGGTTGAAAAACGTAAAATGCGAGTACTTGTTTTTTATGTTTTTTTCGCAATTATTGCTATTTTGCAACAAGGGTAACAATTTTAAACATTTTTAAGCAATCTTATATTGTAGAAAATTTAATTACGTAACTTTTATTTTAGTGCAACTTTTCTCGGACGTGAACACTTTTAAAGTTATAATCAAAAAACGAAGAAAAAAATCGAAGTTTTCCTTAATTTTTTGACATTTTGATTATTTAAACAATGTTCCGGACCTTTTTGAGTGTGAGTGGAAGGATAACTCAATTATTATTATATGGGTTAATTCCAAGCAATTTCTGCAAAAAAATTAGAGTCACCTCTCAACGTCCATCTCAAAACAGATCCGCCCTGGACGATTAAGTAAACCTGCCAACGCAGTCGTCCGGAGACAGATTCCTGTGCCACGTACAGAGCAGTTAGGCAAGCCGCACATTGGGACGCAGGTGACATAGGCGACGCAGTGCACAGCAGGTTACACAGGTCAGAAAATATACGTGTCACGCAGTGTGAGCGCATATTTAGAAGCAGTCATCTCGAAAATTTTGAGGTGCGAATATCAAATATATTATGTGAACATAGAAAGAGAATTTTATAATTTAAATAATGGCGTTATTTCTGGACAGTTCCGAGTTAGAGTCAGACGCTGAACTTGAAGAAACAGTTTTATTATTCAACATGTCAAAGAGAAAAAAATCATTTTGAAAAAGCAACTAAATGAAAAAGAGAAATACTCATGGGGAATATGCACTATCATCTGAATACTCTGAGCCTGCTTATTTATATTATTATCGGTTAAGCACATTTATTTATTATTTTTATTAATTTTATGTTTTATTAAAAAATACAAAAATATCCATTTAAACAATCATAATTATATACTCTATAATTTTCCACAACATTACGAATATTACCGGTATTAGGTTTGACGAGTTGTAAGCATTTGAGCATAAAAAAGAGATGTTGGTAATAG
This sequence comes from Diabrotica virgifera virgifera, assembly GCF_917563875.1. Classification (NCBI taxonomy): domain Eukaryota; kingdom Metazoa; phylum Arthropoda; class Insecta; order Coleoptera; family Chrysomelidae; genus Diabrotica; species Diabrotica virgifera. The sequence continues at coordinate 27,025,817 of NC_065452.1, forward strand.
GAGCTACAGGATTATCATAATGTTGATTCTCAGTACGCTGGCTACTGTGACTGGAACTTGGTGATGGAAGAGGTGTTGACGAGTAAGACTGCTGTTGAATATGGGTAATCATTCATTTCGAATATAACCATACAAAATTTTACTAGAAACAAACAAACTGCCCTGCACGTGGCACAGGAATCTGTGTCCGGACGACTGCGCTGGCAGGTTTTCTTAAACACAGTTCTGTGCTGCCCTGCCCTGCGTTCCAATTCGCGCGGGGTAATGTAACTGTACGGAAAACAGAAACCTGTGTTGCCTGCGTCTCAATGTGCAATGTGCAATGTTTAGGCGCACCGCACATTGAGATGCAGGTGACGCAGACAACGCAGCGTAGGACAGCACAGGTTTCTGTTTTCCGTACAATTACATTACCCTGCGTGAATTGGAACGCAGGGCAGGGCAGCACAGAACTGTGTTTAAGAAAACCTGCCAGCGCAGTCGTCCGGACACAGATTCCTGTGCCACGTGCAGAGCAGTTTGTTTGTTTCTAGTAAAATTGTGTGTGGTTATATTCGAAATGAATGATTACCCATATTCAGCAGCCCCCTTACTCGTCAACACCTCTTCCATCACCAAGTTCCAGTCACAGTAGCAAGCACACTGAGAATCAACATTATAATAATCCTCTAGCTCCTATTACCAACAACTCTTTTTTATACTCAAATGCTTACAACTCTAGAAGCACCAATAATTATTATTCATCTACTACACTCACCCCCAGGTTGTCTGCTAAGATATCTCCTCAAACCGCTAATACCGGTAACATTCGTAATTTTGTAGAAAATTATAGACTATAGAATTATGATTGTTTAAATGAATATTTTTGTATTTTTTAATAAAACATAAAATTAATAAAAATAATACTTTAAAAAATAGCTAGTTTTTCTTTAGTTCCTATTGGTTTTTGGCATTACAACCATCTGAATAAATTAATCTTTTCTATTATATTATGTACTTCTTCAACTTGTTTTCTGCGTAACCGAAAACAATTTAAATAAGCAGGTTCAAAGAATTCAAATGATAGTGCAAATTTCCCATGAGTATTTTTCTTTTTCATATAGTTGCTTTTCCAAAATGATTTGTTTCTCTTTGACATGTTGAATAATAAAACTGTTTCTTCAAGTTCAACGTCTGACTCTGTCTCAGAACTAACCAGAAATAACGCCCTTATTTAAATTATAAAATTCTCTTTCTATGTCCACATAACTATATTTGATATTCGCACCTCAACATTTTCGAGAGGACTGCTTCTAAATATGCGCTCACACTGCGTGACACGTATATTTTCTGACCTGTGTAACCAGCTCTGCACTGCGTCGCCTGTGTCACCTGCGTCCCTATGTGCAGCTTGCCTTATTGTTTGTTTCTAGTAAAATTTTGTGTGGTTATATTCGAAATGTATGAACATGAAACAACTAATTGAACTGGTGAGAAGCCATACAATTCTTTACGATGCTATTATATTATGTACTTCATCAAATTACGAGTATTTTCTGCTTAACCGAAAATAATTTTAAAAAACAGGCTCAGACCTCACAGCTCCTTTTCATATAGTTGTTTTTCCAAAATGATTTTTTCCTCTTTGATATATTGTATAATAAAATTGTTTCTTCAAATTCTGCGTTCGACCCCGACATTGAACCGTAAAAAAACAAAGCCATAATTAAAATAAAAAAAGTCTCATAGACGCATAGATGCAGAAATAGCTATCTGGAGATAGTGGTCCAACTTTGAATCAAATAAAAACAAAAACTGCCTTTACCTTTTTCATCTTTACTCAGATTTGAGTACCTGAAACTGTCTTTCGGTCCTTTTCCTAGACGAAAAGAAGGTAAATACGTGACCAGTGTCCTTTATTTGCTTTCTTCTATATCCGTCGTCTCTTGTGCTTATACAGTGATGAGCGTGCTAATAACCGGCAAAATAGCGCAAAAAATGGAAAACATATTAAGTTGTGAGATAAAAAGGAATGAAACTAGTCGAGCTGGGAAATTTAGCGATATTAACATTTCAATTCACATTATATTGATTGTTTCCCACCTTTACACGTATCAGATGAGTATGTCAACTAAAACTGTCAAGGCCGCGTCCCACCATCAAATAATTTGATCAAACAGTTTGAGCAAACTCCGGAAGTACGTCAAAGTGACGTCACAATTGCAGTTTTTTTGAAATTCTAAAAATCTGAGCTCTCACTATCAGTCTAGTTTGATCAAATTTTTTGTATTGAGTTGTCTAACTTGTTTGTACTTTATTTAAAATTAAAATTTTTCATTATTATCCACAATTAACACTCAGGATGTGACGTCACTAACTGTCACTTTCAGTTTGCTCAAACCAGTTTGATCAAATTATTTGATGGTGGGACGCGGCCTTCACTGTGACAGTTGCCAAACTCGTCCGATACGTCTAAGGGTAAGAACATAACAAGTTTACATCCATGTAAAACAAACACATTATACTGAATGAAAGAGAACAGAGCAGGTAAGTCGCGGTGGAGGATTAGCGCGATGCTATCCAGGAGGTTTACATCGATGCTTTTGAAAATAAAATGAGTTTGTTTACATGGATATCTACTGTGCGGCCTACAAGGATGATCTGAGTTGATACTTTTTATATAATCCCTTTTTTGTATTCAGTTTATTTTTGAATTTCTAAAGTAATTAAGTAATTAAATTCAGTAAATTTTTGAAATATGAAGGAGGATCTGATTATTTACAGCCAATTGATAGTGGTTCTAGCTCGACTGACAGCGCAGGTGACCTCCTTGCTATGTGCTGTCGACATCGACCGCGACTTAACTAGTGGCATCTACCGCGAGCTACACCTCCACCTCGACCCACTTGTTATGTGCTTACTAAAGGTGGGAAACAATCAATATAATGTAAATTTTTAGGGTAATGTCGCTAAATTTCCCAGCTCGACTAGTTTCATTTCTTTTTATCTCACAACTTAATACGTTTTCTATCTTTTGTGCTATTTTGCCGGTTATTAGCGCGCTCATCACTGTATATCGTAAAAGTCAGGGATACAGGATGCAACCAGAAAGCAGTTTCTTAACGAACAGTCTTGGATTTAAAATATTGTTTATTATTTTTATTTCAATTGTTTAAATGTAGTACACTTTGTATCTAGGGCTTTTCGTCTTCCTCGTATTACGAGAGATGTCGCTGTTTTTGAGTCTCAAATGTGGAATCATTGCATCGCGATATTTTCCCTTAAATAGATAGGGTGTTAATATTTGTTTTAGAATTGTGACTGCATAGCTCGACTGAAGACGCATAGATGCAGAAATAGCTATCTGGAAATGGTGGTCCAACTCTGAATCAAATAAAAACAAAAACTGCCTTTACCTTTTTCATCTTTACTCAGATTGGATGTAGATAAACAGGGAACCAAGCATCGTCAAGTAACAACTGAGAAAATCAACAAAATTGATTGTCATCAGTTAGAATCGATTATTTTGAACAACGGCTATTTTAAGATATTATATAGGTTGCATCCAATATTAGTATAGGCAACTTATACTTTTGTTGTCTGAAAGTAGTTTAAAAAATATCATTCATAAAATAAATATGCTACTTGGTTCCTCTTTAAAAAATTAAATTTCAATATTTTTTATACAATTTTAAAAAGAACCAGTTACTTGGTTCCATGTATATGTTATAGTCAAAGCCCGAATTTCAGGCACTCCTAGGTTTGACTAGGCAATCCTCAGGTCTGACTGACGGTCTTAGTCAAAGCCCGAAATAAATTATAGTTTCGGCCTTTGACTAGTCAAACCTAGGAGAGACTAAGTTGATCAGGCAAAGGTCGAAATTTAATTTTATGAAATCGGGGTTTGACTAGTCAAACCCCGATCAGCTATTAAAATGTCGTAATTTGTTAGATTAGGTTTAATAAAACGTTCTTTTTTAATTTTAATGTTTATTATTTTTATATTGTCGCAATTAAAATAAAAAAAATAGTGTTTATTTCCACATGTTGAGGCATTATGGCATTTAGAGTTGCACAATACGTTAGACCTTTTACACTTACATAATTTTGAAGAGCATTTCTTATTGCAGTAGCATTTTATAAAGCCTTGTCCTGCAAATTTATAAATTTTTGTTCTAATTTCTCTTTGAGACAGCTTAACGTCTGGAACATCTTCGAAATTAAGAAAATTCTCTTTGCATTCTCTTATTTGATTTCTTGAAAAAGTGTGTTTATTGTTCCTATCAATTGTTTTATTTTATATTATATCCAAAATATTTCGAGCATCGTCTTTGACCCTATCAAAGCTGGGGAGAGGTATTGTTACAGTTTTTCCGATCGAAATTGAAGGAAATTTTTTTTCACTTAATTGTTTCATAGCATTATACTGGGCATGAAGACCTTTAATCGTCTTTCCTTTATTTATTTTAATCTTTTCTGTCTGTGCACAACGCATGCATGTACCTTTTCTGTCAAAACCTTCATAGTATGCACCAAGTGTGCTGTCAGCGCACACAACATGTACCACCTAATTACCAATTATGCACTTGTTTGACAATTTTTTTCCTCTCCTAGTGACGACGGTCCAGGGGCTTGCTTAGTATTATGGTGATCCTTAGTTTTTCCTCGGATTGCAATATCTTCTTTCACAGTTGACGATGACATTCCAATTCCATCTGTTTGTGCTAAAATAAAATTCATATACTTTGTCAAACCAAATTACGTTTTTCAAGAAATCAAATAAGAGAATGCAAAGAGAATTTTCTTAATTTCAAAGATGTTCCTAATGTTAAGCTGTCTCTATAAAGAGAAATTTGTACAAAAGGTTCTACATTTGGAGGAAAAGGCTTTATAAAATGCCACTGCAATAAGAAATGCTCTTCAAAATTATGTAAGTGTAAAGAGTCTAACGTATTGTACAACTCTAAATGCTATAATGCCTCAACATGTGAGAATAAACACTAATTTTTTTATTTTAATTACGACAATATAAAAATAATAAACATTAAAATTAGAAATGAAGTTTTATTAAACCTAATCTAACAAATTACGACATTTTAATAGCTGATCGGGGTTTGACTAGTCAAACCCCGATTTCATAAAATTAAATTTCGACCTTTGCCTGACCAACTTAGTCTCTCCTAGGTTTGACTAGTCAAAGGCCGAAACTGTAATTTTATTTCGGGCTTTGACTAAGACCGTCAGTCAGACCTGAGGACTGCCTAGTCAAACCTAGCAGTGCCTGAAATTCGGGCTTTGACTATAACATATAAATAGGAATATTTTTTTTATAAAGAAACATTGATAAAGTAGCAACGAGTGGGTTCAGGGAACACAAGAAAATGTCAAGTCACCAAATAAAACAGGTTTATTTTCCAACAAAGTAAGGTGGTTCCTTGTACAAAAACGTAAAAACAATATTTAATGCTACAAACAGGTATCGACAAAGGAAAAAGAAAATAAAAAAATGGTAATTATTATTTTTGATACAACTTTTTAACAAAATCTGCCTCATTATTCAGTTTCAGTTTCAAACTCAAAATCAACGTCACCATCATAACCATCTACATCATCTATAATAGCATTCATTAGTCTTCAGGAATCAAATGCATAATAGATTTAATATCATTTAACTTGTCGGGCATAACATATCGCGGCACACCGTAAATTTATTCATCGTGTATGTTCTTGAATGAAATCTTAGATGACTACCTTGAATATGGTTTTTTCGTCTTTTAACTGCATTTTCTTGAACCAAGGCGATAATAAGTGATGTTTGAAGATCATAACTACCAACATTCCAGTATTTCTCAAAAATTTCTCTGCGGATTTTACTATTAATTTTTGTGTAACATTTTTCTTTACAGTTACATTGATAGTCAATAAACTGTTTAGAATCTACGTGTAACCCTCTTTTAGAAATATAATATGGTTTATTGGTGTTTTTTAAAGTTCTCCGAATTTCTTCTGTCTGTCCAATGTACTTCCGTTGTCTTCCTTTTCTTGGTCTTCCTTTCCAATGCTCTTCTTGGATTACTTGTTGAGGATAATTTTCGTTGTTAGAATCGTGTCCCGTATTTGCACTGCTGTCTGATGAATCATCGGTACTTTCTGGATATGAGGCTTCATCATTTTGATAATCAGGATCTGCAATATTGTCGTCAAAGTCACTCTCCTCAGATAAATCGGTGTTCCGGCCTTCCATATTTGTATTATGAGCCTCAGCTGTACTATTACCCTCACTTGCACCATTTTGCTTACCATTTGGATAACTATTTTTGTTGTTACCTAAGTTATGATTATCCTGAAACAAAGTAATAATAGGTAAGTGGCGTATTTATACGGTAACCAGTATTTTTTTCAAAATGACTATAACAAACGGTATCTAAATATATTTTGATCTATTACAAAACACCAAAGTAATTATGTCTGACTACCTAATTTGTGTTCATCGAATAAGGTACTTGGGAAAATACGAAAACATCTAGGTACCTATGTGCACATAACTTCGGATTCCATAAATATCATCTTTCTGAACAAAGAACCAATAAGAAGAGAATCCATATTATTCCTACTAGACATTTTAGAACATGGAACCAAACAACAATAAAAAGTACCAAACCCCCACATTTCACTTAACTTCATTATTGAAAAAGAAACCACGTAACCTATTTGAGGTTATAAAATCCATATAAAAATGTAATAATTTGTAAACTTACCTGCTGGCAATACTTCAGAGACTTTTTAAAAGATTTAATATTTTGTTTTCTACACAACATTCTTATAAACTTTTAGATTATTTCGAAATCACTAAAGCATGGTCTAAAAACTGTGGATCTTTGTTCTAAAATTACTATTTCGCGAAACTGTACAAGAACATAGACCTTTCGTGAATAGATGGCGCTAGCGATATTATTTAAGATTCATATTCTGGAGCTGGGTGCAGGGGTATTGTGTAAATCTATTTAACGACAGAAACTAATATTTCAAAATTTGGCGGTTGGTTCCCTGTTCTATATCTACATCCGATTTGAGTATCTGAAACTGTCTTTCGGTTTTTTTCCTAGACGAAAAGAAGGTAAATACGTGGCCAGTGTCCTTTATTTGCTTTCTTCTATATTCGTCGTCTCTTGTGCTTAGATATTGTAAGCGCCAGAGATACAGGATGCAGCCAGAAAGCAGTTTCTTAACGAAAAGTCTTGGATTTAAAATATTTGTTTATTATTTTTATTTCAATTACTTTAATTGTTTAAATGTAGTAAACTTTGTATCTAAGGCTTTTCGTCTTCCTCGTAAAAAAGTCTCTTTCTATGTTGAAATAATATAGGGTGAGGTAGATAAAGGGCCTATTAAAAATATCTCGAGAACTAAAGGCAACTGAATTATGAAAATTAGAATAATGGGGTTTTGAAGACTGATCTATTTAATGAAAATATTTTCATCTACTTGGTACTTCCGGTTATACCGGAAGTTGCTTATAACTTCGTTTTTTTTTAATGGGACACCCTGTGTATTTTGACATTTTTGGATTCTCCTCGACTTCTTCTTTCTTAAAATATAATGTTTTGTAACATTGTACAGGGTAGGTTAAAAGATATTTACGTTTTCTTATTAATTTAGTAGCAATATTCACACCCTGTAGGATTGTAGTAGTTTGACATAATAAACTCTATTTATATTCAAATGATTTTCAATATAGTCTACTATTATTAACAATTATTAGTATAGCTAAATTTTTAATTTTAGTATACAGGGTGGGTCTAAACTCGGAATGAGTATTTTCTGAGTTTTCTTAAATGGAACACCCTATATTTTAGTATTGTAATGAAATGATATTTCATGGTACTTTTTTATTTCTTAAGCATTCCCTATACCTAACTGCTTTAATTTGTGCTTAATTGTTAATCGCACCAACAATCTTAACTTCGATGGTATTTTGACAGTTCAACCATTATTGGAAATTTTAAGTATTAGTCTAGATTAATATATGTATTTATTTCCAAAAAATTATTTGTGATTGAATATTTTCACGGCCAACCTAATACAATTTCACATATTTTGTGTTGCAATTAATGTTTTGCTTGAATCACCAATAACTCACAAATTAAAGCAGTTAGGTATAGGGAGTGCTTAAGTAATTAAAATGTACCATAAAACAACATTTCATTACAATACTAAAATACAGGGTGTTCCATTTAAGAAAAGTCAGAAAATACTCATTCCGTGTTTCGACCAACCCTGTATACTAAAACGAAAAATTTAGCTATACTAATAATTGTTAACAATAGAAGACTATACTAAAAATCATTTGGACATAAATAGAATTTATTGTGTCAAACTACTACAAGCCTACAGGGTGTGAATGTTGCTACGAAATTAATAAAAAAACCTAATTATCTTTTAACCTACCCTATATAATATTACAAAACCTTTTATTTAAAGAAAGAAGAAATCGAGGAGAAACCAAAAATCTAAAAATATACAGGGTGTTCCATTTAAAAAAACGAAGTTACAATCAACTTCCGGTATAACCGGAAGTAGCAAAGAGACCAAAATATTTTCATTAAATAGTTCACACCTCAAAACCCCTGTATAACAATTTTCATGATTTTCTTACCTTTAGTTCTCGAGATATTTCTAATAGGCCCTTTATCTGCCTCACCCTGTATACAGTCGGAAAAATGAAAGATTACCCATGAACGATCACATCAATCACTTATTTTGTATTTGCTGTCTTTTTCTATTAATAACAAATTTGTTATAAAAAAAGACAGCAAATACAAAATAAGTGATTGATGTGATCGTTCATGGGCAATCTTTCATTTTTCCGACTGTATTAATAACAAACGCTTGTTATAAAAAAGACAGCAAATACAAAATAAGTGATTGATGTGATCGTTCATGGGTAATCTTTCATTTTTCCGACTGTATTTGCTATTCGTACTTCAAAACTTTCGAGAGGACTGCTTTCAAATATGCGCTCACACTGCATGACACGTATATTTTCTGACCTGCTCTGCACTGCGTCGCCTGGGTCACCTGCGTTCCAATCTGCGGCTAACTTTTCACACCACAACTCAGGAGGCCTCACGTACTGACGGGTGACCTTGAAAGCGCTCAAAATGACCATAATAGACCTTAGATTTTTCTCAAATTTTCCATAGAATCTAGGGAAAAATTTATTTTGTACTTTGCCCTGACACATACCCAGATGTTGTGAAATGCCCCGTTTTTCGGGAGATCTGGGGAAATTTTATTTTTGTGGCCCAGCTCTGCTGCTGCTCTTTTATTAACTTTAACTGACCATCTGACTAACTCAAACAGCTTTAAATATCTATACACATAATATGTACATATTATATTTTTTTATTATCCCGGTTATTTATAGCGTTCTTCGCCTTCCGGTTCCCAGTTTCCAGCTTAGTCGGTCGTTCCATTCGCCAGGGTGAAGATTCCTTTCCGACATTGCCTTCTGAATGCCGCCTAGCCATGATTGTTTCTTCCTTCTTTCCCTTGGCCTCCATTTTAGAATTTGTTTTGGCAGTCTGTCGTCGTCTATTCTTTCTACATGGCCATACCAGATCAGTTGTCTCCTTTGAATTTCGTCTATGATGGTTGACTTGACTCCCATTATATTTCTGATTTGGTCATTTTGTATTATATCAAGTATCAAGCCTTGATTTTCTAGCCTAGTGGTCGGCAAACACTTTAGCCACGGAGTCAAATATGAATATTACAACAATTTAAAAAAAATTGGGAGCCAAATCTGCTTGTTCAGCAAACTTTTATTACACTCAATAAAACTAAAGCGTCTAGCCAGTTAAGATAGTGAAAAACGTTCCCAGCGATATTCCAAAAATAAAAAAACCACATGTTCTACATCACAAAGTATTCGACAAAAAAATTTTAAACCCCTAGCCCCATTCATACCCCCCCCCCAAAAATTAAAACGTGTTTTTTCGTTTTTTGGCGATATCTTGGTTTCTAATCATCGTAGAAACTTTTATTTTCTTTCGTTTTGTAAGGTTTTATTTACGACAGCACTGTATTTTTTACAAAATTTTTGGCGCAATATCCATTTTTTTTAATGTTGATATATTATGGAAAACCAAAAAGGGAGAGAACAGCAAACATGAGGTTTTTCAGCTCATCATAAGAATCAGGAATACTATTCCAAGCGTTGAAAATTATCATATCTTCCTTCTCCAGATGATGTAAAGCAGACCACTTGTGTTGTGAACATTTTTTTCTTTTCCAATATTTCCAATTCAACACAAAGACGTTCGAATTTAGAGCGCTATATCTCCTTTAAATCCAGAAATTGTATTTCAATTTTTTTTTGTAGCGTATGGCACCTGACACATTTACATTTACATATATTTTGTATAAGACAATACATAGGTTCACAAACGCACATCTAACTTATTTACATAGTCTATCGACTCTGGAGTCGCCATCAGGAAATCCTCTGACCTGCCATGATATAATCTTGTGGGACACTGTTCTGTGATGTGATAGATGGTTTGTGGTTGTCCACAGTCACAGAGTGGGGATGGTCGTTTACCCCATTTGTGCATCATGTAACCACATCTGCCGTGTTGGGTTCTGATTCGGTTCAGCATAGACCATGTGTTGCGTGGTAAGTCAAAGCCTGGTGGTTTTTGTGTGATGCAGGGTAAGTTGCTATTTTGTTGTTCCATCCATTCTAGAGTCCATGTTGTCGTTAAATTGAACTCACCCTCCACAGCAACCTTTGCCGTTTTTATTGGTGGTCGTCTGGAGCGTAGACGGTTACCGTTGGCGGCATCTATATCTTGATGGATTGGCAGGTTCTCGTTACCTACTATCTTTCTGTACTCACTAGTGTGTGTATGCGTCGTAGTTTGTGTGGTGGAATGTGGCTCAGTACTGGGAGCCATTGCGTAGGGGTGGATTTGATAACTCCAGCAATCATTCTCATTGTATTATTCAATTGGACATCTACTTTGTGTATATGTGGGCTGTTAAGCCATACTGAAGAGCAGTAATCCGCAGTTGAGAAGACTAGGCCCAAGGCAGATGATCGCAAGGTGGAAGCCGATGCTCCCCATGTTGTGCCGCACAGCTTCTGGATGATGTTGTTTCTGGATTTAAGTTTTTCCGCTTTTTTTTCAGATGTTCCTTGAATGATAGGGTTCTGTCAAGAGTCACCCCAAGGTACTTTGGTGTTTTATTGTAGGCGAGTGTGGTGTTTTCGAACTGAATATTGAGTATTCTTCCTGCAAGCTTCTTATTTAGGTGGAAACTGGAAACCTCTGTTTTCGTAGCGTTTGGTTGGAGCCTCCATTTACGGAAATATTTTCCCACTATGTGTAAGTCCGCCGTGAGGATTTCTTCTGTTTCTTCAAATGACTTACACCTTGTTGCAAGGACCCAGTCATCGGCGTAACCAAACTTTCTTGATCTGGTTTCTGGTATATCAGAGATGTATAGGCTAAAGAGAAGAGGAGCCAAGACAGATCCTTGAGGCAGTCCATTCTTCAGTTTCCTGGGCTGCTGATGTTAGATCCCATGACCACTTGAATCGTTCTGTCTGCTAGCATGCTGTTGATTATTCGAGCGGTGAATTTACAGGGGATTGTACGGAGGAGCTTGTATATCATGCCTTCTCTCCAGACTGTATCGTAGGCCGCTGTTAGGTCTATGAATGCGGCTGCAGTTTTAAGTTTTCGCTGGAACCCTGCCTCGATAAATGTGGTAAGTGAAAGAACCTGATCTGCGCAGCTTCTTTTGGGTCGGAAACCTGCCTGATCAACCGGTATTTCAAAGCTATTATGAATGTAATGCCATTTTCAAAAGGAGACAATTTCAACTCGGTTATCGTAGATTAAGAGGATTTTTGACAAAGGCTAAATTTTTTAAGTTTTTTTTAATGAAAATATTGCGCTGTCCGTAGATATTTGTGCCAGAGCCGCACCTAAGGAGCCAAAGAGCCACATGCGGCTCCGGAGCCGAACTTTGCCGACCACTGTTCTAGCCGATCTTCTCCAGAAGTCCATTTCGAATGCAAGTAGGCGCCGTTCCAGGGATTTAGTAAGTTGCCATGTTTCGCATCCATAGAGCACTATACTTTTAAAGATGGAGTTAAAGATTTCTTTGATTAGATAGTTCTTTTGACTAGGTTTTGATAGTTCTTTGATTAGATAGTGTTTTAGTGCTTCATTTAAATAGATCTTAAATAGTATTGGAGACAGGCAGCATTCTTGTTGTAATCCTTTTGTTACAGGAAATTCTTCTGATAAGGTGGTGTTTAGTTTGATTTTTGATGTTGCTTTATTGTATAATTGTTTGACTGCGGTGATGATCGTGCTATTTAAGGGAAATCGTTCAAGAGACTGCCACAGATTTCTCACAGGAATCGTGTCATATGCTTTTGTGAGATCCACAAATAAAAGATTATTTCCTGGCTTCTTACAACTTTCTTTTCATTAAGTTGTGTTAGGGTAAATATGTGGTCTACGCAAGATCTTCCAGCTCTAAAACCTGCTTGCTGTTTAATTTCATGAGGTTCGTATTCTTGTTCAATCATTTTTTTATGATTTTATCAAACAGCCTGCTAAAGGTACCAGTGACCGAGATACACCTGCAGTTTCCTCAAATAGCTTTTGGACCTTTTTTGTGAATTGGAGTAATCCATGCTTCTTTCCAACTCTTCGGGATTTCTTCCCCATTTAAGTATCTTGTGAATAGCATTTTAAGATACCTTATTAGTTTTGGTGTTCCGTGTTTTAGAAGTTCTGCTGGTATGTTCTCCGGCCCGGATGCTTTGTTGTTCTTCATGGATTTAAGTGTTTGTTGTATTTGTTCTTCTTCCACGTTTACATATTCGCCGTCTACTCGTATACGTTGGAGTGAATCAGTGTTATAGATATCTCTGTCTTCATTTAGTTCCCTTGGGTAATGCTCCTTCCATGCATCCATCTGGATGGTCTGTATTCGACTTTTGTTTGATGTGCCGGATTTCAAGGTTTTTATTAATTTCCATGCCGCTGACGATCGCGCTCCTCCGATGTAACAGTCAACTTCTTTACAATTTGCATCCCATGTTTCGTTTTTGTTGTTCCTGGTAATTTCTTTAAATATTTACACATTATAACAAACTAAAAAAGTGTAGTGTGATCACAAATATTTCAACGTCTACATAAGATTTTTATTTTTATTATAAAATTACAGTTTAAATAATTGCACAAAAAAATAGTATATTAAATTCAACAAAACGTTTGAACATTGTATCATTTTATTAATATGTGTTAGTAACTACTTTGAGGATGACACCCTACAAGCACAATCTGACAATTCACAAATGACTCTATCCCTGCTGCTTCTGGTTCAATAGATTTCTATATTATTTTCTCACAGTAAATTTTTAGTGATAATATTCATCCGTGTTTGACTCCTCTCAGAGAAGTAAAGCGCGCTGTGGCTATTGCTAAGGAAAGATCGTCTGCACAACTATATGAAGAGTTGGAAACACCCGAGGGATGGAAACGGTTATATAGCATATTTAAAGCAAGGGACAAGTCACCAAAGGAATTGACTCACGTAGAGCAGATGAGAGTACGGATGGTAAAGTGCTAATAACTGATGTTGAAATAAAGCAAAGACGGTATGAGTACTCTGAACAAATATGGGAAGAAAAACGCATGCCGAGTGACTGGAACTGCGGTCTGATAACATCAATCCCTACAAAAGAGAAGCCATTTAGGGTGAAGACATAATCAAGTTCGCGAAGGCGTAAAGGCTCAGGTGGCTGGGATACATAGAAAGAGCTAACCCAGATTCTACGCTAAAGCAAATAACCGGCTGGAGACCAACAACAAAGAGACCAAAGGGAAGACCCAAAACAGTATGGAGAGATCAAGTCTTAGGAGACATAAAGAAGCTAAGAAACTACAATTGAAAGGAGCGATGTAAGGACCGGAAAAAATGAAGGATAATTGTAGACAAGGCCAAGTCACACAACACGCTGTTATAATAATAAAAAGACAACAGCGGACTGATTCTCCGCAACAAATGAATCAGAGAGCCGGAAGGGCGACAAACACTCCGAAAGGAGTGAGTAAGCCATGATGATGATGGTATGAGTACTTTAGAAAGTTACTAAACGAAGAACACCAGAGGAGAGACAGAGGATACGGGATCCCAAATGAGAATGTAATACACCGGGGATAGCGACAGACGAGTGTCGAGGCGTTAAATAGGATGAAGCATGGTAAAGCAGTAGGACTTGATGTGAAGGTTTGGAAGACTCTAGGAGAGGAAGAAGTTAATATTTTGTAGAAAATGATGAGTCGGATATATGAGGAAGAAATTATGCCCAATGGATGGAGAGTGATGGTACCATTGTATAAAGATAAAAGGGATATTCAGGACTGAAAATTCGGGAGAGAACGAAGTTTAGGGAGAGATACATCGATAGGAGAACAACAGTTGGGTTTATGCCAGAAAGGAGGACAACAGATGCCTGGTTTGCTTTAAGACAGTTGACAGAGATATATGGCGAGAAGAAAAGAGAGCTACATTTGGTATTTCTGGATCTTGAGAAGACGTGCGATATGGTTCCTAGACATCGGCTATGGAGATGTATGAGAGAGAAACGGGTTCCTCAGAAGTACATAAGGATCGTGAAGAATACGTATTAAGAAGCATACGTCAAAGTAAGGACTTATGTGGGATTGGCTGAAAGTTTTCCAGTGACGGTGGGTTTTCAGATGATGAGTAAGACTAGAAGGAACAGAAGCAGGCACGACTTAATTAGGAGAAGATCCGGGGTGACGATAGTCTCAAAAAATATTCAAGAACAAAGACTGCAATGGTTTGGTCATGTTACACGTAGAAATAAAAACTATGTGGAACGAAGGATAGAGCTGTTAGAAGTTTATGGAAGGACAGAATAGAGGCAAACCGAGGAAAAAATGAAAGGACTGTGTGGCATAAAACTTGGGAGAGAAAGGTATGTAGGTGAAGAAGACCCGATGGACAGATATGAGTGGCGAAGAAGAGTAACGAACAGCGACCCCTGAAAAGGAATAAGCTGAGGAAGAAGAAGAAGAAGTTTGACGATGATGATTTCTGTTGTGTAATACAATTTATCGAATACTTCCACTAGAATATCCAGATTTTTGTCATTGATTGACTTTAAGCCCTTTACTTTTTGCTGGTGTAATGGTGACTCCATATCTGTGTTTTCCGAATAATAGATTCTTCCTTTCTTTATATTTCTCCAAAGTTTATGCATCTCCTGTTCAATATTTCTTAATATTCCTTGTCGCAATTTTGAGGTTTTTGTGCATATTTAATAAGCAGGGATTTCGCTGATTTACAGCCTGGGAAGCCCTGTTTGCTTGTCCTCTACTTAATTATTAATTAAGGTGATTTCCCATTGCCTTCCCCAATACAGAAGACTTTTGATTCTAATGGATCTTCTGCTTCCTATCAATCGGCCAATCGCGTCCACTGGTGGGCACAGGCCTTCCTCAGTTCCTTTCAGTGTTCGCTACACGTTCCATGGTTCGTTATGTAACTCTGAGTTTATTCTCGGATTTTTGCGTTAGTGTTAAAGTCTCTGCTCCATAAGTTTGTACGGGTAAAACACATTGGTTATAAACCTTTCGCTTGAAACAAATGGAAAAATCATCTACTTTTATAACTTTAATAAAAGTATTACAAAAATTCTATAACAACATTCAAGCAAACATAAAAATCAACACCAGATTATCCGATACCTTCCTGGTGAATAAGGGTCTACGACAGGGATGCAGCTTATCGCCTACATTGTTTAAAATCCATATAAATGAGGTCTTGAATAAATGGCGGAAAGCATGTTCTGGCATGGGGATAGGTACAGCTAAACGACGACTCAACACTATACACACTACATTTTGCTGATGATCAGGTGGTGATTGCCCAGGATAAAGATGATCTAATATTTATGACATACAAAATGAGAATACAAAATATGAGGTCTATACGTCAATATAGAGAAAACCAAATAAATGTGTATAGGAGGAGAAAAAAAAGAGTTAGAACTAGAGGATATGATTATTGAGCCAAGCTGTGATTATGTATACCTTGGAACGAGAATCCAACAAAGTGGAAGGACATAATTCGAAACAGAGGAAAGAATTATGAAAGAAAAGACAATAATAGGAGCTTTGAACTCACTATTTTGGTCAAAAGCCATATCAAAAGAAAAGAAAACACAGCTATGTAATAGCATCTTTAAAAGCGTAATACTGTATGGATGTGAAACCTGGCAACTGAATAAGCGAACAGAAGTTGCTCGCACTGGAAATGGACTCTTGGCGAAGATCGACCTGCATCTCTAGAGTCCCACACACAACGAATGAACGAGTACGAGATATTATGCATAGGAAAACAAACATAATAGAATAAATCCAAGAAAAAAAACTTTGTTGGTATGGCTCTGTACAAAGAATGGAGGAATATCGACTCCCAAAGCTAATAATGGAATGGCAACCCCCGGAAAGAAGGAAAAGGGCAGACCGAAAACTACCTGGATAAGTGGAATCCAGAAAGCAATGTCTGAGAGAGATCTACAACCAGGACAGATATGGACAGATCGACGCGGCTGGAAAATAGGAATCGGAAGGCACAGGACGCTATAAACCGGTGTTATATATACCGGGTGGTGAATTGGAAAACGGGCCATAGGAAACTCAATGTAAAATTCTAAACTGTTGAATTCCTGCTTCCCTAATTATTTTACATCAAAAGTCATTAGAAACTATTTGTAGAGGATTGAAATCTGTATTGAAAACAACTGTTAAAAGTGTTCTACGAATTAAACATGTTCCAAAATTTTGTAAAAACGTAATACATTTTTCAGTTTTTCAGCCCAAAATTAGGCCAAGCACAGTGCAATAATGGGTCACAATGAAGTTATTATTTTCACATTTTTTTTAAACTGTCAATATTTTTATTTTATCATTTATTGTTTAAAAACACAGTTGATAAGATACCCTCAGTTGCGGAGAAAGTATTAGTAATAAAGATTTTTTTATTCAGTCAATGGTGTGAGCACTGTCAGTTAAATAGTAACGTGTGGCCTAACTTTGACACACATACCTACTGTGCAAATGTATTATATTTTTCAAAATTTTGGAATGCGTTTAAATCGTAGAACAATTTTAACTTTTGATTTTAATACAGATTTCAATCCTCTACAAATATTCTCTCATGACTTTTGATGTAAAATAATTAGGGAAGCAGGAATTCGACAGTTTAGAATTTTACATTGAGTTTCCTATGGCCCGTTTTACGATTCACCAACCGGTATAGCTATATTTCCACTCATTACGAGATTTGCCATCAGTTTAGTTTTGTCATAAAAAATTTATTTTTAATCGTGCTCTCTCAGAGTTTTAAGCGAATGTATCATAGAAACTGTATCTTTTAAGTTGTCTACGATTAATACAACATTGTCTGCAAACCTCAGATGATTATTTAATTTTTTTCCACCTATATTGATGCCCGTATCTTGCCATTTACACCAGGGAAATAAGACAAAAATGTACCATGTTCGGGACACTTGAGCAGCCGGGTTGCAAATGGGTTTTTTGGGTACTATATACCTAATACATTATAAATACAAAAATGCCCGTCACAGTTTGGACGAGAAATTTAGTTATTAACAAATAAGGGTCAAAAATGAGAGTTTTTTCGTTTAAATCGCTACAGGTAAAAATAGGGTAATTAAATGTCTTATTTATAATATTTTTCTTTTAGTAGATGAGCCAAGGTTTAAAAAAGCGTTTTTTAAATTTTGGTGCGATTATTTGTTGCTTCGTATATTGCAAAATAAAACTAAGATTTCGAAAATAAAAAATTTGCTATAACTTTTGCGAAACTGAATTAAGGACTTTCATATTGCACGAAAAGTTGAGTCAAACAGTCCATACAATGCACAAAAAATTTTAAGACGATGCATCAATTAGTTTAAATTTTATTCAATTTGTTTATCCCAAAGAGCTTTCTTTTCGCAATGTTATTGTTCAGAAAATAATAATGATACAGCAATTCTGTGAAAACAACATGAAAGAAGAATAGTCACATTTTCAACGCATTTAAAAAAATCATTAAAAAGTCATTTTTATCACTCAGAAAACATTTTACTAAAATAGAGTCATTTTTCGCTTATAAACAATTTGAATAACTTTGTTAATATTGACTGTAGGCTAAAACTACAATAGGATTTGAAAAACTGGTATTTTTATACGAATTTTCAAAGAAAAACTTTTCGCCTAGGTTAATTACGGTCAAAGTTAGTCACTTTTTTTATTTAATTGACGGCTACTTTGTTTATAACAATTATGCAACCTAACTAGAGCCATTTCGAAGTTGAAGATATACAGGGTGTTTCATTAATAATTGTCCATATAGTAACTGGAGAAACCTTAGCACAAAATACGGAGATTTAACCTAAAACATCTAAATAAAATGTGGTTCCTTACTGAGTTACAGGGTGTTTTATCTAAAAATTTAAAAACTATTTTTGCTCAGCATTTTAAAACTGTTCGACGTATCCTTTTCATACTTGGCAGGAAGTATAGGTACTGTACACACTACTAAATTATGTTAAACAAACGTTTCTGGCTATTACCAGAGGCGTACGACGGGGGAAAGTGAATGGTTGACCCTTCTCAAATTCTACGCCACTGGCGAAATTGCCATTTTAGTTCAATTTTTGGATTCTCCAATACTTTCTATGAAAATAATATACTCTTCATTCGTAACGATAAAGTCATTAGTTTTCGAGATCTTTGAAGTTAAAAATGAAACGACACGGTTATTTTGATTAATGTATTGTGTCGCTTCATTTTTAATTTCAAATATCTCGAAAACTAATTATTTTATCGTTACGAATGAAGAGTATATTATTTACATAAAAAGTAATGCAAAATCAAAAATGTACACTAAAATAGCAATTTCGTCAGTGGCGTAGAATTTGGGAAGGGTCAACCAGCCACTATCCCCTGTCGTACTCCTCTGGTAGTAGCTAGAAAAGTCTATTTATCTTAATTTAGTAGGTTTTACAGTACCTACAATTTCTACCAAGTATGATAAGGATACGCCAAATAGTTTTAAAGTACTGGGTACAAATAATTTTTAAATTTTCATCATATGAATCATAATAACATAAATTAATCAAAATAACTGTGCCGTTTCATATTTAACTTCAAATATCTCGAAAACTAATGACTTTATCGATACCAATGAAGAGTATATTATTTACGTAGAAAGTATTGGAGAATCTAAAAATGGTACGAAAATAGTAATTCCTCCAGTGGCCTAGAATTTGAGAAAGGCTAACCATTCACCATCCCCTGTCGTACGCCTCTGGTAGTAGCTAGAAACGTTTGTTTATCGTAATTTAGTAGGGTGTCTAGTAGTCGCACTTTTTGCCAAGTATGAAAAGGATACATCGAATAGTTTTAAAATGCTGAGCAAAAATAGTTTTTAAATTTTTAGATAAAACACCCTGTAACTCAGTAAGGAACCACATTTTATGTAGGTGTTTTAGATTAAATCTTCGTATTTTGTGCTAAGGTTTCTCCAGTTACTGTATGGACAATTATTAATGAAACACCCTGTATAGGTTATGTGTAAAAGTTTGAGTAAACTTTGAACCTCAACAGAGTGGTTAATAAAGCTTTAAAAATGGCGTTTGAACGGAATTAATTCGTGGTCGGTGGAGGGGAATTACTAAAATACGTGCACTCAAAAAATGAAACTGAATCTGCAAACATATGCTGCGATTAATATCGCTGCAACTTGTTGATGGCTTTTGATCATAATTTTTTAAATTTGTATGTACTCGTAGTCTTATAGGGTACGTTATGTACACACAACCCCACCTAACATTACAAAATGTTAGGGGGAACTCCCCTTATCACTCAGGGATATGAAAAATAGATTACGACCGATTCTAAGACCTACCGAATATACATATATAATTTCATAAAAATCGGTCAAGCGGTCTCGGAGGAGTATGGAAACTAACACTGTGACAGGAGAATTTTAAAGATGTAAATATATAGATGGCTATTAACAAATTGGAGTTGGTGATAGAAGAATGAAAATTAAGGGTTGTATTTATTTTTTAATTCTACATCATATAAAATTAAGGTAGATAATTTTGTCCAAAAAAATAAAAAAAAATGTCAGGGGGGCAACCCCCATTATAACTTATGGGTATAAAAATAGATTAAAACCTCTTCAACGTCCTACAGGATAAACGTGTAAAATTTTATAAAAATCGGCCAAGCCGTTTCGTAGTATGGTAACTAACACTGTTACAGGAGAATTTGATGTATATAGAAGTAACTACAAATTAAAGAATAAAAGTGGCTAACTTTGAACCTAATTAACCTGGGCAAAAAGTTTTTTTCTGAAAATTCGTATAAAAATACCAGCTTTTGAAATCCTGAAGTAGATTTACTCTATAGTCAATATTAACAAGTTATTCAAATTGTTTAGAAGCCAAAAATGACTCTATTTTACTAAACTTTTTTCGGAGTGATAAAAACGACTTTTTAATGATTTTTTTCAATACTTTAAAAATATAACTATTATTCTTGTATGTGGTTTCCACAGAATTGCTATGTCATTATTATTTTCTGAACAATAACATTGCGAAAAAAGCTCTTTGCGATAAACAAATTGAATAAAATTTAAACTAATTGACGAATCGTCTTAAAATTTTTTGTACATTATACGGAATGTTTGACTCAACTTTTTGTGCAATATGAAAGTCTTAAGGCCATTTTCGCAAAAGTTATAGCACATTTTTTATTTTTGAAATTTTAGTCTTATTTTGCACTTTCCGAAACAAAAAAGGATCGGACCAAAATTCAAAAAGTGCCATTTTAAACCTTGGCTCATCTACAAAAAGAAAAATATTATAAATAAGATATTTAATTACCCTATTTTTACCTGTAGCGATTTAAACGAAAAAACTGCCATTTTTGACCCTTATTTATTAATAACTAAGTTTCTCGTCCGAACTGTGACGGGCATGTTTGTATTTATAATGTATTAGGTATATAGTACCCAAAAAATCCATTTGCAACCTGGCTGCTCAAGTGTCCCGACAAAAACCTTATTTCTCTGGACTAATTGAATATTCTTAAATATTGACTCTAGAGCTGCCGTGAACGATTTTGGTGAAATATTGTCTCTTTGTCTTCCTCCTCGACTTAAGCGGAATTTGTCTGTGTCTTCGTGTAGTTGTATACTTGATGTAGCGCTATCATAGATGTTTTTGATTAATGACGTACACCTGTAATATTCGGCTTTGCTTTAGAGCTTCCAGTACTGATTCAAACTCTACAGAATTAAAAGCTTTCTCGTAATCGACAAATGCAAGAACCTGCCTTAAGTGCTCTATACTATACAATTCGAGAAAAATGTACAATCACCTGTCATCTAACATCAAATATATTGCAGCATTTCCCGCTTTTCGCAAGGCCTTGAAAGTTTATTTGCTTGAGAGAGCTTTTTATACAGTGAATGACTTTTTTATAAACGATTTGAATTCAGCAAATTGACTTGCAGGATTATTACTTTCGAGTACTTTTGTACATATTTGCAGCGGCATAGATCTTTAGATTTACTTTCCCTTTCCCTTTTCCTCGTTCGCCTTCTTTTTGCTCTGACGTTGTATACATATTGTTTGCAAAATTTTTAAAAATTTTTAATGTGTACTTAATAACTATAAAATTGTATTTAAGTAGTATAACTCACGCCATTTATTTAGTGTCTGTTTCTGTTATTATTTTGTCTGTAGTTTTTATTATTTTTTGTTTTTTATTGTATTTTTTATTTTGTCCACAAATTGTAAAAAAAATTTTTGACAATAAAGCATACCCCCCTCTCTCTCTCTCTCTCTCTCTCTCTCTCTCTCTCTCTCTCTCCTGTGTACTTCTGTTTCCTACTCAGCATATAAAAACGATATTTTCGCCGTTTTAGATTAATAGGGATTTAAGGTTTAATAGAGTTCTACTCGGTCGTCAACAGGGTGTACCAACTCAATTCTGGACAAATGGTAAGGTTGAAAGTTGAATAAGAGCTATTACTTGCGCATCACTATTCCATCAACACAGTAGCTACAGGCAACCCTCAAAAAAGGATAATTTGCAAGGAAATCCATTATAAACCAATAAAATATATGATGTATTGAAATTATTTGTTTATGTATGGTGAGTGTCAGCTTCAAAGAAAATGAAAATATGTTAATAAACTTATTCTATATTAAATATGACTCGATCAAAATGACAATTACACTTTACACTAAAAACTATACTAACAAGCAATCTGTTAGGATTAAGTCATTAAAAATGGCAGTAACAAGTATACAATTTCAATGTACATTTAATAATGTCATACACCCAACAGATTCTTTGAAAGGCAAATTCACATAGTTTTCACTAGCTTGATATCTATAATGCCGACGTTAAAATTGATTATTTTTTAGTGATTTAAAAGCTATAGTGTTAACTAACAGAAATTAGAGAATAAGAGAGTTATTCTAGGAATTTATAGTAGCAGTAGAGTATAGACTGCAATGGAAACAAAAATAAAATCAATGTTACTTGTTATAAATGAGGCCATGAGAGCCAGAGTGGCCTAACTGATAAGAACATTACTTTACATAAGCAGAGAAAATTATCAGAAGCTATCAAAGTGCGATTGTTTTAGTAATTGTATGTTGACCAATCAACATACACTTATTGAAACAATCGGACATTGTTAACTTCTAATATTTCTTTGATTCTTACCAGTTAGGCCACTCTGGCTCTCATGGCCTCAAAATATACAACGTCTATTTAAATCTGACCTTTAACAACATATTTATTACGACTGATTAAAAACTACACAGTTTGTAGTAGTGTAGTTAAAAACTACACACTTTATATTATATAGTACCTAGTTTTTAATCAATGCTATTACTGATTTGCGGGTAGATCCTCCATCGACTAATTGACTGTTGTTCTGTAGAAAGGAGACATCATTGAAGCAAAAGGTATCCCTTGTTTGGAATGACCTGCTTGTTCACCCGAGCTTAACCCTATAGAGTATTTGTGGGATATGCTTAAAAGAAAAATTAGGGCTCGCCGGGATAATCCACAAAACATCGCACGGCTAGTACAAGCTGATCTTGAATAATGGAGCAACCTTCTTCTTCTTTAAGTACCGTGCCCAAATTTTTAGGCGTGGGTAGCTTCCATAACAATTTGCCGATATCGTTCTCGATCTTGTGCGGCATGTAACAATTGATCTGCTGATAAGCCAGTCCATTGACGAAGGTTTCGGAGCCATGAATATTTCTTTCGACCAATTCCTCTTTTTCCGTCGATCTTTCCATTGAGTATTAACTGCAGCATCCTGTATCTGCTACCTCATTATATGCCCCAGATATTCAAGTTTTCTCTTTTTTATCATCTTCATTAAGTCACCTTCGCCTTGACCTACTCTGTTTAAGACTTCTCTGTTTGAAATGCGTTGAACCCAAGATATTCTGAGCATTCTACGTTACGACCACATCTCAAAGGCTTCTAATTTGTTCATCATCTTAACCTTCATGATCCAGGTTTCACATCCATATAGTAATACAGGATACAGATAACATTTTAGGAACTTGATTCTTAGTTGTAAGTTCAGCTGAGAGTTGCTCAGAATAGATCTAAGTTTCATAAATGCTCCTCTTGCAACTTCTATACGAGTTTTAATTTCTTCATCCGGATTTAGTGTCTCGTTTATCCAACATCGTAGGTATTTAAAATGGTTAGATAGGAGCAACCTACCACAACAAAATGTTGATAATTTGATTAGGAGCGTGCCCACGCAAACTGAAGCTTGGCATAAGGACTAGAGCTGATAACACTGACTACAAAAAACAAAACAAAAAAAAATAAAAACAATTTAAACATTATTCGTTTTGCATTGAAATTTTTTATGCTATTGACTTTAAAACAAGTAGTTTCAATTTGTTTTTTAAATAGGTACTTTGTTGTTTTATTTAATTGTTATGTTTTGATTTCTACATTGCTTTAAAATAAATATTGTCTGACTTCGTGTGTTCGTTTTTTTTAAATTCGCACGAAATAATAAGAAATATCAGGCGATTCCATATAAGTTTGGTTGTGGGTACCTACATATTGGTATTGAAGCTAAGATAGTGCTTTGAAAATAAAAATTTATTTCTGTTTCCATTTTAGTAAATATTTAAAGAACTCGTTGTTTGTTATTAGTTATTAGTTTACTCGTTTACTCTTGAAGCTAGTTAATGTGAATTTGCTACGAAGCATTTGCTTGGTCCTTTTATAGACAATCATTTACAAGACACAAAAACATCCACAAAACATTTTTTGGTGTTTACTATAAATATAAATTACTTTTTTTATCAGGGCATATTTTAGAATAATGTGATTTTTTGGTTGCTTTTATGTTTTTACCTTGAAGACTAGAAACATAGACACGGTCTGACATTGAAACATTCATATGAAATAGATGTGGTACTTAACGCATAAATTATAAAATCTTGACAACTTGATCAAGACAAGCACAACTACTATTGAGAACAAAAAAAATAACTATACAATTATCAATATTTTGCAGGAGAGGCACAAATTATTGCGTTGCGATTGTATTGCATGTAAGGCGTTAAGAACCAAGATTTTTCAGTTGATTCCAAGAACAGAAAGTATAAGTATTTAGCCCCATCAAAGAACACAAAAATTTACAAAAACCTAAAAAAATAAAGGAAGAATGAAAATTTGCGAATACGTAGTTGAAAGTATAAAATATGTACCTATTTATATAATTGTCCCTGTAAGTTGTATCCATATGGAAAACTTTTTTGTTATTAATTTTACGAAAAAAAGTCATTCTTCATAAAAATCTCTGCATGGTCCAAAACCTAAGATTCAACCATCAGATATAAAATTTTATGAATATTATACGAGGTATGTCAAAAAGTTTGAATTTCACTCAAGAGTAAAGTAGCTTTATTTTTCACAATATTGAAAATTGATATTATGAAAAGTTGTTTGGAATTAAAAACTATATTCTAATATGCAATTACATCCTTCTAATTAAAATTTTTTTTTTGAAAAATTATGGATAACTAACATTATTTTCAGTTATTTCAATTCTGATAACTCTTTTATTATTAATTTTACGAAAAAAAGTGATTCTTAATAAAAAGTTCTGCATGGTCTGAAACCTAAAATACAATCATCTTATGTCAAATTTTATCAATTTTATACAAGGTATGTCAAAAAATATGAATTTGGCTCAAGAGTATAATACCTTTATTTTTCACAATATCGAAAATTGTTATTATGAAAAGTTATTAAGAATTAAAAACCATGTTTCAGTATGTAATTACATCCTTCTTATTGAAATATTTTGAACTATAAAGGTACTTTACTTTTGATCTAAATTTATCTTTTTTGACACACCTCGTATAAAATTGACATAAGATGGTTGTATTTTAGGTTTTAGAGTATTTTAGACCATGCAGAACTTTTTATTACGAATCACTTTTTTCGTAAAATTAATAATAAAAGAGTTATTAGAATTAAAATTACTGAAAATAATGTTAGTTATCCATAATTTTTCAAAAAAAATGTTTTTCAATTAGAAGGATATAATTGCATATTAGAATATAGTTTTTAATTCCAAACAACTTTTCATAATAGCAATTTTCAATATTGTGAAAAATAAAGCTACTTTACTCTCGAGTGAAATTCAAACTTTTTGACATACCTCGTATAATATTCATAAAATTTGATATCTAATGGTTGAATCTTAGGTTTTGGACCATGCAGAGCTTTTTATGAAGAATAACTTTTTTTTCGTAAAATTAATAATAAAAAAGTTTTCCATATCGTCCTATTAGAGGTAAAACTCACTAAGTGCACTTTTTTGAGATTTTGACATTTTCATCGATTTGAACTCAATACGGTACTGTCCAGCTCTGGAGAAGTCACCTGGGGCTCTAACCCTTCTAATTGCTGAGATAATTTATGGTACAATTCACTAAGTGCATTATTGTGAATTTCGGTTTCAGGGAAAAACTCATTTAAACTTATTATTGCACTTAGTGAATTATTCTTTACAATCTGGAATGCAGAATCGGTACTTACTTAGTCATCTTTCAAAAAATACATTAGATAACATAATCTATTTTGCGATTAAGCAGGCGACTTGTGTGTTACATTGTATTGTTGAAACTGTACAAACTGTACATTATATTTGTGTGCATTATCTGTTCGGCGATTGATAAAAGAAATATGAGATTAAATTTCTTTGTAACCATGCTAGCTTACATAAAGGGTAACATAATCTATTTTTCAATTAAGCAGGCGACTTTTGTGGCTGTCATAAATGCCGACAGAATTGCATTTACTTTCGAAGGAGGAAATTTATTGTTCATTTTTTAAATAATAAACTGTTATTTTTGATAGTTCGTTTGTTGTAAGTAAGCGAGATTTTATGGAGACAAATTCATTAACTTCTCAATATCCAATAATTGTGTTCAAGGAAAAACTCATCAAGTACAAAGTGTAGTTAGTGAGTTTTACCTCTAATAAGATATCAATATCCAATAATTGTGTTTATGGAAAAACTCAATAAGTACAATAATTGATCTAATGCGGATTGTATCATAGTTCCTGTGACGAAATATGGCTTAAAATATCTGTTTTTATTTATTCTTTAAAGTTGCATTAAAAAAATTACAATATTCAAGTCAGGTGAATTTAAAAAACAATTTGTACCTTTAAATCGATTTTTCTCCACTTTCTGAAAAGTGTAGTTAAGAGTTTTACCTCTAATAGGACGATATGGATACAACTTACAGGGACATACTGTATAAGAAAAAGTTTACATTTCTACATCCCCTTCATTTTGCAAAAATTGTGCAAGAAGTAAGTAAGTTACGCTCAAAATAAAAGTTAATCCCTTTTTTTTTTATAAAAAAATCGTAAAAATCACCCCCAAATTAGCATCTAAAAATGAAATTATTCGTTACCTTACTTTACTTATGTATTGTTTATATGATCTGTAAGTTTCATTGGTTCAAAGTGCTCATTTTTGAAAAAATTTGGTTTTAAAGTTAATTTTTTTTATTTTTTTTTAAATAACGTAAAAATTATTAGTGACACCAAAGATCTTAAAGAGTAATCAAATGTACGTTTGGCTTTTCTGAATATTCTGGATTTTTTGTTTTCCTGTTAGACCAAAATTGATTATGGTAGGGCTATTCAAAATTTGCATACATTCGTGATTAGTGACTCGCTCAAGCCATTTTAACTAGAGCCTTTTCAAAAATAAGCACTTCGAACCGACGAAACTTACAGATCATATAAAGAATAACATAATATATAATAATATATGTATATAGTAAAGTAACTTGTGTATAAAAAGTAACTTTTGTATATAAAAAATCATAAGCAAAGTAACTTGTGAAGCGGTAACGATTAATTTTATTTGGGATACTAATTAGGGGGTGATTTTCACGATTCCTTTTACCAAAAAATAAAAGGGGCCAACATTATTTTGAGCGTAACTCACTTACTTTTAATGATAGAAGTTTAAAAAAAAAAACAAAAATATATCTTTTTTTAAACACTTTAAAAAAGTTGAAATGAGTTTTCCCCGAAAAGTGCTCCATTTTTGGTTATTTCACGTAGAAATATTCGATTTGGAATTTGACAAATAAGGACCTACTTTTCATTAGCTATAACTCTGCTACTATGGGTCTGTGGAATTCATACATACACTATTTTTTTCACTTTTTTATAAGCTATAGTTTTGTTAAGAATATTTTTTTTCGATAAAATACTTTTTGAGTTATTTACGAAAAACCATCCAAAAACGTGGTTTTTTTTGTTGAAAAATGAACATAATATTCACTCGCAAATAACTCGATAAGTATTGACTTAGTGAAAAAACTGTATAAAACAAAAGTTGCTTAGAATTAGTCATTTTATCCAATTCCGGACTTAGTTTAAGCATATGAAGGGTCAGAGGGAAAAACGATGAATGTCAATTTTTGGTCATTTTGAGATTTTTGTGCAATCTGTTAGCTTAGAATGAGTACTATCAACCTGTGAATGGCCAAGGAGAAATAACGATGATAATCGACTTAAAACCACGTCACAAGATTGGACGCAAGGGGGAAAAACAATGAATATGTAACTCTGTTTCTCATTTTACCGAAAATGCTTCCAGATAGACATTCATCGTTCTTCCCCCTGACCCTTCATATTTTTTTTCACCCACACTAAGGGGTGAAACTAACCCCCGAACCCGAACAGAAACGCACATCTGTACAATATCACTTTTTTTCTTTGGCATGTTAGCTATGTGTATGCCAAATTTTATGTCAATCTGGTTGCTTAAAATTTGGAAGTTTTGCAATATTTTACCCTTAGTGAATGAACTATGCTGTGCAATTTTGAATATAAGTGTTATATAGCTATTTTAGAACGTAAATCTAAAAGAAATTTTAATTTAAATGATTATATAAATTTTTACGAAAAAATAATGTTTTTGATTATTGCATTATTTTCCAAAATACAGCACATTTAATGAAAAGCCAACCCTTATTGCCCAATTTTTGTAAAATGGAGGGGTTTAGAATTGTAAACTTTTTCTTATATAATAATAGACAATTTTAATTACCTATTCCCAAATTTTCATTCTTTCTTTATTTTTATTTTGGTCAGATTGTTCTTTTATCGGGCTAATTTTTTAATAAGTAATAGTAATAGTACAACAGAAAAAGAATATGGTATCACAAACAGCAAAAGACAGTAGGATAATGTAATTGTGTAAGTTTAGTTATTTTAGGTGTAAGATTTTAATTATTTAAGGATATTAATATAGAATTAATAAAAGCCGTCAAAGTACTATACAATCAGCCTATAACAAAAATAAAAACAAGGTCACAAATTATAACAGGATTTTTAACATCAAAGGGATTGAAGCAAGGATGATGCCTCTCACCCAACTAAATAGAGCTAAACTTGACTGAGAAAATTAACACACTTATACCATCTAGAGAACAAAAAGTCTCAAACATTAATGGGAACTTAATATGGTTCACTGATGGATCTAAAACTGGTCATGGTACTGTATCAGGAAAATTTGGGCAAACGTGCAACTATAATAAATATAATAAATCTTACAGCCTAGGTCAACATACAACTGTGTTCCAGACTGAAGTTTTTCCTTTGGTGGCCTGCATTGATGAAATCATTGATGAAAACCCTAAAGCTAAGAGAATCAACATTTACACAGATAGCCAATCGGCTATAGCCAATCGGCTATTCTGACTGTAAAGAACCCACTCAATAAAACAAAAATGGTGAGAAACTGTAAAGATTCCTCATCAACCTGGCAAAAGACAACAAAGTGTCTTTAATATGAGTGCCAGGTCATGAAGGGGTGCATGAGAACGAAAGAACAGATATGTTAGCGAAACAAAGCTCGACAGAAACTTTTGAAGGCCCAGAACCTTTCTGTGGCATCACTAAAGATGCTACGAAAAACGAGGTTCAGAAATGGCTGATAAAGAATCATCAAAATAAATGGAGAACCACTCAAGGGCAAATCCAGACTAAAAAAATAATCAAGAATATTAATAAAAAACTCTCGAACAGTTTGATGAACCTCAATAAACGAGAGATCAAAACGGCCACTCAAATGGTGACTCGACATTGTCGTTCAAGAAATCACCTATACAAACTAGGTAAGGTGAATGAAACATGGTGCAGAAAGTGCGAAATGAAAGAAGAAACTGCCATACACATACTATGCCATTGCAGTGTGCTAGGTGATGTAACACAGGACTTCACTGGTCAAATGAGGTTTGAACCAGAAGAGACCTAAAACTACCAATAAGAAAACTGTTGGCCTTCGTTGAGGCCACAAGACTTATTAGAGTTTAAGGAGAAGAACAGGGTTTGGTACAAAGGTCTTAAAGTTAAGAAGATACCTCGAAAGTGCTTTAAAAAATGGAATCAAAAATGTAGAACAATGAAAATGCCACTCACCAAGACTATAGCACACTATAGATATATAGTCTAGTCGCAACATAGAGGGTCCCGTGGGCACTTTTAGGTCGCCGCGATTTGATGGTGGTATTATAGGTTTTTTGGGTCGCTGAATCCATTGGAAGTGGTCTGGAAGATTAAATATAGTGCGTTTAATTGTTATTAACAAATTATGGTAAAATTAGGTATCTTTCAGGAATTATTAGAAGCCATGTAAATAAATTTATATTTTTATATAAATTTAGGTCTTCTCTAGTGTATTTTTGGTCGCTGAATCCAATGCGACTACTCGCGATTAGTTAAAATATGTTCTTATTTTGTTATTGTTTATTCGCCGAAAAGCTCGAAATATTGCGCTATCTACAGCAAGTTTGTACTCTTTTTCATAGTACTTTTATACTCTAAATCGATTGCCAGTAGTCGTGATACCTTAAACCACGTTCCGACTTTGTTATTAATAAATTATTGCAAAAATAACGGTTTATAGTACGTTTACTCACGGTTTTTGTTCTAAATTAAAAAAAAACCACTTGTATTGACATGAAATTTGGCATACACGTAGCTAACATGTCAAACAAAACAAGTGATATTGTGCCGATGTGTGCTTTTATCCTGGAGGTAAGTTTCACTTCTTTTCGGTGGTGAAAAAAGAAACCTTAATAAGTCCGGAAGTGGATAAATTGATTAATTCTAAGCAACTTTTGTTCTATACAGTTTTTTCACTAAGTCAATACTTTTCGAGTTATTTGCGAGTGAATATGTTCATTTTTCAACAAAAAAAAACACGTTTTTGATGGTTTTATAAGCACTTTCGAACTGATGAAACTTACAGATCATATAAATACAACATAAGTAAAGCAACTTGTGAAGCGGTAACGATTAATTTCATTTGAGATGCTAATTTCCCGTTTTTTTTTAATGGGCCAACTTTATTTTGAGCGTAACTTGCTTATTTTTGATACTAGATTAGTTTTTCAAAAAACGAGAATAAAGGTTTTTTGAAAACTTTAAAAAAGTTATAATGAGTTTTCCTCAAAAAGTGCGTCATTTTTTGGTTATTTTATGTTGAAATATTCGATTTGGAAATCGACGAATATGAACCTGTTGTTCATTAGCCACAACTCCGCTTCTGCTGTGTCTACGGACCTCGCACATACACCATTTTTTTCACTGTTTTATAGTCGATATTTTTGCTAAGAAAATTTTTTTTGAAAAAATACTTACTTTTTAAGTTATTTGCGAAAAACCGTCTAAAACGTGGTTTTTTTGTTGAAAAATGAACATATCACTCGTAAATAACTCGAAAAGTATTGACTTAGTAAAAAAACTGTATAGAACAAAAGTTGCTTAGAATTAATCAGTTTATCCACTTCCGGACTTATTTTAAAGGTTTCTTTTTCACCCCGAAAAGGGGTGAAACTCACCCCCAGGGTAAAAGCACACATCAGCACAATATCACGTGTTTTGTTTGACATGTTAGCTAGGTGTATGTAAAATTTCATGTCAATACAAGTGGTTTTTTTTTAATTTAGAGCAAGACCCGTGACTAAACGTAATATAAATCATTATTTTTGCAATAATTTATTAATAACAAAGTCGGAACGTGGTTTAAGTTATCACGACTAGTGGCAGTCGATTAAAAATACTATGAAAAAGACTACAAACTTGCTGTAGATAGCGCATTATTTCTAGCTTTTCGGTGAATAAACAATTATTTTGTTATTAACAAAATAAGAACATATTTTGAGTAATCGCTGCTAGT
The DNA here is from genome assembly GCF_917563875.1 of Diabrotica virgifera virgifera. NCBI lineage: Eukaryota > Metazoa > Arthropoda > Insecta > Coleoptera > Chrysomelidae > Diabrotica > Diabrotica virgifera. The sequence continues at coordinate 27,057,722 of NC_065452.1, forward strand.
CGCATTCGATTCAGCGACCAAAAATACACCAAAGAAGACCTTAACACTATCAATTTATTTACAGGGGTTCTAATAATTCCTGAAAAATAACTAATTTTACCATAATTTGTTAATAACAATTAAACGCACCACATTTGGGCTTCCAGACCACTTCCACTGGATTCAGCGACCTAAAAAACCTATAATAGCACCATCAAATCGCGGCGAGCTAAAAGTGCCCACGGAACCCCCTGTGTTGCGATTAGACTAATACGCTCAACTTTGCAGACGATCAAGTAATAGTGATTATGACGATTTAAACTATATGGCCCAAAAATTAATTGAAAATTGCGATATATCAAGAAGTCAATACAAAGTAAACCAGATAAACCGATAAAGCACTGCTATGACTAGAAATATCTAAGAATTAATATTTCGCACGATGGAACATGAAAAAACCATAAGAGAAAGACATACGGCAGGTAGAAAAGCCATCACAATGGGAGAAGAGCAGCAGAAAGATTTAGAAGAGATAGAATAGATCAACAACGAATACCAAAGGCAATACTAAACTGGCAACCAGAAGAAAAGAGAAAACGCGGTAGACCGAGAAAAAGTTGGAGCGAAGGACTAGACAAAGAGAAAAGAGAAAGAAAAATAGAAGAGTGGAACAACCGGGCGAAGTGACGATTGGAAGTCCGAAACGGCAGATAACGTTATAAACGGACATGTATTAGAAGTAGTAGTTTTTTTAGAAATTCTGAATTTTGATTAATACCGGCGTAAATTGTAATTAAAGTTTATCGAAATCACATTTTTGAAATTCGTAAAACTGCTATTTATAAATACTATTAGTGTAGTGCATATTGAAAACAGCTTAACCTAGCGTGAACTAAGCCGTCTAGAGGAACTATATACTTTTGTACGGCTGACCAAATTTTATTATCTATAAAAAAAGAGTAAGAATCTGCCTTAATACCCGAAGAAAGATTTATGAATTGGCGATTCACAAAATCTCTTTTCTCTCTTTGACTCACATACTCCCATTTGATTTTAGATTTATTTATATCAATTTACGCCCTTATTAATCAAAATTCAGAATTTCAGGAGCGATTTGGTAAAATTATTTTTTTGTTATTTATCAATCAGTGCCGGCCAACTTGGAAAAATTAAAAAGATCTTTTAACTTTCCAAAATGCGCTCGGGCGCAAAAAAATCGATCCATTGAAAATTTGGTCATTTTTGATGTCTCGAATTTCCTAAACCTGTTGTCCGATTTAAGTGATTTTTTTTACCATGTTATAGCCTTATTCATTAACAGTATCGCTGTAATAATATTGTTACCAGACAGATAAACTGTCATTGTATACCGGGTGTACGAATCAAATTGTGTTTTTTCTCAAAGTTCGCATCACCTTGAGGACTATTATACTGTTTATAAAATACTGAAATTAAAAACCAACTATAGCCTCAAGTTTTCTTAACATTTTGTTTTTAGATTCATTCGCTTATGTTGGATAATAAAAAAGCTGGCCATGTTCGTCATCAGTACAGGGTGTTTCGAAATAAGTGCGGCAAACTTTAAGGGGTAATTTTACACATGAAAATAATGACAGTTTGCTTAATAATCATATGTCCGCAAACGCTTCGTTTCCGAGATACGGGATGTTCAAGTTTTTTTACAAACTGACGATTTATTTATTGCTTTAAAACCAGTTGAGATATGCAAATCAAATTTGGTGGGTTTTAAGACGTAGTTATTGCACATTTTTTGACATACAATTAAGAATTTAATATTCACCATTAGCGCGCAACGGGGTAATATGACCGATCATATTACCCTTATGCACGCCAATGGTGAATCTAAAATTCTTAATTGTATGTCAAAAATGTGCAATAATTACATCTTAAAACCCACCAAATTTGATTTGCATATCTTAACTGGATTTAAAATAAATCGTCAGTTTGTAAAAAAACATTGAACATCCCACATCTCGGAAACGAAGCGTTTGCGGACATATGATTATAAAGCACCTTGTCATTATTTTCTCATGTAAAGTTACCCCTTTTAGTTTGTCGCACTTATTTAGAAACACCCTGTACTGATGACGAACATGGCCAATTGTTAAAGTACCTAAATTTTTATTATCAAACATAAGCGAATGAATCTAAAAACAGAATGTTAAGAAAACCAGAGGCTGTAGTTGGGTTTTAATTTCAGTATTTTATAAATGCTAGAATAGTCCACAGGGTGATGCGAACTTTGAGAAAAAAACACAGTTTGATTCGTACACCCGGTATACAATGACAGTTTAGCTGTCTAGCAACAATATTATTACAGCGATATTATTAATGAATAAGGCTATAATAGGGGTGGCCAAACTGCGGCCCGCGAGCCACATGCGGCTCTTTGAAGGATTACTTGTGGCTCTCGATAAATGTACCCTAGTTCCTTTTCAATTGTGTGTTATTATATTTAAAAAAATTATTATCGTTCCATATGTTTCAAAACGTCTTTTAAACTGATATGACACATCAAAAACTGCACGAATGAACATTAAGAGTGGCGCGAAATAAAAGTCAGTAATCAACCGACTCCAGACAGATTTGTATAACTCTTGCTACGGATATAATTTGTAATTTGGATTACACATCTTAGTCATTAACGAGTATATAAAAAAGTCAGAAGGAGTATTGACCTAACTTCAAAATAGATTTCAAGACTTAAAATATTTTGAATCGTCTCTTCATTTTTTTCTGAATTCGTTTGAAATGAACATATGTAATTCATAAGGTGAATTTTTTATTACCAATATATGACCCAAATACCCCAAAGATCAAGCTCGAAAATAAAACTATATGTAATTAAGTTTTAATATTTCGTAAATTTATTTCTATTTTCAATAAATAAAATTTCTGTTAAAAATTTGTTAATACCTTCTTTACATACTTTTTGAATACGTATTTAATTGCGGCTCGCGAAAAATTTCAACTTGTGAAAAGTGGCTCGGACTATCAAGGAGCTTGGCCACCCCTGGGCTATAACATGGTAAAAAAATCACTTTAACCGGTCAACAGGTTTAGGAAATTCGAGACATAAAAAATGACCAAATTTTCAGTGTATCGATTTTTTTGCACCCGAGTGTATACAGAATCGAATAAAAAAAGTTTGATATAGTAGAAATGCAAAAAATAGGCTGCTTATTACTGCTCGAATCGAATTAAGGAAGCCGACCTTGCATAGAGATAAAAGTAAAGTTAATGATAATAATTATTTAGGAATTTCTAATAGTCCTGAGGCAGGATTATCTAGAATCTAGACCTAGCTAGACTGTCAAAATTGTAACTTTGTCGACAATCTTGTTAATCTGTTCTTTATTAACTTCTAAATTACTTATAATAAACATCAGGACAAAGTTAATGAGCAGCTAATATTTTTGCAAACAATCTAAGATAATGATAACATCTAATGTAATTTCTTATAGTCTAGTCGCAACATAGCCTTGGGCACTTTTAGCTCGCCGCGATTTGATGGTGGTATTATAGGTTTTTTGGGTCGCTGAATCCAATGGAGGTGGTCTGGAAGCCCAAATATGGTGCGTTTAATTGTTATTAACTAATTGTGATAAAATTAGTTGTTTTTCGGGAATTATTAGAAGCCCTGTAAATAAATTGATAGTGTTAAGGTCTTCTCTGGTGTATTTTTGGTCGCTGAATCGAATGCGACTAGTCGCGATTACAAAAAATGTGTTCTTATTTCGTTAATAACAAAATAACTGTTTATTTATGCTGTGGTATTAAGTATCTGCAAGTATCGCGAGTCAGAGTGTGGTTAGAATTTGTCTAATCGCGTTATGTTTACACTTTAATATTGATTTGTAAAGAGTTTCCTTATTTTTTACTTGTTTAGTGTTTTTTTAAATTAACTATGGAGTTAATTTAAATGGCAATTATTTAGTTCTTTTAATGAGTTTAACAACATTCTAAAACACTATGAAAAAGATAAAAAACAAAAATTCGTGATTAAGGGTAGCAGAAGTAATAAGATAAAATATACGGGGCGATTGATTAGTGTGATAAAGCTCAGTAGATCCGCTATAGTAATAAATAGCAATAAAAGTTAGTAACAAAAATTTTAGTAAATTTTGAGCTTCATATTACAAAATTACTAAAATTAGTTAGAATGTTACAGGGGCGTTCGATAATATAGTGGCAGACCAAACTTATATTTGGTCTTTAATGACCAAACTTTAGACTCGACGTCACTTTAATGTCAGATGTTGCGAACACTTAGGTGTCACTCCTCACTTAGGAAGACGATCAAGAACAATTCCAAATTCAGCGGTATTCCAACATATGACTGATTCTGACCACCCTATTAGTCGTAAGGACTTCTCAATCATTGGTCATGCAAGTTCTCCAACGGAACTCAGCATCAAGGAGGCATTATCCATATTTCTTTTGAAGCCACCCTTAAACACGCAACAAGACATGACGTGTTTGAAATTATTGACTTAACCCAATGATTGTTAAGTCATTTTTACGTTTTCATTAATTATTGTTTGTTCCTTTAAAATTATTTTAAAGCATCCGCTCAAGAAACTTATTATTCTGACGATGATTAAAGTAATAATTGAAACGTCACCATGAATTTTAATTTAGTTATGGGTTTTATCTTTAAGTTTATTATTTTTATCAAACTTATGTTTTCTAAATGGAACACCCTGTATTTTATTTTATGTTCGAAATCTTCTTAACTTCCATATCACAAAAATATAAAGGTTTATTATGTTATACAGAGTATTTACAAAGCTATAACCAATTTTCTATGAAAATCGTAACAAGTTCAACTCCCTGTATAAATAAAAATAAACATCACAGCAAAAATAAACACCAATATAAACTGGTATAATTAACTTACGTATAAAAATTATTTTAGCAGTATTTTGTATATATCATGTTAACTAATATTTATTTTGCTAACCTGAATATATACTTTTATATACATATTGTTTTATTACAATTAAGTTTGAAACATCTGAATAGTTTTGCTTCCCTTTCCCTTCCCTTAATAAAAATATTTTCTATCAAACAAACAACATGCACTAAACATATCAAAATAGCGTGTACCAAAATATAAAGTCACTGCGCACGCTAAATAATGACGTCACTGGCTTGATGAAGTTTAATTCGCTTGTACCTAACGTTTTTATTTGCGTACACGTTAGCGTGTACCTAGACACAGCGTTTATAAACTCACGGTTTTTACTCTAAATTTAAAAAAACCACTTGGAATGACATGAAATTTGGCATGCACGTAGCTAACATGTCAAACAAAACAAGTGATATTGTGCCAATGTGTGCTTTTACCCTGGGGGTGAATTTCACCCCGTTTCGGGGGTGAAAAAAGAAACCTTTAAAATAAGTCCGGAATTGGATAAACTGGTTAATTCTAAGCAACTTATGTTCTATAGAGTTTTTTCACCAAGTCAATACCTACGTTTCGAGTTATTTGCGAGTGAATAATATGTTCATTTTTCAACAAAAAAACCAAATAACTCGTAAAGTATTGACTTAGTGAAAAAAACTGTATAGAACAAAAGTTGCTTAGAATTAATCAGTTTATCCACTTCCGGACTTATTTTAAAGGTTTCTCTTTTCACCCCGGAAAGGGGTGAAACTCACCCCTAGGGTAAAAGCAGACATCGGCACAATATCACTTGTTTTGTTTGACATGTTAGCTACGTGCATGCCAACTTTCATGTCAATCCAAGTGGTTTTTTAAGATTTAGAGCAAAAACCGTGAGTAAACGTACTATAAACCGTTATTTTTGCAATAATTTATTAATAACAAAGTCGGAACGTGGTTTAAGCTATCACGACTAGTGGCAATCGATTTAGCTTATAAAAATACTATGAAAAAGACTACAAACTTTCTGTAGATAGCGCATTATTTCTAGCTTTTCGGGGAATAAACAATTATTTTGTTATTAACAAAATAACAACATATTTTGAGTAATCTCGGCTAGTCGCATTCGATTCAGCGACCAAAAATACACCAAAGAAGACCTTAACACTATCAATTTATTTACAGGGCTTCTAATAATTCCCGAAAAATACCTAATTTTACCATAATTTGTTAATAACAATTAAACGCACCACATTTGGGCTTCCAGACCACTTCCATTGGATTCAGCGACCCAAAAAACCTATAATACCACTGTCCTAGATTTTAACAATATTTCAGATAATTTCAAATATCTTAAAATTAATCCACTGTAATATTTAAATATATTAGTAAACAATTAAGCAGGCCGAATTAATGTAGCAAGTAGTCTTGTAAACAAACTTACACATGTAGGTATTAGTGCAAGGTTGCATTTCTGTATAATAGTCTTGACATACATATACGAATGTATTACAAACATAGGTAATCAATAAGTATTCATACACAGAGATATTTAGGGCAGTCTAATGTTGGGGTTACTTGAGAGAGTGCCACCTCGAAGAGAGGACGTTTCATTCCATCGTCAACTGGGTACTAGAAACCACTAATAAATGTACCCTATATAATAATAAAGAATTTAATGGGAAAATAGTGTATCCAGTTAATCAACCCCATTGTTAGGGTAGTAAAAACCCGTTACCACCATACCACCATCAAATCGCGGCGAGCTAAAAGTGCCCACGGGACCACATATGTTGCGACTAGACTATTAGTCTCGATGCATATTTACGTGTTTTCAAGTTGCGTGCACGCTGCGAGCAAACTACGTGCGATCGCTGGAGGTTCAGCAGTAGGTACATGACTTGAATTTATTCACAGCACACTCAAGCTGAGCCGCGGCGTGCAAGCTGCTTCCAAACCGCGTGGACTGAGAGTACGCCAGTTTCTGCTACGCCGCCACGTGCACGCCACTTGAAAACAAGTCAGGCGGTTTAGCAGTCTGTGGTGGGCAATCATTCAGTACACGTTGACCGCGCGATCGATTTCAACGTAGATACAGAGCTGTTTATTTCTGGCGTTTATTAACCCCGAGAAACCGCTCAAATGTGTGTTGACGGGAAACTTGGCTTGAAAACAAGCAGCTTGCTCGCAACTTGAAAACACGTACATGTGCATCGAGCCTTATGTAGGCTGTGAATATCATTAACATGGGCAACAGACTCTGGCATTTACATGTTTTACTTTTAAGAATTCCAAATACCAATTAGGTTTAAAAACAACTGATTTATTAAAATCCCTTCGAAAACTGATGATTGTGATAGGTTATACAAAATATGTTTTAAAATTCATCTACGAGTATTTTCTGAGTGGTAACTGTTTGAGAGTTAATGTTGAAAGAGGTTAAATAAAATCGGTTATAGTTAATTTGTTTTAGCTAACCGCGGTTTAATCGTATAAAGTACCGACTCTTAGTATAAAATCAGAGTTTGGTATTAATTTTGAGAGTAAATTAAATGTAAGATCAAATACTTACCATGTTAGAATAGTATCATGAGTTTTTTTCTGGTTTTATCCTCATGATTTACTATGGGATCACTAACAGGAGAATTTTACTGTCATCGATCTATGTAGTTGTCTTTTTAAAGACGAATCACATGCTAAGATTATTTTCACAGATATTCTTAAGTTAAAGTTGATTTCATGTAATCGAATGAACTATCTTCTAATAAAGTCGTTCCAGGAACGCAGCTCATAAATATTGGCAACATCATGTTAAAGTCATCTACCTAACTCTTACCTACTACAGAAAGTCAACTCTACTTCAACCAAACCCCTGTATAAAGAATGACGCACTATAACTAACTCGTCAGCATAATACATGAGGAATGGACCAAAAATTAAAAAACAAGAGCGTGTATTGGAAAAGCTAGATACACCTTCAACAAGGACGTGCCGTGCTATGATGCGGCGAGGCAGTCGCATCAGGCGGCATCACAAGGGGGCGGCATAAGCAGTAAAATCAAAATAAATTTGAACCATTCAATAATTAAAAAAATATATAGGACCAAGTGTCAACCGAAAGTATAAATATTATATACATATAACGCTTATCTTTTTCTATAAGTTCTTTCTATAAGTTCTTTATTATTCCGACATTGAGGTATACGATTTATGGATTTATGTTTTTACAGCAATGTTTTGTCTAAGCGAAAAATAAAAAGTTACAGACAATCTTTCTACGACCAAATGAAAATTACTGCAGAAAATCTTGATATAAGTTGATTACGAAAAGTCTGTGGATGAGCTATTAACAGTGGAAGATAAATTTAAAATATATTTTTTCATCTATATTTTAGGCATTGTCATTAATGCTTTGATTGATCGATTTTCGCTTCTAGTAACTCCAAAATTTTTTTAAATTTTTTATATAATTTGAGGGAAATAGATGATAAAACGGTACAAAAATATTGTATGAATTTTCATTCAATACTTTCAATATAAAAAGATAAAGAATCGGATATAGAGGCTATATATAGGCGGATATATCTTCTAGAAGAATTTCGTGATATATCCCAAATGATATCAAACCTCCATGAAATCTTTAGGGGTTTTGAACTATTTGCGCCAAAATAACCTAATTTCTTTATACCTAAATGTAGTTGTATCAATAAGAATTTTATTAACACTCCCTGTCTCGGTAGCTAGTGGGGAAAGAAGTTTTTCAAAATTAAAAATTATTAAAAACTATTTACGAAGCTCTATAAGACAAACAAAACTTAAAAAATTAGCACTCTTTTCAATAGAGTCCACTCACTAGCTGCTAATTTAGACTACACCAATCTGATTGACGAATTTGGCAAAATTAAAGTCAGAAGAGTAAAATTGTAATTTTTGTAAATGCTATTTAATGTTAATACATATTTAAGTTAATTTAAAGTATGCTTTGTTTTTAAAATAAGTTTTCGTTCATTTTGTGTAGTTTCATTTAGTAAAAATAAAAGTTAAGTTTCAATAATATTTAATGGCGTAGTCTCAATATTTCGGCCGCAATGCTTTTTAAATGCATTCATTTTTTTAATCCTGAGAGAACTAATAAATATTTTTGAAAAATTTAAACGCAGTATGAAAAATTACATTGTTACCGAGGGCCGAAAGTCCCTTAGAATAAACAAACAGTTTCTTTTGAATGAGATATTTGAAAATAAAAATCACACTAAATTTTTTCTTTTTTTTTATCACTGTAACTTATTAAAATAAACATTATAGAAGTTTTCAGGAACTTTCAGCCCTCGGTAATAACGGAATCTTTCATTCTGTGTTTAAATTTTTCAAAAATATTTATTAGTTTTCTCATGATTCGAAAAAAAAATTAATACATTTAAAAAGCACTGGAGCCGAAATTTTGCGCCTGCCCCCTTAAGGGGCAGCATTCCGAAGACTTGCATCATATTGAAAAGATGTACCGCACGGCTCTGAGTCCTTCAACAGGAGGGGGCTTCTTTAAGAGCCACAACCTCTCTCTTGTTATAAAAGTAACAATGCTGCGATGCTACGTCTACTGGCCTTTTTTATGGTGTAGAATCGTGGACCTTGAACGAAGATATGTGCAGAAAATTAGGAATATTTGAGCTGTGGTTATATCGAACAATATTTAAAATCCCGTGGACTGACAATATCCTCACCTTCACTTTCCCGTGAAGGTTACAATACTTTGGACACATTGTGTGAAATGAATCCAGATCTTCCCTTCTACAAGGCATGTTGCAATAAAATATATTAGGAAATCAAGGTCCAGGAAGAGCAAGAACGTTTTTGTTAAAGAACCTCAGAACCTGGTTCAACACAACTGCTGTGCAGCTTTTCCGCATTGCTGCAGACAATATAAAGATTTGCCATGATGATCGCCAACATTTTTCACGGATAGGTACACCAAGAAGAAGAAATGCAGACCGACAGAATAGAAAAAATATTGCACCACATAGGCAATCTAACATCTAAAAAATATGACAGGAAAAAGCAAATAAGGGAGTGTTAAGTACGAAAAGGTCAGAAGAGTGCAGGAAAACATATAGTGTAGGAAACAGAGGTTGAACGTCGCAAAATGGACAAAAGTCCGGTATTATTTTTTTTTCTGGTATACAGGGTGAGTCATGAGGAACTGTACATACTCCTACCTCGTATAGAGGCTCTTATGGGGAATAACAAATGACCATTAAAAAGTGTCTGCTCCCATTGTTTAATATACAGGGCGAGTTTCGCATTTTGACAGAAATTTGTATTCGTCATAATTTTTGAACGGTCAGATCGATGTGTCTCTTATTTTGGTCAATCGTTACACTATTACCACCCAATCAACTGATTTATTCAAACTAGTTAAAAATCAGGTCCGGCTTTAAAAAATTAGTTCGTTTCGGTCTTAGAAAAAATTTCACAATTGTCCATATAGAAAAGGTTCCTGAGGTTAAAATAGGCCGATTTAAGCTAACTTACCTTAGTACAAAGTTTATAATAACCGAGATACAGGGTGTCAAAAGTTAAACTTTTTTTTATTTATTATTGAATATTTCCTTACAGGTATAAGATAACAACATGAAATTTGGTATGTGAGGGTTTTTTGGGTCGAGAAAACTAAATTCCCTACCAAAAATTATGTATTGTCCAGAGGGCGCCACATACACCTTTCAGCACTCATTTATTACGTTCAATTTTTTTATCCCCCACTCTGTATAATTTTGACATTAAAATTTTTATTCTCCTATTAGTTTTACTTAAAAAAGGTATACTTCTTTCATCTCCCTAAACTCAACCGTTTTCGAGATAAACGCATTTTAAATCTGCGATACACCATCATTTTTAGCATAATATCATTGTAGTTACACCCGAAAAATAACTTAAAACCATAAAATTATCCAAAAATGTATCGCAAATTTCTTCAAATGGAATATGCGATGCAATGACATAAATTTGAGAACTGGCACAATTATTATGGTTTTAAGTTATTTTTCGGGTGGAACTACAATGATATTATGCTAAAAATGATGGTGTATCGCAGATCTAAAATGCGTTTATCTCGAAAACGGTTGAGTTTAGGGAGATGAAAGAAGTATACCTTTTTTAAGTAAAACTAATAGGAGAATAAAAATTTTAATGTCAAAATTATACAGAGTGAGGGATAAAAAAATTTGAACGTAATAAATGAGTGCTGAAAGGCGTATGTGGCGCCCTCTGGGCAATACATAATTTTTGGTAGGAAATTTAGTTTTCTCGACCCAAAAAACCCCCACATACGAAATTTCATGTTGTTATCTCATACCTGTCAGGAAATATTCAATAATAAAAAAAAAGTTTAACTTTGACACCCTGTATCTCGGTTAATATAAACTTTGTACTAAGGTAAATTAGCTTAAATCCGCCTATTTTAACCTCAGGAACCTGAGGTTAAGCTATGGCCCATTCTTTACCAAACACCCTGTATATGTCATTTAAGCCATAGTTGAAAAACATTGTAAGTGGAGTTACAATGTTCTTCATATCAGGTGTCGAATTCATGTAAATTTAGCACAGCGTAGCTAAAAAATCAAATTATCAGATAATTTGCTTGCGGTCCAATAAAAACTGAATGAAGTGCTAGTTGCATTTATTTATAACTAAAATCCTGTAAAATGATTCTAGCTAATCACCTCATGTATAATTAAGTAAAAAAATACGACTACGCATTTTGTAAATTTTCTATTGAAAAACCTTACAAAACAAACGTTTACCTACTTTGGAGAAAACTCGCATGATTACATATCAGAACTTTAAAGCATATGCAAGTGGTCTAGTAAAAAATTACACAAACTTAAAAACTGAAGTCAAAATATCTAAATATTTTTTGTACAATTCATAATAATTGAATACTGGACATAAACAACGAGTCAAAAAACAAGAAAAACTAAAACAAAAACGGTAACAAACAGTAATCAAAACGTCATGCAGATCAGCTCATAAAGCCGGCTGGTGACACAACTCGCTCATCCTGAGAAAAGTAACAGAACTCAAAAAATGCATAATTCCAGTTATCTTGTTAAATTGACTCCAAATATCACTCCTATTAAGCTGCACCCCCCACCATCGCGAATAAAGTTCGGATTCTAGGCAAAAAATTTAGTGCTATTTACGTGCTAATTAGTTGCTCTAATCCAAATTTTGTTGCTCAAACCGTTGACCAGGAATTGCTCTAATCCGAATTTTGTTGACCAGAACGTCAAAACGTTGACCAGAAAATCGCGTTGAAAGTGGGGGGGGGGTCCAGCTTAATGGCAAGCTGGACCTCCCCACACCGAAAAAAGTTCAAACTTCTTGATTTGTTTGGTGAAATTTTTTTTCTATTTATATGCTAATTAGTTGCTCTTCTTCGAATTTTGTTGCTCTAAGCGTTAAGCAGGAAATCTAGTTGAAAGTGGGGCGGGGTCAGCTTCTCATTAGGCGTACAACGAAAGACATGTATATTCACTATAACAATGATCAATAAAATCAGATACCGGTATATTTCGATGGTACGTGTTCCCTAGATTATTTTATTACCAAATATGTACGAGCAACTAATTTATTTGACATAGAACAGATAGAGACACATATAGAGCGGAGCAAGGTCGGGTGGGATAAACTAATGCATTTGCAAGTTCTACGGTTAGCAACAAAATCGGATACCAATATATTTCAATAGTACGTGTTCCCTAGAATATTACATATAATACTAAATATGTGTGAGCATCTAATTTATTTTACACGAGACAGAGGAATTTAAAGTGCGGTGCAAGGTTGGGTGGGACGAACTAATTAATTTTTAACTTCTACGGTTAGCAACAAAATCGGATACCATTATATTTCCACAGTACGTGTTCCCTAAAATATTTTAATACTAAATATGTGCGAGCAATTAATTTATTTAACGCAGAACAGAGACACAAACAGCGAGGAGCAAGGTTAATTGGGATAAACTAATGAATTTGCAAGTCTTACGATTAGCAACAAAATTGGATACCAATATATTTCGATAGTACCTGTTGCCTACCATTTTTAGTACCAAATATCTGCGAGCAACTAATTTATTTTCTAAGGAACAAGTACTATCGAAATATACCGGTAGCCGATTTTGTTGCTTTCCGTAGAAGTAAAAAATTAATTAGTTCATCCCACCCAACCTTGCACCGCGCTTTAAATTCCCTTGTCTCGTGTAAAATAAATTAGTTGCTTGCACATATTTAGTACTAAAATATTCTAGGGAACACATACTATCGACATATATTGGTATCCAATTTTGTTGCTAACCGTAGAACTTGCAAATGCATTAGTTTATCCCACCCGACCTTGCTCCGAGCTATATGTGTCTCTGTTCTATGTTAAATAAATTAGTTGCTCGCACATATTTGGTACTAAAATATTCTAGGGAACATGATTTATCTATATATGCCGGTAGCCGATTTTGTTGTTAACCGTAGAACTTAAAAATTTATTACTTCTTCCTTCATAACACCGCGCTTTATATTCCTCAGTCAGCCTCGTGTAAAATAAATTAGTTGCTGGCACATATTTAGTATTAAAATATTGTAGGGAATTGTTGTCTATTGTTGCTAACCATAGAACTTGCAAATGCATTAGTTTATCCCACCCGACCTTGCTCCACCGTGGATGTGTCTCTCCTCTATGTTAAGGGCAGGCAAAGTCCAAAAATTGAATTTTTAAAGTTTTTTGGGTTATGATTGAAAATTATTCTCTGCAATCTTCTCTTTCCAACGATATATAACACATTATAGTATAAAATATCCATGGTTACAAAATTATTTGTTTTTTGAACGTCTGCACTCAACTTACCGTGTACCGGTAGTTTTATAGCCTATTCGAATGTTTTATGTATTTGCGATTTCCCGAATACTAGGTTTTTAACTTTTGGTGTCAAATATCACTGGATCCTTAGATGATAGAAGGTTCAAATTTTTACAGTAGTTGTAGATACATAATATCAAGTTCCGCGTAAAGTTTTATTGAAAAATGTACAAAAACAAGTAAAATAAAAAATAAAATCTAAACTTTTTTGGGTTTTTTTGTAAGGCTATTTTAAAAAAAATTGAAAGTAAATGTTTCTTTTATTCTAAGTTTACAAAAATTTATGCGGGACTAAACAATACATCTAGTTTTAAAATAAAGCAAAAATTCGGTCCCTAAGTGCTTTGTTTACAGAGCTATGTGACATAATGTTAACATTGTCGTTAAATGGGACTTCGGGTGCCCTTAAATAAATTAGTTGCTCGTACATATTTGGTACTAAAAAAATTTAGAACACGTGCCATCGAAATATACCGGTATTTGATTTTATTGCTCATTGTTTTAGTAAATATATGTCTTTCATTGTACGTCTAAAGAAAAGCTGACCATGCCCCACTTTCAACTCGATTTCTTGCTTAACGCTTAGAGCAACAAAATCCGAAATAGAGCAACTGATTAGCACATAAATACATAGAAATACATTTTTCACCAAACAAATCAAGAAGTTTGAACTTCTTTCGGTGTGGGGGGTCCAGCTTGCCATTAAGCTGGACCCCCTCACTTTCAACGCGATTTCCTGGTCAAAGGTTTGAGCAAAAAATTCGGATTAGAGCAACTGATTAGCACATAATAACACTAAATTTTTTGCCTAGTCCGAATTTTATTCGAGATGTGTGTGGGGTGCAGCTTAATAGGGGTCCAAATACCCTATACTTTTACCAGGAACTATGTCACATATATATGTTTACTCCAACTCCGAAAGATGGCGGTGGTGTCATTATTTCCTTAGCGGTAAAATGAATACTTTTATTCTGGAACAATGACACTTTTCAGTTATGCTGTGACATTCGACGTGGACGTAAGCGTATCGTTATTTATCACAGAAACCGTTGTATTTCGAGAAATATCTTTTGTACTTGTTGAAAACCGTTGTATTTTGCGTTACTTTTAAAAGGAGTGACCAATATTTTAAAAGAAAAGTGACATAACTCAAATTTTTAATATCTTTCTTGGTTAAATCAGATATCATATTTTTTTGGTTTTGCCTCTTACACATTTAGAAATATTAACTTTGTTTTTAATATATAAATTTTAGCAGTTACCGTTTAAAACTTACAGTTAAGTCTACAGTAAAAGTTCAAGTCTAAAAAATCTATTTTTGTCTCCCCTGAAAAAAGTTGTGTTTTGAGTTGGGACACTTTTCTTCCGAATGAGCGAACTATGACTCAGAGGAACGACAGATGACGTAAGGGGCGCGTGCTGGGCCCCATATAGTCTTGTACGAATTTTGGTCTTAGAGACACCGAATGGAGTGCCTCAAGATTCGCAAGAACGAGGCCACCAACAGTAGAATCAAGAACGTTATTGATATTTATCACCCGACTTCTTTGAAAACACAATTAAAATTGCTTCGTATATTTTTTAAAATGAAAATTTTAAAACTTCTTTTGTTTGTTGAAAAGTTAAAAACGGACGTGACTTAATTATTATAAAATAATAGTACTAAATGATTAGATGGTGCCAGTATAGTACGCGGTCTACCGTCGCGTTTCTGCTATAGCTTGCGGTGTACCTGTACGTCTAAACAACACCATAATCTTTTCTCAGAAGGGTTTGCATACAATAATGAAAGACAACAAACCGTTTATAGGCAAAATGTTTATTGCTAAGTAGTAATAAACATTTTTAGGAATATAGAATAAACTTTTTCTTTACTATTATAAAAATAACACCATAATCTTTTCCCAGAAGAATTTGGGCAAATAACAACCCCTGTTTTCAAG
Source organism: Diabrotica virgifera virgifera (assembly GCF_917563875.1). Classification (NCBI taxonomy): domain Eukaryota; kingdom Metazoa; phylum Arthropoda; class Insecta; order Coleoptera; family Chrysomelidae; genus Diabrotica; species Diabrotica virgifera. Next base: position 27,073,460 of record NC_065452.1, read on the forward strand.
TAAAATGGTCTGGTAGATTTACTAGGGTCGATTTCTCATACCTGCGTTAATCTATGGTTCAGTTGAACGAGGTTCACCGGTGAACTTCGGTTTTGTTTGGAATGCGTTTCTCATTGTGAGTGCACGTTCTACAGCTTTCGAGAAATGCCAATAGATGGCAAAAGGTAAAAAACTATCGCCATTTTGTACGACCTTTTTTATGCTGTTTTTGAATAAATTTAAATTTAAGTATTTATAGTCAAATAGTCATTTTAATAATTATAAATAAATGTAATAAAAACAAAAATAATGTTATCGTTTACCGTTAGGCTTAATATAATAAAATAGGTTATATTTATATTATGACAGCGTTTCGTGTTAATACAACGCATGCGTAATCCATGAAATCATCTGAACTGAGTTCTGAAATCTTTGAACGGCCGAATTCCAGCGTTCAAGCATCGTTCAAGTTTAAACTGCCATCGTATCGGTTGAACGTGAATTGAGAAAGACGATTTTGACTTTAAACTGAGGTTCACTAAAAGTTCAGGTTAAACTGGAGTTTAACTCGATATGAGAAATTGGCCCTTAGATTAGATAAGCTTCTTCTTCTTGTAGTACCGTCTCCTATCGGAGGTTGGCTACCATCACAGCAATCTTAACTTTGTTGGCTGCAGCTCTGAACAACTGTATTGAACTGCACCCATACCACTCCCTTAAATTTCGCAACCAGGAAATCCTCCTACGTCCCACATTTCTCTTTCCCGAGATTTTTCCTTGGATTATGAGTCTTAACAGAGAGTACTTTTCTCCTCTCATTATGTGGCCTAGATACTCCAGTTTTTTCGTTTGTATGGTTTTTATGACTTCGCATTCCTTCCCCATCTTCAGCAAAACATCTTGATTTGTTACTCTTTCTGTCCATGGTATTTTCCACATTCTCCTGCAACACCACATCTCGAATGCCTCAATGTTTTTGATGTTTATCTTTTTCAGTGTCCAAGCTTCCATGCCGTACAGCAGAACGGAGAAAACATAGTATCTTAACATTCTCGTTCTTAAGTTTATATTTATGTCCCGGCTGCATAGGAACTTTTTCATTTTGACAAACGATTGTCTCGCTATCTCAATTCGCCTCTTGATTTCTCTTGTCTGGTCATTAGCATCAGTGAAGCAAACCCCTAAATATTTGTAGGACGTAACTCTTTCAACTGGCTGATTATTTATGGTTAAATTCACATTGGTGTATAGCTTCTTTGTTACAATCATGAATTTAGTCTTTTTGATGTTCAGATTTAGACCATACCTATTGGTATGAGTGTTTATGTTTTCCATCAAATACTGTAAATTTGCTAGGTTATCTGTTACTATTAGCGTGTCATCAGCGTATCATATATTGTTAAGTAACTCTCCGTTAATGTTCATACCAATGTTTTGCTCTAGGAGCGCATCCTGACATATTGTTTCGCTATATATATTGAATAGTAGTGGAGAAAGCACACAACCCTGACGCACACCTCGACGAATCTCAATTTCTTCGGTTAACTCATGATCAACCTTGATTTTTGCTGTTTGTCCCCAGTACAACCTGGATATGATGTTAATGTCGCGGCTGTCAATGTTTTTGCTTCTTAGGATTTCATACAGCTTTTGGTGTCTGACTTTATCGAAGGCCTTTTCAAAATCTATGAAACCTACGTAGAGGTCTTGGTTTACATCCAATCCATCCATTAGATAAGCCTTGAGTATCAATAACACAATATCTGTAACGAGAATGTTGTTGAAAGACTTCTACAGAAGCGTGATTTAATCAGAGGAGTGTGCTGTGGCGTTTCTTCGATAACAAGGCACGTATCCATTAGGTTGGTGCTGTGTAACTGCCACCACATAGTGGATACGTTGATCACTGGTTACTGCGTCCTTCCATCTCTTTCTTGGGCGACCAACTGACCTTCTGCCATCGGGCCTTTCCCAGAATGTGGCGTTCAGAAGTCTTTCGTCACTCGATCTTAGCACGTAACCCGCTCATCTTATTCGGTTTGCTTTGATGTAGCGTACTATGTTTTCATCTCCATATATTGTCTGGAGTTCATCATTGTGTCTTCTTCTCCATTCTCCTGTTGTCTCTTCTTTGCAAGGCCCATAGATAGTCCGCAGTATCTTTCTTTCAAGTCCCAGTAATTTTGTTGTTTCCCGCTGGTTCAGAGTCCATGTCTCGCTTCCATACGTTATTGTGTGACGAATTATTGTCTTATATACTCTTATTTTTGCCGGTCTTAAGAGTATTTTTGATTTAAGTACGGTCATTAATGAGTAATATGCCCTGTTTCCTGCAATGATCCTGGCTGCCACGTCCTTTTCATATTTATTTTCGGATGTTATGATCGCTCCCAGGTACTTAAATTCTTTGACGACTTCAAAGTTGTATTCATTAATTGTTACGTTTTGTCTAACCCTTGGTCTTGGGTTCTTCGTAACCACCATGTACTTGGTCTTCTCCTCGTTGACCTTAAGACCAACTTCCTTGGCTCCGTTCTCGAATAGGGTGAAAATTTCTTTTGCACCTCTGGTGGATTGTGCAATTGTGTCCACGTCATCCGCAAAGGCCAGTAGTATTTTTGATCCTTGGGCGGCAAATCCGTTTGTCAGTTGTGGCTGAGCTTTCCTTATTACATGTTCCAGTGCGAAGTTAAACAGCAGCGGGGCGAGAGGATCTCCTTGTCTATGCCCGGTGTCGATGAGAAATTCCTCCGACGTGGTGCTGCCAATTCTGATTCGTGCGGAAGCGTTCTCCGTGCTCACCTGTGCTAATCATACCAGCTTTCCAGGCACTCCCATTTCTACCATAGTCTCCCACAATGCTTCTCTGCTAACAGAATCGTAGCTTGTTTAAAGTCCACGAAGGTTTGGTGTACATCGCGGTTGAATTCCCAGTTTTTTCCAACACCTGGCGTAGGACGAAGATCGGGTCTATGGTCGACCTTCCCGGTCTGAATCCGCTTTGGTAGTCGCCTATTATTTCCTCTGCGTATGGAGTTAGTCTTCTAGACAGTATTATAGATATAATTTTGTATGTTGTATTGATTAACGATATTCCTCTATAGTTCCGATAAACACGGTCTGTTGGTCAGGATAATCAATTTTTTCATTACACCGATCTCAACAGGATCAGTTCGAAGCTGTCCCTATGCATTATTTTCGAAATAGTGATTTTCTTCGTGAAAGATACTCCATTAAACACGACAGTTCATCTAACCTTGAAGTCAGCAAATACGGTAACCGACTGGCACAACATATGCTGAGAAATTGGTACAGCCATCGTACCGAGAGAAGTGACCCCATGACAGGAACAAACGACAGTCCCATTCAAATTGATGAGGTGAGATTCGGTGTTCGCCGAAAATACAACGAGGACACATACTGGAAGAAGATGGCGCTAGAGGATCGGAAGACAGCGATGGTCCAGTGGAAAACCAACAGAATTACGGAGTATGGATCGACGTCCCTTGCATGTTCGGGTTGAAAAATGCGGCAGACTGCCGCTATTTTTTGTCGAGCGGAGAGACAGGTATTATCCAAAGAGGAATTGTAGCAGGTTCCGTCATCCATTCTGATAAATGGCCTGCTTATACAAATCTAAATCGATTGGGATTCGAACATCAAACGGTGAACCACCAAAGGCACTAGATAGATCCTGCATCAGCAGCGCACACACAGGGGATCGGGAGGTCGTGGTTAGATGCAAAGATCCATATCATGAAGAAAATGCGAGGGGCACCTCGTCAATATTTTCAGTCTCATTTGGACGACTACTTTTGGACGATTCTGCGAAAAGATGGAGAAAATCTGTTCCTCGTATTTTTAAAGGACGTTAGACAGGTATATTTTTTTTTAATTCTTCGTTAGAGTTCCTTCATGAATTTTTTAAGCTAGAATCATTGACTGATTTTCTTTCTTAAAGTGCACGAATTTTTTCTTTAATAATAATTAAGCTGTATCGTTTTGTAAATAATTAGGTCACATATAAATGTTTTTACACGCACCTAGATACAGGTAGACCGCATACTATAGTGGCACCGATTAGATTTACCAAAAATCGTAAAACTTATTTTATTTTCACTTGCCTCTTTATTGTCAGTAAATGTATGCCATCTAGCAAGCTCAGAATTATTTCCGAATAACATATTACTTTTCATTCTTATGTGATAAGAATTTAAAAAATACAACAATTTTATTATAATACGTAATGTAATTATATAGACTAAAAATGTTGATGACGTTTTAATATTCAAATTTTTTTTTCTCCAAACAGAAAACTTAATAAGATAATAAAATTTTGACACTTTATCCATGTCCACTCTTCAACCTAAGACTAAATTATTGTAGCTGTATACAATGAAACAAATATTAAACTTAACATATAAAAATAAAAATAATCCATACGCCCTTGCATTATTTATATTCAGCAAATATTTTTTGTCAAAATATGAATAGACTCATCTTGAGGAGAAAAGTAGCACCAGCCCCAAGGGTGGGCGAACCGGGCGGTTACCCAGGGCGACAAATTTTAGAGGACAGCCAATTTTTGAAAGTGAAGAAATATTAAGAAATATTATTATAAAAAATCAGTACCATGAACCCAGGCGCCTACCCCTCCCAAGTTTCCATAGATGTGCCGTTAACAGTTTTCGTTAACAAGAGGAGAACAACAAATGGTAGTAACAAGCAGCACCACTACTTGGGAAAACGTATTCAAAACGAAATTATTCAGCTCCTCCATGACCAAATCAAAAAGAAAATTTAATCTCTTTGAAATCAGCCAACCATCAGACGCATGCGCGTTCGTAGCCTACAAACGCTAACTGTTAACTGCGCATGCGTTTGATGGTTGGCAATGGTTGCTGATCGTATTATGAACAAACCTATAATATCATTTTAGATTGTACACTTGATATTTTTGGGGTGGAACAGATGACTATTGATGTACGTCTTGTCGATTTAGGCTCCTGTTCATAAAGTGTTCAAATTGCAGAAAATTTTCTTGGATTTGTGCCTGTACTGGAAACCACTGGCTTGAGACTTACAAAAGTTATTTTGAAAAAACTAAATAAACTGGGAATACCTTTGGAAGATATGAGAGAAGGAGGGTATGATAATAGGACAAACATGAAAGGGAAGAACTTGTTTTGAGGGTCCAAAACAGATTTTTGCAAATGAATCCTAGAGCATTTTTTTGTCCCATGTTCTATCCATTCACTCAACTTAGTCGTGAACGATGTTGCTAAATTCTCACAGTTTTCAGTTTGTTTCTTTTCATTAGTGACAAAAATTTACAACTTTTTCTTAGCATCTATTAGGGTATTTTGAGAAATAATATTTCTAGCCCAACATTGAAACGATTATAAAGCTCAAGAGTACACCTATTGAGGCCCTGAAAATTATTAGAAACTATGATTTTAATTTCGCACTCAACGTTAGTGTTGCTTTGAGGATTTTATTAACCCTACCAGTGACAGTGTCCTCTGGAGAGAGAAGCTTTTCAAAGGTGAAACTAATAAAGACCTATGTCCCAGGAATGTTTGAGTGAGTGCTCTAGCGACAATCTCAATTGAACACGAAATAGCTGAGTCCTTGAATCTTACCGAATTATTAAAATACCTTTCTCGTGCAAAGCCAAGAAGGGGAGGTCCAATTTAGGTGGATCGAATAGTTCTGCCTGAAATAGTGTTAAAAGAATGGAATAAACATTACAATAAGACTTTATAAATTAATCCGGGAGTACACAAGCCAAAGGGATTTCGACCGGGTTTTTGAAACAAACGAAAATATTGATAAACAGAACACTTATCAAGCCCGTCCTGATTTACGCGTCCGAAACGTCGATGATGAAAAAAAGCGGATGAAGAACGTTTAGACTGCTTTGAACGTAAAATCCTCAGACATATTTATAAAGGCGTGCAGGAGAGCGGATTATGGCGTTATAATTTTAAGCTTTACCGCCTTTATAGTGAACCTAGTATTGATAGGTCCATCAAAATAAACAGACTGCGGTGGGTAGGCCACTTAGAGAGAATGAACGGGATGGGGCCGTCAAAACACATTTATAATCAAAGATCGGATGGAGTGAGGAAAGAAAAGGCAGACCCAGAGCAGGATTTAAGGACCAGATGGAAGATGACATACGAGTGTTAAATTGGAGAACCAAGGCGAGGGATAGGAAGTAATGGAAGCTGATTATAGAACAGGCCAGGGGTTGTAGAGCCAATAATGGGGATGATGATGACTTAAAGAAATCGCAAGTTTTTGTTTCACTACTATGTGGTGTTCCTTTCTGCATAATATTATTATTATTATTGTCATTATGTCATTCTCTCAAGTCATTGTCATGTCATTGTCATATCATTGTGTCACAGTTTGTCAATCATAATGTATCTACAATTTTAGTTTATTAAAACCTTTAATTCTCAAGGTTTTCATTATTACAATTTAATAAACTAAAATTTATTCAACAATGGATAAACTACTCAAGCCTGATCGACTAGACATCGATTCCAATTCAACAAATGCAACACAACTCTGGACACACTGGAAGAGAACTTTTCAAAACTTTTTAGCAGCAGCTAATGTATCTGAATACACAGATAAACTGAATTTATTGGTGAATTATGTAAATCCTGTAGTATATGAAGCTATAAGTGAATGTACCACCTACACTGATGCAACTGCTGCCTTAGAAAAACTATACATAAAACAAAAGAGTGAAATATTTGCCCGCCACACCCTATCCACACGAAAGCAACAAGTGGGTGAGTCCATTGATCAATATTTACTAATCTTAAAACACTTAAGTAAGGATTGCAATTTTCAAGCAGTGTCTGCTGATAGAAATAAAGACGATTACATCAGGGACTCTTTTATTCGAGGTTAAGTGCTTCAAATGTTAGGCAAAGTCTACTTGAAAGCGCCACTTTAACATTAGATCAAGCGTATAATTCAGCCAGATCTTTAGAAATGGCCCAACAACTATCAGATTCATATATTATGTCAAATTCTATTGTAAATTATATTACTACTGATAACACCCTGCAGAACACTGCACATTTATGGAAATTAATAAACTGAAAAATACAGATATAATTCTGAATGACCAACTCGAGATAAACAGCTCCCCACTCCTCAACCTCTTCAGTTAGAGACTTAAAAAGGCAAACACATTGTAAATTATATCACTTGAGAAAGGCACTCTGCCGAAACAGCTGTAGTCACATAGTTGTAAATAATAAATTTTGTGGAAGTATAGAAAACAAAAGTTTTCAGTGTTTTATTGTGAAATCTATACCGGATTTGAAGCATGTGGCAACCTCTACCAATTTACAAGAATTCCATTTGGCGTCACCAATGGAGTAGCATGTTTTCAAAGAACGATTAACAACATAATAGAGAATGAGAGATTAACAGATACATTTGCATTCCTAGATGATGTCACTATTTGTGGAACAACAAAAGAACAACATGACAAGAATCTACAAAACTTTATGGAAATCGCAAGGAAATATAAATTAATTTTAAACGATGAAAAATCAAAATTCTGCATGACTCAAATTAATATACTTGGATATACTATTGAACAGAAAACTATAAAATCAGATGCTGAAAGACTGCAACCCCTTATCAATTTACCAGTACCAACAAATATCACTTCATTAAGAAGAATTCAAGGAATGTTCGCCCACTATTCAAAATTCATACATAAATTTTCGGAAAAGATACATCCTATTGTCAATATCAAAGAATTTCCCTTAAATCAAACTCAAATACATGCATTTTAAAAGCTGAAACAGGACATTGTAGAAGCAGTAGTAACTTCTGTTGATGAAAATGAAATATTTACAGTTGAAACAGATGCCTCGGAATTTGCCATTGGAGCTCAACTTACACAACAAGGAAAACCAGTAGCATTTTATTCAAGAACACTTTCAAAAATAGAACATAATCATTCAAGTGTTGAAAAAGAAGCTTATGCAGTTGTGGAATCCATAAGAAAATGAAGACACTTTCTTATGGGCCGACACTTTAAAATTATTACAGACCAAAGGTCAGTTGCTTTTATGTTTGACTTAAAATCAACATCAAAAATTAAAAATGAGAAAATAATGCGTTGGCGTATAGAACTTTCCTGCTATAAATTTGAAATTATTTACAGACCTGGGAATCAAAACATTGTTGCGGATACTCTTTCAAGAATATCTGCTGCTATTCACCCCACTATGTCAGATAAAAATTTATTCAATTTACATAACACAATGTGTCATCCTGGAATAACCAGATCCTATCACTGGATACGATGTAAAAATCTACCTTATTCTTTAGAAGATGTCAAACGAACTATCTCTTCTTGTCCAATCTGTACTGAAATTAAACCAAAATTTTACAAAAGCAAAAGCACTTTGATTAAGGCTACAGCACCTTTTGACAGACTGAATATTGACTTTAAAGGACCTTTACCATCTAACAATCAAAATAAATAGCTGCTGAATATTGTAGATGAATATTCAAGGTTTCCATTTGCATTCCCATGCTCAAATTTATCATCTTCAACAGTTATCAGTTGTTTAACTGAGTTGTTTACTACTTTCGGAACTCCTGCATATATTCACAGCGATAGAGGATCTTCATTCTTGTCTGCTGAGGTAAAATCATTCCTAACAAGTCATGGTGTTGCTTCCAGTCATACAACTCCATACAACCCTCAAGGAAATGGACAATGTGAAAGATTTAATGGTATCATTTGGAAAACAATTCAATTCTCAATTAAATCTAGAAATCTACACATAAACCAATGACAAGATGTACTACCTGATTCTTTACATTCAATTAGATCTTTATTGTGTACCTCTACCAACTGTACTCCACACGAACGTATGTTTAATCATCCCAGAAGATCAACAAATGGTACATCTATTCCAACTTGGCTTAGTACTCCTGGAACTGTTTTTCTCAAGAAACATGTTAGAAATTCGAAATATGAACCTCTGGTGGAAGAAGTCCAACTCCTAGAAGCAAATTCAGATTATGCACATGTCAGATTACCAAATGGAAATGAAACCACAGTATCGGTCCGACACTTAGCTCCGAGAGGAAATAATTCCCTTTTGGCATTAGATGAGGCAACTATTGAAGATAATGAAAAAAAATGTAGAAAACTAGTCCCCCATGTAGTGTGACCAACTCCAATTCAGTCGAATCCGGGACAATGCTGAAAAAAATACCTAAAATCCGGGACTTTTGAATTAAAATCGGGCCATTTGTTATTTTTTTAAATATAGGACCCTAATATCATCATTTTATTGGTTATTTAACATTTTTATGTTGACAATGATATTTTTGATGGGCTTAATCAAATGATACGCCCAAACACCTTCCCGAGCTGCTGTCTCTAAATCAATGCTCGATGAAGCTGTTGGCTTGAAAAATTGAGTCAATTTTTTTGCTGCTGGACGCGGAGCAGATACCTCTTCGGTGTTTTTCACTTTTGATGTGACTTAGTATATCCGCTCTACCACTGTGGGCGATCGAAAATTCCGATCCACAAGTATCACACTTCATGTCATTGTTAGAGTTACATTTTTTTTCAAAAATAGAAATTCTTCTTCCAATATTTTATTAAAAGTGCAATATCGCTTTCTGTTTTTACTTTCTTGTGTTGGTTCCATATTCATATTAACAATAGTGGATATGTGAATATATTGAATGTGAATATGAATATATTGGAATGAAAAAGTCAGGTAAAAACAATAATTCCGAGATGGTCACTAATCGATTTTCGGATTCAAACTGATTACTGTACTGACAATAAAATAAATGTTTAGATAAAAAAATCATATTGCAACGCAGCAGATTTTAATTTGGCTCAAAGCATGCAACGGTTTGGAAATTAATCATATTTCGCGAACGAACTCAAGAGGTTTATCTAGAGTGGTTGACAAAACCGAAAAAAAGATGCATCAGCAATCATTACATTACACCGTTCGATGCGGCATGCTGCCTAGGCATGATTCATTGTGACATGAATTATTATTGTTTTTGAATGGTCTTTTCGGAAGACGATAATTAAAACACACAAATAAAAAAAATTCCACAGTTTTCGTTTTCTTTCATAGAACTATTAAAATTTATACCACGATTTTTTTTTCGTCTCAACAATTTAATTTGATGTAAATTCTTAGAATAATGTTGTTCTTAGAATAAAAGCGAAAATATAGATTTTTACCAAAAAGTTGAAAACTCGGATGGCCCGGAAGCCTTGTCCGGGACGCCGGGACACAACTTCGTAATTCGGGCCATGTCCCGGATTTTTCGGGCTAGTTGGTCACACTACCCATGATAAATCAAAACATGGAACCATTGAACAGTGTAGAAGAAATTAATACCATAGATAGTCAACTTCAACAACCTTCTTCTGCTCCTGGTGACGGTCCAACTACATCAACTTCAGTTTCCCCAGAACTGATATTGCAAAAGCGAATAAGAAAGTCTCCTACCTATTTACAAGATTATATCAGAAACTAACAGCGTGGATGAATGTGGTGTTCCTTTCTGCATATTATTATTATTGTTGTCATTATGTCATTCTCTCATGTCATTGTCATGTCATTGTCATATCATTGTGTCACAGTTTGTCAATCACAGTGATGTGGGAGCACATCACTGGTCAATCATAATGTATGTACAATTTTAGTTTATTAAAACCTTTAATTCTCAAGGTTTTCATTATTACATACTATATCTGGAAAAACGACTTATAATTGTAGAAATCATGTTTTCTTGTAAGAATGACCTTGCGAAAAGTTAAATTAATATTTTTTATTAATCTGCAGTCTTTTACGTCAATGTTTTCATGTCCAAATACGTGAGGAAATATCAATAAATGTAATTTTCAAGTAAATGATTTACTTACTGTTACATATGACTAATAATATTATGATCACTGCAATTCAATTTACTAAATGACCAAAGAAACAGACGAAATGAGAGAAAGAGTAGATAATCATTGCTGAAGTAGGAAATAGTAGAGGAACAGTATTTGCGTTACGTGCAGGATAATGCAAGGCCAAATACTGCAGGAACCGTGGCCAGCACAATCGCCAGATCTTAAATCCCATTGAGCAGTTAAATAATTCAGGGACGGATTGCTCCTTATCTGCACAATATTCATATTAAGGTGCGTACTGAACTGAGTATTTTTCTCCGAACAAACCGAAGGAGCAGAGCGCTGTAACAAACTGCTCTAGTCAGTCCTTGTTCGCGAGCAAAATTTTGCCAAAACGCACGAGCCGATCATTTTCAGAGGAGTATCGGTAACCGTTGAAAGATCAAAAGCGAGCAATTTTCATTGATGCTCAGTGGGTACGGGCGTTCAACGTATTTGTTGTCGCGGCAAATATTTAATAAAAAAAGAACTTTGATTAGTTCTGCACTTAAACAAATGGAATGGGGCAGAGAAAAATGTTTAGATCCGATTGATTTATATGAACTCTCTCGTATGTTATGGAATCTAAAACACGGGCAATATTATAATAAAATAAAAAAATATGCATGGATATTGATAGCTGAAGAAATATGATGTACCTCCGAAGAAGCAAAGAAAAAGATTGATAGTTGGCTTGCCAGTTTCCGAAGAGAAATGCAAAAAGTATCAAATCGACAGGTAGACTCTTTACTTTTTTAGGAACCAATGAAACATAGATAGAGATGAACCAAGAACAACTATACAGTTGTTTTATTGAAAAACAACCTTCTTATCCAATGTCTTTTTGATATTTTTGAAGTTATACTTCTTTAGGCGCGATTTCATTGAGGGTGAAATTTTATTGATCTGCTCGCATGCGCACACCGACAGTATGGTATTAGTCGTTATACGGGCTCTGATTGGGTGTTGAAATGATCTGTCAATAACTGTTCAATATGGAAGTTATCGGTAAACAAAAATATTGTATATATTAGTTTTTATTTTTGTGAGGACAGAAATAAAATCAAATTTATAATTATAGTGACTTTTTAAATAGTTTTGAAAAGCCGCAGGTACGTAATTCTAAATGTTTCAGTTGTATTCCAATAAAAAATTATCTTTATACCTATCTATTTGGAAAATGTAAAAAAAAATAATGTAGGCTATTAGTAGGCAATGCTTTAATTTACATAATCTGATTACGAACAAACTTTCTACAAATGTTCATCTAATATATCGTTTTCTTACTCTATATTTTGTTGTATTTTAATTCGACAAAAATCAAACTAATAATTTGATTCATATAAATAAACAAAATGTCAAAAAGTTTATGGTGTAAACGTTTAGGTTGTGTATATTCCCACATGACGTATACGCGAATGTGGTGTAGTGGGAAATCGCTTCAACTCTCGTACGGCGCGGTAGACGTGAAGTGGGTTCAAGCCCCAAGCAAGTTGCAAATTTTTTTTATTTTTTTTATAGATTTTATGATTGTAAGTATATTATTATATAATTTTTTTTCAGAAAATACGTATTTAATTAAAATTTTTGGCAACAATTATTGTTCAGAAATCATTTGTGGCATTTTTCAATGTGTTTGTGTGTGTTTTATTCTTTTATTTTTTTAATTTTTGGTATTGTTTTAATAAAAAAATTTTGGAAAGTAGTAGAGAAACTGTTTAAAGTATATTGATTTCGTTGAAATCATATAATAGAAGTATAACTTCTTACATGCTTACAAAGTACACACACATTCTTTTTTTTTAATTGCTTTCTATTCGAAATAAATTGAACAAGAAAAAGCTCCAGCAGCCACACATAACCAGATTCTCTACTACCATTGTCGGACGAACACTGAAATAAAATGAGCAGAACATAAGAACACGGCGAATAGAACGAGCTCTTCGAATAACCTGAACATTTACTTGTTTGTGCGCGCTCGGCTCGTTTGCTTCGTTCAGAACTTGTTTTGTTTGCTCTAGTCAGTCCTTGTTCGCGAGCAAAATTCTGCCAAACCGCACGAGCCGATCATTTTCAGAGGAGTATCGGTAACCGTTGAAAGATCAAAAGCGAGCAATTTTCATTGATGCTCAGTGGGTACGGGCGTTCAACGTATTTGTTGTTGCGCAAATACTTAATGAAAAAAGAACTTTGATTAGTTCTGCACTTAAACAAATGGAATGGGACAGAGAAAAATGTTTAGATCCGATCGATTTATATGAACTCTCTCCTATGTTATGGAATCTAAAAAACGGACAATATTATAATAAAATAAAAAAAATATGCATGGATATAGCTGAAGAAATAGGATGTACCTCCGAAGAAGCAAAGAAAAAGATTGATAGATGGCTTGCCAGTTTCCGAAGAGAAATGCAAAAAGTATCAAATCGACAGGTAGACTCTTTACTTTTTTAGGAACCAATGAAATATAGATAGAGATGAACCAAGAACAGCTATACAGTTGTTTTATTGAAAAACAACCTTCTTATCCAATGTCTTTTTGATGTTTTTTTTTTAATTTCTTTCTATTCGAAATAAATTGAACAAGAAAATAGCTCCAGCAGCCACACATAACCAGATTCTCTACTACCATTGTCGGACGAACACTGAAATAAAATGAGCAGAACATAAGAACACGGCGAATAGAACGAGCTCTTCGAATAACCTGAACATTTACTTGTTTGTGCGCGCTCGGCTCGTTTGCTTCGTTCAGAACTTGTTTTGGTAAGTCCTTGTTCGCGAGCAAAATTCTGCCAAACCGCATGAGCCGATCATTTTCAGAGGAGTATCGGTAACCGTTGAAAGATCAAAAGCGAGCAATTTTCATTGATGCTCAGTGGGTACGGGCGTTCAACGTATTTGTTGTTGCGCAAATACTTAATGAAAAAAGAACTTTGATTAGTTCTGCACTTAAACAAATGGAATGGGACAGAGAAAAATGTTTAGATCCGATCGATTTATATGAACTCTCTCCTATGTTATGGAATCTAAAAAACGGACAATATTATAATAAAATAAAAAAAATATGCATGGATATAGCTGAAGAAATAGGATGTACCTCCGAAGAAGCAAAGAAAAAGATTGATAGTTGGCTTGCCAGTTTCCGAAGAGAAATGCAAAAAGTATCAAATCGACAGGTAGACTCTTTACTTTTTTAGGAACCAATGAAATATAGATAGAGATGAACCAAGAACAACTATACAGTTGTTTTATTGAAAAACAACCTTCTTATCCAATGTCTTTTTGATGTTTTTTTTAATTTCTTTCTATTCGAAATAAATTGAACAAGAAAATAGCTCCAGCAGCCACACATAACCAGATTCCCTACTACCATTTTCGGACGAACACTGAAATAAAATGAGCAGAACATAAGAACACGGCGAATAAAACGAGCTCTTCGAATAACCTGAGCATTTACTTGTGTGTACGCGCTCGGCTCGTTTGCTTCGTTCAGAAGAAAATGCTCTAGTCAGTGCACATCTTTAGACGAGGTGTTCAAAATCTTACACATGAATGGATCCTATTGCCTCAACATGAAATTGATAACTTAATTTTAAGCATGCCAAGGCAGTGCAAACTGTAATTAATTCTACTGGAGAAAACACAAATTATTAAACACATTTGTTGTTAGACTTTTATGTTTTATATTGATTTTTATGTTAAAAATTTCCATTAAATTAGTGCACTTCTTAAATTTTGTTTGGTTATTTCATCATAAAGAACTCATAGTACACTGAAAATAAGATGAATTAATTGCTGACTAATCAGGCATTAGCAGTGGCGGCTCGTGGCTTTAGGGTCAGGGTCGGCAAGGTTTTGTCTCCTCAGATAGGTATGTCATCTAATTAAAAGGCTTCAATTTCATAGTTTTTTGTTTTTTTATTTTTTTTTATTTTTATTTTGTTTATTTTTTTTGTTTTTTTTTGTTTTTTCCTATAAATTTAGAACCTAAACCTGTTTATAAATTAACTCTAGACTATGTTCTTTCGAAGTAGCGAAATGGGTTATAACGTCATTGTAAAATTTATTATTGTTTTGGAGAGATTTTAAAAGTTTTTGTCTATTGACATTTGAGACAAGTTTGACATTCTCTCTTGTTTAATGGTCTTTCGACAATACGTTTTGACTCTTTTGAGACAAGAGAAATCCCGTTCATTTGAGGCAGAATGTGCCCACATTTGAGAACAATAATTTATTAATTTCGGGAACAGTTTGTTGTACCTAATGAATTGCAGTATATAAAATTATACAATATTTTTTAACTTATCCCACCTCCCACCTGAAAATATTTGAATCAGCATATAAAATTTCATTTTCTTATTTTATTTGATTAAAGAATTGTGGATAATGAGCTTGTCTAATAGATATTTTAAAAATTGAAGTAAAGAAAGACAAACGTATTCACAATCATTTAAATGACACTTAAATGTTTGTGAGTACGTCTGTCTTTTACTGTTACTTCATTTAAAATGAACTCACATATGCAAACCATTCAACATTTTGAAAATTCCTTGGCGTAACTTTTAAATTTTGAATCGTCAAAGAGGTAAAGTACTTACGACAGCGAGTAAATAAAGCGGGGGTGTAATAGTTTTAACTTTTGCCTGGAGACCATACAATTCACCGGACATCAAGGCAGCGCCGTCATAAGTTTGCCTTACCAATTTATTTTTCATATCAAAAAATTTTAATCTGTCCTTTAAAACACCAAAAATATATTCTGTCTTATGGCTTCTACTCACGTCTGAAAAACTAAAAACCTCTAATAAATATTCGACGTAACGCATATCGAAGAACAATTGATAATTGTGAATGACATGTTACCTCTATCAGTAGTTTCGTCTACTTTACCGAAAAGGATCAACATGTAACTACTAATTGATTCTTTCATTCTGTGTTGTTTTAGGTACGCCGCTAAATCTCTTCGAGACAGAGAGTAAATTAGAAAATTCTAGATCGTATTTGTTAAACAATTTTCTATGTTCTCTATAATTAACTTGATTTAACGAATGCTTCTATTCATCCCGTCCCCTAAACGATAATTCCTGGCAGCAAACTTAAAAAACTACAATATCAAGAATTAAACGACGTAAAACTACTTATTTCATAGTTTCACCCCGGTCGCGCTAGCAATACATGGCTAGATACGTGCCTTGCTGCCGTTTGCAGATCACCGATCGGCAGATTGGTATCTGCCGGACTTGCTATTCAAATGAATACGGGGAATGTATAATTGGTTGCCTATCGGCTAATACTCGATAGCTTCTTATTACAAGCAAATCGTCAATCTGGGGACGGCTTACCGAAGCGGGCCTATCGCAATCTGGATCACTTAACGTATCGGATCGATCGAATTCTTTTAAAAACAATGAATAAAATTTAGTCTATATTATTTCAGATATTTTTTTATTTCACAGAAACGAATATCATCAACTCTGATTAAATTAAATATTTAAAAAAATATAATATGTGTTCATAAATGTGTGGGTCGGCACTGCCAACCCTGCTGACCCTGACCAGCCGCCACTGGGCATTAGAACGGTATTTCACTTTTTAAACTCCAAGAAAAATTGATGTATACAGAGTGTTTCATTAAGAATTGTCCATATAGTAACTGGAGACATTAGCACAAAATTCGAAGATTTAATCAAAAACATTTAAATAAAATATTCCTCCTTACCGAGATACAGGGTATTGTATTTCAAATAATCTAGAATCATTTTAACCCATTGCTATAACAACTTTCAATATTTTTTGTTCAAACTTGACAAACAGTTTACACATGTTAAGATACTTTAACTAGTGTTAAAAGATAGTTTTCTGCTGTTACCAGAGGCGTGCTGTAGGGATATATACTTCATTTTCCCTGCCTTTCCCCCTCACAATCTACGCCACTGTCGCAAGAACCATTTCAACAACATGTTTTTTTGATTCTTTGTTACTTTTCACGTAAATAGCATCTGTTGTCTCAATGCGATAGAGTAAGTAGTTTTCAAGTTATTTGAGTTTAAAGGTAATGGATTCAATATGTATTTTAATCACAATAATCTATTGAAGTGCCACCGTTGCATTTGGTTGTCTTTTTAAACACAGATCACATGCTATGATTTTTTGTGGCGGATATTCTTGAGTTGGGATTGATTTCATGTAATCGAATGAACTATCTTTTAGTAAAGTCGTCCCAGGAACGCAACTCATCAATATTGGCAATATCATTTTAAAGTCGTCTACTTTAAAATGTATAATACGTGTCTGAATTGCCGATATAAATGAGACAGATTAAATAAATTATTAGAAGAATTTTTTACTAAGCAACAACATTTTTGTTTATTTAGTATTATTTTGTATTTTGACAACGACACCCGACTTGGGCGTCGAAACGTTAATAAAATCATTTTTAGGTAAAATTGTGGCTTATTTCCCATTTGAATATACTTGACTATTAAATGTTGTTTAAAATACATAATCTTATTGAATTAATGATCTTTAAACGCAAATAACTTGAAAACTACTTACTGAAAAGGATGAAATTTATGTAGAAAGTAACGACGAATTAAAAAAAAACATGCTGAAATGATTATTGCGACAGTGGCGCAGATTGTGAGGGGGAAAAAGCGGGAAAATGAAGTATACTACAGCACGCCTATGGTAACAGGATAAAACTATCTGTTAACACTAGTTAAAATATCTTAACATGTTTAAACTGTTTGACAAGCTTGAATAAAAAATATTGAAAGTTGTTAAAGCTATGGGCTAAAATGATTTTAGAATATTTGAAATAAAACACCTCGGTATCTCGGTAAGGAGGAATATTTTATTTAAGTATTTAAATTTTTGTGTTTTGTGCTAAGGTTTCTCCAGTTACTATATGGACAATTCTTAATGAAACACCCTCTATATGAGAAAAAACTTATTCCTTAGACATTTTTGATATGTTTACATATTTCAAATTGAAAACTTTAGTTTGTTGTAGTGATGGTAATTGTCTCAATGGTCGTTGTTAATTGTAATGGTATTGTATCGAAGTTATCCTTTATGTCTATCGCTACCATCCACTGACTATTTTGGCATTTTTCTATTTCTACAGAAACACTTTAAAATCTTTTAGACTGGGCTTAATTATGTTTAAAATCGATTTCTTGTAAACATATTTTTGAAGGATTCTATTTTGAAATTAACAGTTTTAGCATTTCTAAATCAGTGTATGTACCATTTAGGTTCTATTCTATAGAGATGTTTTTTCTGGTCCTGTTTGGGGGTGTTTGCATTATTTTGTTTCTTATTAGAATGTACTTGTTTCTTTTCTCGTTACGTTAGCTAAGGATATGTATTATACACTCGGGTGCAAAAAAATCGATCCACTGAAAATTTGGTCATTTTTGATGTCTCGAATTTCCTAAACCTGTTGTCCGATTTAAGTGATTTTTTTACCATGTTATAGCCTTATTCATTAACAATATCGCTGTAATAATATTGTTACTAGACAGGTAAACTGTCATTGTATACCGGGTGTACGAATCAAAGTGTGTTTTTTTCTCAAAGTTCGCATCACCCTGTGGACTATCCTAGCATTTATAAAATTTTGAAATTAAAACCCAACCATAGCCTCAGGTTTTCTTAAAATTCTGTTTTTAGATTCATTCGCTTATGTTGGATAATAAAAAAGTTAGGTACTTTAATAACTGGGCATGTTCGTCATCAGTACAGGGTGTTTCTAAATAAGTGCGACAAACTTTAAGGGGTAATTTTACATGACAAAATATTGACAGTTTGCTTTATAATCATATGTCCGCAAACGCTTCGTTTCCGAGATATGGGATGTTCAATTCGTTTTTACAAACTGACAATTTAATTATTGCTTTAATACCAGTTAAGATATGCAAATCAAATTTGGTTGGTTTTAAGACGTAGTTAGTGCACATTTTCTTGACATACAATTAAGAATTTTATATTCACCATTGTCGTGCATACGGATAAGATGATCGGTCATAATACCCATTTGCGCGCTAATGGTGAATATTAAATTCTTAATTGTATGTCAAAAAATGTGCAATAACTATGTCTTAAAAACCACCAAATTTAATTTGCATATCTCAACTGGTTTTAAAGCAATAACTAAATCGTCAGTTTGTAAAAAAAATTGAACATCCCGTATCTCGGAAACGAGATACGGGACATATAGGACATATGATTATAAAGCAAACTGTCATTATGTTTATGTGTAAAATTACCCCTTAAAGTTTGCCGCACTTATTTCGAAACACCCTGTACTGATGACGAACATGGCCAGTTGTTAAAGTACCTAACTTTTTTATTATCCAACATAAGCGAATGAATCTAAAAACAGAATGTTAAGAAAGCCTGAGGCTATAGTTGGTTTTTAATTTCAGTATTTTATAAACGCTAGAATAGTCCACAGGGTGATGCGAACTTTGAGAAAAAAACAGTTTGATTCGTGCACACGGTATACAATGACAGTTTACCTGTCTAGCAACAATATTATTACAGCGATATTGATAATGAATAAGGCTATAACATGGTAAAAAAATCACTTAAATCGGACAACAGGTTTAGGAAATTCGAGACATCAAAAATGACCAAATTTTCAGTAGATCGATTTTTTTGCATTAAACAAAAATTGTCTTGTTTTATTGAACAAGTTTGCTTTATTGAACACGGTTATTGTATAACTTAGCATTGTATCTAATGATTTTGTAGAACTGATATCTAATAGTGTTACGGTTATAGTATAATATAACAAAGATTTTTGTTTATCAAAACAAAGATTTTTATTTGTCAATACAAAAATGCCAAAAGAAGTTTGGGTATTTCTTCGACATCAACGATCAGAGAAAGACGAAGGCTATATCAGATGACAGGATAGATGAATATAACGATACACAAAAACAAACAATGAAAATGCAAAAGAGCGTTATAGAGATTAGTCGGTATCGATCAGAGAGGCGTAACTCTGAAATGAAAGGGGGGGGCAGGAAATATACTGACAGAAAATAACAATTACACTGCGGTGCAAAAAAATCTATCCACTAAAAATTTGATCATTTTCGATGTTTCGAATTTCCTAAACCTGTTGTCCGGTTTAAGCGATTTTTTACCACGTTATAGCATTATTCATTGACAATATGGCTGTAATAATATTGTTGCTAGACAGTTAAACTGTCATTGTATACCGGGTGTACGAAGCAAACTGTGCTTTTTTCTCAAAATTCGAATGACCCTGTGGATTAATCTATCATTTATAAAATATTGAAATTAAAACCCAATATAGCCTCAGGTTTTCAACATTTTGTCCTTCGATTCATTCGTTTATGTTGGATAATAAAAAATTTAGGCAATTTAACAACTGGCCATGTTCGTCATCAGTACAGGGTGTTTTCTAAATAAGTGCGACAAACTTTAAAGGGTAATTTTACATAGAAAATAATGACAGTTTGCTTTATAATCATATGTCCGCAAACGCTTCGTTTCCGAGATACGGGATGTTCAATTTTTTTTTACAAACTGACGATTTATTTATTGCTTTAAAACCAACCTGCAAAATAACCTGCAAGCATGGAATCACGCATTATGTAAACAGGGTATGAAGATAAATACACATAAGACGAAGACCATGGTAATATGGCAAGAACCAGTCGTAATAAATATGCAAATTAATGAGGAGGCAATAGAACAAGTAAACCATTTCCAATACTTGGGCGTTACAATCGAAAATAATGGAAGGCAGGACAAAGATGTTAAAGAGAGGATAAGTAAAACATCAAACCTATTTCATGCAATAAAAAATAGCTTCTTAAACAAAAAGGAAATCACAAGAAAAACCAAACTAACTGTATTCAACACCATATATAGACCAGTGCTCACATACGGCTGTGAATCATGGATACTAACTAGAAAACTAAAAAGCAAGATACAAGCCCTAGAAATGAAGTATTTACGAAGAGTTAGAGGAGTGACAATGAGAGACAGAATAAGAAGCACAGATATACGCACAGATCTTAAGACGAAATCTGTACTTGAGTATATTGAAGAAAAACAACTAAGTTGGTGGGGACACATGAAAAGAATGAAAGACAACATACCGGTGAAGAAAATATGGGAAGCCAGGATACAAAAGAAAAGAAGTAGAGGAAAGCCTAGAGAAGATTGGGATACAGTAGTCGCTAAAATCATCCAAAGGAAGGGGAAAACAATAGCAGAAGCAAGCCGATTAGCATACAATAAGAAACAATGGTCAACAATTGCACACACGTGAAAGGATGTGCCAGTCCCGACACTGAAAAGTAAAAGGGACTCAAAAGACTATATATTTAAAACCAGTTAAGATATGCAAATGAAATTTGGTGGGTTTTAAGACGTAGTTATTGCACATTTTTAAAGTATATTCACCATTGGCGTGCGTACGGGTAATATTATCGGTCATAATACCAATGGTGAATATTAAATTCTTAATTGTATGTCAAAAAATGTGCAATAACTACGTCTTAAAACCCACCAAATTTGATATGCATATCTCAACTGGTTTTAAAGCAATAAATAAATCATCACAGGGTGATGAAAAACACAGATTCGTACACCCGGTAGGTATATAATGACAGTCTGACTGTCAAGCAACAATATTATTACAGCAATATTGTCAATGAATAAGGCTATAACGTGGTAAAAAATCACTTAAATCGAACAACAGGTTTAGGAAATTCGAAACATCAAAAATTACCAAATTTTTAGTGGATCGATTTTTTTGCACCGCAGTGTATATGAAATATAAGGGCACTAAGTCGTATCTTTGGTATTAATAGGTGAATCGCAATATATGTAATCTCTTTGGAGAGAAGCTTCGATTCTGTCAAGTGTCCCATGGCACTTCACAATATATTTTTTCCTTAAAAAAAATTCACTTTGAAGGTATATTTTAGAAATATTTATTTCTATTTAATTAACAATTTCACAAATGATTTACAGAAATCGCAAGTTTTTGTTTAAATATTATTTCCGGACACACGAAATATATAACATGTACTTATACGTATAAGCAAAAATTTGCGATGTGTTTGCTACCATTATTTATATTTATATATCCCAAGATGTAAGAAAATAACTAAAAATCACTAATTGAAGTATCGAACAAGAAATTGGAATCTTCCAAAATATCATATTAATGTAAAAGAGAGTAAAAGTAATTAGCTTTTTAACGCTAATACTAAATTTTATTTGTTTGCAACTGGCAGCTAAGTACAAATACAAATCTTCAAATAGAGGTTAAGGTTTACCAACAAGACCATTAACGCTCTTGAAGATTTTTTAGTAATCAATGAGCTTTCATGGGAGAAAGTAATTGGCATATGTACTGATGGGGCCCAAGCCATGACAGGCTGTTGATATGGATTTATGGAATTGGCAAAAAAGAAGAACCCTAGGATAATTGGTTCTCACTGCATTATTCACAGACAAGCTTTAGCTAGTCAGACTTTACCTGAACCTCTCAACGTCACATTAAACTTAGCAATTAAAACAGTTAACCACATCAAATCCAGCGCATTAAACACTAGGCTCTTTCAGGCACTATGTCAAGAACTGAATAGTGATCAGGAAACCCTCCTGTTTCATACAGAAGTCCGGTGGTTATCCAAAGGAAATATGCTTGCAAGATTATTCAATATAAAGTCAGAAGTTGAAATTTTGTTAATGACTTCAAAACAAGAAGATCTTCACAGAAGATTTACAGATGATACAAATATCTTTTACTTGGCTTATCTGACTTTTTTGAGACACTAAGGGCCGGTTGTTCGAACGCTAATCAAAACTGATCATTATCAAATATTTAATTAAAATTATATTTGATTAAGCGTACTTCTGACAGATGTCGCATTTTGAGGTTATGTTGACTGATTTATTTTATTATTTTGGTTTTAATTTAAAATAAAACATAATTAAACTCTTTCTGATGTTAATTTCTTGTTTTTGCTTACAAATCAATAATAATAATAAGTAATTTTTAATAATTTAAGAGCTGCGGCTATATTTTAATTACTGTTTTACCTACAATCAATAACTGATTAGTGTTTTACATGTATTTTTCATGTCGCGATTTGATTCCCATCAAGAAAATTGATTACAATAAATGATTGATTATAATCAACTTCTTGATTAGGGTTCGAACAACCGGCCCTTAATGTCCTGAATCTGAAGCTTCACTTATGATGCAATTAAGGGGTTTATAGAAAAAATATAGCTTTGGCAACGCCGCCTTCACAGTTCCAAGCCAAACTTTTCCTCTTTTAATAAACTGAACGACCTCCTCGATGATATTCAAACCCTTCCACTACATCTAGTTTCGGATTTGAAAGACGTCATATCACGGCATTTGGAAGAACTGAAAAATCAAATTCGAAAGTACTTTCCAGATGTTAGCTCGGAAAACTGGGAATTTAAGTTGACAAGAGATCCTTTTCATATCGAAGTTGACATTCTTCCAGTTAACCTTCAAGAGCAGGCAATTGACCTAAAATGTGATTCACAAGCAAAAGCAGATTTTGCAAACATGGACTTGGAAGAATTTTGGTTAACCTACTTTCCTGTTTATCCAGAAGTGGCTTTAGTATCTGCGAAGTTATTAGGCAAGTTTTCATCCACATATCTTTGCGAATCTGGTTTTTCTGCATTGGCGTATATTAAATCAAAATACCGTTTAAGGCTGGACGTTGAAAGTGACTTGAGGTGTGCTCTGACACAGTTTCAACCGAATATCGAAAAACTTGTCAACAACAGACAATGCCAACCCTCTCACTGAAAGTGCAACCCTCTCACTGAAAGTGCAACCCTCTCACTGAAAGTGCAAAAACACTCATATAAGACTTTCAACTTTGTATGCGTATTTGATTTTTTGATTATTCTTTTTCTCAAATAAATAAACAATGTTAAGTTTAATGAGACATCAAATAAACTTTCGTATTTAAATATATCTGGATTTTTATTTTGCATCCCAGCTTTTGCTAATGAAGAGTTAGCATAGTCAGTTTCACAATTTCACTGTTCTAACTTGAACCAACCAATTATTGACTGGAGGGGAGGCCTGAGTTAATCTTCAGTGTTCAAAGGGGGCGCCAGTGCTAAAAGGTTGAGAACCGCTGATATAAATGATGATGATGAAAATACTATTCATATATATTTATTTAAAGTGAATATGTAACAAACTAAGAACATTATTTTCAAAATATCCTCGAAAATAAAATAATTATTTGTGGCGAGTTGTGAAGAATACTCCGAGGATGAAGACATGGATAAAACATGAACGTTAACGTTAGAGTGAGAAGTTGAAACGACTAATGGCAGGAAACATATCATTCTTTGCAACGCAACGTCTAATGAGGTCAAAACTTCTTTCACGAGATGCAAAAATCCAGATATACAGCGTGTCTACTTAAGTTGGAAACATATGGGAAACTTTTTTGTTATTCATTTTACGAAAAAAAGTTATTCTTTATAAAAAGTTCTGCATGCTCTAAAACCTAAGATTCAATCATCAGATATCAAATTTTGTCAATATTATACGAGGTATGTCAAAAAATATGAACTTCGTTCAAGAGTGAAGTACCTTTATTTCTCTCAATATCGAAAATTCTTATTATGAAAAGTTCACATCGTATTACACATACGATAACTCTTTTATTATTACTTTTACGAAAAAAAGGTATTCTTTATAAAAAGCTCTGTATGTCCTAAGACCGAAGATGCAACCATCAGATATCACATTTTATTAATTTTATACGAGGTATGTCCAACAATATGAATTTCACTCAAGAATAAAGTACCTTTATTTTTCACAATATTGAAAACGGTTATTAAAAAAGTTGTTTAGAATTAAAAACTATGTTTCAATATGCAATTACATCCTTCTAATTGAAATATTGTGAAATATAAAGGTACTATAATCTTGAGCGAATTTCATATTTTTTGACACACCTCGTATAAATTTAATAAAAGTTGATATATCATGGTTGTGTCTTAGATTTTAGACCATTCAAAGCTTTTTATGAAGAATAATTTTTTTTTTCAATTAGAAGCATGTAATTGCATATTTGATCTTGGTTTTTAATTCCATACAACTTTTTATCATAAGAATTTTCGATATTAAGAGAAATAAATGTACTTTACCCTTGACCGAAATTCATATTTTTTGACATACCTCGTATAATATTGAGAAAATTTGATATCTGATGATTGAATCTTAGGTTTTGGGGCATGCAGAACTTTTTATAAAGAATAACTTTTTTTCGTAAAATTAATAATAAAAAAGTTTCCCATATGTTTCCAACTTAAGTAGACACGCTGTATAACACCATAATACGACCAGCAGTCGCGTATGGAAGCCAAACATGGACGTTAATAAAAAGGGAAGTAAATAAATTGCTGGTGTGGGAACGTAAAATCCTTCGAATGATATATGACCCTTGCAGAGACAGCGTGACAAAAGAATGGAGGCGCAGATACAATATCGAATTAGAGTCTCTATTCGAAAAGGAAAATCTAGTCGAATATTTAAAGACCAATAGACTCAGATGGGCAGGGCATGTATTAGGCTATTGATTATGTTCAAAATAAGAGAACTAAAAGGAACTACAACGTTAACGGGACTTTATTATCTCATATGGTTAATGGATCTCTATATTTGAAAAAACCGCGGAGTGCTACCATTTAGATGGGTGCGTTTTTGAGAAAGGAGTGAATTAGTCCCTAGGCACAGGGTGGATTAGGGTGAGTACTATGCACTTTTGGTACAAACACGTCTACAGGAAAATTGTTTCAGGTTGAATTTGCTATCAAAATATTATATTTTAAGGTCAAAAATAATTTTTTTTTGACAAAAATATATTGAAAAGAAAAGCAAGAAAAAAACACGAAAGAAAGCAATTTTGTTTTTTGTCCCATAACTTTTTTCCACAGGGATATAGGTATAGGCATTACTTCAGCGAAAAATAACTTCCATCCTTCCTAACTAAAATAAAGTTTGGTAAAAGTCTCTAGGATTTATAGTTTCCGAAATAGGATTTTTCAAAGTTCGCCGCTCACAGCATTTCTGGGCCATTTTCCCCATTATTTCGCAAAACACTGTTCTGTAATTTTTTTCTACGCATTTCTAGGTATATGCAATGTACATTTAGTAGAAAGAGAAGTCAATTACCTTTAAAATGGTCTATTGTATAAGGTTGTATGGCTCTTTTTAAGCAAGTTATGCTTTTTCAAGATTTTATACTTTTAATGATTTTTGATATTTTTAATGTTTATTTTTTAAATTTCTCATTATGACTTTTTACTTGTACATTTAGGCATATGCATTGTGAAATAAAAAAAAGATTATTTTCTTTACTTTAAAATGGTGTATTGAAAGAAATTATAGGACTATTTTTAAACAAGATATCCGTAGGATATCCAAGGGTATCCGTAATTTGAGAAAAAATTTTAATTTTTTTTTATTTTTTTCAATTAGAAGAATATAATTGCATATTATAACATAATTTTTAATTCCGAATATCTTTTCTTAATAACACTTTTCGATATTATGAAATATAAAGGTACTTTACTCTTGAGCGAAATTCACATTTTTCAACATACCTCTTACACTATTGATAACATTTGATATCTGATGATTGGATCTTAAGTTTTAGACTATGAAGAGCATATTATAAAGAATAATTTTTTATTCGTATAGTTAATAATAAAAAAGTTTTCCATATGGTTCCAACTTAGTGTGACCTGTTGCATGTGTATATGTCACATTTTGAATAAGCATATCTTGCTTAAAAATAGTCCTAGAATTTTTTACAATACACCATTTTAAAGTAAAGAAAATAAGCTTTCCTTTTTATTAAAGGAAATAAAGTTATAAAGTTATAATCAGAAATTTAAAAATAATCGTAAAATGTATCAAAAATCATTAAAACTATAAAACTTTGAACAACCATATCTTGCTTAAAAATAGTCATACAGCCTTCTACAATAGACCATTTTAAAGATAATTGACTTTCATTCCTATTAAATGTAACATTGCATATACCTAAATCTACGTAGAAAAACGTTACAGAACAATGTTTGAGAAATAACAAAGAAAATGGTCCAAAATTGCTGTGAGTGGCGACTTTTAGAAAATCATATTTTGGAAACTGTAATTCACAGAGCTTTCTACCAAACGTCGTGTTAAAGAGGAAGTATGAAATATTTTTTTTTGCCGTGAAGCAATGCCTATACCTATATCCCTGTGGAAAAAAGTTATGGAACAAAAAACAAAATTGCTATCTTTCGCGTTTTTCTCTTGCTTTTCTTTTGAATATATTTTTGTAAAAAAAAATATTTTTGACTTTAAAATTTGATGTTTCTATAGTAAATTTAACCTTGAACAATTTTCCTGTAGACGTGTTTGTACCAAAAGAGCATATAACTCACACCAATTCGCCCTGTGCCTAGGGACTAATTATATGAAGTAATAAAGCCCCGTTAACGTTGTAGCTCCTTTCTAAAATACATAATCAATAGCCTATATACGCAGTAACGACAATCGCCTTATAAACAATGTGTTCTGGGAAAGGCCAGATGGAAGGTCTGTAGGGTGGCCTAGAAAAAGGTGGAAAGATGCAGTCAAAGAAGATCTAGAGAAAATGGGAGTGCGACAATGGGAATTAGTGGGACAGGACCGACAAACATGGAAGGCAATAGTAAACTCGGCAAAGGCTCACGAAGAGTTGTAACGCCATTGATGATGCTAACGTTGACGCAATCAAATGGACTTGGAAAGTTATTTCCCTGGATGGCCGGTGAATATCAAGTTCTTCCTCTGTATGCATATTTTTAATAGGCAATATCGTGGTATTTAACAGCTTATTTTATAGCAGAGTTTATACATTTTGTAGGGACCAGTTAGAGGTGTTATAATTTTGTAAAACCTCAAAATTAATAAATTGGCGCTCATCATGTTTTTCCCCTGGACCCTTCATTTGTAATGAGCTGCCAGTTGCAAACAAATAAAGTTTAATTGAAAGACCGAGCAAGGAATTGGAACCTTCTAAAATATCATATTAAGATAAAAGAGTAAATAGTCTAAGAGCTAGTGAACCCTCCGACTAACGGTCTTCCTGTAAGGCTAGAAATTTGTATAGTGATAATTCATAGCACACCAAGGCTAAAAACCATGACCTGGCAGGCATCAGCCCTGCACGTGTATCTACCAGGTGAATCGAAAACTGCATAGTTTAGGGGAAAAATAAACTTTTTCCTGTGAAGTTTAAATTTAAATATGTGTTTGAGTAAGTCATTTAGAAGAAATGTGTACAATGACAGGCGATTCTGAACAGCATAAGACCTTGCAATGCGAGGGGAAAGATTAGGGTTTTTTCCTAAAATTATTTTTTTGCACTGAACAAAGTTTTTTTGGGTTTTTTGGAACATTCCAAACAGAAAAGGTCTTTAGTGACTTTTCTCTTAGGTTAATAGTTTTTTACATATTAGAGATTAAAAATTTTAAAAATTGCGAAATCGGCCATTTTTAACCCTTAATCGGACATTTAACTGAATATTTTAATGTAGCCAAGGTAGGTAGGTAGATATTCTTTAAACATCGATTGATGAAATCCCGAACAGTTTTTTGCAATACAATATCGAAAACCCCTTTGTTTTTTAATTGCTAATCAAGCGGGCGCGACACTAGTATAAATGAGGACGTTTGAGTTTGCATAAATTCATATCTCGAGAATGGGCGAATTTGAAGAGAAATCCTCAGACAAGTCGATTTTATTTTTAAATTAGGACTTCTTTGCATATATATAATACTAGTGACGTCACCTATCTGGGCGTGATGACGTAATCGATGATTTTTTTAAATGAGAGTAGGGGATGTGTGATAGCTCATTTCAAAGTTTATATAATTCTCTATTTAGTAATATAAACATTAACATAATTATTTATACAGGGTGTACAAAAAATATTTTTTTATTAAATTAATTTACAAAACAAGAATAAAAATTTTTTGCCACACCCTGTATAAATAATTAATGTTAAAGTTTATATTACTGAATAGAGAATTAAATAACCTTTCAAATGAGTTATCACACGACCCCTACAAAAAACAAAGGGGTTTTCGATATTGTATTGCAAAAAACAGAGGGATTTCATCAATCGGTGTTTAAAGAATATCTCTCTACCTTGACAACATTGAAATTTTCAGTTAAATGTCCGATTCAGGGATAAAAACGAGCAATTTCGCAATTTTTAAAATTTTTAATCGCTTATATGTCAAAAACTATTAACCTAAGAGAAAAATCACTAAAGACCTTTTCTGTTTGGAATGATTCAAAAAACCCAAAAAACTTTGTTCGATGCAAAAAAATAATTTTAGGAAAAAACCCTAATCTTTCCCCTCGCCTGGCAAGGTCTATGCTGTTCAGAATCGCCTGTCATTTTACACATTTCTTCTAAATGACTTACTCAAATACATACTTAAATTTAAACCTTACAGGAAAAAGTTTATTTTACCCCTAAACTATGCACTTTTCGATTCACCTGGTAGATACACGTGCAGGGCTGATGCCTGTCAGGTCATGATTTTTAGCTGTGGTGTGCAATGAATTATCACTATACAAATTTCTAGCCTTACAGGAAGACCGTTAGTCGGAGGGTTCCTAGCTCTTAGACTAAAAAGTAATTAGCTTTTTAACGCTAATAATAGTTGTTAATTTCATAATAAATAAGTAAATTATTATTATTATTACAGCCTAAAACAAGTTGCTTTATGAACTGTGAAAGTGTCAAACAAACGAGAGATTAATTAAGTTAATTACATCAGGTAAATCATTCATTCGGATCAGTTACTTTCAACAATTCTGTAAGGGCAGTATGGTACAAAAACTTCCTTGAAAATAAACATAAAATACGAAACATTGCCATCTGTATCTTGAAGTTAATGAACTCTGGGCCAGAATGACCAACAGAATTAGTAGTCCAGGGTAATAAAAATTTTTTCCATGCCACTTCAACAGCCAGGGTACCGAGGGGTTTTTCGACAGGTAATACCTATAAGAAGTAATTGTAACTATCTTCTGCGTAGGATCTGGCGGCCATTTTTATTTATAAACAATTTAGGGTCAAAAAACGGCTTTTTTCTATTTTTTCAAATCAATGGAAAACAGTAAAACATGTTTTTTTCAGTACAAATATCTTCGAAAACATGGAAAAAGCTTTAAAATGTCGTATTACAGTTTCAGCGACCAAATTTCGGAACATTGCATTGACGACATATACAGTTGAACTGCATTTAACATAGTGGACCAATATAAAATTTCGAGACACAGAAATCCATACCACGTTGATAGACATTGTATAAAATATCGTTCAACTACCTGTCTCCTTTGAGGAGGTGCTATTATAGCCCATAGCGCCGCCCAAAATCCATGTTGCCAAGCGACCTTAATAATCCGATTTGCGGATCTTTTTGAAAGTTATATCTGCTTCGTGTCTTCGAATAAATCGGATATTAATTTGCCTATATTTTTCAGTGTAACTACCAATCTAGTATACAACAGACTAATAACAAAAATAAACTTAATGCTTAATGGTTTGTAGTTATTTCCTGTCTTTCCTGTAAATATTTTATGGTTAAACGTTATACCTTGTTTGAGAGAAATATCTAGAGAAATGCGATTGACAACATTGTCCAAACGTCTTACTGCTTAGAAAAGGAACGAGCTTGTCCAGGACACTTGCATGTCCGCAGAGCCTCAAGGATTATAACCAAACTGATATAACAACCACAAGCCGGTTGCATATTATCTAACTTTCTACGCATACACAGTAAGAATAGATTATTATAAGTTTATGGATATGTACTTAAAACATAATTTTACCTAAAATACATCAAAATTTAATAACTCTACATAATATAGGTAAGTATGTACATTAACTCCTTCAGTCATAATCGTCGCAGATCTTTAAAATTACCCCCACCCCACCTCTAGGGGGTGGAGTGGGGGTCGTGTTTACTGCCATTGGATATATTTTTGAAAATTATTCAACACGTATTTTTCAGTTGTTCGAGAAACATCGTAGTTTATTTCGCTAAGTTTCGACCGTTCCGCTACTTTTGGGACACCCTATAATAGTTATTTATGTATTACGAGCGAAAAGTGATACATTATTGCTTGAGAGTAATAGTTACCACGCGACGTGTAGCGGAGCGCGTTAATTTCTCGAAAGCAATAATGTCACTTTATGCTTGTACCTAATACATACAACATTTTTTCTACAGTCATTTAATAAAATGAAACTATTTTTAAATCATTAACTTTATGAGTTTGAAATTTCAATTTGTTTGTATTGTATGGTGGTATGGTTGCTACGGACGACGCGCGTTTTTCAAACTTTAACGCACTAGAGCGATAAAGTGACGGTACTCAGTAAACGTCAACTTTTCGTTGCCATTGACAAGCGAAAAAGTCTTCTTTATCAAGTGATTGTAGAAAAAATGATTAAAACTTTGATATATTTTATGTGAAATTATATGTTTTAAGTACATATCCATAATATGTAGTCCATTCGTACCGCGTATGCGTAGAAAGCTAGGATCTGCAATTGGCTTGTGCTTGTAGTCGGTTCGGTTATAATCCTTGGGCTATGCGGACATGCAAAAGCAGTTTTGACACGTTAGTCAGGTTAGAGGTTAGTCTAGTTTTCTCCACAGGTGCGACTTTCAATTTTTATACGTGATGGGCGGAGCCGTAGCAACTATTTGGGTGGAGTTAAATTTTGACTTGTTTTTGAATGAGTTCAGAGTCCAGTAGCCCGATGAACTATTGTATGATGAATTATAATATAAAAATTTGAAAACCTTTTGTTGGTCAACAACCTAGAGCAGAGTTCAAATACATGTATCGTGTATGATCCGAAATTTTCTCGTCTTCTCTGTGTATACAGGTCGATACACTCATTTATTGTTAACATAATTGCGAAAAAAGGTCGAAATTGCAAAAAAAAAATTTCGCAATAACTATTATAAAAACTAGTGTACAGCTTTGAAATTTTTGTCAAATGATGGTTCTTTGGTGCTTAATACGCGACAAAAATTTCAAAGCGATTCATTAAATTGTTTAAATATTATTCAGATTGTTCGGGAGAGCTTTTTTGTGCAAGAACATAAGTCAGAAAAAAATAATGTTAGAACCATTCTACTGGTGTCAAATGAAAAAGCATGAGCTAAACTTTCAAATTCGTTTAAAAAAGTGAATAAAAATGTATTTATTAGTAATAAATAATTATGCAAAAGTATCGTCAATCTTTACTTATTCACTTTTTTTATATAATAAATTATATTTATATATTTATTACAATTTTTTATCGATTATCATATACATAACATCACTTGGAGTTGGGCACCTAAAAAAAAACGGTAAAAATATAGATTTTCTTGAAAAAAGTTACTCAAAAAGTTTATAAGGAAGAATTAACGATACTTTTGCAAAATTATTTATTACTAATACATAAATGCATTTTTAATTTACTTTTTTTAAAGCAGTTTGAAAGATTAGCTCATGCTCTTTCATACATCTGTAGAATGGTTGTAACATTATTTTTTTCTGACTTACGTTACTGCAAAGAAAGCTGTCTGGGATAAACAATTTGAATAAAATTTAAACAGTTGAATGAATCGCCGTGAAATTTTTGTCACATGTTAAGCACCAAAGAGTCCTCATTTGACAAACATTTCAAAGCTATACACCAATTTTTACAACAGTTATTTTTTCGCAATTATTTTAACAATAAATCAGTATATCAAACTTCGTACTACGCCATTCTAAATATTTTTCCATGCTCTTGAAGATGTTTGTACTAAAAAAAACTATGTTTCACCATTTTCCATTGATTTGAAAAAAAAAAAGGAAAAAAGGCCTTTTTTTGACACTAAATTGTTTATAAATAAAAATGACCGCCAGATAGGTATTACCTGTCGAAAAACTCTTCAATACTATGGCCGTTGAAGTGTCATGGGAAAAACCTTATTACCCTGGACTATAGTGGCATAGTTGGTAGCTTTAATGGCGTTAGCAAACTATTTCACGAACTATCACAGGTCTCCCAGAGAAGCTCTGGGAGCTCTAATCATGGTTGAATAGGCATGAATTTTGTAATGTTTCTGTATGCAAGGTTAGACTGGCAATAACAAACATCTTGTTAGATAACGAAATCACACTTCGACGGTTACGACTATACCAATGAGTAAAATAAACTATGAAACATCAAAACAATCAGAACTATATAAAAAACTCTTTTTTAAGATCACATCTGTTGAATCATCAATGTCACCTAATCGGGAGGAAGTTGATTTGAGCGAGCTTTTGGAGATTGATGATAGCCTGCGTTATAACTCCATGTCTTCAGCTTCATTTTCCGAAAAGTCTGACATACTTGATTCGCTATCGGAGCTAACGTTCTCCTGACCCCGAAGAGCTTCCTCTGTCGCGTACTTCCGTACGTACTCTACAAAAATAAAGTAAAATCAAACATTATATTATTTCAAAACCTTAATAAACTGCGCGCCAGACAAAAACGTCAAAATTAGGAAATTTTTGATGTTTTTCTTATTTGTATCAAATTAAATATATTGTGTATTGGGCCAGTTACTTACAAACAAGGAAAAACCTAAGAAAATGATAAATGTATTGAAAATTTCCATGTACCATTACAGTTACAGTTATAGCAGTAGGTTTGTTCGTAGAACGATCAGCAACAGTTGCCAACCATCAGACGCACGCGCGTTCGTAGTCTACGAACTAAAAATTGTTAAGTGCGCATCGCTAACAGTTAACTGCGCATCGCTAACAGTTAACTGCGTATGCGTCTGATGGTTAGCAACGGTTGCTGATCGTTTGGATTGTACTACGAACAAACCTAAATAATTGAAACACAGAGTCTAGAAAAGTATCACTTGTTTCAATAATGTGAGATGCCACTACGATTCTGGATACCACTCTACATTCGATTTGGCATAGAACTGATCACGTTTTGGATGTCATTTTGGGGAAAGTGGTCCATACCTCAATGAGAACCTTTTGAAGCTCTTCACATGTTGGAGCAGGATTACGACATCTTACACGCCTTTTGGGAAGACTCCATATTTGCTCCATAGGATTAAGGTCTGGACTTTAAGCAGGACAGTCCATTTTTGAAATCCCATCTTCAAAATACTATGTTACAATCCTTGCCGTGTGTGATCCCGCATTATCTTGAATTAGCAGAAAACCATTACCAATAAACCAAGCACATGGCATCACATGATGTTGAAGGATCTCCGTTTTGTATCGGTGTGCTATTAATGTGCCTCCAAATCAAGACGATCCATGTGTGCCTCAAAAGAAATTCCTACCAAAGAATTAGTAACCCACCACCAAAGGAAACCCGGTGTGATCGATGCAGGCAGCATAACGTTCTCAAGCCCTTCTGTGGACCTTATTTCGACCATCTTTATCACATAAATTGATATTCTACACTCAATCGTAACCAATACATTTTCCCAAGCGTCTATTATCCAATTGACGTGTTCACGGGCAAATGTAAGTCTGCGTCTTTTGTGAGCAGCAGTAAGTACTGGCTCTGTTGCTGTATTGTAATTAACCTTTGTCGAACAGCAGAAACGCCGATTACTGGCCCTTGTGCTTGCTGAATGACTTTAGATCATTTTAACAGTTTACGTTCGGTTTCTCAATCAGGAGCGTCATTTGAAATTTTGTTGGGGGGGGGGGGGGCAAGCACTACAGGGTGTAACAAAAATACAGGTCATAAATTAAACCACACATTCTGGGACCAAAAATAGTTCAAGCGAACCTAACTTACCTTAGTACAAATATGCACATAAAAAAAGTTACAGCCCTTTGAAGTTACAAAATGAAAATCGATTTTTTCGAATATATCAAAAAAGAGATTTTTTATTGAAAATAGACATGTGGCATTCTTATGGCAGAAGTATCTTAAAGAAAAAATATAGTAAAATTTGTGCACCCCATAAAAATTTTAAGGGGGTTTTGTTCCCTTAAACCCCCCAAACTTTTGTGTACGTTCCAATTAAATCATTATTGTGATACCATTAGTTAAATTCAATATTTTTAAAACTTTTTTGGCTCTTGGTAGTTTTTCGATAGGGCAGTTTTTATCGAGTTGCAGCCACTTTTTTAATACATTTACATAAAGATTTTATGGGGGTGTTGTTCCTTTAAACCCCCCAAATGGTTGTGTCCGTTCCAATTAAACTATTACTGCGATACCATTAGTTAAACACAGTGTTTTTAAAATTTTTTGCTTCTTTGTATTTTTTCGACAAGCCACCTTTTATCGAGATGTGGCTTCTTTTTTAATATGGTACAAAATATACCTAAAAATGTAAATCATAAATAAATTTTCCTATTATTACTAATAATATAAGTCTCCATAATCGTACTTAACCATATACAAATATGTGGTGGATTTGACAAATATTCAAAATATCTCGATAAAAACTGACTTTTCGAAAAAGTACTAAGAGGCAAAAAAGTTTTTAAAACAGTGTGTTTAACTAATGGTACTACAGTAATAATTAAATTGGAACGTACACAAAAGTTTGGGGGGGAGGGGGATTAAAGAACAAAACCCCCATAAAGTCTTTATGGGGTATCTAAATTTCACTATAATTTTTTCTTAAGATACTAATGCCATAAAAATGCCACATGTCCATTTTCAATAAAAAATCTCTAATAGTTTTCGATATATTCGAAAAAATCGATTTTCATTTTGTAACTGCAAAGGGCTGTAACTTTTTTTATGTGCAAATTTGTACTAAGGTAAGTTAGGTTCAATCGAACTATTTTTGGTCCCAGAATATGTGATTAAATTTATGGCCTGTATTTTCGTTACACCCTGTATATATACAATACATTATACAGGGTGTCCCGAAAAGATTGGTCATAAATTATACCACACATTCTGGGGTCAAAAATAGTTCGATTGAACCTAACTTACCTTAGTACAAATGTGCTCATAAAAAAAGTTACAGCCCTTTGAAGTTACAAAATGAAAATCGATTTTTTTCAATATATCGAAAACTATTAGAGATCTTTTATTGAAAATGGACATGTATAATTCTTATAGCAGGAACATCTTAAAACAAAATTACAGTGAAATTTGTCCAACCCATAACAATTCTATGGGGGTTTTGTTTCCTTATACCCCCCCAAACTTTTGTGTACGTTCCAATTAATTCATTATTGTGGTACCATTAGTTAATCACAACGTTTTTAAAACTTTTTTACCCCTTAGTATTTTTTAGATAAGCCAGTTTTTATCGAGATACGGCTTATTTTTTTATATTTACATAAAAATTTTATGGGGGTTTTGTTCTTTTAAACCCCCCAAATGTTTGTGTACGTTCCAACTAAACTATTATTTTGGTACCTTTAGTTAAAGAGAGTGTTTTTAAAACTTTTTTGCCTCTTAGTCTTTTTTTTGATAAGTTACATTTTATCGAGATGTGGCTTCTTTTTCAAAATATACCTAAAAATGTAAATTATAAATAAATTTTCAGATTATTAACAGGTCTCTAGAATCGTACTTAACCATATACAAATATGTGGTGGATTCGACAAATATTCAAAATATATCGATCAACAGTGGCTTTTCGAAAAAGTAATAGAAGGCAAAAAAGTTTTAAAAACATTGTGTTTCACTAATGGTGCCACAATAATAATTTAATTGGAACGTACACAAAAGTTTGGGTGGGTTTAAGGGAACAAAACCCCCATAAAATTTTTATGGGGTGGACAAATTTCACTTTAATTTTTATTTAAGATGTTGCTGCCATAAGAATACCACATGTCCATTTTCAATAAAAAATCTCTAAGAGTTTTTGATATATGAAAAAAAAAATCGATTTTCATTTTG
Source organism: Diabrotica virgifera virgifera (assembly GCF_917563875.1). Classification (NCBI taxonomy): domain Eukaryota; kingdom Metazoa; phylum Arthropoda; class Insecta; order Coleoptera; family Chrysomelidae; genus Diabrotica; species Diabrotica virgifera. The sequence goes on from NC_065452.1 coordinate 27,110,409, forward strand.
TAAATTCAAAGGGCTGTAACTATTTTTGTGTGCACTATTGTATATAGGTAAGTGAGGTTCAATCAACCTATTTTTGACCCCAGAATCTGTGGTATAATTTATGACCAATCTTTTCGGGACACCCTGTATATGATGTTATGGTGAATATTGATGTGTTTTTTGTAAATTTCAGTCATTTTCATGACCAGGGGGGGCAAATGCCCCCCTGGACTCCCAAATGACGCCCCTGTTCTCAATGCAGCAATAGTCAGAACGCGATCTTCTCTGACTGTTCATCTTCCTTTTTATACCAGTACTGGGTCGCTGTTGATTAGACCCGGTCACAAGAAGAAGACGTTGGTAAGTTCTCTTTACAGTTGGACGACTAATATTCAATTGTCTTGCCACATCTTGTTGGTTTGCTCCATTTTCCAGCAATGTCAGAATCTGAACAGACTTTCGATATTTTTACATCGTTATTGCAATACAATTCACTGTAAGGAGGCCAGTGTAACAGTAAGCTACCTCAGAAATATAAAATCAATGGGAAAATCCCAGACAATCTCTGAAACTCTTTAAGGGGGAAGTCTATTGTCAGGGAAAAAACAGGCCGATTTTCCGGATTTTTTTTCTAACAAAATATGACTCGTACATTAAATTAAATTAAACCGTCATCTTTACTATATATTCAAGTATTTGTAAAAAAATTTTCAAGTCGAAATATTCAAAATGGCCGTCGTGGCACTCCTTCAAGCGCAGGTCCGTTTTTTTTTAGGTGCCCAAACGGTGTACATGAAATCTCACGTCTGGGTGATCTGAAACAAAAAACAAAATATTGGTTATCATCTACATAGTATTGACTCTCGTCTGACGGAGGATTTTGTCGATAAAAAATTTTGGCGCCGAAAAAAAAATTCTTGAAATTTTTTTCTATTTTTTGCCCAAATTTGATGTTATTATTGTTTATAACAATTAAACAAAAAACGATATCAAAAAAATCCTCCGTCAGACGAGAGTCAATACTATGTAGATGATAACCATATTTTGTTTTTTGTTTCAGATCACCCAGACGTGGGATTTCATGTACACCGTTTGGGCACCTAAAAAAAAAAACGGACCTGCGCTTGAAGGAGTGCCACGAGCGCCATTTTGAATATTTCGACTTGAAATTTTTTTTACAAATACTTGAATATATAATAAAGATGACGGTTTAATTTAATTTAATGTACGAGCCACATTTTGTTCGGAAAATCGGCCTGTTTATTCCCTTGTCACAGTAGACTTCCCCCCTAAAACACCACAATAGTTAATACAGTTCCCAAAACAATTTTGCGAAGATTCGTTGACTCGTACATAATGAGTTCTGAGAATTTTATCATTTAAAAGGTTTTAAGAATTCGTTTATTTTTTTTCCAGGTTCAGTCTAGCTCTAGCTTGTCAGTATACGGGATAATCAATTTAATTTAATTAACATAAAACAAATTAATAAAAATGAGGCAAAATAAAATAAAATAAACAGTACTGAAATGAATATTGAAATGTTTATGATTATTTAAATATTTAGTATACATACATGATATAGCCTTGCAAACATTATTCACGACGACGCACGTTCCCGATAAAACAGATGTTAAATATGCCCTTTGGTCAGTCGCTGATCTACAGGGAGGAAAAATAAGGAAATTCCCCGCCCCCCCAACAAGGCCAAAAATTAAAGAAAAAAAAATGGTTTAAACGAAACCACAGAAAGACAAATTTAACCCAATAAACACGCTAGTTAGAAAAATTAAGGGAACTTAATGCCTATAAGTTATTATTTATGTCTTTTATGTAATCTGAGTTTATCTTTTTTATGTTTTTTTGGTTGGTTTTTCATTGTAAGTTCCCTAAGGCAAATTTCCCTCCCCAAGGCAAATTTCTGGATCCGCCACTGCCTATGACACGAAAAAATCTTTAATTCTAGTCCGCAATTCCGAAATGGCAGACGGTGGATCTGTCTGACTCCTTCAGCATCCTCCATATGTACGCATCTGGTGACGTTAGTTCTGGTGAGTGGCAACTCCCAAAATGATCGCGCAGTATTCGAAGAGACCCTCTGGCAGTGTGACAGAATGTCCCGTTTTGCTGAAACCATTGGACTGTTTTCGTGACCTTTTCCGTATGACCGAAAACAGTACTCCATCATAAACATTTATTCTGCATGGGGCCGTTTAAGTATTACGTAACGCAGGTTGGGGGGAGGAGGGGTAAAAAATTTTCAAAAATTGCGTTACGTAATAATTCAATGTCCCATTACGGTGCGTTACATAAGGGGGAGAGGGGGGGTCAAAAATCTTCAAAAATCGCGTTACGTAGTACTTGAACGCCCCTCCAAGACTAAGAACCATTCTGAAACACCTAACATTATCACGACATTCACATACACGTTATAACGACGTTCGGAAACCACTCAATACTTTTCGGCGACTGACACATACAAATTTGAGGCATACGAATTTCAGTACTGTTTATTTTGCCGAATATATGTGAACGAAAAAATTTAAAAATATTTTATTAGCTTATGAGTTTCTCGAGGTAACGCTATCGAGTATCTTTTAGTTTTAACGATTTTTGACTTTTTGTAATCACTCAGAAATTAAAACAGTTTTTTCTGCAAAAGGGGCGAAAATCAACATATTTATTATTGTTAAACAAAAAATAAGCTTAGAACAAAAAATATTTCGATAACGTTACCTCCTGAAATGTCTAAAGAAAACATATACACAATTTCAGGTGAATCGGTCAAGTAGTTTTTGAGTTACAATGTCTTGCCTTTGCCTTTGAAAAAAGCAGTTTTAAGAAAAACGCGTTTTAAGTTTTGTCAACTTTTATTTTCAATTCCTTTTTTGTCTGTCAAATCGTAAAGTCATGCACACCGGAATATGTTTTTGAATAGCGAAGTAATTTAAAAAATAGAATGGGAACAGAGCTGTTGAACGTTTCTTACTACGCTCAAGCGCGCTGGCGCCAACCTGCTGCAAAGCGAGTCGAAGGTGTGGATATTCAACACTATATCATCGCGTTTGTTATTAAAATTTAACTATTTAATAATATTTAAAATTCTTTAATAAACTTTATTTTGCTATATATTTTCATTGGTAAACAGATCGGTGCAGTCACTTACATTTGCTTACCTGTTTAGACTGTTTGTCCGGTAGCCATGAACGTTAACACTTAGGCAATACCTCATAGACCTATTTTATATGCTTTAAACTTTTAGTTTCAATAATATTTTATTGGTACAAAAATAGGTGAAACTTGCTAAACAAAGTTGTTCGCGCCTGCGTGCTTGAGCGTAGTGAGCAACGGTCAACAACTGTTCCAATTCTCTTTAGTCAATTACTTCGCGATTCAAAAACATATTCTGGTGTGCGTCACTTTACGATTTGAGAGACACAAAAGAAATTGAAAATAAAACTTGACAATACTTTAAACTCGTTTATCTCACAACTGCTTTTTTCAAAGGCGGTGGACATTGTAACTCAAAAACTACTTGACAGATCCACCTAAAATTTTGCATTTACATACAGGGTGATTGATTAGTAGGGTAAAGCTCAATAGCTCCGCTATAGTAATAGATAGCAATAAAAGTTAATCACAAAAATTTTAGCCAACTTTGAGCTTCACATTACAAAATTAGTTAGAATGTTACAGGGTGTTCGATAACACAGTGGCAGACCTAACTTATGTTTTTTTAAATGGAACACCCTATATTTTATTTTATATTCGAAATCCTGTTAACTTCTCCATCACAAAAATATAAAGGTTTGTATTGTTATACAGGGTATTTACAAAGTTATAACCAATTTTGTATGAAAATCGTAACAAGTTCAACTCCCTGTATAAATAAAAATAAGCACAACAGCAATGGTTTATTAATGCCATATTTTTTATTTATTGTCAAAATTTTTAAGAATTAATATTGCTAATTTTCTTTATATCAAATACAGGGTGAGTCAAAACGCAAATTATTTTCTCAGTAATGTTAAATGGAACACCCTGTATTTTATATCATTATTGAAAAGTAACATTAACGTACTTTAATTTTTATATAACATTCCCTATGCCCAAATTTATTAGTTTTCAAGATATTTTCATTTTTCAGAGCAAATTATTTTAGGTGTTTAAATTTATCTACATTTTAAGTAAGCCATGACTGAATTGACAATTGAAGATTACCGATTATCAATCCGGTAATCAATATAACACTGTAGCAAATAAAGAAATAAAAATAATGTATTAGTAATACATTTTACAAACAAAAACACAACCACTACATGCAACATTTTTGAAACAATTAAAAACTATCTTTTTATGTAAATGCAACAAATAAACAAAGAAAATTAGTAATAAATTTTACAAAAAAACACACAAACACAAAATACAATATTTTGTGAAGACAATTAAACACTACTTTTGTATGTAAATGTAACAATGTAACAAATAAAGAACGAAACATAATTTATGAGTAATACATTTTGCAAAAAAACATGTTTGAAAAAATTAGAAGCTACTTTTAATAAAATATTTTTAATATTTAATTACATAAGGTGTTCAAAATTATCTCCTAACACATTTATGTACGCCTAAAAACGATCATTGAATGAGCTACTTACTCTACGGAGCATTTGTAAATTAACACATCGAAATACACTTTGTATTCTATTTTTCACCTCATCCCTTGTTGTTGGAGGTATTTTATAAACTTCATTATTAACGTAACCCCAAAAAATCAGTCCAGTTTATTAAATTCTGGTGATTTGGGTGGCCACGCTACTGGTCCATTGAAAAATGAAAATATCTCGAGAACTAATAAATTTAGACATAGGGAATGTTATCTAATAATTAAAGTACGGTAATGGTACTTTTCAATAGTGATATAAAATACAGGGTGTTCCATTTAAAATTACTGAGAAAATAATGTACTTGCGTTTTGACTCACCCTGTATTTGATATAAAGAAAATTAGCAATATCGACCATTCTTGAAAATTTTGACAATACGTTAAAAAATATGGCATTAATAAACCATTATTGTTGTGCTTATTTTTATTTATACAGGGAGTTGAACTTGTTACGATTTTCATATAAAATTGGTTATAACTTTGTAAATACCCTGTATAACATAACAGACCTTTATATTTTTGCGATGGAGAAGTTAACAGGATTTCGAATTTAAAATAAAATATAGGGTGTTCTATTTAAAAAAACATAAGTTTGGTCTGCCACTGTGTTATCGAACACCCTGTAACATTCTAACTAATTTTGTAATGTGAAGCTCAAAGGTGGCTAAAATTTTTGTTATTAACTTTTATTGCTATCTATTACTATAGCGGAGCTATTGAGCTTTACCCTACTAATCAATCATCCTGTATATGCAAAGTTTGGTGAGGTAACGCTGTATAGATATTTTTTGTTTTATGCTTATTTTTTGTCTAACAATAATAAATATGTTGATTTTCACCCTTTGTTTGCAAACAATTTCGTTGTTTTGACTTCTGAGTGATACCAAAAACTCCAAAATCGTTCAAACTAAAAAATCCTGATAGCGTTACCTGGAGAAACTCATAAGGTAACAAAATCTTTTTTAACTTTTTGTTTTACATGATCCAATAATGAGTTGTGATGTCCACCGCAAAATCCATTGTTTTTTGAGGTGTCTTTAATAATTTGCCACCAATTTTTCAATATTTTTCTTTGAATTTTTTTTGAATATTCTATGAATTGTACAGGGTGATCAGTTAAGGGTAGCGAGCGGCCATATCTCATAAGATATTGGTCGTATAGATTTGAGAAAAAAAAATCATGATAAAAGTCGTCACGAGAAATTGCTGGAAATTATTTTCGAGTTTGTCAAACGTCCGCTAGAGGGCGTAACAACCAACACAAAGTAGAAAAATGGGATTTTTATAGAATTTTGTCTAATGAAAGTTTATCGATGATATCATTTTCATATTTACAGACCATTTCCCTACATTTTTTGTCTAAAACGTTTTGTTCTAAAAAATAAAGATAAAAATCCCATTTTTCTACTTTGTGTTGGTTGTTACGCCCTCTAGCGGACGTTTGACAAACTCGAAATTAATTTCCAGCAATTTCTCTTGGCGACTTTTATCATGATTTTTTTTTCTCAAATCTATACGACCAATATCTTATGAGATATGGCCGCTCGCTACCCTTAACTGATCACCCTGTACAGAACATGCTTATTTAATTAAAAAAAAAATAAAATACCATACTTTCAAAAACAAAATTCACAAAAATGTTCTTGAAATGTTGATTTTAAACACTACGCTCCCTTAAGGATAGTTATGTAAAGATTTTGATAGGCACCCCATGCAACTCAAACAGATGGGTGGAGGTCGACTTAGATTCGGATCTAAAGCCGGCCATTCATGGTACTGCGGTGTCGTTCGACAATATCGTCGATGATATCAATTTCTGCAGCACTGCAGCAGACAGGTCAGTCTGTCTGCGGTCAAATTGTACGATATTGTTGGATGCACGGTCACACACGATCAAAATTTTTGCCAATTAGTCGAATAACCGTGAGTGGCTGGCTTTAGACTATGTTTAGTCGTTGTCTGCGAGAGGACTATGTATGATTAGTGTGACCAACTCCAATTCAGTCCAATCTGGGACATGGCTGAAAAAATACCTGGAATCCGGGACTTTTCAATGAAAATCGGTCCATTTTTTAAAACGTTTTTATACAGTGCGTCCATAAAGTAACGCATAAATTCATTATTTCGTAAACCGGCGACTTTAAAGAAAAATCCCAAAACAGGTCGATTTTTATTTTTAATTTCCGATTTTTTGGCATATATATCATAGTAGTGACGTCATCCATCTGGGCCTGATGACGTAATCGATGATTTTTTTAAATGAGAATAGGGGTCATGTGATAGCTCATTTGAAAGGGTATTCAATTCTCTATTCAATAATGTAAACAATAACATAATTATTTATACAGGGTGTTCAAAAAATATTTTTTTAATTAAAATAATTGAGACAAAAAGAAGAATGTATGTAATTTATTTAATTCAAAATGCGTTTTCCTACTGTCAGTAAACTTAAAAAAAAATTATTTGACAAATAAACATTGATTTTCGCTTGAACGAAATGTTTAAACTGGCAAGAGGCAGGTGGGTGGCAGCTTTAACATTGAATTTATGCGAAAAACAATATTTATTTGTCAAATAAACATTTTTTCCTGTTTTCTGACAACATTAAAACGTATTTTGAATTAGATAAATTACATACATTCTTCTTTTTGTCTCAATTATTTTAATTAAAAAAATGTTTTTTTGAACACCTTGTATAAATAATTATGTTAATGTTTATATTAGGGAATAGAGAATTGAACATCCTTTCAAATGAACTATCACATGACCCCTATTCTCATTTAAAAAAAATCAACTATTACGTCATCACGCCCAGATGGATGACGTCACTAGTATGATGTATATGCCAAAAAATCGGAAATTAAAAATAAAAATCGACCTGTTTCGGGATTTTTCTTACCGGTTTACGAAATAGTCGCCGGTTTACGAAATAATGAATTTATGCGTTACTTTATGGACGCACTGTATACTTGGCTTGGTCGGTGTCACGGACTCCGCAAATTTTGTAATCTATTTTAAAAATAGTTCTAGGCTACGTAGGTACAGTGGAACCCCAATAAGTCGGCCTCCGATAACCCGGAAGTCCGGCTAACTCGGACGGATTTTCATCAAACAAAACAAACATTTTTTTACTTTGACTGAGTTTTTTACCAAGAAATACACAAACTATATACAACTGTACGTAATTTAGATTTACATACTGTGCATATGCATTTCATGTTTTTGCAATTATTTTAAGGTGTATTTGTTTATTATTTATATGTATTTTATTAATTTTTACCATAATATTCTCCGGCTAACCCGGGTTTTTGATAACCCGGATCGGCCGCGGTCCCGATTAATCCGACTTATTGAGGTTCCACTGTACCTGAAATTTTCAGAATAGCTTTGAACTAGCTAACAATGCAATATTTAACTGCTATTATACAGGGTGATTGATTCGTACGGTAAAGCTCTGTAGATCCGTTATAGTAATGGATAGTGATAAAAGTTAATAACAAAAATTGTAGCCAACTTTGAGCTTCACATTACAAAATTAGTTGGAATTTTACAGGGTGTTCGATATCATAGTGGCAGATCGAACTTATGTTTTTTTAAATGGAACACCCTATATTTTATTTTATATTCGAAATCTTCTTAACTTCTCCATTAAAAAAATATAAAGATTTTGTATGTTATGCAGGGTATTTACAAAGTTATAACAAATTTTATATTAAAATCGTAACAAGTTCAACTCCCTGTATAAATAAAAATAAGCAAAAAGGCAATGGTATATTGATGCCATATTTTTTTACTTATTGTCAAAATTTTCATAAATGATTGATTTTCCTGATTTTCTTTATATTGAATACAGGGTGAGTCAAAACGCAAGTACATTATTTTCTCAGTAATTTTAAATGACATACCCTGTATTTTATATCACTATCGAAAAGTACTATTACCTTACTTTAATTTATATATAACATTCCCTATGTCTAAATTTATTAGTTTTTGAGATATTTTCATGTTTCAGAGCAAATTATTAATTACGGGTCTAAATCTTTCCGAATTTTAAGTAAGCCATGACTGAATTGTCTAAAACTGACAATTTACGATTACTGATTATCAATCTGTAATCAAAGTTGGCTACAATTTTTGTTATTAACTTTTATTGCTATCTGTTACTATAACGGATCTTTTTTTTTTCTGACGAATGAACTGATACTTTTTTTTTCGTCTTTAAAGAGGGGGGGTCTGGAATCTTCAAAGGCACCTCAGTCCAGAACGCCGCCTGACTGACCTTAGTGCAGGATTCATTCTTCGTAGTACCAGCGATAGTTCCCGAGGTGCTTTAAAAACGCTCTCTCGTCGCCGAGGCTACGCCGAATGCCTACCTGCTAAACCAGACCCTCCTCTGTCATCCAGCGCTCCGAAAACGGAATGGCCGCTGCAAGGTCGACATCGCTTCCGAAGCACTTACCTTCATTTATCCACAGACTGTGAGCAAGGAGGCCCTTCATTTTCCCCGTTCTCCCCTTTTTTTGGTCCCAAGATTGGGCTTTTTTTTTAGCTAGAGCTTCTTTCCCACAGTCTGTCCCATACAATATAACTATAACGGATCTACGGAGCTTTTCCCCACTAATCAATCACCCTGAATGGATAAATCGATTTTTTTTATTTCAAACTATTTTAAAAATGTGGCTAATGCAATGATATTTTAAAGTACGTTAATAAATCAATATCTACAAATTGATGGTGGGTCAGTGGCATTAGACTGCAGACCGAGAGTTCCCTAGTTCGAACACGGCTGTTGCTTATCTTCCTTTAATTTTTTTAATAAATAATTAAAAGTTGATATACTTAAAATTCGTATTTTATAAGTTAATTATTATATATACATATTATATGTACCATTTTAAACAACCGTGGTATTATTTAAAGTACTTTTTATACTAGTGTAATTTTTGGAATTATAATTTTAACAGTTAATACACCTACTAAAAATTCATATTTTATTCTTTCGAAACATGTTGTGTCCTATATATAAAAAAACCGTGTTATTATAAAAAGTACTTTTTTTATTATAGTGTAATTTTTAGAATTTTAAGCGTTTTATATCGTCAAATTATTTTATATTCTCCCTTATAATAGTATATTATGCAACGAGCATTTAATGACGGTCATTATGAAGCGAGTATGAGGGTTACGAAACGAGCCGTATGCGGCGAGTTTCGTATAGAGTACGAGCTTCATAATGATAATTAAATGCAAGTTGTATACACTACTTTTTCTATGATCATTCACAACAAAAAATATATTCAAATTTATTAATTTTGTAACACAAATAAATTCAGTAGTTTGTCAGTTTGACGGTTTGTTTACATATTGAGAACTGTCAAAGCGTATGTATTTGACTCGCCATTGGTCACTGCGTGTGTACCACCTTTATAGCGAATGCCATATCGCGATTCTATTGGTTAAAAATCTGTATCTTAATGAAAATCTGTATCATAATGAAGTTCATTATGATACAGGTAGTGACATCATAATTGATATATTATAGTATGAGAATAGAAAAATAATAAAAACGTTTTATTATAAAAAAGTTCTTTTTTTATAAAAGTGTAATTATTAATATACAAACTTAATATCATCGGTTTATTGATTATTTAACATTTTTATGTTGACAATGATATTTTTTATGGGATTAAGCCACAATTGGTTATAATGATAATTATTACATTTTTGTTAGTTTTTGACGTTCCGACTTCCAATCGGAAAATCGTTCTCAAAAAAAAAATTGTAAGAAAGAAAAAATGTAAACATAAATTTAGGTTAATATAAAAATGTAATTATCATTAGGTACAACCAATTGTGGATTAATCCCATCAAAAATTTAATTGTCAAACATGTCACAAAAAAACAGCTTCAGAACATCATTATGCTGATTATTTCTTACTATCATATTTGTCGAAGGATTGAATTTGCTTGAGAATGAGTAGAAAACCTTTAAAAATCAATCCATTCATATTTCAAATTGACCTCAACGAACAAAATATATTCACTGTTTGCATTGTTTGTTTCTTATAATTAAATTTGTCTTGCGATGAGATTTGCTTTATAACAATGACGGTGACCCACCATGAATTTTTTCGTCTCCCTAATTCAGTTTCATATGAATTCTTAGAAGAATAACGTATTCAAAATTTAAAAATAGAATTTTACCAAAACGTTGAAAATTCGGATGGCCCGGAAGCCATGTCCGGGACGCCGGGACACAACTTCGTAATTCGGGCCATGTCCCGGATTTTTCGGACTAGTTGGTTACACTAGGTGTTTTCGTGGTGCACATCCTGAACGTGTTCAGAGGAAGAACGCTTGCGCATTAGAATATTGGCTGTTCGCGGTGTTGAAAAATCCTCCTCTGAAAAAAAAGTTCTCTGTTCGCGGAGCGCAACAACTTGTCCTGAACGTATTCGGAATGCGTTCAACAGGTTCTGGAATTAAAGAGAGGATTTATTGTCCGCACATGTGCAGAAGTTGATATGACGAATTTATTTATTTTGCTTAAAGATTCGAGATTTTATTTCTAACCTAACAGATTTTAAATTGTTGTGTTATCATAAAAATTTTGTAAAAGGTAAGGTTTTTAAATTGTATTATGTATTTCAGTTTCTTATTTTTAGAACCTTTTTAGATAATGAACCTCAGTTCAAGTGACGAAGATTTGGAAGAGATTGTAGGACTTTTAAATGTTCAAAAAAATGCAATTTTTTTTTAAATATGTTAAATTACTTTTCCTGTCTCGGAGGTGTCGATTGTCGATGCTATGTCGTAGATAAAGATAAAGAATTAGGCAATTGGCATAGGCAACCCAAAAAACATCCGGAAATTGTTCGTGCAGAAACAAATTCAGAATATATTCGGAGACACGCTTGCGCATATATTTGTATCCGGGTTAAGTTCAGAGTACATTCAGGATGTGCACCACGAAAAGACCTACTATGTATGTGTCTCTGTTGAAGGAGATTGGAAATTGGAGGCCTGGCATGCAGGTGCATGGGCATCTGCTCCGTATCGGCGTATAAAGACTTACAATACGCTCTCCAAACATCTAAACCTTGTCTAAATCCGCCTGTGTGCTTGAATTTACGTGTAACGAGTATGACTTTATCGAAGAGTTCTTTGGTGTTATTTGTGTCGGCATGTTGTTGAAACTCTGCAGATTTACTGTATATGCTTGTTCTTGTCTCCTCTACAAGCAGCCTGAATAGGAATACCCCATCACGTTAAAGGAACTGCTCGTCAAAAGTAAGTGATATAGAAAATTATTCTCATTTTCATGGTTCATTTTTTCGTGAACAATTTAACGGATTCCGCTTATTTTTTTTATTATTTCAGATTTTTCTTTCGTATTTACACAGTCGCGCAAAGGTTTGCTCAAACTCCTTTTTTGTACTTATACCGGGCGAAAGAAAAGAAATGTTTTTCTTATATTAAGTTTGTGACAGTGTTCCGCTTATTTTTTTTATTATTTCAGATTTTTCTTTCGTATTTACACAGTCGCGCAAAGGTTTGCTCAAACTCCTTTTTTGTACTTATACCGGGCGAAAGAAAAGAAATGTTTTTCTTATATTAAGTTTGTGACAGTGTAGGGAGGACGAGGTACAAATGTTAGTATACATCGGAATCGTATTATAGTCTTATGTTTTGTAAACATTTTTTTTTTGAATGTCCCTGATATCTTATCTTTAGAAACAAAAAAGATAGGTGGTTTTACTCTTTAACATGTGTTTTAAATGAAACAAAACTAAATTAACAATAAAAAATAACAGTTAACAAAACTTTAAAAACAGAAAGGCAAATAAGGTACACAGTTCTTATGAACACCTCTAAGAGTTATTTGTCAACCAGGTAAGCGGTATGCACAGCGCAACATAAGAGAGACGAGGTTGTTTAATGGAGGCTCTGTGATGTTTGGTGTGGATTTTCCTTGAGAATAAGTACGGTTTTGGTGTCTACGTGGAGGCTCTTTAAATAGCGCTAGGTACATTACGCAGATTTTTTTCTTTAAACACTCTGCTCCTTTTGCACTATATGTAGGAAATAATTTCATCTTGGTGGTATGATAACACATGGTCTCCTCACGTATCGCACGTCATCAGTTAAAACACATATTAAAGAGTAAAACCGTCTAGTTTTGTTGTCATTAAAGATATCAGAGAAATTTAAAAAATAAAATATTCGCAAAAGATGAGACTACAACATAATATCGATGTATACCCACCCTTGTACCTTTTCCTCCCTACAAGGTGTCTCAAAATTTTGTTTCGGTTAAAACACAACATGTTAATCTAAAAAACCGCCTATTTTCTTTGTTTCTAAAGGTATCAGGGACATTCAAAAAACAAAATGTTCACAAAATATAAGATTACAATACGATTCTGAGGTATACTCACATTTGTATGGTCTGTTCGCTAAACTCAGACACAACTGGCTAGTGATTTTAGTAGGTAATTTTTTTGTTTTTGGCCAATTTTGCTAAAATTGGCAAAATTACTAACTATTTAGTATTTATTAACTATTTAGTAATTATTTTTTTGCCAATTTTACGAAATTGGCAAAATTACTTACTAAAATCACTAGCCAGTTGTGTCTGAGTTTAGCGAACCGACTATACCTCGTCCTCCCTACAGGGTGTCTCAAACTTAACACAATAAAAACATTTTTCTTCCACCCGGTATAAGTACAAAAAAGAAGTTTGAGTAAACCTTTGCACAACTGTATAAATACTAAAGAAAAATCTAGAATAATAATAAAAAAATTAGTGGAATCCGCTAATCTGTTCACGAAGAAATCAACTATAAAAATGAGCATAACTTTTGAGCAGTTTATTAGAGAGCAGCATTGAAACTATTACATGAAGTGATATTTTTATTTAAAAATTCCAATATTCTGAATGTTGTTCTTTATCAGATATGTATACCATTCGCCGAACAAAACCACAAGTTATGGAAATTATTTAATATAAACTTGACGTGAATGATATTATCCAAAAATGAGAAAAAGAACTCTTAAAACATACCTTGTACTTTCTTTTTGTATTCTTCAGGCTTATGAAGATACATCGCAGCTGCATCTCCGTTGAGTGGATCAATTGGATTGGGGTAGGTTAATAGTTGCGGAAGAAACGATTCGAATATATTTGATAGATCTAAAACAATATGAAAATTAAATAATTAATCAGGTGAGAATACCCGAAATGATTTTCGGAGACACATTTGTCCCATCGGTTCTTACAATTTTCTAAAATAAGGACACACCAATTTTTATTCCAGAAGTGGTTTCCACACTTTATAATTTCAAAATTTCACCCTATATTATTCATAAATTCATAATAGACGCTACATGACATAGTTCGTTGACATCAGGTTGTTACGCAGCTTTTACAAAAATATAAAGGATGTCCCATTAAAGACAAAGCTTATGGACTATGCTAGGCTTGAGTGAATCACTCTGTACAAGTACAATTGATGTTTAAAAATCGCAAATTTATATATAAAAATTGACGGATCTCAGTGTTTTTATGACGTTTTAAAACATTAACAGAAATAATTTTATTCTATTAGTGATTTCCGCCCTATTGTATACAGTATGGTGCAACTGAAAGGAATACATTTATTTTTTCGTGAATTGGCGATTTTGGAAATAAACCTCGAAGCAGGTCGATTTTTACTTTTAAATTATGATTTTTTGGCATATATATCATACTAGTGACGTCATCCATCTGGTGGTAATAACGTAATCGATGATATTTTTAAGTGAGAATATGAATTGTGTGCTAGCTCATTTGAAAGGTTATTCAATTCTCTATTCAGTAATATAAACATTAACAATTCAAATCATACATTTAATTAACATAATTATTTATACAGGGTGGCCAAATTTCTTTTTAAATTAATTAACGTAGTGAATGTGAGTGAAATAAGAATCGAAAACAAGATAAAGTAAGTCAAAATCATTAATAATAAAAATCGAACAATATAGTGATAAGAGTAGTAGAACTAACCTTGAAATTTGTACGCCTGAATAGATATTTGACATCCGAAAAGTTGATTTGTGCCAAATATATTACGCCTGACGTGCACAACGTAAACAAACTGAACGGTAACCGAAAAGTATTTACATAGCTATTACGCCGATAGAGCAGGCAACACACAATACAGCAACAGAGTAGTATTGAATAAAACAATATCAAGTAAATATAAGTTTTAAAAAAGAACAAATAATAAAAATTAAAGAATTCATAAAGGAACTGGTAGCCGAAAATGGAGAGGAAATGATGAAAGAAACAAGAGATCTGATCGGAGAAATGAAAGAAATGAGCAAGATGTAAAAGGATGAAATAAAAAGACTAATAGAAGAAAATTTGCAGATGAAAAACGAAATAAAGGAAATACGAGCTAAAATGAACTACATAGAGGAAGCAGTGGCGGCCGGTCAGGGTCGGCAGTGTCGACCCACACATTTATATAGATAGATTTTTTAAATATGTGTATCTGTGAAGTAAAAAAAATCTGTCAGATAATACAGACTAAATTTTATTCATAGTTTTTAAAAGGATTTGATCAATCCGAGCGTTAAGTGATCCCTGCGCATAACAGACTGCTCAAAAAATGAATGATCCGAGCCATTCATCTGACTTTTCGGCTAGCCGTACCCAACTCATCCGTAGCTTGACGACTTACGCGTAAAACTCAAGTCGATGAGCAAGCGAACATACATTCTCTCCGTATGCATTAAGCGGCAGGTACGGCATATTTAAATCTGCCGGTCGGTGTTTCATTTGGCACCGCCAGATCGCATCGGCAGAAATTGTCAAAAATAATCACGCCGTTTTACGTCGTTTAATTGATATTGTAACTTTTTTAAGTTGTCAGGAATTATCATTTAGTGGACATGATGGATCGAAGCATTTGTTAAAAATCAAAGTAATTACAGAGAAAATAATGAAATTGTTTTAGAAATATTTACTTTCTGATTCGAAGTGTATTCGTAATACAGAATGAACTAATACATATATTCAAATAGTTATATTTTGAATAACGTTATTGAATCTGAGATTTAGAAAACCATTTGCTTTTCGCTGGAAGTAGATGAAACTTCTGATTATCATGTCATTCACAATTATCAATTATTGTTGTTCGATACGCGTTACGTGGTAATATTTATGAGAGGTTTTTAGGTTTTAGAGACGTGAGTAAAAGCAATAAGGCAGAATATATTTTTGGTGTTTTAAAGAACACATCAAAATTTTTTGATATCAAAAATAAATTGGTAGGGCAAACTGGGGCAATCTTATGATGGCGTTGCTGTGATGTGTGGTGAATTGAATGGTCTCCAGTCAAAAGTTAAAACTACATATTGCATCACAAGCTTTATTTACTCACTATTATGCGCATATAATGAATTTATTTTTGCATGATACGTGTAAAATAATAAAGAATATCGTCTTTTCTTGCCAGTTTAGCTCACCTAAACGGATTACTGCTTTAGAACGAATTTGTTAAAAAAAAAAGCGAACAGTTTGTCAGACGCGATGAAATTTTAAATCTCGGTTAGTTTTATCTAAGCAGATTATCTCTGGTAGTTTTAGTATCTGTAGCAGATTTTCGTGAACAGCTTTTGGAAGTTTTTGATTCTATTATCGAAGGCGACGATTTTTAAATTGGCGATACCTCGATCCGTGAAGCAATCGGTTTGAGAACTTTATTAAATAATTACTCTTTTAATATTCTTTTAAATATTTTTAAGACAGAGTTTGCCCAAGATATTCATTATTGTTCAAAATCAGTCAACTGACATTATTTATTCAAAAAATAGAATACGAAAGCTGGTGCAAAATCTCAGAGATTTTCGTAATGATAGTAGTTTCCAATATATACGCAGTGACATTTTGGATTCGCTTGATATTTCCGAACCATCAAAAAAAAGACAACATGATACATATCTCGAAAAACGAGTAGGTATATCTTGAAATTTTGGATACCTACTAATATATGCAAATAGATACTCGTTTTTCGAATTTTGAAGATTTGCAAATTTTCGACCTCTTTGACGATTCAAAATTTAAAAGTTACCTTTGCCAAAGAATTTTTAAGATATTTATTATAACAAGTTAGGTACTTAAAAATTATGCCGATCCAAATATTTTCAGAAAGTGGGATAAGTTACAAAATATGTATGTATTATGTATAATTCTATGTAGTAAGTACCGCAATTCATTATAACAAACTGTTCATCAATTTTCTTATCACCACTACCACCAATTTCTGCCTCAAATAAACGGGATTTATCTTGTCTCAAAAGAATCAACACGTATTGTCGAAACACCATGAAACAAGAGAGAATTCAAGTACATCAAATAAAAAAAAACAAAAAACAACAAAATCTCCTATGATGATTTAGGCCTTTTAGTTTGATGGTATACCTATATGAGGCGACAAAAAAACCTTGCCGACCCTGTCTCCAAGGCCACGAGCCGCCACTGAGAGGAAGTAGAAAATAGAATAGAATACGAGTGATAGGGAAAACAGGAAAAACAATATAATCATAGAACTAAATAAAACTTTGTCGATAAGGAATTAAAAGTTGAAATCAATAATGCAAAAGTAAGAAAAATCAAGAACAAAACATACTTGGTCAAAGTAGATAACTTCCCAAAGAAATTGGAAATAATGAAAAACAAAACGCTACTAATGAGAAAAAAACACAAACAAGTTTATATATCTGACTGTAAAAGAAATAGCAATCCAAAATAAACTCAAAATAATTGCAGAAGAAAAGAGAGAAGAAAACAAGAACGTAAAAATAGGATATCAAAAACTAATAATCAATAGAGAAAAATGGATATGGAGTACAAAAAATAATAAATTGATAAAAGAATAAAGAAGCGATAACACGCAAACTAAAAATTGCTGATGATGTAGTTGTTATGGCATGTAAAGAGGAAGATCTGAGAAATAATTTACACATATGGAACGAGGTATTAAATAGACATGGGATGAAAATAAACACACGCAAAACGAAGATTACGGTAGTAGCACAAGAACAACCCGTAATAAACATACAAATTAATGGAGAAACAATAGAACAGGTAAACCACTTCCAATACCTGGGAGTGACAGATTCTAGTACATAATCATTCTATTAATGAATATGTAGTTTCAAATTCTTCATATTCAAAATAATGGCGTTAAGCTATCATTATTAGAATCTAGTGAAAATAAATAAATTAAAAAATACAGATATAATAATTGTGAATGACCACCTGGAGACAAAAAGTTCCCCACTCCTCAACTTTTTCAGTTAGACTTTAAAATGCAGACACATAGTAAAATAAATCACTTGAGAAAGGCACTCTGCCGAAACAGCTGTAGTGCCAATTTATATAATGAGTTATAATAAATTTTGTGGAAGTATTGGGCACAAAAGTTTTCAGTGTTTTATTGTTAGAAAAAATGAATTTGTAACGGTTTGACGTTACGAAATCATTTTTGAATTCTTTTAATATTTTTATAATTATTTTCTCTTGATCTCTTAATTAATTTCTCTTATTTTCGCGTAATTAACTATTTCTAATTATTATCTATTTTTAAAATTTCTTGCAACGATGCCACACCTAATTATGTGTGATATCATTGGTTGATTTGTATGACGCCATACCTCAACACACTTAAAACTACCTGTTAGTTTCGTGGGTTGGTAGTGGTGAATATGATTTCGTGTTCCGAGTCTTAATTTTGAGGTAGAGAGAAATCTCGCGTCTCGCGTCACTTTTGGTTCGGAGATTGACGAGTGGTGTGTGGCCAGTTTAGGTCAAGTTTGGAATTTAGACCTCGTTTTTATTTTAAAATATGTGAATTTGGAAGTATATATCACCAAATGTAATCTGGAGTATTTGGGAAGAAATGAGTAATCCATACAATGGGGTTTTCTGCATAAAATCATCGCCACATGGTAAATTTTTTTTTATAACTGTCATTTCCTTGTGACATATATAATTTTTCCAAGTAAATCTTATGATAAGTACATTTATTCAGTGAATTTAGTAGGTATCTTTTAATTATTATTCCAATATCTTTTAAGTACAGTATTTCTCATGATCATCTTTCAGTGCGTCACAGTTTTTCGATTTCTTTCTAACGCATTAAATTGTATGTGACAGAAAAAAGGCACGTCGGTGATTACATTTCGTCGGTAACATTTTTATAACATTTATTCTAGTTATTCTAGTTGTCGATAGATGGCGCCATAATAAAAAAATAATTTTTTTTTAATTAGATAATAATATTACAAATATAATCTGTATAATTTATAAGACTATACAAAACAAAGAAAATACCATTTTATAAATGCAAGAAACACTTTTGATTTGTTTTTATTCCAAATTGAAAATAAAATGTGACAACTGTCAGATTTAACTAAAATGTCATGTTAGAATAAATGTCATAAATGTGTATTATCACGGACTTACCCTTTTTCCTATCATTTGTTACGCACTGAAAAATGATCATGAGAAATACTATAATATTCATTCCGAGAAAATCCTAACCTTAATTTTTAGCTATTAATCTGTATCTTTATCGTAATTTTATCATTGTATTCCAACATATTAATAGGTATCCTACAATTAGTTTAAAGAAATCATATTTGTTCTGTATTTAAATCCCAAATCCACCTGTCGGTAATTAGAAATTATCAGATAAATTCTTGCCAAGGTCAAATTTTGTCAAGACTTCAATAATTCAGTAATTTTTTTGGTGTTTAACTAATGGCTTTTTTTACATTACTATCTATCAACACTTTCTTAGTGTTTCTTCTATCTTTCCTTGGACTTTTTTTCCGTACACTTAAGAAATTGAAGTAAACGGGAATTGTGTTTGTTTTAGTCACTCATGGGAAAACTTAAAAACACCTCAAAACACCGAGAGGCCAATCTCCAACCATAAGTCACTATGGGAATATGTCAATTTGGGAACAAGCTATTGGAGCGTTCCAGCTCAATTTTCGTCTTGGCACCTGGGCCTACAGGAGGCATGGGATCCTGGTGCTGATTTTCGGGGATGTAACCGCAGCCTCTTTAGGAGTCGTTTGGGTTTGTTTTGGGAACATTTAGTGTTGTGCCTTGAGTAACTATTATAATTCATATCACAGACATTTGGTTAATGCATTATGTTTATTAATTATTTTTCTTAAGATTTAGCTTGCATTTATTTGGTTTTTGATATAGGTACATATATTATAGGTTTGGTAAGTTCCCAAACATGTATAATTTTGCAGTATTGTACGTTGTGCTCGGCGTATTTGCCAAAAAAAGGTATTACTTTTGACATATTATTGTTTATTTAGGTCGATTTCATGTCATTATATAAATTTGGTTGTATTAGTTGCTTGTTTCCCAGATACTTTATTGTTTATTCGCTTTATTCCATTTGTTCGGTTAATTCAGTCTTCATTTAGGTATTTATCTTAACTTCATTTCTAAAACTTTCATTCATTTGTATATTTAATTTTGCTTAATTCATTGTATTGTATTTTTACTTAGTCATAGTCAGGCTTGTGCCTGCTGTTTTATATTATTAGTCATATTTTTCGGGTTTTAATTTAGTTGTACGTAGCAAGCGTACTACAACCATTTGGTGAAGGTAGTCTCATGTGAGTTGTACCCTATATATAAGTAACAGGTATATAATTTTGTAATATATAACATGACTGTTGTTATATTAGATATGCATAATAGTATAAACCATAACTTTTGTCTTTTAGAGTCACATAATATGCATTTGGTTTAACTCCGAGATTGTTAAAGATCTAGTAGTTATTTTTAATAAATATTTATTTATTTTGTATATCATTTATTCTTATTATTCCTTTATATTTACATTTACTTATATATTTAATATTTGACAGCAGTGTAAGATACCTGGGAGAGTAATCGAAGATCATTTTCTTGGCGCCCATGATTTGTTTGGTTTTGTTCAATTGTTCTTCTTTAGCAATTATTCATCTTTATTCAGGTTCAGTACATTATTCTTATCTTAATATTTCCATTCTTAGTCATTATCACTATCTACTTAGAGCTACCGTCTTCGGAAGGCATGCAAAATTGGCCGTATCTATCCTTGAGTGTCAAGTTATCGTTCTCTTGCATATCTAGCTAGCCTAACTCCACTCAATTTGCCTCTGTTTATTCATACTTCTTTAAAAATTGGTCCATCCCACTTTCTTCTTCATCTTTGCATCTTCCTCTACTAATACTACTGAAAAGTAGTATTTTGTTACTTCAGCTTCTCCAACGAGAAGCCAGTTTCTTTCAATTCCCATTTTTGTACTATTAGCTACATCTAGGTTCTTTCTTTTTCCTTACTTCTGTTGGAGTATAATATCATTCTCTTTATTTTCACTCCAACAGAAGTTTTTCTTTTTTGTTACAAATTTCCATCAAGTAACGGTCGAATCCATCAGTTAATTCCTGCTTCTTTTAGTATTTGCATCTTGGAGGGCTGTACTCGATCAAACGCTTTCTCATAATCAACCAAACATGCGAATACGTCGCAATTGACATCTCTGCATCTCTGGAAGAAGAGAACTTCTAAATTATCTTATGGATTATCTTTAGGAACAATTTTAGGAGATGACTCATGAGGCTTATTGTATAGTATTCTTCGTATTTTTACGCTCATTCTCATTCCGCTATCCAAACAGCCAAAAACGAATCCTTTGAAAGATATGTCACAAACCTTTCTCTTGACGAAAACTGTCTTTGGAAAGCCACAAAGAAATTCAAAAAAACCGGTAGTAATGAAATCACCAATTAGGAAAAATGACGGAACCTGGGCTCGATCAGATACAAAAAAATCCAACAGATTTGCAGAACATCTATCAACCGTCTTCTTCACCCCACAGGCCAACGATATTAACGACGAGAAAATTAGAGACTTCCTTAATGCACCCTGTCAGCTATTATTACCACAAACATATTTCTCACCAAACGAAGTCCGTAACGAAATCAACCTACTTAACCGTCATAAAGCTCCAGGATTTGACCTTATAACTGGCGAAATCTCTCCCAAGAAAAGGTGTCGTCTTAATAACTATTATTTTTAATAGCCTCCTGAGACTATGCTATTTTCCAGCCTAGAAGGGAAACAAATCTGTCTGTCAGCATTCCTCGATATACAGCAAGCATTTGATCGAGTGTGGCACGAGGGTCATCTCTTCAAAATAAAAACTCAGCTAACTGACCAAATCTATCTCTTCCTTAAATCATATTTGTCCGACAGATACTACCAAGTTAAATACGAAGGTACTCTATCCAACTACCACCAAATAAAATCCGGAGTACCTCAAGGCAGTGTACTTGGCCGATTCACCAAATATTCACTGCTGATATTCCTATAAGTGAAAATACACTAATGGCAACATTTGCGGATGACACTGGTATACTAGCATCAGACATCAACGAAATATTATAATTTAACAAATTGCAAAAGCATCTCAATGAACTAGAATACTGGCTTAGATGCTGGAAAATAAAGGTCAACACAAACAAATCTTGTAAAGTAAATTTCACAAATCGAAGAATTAGATGTCCACAACTACACCTAAATAATCCACCTATACCAATAAAAACAGAAGTAAAGTACCTGGGCCTTCATCTAGACGAAAAACTTACTTGGAAATCACATATTGCAGCCAAACGACGACATCTCGACCTAAAAATTAAAAATATGAGCTGACTAATCAACATCAGATCGCAACTTTTATTAGAAAACAAACTGACCATCTATAAAACAATACTCAAACCAGTGTGGACATATGGAATCGAGCTGTGGGGCTGTAGCAAACCATCCATCACCAAAATACTACAGACATTCCAGTCAAAGACTATTCGTATGTTGGCTAAAGCCCCATGGTACGTATCAAACCAAACCCTTCATGCAGACCTCAACATTCCTTTCATCATTCCTTTCAATGATGTGATCGCTGACCACTCCAGAAGATACATGAATCGCAGCGCAAACCATCCAAACTATCTCATAGACGAATTATTCAACCCTCCACTGATTGACAGATGCCTAAAAAGACTTTGGCCAGAAGACCTAGCTGCTAGGTAAATTCCAGAGAGTCGTCAGTGGACGACACCTGCCACAAGCCAAGAACATACATCATATTTACTTATTACTTTATTGAAGTAGATTGTAAATTAGCAATGAATAAATAAATAAAAAAGTTTTTAGGCTTCTGGTTTTTTGAATGTGCAACAAATTAAGACTTAAGCCTTTCTGTTGGCATTTCTCCAGTGTTGTATATGTTGTTGAGTATCTTTGTGATTAATGCTATTGATTTGTTGTCCATTATAGTCTAAGAACTAGCAACGTTTTCGAGAAAGTATTTTAAGACAGCTGATTCTTTAATATATTGTTCCCTATGCTTCCTCGTACACCGTACCGGCCATCTGACTGCTGATACAGGTTGCGTTGATTACTGCGCAGCACACCTGTATAGGTAAATACAAAATCAGGGTGATTAATTAGTGCGATAAAGCTTAGTAGATCCGCTATATAGTAACTTTGAGCTTCACATTACAAAATTAGTTAGAATTTTACAGGGTGTTCGATAACATAGTGGCAGACCAAACTTTTGTTTTTTTTAATGGAACATTTTTAAATGGAACATTTAAAATGGATATTTTATTTTATATTCGAAATCTTCTTAACTTCCCCATGACAAAAATACAAAGGTTTGTTATGTTATACAGGGTATTTACAAAGTTATAACCAATGTTCTATGAAAATCGTAATAAGTTCAGCTCCCTGTATAAATAAAAATAAGCACAACAGCAGTGGTTTATTGGTGCCATTTTTTTTATTGTCAAAATTTATATTCCATTTAAAACTTCTGAGAAAAGAATGTACTTGCGTTTTGACTTACCCTGTATTCGATATAAAGAAAATTAGCAATATCAACAATTCTTAAACATTTTCACAATCAACAAAAAAGTATTGCACCAATAAACCATTGCTGTTGTGCTTATTTTTATTTATACAGGGAGCTGAACTTGTTACGATTTTCATAGAAAATTGGTTATAACTTTGTAAAAGCCCTATGTAACATAACAAACCTTTATATTTTTGTGATGGGGAAGTTAAGAAGATTTCGAATATAAAATAAAATACAGGGTGTTCCATTTATAAAAACATAGGTTTGGTCTGCCACTATGTTGTCGGACATTCTATCTAATTTTGTAATGTGAAGCTCAAAGTTGGCTACAATTTTTGTTATTAACTTTTATTGCTATATATTACTATAGCGGATCTACTGAGCTTTATCACACTAATCAATCACCCTGTATATTGAATTTAAAAATTATTTTATCGCCAACCGTCACTAAAGTCATTCATTATTGTACTCATTTGCCCTCATTTGCGGCAGCAAAGTAACACTTTGTATTGAAAGAAGAATTTTACTTTATCTGCCGCGATTAATCAAATTAACCGAGATTGAATGTAAGTGGTCGATGGCAGTAATCGATTATTTATTTGAGTGAACTTAAAATTTATTTAGTTTATTATTAAAAATATTGTACAAAATTTACGTTATTATTAATTAAATTTATGTCAAAAAGTGAAATCCTGTACTATTTTGCAATTACATTCATACAAAATAAATCAAAATTTTGCAAATTTAGTAATTAGGTATTCAATATTGATAACAACTACTATCACGCCATTTACTTGGTGTCTGTTTCTGTTTTTGTTTTGTTTGTAGTTTTTTATTATTTTTTGTTTTTTATTGTATTTTTTATTTTGTATAAGCTTTGTTCACAAATTAGTAAAATTTTTTGATAATAAAGCATACCTTATCGATTAAACATCGAAACCGGCCATCACGCAAAAGCATTGTCATTACTGTCACACGAAATTTTTATTGCGTCTACAATTTAAAAAAAATTTAAATCTTTTAAGTTAGGTATTAATGCAAATAATGTGTGAAATTGTGTTTTTGTTAATTCGATTATACAGGGTGTCCCGAAAAGATTGGTCATAAATTATACCACAGATTTCGGGGTCAAAAATAGATTGATTGAACCTCACTTACCTATATATAGGGTGTCCCAAAAGTAGTGGAACGGTCGAATATTTCGCGAACTAAACATCGGATCGAAAAACTGAAAAATACCTGTTCAATCATTTTCAAAAATCTATCCAATGACATCAAACACCAACCCCCACTACACCCCCTGGAGGTGGGGTGGGGGGTAACTTTAAAATCTCAAATGGAAACCCCTAGTTTTTCTTACAGATTTGGATTCGCTACGTAAAAGTAAGCAACTTTTATTGAAGACATTTTTTCGAACTGTGGATAGATGGCGCTATAATTGGGAAAAACGATTTAACCTGATACCATAGGTAAATTATAGAAACGGTCTAATATCTCGAGAAATACATTTCTAAATGAGAAACCAAAAAACAGGTTTCTAATATTTTTCGAAAACCTATCGATAAACACCAAAAATGACCCTCCAACCCATCCCCTGGAGACGGGGTGGGGGTAAATTTAAAATCTTAAATAGCAACCCCCACTTTTTATTGCAGATTCGAATTCGTCATGAAAAATTAAACAACATTTATTCGAAACATTTTTTAAAGTTGCTGATAGATGACGCTAATAAATCGTATTTTTCCAATTAAAGCGCCATCTATCAACAATTCTAAAAAATGTTTCAAATAAATGTTGCTTAATTTTTTATGACGAATCCGAATCTGTAATAAAAAGTGGGGGTTGCTATTTAAGATTTTAAAGTTACCCCCCACCCCACCTCCAGGGGGTGGGTTGGAGGGTCATGTTTAGTGTTATTCGATAGGTTTTCGAAAAGTATTAAAAAAATTTTTTTTGGTTTCTCATTTGGAAGTGTATTTCTTAAGATATCAGACCGTTTCTATAATTTACCTATGGTATCAGGATAAATCGTTTTTCTCAATTATAGCGCCATCTATCCACAGTTCGAAAAAATGTCTTGAATAAAAGTTGCTTACTTTTACGTAACGAATCCAAATCTGCAAGAAAAACTAGGGGTTTCCATTTGAGATTTTAAAGTTACCCTCCACCCCACCTCCAGGGGGTGTAGTGGGGGTTGGTGTTTGTTGTCATTGGATAGATTTTTGAAAATAATTGAACACGTATTTTTCAGTTTTTCGATCCGATGTTTAGTTCGCGAAATATTCGACCGTTCCACTACTTTTGGGACACCCTGTATAATAGTACACACAAAAAAAGTTACAGCCCTTTGAAGTTACAAAATGAAAATCGATTTTTTTTCATTTATCGAAAACTCTCAGAGATTTTTTATTGAAAATGCACATGTGGCATTTTTATGGCAGCAACATCTTAAAAAAAAATTAAAGTGAAATTTGTGCACCCCATAAAAATTTTATGGGGTTTTGTTCCCTTAAACCCCCCCGAACTTTTGTGTATGTTCCAATTGAATTATTATTATGGCACCAATAGTTAAACACATTGTTTCTAAAACTTTTTTACCTCTCAATACTTTTTCGATAAGCCAGTGTTTATCGAGATATTTTGAATATAATTTGTCGAATCCACCACATATTTGTATATGGTTAAGTACGGTTATAGAGACCTGTTCATAATCTGAAAATTTATTTATAATTTACAATTTTAGGTATATTTTCAAAAAGAAGCTACATCTCGATAAATGGTGACTTATAAAAAAAAGACTAAGAGGCAAAAGTCTTAAAAGCACTGTGTTTAACTAATGGTACCACAATAATAGTTTAATTGGAACGTACACAAACATTTGGGAGGAACAAAACCCCCATAAAATGTTTACGTAAATATATTGAAAAAGAAGCCGCATCTCGATAAAAACTGGCTTATCGAAAAAATACTAGGAGGCAAAAAAGTTTTAAAAACGTTGTGTTTAACTAATGGCACCACAACAATGAATTAATTGGAACGTACACAAAAGTTTGGGGGGGGGGTTTAAGGGAACAAAATCCCCATAAATTTTTTATGGGGTGGACAAATTTCACTATAATTTTGTTTTAAGATGTTCCTGCCATAAGAATGATACATGTCCATTTTCAATAAAAAATATCTAATACTTTTCGATATATTGAAAACAATCGACTTTCATTTTGTAATTTCAAAGGGCTGTAACTTTTTTTATGAGGACATTTGTATCAAGGTAAGTTAGGTTCAATCGAACTATTTTTGACCCCAGAATGTGCGGTATAATTTATGACCAATCTTTTCGGGACACCCTGTATATAGGACGGTGATATATATTTACTCGTAATTTGTTAGTAAATATATTTATTTAGATTTTCTAGGATTCATCATGAGAAAAACAACTGCGCAAAGCTATAACAGTTCATAAACAATAACATAACTATTAACGTTTTTTTAATTTTTCAAAAACTTTTAATTTTTGGTATTATTTTAAGTATTAAAATTAGTTTAATATTTAAATACAAATACAATTAAACTGTTAAAAATATATTTATTTCGTTGAAATCATAATAATAGAAGTGTAACTTCTTACGTGTGTACAAAGTACACACACTCTTTTTTCATTAGAAGGATGTAATTAAGTAAGTGTTAATGTTTTTTATGATTGGCGATCAAATTTGGTATGCACCCCGTCAGTAAAGACTCTTTATGGAACTCGTCTGTCACTCGCCCTGCTCGCTTCGCTCCCTCTACTCGTAATATCAGACTCGTTCGATAAAGAATCACTTTACTGACTTGGTACATAAATAATTATTAAGACGAAAAATTTTTTTGTCATTACTTTTTAAACCACAGAAATGTCTGGCAATTATAATTCATATTTCAAATAATGTTTAAAAAGTGATGACAAAAAAAATTTTCGTCTTACAATAATTTTAAATTCGATATATTTACCTGCACAGGTGTGCTGCGCAGTAATGAACGCAACCTGTATCCGTAGCCAGATGGCCGGTACGGTGTTCGAGGAAGCATAGGGAATAATATATTAAAGAACCAGTTGTCT
The DNA here is from genome assembly GCF_917563875.1 of Diabrotica virgifera virgifera. Lineage (NCBI taxonomy): Eukaryota > Metazoa > Arthropoda > Insecta > Coleoptera > Chrysomelidae > Diabrotica > Diabrotica virgifera. The sequence continues at coordinate 27,138,130 of NC_065452.1, forward strand.
TAAAATACTTGTTTTTCCGACGTTCAGCTCTTGGTCCATTAGTTTGATGTTTTGCTGGTATATTATCGAGGCTTGCTGGTTTGCCATCCTTTAGCTCTGTTATTGCAGAACAAAGTTATTTTTTATTCCATCATTTCCATATTCCATATTTTTAGTCCATCATTTACCTCTTCTTCTAGCTTAAAGGTGTTATCTCCTTGGTTTTAAAATAATTTCTCTAGTTTGTCTATTTTATTTGTCTATTGTATTTTACTCTGTTTGTCCAACCGTCAAATCAAGTCTCAACCCCCTTCTTCAAGTCACACCCACACAATGGCAAAATTATCTAAGAAAATTTGTTCGAAGTTAAAAAATTATTTTTGTGAATTTGTTTAAAAAAAAATTGTTTAAACAATTTTTCTACCAAGGTACCGCCTGGCACCCTATGGATTTGTTATAAGCACCATCTTTTTGAGTAAGTTTGTGCAAAAAAATCTAATCGAAATAATTTCGCTAACGATGGCGACGGTACAGTCTGGACTATAGCGCTAATTGTTAATAATTAAAAATAACAGCTTTGTAATAAAAAAAGAATGTGTGTGTACTTTGTACGCACGTAAGAAGTTATACTTCTATTATATGATTTCAACGAAATAAATATACTTAAAAGTTTATTTGTATTTTATTTAATTAATAAACTAATTTTAATATTACCACTTTCAAATTTTTTTTATTAAAACAACACCAACAATTAAAAAAAAGGATAACAATCGTCCGTGTCAGGATTTGAACCCGGGATCTTCGCGTTATGTAGTCGAATGCTCTACCAATAACCCATCAGGGTTTTGTTTTTACGGCTTCTGGGATCTGGGACGTAATTACAAACGACGGTGACGAATAGATCAAGTGAAGTATTAAATATAAAAATGTTTAAAATACTTATTATCTTACTCCCAAGGAAGACAAATACAAAGACACAAAAATTATAATAAATATATTTACTAAAAACACTAATATATTATTTTCAAACCTTACTTGCATACATAAATTGGATGATTTAGCAACTAACAACATACTGTCGGTGTGCGCATGCGCCAGGGAATGTAAAAATTCACCCTCGTGCTTAAAGAAGTATAACTTCAATGATGACGAAAATTTCTTCAGGATCTTGAAGGAGGGGTTTTACACTTTGATTTGATCACTTTCTAACTTTTATACTATAATTTTTAATCGAGTTATTAAGAATTGAAAATGGCCATTTTTGCATTTTTAAAATTTTTACTTCGACAAAATTTTAACTCGACAACGATCAATTTTAGAGAAAAATGACAAGATACCTTTTTTGTTCAGAATAACCCAAGTTATCTAAAAAATTTTGTGAATTTGTTGTTTAAACAATTTTTCGACCACGGCACCGCCTGGCACCCTGTGGTTTTGATATAAGGACCTCTTTTTGAGTAAGTTTGTGCAAAAAAATCGAATCGGAATAATTTCGCTAAAGGGGGCGACGATACAGCCCCGTCTAAATATCAGTCTGCCGAATAATGTTTTCGAATTTGTTATCAGCAGGTATACATTGATTGCGACAAAAAAGTAATCGATTTGTTTACATTTTCAAGCGTTCATTAATATTCAAGATAAAATTAAAACGAAAGTTTATAAAATAAAATAAAATCAAAAGTTGGAACAAATTTTATATTAAAGTTTTGGTGAAAACGGAAGGTGGGGATTATTTTTTAAATAATGAAAAATGGCTAATTTTTTTATATTTTTTAAACTGCTGCGGTAATTTATGTTTTTATAAATAGACCAGGGCGCATCTGTATAGTACATTTGGATGTTGAGAGGTGACTCAAATTTTTTTGCAGAAATTGCTTGAAAATAAATCAAATAATAATATTTGAGTTATCCTCCCTCTCAAAAACGTCCGGAACATTGTTTAAATAATCAAAATGTCAAAAAATTAAGGAAAAATTCGATATTTTTCTTGTTTTTTTGATTATAACTTTAAAAGTATTCATTTCCGAGAAAAGTTGTACTGACATAAAAGTTGCGTAATTAAATTTCCTACAGTATACAATTGGTAATAAATTTAAAAAATAGTCACCCTTGTTGCAAAATAGCAATAATTGTGAAAAAAACATACAAAAACAAGTATTCGCATTTTACGTTTTTCAACCATTTATGCTAGACTTAGGACCTTCATATTTCACCATGAAAAACTTTATGATACAGTAAAATAATACTGTAAATTTCATTAAGGTAGGTTCTATAGATTTTGCAAAATAAATTTTGCAATCCAGCTTTCGTAAAAAAAAAATTCATTTTTTCAAAATGTTACAGGACTAAAAATAAAGCAGATGGCAAGTTGAAAATTTTTTTGCGTATAGAAGTGTACTGTACCTTTCATTTGCAATTTTGCAAAATCAAAATAGATTAACACCACGGCGTCAGGAATTTTTTTAAATAAACAATAATTATTGGTGCTACGCGCAGGACAGCGGATAGTTTGCTCTGATTGGGCATTCCAATGACCTTTGATATTGATTGATACATTTTAATTTTTATTCCATTTCGATATAAATAAATAAATTTGTTTATTGCAAAATAAAAACACATGCTCTATCCTTTGAAATAACACTTTTATTAGCAAAAACTTTATTTGTTCATATATTTTAACTTAAATAATAAAAGTTTATTATTTTTAAACATATGCAATTGTTTAAACAATATTTCACACACAATAATAAAATTAGTTTGATTTTTGTGGAATTAAAATATTAAAATACAACAAAATATAGAGTAAAAAAATAATATATTAGATAAAGATTGGAAGAAATTTTGGTGGAAATCAACTTGTGTAAATCGAACACCGCTGTCCTGCGCGTAGCACCAAAAATTATTGTTTATTTCAAAAATTTTCTGACGCCGTGGTAATTAATCAATTTTAATTTTTTATATCGCAAATGAAAGGTACAGTACACTTCTATAAGCAAAAAAAATTTCAACTTGCTATCTGCTTTATTTTCAGTCCTATAACATTTTGAAAAAATGAATTTTTTTGCGAAAGCTGGATTGCAAAATTTATTTTGCAAAATCTATTGAACCGATCTTAATGAAATTTACAGTATTGTTTTACTGTATCATAAAGTTTTTCTGGGTGAAATATGAAGGTCTAAGTGTAGAATAAATGGTTGAAAAACGTAAAATGCGAATACTTGTTTTTGTATGGTTTTTTCGCAATTATTGCTATTTTGCAACTAGGGTGACTATTTTTAAAATTTTTAACCAATTCTATATTGTAGGAAATTTAATTACGAAACTTTTATGTCAATACAACTTTTCTCGGAAATGAATACTTTTAAAGTTATAATCAAAAAACGAAGAAAAAAATCGAATTTTTCGTTTAATTTTTGACATTTTGATTATTTAAACAATGTTCCGGACCTTTTTGAGAGGGAGGATAACTCAAATATTATTATTTGATTTATTTTCAAGCAATTTCTGCAAAAAAATTTGAGTCACCTCTCAACGTCCATCTCAAAACAGATGCGCCCTGGACTAAAAGGTTTTTACAATTTTTTTCTGCAAAGTTGAAGGGAAAAACTTTTATTTGAGTCTTACTAAATTAAATTTGACCCTTAATTCATTTAAATAATTATAAATCAACATTAAAAATAAATTTGTAAAAAATTATTATTTGCATTATAAATACGTAGACATAAAATAAACTCGCGTGCATAGAAATCCGCCCACTTAAAATTTTGGTCATTTCTGATGTCTCGTATTTCCTAAACCTGTTGGCCGATTTAAGTGATTTTTATAATATGTTATAGTCTGAGTCTTTATCAATACCGCTGTAATAATATTGTTGCTAAACAGGTAAATTTTCATTGTATACCGGGTTTAAGAACCAAACTGCGTTTTTTATCTCAAAGTTCACATCACCCTGTAGAATATTCTATACTAAATTTAAAATCAAGATGCAATAGAAATAAACAAACCAAGGCACGTGCATTTAACGTACTAGGAGCACTCCCGAACCATAATTTAAAATATAATACATTGTAAATTCCAAATCATGATTTTCGAAGTATATACAGTAGAGCGTCGATAATCCGAACTAATTGGTACAGGGGTAGTTCGGATTATCAAATTGTTCGGATTATCGAACATATGTTCCAAATACATACAAAGCTCATAAACATAGTACATACATACGTTTTAGTTACTAGGAATAAAACACCTGCATAATAAACAAATATATTGTATGTATTTCTGCATAAATAAAACAAAAATCCGCGGTCATATTTTGCCCATATTGTCATAATAAATTAAAAAATTCGGTCCGCGATCATATTTTTTAATTTTATAATTTTTTTTTGCGTTCGGACTAGCGAACGTTCGGATTACCAGGGTTCGGATTATCGACGCTCTACTGTACATTGTAAATTATGATTCGGGAGTGCTCCTAGTAGCATTTAACGTGTCTGGGTTTGTTTATTTCTACTGCATTTTGATTTTAAATTTAATATAGCATTTATAAAATACTGAAATTAAAACCCAACTATAGCCTCAGATTTTCTTCATGTTCTGTTTTTTCATTTGTTTCGCTTATGTTGGATAATAAAAAAGTTAGGTACTTTAACAACTAGACATCGCACCATCAATGCAAGACTATCACAACTCAAAAATTGCCATTTTTTGTTTTTTATGAATCTGTAATGGTAATGGGTGGTCTAACATAATGAAAGAGAATTATAGCTCAAAATTTAATATAAGACATTATTAAACAATATTAATGTTAAGTTATAATTAGAGACTGGAAAATATGCACTAAAAAATGTCTAAAATATGCATGCAATATGCATTTTAAAACAAGCTGAATATGCACAATTAACATGCAAATATGCATTTATATATGCACTTATTTTTATATGAATAATTTTATGGTTTACGTTAAATACATAAATAAATAAAAAATAATAAAAATAAATAAATAGGTTTGAATTTAAACCAAATTGTATTATTATTTCTTAATATATTTTTTTAACTTCAGGTTTTGTGACAAATAAAACGGCAAAATATTTTATTTTGACCACAAGATAAATAAGAGTACAATAAAATAAATGTACATATTTTTATTGTTACAATATTGATTCATATTTTCTAAACTAATATTATAAAAAGAGTACAATAAAACAAATTTACATATTTTTATTGTTACAATAAATAATCATATATTGATTCATATTTTCTAAACTAATATTATGTCTTCTATCTGTTAATATTTGTTTATAGGCAGAAAAAGATCTCTCAACGTCACAAGATGTAATTGGGGCATATTTAAACTTTGCTATTAGAGACGGATCCATATTAATATTTTCATCGAAGTTTCCAAAATTGATTATATTATTTATTGAACGCAATAAAGTGAAACCCTCATTTTTGTTTAAAACGTCATCAAGTTTATCTTTAATTTTTACTCCAATTTCCCCATTCAGATTTGTTATTTTCTGTTTAACCGAATCAACAATAGACATACTATTGTGAAGACATAAATTTTGAGCCTCTAATTTTGTAATTGAACTTTCAATGATATCGAAATTCGATTTTATATACAACAATTGATTTTTAATAGACTTTTCTTTAAAAATATTTTGACAGTTATCAATAGCGGTACAAGTCGGATCAAAACTTGAAATAACGCTTTTGATGTCGTCGTAGTGTTCAGATAAAAATATAGCACTTTTAAGCCAAGCTCCCCATCTGGTTAATACTGGTTCTGGTGGTAAAGGAATATCGGGAAGCATCTCCCTATATACCTGTACACGTAGTGGTGCTTTCAGAAATACTTTTTTTACATTATTTATTAAGGTGTTTACATTGGGAAATTCAATTCTAACTTTCTCTGCAACTCTGTTTAGGCCGTGCGCCAAACATGTACAGTGAATTAAATTAGGGAAAAAGATTTTAAGATTGGATGCAGCTTTCATCATATATGAGGCGGCATCACTAAGCATTAATAATATTTTTTCAAATGGTACTTGATCAGGTAAAAAAAAATTTGTTAGGGATTCGTTAACAAATCTAGCTATTGTAGCATAGTTTGTTTTTTCCAAACATTTTACACTAATTAAGTATGAGTTTTTAAAATCGCCAGAGTCGTTAAGAACTCCAACAATTAGATTCGCAATTTGTCGACCCTTTGTATCCGTTGTTTCGTCGACGGAAATCCAAAGATATTCGGCTTTTAACTGATTTTTAATACTCGTCATCACATCTTTGTAACATGCACTGACATATTTTTTCCGAAGAGTTGAAGAACTTGGTATTTGAGCTGGTTTATCTTTAATCTTGCAATAAGTTTTTAAAAAGTTTTGACACGATTTATGTTCTAACTTGTGCAGAGGGATATTGCAGTTCAAAAAAAAATGGCATAAATCCTTTGCAAAGGTTTCTTGCCCAACTGACGTATTCTGAATCTGCAAACTGTTCTGTAGAATCTGCTGGCGAGGTTTATTATCATTTTTTGATAGCTTAGTTTGGTGAAGTGAAGTTTTTATGTGTTGAACTACTTGGAATTTCTTTTGACATGGAATCTGGAATATAATGATAATGATGTTTTAGATGTTTTCGTAAATAGATACCTACATTAAAATGATCAAACTTTTTAAACCTCCCCCAATTTTTTTTTATTTCTCAAAGTGAAATTGAAATCGTCAAACAATAAAGTACAGTCAGTGTACCGTAGTATACAGGGTGGGCCACTCTCAACACCTCGCTCTGTATAAGCCAAACCGTTGCGAACTTTAAAAAACAGTTTTTGAAGAAATGGGACGGTTTGTCATTTTAGAATAGACAGACACATAGATGTGCAAAGAAGTTTGATAAGTTTAAAAATCTATTGAAGTGGAGAACTTACCTTTTTATCACAAATGGTGCAAAACATACTTTCACTGTCGATAACTTTTAGATGATTGTTACTTCCAATCCAACTTCTGAGAAGACTTGATTTTTCCCTTGCTACTTTAGGCATTTTCACAATAATAATAAAATGATTTTTTTACACAGTATAGTCAATAACTTGCAATCACAAAAGTTGAATAATCGGCGATTGATTTAAGACTAACCATTCATAAAATAAAATAATCTATCCTACCCTTAAAATGCTTAAAATTTCGTTTTGGTTGGTTTTCCCAGAATAATTCATAGTTGGCCGACACCAGCAGAAAGTACAGGTAATATTTGTAATGTTATTCAAAATATAATCGGTATTTACTTAGGTAATTTGTAAATTCTGAGAAGTCTATAAATCTTAAATATCCGGATAATGATACCTGCAGCTATAAATAACGCCCATTATGTTTATGGGTACAACAACAAAGGAGCTTAACAGCAAAATATTTACTTTCACATTTTATTTTAATGGATGTTGATGTTACTAATATATACCTTATTTTTAAATGGGGTAGAGTAAATTCCCATCAAAATATGCATTTATATGCTCTTAAATCTCCAAATATGCAAGGCATATGCATTTATGAAAAACATGAGAAATATGCAGCATATATATGCATATGCATTTTGCATATAATCCAGTCTTTAGTTATAATACTCTTGCATTATGTTAGACTACCCATTACCATTACAGATTCATAAAAAACAAAAAACGGCAATTTTTGGGTTGTGATAGTCTTGCATTGATGGTACGACATATTCTTCATCAATACAGGGTGTTTCTAAATAAGTGCGACAAACTTTAAGGGGTAATTCTGCATGAAAAATCATGACAGTTTGCTTTATAAACATATGTCCGCAAATGTTTCGTTTCCGAGATACGTGATGTTGAATTTTTTCTTACAAACTGACGATTTATTTATTGTTCTAAAACCAGTTAAGACATGCAAATGAAATTTGGTAAGTTTTAAGAGATAGTTATTGCAGATTTTTTGACATACAATTAAGAATTTACCATTAGCGTGCATACGGGTAATATGATCGGTCAAATTACCCGTATGGCCAATGGTGAATCTTAAATTCTTAATTATGTCAAAAAATGTGCAATAACTACGTCTTAAAATTCACGAAGTTCTTCAAGGTCAAGTGAACTTCATCATGAATTCATTGTTAGTGTAAAGCGGGTTTAAGAGATAGGTACAATAAAAATAATTTTGTATAAGTCTAGTTATAAATTTTTATTACTTATTACTGATTTTTAGATAGACATTTAATGTTGATTCAGTACTATTTTGTTATTTTTTTAATATAAAAATATTTGTTTCAATACTGTTTAGAGGCTATCTTTTCTGCTAATTTTTATTTATCACAATATCACAGAAAAAATTTTTGAAAGAAAAATTGTTTATACCATGTTAATAAATATTTATTGCAAAAAGGATCATGTAGATGTTATGTTTATTTGCTACCACAATTTAAAAAAAAATCGTTGAAACTGGTCCATTATTAACGGTTCAACTTTTGAACGTTTGGATCTGCTTTCCCAACCACTTTTCAGGCAAAAAGTTTTCATTTAAGGTCGCTACGAAAATCATTATTTTTTTAAAATATTCTACATTTTTATTTTATGTATAACTGGCATTATTAAGTAGTAGTGTTCATAAATGTACTCACGCAGTTTTAAAAAATGTTAATATTGATCAATAAACAAATTATTAATTTTTAAAGTTGGAAAAGCTATCTCTTAAAAAATGGTCCTAGAAAAACTTTTTTAATGTGTAAAAATTTTTCAACAACACGAAAATCGAAAGGGATTTTTTAAACTTTTTAATCCCCGAGAAGTTAAAAAAAGTTTTAAACAAATTAGAATAATTTTCAAACTCCATTTTGGAAGGGAGTTTATTAATTGAAAGTTTGGTTTTTTAAATATTTGGTCGAAAATATACAAAAAGACAAAAAAATGACCCTATAAAAATGTATACTCCCGCGTTTATAGAATTAAAAAAAAACAACATTTAATAAATAGATTAAATATCTCCAACTATTGAATATTTTTCGACCAAATTTTTTTGCTTTATATTGGTAACATACCGCAACTTTTCCTGCAAAATAAAATATGGTATAATATTGTATAGTGCATACATATTCATAATGTAAATAATAAGTTTTTGCCAATGGTTTTTCAAGTTTTATTTATAATTATTTAAATAAATTAAGGGCGAAATTTAATTTAACAAGAGTCTAAAATGAAAGTTTTTCGTAAAAACTTTCATAAAACCATGAATTACCGCAGAAGTTAAAAAAGTAATTTGTGTGAAAAATGACCCATTTTTCATTATTTATCCCCTTATATATAAATCATATATTTTCTTGAAAATATCTTTTGTTTTCACCTAAACTTTGATATACAATTTGTTCCAGAGGCGTGCGGTCCATGGAAGCGGGGGAAGCGCCGCTTCCCTATACCTACTTCGATATAAGAAAATATATCTATTATTAATAAATACCTATTTAATAACAAAAATTTTTCCCTAATCCAAGTAATCTACATATTACCTAGGCATACACATTGAAAAATATTAAAAATTAATCGCGTACGAACAAAATCAATATGCACACAATTCAACTACATATTCGGTCCACTCCTGACAGAAGCGCATCTCAAAATCGCCGCTTGTCAAGCAGTTGTCCGGTTTAAAAATTGGCCAGGGTTCAATGACCGCAACCCACTAGTCGCGCGAATTTTGGTACTCTCTGGAAGCGATAGTCCTAGCGCATCTTAGCGCCTTCCGACTGTTACTGCTACAGCGGTGGTTAGGTACGTATGTACATTCGCTTAAAGAATATGTATTTCGATTTAAATTTTTTGCAGATATTTTTCCTTTTACTGATCTTTTATTTGACATTTTACAGATGAAGTCAAATGACATTGCATTTTGTATAAGACAAATTGATGACTTTATTAATACGATAATTAAAAAACGAGAGCAGTTTAAAAATATTTGGGATAAAACTGAAAATATGGGGTTTCAACATGAAAGAAAAATAATGAAGATTGATAATGTCGGCAACAGAGAGACCTTTTGATAATATTCTATAACAAATGAATTCTAACTTTCAAAATTTTAACGATTTAAAATTTGTAGAATTATATATAATCTTAATATTTCTAATTATAATTCATCAAAATTTCCCACAGAGGAATTTATTTCACTACGATTAAATAATGAAAATCTTTTGATATCCCAGCTTTGCATTCTCAGTTAAGTGTCGTTTATGAAACAACTGACATTAGTGATAAAGAAATACCCAGAAATCTGGGTATTTCTTTATAACTACTGGTTTAAACAAGTCACTGTGTGAAGTGGTCAAGTTGTGTGAAGTAGTAGGTACTAACTATCCCAGCCACAACTGCATCAGTTGAACGAAGTTTTTCATTATTAAAATGCATTAAAAGTTTCAAATTAAGAGTTTAAAAGAAATTCAACAAGCGAAATTTAGCCCTATTATCCATTGAAAAAGACTGCATTCAACAATTATCAGAAGTTGATAGGAGAATAGATCTCAAGTATAAATAAGTGTCATATTGTTGAAAGTTGTGTGTTGTGGAAAATGCCTCGGAATATAATTTTTTTTTAAATAGAACTCTTCTTTGGGAAACAAAGCCCGGTGCGAGGACTCAAGGCCCGAGTTAGCAATATAGATTAATGATAGGTCACTAGTCACTAGAAATAGCGGGAATAGAGTGCCTCACGCATTGATCGGGGTAGGATTTAGTGTGTACCCAGGACGTCTCACATAAGCACTTTGCTGATAGAGAGCCCCTATAGCGCATCAGAGTGTTATCAGGTGGGAAGTGGCTCGACCCTCGACCCTTAAGAAAATATTTTATTATCCTTATTGAATCGCTTCCCCTTCCGAAAAAGTCACCGCACGCCACTGATTTGTTCCAACGTGTACCGAATTACATTTTGATTTACGTGTATTGTAATTTTATTTCATCAGACTACTTATTCAAGTATAAGGTATACATTGGTTTAATTGTAACGTAAAATCAACTGTAAATAAACACAACCACAAAACAAATATTTTCGATGATTAATGTTCGTTAGTAACGAAGTTTCAATAATAGTCCAGAGAAATAAGGATGTTGTCGGGACACTTGAGCAGCCAGGTTGTAATTGGGTTTTTTGGGTACTATATACCTAATACATTATAAAAACAAAAATGCCCGTCACAATTCGGGCGAGAATTTTAGTTATTAACAAATAAGGGCCAAAAATGGCAGTTTTTTCGTTTAAATCGCTACAGGTAAAAACAGTGTAATAATTACACTGTTTTAATTATTAAATATCTTATTTCGAGTATTTATCCTAGTAGATGAGCAAAGATTTAAAGTGGCAGTTTTTGAATTTTGGTCCGATTATTTGTTGCTTCGAAAATTGTAAAGTTAGACTAAAATGTCGAAAATCAAAAAGTTGCTATAACTTTTGCACAAATGAATTGTAGTTCTTAGTTGTTATTTTTGCATATTATGGGTATATAAAATTGGGAATTTATGGAGAATTTATTATTAGAGTAATACTGTTAGAACGTATATCAATTTTATTAAGAAAGATACTTTGGAACCATCCATAAATTTGGATCCTTTAACACCACCACGAGTTAGACTAACTAATAACTCGAACAGTCGATACCTTTTTGCAAGATTAAGGGAACCGGATATCTTAAAAGCAGTTAAACTACATCTTGCTTTTCTTCACGACAAGCCTTCTTCTGTATTTTATCTGTAAAAATATATAAAATTCTTAATCTAATTCCTAATCTTCTACAATGCCTGATAAGCTTATTTTATACTTATATATATTATTTTATACTTATATATTATTTTATACTTATATATATTATTTTTTACTTATATCCATAAATTCTATAAGTACGCAGATAAGAAATAATAAAAAACTAGTTATTAGCAACTTAAAATAAAATATAATAAACAGATACAAATGTCTTTCTGACATACTAAATTTCAAATTAAATTGTCAAATTATTTTTCTCTTTTTAAATTAACTAAAATTAAGGCATTGTAGAAGATTAGGAATTAGATTAAGAATTTTATATATTTTTTTGTTATGTATGCAAAAAATTTAATGGATTAACCTCACGTTGTAAGTTTTTTATGCTTTTTATGTACAATATTTTTTATCATCTTAATTTCATTGTATTTACTAAAACTTTTTTAGCATATCTTGAAGAAGCAAATAAATTTTGCGAAAGCTTGATAATAACTAAGAGTTTTACTTATCCTGCCCCCTGAAATTTATGACTGCAACCTCAAAATTAACAAGATTTTACATAGTGTCAGTCAATATTACCTGACTGCTTTATATATATATATATATATATATATATATATATATATATATATATATATATATATATATATATATATATATATATTTATGATTGTAGTTTCCCTGATGATGAAAATAAACATTTTCGAAAGCTTGGAACTATTATAAAGAGTTTTCTTTGAGATTGCTGCTACCCCAATATTTCAACCTTGTTTCCTAACTGTTCAGCAAATATTATAGCACTAAAGGCCTTAGAGGCCCATGGCTTGAAAAGTTTGTTCGTTCTTCATTTTTACTTTTCTTTAGGTACCTAGATCTTCTCTGGCTTGGTATGTGATTTTTCTCGATTCCTTCCTGTTATTCATTTTTCTTCTCTGACCTTCTAACCCCATTTTTCCATATCTTTTTCGGCCTCTTGCTTCCATCTATTTTTCGGTCTTCCTTTTCTCTTTTTTGAGGCTATGTTGTAGTTTAGTACCCTTTTTGGAGTCCTCGCGTTCGGCATCCTTTCTATGTGACCTCGCCATCTAAGTCTCTGTGCCTTTATCACTCCTATTATATTAGGTTGATTGTATAATTCCTTTAACTCATTATTTGATCTTCTTAACCATAAACCGTCCCTTATTATTCCTCCATATATCTTCCTCAGGATTTTCCGTTCCCAGATCTCCAGTAAACTTTGTTCATTTTTTGTCATTGTCCATGTCTCACTGCAGTATGTTAATATTGGTTGGATAGTTGTTTTGTATAACTGTATTTTTGCCTTTCTTGATAAAAACTTGCTTTTCAACATTCCATTAAGCGCATGTACACTTTTGTTGCCTGCCATTATTCGAGCTTGTATTTCTTCTTTAATATTCGGTTTACGTGATATTATTGCTCCTAGGTATGTAAATCTTTCTACCATTTCGAATTCGTATGATGTTCCTTCTTCTACTTCTACTTTAAGCTTTTGTCCATTCCTGAACTGACCATCTGTCCATTCCATACATTTTGTTTTAGTTTCATTTATGTGGAGTCCCATTTTCTTCGCTGCTTTTACTATTCTCTGTACTATTTCCTGTAGCTCTTTTGTTCCTCTTGCAAGCAACACCACATCATCCGCAAATGCCAAAACTTGGTGTCGTTTTTGATATAGGAGTGCTTCTCTATTGATTTTTGCTTCTCGCATTATTTTTTCTAGGCATAAGTTAAAGAGTAATGATGACAAAGGCCTTACTCCTTCGTTTACTATAAATGTGTCTGATAATTGGTTGTTTATTTTGACTCTATTTTCTGTATTTTCTAACGTAATATGTATCATGTTGCGTAACTTTCTGCTAACTCCCAATTCCTCAAGCGCCTCTTTTAAATTCTTCCTCTTTATTCTATCGTACGCTTGCTGGAAATCGATGAATAGCGCTATCGTTCGTAGGTTGTGTTCATAGCTTTCTGCTTGTAATTCTCTGATTACGAATATTTGGTCCGTTGTGCTTCTCCTCGTCTAAATCCGCACTGATATTCACCTATTATATTTTCAGGTTCTTTTTCAAGTTTATCTTTTATGGATTTTGATAAGATTTCATATATGGTATTTAGTAATGCTACTCCTCTGTGATTACTACATTCTGTTTTGTCTCCTTTTTTGTGTAATGGGCAAATAATTGCTTCCTTCCAATCTTTTGGTATCCGTTCTATTCTCCATATCTCTTTTATGATCTTGGTATTAGACCAATCAATACTTTACCTCCAATTGAAAAATTTTTAGAATTGATTGTATACGAGCAACTACTTGACCACGTTACGAACAATGCTATTCTACTTAGTAATCAGTCTGGTTTCAGAAAAAAATACTCATGTGAGACAGCTATTCAATTAACAATAAGTAAATTTAAAAATGATATTGATAATAATAAATATGTTGTAAGTGTATTCTTAGATCTTAAAAGAGCTTTCGAAACTACAGACAGGAATATTTTATTACAAAAGCTTCAGCAGTATGGTATTGGCGGAAAGGTATATGATTGGTTAAGTGACTATCTTCGAGGTCGTAAACAAAAAGTACGTTACAATAATGAAGTATCATCAGAGATTGAAATTAACACAGGAGTGCCTCAGGGAAGCGTCTTAGGACCTTTACTTTTTATTCTTTATTTAAATGAGATAGAACTTGTTGATTGTGAATTTATTAATCTTTTTGCCGATGACACTGTGTTAGCTTTAGCTGACACAGATTTAAATTCAGCAGTTGCAAAAATTAATAGGGTATTGCAAAAAGTGGATATTTTTCTTAAAAGCAATAAACTAAAGTTAAATGTCAATAAAACAAAAGCAATTATTTTTACAACCAAATATAAATTTAATCTGTTGAATTTGAATAACGTCAGCATAGGGATTGATGGTGAGCAAATTGAAGTAGTATCAACTATTTAATATTTGGGTTTTCAATTGGATAACTTTAGTTAAAATTAGTCAAAAATTATACTTTTTTTCAAGAATTGAAAAAAACTTGTCAACTTTCGCTAAAATAACGGTGTACAACACCATCATCCAACCTCACTTCGATTATTGTGCTTCTGTTCTACATCTATTTAATCTAAATAAGATGAACCAACTTCAGAAACTCCAAAATCGTGGTATGCGTATTATATTAAAAACTAATCGTTATACTTCTACAGTAACTATGTTAACCTTCCGATGACCAACCTTTTTTTGTTACACGGATGACCAAGGGGGGGAAAAATGACCCCAGGTCAAAAATGTTAAAAATGACAATTAACAAAAAATGAAGTTTTTTTTTAATTTTTTTTATGGCATGGACTTTATGTCATTCAGCCAGTCACAACGTGAGTATTAGTGTCATGTGCAGTGTGTATGTTGAGTAAGTGTCTTGTTACTTTGCAAAGTCGACGTCATTAGCGTAAAACTACTTGGAATTACACATAATAGACGGTATTTTACTAAACATCAACTTCAGAATATATTTGTTATTCGTAAAATATAGGGAATTTTTTTTATTTCAAAATATGAGGATATCTAGAATGATATTAAAGTCAAATAAAAAAATAATGAGTTAAAAATTGAAAATACTTTTGAATTTATTAAAGAAAAACATAAACTGTTGTCACAATTTCCCCCGCTTGGTCATCCGCTTCAGTGGTTTTCAGTAAAGCAGAGACTGTACTATTTTACAATGTTGTTAATTTATAAAATAATTAACTGCTTAGCTCCACCTTATTTTCACCAGTTTATTTGTTTTCATAGTGACATACATGACCATGACACAAGAAATAAAAACAACATTTATGTAAACAGAGTTAATCTAACCAACTCAATGTCATCTTTATTATTTAGGAGTTTTCAAGAATATAATGCACTAGCCATGCATTTGAAGGATTGTAAGTCATTTTTATTATTTAAAAGTGAATTAAGGAAATATATAAAAGATTTGTGAAAATACAGGGTGTTTGATTAATAATTATCCATATAGTAATTGGAGAAACCTTAGCCCAGAATACGAATATTTAACCTAAAACACTTAAATAAAATGTGGTTCCTTAGGCTAAAAAACTATTTTTGCTCAGCATTTGTAAAATATTCGACCTATCCTTTTCATACTTGGCAGAAAGTACGACTACTATATACCCTACTAAATTATGATAAATACACGTTTCTAGCTACTATCAGAGGCCTACGACAGGGGATAGTGAATGGTTGACCCTTCTCAAATTCTACGCCACTGATGGAATTACTATTTTAGTGCAATTTTTAGATTCTCCAATACTTTCTACGTAAATAATATACTTTTCATGGGTAACGCTAAAATCATTAGTTTTCGAGATATTTGAAGTTAAATATGAAACGGCACAGTTATTTTGATTATTTTTTGATATGATTCATAATATGATTAAAATTTAAAAAATATTAGTACTCAGTACTTTAAAACTATTTGGCGTATCCTTATCATATTTAGGAGAAAATGTAGGTACTGTACACCCTACTAAATTAAGATAAATAAACGTTTCTAGCTACTACCAGAGGCGTACGACAGGGGATAGTGGCTGGTTGACCCTTCCCAAATTCTACGCCACTGACGAAATTGCTATTTTAGTAAAATTTTTTAATTTTTCAATATTTTTTATGTAAATAATGTACTCTTCATTCGTAACGGTAAAATGATTCGTTTTCGACATATTTGAAATTAAATATGAAGCGACACAATACATTAATCAAAATAACCGTGTCGTTTCATTTTTAACTTCAAAGATCTCGAAAACTAATGACTTTATCGTTGCGAATAAAGAGTACATTATTTTCATAGAAAGTATTGGAGAATCCAAAAATTGAACTAGAATGGTAATTCCGCCAGTGGTGTAGAATTTGGAAAGGGTCAACTATTCACTTTCCCCCGTCGTACACCTCTGGTATTAGAAAGAAACGTTTGTTTAACATAATTTAGTAGTTTGTACAGTACCTATACTTCCTGATAAGTATGAAAACGATACGTCGAATAGTTTTAAAATGCTGAGCAAAAATAGTTTTTAAATTTTTAGATGAAACACCCTGTAACTCAGTAAGGAACCACATTTTATTTAAGTGTTTTAGGTTAAATCTTCGTATTTTGAGCTAAGGTTTCTCCAGTTACTATATGGACAATTATTAATGAAACCCTGTATAACTGCAAATTTTAGAGTTATCTTTTTTTCAATGTATGTGTCTTTGTTATATGATGTACCTTTTTGTTGGCTTTATGTTTTATATACATATTTTTTTATTTTATTATATAGTATATTACCTATGATTTTATGTCAGATATATTTCACAACATTGTGATTACCTGTAACAAATAAATTTTTATGTACCTATAGCATAAGTTCATATTGTAATTTTTGTCTTAATTTATGTATATTAGGTTTTTTCCTACTTCAAATAAAAATAATAATAAAAGATCAAGAATGGTTATTGAAACAACATTTCGGTGTTTTGAAGAGGAGATTTCCCATTAACATGTGGAGTGAGATGAGAGTTACTTTTTGTTCAAAGAATAATAGTCTAAGAGCTAGTGAACCCTCCGAGTAACGGTCTTCCTGTAAGGCTAGAAATTTGTATAGTGATAATTCATAGCACACCAAGGCTAAAAACCATGACCTGGCAGGCATTAGCCCTGCAAGTGTATCTACCAGGTGAATCGAAAAGTGCATAGTTTAGGGGGTAAAATAAACTTTCTTCTGTACAGTTTAAATTTAAGTATGTGTTTGAGTATGTCATTTAGAAGTGTGTTTAATGACAGGCGATTCTGAACAGCATAAGACCTTGCCAGGCGAGGGGAAGATTAGGGTTTTTTCCTAAATTTTGTTTCCATCGAACAACGTTTTTTTTAGGTTTTTTAAATCATTCCAAACAGAAAAGGTCTTTAGTGACTTTTCTCCTAGGTTAATAGTTTTTGACATATAAGCAATTAAAAATTTAAAAATTGCGAAATCGGCCATTTTTAACCCTGAATCAAACATTTAACTGAAAATTTCAATGTTGCCAAAGTAGGTAGATATTCTTTAAACATCGATTGATGAAATCCCGAAGAGTTTTTTGTAATACAGTATCGAAAACCCCCATTGTTTTTTAATTGCTAATCAAGCGGGCGCGACAATGTAGTCGTGAGGACGTTTGAGTTTGCATAAATTCATTATCTCGAGAATGGGCAAATTTGAAGAGAAATCCTCAGACAGGTCGATTTTTATTTTTAAATTAGGACTTTTTGGCATAAATATATATATATATATATATATAACAGGTATATAATCTTTGCTGAACAGTTAGGAAACAAGGTTGAAATATTGGGGTAGCAGCAATCTCAAAGAAAACTCTTTATAATAATTCCAAGCTTTCGATAATGTTTATTATCATCTTCAGGGAAACTACAAATATAAATATACAGTATTTAACAATTAGTCTAACTAAAATCAATAAAAATTGTTATCTTTGTGCCATCAAAAATCCAAAACACCATAGTTTTCTCTCACTAAACTAGGTGTCTAGGATCCCCAGAAACACAAAAATAACAAAATATTGCTCTGAGAAATGCAGAGCTAATACTCTCACTATAAACACCGCATATCACAGAACAACCTTACTAAAAAATTATTTATATGTTTTGGTACTTACATTATTTGAGGATGTAGAGCCTAGTTGTTAAATACTGACATAACAATGAAATTTTGTCTTGGTAAATAGTAAATAATATAAATTAAAGTAAAAACTATATAAAAACTTATAAAAATCTGAGTATAAAGCGATAAAAGCTAAAATATTTTTTAAAAAATTATGTATGTCTAATTGGCATTTTACAAAATGTCTAACAAAATGTTATGGATGTTTATTCATTTTTCTTTGAATTCATACGGAAACGTCACAACCACTGAACCAATTACAATTTTGTTATAAATTTCTAATAAATTTTGAAATAGGAAAAGAGCGAAATGATAATATAAAAGTTTTAATAAATGCAAAATTGTTTCATAGTCCTTGTCTTTTATTATTATGTAGTATACTGAAAAAATCTACAAATTATGTATCAAATTAAAGAAGAATCTGAATTATTAAATTTAAATTGGTTATTTTTGTCTAAAGTGAGCAAATAAGAATAAATTTCACTGAGATGTCTTACATCTGATTTTTTGTTTATCGAATTTTCTTCTTGAAAGATAAAAGCCATTTCCAAAAAAAGTCTTTTTTTATATGAGTTCTCAGAAGCTAGTACTTTAGTATGTTGATAATCCATTACATGACCCTCTTTGGAAACATGTTCTGCTAAAGCACAACGTTCAGGATGTAGTCTAGAATCACTTTTATGTGAAATTATTCGAGATGATAAAGTTCTCGAGGTGATACCTATATAGCTCATATTACAACTACGACATGGTATATTATAAACTACATTTGAACAAGACAATGCAGGAGTTTTATCTTTCAGTCTAGTAAAAATTGAGTTAATAGATAATGTGATACTATTAGCTATTTTTATGCCACTAATTTGATTAAAGATTCTGCTTAGCTTTGGTGTGATGTTCTTAATGTAAGGGAGTGAAAAATATTTAAAGTTAATGGGTTCCTGGTTTTCTGCAACATTAGTAAGATTATTTAAATTTTGGTTGTTAATACTATTATTATTTGTGTATGAGATGTCAGATGTATTAAAAAGTAATTTCTTTATAAGGGTTTTTGGATAGGAATTGTCAATGAATATATTATATAATATTCTTAGATTTGTATTATGAAATGAGTTGTCTGATATTTTTAAAACCCTTGATTTCATTTGTTTTATTAAATTAACTTTTTGAGAAAATTTTTGGTAAGACCAGTAATTCATATACCTGCCTGAGCTTATTGGTTTTTGGTACCAGTCAATCATTAAGGTGTTTGTAGTAGTATTACGAATAAATTTAGTATCTAAGAAAGGTAGAGTACCATTTTCATCTTCTCTTTCTAAGGTAAATTGAATGTAAGGATCATAACTGTTGAAGATGAACAAGATTTCAACACCTTCTTAAATTTAATTAGCTTTTTATTTAATAACACATATTTTTCTTTTAATAATCAATATTATTCTCAAAAATTTGGTACTCCTATGGGAGCGACAATTTCACCTATTATTGCATGTTATGTGATGGACGATTTGTTGGACGTAGTAATACCAGTACTACCTTTTGACCTTTGTTTTATTAAGAAATATGTTGATGACATAATACTTAGCCTACCTTCCAATGCCTTGGATGAAATCTTGTTCATCTTCAACAGTTATGATCTTTACATTCAATTTACCTTAGAAAGAGAAGATGAAAATGATACTCTACCTTTCTTAGATACTAAATTTATTCGTAATACTACTACAAACACCTTAATGATTGACTGGTACCAAAAACCAATAAGCTCAGGCAGGTATATGAATTACTGGTCTTACCATAAATTTTCTCAAAAAGTTAATTTAATAAAACAAATGAAATCAAGGGTTTTAAAAATATCAGACAACTCATTTCATAATACAAATCTAAGAATATTATATAATATATTCATTGACAATTCCTATCCAAAAACCCTTATAAAGAAATTACTTTTTAATACATCTGACATCTCATACACAAATAATAATAGTATTAACAACCAAAATTTAAATAATCTTACTAATGTTGCAGAAAACCAGGAACCCATTAACTTTAAATATTTTTCACTCCCTTACATTAAGAACATCACACCAAAGCTAAGCAGAATCTTTAATCAAATTAGTGGCATAAAAATAGCTAATAGTATCACATTATCTATTAACTCAATTTTTACTAGACTGAAAGATAAAACTCCTGCATTGTCTTGTTCAAATGTAGTTTATAATATACCATGTCGTAGTTGTAATATGAGCTATATAGGTATCACCTCGAGAACTTTATCATCTCGAATAATTTCACATAAAAGTGATTCTAGACTACATCCTGAACGTTGTGCTTTAGCAGAACATGTTTCCAAAGAGGGTCATGTAATGGATTATCAACATACTAAAGTACTAGCTTCTGAGAACTCATATAAAAAAAGACTTTTTTTGGAAATGGCTTTTATCTTTCAAGAAGAAAATTCGATAAACAAAAAATCAGATGTAAGACATATCAGTGAAATTTATTCTTATTTGCTCACTTTAGACAAAAATAACCAATTTAAATTTAATAATTCAGATTCTTCTTTAATTTGATACATAATTTGTAGATTTTTTCAGTATACTACATAATAATAAAAGACAAGGACTATGAAACAATTTTGCATTTATTAAAACTTTTATATTATCATTTCGCTCTTTTCCTATTTCAAAATTTATTAGAAATTTATAACAAAATTGTAATTGGTTCAGTGGTTGTGACGTTTCCGTATGAATTCAAAGAAAAATGAATAAACATCCATAACATTTTGTTAGACATTTTGTAAAATGCCAATTAGACATACATAATTTTTTAAAAAATATTTTAGCTTTTATCGCTTTATACTCAGATTTTTATAAGTTTTTATATAGTTTTTACTTTAATTTATATTATTTACTATTTACCAAGACAAAATTTCATTGTTATGTCAGTATTTAACAACTAGGCTCTACATCCTCAAATAATGTAAGTACCAAAACATATAAATAATTTTTTAGTAAGGTTGTTCTGTGATATGCGGTGTTTATAGTGAGAGTATTAGCTCTGCATTTCTCAGAGCAATATTTTGTTATTTTTGTGTTTCTGGGGATCCTAGACACCTAGTTTAGTGAGAGAAAACTATGGTGTTTTGGATTTTTGATGGCACAAAGATAACAATTTTTATTGATTTTAGTTAGACTAATTGTTAAATACTGTATATTTATATTTGTAGTTTCCCTGAAGATGATAATAAACATTATCGAAAGCTTGGAATTATTATAAAGAGTTTTCTTTGAGATTGCTGCTACCCCAATATTTCAACCTTGTTGTATATATATATATATATATATATATATATATATATATATATATATATATATATATATATATATTATTATGTATCACTTTATCAATCAAAGATAGAGTAAAAATTTAAATTTTTAATTATAACACGGGCACATAAATTTGATACACCCTGTATATTGATTTGTAACTATTTAGTAGAAGGTAGCTTTTACGCAGTGGGTTTTTCCTTAATGAGTTTTTCCCTGAAGACATAGACATTTGTAAATACAGTGAAGTGAAATGACAATTTATTTCGGATTATAATTTAAAAAGATTGTTTGTTATGGGAAAGGTAAGCTCCACAGGTAGCTGTAATTATTAGTTTTAGGAAAATAAAGGTAGAGAGATTTGGAATTTTAAGTCTGTTTTGTTTAAGCACCAGAATATTTGTATAATTTCCGGAAAGTGATTAGGATGAGTAGAAGTATTGTTTGAAAGAATACCTGGGTTTTTTCGAATGAAAAAGAGAAATGTTTCTGATTGGCTTGGCAATTTAGAATGGGGAAAGGGAAGTTTGAATGTTGAGACAGTTTTGGAAAAGAAAAATTATTGTGTGGTCGGCATCCGAGAAAGGCAGTCGAAAGTTTTCGCGTATAGTTCAGAAGCAAGTACTAGTGGTTGTTTGATAGTGGAGAGTAGCTGAAAAGTGGAACGAGAGACAAATCAAATTGAGAAGAAAAACCTCTTTGATTCTGTAAAGTCCAAGAGAGTAAGTTACAAGAACTATAGTTATTAAAATTATTTGTGACACCAAGTAAAAGAGATACTTGGGTCTCAGGATATTATTATTGAGAGAAAGAGAGGAGAGAGTTTTTTAGTTTATTGAACGAGTACTGGTCAAAAGCGGCCTGGTTTGTGTTTTGGAGAAATAGTTGCTGGTATGCTGCTGGATTGATGCTGAGAACGGAGAGGGCTTTAATTGGTAGCCTAACATAATCAACAAGGAAGAGCTGTTTGGGTCAAGAGGAGACATCATTGTGTATGAATCAAAAAGGTCAGTCAATAATTTATGTGATAGATGTTCTTTATAATCAGAAGTTAAAATATTTGCGTAAAAGCATATGAATTAAGATTCCAACATTTCAATAATTTAATAGGAAGTGGCCTCACGCTAATCCATGATCCTAAACTTCCATCATCTTTTTAGAGCAAAATTTGGAAAAGAAGATATAACCCGGATATCTGTTTTTCACGTAATAACCTCGAAGACCGATGTACCAAAGTAGTATATGGCCCAATACCAAAAACTCAATTAGCATAGACCAATTGGTATAAACATCTCTCCAATTGTCAGACCACAAACTATTCCATTCAGAAAGAGATTTAACCTCAATAAGGCAAACTGGCAAAAGTATGCAGACATGCTAGATTCTGAGCTGCTACGTCTTGAGAACTATTCTTGAGTCATTCTTGAGCCAAAAGTAAAGAACTACGTAGTACTAGTAAGAATTACTACTAGTAAGAATTCTTGAGCCAAAAGTAAAGAACTACGAACAATTTGTAGAGGTAATAAAAAATGTGTCTAGAAAAGCTATCACCGGAGGATGTAGGCAAAAATATGTTCCCGGGATGTCCAGTGAGTCCAAAGAACTAATGTGTACATACGAAACCCTCTATTCCAGTTACCCTTTTAGCCAAGAAACGGTTGACTGCGGAGCAGTCCTACTCCAACAGCTAAGTCAAGACAGAAAGGAAAAGTGGATTGAAACCCTGGAAACAATGGACATGACACATAGTAGCAAAATAGCATGGAACCTTGTAAAAAAACTTAGCGGTAACCCAAAAGAACATAAACCACCTTGCAAGGTTACAGCAAACCAAGATGCTACTCAACTCCTCATGAATGAAAGAACTAGGAACAGATATAAAGACCGATATACTCGAAGAATATTGAATCAGGAGAGAAACTACCTAGGAACTCCACGACGGTATGAACAGGTTAAAAACGGGAAAGCAGCAGGTGTGGATAATGATGTTAGAAGAGAATATTCTCGGCCAGAAAATTCTCTCGAGAATATTCTCGGAAAAAATTTTCTATATTTTCAAAAACCGAAACAAAAATAAAAACTAGATACTTACGGGTCAAATTATTATAATTTAAAAAATATGTAGGTATATTGTTTTTGCCAATCCCATGAACCACTAGCATGGGTGTTTACAGTGTCAATATTTATTGTTTTGGTGTAATATTAACGTGCAAATATTTAGATAGAATGGTGTTCATTTAAGCAGAGAAGAACAAGTTGAGGAAACTGAGTTTGTAGATAATTTAGCAACTTTAAAATATGGTGATGAGTCGGCTGAAATAATGGCAGATTTGGCACTTTATCAGTCTAAGGAGGGATTTTTTGGAAAACCATACGTTGTAAAATCAATTGAAAAACTAGACTTAATCATATGGTGAAAAGGTGCATGTTTCGGAACAAAATTAACTAAAATAGTTGTTGATATATTAAGCATGCCTTCATCCAGCGCAGCACCTGAAAGAAGTTTCAGTACTTATGGTTTTTTTATCCACTCCTCTAAAAGAAACCGGCTCACTGCTGAACGGGCTCGTAAGGTAAATTTTATTGCTCACAATATAAAATTGTTAGACGTAGAACAATCCATGACTGAGCTGGCCACTTGTGAAAAACAAAATCCCACAACTCATCAGTTGAAATGCAGATTGTAGATGACTAGGATAAGCTAATGATAGAAATAGATTCTGAATCTGAGGTCTCATCTTTTATCATACCACATCGATTATTTGCTGTTAAGAAGAAAACTTCATTTTTTATCAAAGAAATTTTGTGTTTTCTTTTTTTTGTATTTGTAATATACAAGGAACACTGTTGTTTCGTCTCATAATTTTGTATATAAGATCATGCTTTTTAAAACTCTATTTTTCATCTTCAACAATATTCTTAAGTGCGTCATGGGGTTCATTCTCAGAAAATTCTCCATATCGAGAATATTCTCGAGAATATTCTCCGATTTTTCATTCTCGAGAATTTTCCAACACTAGGTGTGGATGATATATGCAGTGAACAAATAAAGCATCTAAACAACTTTATAACATGTGCTGCAAAGACTGCAAAATTCCAAAATCGCAGAGAAAATTTAAAGTAATAGCCTTGTTAAAACCAGGAAAGGACCCAGAAAATCCCAGTAGCTACAGACCTATTTCGCAGTTGTGTCACTTTTTCAAACTATATGAGAGACTCATCCTCGCCAGAATAGAAAAAAATGTCGACAAGCACCTCATCCCACAACAAGGAGGATTCAGACCCGGCAAATCTTGCACCGGTCAAGTCCTCGCACTAACAGAACACATTTAAGAGGGCTTTGAAGAAAAACTTACAACAGGAGCTGCCTTCGTAGATTTAACAGCAGCATATGACACAGTAAGGCACAAAACATTGCTTCGCAAATTATACGACACTCTCAATGACCACCATCTGGGTAAGGTCGTATATTCCTTACTGCAAAATAGACGTTTTTTCGTTATGCTGGAGGGCAAAGTAAGTGGGTGGAGCGTTCAAAAGGATGGCCTCCCACAGGGAAGTGTTTTAGCACCAATGCTCTTCCATATATACACAAACGACCAACCTACGCCGACTGAAACCAAGCCTTTCCTCTATGCTGACGATCTCGCAATATGTACCCAAGGAACTAGCTTTGAAGAAGTGGAGAAGAAACTGGAAACTGCCTTAAAAACAATGACAGAGTACTATCTGCAAAATTCCCCGAGACCCAATCCCTCTAAAACCTAAGTCTGCGCATTCCACCTTCACCAAGCGAAAACTCCAAATTGTGTGGAATGATAATACACTAGAACACATAGACCAACCTATATATCTTGCGAGTAACTCTGGACCGGTCCCTCACCTACAGAAAACATTGGGTGTTTCTCAACTGCTGAATATGCGTTTTCCATGTGGGACAGATCTGCCCACGCTAAACAAGTTGATACTGCGCTAAATGAGACATGCAGGATAGTAACGGGGTGCATGAAACCAACGCCACTCTCAAATCTATATAAAGCAGCGGGTTTTGCACAACTCTCAACACGGAGAGGCGTTACAGAGCACATAGAGAAAATTAAACAGATTGCGGACAAACGGCATGTCCTATACAAAGCTCGAACACCACGAAAGCGACTAAAATCCAGGAAAAGCTTCCTTGGAACCGTGCAGGATGGACCGCCTGAGTATTTTCCTCTTCCTCAGGTTCCATGGACTGGCCAGTCTCTAGACTTTAAAACGTGGAAAACTATGAATAATATAAGAACGGGGGTCGCTCCAGTAAAATAAAACATGGTAAAATGGGGGAAAATAGACTGATGATGTGAACTGTGACTGTGGAGAAACACAGAATATGGAACATCTTACATGCAGAAACTGTCATCATCAGTGTACCCTCGAAGATTTGTGGCTCGCCAACAAATATGGAACCGACATAGCCCGATACTGGGCCGAAATTTTATGAATAACATGTCCGGACACGATAAAGTAAAGTAAGTGTTACAAGAAAAACCTTATTTCTCTTGACTATAACTCTTATCTTATACTTCTTTAGCTTTATTTGTGTTATTTACAGTAGCGGCTGGTGAGTGATAGACTGTCTGATTACTGATGAGTATTAGATATATAATATATAATTTATATATTGGATAAATAAAATAACAGAGTGGAGCTTGATAGCAAGAAGGAAGAGAGGCAGACCCCGAAGATCTTTCAGAGATGAAGTGGACGAAGCAATGGAAAGAAGAAATCGGCCGAAAGGGGACTGACAAAACAGAAAGAACTGGAGAGAACGGTTGGGTGAAGAAATACAGTGAAAACTGTGGAAATCCTTAGTATATTATATATAATACACACACCCAAACTTACATGGAATCATCTTATATTTGTTACTATTTCGGGCGAATTTAAAAAAACGAACACACGAAGTCAAACAATATTTATTTTAAAGCAATTTAATAACAAATACATAACAAACTCTAACATGAAGTAAAAACCACTTCTATGTAATTGATATATTTATTAAAATCTAAAAAATCCCAATGGATTGGATAAAATGTGTCCAATTCAGAACGTTTTCAGACCTATCGGTCAATCATCAGTGAATCTACAATAAAATAAGTAATCCCACTATTAAAATTGAAAGATGGTTGAAATTTTGAAAGTTAAAAAAGTGTGGTTATGATTACTTACTTGAATACTTGCTAAATAGCCCCAGAACCAAACAATGGTTGAATTTATAATTCGATCTACATTATTTAAAAGTAATATTAAACAGGCTAAACGCCGATGTTACAAGATATAACGTCCGGGAACATGGTAAAACCCTACCAGGAAACTTAAGCAACCATCTTAGGCCAACGCTGACTATCAAGTGTCAAAAATGTGTAAGGAACTGTTTGTAGTGACATTGACAGTAGAGAAAAAGGTAGTCGATTTTTCAATGGTTATTAACAGAAGGTCATGATCCAAAACAATGATAATATGATAAAGATTTTAGTATCTGAAAATGTCTAACATTTTAAATCTATTGTTTTTTGAAAAGAAAATTGTGATTTACAAAATTTAATTTAGAATATAAAATTATTTTATGTTGACTGTATACTATAACATTAAATTGATCAAACTGAAAAAAGGAAGTATGAGCTGCTATTAATAATGATAAACAAAAGATAAAACAGGTGATGGTGAGAGAGGAGAAAGAATAAATATTAGTTGGAATATTATTGTACAAATTAATTAATAGGTAGGCAAATTGTTTAAATCTATATTGTATTGGTGGTTGTATAAGTAAAAGGAAAATTATTGTTATTTAAATGTAAATGGAAATTGTTAAAATAATGGATTTTAGTTAGGATACAGTCAATATACTTAATAGTATGAAATATGTAAATGAAGAGGATTGTAATTATTATGCGATGTTTTTTTTTAAATTTGAGAGAATTCTTGTGACAAAATGGAGGTATGTGAAATTGAAGATAAAGAAATGTATGATTGTATACAAATGTATGATAATCATACATTTCTTACCCCCATCTTGATAATCATACCCCCATTTTGTCACAAGAATTCTCTCAAATTTTTTAAAAAACATCTCATAATAATTACAATCCTCTTCATTTACATATTTCATACTATTAAGTATACTGACTGTATCCTAACTAAAATCCATTATTTTAACAATTTCCATTTACATTTAAATAACAATAATTTTCCTTTTACTTATACAACCACCAATACAATATAGATTTAAACAACTCGCCTACCTATTAATTCAGTTGTACAATAATATTCCAACTAATATTTATTCTTTCTCCTCTCTCACCATTTAAATTATATATTATACAGGGTGTCCCGAAAAGATTGGTCATAAATTATACCACACGTTTTGGGGTCAAAAATAGTTCGATTGAACCTAACTTACCTTAGTACAAATGTGCTCATAAAAAAAGTTACAGCCCTTTGAACTAACAAAATGAAAATCGATTTTTTTCAATATATCAAAAACTATTAGAGATTTTTTATTAAAAATGTACATGTATCATTCTTATGGCAGGAACATCTTAAAACAAAATTATAGTCAAATTTGTCCACCCCATAAAAAATTTATGGGGATTTTGTTCCCTTAAACTTTTGTGTACGTTCCAATTAATTCATTATTGTGGTACCATTAGTTAAACACAACGTTTTTAAAACTTTTTTGCCTCCTAGTATGTTTTCGATAAACCAGTTTTTATCGAGATGCGGCTTCTTTTTTAATACATTTACGTAAAAATTTTATGGGGGTTTTGTTCATTTAAACCCCCCAAATGTTTAAGTACATTCCAATTAAACTATTATTGTGGTACCATTAGTTAAACAGAGTGCCTCTCAGCAACAGAGTAAAACTCTTGCCTCTTAGTCTTTTTTTCATAAGTCAACTTTTATCGAGATGTAGCTTCTTTTTCAAAATATACCTAAAAATGTAAATTATAAATAAATTTTCAGATTATTAACAGGTCTCTATAATCGTACTTACCATATACAAATATGTGGTGGATTCGATAAATATTCAAAATATTTCGATAAATACTGGCTTATCGAAAAAGTATTAAGAGACAAAAAAGTTTTAAAAACATTGTGTTTAACTAATGGTGCCACAACAATAATTAAATTGGAACGTACACAAAAGTTTGGGGGGGTTTAAGGGAACAAAACCCTCATAAAATTTTTACGGGGTGCACAAATTTCACTTTAATTTTTTTCTAAGATGTTGCTGCCATAAAAATGCTACATGTTCATTTTCAATAAAAAATCTCTGAGAGTTTTCGATATATGAAAAAAAATCGATTTTCATTTTGTAATTTCAAAGGGCTGTAACTTTTTTTGTGTGCACTATTGTATATAGGTAAGTGAGGTTCAATCAACCTATTTTTGACCCCAGAATCTGTGGTACAATTTATGACCAATCTTTTCGGGACACCCTGTATACTCATCAGTAATCAGACAGTCTTTCAAAGACAAAATTTCAACCATCTTTCAATTTTAATAGTGGGATTACTTATTTTATTGTAGATTCACTGATGATGGACCGATAGGTCTGAAAACGTTCTGAATTGGACACATTTTATCCAATCCATTGGGATTTTTTAGATTTTAATAAATATACCAATTACATAGAAGTGGTTTTTACTTCATGTTAGAGTTTTTTAACTAAATGGTATACAGCCAACCTAGGGAACTTCCCTTTTAGTAAATACATAACAATTAAATAAAACAATAAAGTATTTAACAAACAAATTGAAAGTAGTTGTTTTAAAGTCAACAGCATACAAAATTTCAATGTAAAACGAATAATGTTTAACTTGTTTTTATTGATTTTTTTTGTATTTTGTGGTAGTCAGTGTTATCACCTCTAGTCCTTATGCAAGCTTCAGTTTGCGTGGGCACGCTCTTAATCAAATTATCAACATTTTGTTGTGGTAGGTTGCTCTATCCTCTAAAAGCAGCTTGTACTAGCCGTGCGGTGTTTTGTGGATTATCCCGGCGAGCTCTAATTTTTCTTTTAAGCATATCTCACAAATACTCTATAGGATTAAGCTCGGGTGAGCAAGCAGGCCACTCCAAACAAGGGATACCTTCTGCTTCAATGATGTCTGTAGTCGCTCTAATGGTATGTAGAGGTCCATTATCATGCAATAAAATTAAATTTTCTCCTGTTTCACCTCTCCAGACTACAGGTTATCAACATACCTGTGAGCAGTTAAAGTTGATTGGATGAAAATTAAAGGAGTTTTTTTACGGATCATAATTCCTCTCCAGAACATTACACTTCCCATTGTATATTTGTGAACAGATCTGACAGTTTTCGTTCTTACTTGTCTTCCTCGACCTCGGCTGTCCTTCCTAGGTCATCTGATTTTCCATCTGATTACATTAAATCCTGACTGTTTTTGAAAATAGCACATTTTGTCAATTCCCAATGTTCCAGTTTTGGTGGTGAAGACACCAATTTAGGCGATCAATCTTGTGCTGCCTGGATAACTCGGGAACCCATAACTGTCTCCTGGTGTATACTTCTTGGCACGAACTCTTCTTCTTATCGTTTCAACTGAAACAGTTACACCTGTAGCTTCCAAAAGCTGCCTTTGGAGCTGCAGGTGAGAAATGGTTGGGTGTCTTCCAGCTGGACAATTAAACGATCGTGGAGAGCCGTTATTACTTTTGGCGACTTTCCCTTGCTTTATTTTTGAGCTTTCCTAGTTCCTTTTACCTAGCATATGTTTTGGACAGAACGCCCTGTATTACGCCTAGCTTACCAGCTATGTCCATCTGAGAACATTACTTTCTCCACAAGACCAATAATCTTTCATCGTTGTTAGTTGTATAACCCCACATGAGGCATATTTTCGTTTTTGGACGCAAAAGTTAGTTTATTTATTTTCGTTCAATTTGCAACTCAAGCAAATAATCTATACCGTACCGGGCTGTACTATCCGATTGTCTTATATATTTGTTTATTTTAAATAAAAACCTTTAATCTTCGCAATAATAACAAGTTTTTTCAAAATAAATAAATATTACTTTGAAATACATGGTGATTCCATATAAGTTTGGTTGTGTGTATATAATTTAATTATAATTTATGATACATATTAACACAATTTTTAATTGTTTTATCACACTTAGTTGGATATTACCAAGTTACTTTAATCAGGTTTAGACAGACAAACTGCTTTACATCCTATAGGTACAAAATAAAAACAATTATGACTTACCATATAAAGCAGTCCATGCCTGATTAATCACATCCAAGCAGACAGTACCAGACACTTCATCGATATTGGGATGGTAGATACGATTCATGAAACCAATGCTTGGAGACTTAAATGGATAATGTTCTGGCAAGTGCACTCGTACTTTCCATACACCACCTTCATAAGGGGCTGAAAAAAGATAAAATGTTAAATATTTAAAAATCCACGGATACAAGGAAATTAATTTCCTGTAATCGGTTGTATACCATAAATCACAAAAATTTATTAAAAATCCTTTATAAAAGGTATACATATTTGTTAAAAGACCCTTTCTCTAAAAAGACTATCTAGCATGAGTTAGTTGGGAGTACAGTGTTGCTTGCCATGATGTAAAATCAAGTAAAAATTAAAACATCACATAATATATACCTATGTTACGGTAAAAGTAGATAATTGGTAATTATATACAATTACCTTGATAGACTGAAGGACCTTAGATGTAGAACTACCCATACACCAGTTTGGTTTTAGAGAGAGACACTCCACAACACAACAGACTCATAGAATTATAACAAAATCCTTACCGCTATTGAGAATAAAAATATTTCACAGCGGCATTCTTAGATGTAGAAAATGTATTTGATAGAGTATGGCATAATGGACTCTGACACAAACTCAAAAACATTATTCCAACCCCCTACTATCTAATTATGAAATCCTACATTGATGATTGTTACTTCCAAGTAAAATATAACACAGCAACTTCCACATTATTTTCCCATAATATCAGGCGTACCACAGGGTAGCGTCCTGGGTCCTCTCCTCTACCTATTATTTACCACAGATACCCCGACCACCGAAACAACCCAAATCTCAACATTCGCCGATGACACTACCATAATCGCTGTCAATGAGGATCACACTATCGCGTCTGCACAACTACAAAACCACCTTGACCAATTGGGGACATGGCTCAACAAATGGAAGATAAAAGTAAATGAAACGAAGTCAACTCAAGTTACTTTTACAAACCGGAAGTTGTATGTACAACAATGACATTAAATATATACATAGGGAATGCAATCCAGCAGCATTTTCAATCCAGCTGGACTTAAAAAGAGGATGAAAATTTCTTCATTGGTTAACCTTCTAAAAACATCGAAAAAGAAGTGAAAGCCAGAATTTACAAAACAGTCATCAGACCAATAATGACATACGCGGCAGAAACACGACCTGATACAGAAAGGACAAAAAGAATGCTAGAAGCAGCAGAGATGAAAACACTGCGAAAAATCGATGGCAAGACACTGTGAGATAGAGCTAGAAGTGCAGAAGAATAACTGGGTAAGAAACAGAAGAATAGAATGGAATGACCACATAAGCCGAATGACAACAAATAGAGTAGTAAGGACGGCGAGAGACGGTTTCCCAATAGGAAGACGATCAGTGGGAAGACCACGAAAAAGATGGAATGACAACTTACTGGAGGCACATTGAAAAACAGGCAGAGTAATGTCTATATAAAAAGAAAAACAAAGAAGAAGAAGTTAACCTTCTAATTTCGCCTACACTTATCCTCACCGGTCCCATTATTCGTCGAATTATCTTTCTCTCTAAGATTTCTAACTTCATTTCATCTTTTTGTGTTAGGCACATCGTCTCTGCAGTGTAGGTGATAAATGCCTGATTGCAGCATCGTATTTCTTTTTGAACAATTTTCTATAGTGTTTCCCATTCCTTTTTTCCAATATTTGCCGGTATCTTTTTCTTCCATTATCGTTACTATTAGCTTCGGGTTCCACAGTAAATCTTCAATCCATTTCTTCATTTTAGTTCTGCAACATTTGTCCGACTCTTTCTTCTTCTCTTTATAGTGTAGGAGATCTTCTTGTTTACCTGTGGACAACCATCTGTGTTTTACTTTGTCCTTGTCTTTACTAGCTTGCTCGCATTCTTCATCGTAAATCTTTTCTTTTCTTGTCTTTAGTCCTATCGTCTTCTCTGCTGTTGTTAAGATACTATCTTTTATGTCTTCCCATGTTTCATCTATGTCCAATGGTTTTAGGACTAGTAGTTTTTCTTCTAACTTCGTGCAGAATTTTCTGTTTGCATTATCTGTATTTAGTTTTGACAGATTCCACCTCTTTCCTTTCTTTTTGTCGCTTTTGTCTTTAAGTATCTTCAATTTCATGTCGTGTATCACTAAAAAGTGATCCGAATCAGCATTGGCTCCCCTGTAGGACCTACATTCTGTACAATTGTTCTCTATTTTTTTGAGATTAGGATGTGGTCTATTTGGTTTCCGTCTGTTGTTCCAGGTATTGACCACGTTACTTTGTGCTCTTTTTTGTGCTGGAATTGAGTGCTAATAATAAAAGTATTCGCTGTTGCTGCTACATTACATATTCTCCTGTCATTGTTATTCGTATTTTGATGGATCGTTTCTTTTCCTGCGATTTCTCTGTTCGTGTCTTCTTTCCCTATCTTTGCGTTGAAGTCTCCTAACAAGTTTCTCATAGAATTCATTCTTCTCTTCTTCGGGAGCATTCTCTCCAGGATTATGTTAAATTTGGTTGTTTCTTTTTCATTCTTATATATGATATTCTTCCATCAACCGATTTAAAGTTAATAATTTTGTCTCTTAAGCTATTACTAACTAGAAAGGCGGTTCCATTACGACCCTGTTATTATCAATATAAAGATCTAAAAATTTATTTACAGTGTCAAAAGAAATGCCTTCATTGCCCAGAGTAATGTTGTTTAGATCATTCTTAAAAGAAATTGATTTGGTTTTTGAAAAATGAAATGCCAAATGATTAGCTTTGCACCACTCTAACATTTTTAGCAGATCAATACTAATAATCTTGTTCAGAACCTTAGAGTCCTTGTTTTGCCATAAAATTGTGGTGTCATCTGCAAATATAGTAAACCAGCCATTAATGTCGAGGTTAATTATGTCACTAAAATATATTAAGTAAAAGATAGGACCAAAGTCAGAGCTTTGAGGTACGCCATAACTAATAAAGATATTACTAGAGTAGTGCTCATTTATTGATACAGATTGGCATCTGTCGTCCAAATATGAACTGAACCACGTTAGAGTAGTGACTCTAAAACCATACCTTTCCAGTTTATTAAGAAGTATTTTGTGATTGACACAGTCAAAGGCTTTAGATAGATCACAAAAAACACAATTATAATAAGAAATGTATGCCTGGTTGCACCAACAAATCTCAAGCTCCAGCTTAGCCCAGCTCACCTTATAGATAGGCCCGCTTTAAGTCTAACTTACGTTGCACCATAATTTTCGATTGATCTAAGACTTAATGGTGCAACGCGTTTGTTTCGTAATTCGTAAGCTGAGCTTAAGGCATGTCTTAAGCTTAAGATCTGTTGGTACAACCAGGCATTAGGCACTTTATGATGGTAATTTAGATTTAAGATTAGAAAAGGTGAGATTTGTGATTAAAATGTATGATTGACAATTAAAAGTAAAAGAAATAGAAGAAATTAGGATTAATTAAATCTGGGTCAAAACGGCAAACAGGTGTATGTTCTCAAAAAATTTTTTGATAGTGTGTAAAAAATGTTTTATTAGCAGCTAAGTACTTTAAACACACAACGTGCCATCATCAGAGCTTCGTCCTCTTATAAAACTTTCATAGAAGAGCAATTGCTAAACGACACAATAAAATTGTGTCACATTTATTATGTCGTTTAGCAATTGCTCTTCTATGAAGGTTTTATAAGAGGACGAAGCTCTGATAATGGCACGTTATGTGTTGAAAGTACATTTTTTACACACTATCAAAAATTTTTTTGAGAGCATACACCTGTTTGCCGTTTTGACCTACTTAGAAGTGTGTACACAGTCTTTTCCAATTAATTAAATCTATCTATAAGCGAGGTTCCTACAGCCACTGTCGCTTCTCGCATTTCGACCGCCATCTTTTTCTGTCCACCCATTCGTCTTCTTTAATAGCACTATCTCTCATTATGTGCCGTACATTTTCTTCCCAGGCAACTGAAGCCCTTCCCCTTCCTCTTCTTTATTGTGGTATGTAATTTAAAGCTTTTTTGGGCCATCTATGTTCATTCATTCGTTTCACGTGACCATACCAGTTGTCTCGTATCAATTCTATCTAAACTGGAATCATTCCTGATGTGTTTTTTTTTGATATACCACACGCTCTCCTTAGATAATCCATTTCTACTACTTCTATTCTTTTTCGATCTTTCTTCGTGATCTGCCAAACTTCTGCCCCATAAGTCATAATAGAGGCTCTACCAAGGTACGATAGATTGTCAATTTCGTTTTTTGTCTTATATCTTTAGACCATAGTAGAGAGTTTAGAATGTTTACCGCTTTTTTGCCCTGCTGCGTTCTGTTTTCGATGTCTCCTTTGGTAGTCCTTCTCTGCCTTCGTCTGTCCTTCGATGCTTTCTTTAGATAATATAGATCCGAGATATATTAATTAAATACTAAATAAAAATTATATCAATAATCACATAGGTATTAATACTTAATGCTTATGCCATGTACTTACTTCCTTTAGGTCCATAGAATTTAACACAGAATTCATTGAGTCCACCAAGGATAGTTACCTCCTGTTTACTCTCAATGCTAAATCACAAATTAAGGAAAATGAACATATCGTGGACTGTGAATGCGAATTATATTTACTCTTGACCTGACAAAGGTATAAACTTTTCTAGCCAATTTATACCTAAATATGTGCAAAGAAACAAACAAAGGGCCTAGCCCGGTAAGATGTTGAAAAATGCCCCCAACTCGATTCGATTTCCATATAGGTCACAGTTTAGCACATATAGAAAAACTCACTTTCTGAAATTTTTAGTCCCCTAGGTGGTCACGTGACCCACCTAGAGCCTAATTAGGCTTTTTATGTTTTTATCTCAGCCGCATCGAGAGCTAGCGAAAAACTTTAAATAAATAAGTTATAAGCTTCAAAAAGTTCTGCACGAATTTTTTTTTATTTTTTGGCAGGAAATTCAAATTTTAGGACGATTTTAAAATTTTAAATAAATATAAAAAATAACTAAGACAATCGTTCTTACGAAAAAAATTATAACGTGTATTTTTGAATAATGTTTCACCCTGAATTTTTTCAGATTTTTAAAATTGGTGAAACGTACTTTTAAAAATAAAAAAAACCGCATTTTTCGCTTTTTTTTCGCTTTTTGATACAATTTTATACAGGGTGTTTAAAAAAGGTCACACAGTCACTAGTACAAGTAAAAAACTAAAAAATAATTGGGGTTTGCCTAATAAAAAATTTTTGTAATGTCATCCATTTTCAAGATACAGGGCGTTAAAGAACACAAAATTTTACACATTTTTTACGATTTTGCCGAAACTACTGGCAACATTGTAATAAAATTTGGCATGTTTTAAGAGGTAGTTATTGTTCATTTTTTGACATCAAATTAAGAATTTTATATTCATCATTGGCGCGCACACGGGTAATGGTCTGAACTTTTTAAAGAAAAAAAGATAGTACGCCACTGACATATTTCAAATTAATAATAATTTTTGAGTTCCTCGTCCAATTTCGAACAAAAAAATCTTACCACCGTTTTTTCATACGACGCGCCGTTTTCATGCAAACAATAAAATAGCTTACCGCTTCCAAAGTATTGGAATTAAGTTTTTCTATGGATGGTACAGTTGTACAGGGTTATTCACTATATTTTGACCCCCCTGTTAACTGCTTTATTTACAGAATTAGCAAAAATGTAAAATACAAAAGTTATTCGATTTTTAAATTATTATTTTTTGACATATATATCGTACTAGTGACGTCATCCATTTGGGCGTGATGACGTAATCGACTATTTTTTAAATGGGAATAGGGGTCGAGTGCTAGCTCATTTGAAAGGTTATTCAATTTCCTATTCAGTAATATAAACATAAATTAATTGACACAAAAAGAAGAATGTATGTAATTTATTTAATTTAAAATACATTTTAGTGCTGTTAGAAAACTGAAATAAAATTTATTGCACAAATAAACATTGATTTTTGCTTAAATTCAATGTTCAAACTGCCAAGAGACAGATAGGTCGCAGCTTGAACATTAAATTTAAGTGAAAAGTAATGTTGATTTGTTCAATAAATATTTATTTCTGTTTTCTGACAACAGTAGAATGTATTTTGAATTAAATAAATTACATACGTTCTTCTTTTTGTGTCAATTCATTTAATTAAAAAAAATTTTCTGGACATCCTGTATAACTAATCATGTTAATGTTTATATTACTAAATAGGAAACTGAATAACCTTTCAAATGAGCTAGCACTCGACCCCTATTCCTATTTAAAAAAATAGTTGATTACGTCATCACGCCCAAATGGATGACGTCACTAGACGATATATACGTCAAAAATCATAATTTAAAAATGGAATAACTTTTGTATTTTACATTTTTTTCTAATTCTGTAAATAAAGCAGTTTACAGGGGGGTCAAAATATAGTGAATATCCCTGTACATATGAGTATAATGTAGATTGTAGATGTATAGAAACTTACATAGAAATTCGAATTCTTTGTAAGGATTAAAATATTTTATTTCTTGCATAAAAATGGCGCGTCGTATGAAAAAATGGGAAGATAGATTTTTTGTCACAAATTGAACGAGGAATTCAAAAATGATTGTAATTTGAAATATGTCAGTGGCGTACTATCTTTTTTTCTTTAAAAATTCAGACCATTACCCGTATGCGCGCAAATGATGAATATACAGGGTGTAACAAAAATACAGGTCATAAATTAAACCACATATTTTGGGACCAAAAATAGTTCGAATGAACCTAACTTACCTTAGTTCAAATATGCACACAAAAAAAGTTACAGCCCTTTGAAGTTACAAAATGAAAATCGATTTTTTCGAATATGTCGAAAACTATTAGAGATTTTTTGTTGAAAATGGATATGTGGCATTCTTATGGCAAGAACATCTTAAAGAAAAATTATAGTGAAATTTGTGCACCCCATAAAAATTTTATGGGGGTTTTGTTCCCTTAAACCCCCCCAAACTTTTGTGTCCGTTTCAAATAAATTATTATTCTGGTGCCATTAGTTCAATTAAATATTTTTAAAACTTTTTTGCCTCTTAGTATTTTTTTTGGTAAGGCAGTTTTTATCGAGTTACGGCTTCTTTTTTAACATGTTTACATAAAAATTTTATGAGGGTTTTGTTCCTTTAAACCCCCCAAATGTTTGTATACGTTCCAATTAAACTATAACTGCGGTACCATTAGTTAAACACAGTGATTTTAAAACTTTTTTGCCTCTTTGTATTTTTTTGATGAAGCATCTTTTATCGAGATGTGGCTTCTTTTTTAATATGATTCAAAATATACCTAAAAATGTAAATCATAAATAAATTTTCATATTATTACCAAGTCTCCATAATCGTAATTATACCATATACATACAAATATGTGGTGGATTTGACAAATATTCAAATATCTCGATAAAAACTGACTTTTGGAAAAAGTACTAAGAGACAAAAAAGTTTTTAATAACTTGTGTTTAACTAATGGCGCTACAATAATAATTAATTGAAACGTACACAAAAGTTTGGGGGGGTTTAAAGGAAACAAACCCCCATAAATTTTTTATGGGGTGTCCAAATTTCATTATAATTTTTTCCTAAAATAATACTGCCATAACAATACCACATGTCCATTTTTAATAAAAAATCTCTAGTAGTTT
This sequence comes from Diabrotica virgifera virgifera, assembly GCF_917563875.1. Lineage (NCBI taxonomy): Eukaryota > Metazoa > Arthropoda > Insecta > Coleoptera > Chrysomelidae > Diabrotica > Diabrotica virgifera. The sequence goes on from NC_065452.1 coordinate 27,176,884, forward strand.
TCGATATATTGGAAAAAATCGATTTTCATTTTGTAACTTCAAAGGGCTGTAACTTTTTTTCCGTGCACATTTGTACTAAGGTAAGTTAGGTTCAATCGAACTATTTTTGGTCCCAGAATACGCGATTAAATTTATGACCTGTATTTTTGTTACACCCTGTATAATTCTTAATTGTATGTGAAAAAATGAACAATAACTACCTCTTAAAACATGCCAAATTTTATTACAATATTGCCAGTAGTTTCGGCAAAATCGTAAAAAGTGTGTAAAATGTTGTTTTCTTCAACGCCCTGTATCTTGAAAATGGATGACATTACAAAAATTTTTGTCTGTGTGACCTTTTTTAAACACCCTGTATAAAATTGTATCAAAAAGCGAAAAAATGCGGTTTTTTATATTTTAAAGTAAGTTTCACCAATTTTAAAAATCTGAAAAAATGCAGGGTGAAACATTATGCAAAAATACACGTTATAAATTATTTTCGTGGGAACGAATGTCTTAGTTATTTTTTTATATTTATTTAAAATTTTAAAATCGTCCTAAAATTTGAATTTCCCGCCAAAAAATAAAAAAAAAACATTTTTTTCGGACAGAACTTTTTGAAACTTACAAACTTTTTTATTTAAAGTTTTTTGCTAGCTCTCGATGCGGCTGAGATAAAAAATAAAAACATAAAAAGCCTAATTAGGCTCTAGGTGGGTCACGTGACCACCTAGGGGGCTAAAAATTTCAGAAAGTGATTTTCTCTATATGTACTAAACGTCACCTATATGCATTTCAAATCGAGTTGGGGGCATTGTTCATCATCTTACCCAGCTAGGCCCTTTACTATTATGAATTATATGCAGATACAGCAAGAAGACTGACTGAAATAGACTACCTTTATCCCTATGGGCTAGAAAAAACAAATAAAGTAGTAACTTTGGCCATTAAGCGAATTAAAAAATGAGAAATCACCACAACCTAACGAAGTGCATGGTGAAATTTTATAGCTGTTAGAGACACATCAAACCACAGCTCTTACGAAGCTATTCAACAACACATATGAGACTGGCCTTTATTAGGCTGTACAGTGCCTACACTTTCTACCAAGTATGACACGGATATGTCAAATTATTTTAAAGTATTCTTTTTTTTTAATCATTTATTCTTTATTTAAAACTTTAATAACTATGTGTGCCCAATACTATAAAACTATTTGACATATCCTTATGATACTTGGCAGAAAGTGTAGTTACTGTACACCCTACTAAATTATGTTAAATAATTGTTTCTGGTTAATACCAGAGGCGTACGACAGGGGAAATTGAATGGTCTACTCTTCCCAAATTCTACGCCAATGATGAAACTGCCATTGTAGCAAAATTTTTAGATTCTCGAAAACTTTCTATGCAAATAATATAAGTACTCTTTATTCGTAACGATAAATTCATTAGTTTTCGAGATATTTGAAGTTAAAAATGAAAAGGTACACTTATTTTGATTAATGTATTATGCTCCTTCGTTTTTAGCTTCAAATATCTCGAAAACTAATGGCTTTATCGTTACGAATGAAGAGTATGTTATTTACATAGAAAGTATTGAATAATAAAAAAAATTGCACTAAAATAGAAATTCCGCCAGTGGCGTAGAATTTGGGAAGGGTCAACCATTCACGTTCCCCCGTCGTACGCCTCTGGTAGTAGCCAGAAACGTTTGATTAACATAATTTATTAGGGTGTACAATACCAGCACCACTTACCAAATTTCGTGTTGTTGTCCCATGCCTGTTGGAAATATTCAAAAATAAATAAAATAAAAGTTTAACTTGGTATTTCGGTTATTATCAACTTTTGTACTAAGGTAAGTTAGCTTAAATCGACCTATTTTAACCTCAGGATTCTGAGGTTAAGCTATGGCCCATTCTTTACCAAACACCCTGTATACCAAATTAGAAGAACACTTACGTGAACTTCAATTTGGATTTAGACTCGAAACTAGGGAAGGACTTTTCTGTTTTCAAGTTCTAATACAGGGATCCAGGGATGTCAACTGTGATATGTATGCATGTTTCACTGATTTCGAGAAGGCATTTGACAAACTACATCGTGGGAAACTCGATATACTAAAAACATCAGGACTCATTGGTAAGGATATAAGACTGATATCAAACTTATATCTATAACAAAAATCAACAGTGTGATTCGAAAATAAACTTTCTGAGATGTTCACAGTTGGAAAAGGAGTTAGACATGGTTGCCTATTTTCACTAGAAATATTAAACATACTTTAAAAACATCTTTAGAGAAATCTTGGATGAATCAGAAGATGGTATTGCAGTAAATGGCCCAACTGATAAACCACATTAGATATGCAGACGATACAGTATTGCTGGCAGATATTCAGGGGCAGATATTCAAAGGGGGGCAAAAAAACTTGTAACAAATGGGACCTAAAACTAAATTGTAGGAAGAAAAATAATGATTATTAGTAAGAACACCAACATAAATGCCCACATTACAATAAGCAGTACACTATTAGAAAGACTGGAGACAATATACTATTTGGGCTGCAATACCTGGGATCACAGCTCCTAAATAAAAACTTGTATTGAAAAAGCCAGAAACTCTTTAACTGTCTTAGAAAGATTCTCAGCAACTTATCTCTCTAAGTATCAATATACCCATAGAATTCTTAGATGTTAAGTCTTTAGTGTCCTCTTCTACGGAGTAGAAAGCTGGAGTCTTACAGAAGATGCCATAAACGATTAGAGGCATTTTAAATGTGGTGCTACCCACATGTGTTAAGGGTCTCATATACAGTGTGACCCATTTAGATTGGAAACACCTCTATAAAATTTGAAGTTGTTAACCGATTTTAACCAAATTTTTTTTTAATGTCATGTAATAAAAGGTCTATTGCGGGACAAAATATGAAATATTTAGTTAAATTTACGATACTTTTTCTTCGTCGAAAATGGAGAATTTGTATTAGCGATTTTTTTATTAAAAAAATTTCTACGCCACTGGATTTAGAGTGGCTTCAAATAGCTATGACAAAAATGTCATTTTAAATTTATTTTAAACATTTTTTTTGTCTAGTAGTGGTTTATTATTAAAATTATTTGAAAAATAATTAGTTTTATGGTTATCTGTTGATAAAGGTGTTCTTTTTTGACTCGTAGCTTAGTGAGTTTTAAAATTTTAAGTTGTCATAACACTCTAAATCCAGTGGCGTAGAAATTGTTTTAATAAAAAAATCGCTAATACAAATTCTCCATTTTCGACGAAGAAAAAGTATCGTAGAATGCCCTGAAAATTTAAATAAATATTTCATATTTTGTCCCGCAATAGACCTTTTATTACATGATATTAAAAAAAAATTTGGTTAAAATCGGTTAACAACTTCAAATATTATAGAGGTGTTTCCAATCTAAATGGGTCACACTGTATATACACCACACAACTAGCATAACTATTCTCCAGCGGTAAAGAAAAGACAAAGAAATTATTGACACCGTAAATACCAGAAAATTGGCTTACTTCAGCCACATTACATGTAATAGTAAATACTGATTTCTACAAGGCAAGATTGAGGACAAGAGAGGCCCTGGAAGTAGATATACAGGGTGAGTCACCACTAACGGGACGGAAGATTACAGCGAAATGGTAAAAGATTTGAAAAAAATTTAAATTGGATAGTTTGTAAGTTGATAAAAGCTACGTTTTAAAATTATTTTGAAATATACAAGGTGTCCCAATAAATGGCGGTGTATCAAAGTTATATTTTTTCTTATGGAACACCCTGTATTTTATTGCATTTTTTAATTGGCCGCAAAAAATAAGGTATAGTTTCATAAGGCCTATAAGCCTATACCTATGTACAGAGTGTTCTGAGTTATGTTGACTTTTCTTAAAATGTAAAGTTTTAAAAGAAGGCTTATTCTCAAGTTATTTAAGAAATAATAAAAACATTACTTTTACGTCTAAATAGTTGGATATTGGTTGAATGTATTCCATGATTAATTATTACATATTTGTCTACAGGGTGTTCAAAATTTACAGTTTCATTATTGAAATATTCAATGTGTCATATGATGCTTATTTTAAATGGAACACCATGTGTATTAATAAATAATTATACTAAACAAATTTACCTCTTTCGAATGGTATATGGATGTCCTATACCTAGGTGTCATAGTTTTTGCGTAATTTACAATTATTTAAATTCTTAATCTGTAAATCGATTTTAAAACAAAAGATGTAGTTGATTAATGTCATTTTATTACATTGTCAATTTATGACAGTACGGTCTGGTAATTATCAAAACTATAAACATCCGTGTATGATATTCAAATTTTTTTTACCTAAAAATGGCTTTGGCAGAGCCAATTACATTCAAATTTAATTGTTCCTAAAAATGAATAATCACGCTATCAATGAAAGAGTAGGCATGCTACTTTGCATTGGGGAATATTTTTAAAATTGTCTTTTAGCTTCTAAAGTTTACGCTTAAAAGTATCCTGATAGAAGAGACCCAAAAAGGACGTTTTTGAGAGATTTCTCGATAGATTCCATGCTACTGGTGATGTTGTATAGGTACGAAAAGTTAAATAAAAATAAACCATTTATTTTTGGTGACGTCAACGAACTTGATGTCCTGCTTTCTGTTACGGAAAACCCAAATACTAGTACGTGAAAAATTTCGAGTCAATTGGAAATCAGTCAAACGAGTGTATGTAGAATACATAAGAAAAACCACTATCATCCGTATAAAACTTAACTACACCAGCATTAGACAGAACAAGAACGTTTAACTTTTCATTTATAGACTTTCGAATTTGGAGAAGATCCTGATTTTTTTTTAAGAATGTATTGTGTACAGACGAATCTACCTACTTTTCATAATAATCGTCTAGTTAATAGACATAGCTTTCATTTTATTATGATACAGTAAACAAACATTTTACTGTTGATCGCCAACATCGATGAAGTGTTAATGTTTGGGGCAGTATTCTGAGCGAGTACTTGATCGAGATTCGTGACCCATATTTTTTGACGAAAATCTGAATGGAACAACTTTTTTAAATTTCTTAAAACAAGTTTTTTGGATCCATCTTAAAACCTTCCACTTACCGTGCGAGCAAACATGTGGCTCCAATTGGACGACGGAGTTCCTGCTTACTTTTGACGTGATGTTAAGAACAACCTCAACATAAAATTTAGAAATAAATGGATAGATATATTCGGTCCATATATTTGGCCACCTAGGTCACCAGGATTGACCAAGATGAATTTTTTTATATGGGGTTATATTAAAAATATTGTAAATATTACACTTCCTACCCTACTACTTCAGATGATGTTTTTATGAAATTAAGAATGTCAAACGCTTTTGAAAAACGCTACATATTTTTATTTACAACTACACTATATAACAAAACTATGCCAAGATGATGGGTTTAAAAATTGAGAGTGACTATAAATATTTTTAAAATCGATGTACCGTTTAAGAAAATTGTAAATAACGCAAAAACTATGACTCCTAGTTATAGAACATCTATATACCATTCGAAATAGGAACCTGTGTTTAGTATAATTAGTGATTAATATACATGGTGTTCTAATAAAATAACCATCATATTATGCTACATTGAATAATCCAATAATGAAACTGTAAATTTTGAACACCTTGTAAATAAATGTGTAATAATCAATCATGGAATGCAGTAATTATAAGATTGCAGTATTGTCATAAAATGACAATGTCATACAATGACATTAATTAACTTCATATTTTGTTTTAAAATCGATTTACAGATTAAGAATCTAAATAATTGTAAATTACGCAAAAACTATGTGACCTAGGTATAGGACATCCATACACCATTCGAAAGAGGTAAATTTGTTAAGTATAATTATTTATTAATATACATGGTGTTCCATTTAAAATAAGCATCATATTATGACACATTGAATACTTCAATAATGAAACTGTAAATTTTGAACACCCTGTAGACAAATGTGTAATAATTAATCATGGAATACATTCAACCAATATCCAACAATTTAGATGTAAAAGTAATATTTTTATAATTTCTTAAATAACTTGAGAATAAGCCTTCTTTTAAAACTTTACATTTTAAGAAAAGTCAACATAACTCAGAACACTCTGTACATAGGTACAGAGAAGCCTTATGAAACTATCTTATTTTTTGCGGACAATTAAAAAATCCAATAAAATACAGGGTATTCCATAAGAAAAAATATAACTTTGATACGCCGCCATTTATTGGGACACCCTGTATATTTCAAAATAATTTTAAAATGTAGCTTTTATCAACTTACAAACTAGGATTTAAATTTTTTTTCAAATTTTTTACCATTTCGCTGTAATCTTCCGCCCCGTTAGTGGTGACTCACCCTGTGTATATAGTGGCTGGCCAATCTTAGGAAATGGTCTGGTCTAACGTCAACTGATCTATTTTGAGCTGCTCTGAATAGAATATGGGTCAATGTGGCCACCAACATCGCTAGAAGATAGGAACCTTTAGATTATTTTCTTGTTATAAATTGCCAAATTCGAGAATTTTTTGTCCATTTTTATACCTAATACTTATGCTTTCCTTCTTTTCAAAGATTTTAACATTTGTCATAGCATAGCTAATGCTCTTCAAGTTCAAGCATATCACCTCCAGAGTCATTTGTAGTTTCAAAGACAAGTCCTTTGTGAAAAGCTTCTATTGTTTACTTACACACAAAGCTTTTCTTTTATTCTCACTTACACTCTTACACTAACTCCAGGGACATAAACAGATCACATTCAGCACATCTCTATTAATAACAATGTCACTGATAAAGTAAATTCGCTCAACTCTGATTCATTTTGACAGATTCAGAATAGGAATCATACAACACAAAAATTCTTATCTCACTATATTAACAGCTCAAATAAACTTGTTCTTTCATTAAAAAAGAATAATTATTGTAAATAGTGGGATTAGATGTGTCTTAACCTTTTTCTGATTGACATGTCAAATTTTGTTTAAATTTATTTCCTCAAAATATTTGTATTTTGTACAATAAATCATTTTCTCAGTTGTTATCAATACATTATACTTATCATGGTGTAAATATATAATTATTGATTGGCGTAAGATGTACCTACGTTATTTATGTCTGTTTACTATTAAGAATATTGGCTATGAGCAAGTGTGTTTGGTTCTGCAGTAATTTCCAGCTACGTCTAGTCTGTCAAAATGTAACTAACTTTGCAAAAAAAATTACTAAAATCACTAGACAGTTGTGTCTGAGATAAGCGAACCGACTATACCATTCTATCATTGGTTCTTAGAACTTAAACAATTCACTCTTATTTAGGCAATTATACTGACGGGCATAGGTAAATTTAGTCCCGTATACCTGAATAGAGAAGGGTCAAAATATTCGGCGTTATCGAAATGTCTCCCACTTTTTCAGGTAAATATTTTCATACATGAAATGCCTCCCCGGTACAATCTAAATTCCTCCGTTTCGTTAATCATTTAGGCTGTATTTTGTCTATTTAATCTCTGTATAATGACACAATGTTGCCAAATCGTAATTTAAATGGGTACTAAATAGGTAAACTAAATAGGTATATTTTGTTTGTTTATATTCTCTGTTGTATATTGTATTAATTGGCTAAATGCTGTATAAATACTTGAAAGTTTATTAGTTCTTGCATCAGTCAGTTTGTCTATTTCAAGCATGTCAGTTCGTTGATTTCAAGAACAAATTGTGTTATTTCAAGTCATAAAATCCGAAGTAATGGAATTAACGATAAATATCAGTCAAAAGGGCAAACCTTCACTATTAATTGATGGTTATACATTCGGTTTTCAAAAAATTTTGGCCAAAGATACAGTCTAACGGTGGACATTTACTAAAAAAACCTGCAAAGCATTTGTGAAAAGACAGGGATGTGAAATACGATAATTGAATCAATATTAGATCATAACCACGAGAAGTTGTCTGCCGAAGTTTACAATAGAAAAGCCGTAAGCAACTCAATAAAAAGAGCAGCCGTGGAAGATCTCAGCGAAAAACCAATGAAGCTCATCTGTAAAGAACTTAAGAAAACAAATAAAGAGACGTAAAAATGTATAAACATTCTCAATTTCTTTGCAACACGAAAATGCAGCAGCTGCATAATACTATGGTCAAATCTGAGAGTGCAGGAAGAGTCTATACCGGTTTCGGGGGTTGTTTCCCCCTCATCAGTAGTCCCATATCCTCTTCTCTCAGATTCTTCCACGTACCACACTTTAGGCCTTTCCGAATTGCAAAGAAAGAAATGTCACGGATGAACTAGGGCCATCTACCGAAAAACAAAGTAAGTTATCAATCGAAGTAGCACAGAAAACGACAATAAATATCGTCTCCATACCACCAGATTGACAACAGGTGGAATACTTTCTTTGGTTACACCTCCGGAGATTTTCAAAATTTATGAATCATGCAGGATGCCGAGGAAATTAAGATGAGAGAATTTTAAATAATTCACAACTCATCTGCTCAGCGTGGTAAATGCTCCAACAAGAAAGATTCCTTAAAACTCAAACTTAAGAGTAAATGAATTAAAAATGTATAATCATTCTCAATTTCTTTGCAACACGAAAATGCAGCAGCTGCATAATACTATGGTCAAATCTGAGAGTGCAGGAAGAGTCTATCGGTTTCGGGGGTTGTTTCCCCCTCATCAGTAGTCCCATATCCTCTTCTCTCAGATTTTTCCACGTACCACACTTTAGGCCTTTCCGAATTGCAAAGAAAGAAATGTCACGGATGAACTAGGGCCATCTACCGAAAAACAAAGTAAGTTATCAATTGAAGTAGCACAGAAAACGACAATAAATATCGTCTCCATACCACCAGATTGACAACAGGTGGAATACTTTCTTTGGTTACACCTCCCGAGATTTTCAAAATTTATGAATCATGCATAGTGTGACCAACTAGTCTGAAAAATCCGGGACATGGTCCGAATTACGAAGTCGTGTCCCGGCGTCCCGGACAAAGCTTCCGGGCCATCCGAATTTTCAACGTTTTGGTAAAATTCTATTTTGAAATTTTGAATACGTTATTCTTCTGAGAATTCACATCAAATTGAATTGGTGGGAGAAAAAAGTCAACAATTTCCAGAGTGTAAGAGTAATATACCACATCCAAAACGCATGCATTTTATATCGTGGTATTATAGTTGTACGAAAACTAAAACGGTGGACTTTTTTTCGTTTCTGTATTTTAATTATCGTCTTCTGGAACAGAAAATGGCCCGATTTTCATGGAAAAGTCCCGGATTTGAGTAATTTTTTTCAGCCTTGTCCCGGATTCGACTGAATTGGAGTTGGTCACACTAATCATGCAGGATGCCGAGGAAATTAAGATGAGAGAATTTTAAATAATTCACAACTCATCTGCTCAGCGTGGTAAAAGCTCCAACAAGAAAGATTCCTTAAAACTCAAACAAAAGAGTAAATGAATTAAAAATGTATAACATTCTCAATTTGAGGATATGGGACTACTCATCAGTAGTCCCATATCTTCTTCTCTCAGATTCTTCCACGTACCACACTTTAGGCCTTTCCGAGGGGGAAACAACCCCCGAAACCGGTATAGACTCTTCCTGCACTCTCAGATTTGACCATAGTATTATGCAGCTGCTGCATTTTCGTGTTGCAAAGAAATTGAGAATGTTTATACATTTTTAATTAATTTACTCTTTTGTTTGAGTTTTAAGGAATCTTTCTTGTTGGAGCTTTTACCACGCTGAGCAGATGAGTTGTGAATTATTTGAAATTCTCTCATCTTAATTTCCTCGGCATCCTGCATGATTCATAAATTTTGAAAATCTCAGGAGGTGTAACCAAAGAAAGTATTCCACCTGTTGTCAATCTGGTGGTATGGAGACGATATTTATTGTCGTTTTCTGTGCTACTTCGATTGATAATTTACTTTGTTTTTCGGTAGATGGTCCTAGTTCATCCGTGACATTTCTTTCTTTGCAATTCGGAAAGGCCTAAATAATCTGAGAGAAGAGGATATGGGACTACTGATGAGGGGGAAACAACCCCCGAAACCGGTATAGACTCTTCCTGCACTCTCAGATTTGACCATAGTATTATGCAGCTGCTGCATTTTCGTGTTGCAAAGAAATTGAGAATGTTAATACATTTTTAATTCATTTACTCTTTTGTTTGAGTTTTAAGGAATCTTTCTTGTTGGAGCTTTTACCACGCTGAGCAGATGAGTTGTGAATTATTTAAAATTCTCTCATCTTCATTTCCTCGGCATCCTGCATGATTCATAAATTTTGAAAATCTCAGGAGGTGTAACCAAAGAAAGTATTCCACCTGTTGTCAATCTGGTGGTACAGTAGAACGTCGATAATGCGGACGTCAAAAATCCGGACCGTCAATAATCCGGATTTGTATCTAGGTTTATAATTAAGGACTTAGCTGCGAAAAAACGAACCACTACAGCAGTTCAAAAACCTATTACACATTTTTTTAAAGCTCAAATAGTGTCTGATGTTTTCACTGTACACATGTTGCTATTCTTTTTCTCATAGGCATCTTTCAGTGCGTCACAGTTTTTCGATTTCTTTCTAACGCATTAAATTGTATGTGACAGAAAAAAGGCACGTCTGTGATTACAGACATTTATAACATTTATTCTAGTTGTCGATAGATGGCGCTATAAACGAAAAACAATTATTTACGAGCTATATAATATATCTACGAATATGATCTGTACAATTTATAAGACTATACAAATAAAAGAAAATACCATTTTAAAAATGCAATAAACACAATTGATTTGTTTTTATGCCAAATTTCAAATAAAATGTGACAACTGTCAGATTTAACTAAAATGTCATGTTAGAATAAAGGTTATACATTTATGTTATCACGGACTTAGCTTTTTTCCTATCATTTGTGACGAACTGAAAAATGCTCATGAAAAGAAGCATATAAATATATTACAATACAGTGTTTCAACATAAAAAAATGTTTTGATTAATTTCACCTCTAGACTATTCACAGTATAAGAGAAGATATAAAAAATTTTAATGTTTGTTGTAATTAAATGTGTATACCGACCTTGTTTTAAAAGTAATTTCGATAATCCGGATAATTTGATAATCCGGTTGGGGTGGGGTCCCAATTAATCCGGATTATTGACGTTCTACTTTATGGAGACGATATTTATTGTCGTTTTCTGTGCTACTTCGATTGATAACTTACTTTGTTAAATATAGAGACATTTACTATCAATGATATTAATAGGGTTAGACAAAATTTATATTATACTAGAACCACTAATAGTCTTTAATTAAACGCCCAAAAATATATCTGAATTTCATAAACCTCTTGATTCATCTTGTATTATTACAAATAGAAACGAAAATTTTATAATTAAAAATGGCAAAGATTTTGTTATATTAACATGTTTTTCAAAATTTCGTTTTCTCTCGACTGTTTCCAATTGGTATGTTGACGGAACTTTTAAATACTGTCCTCGTTTTTTCACTCAATTATTTAGTATACATGGCTTGAAAAATGGACATTATATTCCTCTTGTCGTTTGTTTACTTCAAGATAAAAAGTCATCTTCATATTATCTCGCTTTTAAATATATCATAGAAGAATGTTTTAAAATAAATTGTCCTATATCCAAATGTATTGTCTAAAATAATAACTTCAGACTTTGAAATTTCCATTCATAATAGTATACGTATGGCATTTCCTGAAGCAGATCTTCATGGATGTCGTTTTCATTTGGGTCAGGCATGGTATAGAAAGGTTCAAGCACTGGGCTTAGCTCCAGAATACCAGAAAAAAGGTGTTGACTCAACTGAAATTACGCATTTCCTTATTTATATTTTTGGTCTTTCTTTCTTACATCCTAAAGATGTTAGCGATTTTTGTGCTATAGATTTGGCAGAAATTAAACCAGTCTATGAAAGAGTCACCCAGTTTTGTGATTATCTTGTTGATAATTACATATCTGAAAATTCGACATTTCCCTCCACATCTTTGGGCTGAGCACTTTTTATCCTTACAAAGAACCACAAACTCATGCGAAAGTTTTCACTCCAAGTATAATTATTCTTCTTTATACTACCCTCATCCTAACATTAATAATTTTATTGATATAATTTTACAATTTCAAATAAATACTTACATTAAAATGAATTCTGTTTCGACACCAAAAAAAAAGTTGTTGCGGAAAGTACAGCAAAAATAAATTTTCTAAATGAAAAAATTTTAGAATTAAGAAAATGTAAAATAAATAGATTAGAATTTGTCAAAGTAGTATCATATAAATTTAGGAAAAATAATTTGTAATTTTATATTTCTATACACATTTTGTAATATTTTCCAAATAAGTTGTTTGTGATGTTATTTTTAATAAATCTATAAAATACTTATTACGTTTTTGTATTTTTTGTCAAATTATTAATACCAAAAAATAATGCTTATTATATAATAAAAGGGTTATAAAACTAATTATATATGTATAAGTTAGTTGAAATTTATAAATACTGCCTAGTGTCAATAATGTTTAATACATAAAGGTTGAAAATAAAATAAATTACATAACAAATTACCAATTTTGCCAAAAATTTACAAAGGGGCGAAGATGTGGCAACGTCTCACCTTCACATAAAGATTAGAAGCATGTAATGTATTTAGGGCTTAGGAGGCAATTCGTATGTGACCATTTTAGCGACAGTTAAAAAACCCTTCTCTGGGAGGCATTTCATATGCGCCCAAAATATTTAGATGGTTGAATTGAGTCCCAGGCATCGTAATCCTTCTACATAATTACCTTTTAATAGCTTTTTAATTTTTAAGTATTTTAAGTAAGTAAGTATTTCATTGATTATACATTTATGGTACTTAATCAAATATAAAAAATAATACACTACAAAAGATTTAGTAGATATAGTGTGCGATATATCTGTACCCATACGATACGGTATTAAGTTGATTGCCAAAATGAGTTCTGTGAAAATTGTTCTTAGTGAAAAAGGAAAACAATTGATTATGTTGAATGGCTTTAAACACCTATCGTTTTCACAAATCGTTAAAAAATGACTGCAAGCGTTGGATTTGTTGTGCACAGACGAAAGAAAAATGTAAAGCATTTTTAAAAACCCAAAGGGACAACATAGTGATAAAAACTATGGATGACCACAAACACAGTGAATGAAACGAAGATGTACTCAATCGTCAAAACTCCTTAAAGCGAAAGGCCGTAGAAGATATCAGTGAACGATCTATGAAAATGTGTGATATGAGAATTTTACATGAGGAATTACGAAATGGCGATATTAGTACCTTGACTACCAAAGATGTGGAATTGGACGGAAAATATAATATGCATAACACCCAACAATCTCTTCTGTCTAAATTGCCAAAAAGTATGGGAGAAACTCATGATATAATAATAAAAACATTTCCAGTGAAAACCAACAAAAACGAGGATTTTCTAATGGCAAACGAGAATCATAGAAAACCAAATTATTATCTTTTCCTGCAACAGCAATTTACAATTTTTAGCAGGTTTGGACACCATTTATATAGATGGAACTCAGTGCCGGTTTATCCACTGGGCGCTTGGGGCGGGCGCCCAGGGGCCCGGGCCCGGAGGGGCCCGTTCCTTTTAATTATAAAAAAATAAATAATTTACATATTCTCCGAAAAAAAATCTCATACGCAGATACGCCAATTGCAAACGCCTTTGTTCTATTGTTACATCTTTTCACGCCTATACACAGTGCCGTAGCCTAGCCCCACAGGGGCCCCGTGCCAGTATTTGTGGCGGGGCCCTTTTCCAAAAACTACAGAAAGTTGTCAGATTTCGCCATGTCATTGATTAAAAATTACCCAGGTAGTGGGTAAAAACTGTGTAGGTTATTAATCAATGGCCATGTCTCGATTTGTATCCAAAATAATCGTACAAACGGAGTATTTTAGTTTCTAATAATTTCATTTTGAATTGTGGAGCTTAAATAATAATTTATCTCACTTTTCGGCTTTAAAATAAGTTCTTTTAAAATAGGAACAAAATAAGTCCTTTTAAAAGAGATTGGGCAGGTTTACATGTATCCAGTAACTGGCGCCAGTCGCACTGGAACGACAGTGCTGGCATGGTAGTGGCATCATGTAAACGCTTTTTTGCTCCAGTCCAGCGCTGTCTGCCAGCGCTGTCTCGAATAGAAAGCTGGTCCATTTTTCATGCCAGTGGCCCTCGTCCGCGTCCCCTTTAACCCCATGCCAGTGGTTGTAGACACGTGTAAATACAGCGTTCCAGTCGCTGGTGCTGCCGTACCTGTGGTTTCAGTGGCAGTATTAGGATTTTTAATAAGAGTGCCAGTGAGACTGGCGCCAGTTACTGGATACGTGTAAACGTTACTTTAAACGAAAGACAAAAATAGATATACATAAATCTAATTTATAGATAAAGAATAGATTATTCTCGAAAATGCCAATACCCAAACAATAGGTGCACACTCTTTCAAACATTCAAAAGTAAAAAGTAAAGCGATTACAAAAATTGCAATTTGGCATTAAAACAGTGGCCTCTAAGTTAAGCCGCACACCAACGAAACATGACACGAAAAACATGAAACGTAAAACACGTTTCATGAAAATTAAACACGGCTAAACAAATCTTGAAGTCCGCCTACCAATGAAACGAGTGTGATTCATGCTCATAACACATTTTTATTTTCGGAAAGTTTCATAAATTGCCGGACGTCTATTTGTTTAGCAGTGTTTTATTTCCATGAAACGTGATTTACGTTTCATGTTTCTTTGATGTGCGGCCTGCATAAGGCTAGTACTCCACTTGCGATTTGTAGTCGCAGCAACAAAAAAATCGCTGTCGCAGAAAATCTAGAGTCTAGAAAATTAGACGCTGTTTTCATAATCGCGAATTGAATGCTACAATGATGTAACAACAGCTTTTAGATGTTTTTTTAATCTAGAGATAAAGAAGAAGTCAAAACGTCAATTAATACTTTTATTCGAGAAACATAAAAACGATGTTGATGAAGCCAAAGAGAACTTGCATAATGAAATTACACATTTTGTAACGTTATGCCAAAATTTGAATAAACATCATATGTAAAAACAACTTTTCCCAATATTTTAACTTTACTGCAAATTTATTTGACGATACCAATTTCTAATGCGTCAGGCGAGTGGTCTTTTTCAGCTTTAAAAAGAATAAAAACATATTTAAGGTCAAATTTGGGTCAACAAAACCTAGACGCATCATCACTATTGTATATAGAGAATGAAGAACTGAAGAAACTGAATTGTGATAATATTATATGGCAGTTTGCGAATGCCAAGTCAAGAAAAAAAGTGATCTAATTTTTGTCTTTAAGTATTTTTTAGAATATGTTTTTTTGTTTGTCATGTGTTGTTTTGTTGAACTTTCTGTTTTTATTTATGTTTTTAAATGTATTTTTTGGATTATTTTTTACATTTGCTATTCTATTCTTGCTTGTTTAAAAAATATATTTTATGGATTTTACAAGAAACCTTTATAGTTAATGCATGTGTTTTCTTGTTAAAAAACTGACAACGAATAGCAATGAAGGGGGCCCCTAAACCTCCAGCGCCCAGGGCCCGAAGTTAGGTTAAACCGGCACTGATGGAACTTTTGAATATTGCCTTAAGTTCTTTAAGCAAATGTTCTCCATCCATGGTCTAAAATATAATTATTATATACCTTTGGTTTTCTTCTTATTGCCAAATAGACAAAAATATACATACAGGGTGTTTGGTAAAGAATGGGCCATAGCTTAACCCTAGATTTCTGAGGTTAAAATAGGTTGATTTAATCTAACTTACCACAAAATTTGATAATAACCTAAATACAGGGTGTCAAAGTTAAACTTTTATTTTATTTATTTTTGAATATTTCCTGACAGGCATGGGACAACAACACGAAATTTGGTAAGTGGTGCTGATATTGTACAATCTACTAAATTATGTTAAACAAACGTTTCTGGCTACTACCAGAGGCGTACGACGGGGGAACGTGAATGGTTGACCCTTCCCAAATTCTACGCCACTGGGGGAATTGCTATTTTAGTACAATTTTTTAATTCTCCAATGCTTTCTATGTGTAAAAAACATACTCTTCATTTGTAACGATAAAGCCATTAGTTTTCGAGATATTTGAAGCTAAAAACGAAGGAGCATCATACATTAATAAAAATAAGTGTGCCTTTTCATTTTTAACTTCAAATATCTCGAAAACTATTGACTTTATCGTTACGAATGAAGAGTATATTATTTGCATAGAAAGTATTGGAGCATCTAAACATTATGCTAAAATAGCAGTTTCATCAGTAGCGTAGAATTTGGTAAGGGTCAACCATTCACTTTCCCCTGTCGTACGCCTCTGGTATTAACCACAAACGATTATTTAACATAATTTAGTAGGGTGTACAGTACCTACACTTTCTGCCAAGTACCATAAGGTATGTCAAATAGTGTTATAGTACCAGACACACATAGTTCTTAAAGTTTTAAATAAAGAATAAATTATTAAAAAATAAAGAATATTTTAAAATAATTTGACATATCCGTGTGATACGAGTACTTAGCAGAAAGTGTAGGTACTGTACACCCTACTAAATTATGTTAAATAGTCGTTTCTGTCTACTACCAGAGGCATACAACAGACTGTATACATAGACTGGCACTTAAATACCTTACTCAGCATAGATTTAGCATGTAAATGTAGATTATATTGTTTACTGTAAATATTTTAGGTATACATTTTTGTAATAAAATTATATGTTATAAAATTAATTATTGTTTTCTCATTCCTAGAAAATATTATGTGCACTGACTAGACTATGCCCCAGGTAGGCATGGGACTCAATTTAGCTATTGGAAAGATGTATGTATTATGTATTATAAATTCTGGGACTCAACTAGGTTACTCTGATACTGACTCCACTTCTAATGTTGATTTTCATTACAAACCGTAACTTTGGATTCCCCAAAATAGTTATAAATAGAGATACAGTGGGTGGCCAGATTATTAGGGACAGTAAAACAATTTTGAATTTTTTTAGTAAGTACAGTAGAACCCCGATTATCCGTGCTTCTCGGGACCGGACATGGCACGGATAATTGAAAGCACAGACAATCCGAACATTTAATTCTTATATATAATACATATGTACGTATATACATACATATCTACCTAACATAAAAAGATAACAGAAAAAATAAATCTTGTACTATGAATCTACCTCTCGGCATATAGAGTTTCCGTCGAAAGATTTACGGTGATGCTATTTTGATAAAACCTCAAAAATGCAATTTGAGTAATAGAAAATCATAGCACGGATAATCCATAGCCCGGATAATCCACACACGGATAATCGGGGTTCTACTGTAATTAGCTTTAAGGCTTGAATTTATTTTTTCTATAAGAGAGTGAGGTATTAAGGTCACAAAACCAATGAGTTTTGTTAGTAAAACTATTTATTTTCTTTACAAAAAAAATTTTTTAACATAAAATCACTAATTTTATTATTTAGTGATGTCACCCTTTGCTGCAATTACAGATTTTAGGCGTCATGGCATGCTCTGAATACAAGCTTCTGCGTTAGTTTTTAAGTTTGGTTTATGATGCCATTTTTTAACAAATTCACAGACACGCTTCACATGTAGACACATCTTATGAAGTAAGTGTCTGCATATGCAGTCGTGTCCGTGAATGTGTTAATAAGGGCTTCAATCAACTGGTGATAACATCTTTGTGAGCCCTACAGAAAAACAAAAACGAAGAAGAAGACATGGATAAAGGGCATCTCCAAGGTGATTTAGGAAATAAATTTAAGAGAAGAAGACTGTCACAATAGTAAGGAGTGGCTAATGGGAAAGGAAATGTGTAGAACTCTATAAAATCGGTTTAGTATATACAGTGCGTCCATAAAGTAAAGCATAAATTCATTATTTCATAAACTGGCGACTTTAAGGAAAAATCCCGAAACAGGTCGATTTTTATTTTTAAATTACGATTTTTTGGCATACATATCATACTAGTGACGTCATCCATCTGGGCGTGATGACGTAATCAATGATTTTTTTAAATGAGAAGAGGAGGCATGTGATAGCTCATTTAAAAGGCTATTTAATTCTCTATTCACTGATATAAACATTATCATACTTATTTATACGAGACTACCAGCACGGATTTAGGGAGGGAAGGTCAACAATAGATGCAGTTCACATAATCACACAGTCAATTTAGAAATGTTACGAACATGATATTGACTTACACATCCTTTTCATAGACTTCAAGCAAGCCTTTGACAGCTTAACAAGACCCGACCTAATAGAAGACATGAAAAACCTAGATATACCAATGAAACTTATAAAGCTTACGAAAATGACAATAAGAGGATCGACTGCAGCAATAATTACAGATAACGGAATCACCAAAAATATTGAAATAGCAAGTGGAGTACGACAAGGCGACTCTCTATCAACGTCACTATTTAATGTCGCTATAGAAGGAACAATAAGAGCTACAGAAATAAAAGGTACAATTATAACATCGATGTCACAACTTGTGGCGTATTCTGATGACATAGCAATAATTAGCAGAAACCTAAACAGTTTAAAGGAAGAATTTACGAAGTTATGCAAAGAAGCATCCAAAAGGGGTTTAAAAATAAATCAAAACAAAACAAAATACCTAATATGCTCAAGAAAAAACCCAGTTAATATGATAAGCTTAAATATCGGTGAATATGAATTTGAAAAGGTAGAACATTTTAAATATCTTGGAGTCTCAGTTAATGGAACTAATGACAGAAGTATCGAAATTAATGAAAGAATCCAGGCAGGAAACAGAACCTACTGGAAATACAGTAACTTCCTCAAAGATAAGAAGCTTACTCAGAATACAAAACTGAAAATTTACAAAGCAGCAATTAGACCAGTAATCACATATGGTGCTGAGGTAATGTGTCTGACACAGAAAGATTGAGGATCCTAGAATGGAAAATAATTCGGAGAATAGCAGGACCACTAAACTTAAGTAATAATGAATTTAGAAAACTCATGAACCATGAAGTAAGAGAACTTCTGAAAGGAGAAGACATCGTCAGATTTATCATGGCACAGAGACTCAGATGGATGGGACATATAGAAAGGAGGAATCCAGAAGCTGTTATCAAGAAAATTTCCAAATGGAGACCTTTATCACGCAGACCCAAAACTAGATGGGAGAACCAGATAGTGGAGGACCTTAAGAAGATGGGAGTCAGAGAATTGGTAACCATAAGCAAAAACAGGAATGACTGGAGGAAAATTGTAGAAGATGCCAAGTCACACAACCAAATGTAAAACAAAAATGATAATGCGGAGTGATTCAACGCAACAAACGAATCGGAAGAGCCCAAAGAGGGCGGCAATCACTCCGCTAGAAGTGTAGATGCCATGATGATTTATACAGGGTGCCCAAAAAATATTTTACTAATTAAATTAATTGACACAAAAAGATGAATGTATGTAATTTGTTTCATTGTTAATACATTTTACTGCTGTCTGAAAACAGTAAAATGTTTTATTTGAAAAATACATTGATTTTTCACTTAATCGAAACATTTAAACTGCCAAGAGGCAGGTGGGTGGCAGTTTACATTGAATTTAAGGCGAAAAGCAATATTCATTTGTGAAATAAACAGTTTTTCCTGTTTTCTAGCAACAGTAAAATGTATTATGAATTAAATAAATTATATTAGGTACATTCTTCTTTTTGTCTCAATTAATTTAATTAAAAAAAAATTTTTTGGACACCCTGTATAAATAATTATGTTATGCTTATATCAGTAAATAGAGAATTGAATGCTCTTTCAGATGAGCTATTAGATGACCCCTATTCTTATTAAAAAAAATCATCGATTACGTCATCTCGCCCAGATGGATGACGTCAATAGTATGATGTAGATGTATATGCCAAAAAATCATAATTTAAAAATAAAAATCGACCTGTTTCAGGATTTTTCCTTAACCCTGCTGTCCCGTTCGAGTCAACTACACAAATGTACTGTTCGGGTCAATATGACCCAACTATGGTTCACGCTCCTTAATCGAAATAAAATAAGTTAATGGTGATAAATAAAACTTTACTAACAATAAATTATGGTTAACTAAACAAAAATTATGTTATTAATGTAACTTAAACCTTCTTAACAAAAACAAAAGACATTTTTTCTTTCAAAAAAGCCTAGTAACAAATATCTACAAAAATTTAATTCAGTTTACAACTGGGACATTAATAAAAAGAATGGATTTTACAAATATGTTTGTGATGTAATCCAATATAACAATTTGTCTTGTCATCGTTTTTACGGCAAGTTTACAGCGTGTTCGTTTAGCAGGCGGAGTTAGATTTAATAGACGGTTCACTAGCATTTCCATCTTGTCTACTTGTTCATTCTCGTGTCCTTTTTGCCAGTTCGTAAGAGCCTTTAGTTATTGGTATATTTTTTCTGGAAATGATGACTAGATTCATTAGTTTTTTCCCAATTCCTCAAGAAAAATTCGCCGTTTTCCCAATTGATTGGTATTCCATTGGATATTTATTGATGCCCATAATACGAACGCGTTGTAGGCAGAAATGTCCAGTAGATTATAAAAAACAATCATTGGCCAGCGATTTATCTCTTCTCACATATATACGTGCCAACAAGCTAATCTAGAGTATCCATTGCTCCCTTATTGGAATTGTAATCTAAAATAATTTGGGGCTTTTTCATTTGATGAAAATGATGCATGATGCCTCGATTCATGATGCAAAGTACTCATAAGAACAACATTTTTATTATTTTTGGGAATATTGTCAAATCTTGCATGAAGCAAAAAAGACGAGCTATGAACTTCTCTATTCGCGATTTTTGCTGAAAGCTCCGGTTTATTTTACTTATAATCCCAGGCGTTGTATCTACTTTGTTTTAGAAGAAATTTTCCCAAATTTTACGATGAAAAAAAGTTATTATACACGTAATATTGTGGCATTTCAAATCACTACTCAAGTCACACATCACACGCATTTCTGTATAGATCTTCAATTTTAGAGCATAAGAAGTTTTACTGTTCATAATTACATAAACCCTAAAGTTTTGTGCCATATTTCGCTGGCTTGCTGGAATATACCATTTGAAGGGAGAGCGGTTGCCTCTAAAGGCAACTAGTTGCTTATCGACGGTAACATTTTTATCAGGGTTAAAAGTTCTGTTTACATTTTCTACCCATGTTTCATAAATTTCACGTATTACCGCAAGTTTATCAAAACGTCTTCTATCCTGTCTAGTAGTTTTGTTATCAAAACGTATTACTGGCAAACTTTCTGTAAATAGATCAAGCGACATTGTTGATCTAAATATAGTACGACCCGTTTCTTCATTCCATAAACTTTTAGTTGATTCACCATGGGACTTATAAACTCGAGCTAAAAATAAAAAACCAATGTATGCTTGGAAACCAACTTTATTTATGTCTTTCCAGTTGGTTCCAAATACATGCTGTCTGTCCATGTTGGTCATATTTATAATTTGGTTTGCAACATCGTCCAGCTACACTACAGTTGATTTTACAAGTTTTAGCTTGCAGTAACCTGTTTTTATTTACAGACGTATGCGGCTGACAAACACACAGGTACTGCTAATATAGAATACTGCCAACTAAACACACATACACAAGTAATTTTTAACGGTTTAAATACTCGGGTCACATTGACCCGAACGTACCATAGGTAACAATTTCATTTTTATCAAAAAAATCAGGAAGTTGATTGTTTATCTCATATGCAATTGAAAGACCTCATATTAGGTAATAAAGTCACGAAACACCAAATCGTTACGCCGCGTAATAATTTGTAAAATAAGAAATAAATTATTTTTTGGGTCAAATAGACCCGAACAGGACAGCAGGGTTAACTTAAAGTCGCCTGTTTATGAAATAATGAATTTATGCGGAGGCACTGTATAAAAAGGCAAAAGTATGTGTAGTGTCCTTAATAATTTGGCCACCCACTGTAGGTAGTCAAATTATAAGTATGGTAAATTCTGAGTGTTGTCTTGAAATTTTTTATAAACACAAAATTTTAGACAAAGAGTTTGTCTTTTAGACCTATAATAGGACATTAAGACACTTTAGACTAGTAATTTAGATTTAAGAATAGAAAAGGTGAGATTTGTCAGTAAAATGTATGATTGACACTTAAAAATAGAGGGAATAGAAGATAAATTTATGATTAATCAAATAATGAATCAAAATGATATCAATATTAATATTTAAATGTACCATGTACTTACTTCCTTTAGGTCCATAAAATTTTACACAAAATTCATTGAGTCCACCAAGGATAGTTACCTCATGTTTACTCTCAATGCTAAATCGCAAATTAAGGAAAATAAACATGTTGACGATCAGCTGTTCAATGTGAATAAATATTTACTCTTGACCTGACAAAGGAAGGTATAAACTTTTCTAGCCAATTCATACCTAAATATGTGCAAAGAAACGGAAAAAATTTACTACTATTAGTTGATACAATATAACATATTAATGTTGAATAATATCATATTAGAAAAAACAAAGGATACAGTTTAATAACATCCGTGTCCATACGTCTTTTTCCAGCACTTGGAGACGACATTTTTCAAATTGTCATGAAATTCTTACCATCAGTTTGTTACAACTAACTGAAAAGAATTATTCTCGAAAGGTAATCACTTTGTGAACACAAAGGCTCTATCTAAATACAGATACAGCTTAAACTTAGTATCAACCAAGAACTCTTCGACCCTAGTTTACTAACACTTGTCAGTGTCACTGCTTGCCAGCGTTGCCAACCTAAAATTTCTGAAATCGGAAGATTGATACCAAAAAAATCGGTAAAAATCGGGAGATTTAAAAAAAACGGCGGCAAATTTAAAAAAGTCATTTAAAGAAGATGGATTTGGTTATTTTTTTAGTGACATTATTATCTGTCGTTTGAGTTTACTCCTCCTATTTAAAAAATGAACCATAGTAAATAAGTATGACTTACTTCTTTGATTTCTTCTTCTTGTGTTTTAGAAGACGTACCCGCTTTCATAAAAGAAGTAATTGGTCTCTGTGTAGCAATAGCCTTAAATTTTTCTTTGTGAATATTTGAATTTGAATGTTTTATAATTGAGTCCTTTCCACTTTTTATATTAATATCTTTATTACAACTTTTACAAAACGCAAATTCATCTTTGCTACCCTTTTTTAACCACCCTGCAAACTCTGGTAATCTTTCCCATTCTTCTTTATACTTTTGGTAATACATACTTAATTTTTTTCATTTTCGGTTCACTACTTTCACTCTCACTTGACATGTTTAATTTTCACTCTGCTTGTATTTGAATAAAAACCGAAGTCTGAAAGCTAACTATAAATTAAATAATATCCTTTCCAAGACGGGTTAAATACGATACGGGTTAAATAGTTTTATACTACATATAAATTTAGGGTATTCCCATATAGCATAAGTACTTCCTTCCCCTCACAGTTTAATCTACAGATGTGTTTTCCTGATGAATATTGCTGAGTTTGTTGTTATGTAATACCTATAAGTTTTCAGCGGATGTACAAGTACAAACGATAATACAAACAAACAAATTCTTTCTGAAAAATATTCCTGACACATCAAAATTATCAATGTGGGTGTCGATCTCGGATGTATTCAAGGAAATATGTATTGAAATAATACAGTGGCGCGCCCGCCATATAGTCTGGATGATGTAATATAATTATATAGATAAGAAATTTGTGCATTTTCCACAATACAAACAAAAATTAAAATAATTTAAGTATAATAATAAAAATCGGTAGGTGAGGGTGCAAAATCGGTCTATCGGTAGATTGCTCCCTGAATCGGTAAATCTACCGAAAAATCGGTAGGGTTGGCATCGCTGCTGCTTGCTTAATTTAAATCAGCAGAGCCCAAGTAGCAAGATGAGAAACAAGAATAGAAATCTTAGTTTAAATAAATAAGTCCAAAATGTCAAACGTTTTATTAGTTTTCTGCGAAATACAAAGTAAACTTCCACGAAACATTATAAGAGGGCGCAACCACCAACAAGGTAAAAAAAATATTTATCATTTGGCAAGTATATATTTACTTTGTAGAAAGTATTTAACATTAAATTTTAACTAAACATAAAACTTAAAATAATCCAAATCTGTTGGGTTAATACCTAGTTATTAATATCTTACTGTTAAAATGTTTTTTAAATATAGATCCGTCATCCCAAATGTCGGCAACAAACATTACAAACTACCAAATGTATTCACACGGTAGGATAATAAGGGCCTAACTTTAATAGGGCTTTTCATCGATTGTCATTTGTTTCGAGCTTCTGTCATAGGTTCTATAATCTGTTTATGATATTAATATACACGGATTATACGACATGTGACAGAAGCTCGAAACAAATGACTGTGAATGAAAAGCCCTATTCACAATATTCATCACTTCTTTATCAACTATTACCTAAGTATATTTGCATTAAAATCTCCGAAATTTCGGGAAAGCAATAACCGAAGATAAAAAGCCAAGTAAAGATAGTCTTTTTTATTCCTAATAGTTCCTTTGAATTCCTAATTAGGTTCCTAATGAAGTCCTTTGACTTCGTTCTAAATAACAAAGTGCATTTAGTAGTTGATCAAGAATTGTAGTATTTACTACAATTCTTGATCAACTACTAAATGCACTTTGTTATTTAGAACGAAGTCAAAGGACTTCATTAGGAACCTAATTAGGAATTCAAAGGAACTATTAGGAATAAAAAAGACTATCTTTACTTGGCTTTTTATCTTCGGTTATTGCTTTCCCGAAATTTCGGAGATTTTAATGCAAATATACTTAGGTACGACGTAAGGAGAGGGAATACGCGTCAACAGGCACGTAGCCAGGAAATGTACTTGGGGGGGGGGGGGGGATCCAAACACAACTTAATTTTTTTGTTAGATTAGACGGTAAGGTATTGAAAGAAATTTTTAGAGTAAATTTTAGATTAATCTTTTTGTTAGCAACTAATAAGAGATTACAAAACTGATTTTTAGTTTGATAAAAAACAGTGGCGTGCCATTTTTTAATGTAATAAAATTATATTTTGGTCAATATCAACGGTTCAAAAAAAGGTAGAGAATAAATTCTTTTCATTAAATTATAGAGAAATTTATCCTCTTTTAAAGTATATAAAAATTAATATACCATTACATTTGTTTTTTTTTTACATTCATTTAACGATATCTAGCGGCGACGGCAAAGGTCAAAAATTCAAAACCAAATAAGCGTTTTGTAGTGCAAATTATGATCTTTCATATGAGCCTAAGTTTGCTAAAATCGGTCAAAAGAAACGGAAGAAATCTTGGTTTGTTAAAAAAAAACAATTGAACTCCCCCCACCGCTT
The DNA here is from genome assembly GCF_917563875.1 of Diabrotica virgifera virgifera. Lineage (NCBI taxonomy): Eukaryota > Metazoa > Arthropoda > Insecta > Coleoptera > Chrysomelidae > Diabrotica > Diabrotica virgifera. The sequence continues at coordinate 27,202,402 of NC_065452.1, forward strand.
TATTTTGATAGATAGAACAAAACGTTTTAGACAAAAAATGTAGGGAATTGGTCTGTAAATATGAAAATGATATCATCGATAAACTTTCATTAGACAAAATTCTATAAAAATCCCATTTTTCTACTTTGTGTTGGTTGTTACGCCCTCTAGCGGACGTTTGACAAAGTCGAAAATAATTTCCAGCAATTTCTCTTGGCGACTTTTATCACGATTTTTTTTTTCTCAAATCTATACGTCCAATATCTTATGAGATATGGCCGCTCGCTACCCTTAACTGATCACCCTGTACATAACTACTATTATAAAATACGTTACTTCCCAATTTCCACTGGTTTCACATGAAAAAATTTTGTAATTTTTCTTTGAGAACTCTCTTGTGGTGCAAATCTCTTCATGATAAAGAATACAAAGTCAAGACTAAATACAGAGTTCACTAAAAAACTCACTCACGAAAACTAAAAGAATTTTAACTTTTAACTACCAACAAACAGTACAATCACAATTGTTTGAAAAACACTTCTTTTATGTAAAAATATTCTTATTTATACAGGGTGTTTGGTAAAGAACGGGCCATAGCTTAACCCCATGTTCCTGAAGTTAAAATAGGCCGATTTAAGCTAACTTACCTTAGTACAAAGTTTATAATAACCGAGATACAGGGTGTCAAAGTTAAACTTTTTTTTGATTTAGTATTGAATATTTCCTGACAGGTATGAGATAACAACATTAAATTTGGTATGTGGGGGTTTTTTGGGTCGAGAAAACTAAATTCCCTACCAAAAATTATGTATTGCCCAGAGGGCGCCACATACTCCTTTCAGCACTCATTTATTACGTTAAATTTTTTTTATCCCTCACTCTGTATAATTTCGACATTAAAATTTTTATTCTCCTATTAGTTTTACTTAAAAAAGGCATACTTCTTTCATCTCCCTAAACTCAACCGTTTTCGAGATAAACGCATTTTAAATCTGCGATACACCATCATTTTTAGCATAATATTGTAGTTACACCCGAAAAATAACTTAAAACCATAAAATTATCCAAAAATGTATCGCAAATTTCTTCAAATGGAATTTGCGATGCAATGACATAAATTTGAGAATTGGCACAATTACCTGCATAGGAATTAACAAAGGTTTTATGAAAATGGAAACGCAAACACAAACACTTAAACAGGCACACAGCACAGTGCACAGGCATTTGTATTTGTATCAAATCTATGCTTGATGCTGTGTTAGGAGGAAGATGAACGACAAAGTATACTAAGAACTAGGACTAGGAACATACATAATCTGTTTATTTTGTTTGTGGTGCTTGAAAATATTAAATTCATTTTGGTAACTCAATATTACTTAAATAGTAGGTAAGTACAAAATATATAAATTTTAGTTATAGTTTAGGTTCACTAAATATGATATAATATTTATATCTAGGTATTATATTATCTATTCAGTATGTTTATTTTGATATGCACATAATACCTAAATATAATATATACTTACCTATATAATATTTATACAAATAACTAAAATTTATATGTACCTACTTACTTTTTAAGTAATATTGTAAAATGTACTAATTACATTCTCGTATGCAATTATTTGAATATGTAAATATGTTAGTTGGTAGAACCTAGGATGAGATTAGGTGATGCTCAAAACTTACTTCTGAGCAATATAGCACTTGCTTGGAATATTTTGAAAAGTATATTCTTCCCACATACTAAAAAGATGTGCCGTAGTATGTATATTCTAAGTATATAAATAGAAGGTTTCTAGCACTTGCTTGGAATATTCTAAAAAGTATATTCTTGGTATATACTGAAAAGAAGTGTGGTAGTACATTCTTAGTATATACATAGAACGTTTAAGTACTGTAATGTAGTATATACTCAGCATCTGCTCTGCACATTCGTAATGGTAATTACGCATTTTCTCAGTACATATATACTTTTTCTGAAAAGTATGTTCTATGAATCTACCAAGAACATGAAATTGTAATGTGAGAGGTTCCCCCATTATAATATATTGGGGTGACCTCTGGTTATCTCTTAACTTGACTTTGTGAAACCGGCCGTAATTGGGGTATAAAGACAGGTATTAATCTGTTAACGACGCACTTTGTGAATGTGGGAAAATACAGAATGTGGAGCACCTGAGAGTATGCAGACTCACATCACAATGCACCCTCGATGATTTATGGCTCTACAAAAACTGTAGTTGGATCCAGATTCGAAAAAGTAAGTAAGTGTAGCGGAAAGTCCTCAATAAATGTGCTTTGGCAGTAATGACCTGCGACGCGGAAACACTGTCCCTAACAAAAAACAATGCTTTAAAACTAAGAATAGCACAAAGAAGGATTGAGCATTAAATGATAGAAGTAACGATAAAAGACAAGATCACAAACGAAGACCTACGAAATACGAAACATAACCAGAGTTACATCAGTGGCGGATCCAGCAGGATCCAGTATCGTCAAGAGGGGGGCCGATTGGCTAAATTTCTATTAAAAATAAATGATTTTTTTTAAACGTTTATTCAGCAATCTGTTAGTTATAAAAAATTCTAACAATAAGCGTCTTTGGGGTTTGAAGTAAAAAAAAAATTGACGTTAGAGAGGTCAGTCCAATGACTGGACCTCTAGTATGGAACAAACATGACATTCCGATAATATTCTACATACAAACAGGACATTTTACATTTACAAACAATACATATATCTAAAATATAAACCGAATTACGGTGAGTTATAAAATTTAATTATAAATAAGATCCAGTGGATTTTTACGTTTTAATCTGTGAGTTTGTTCACTATTATTAAGCAAGTTTATTGCCAGGGCATTTGGATTGCTTTCTAGGCGTTTTATGTACCGAACACTGCACTGAACTATCACTTCACTGATCGTAGGTACTTCTAGATCACAATAAATGTCTTTGTTTGACACGAACCATGGGGCGTCTGTTATAGGGCGTAACACTTTGGATTGTAATCTTTCCATTATGGATATGTTGGATTTTGCTGCTGTACCCCATAGCTGGATCCCATAGGTCCAGACCGGTTTGAGTATTGTATTGTATACCAACAGTTTGTTCCGTATAGACAACTTCGATGTTCTGCCCAGTATCCAATAATGTTTACGAAATTTTAAATTTAACTGTTAGCGCTTTTTCCATATATGTGTTCTCCATGTCAAAGTTTTGTCCAGGTGCATACCAAGGTATTTAACGCTTTCGGCTTGTGGAATTGCTTTGTTATTTATTTCCATATTGGGCGATATTTTACGACATTTTGTAAATATGATATGTTGTGATTTTGATTCATTGATCTTTATTCGCCATTTCTTTGTCCACTTTTCAATGTTCCTAATATGCCTTTGAAGAGATTCGGTAGCTGTTGCGGGGTTTTCATCTGTGACTAACATAGCTGTGTCGTCTGAGAATGTTGTAGTCGTTACATTTTCGTTTGTTGGTATGTCGTGTGTAAATATTAGATATAATTTAGGACCCAGAACACTACCTTGAGGGACTCCAGATCGTATTTGGTAGATTTTTGATGTATCTGCTTCATGCTTGACACGGTAGTACCTTTCTTCTAAATATGATTTTAGTATAGTAAACATTGAATCAGGAACGTTCATTTTTATTTTGAAGAGCAACCCTTCGTGCCAGACTTTATCAAAAGCCTGACTGACGTCAAGGAAAAGTGCAGAACAGTACTTTTTTTCTTCAAAAGATTTATTTACTATATCAAAGACTCTATGAACTTGTTCTATTTTTGAATGCTTCTCTCTGAAACCAAACTGGTGATCCGGAAAAAGATTGATATCAGTTATTATCTTCATTAGCCGGGTCGCTAATAGCTTCTCAAATAGTTTAGCTAGTACCGGTAAGAGACTGATAGGACGATAAGAGGTATGTTCGTGAGGTGGTTTACCATGTTTATGGATCATTATTATATCAGCAATTTTCCATTGCGTTGGTACAATTTTGAGCCTTATTGCGGCGTTGAAGTTGTGTTATCATAGCTACACCTTTATCTGGTAACTCTTTTAAGATAGTTCCTGTTATAAGGTCATAGCCAGGAGCTTCTTTGGTTTTTAATCTATATTGAATAGTATTTTTTACATCTCTTTTTGTTACTTGTTTAATTTGCTCACTTGGCTGTTGGATTGTTGCTAGACTTCCATAGATAGCCTCATCTTCTTCAGCACTGACAGAGGGTAGAGGTTGAAAAGCGTCTTCAAGATATTTTTCAAATGCTTCTGATTTTTCTTGATCTGTTCTCGACCATGAGCCATCTGGATTTGTTAATGCTGGTATGTGTTTACTGGGTTGTTTTAATTTCCTGGTGGCCTTCCAAAGTGAATAATAGGTATCTGCTGTTGGTGTTAAATTTTGAAGATAATTTTCGATGTAGGAGTTTTTGTGCTGTAGTATTGTATTTTTCAGCTGTCTTGCGGCTCTATTGTAGTTCATTTTGTCTTGATGCTGCCTTGTGTTTTACCATATCTTTCTTAGTCTCCTCTTCTCTTTAATTTGGTTTCTTATATTAATAGGATTGTTTCTTTTATTCTGTGTATCTTTAAATTCTGGAGTGGCATTCCAAGCAGCTTCTTGGAGAAGTGTAGAAAATTTGTATACTGCCAATTCAAGTTCATATTTTGTTTTGAGAGAAATATTAAGGTTTATTTTTTGATGTATTTCTTCCCTGAACTCATTCCAGTCGGTTTTATGATTGTGCAGTTTTGCTAGACGTTCCTTCTCAACAAATCTTGAATTTAGCGTCGCTATTACGGGAGTATGGTCTGAAGCAACTTCATAATTTGGTACAATATTTAGATAGCCTTCTCCAAAACCTTTGCTTACAAAGAAGTCAAGACAGTCCGGAAGTCTACTAGGGTCAGTGGGCCAGTAAGTAGGTGTGTAACTAGATAAGTGTTTGAGATATAGTTCCTGCATCACTTGAAAGAGGATTCTACCTCTACCTGGTGGAGAAAGTCGAGAGCCCCAACTCACATGTTTTGCATTATAGTCAGCACCGGCAAGAAATCTATTACCTAGTGAATTAAAATAATTAGTAAATGATTCTTTATTCGGTGGATAGTTTGGTGAAAGATATGTTGCAGATATTGCTACTTGTCCAAGCCAATCTTCTACGATAATACTTGCTGCCTGCAAGTGTGGCTCTTTTATGTTACCAAGGTGATAATGTTTAATCCCTTTTCGAATAATAACGGCTGCACCTGCTCTAGCATGCCTTTCAGCATCAGGGTGTGGTGCATTATAAATTATGTATCCATAAAATTTAAGGTTGTGGTTGCTTGTTAAATGTGTCTCTGATATTAGCATTATGTCAATATTGTTTTCTAACAGGAAATATTGCAATTCGTTTTTATGATTTGCTAGTCAGTTTGCATTCCAGAGTCATACCTTAAGTAACTCACCCATTTGTTTTCAGAGAGAGTGCATGTTTGAGTTCTTCTCTTAGTTCTCTGATTTCTTGTGTAAGTTCATTTATGTTTTTTTGCTGTTTTTCCAAAGTTTGTTGAAAAAATAAATTTTGTTGTTGCAGGTACATGTTTTGTTGATTTAGATATGAATATATGTATATCATTGGTAGCTATATTTTTTGATGTAGCTTGTGCATATGTTAATCCAGTTTTTGGTTGGTGCGTGCTTGACGTAGGTCTAGGACCAATATATTGCTGCGATGTAGATGGATAAATTGATTCGGTTTTTTGGAATTAATTTTTATTATTATTGTTGTTCGTGTTTTTTGGAAATCTCTTATTTAATAATTCAACGTAGACTTGACAGCCTTTATAATTCGCAGGATGAGCGCCCTCACATAGAATACATTTTGCTGGTTTTCCGTCTTCTTTCTTCTTTGCACATTTACGGTAGTCGTGTTGCTCCGCACACTTGACACATCTGTATTGTAGTGTACATTGATTTCGTGTATGACCATAATTTTGGCATCTTTTACATTGGACTATGGTTTGTTTCTTCCTTGTGGCTTCAAATCGAATTACTGCATTTAACAGAGTTCCTATTTTATATATATATATATATATATATATATATATATATATATATATATATATATATATATATATATATATATATATCACTGTTGTTTTGCTTTTTTTCTAAATCTATGAAGAAGAGATCACATGGTTCATTTGTTGCCCGATTTTTTACATTCATTAGGTGTTTAACGTTATGTCCTTGTTTTTTTAAGACATCTATTATATCATCTTGCGGAGTACTATGATGAAGATTCCTTAGCACAACTCTTTTCCTCCGGTAATTTGTAGGTGTGCCGTACTATTTTGTTAGCATCCAGGGTTTCTTTAATTAATTTATAACTCTCAACTGTGTTTGGTTGAATTTTCATATTATTGTTCGTTAGTAATTTGTAAGTAAAATCCACTGTTGCTGATTTTATTAAGCCTAAAAGTTTTTGGACTTCTTTGGTAACTCTGTATAAAATAAATGGTGGAGTTTTTTCCTTTTTGACAGGAACATCATTTTCTTTTTCTTCTTGTTCATCGTGGATTTCATTTAATACTTCAAAATGATTATTTATTTTGACAGTATTATTTTCTTCGATGCGTGGTTTTGCCTTTACTTGGTTCGTTGGACTATTGTTTATTCTTTTCCGTTTTCCTTTATACGATTCTACTGTTTGGAATTCATTTGGTTCGTATATTTCATAGTGTTAAATTGTATGTACATCGCCATTTTCTCCATCTTGGTTTGGCGAAGAAACTTCGATGGAGTGACTAAAAGTATTATTGATGTGTTGATTCTTTCCTATGTTGCGTATATTTCCAGTTTGAGACGATGATGTACTCTGGTATGCCGGCTGATCGGGGATTTGTCCATTTTGTATTTCCATCGGTTGTTGCCATATTGGTGGTTGGTACTGCGTAAGGAACGAAGGTTGCATTTGTTGTTGCAATCCGTATTGTAAATGTTGGTTTGGATCATTCAAATTTTTGATTTGAAAAAATAAATGAATAAATCAATGTTTTTATAACCTTTATATTAACTTGGTTTGATAGGGGGACCTATAGCCCCCATCGCCCTTCCCTGGATCCGCCACGTTACAGACGTTGTGGAGAGTTCTTGCAGATTGAAATGGAGATGGGCTTGTCATGTGGCAAAGATGAAGGATGAAAGGTGGTCACGCAAGTTAACTGAATGGATACCAAGAACAGATAAACGAAACACAGGAAGACCACCTGTGCGATCGCGATGGCAAGATGATTTGCAAAAGATTGGATCTATAATAATTGTAACGTAATTAGTTTTTGTGTGACAAATATGTAGACCTTCTTTGTTTAGGAATAACCAGAATTGCTTCATTATCAATTAATCCGAGAAAAAATCTTACTTTTACTCGATAATCGGAAAAATTTCTGGAAATTCTAATTAGTTTCCTCACAAACTCGCATAATCGTGGATTACATAAGCAATACTGATTTACGACCAATAATTATGCTATAAGCGACTCTAAAAAAATTTACACCTAAGTACTTCCTCTCGACGTCCGATAAACGAGATTGGAAACAGTGAAAAGAAAACGTTTGATACCTGTACCTGTACAGTGTACACCATTTGAATTTTTTATTAAATTTGCCCAGTTCCGGCAGGAACTTAGAAAGAACTGCAGTATAGTGAAACAGTAGAAGGCGTGTGTATGCCTTATTGGCAAATAGGAGTGTTGGTTGCGAGTTTTATTAAAAAAATTTTAAGGTTTAGTAATAATTATTTGCCGGCGTAGTAAAAATGGTGTGTAAATTAGTCAATTTTTATTAAACACATATTATGGTAAGTTAAGATATAGGTTAATGATTTATTTTTAATTTAATTTATTTCATTTTCTTACAGATTTCTCTCTCACCCATAGTCAACACATTTATTTGATCCTATGTTATGGATGATCCGTTGATTGGTAAGAAAGTTCATACCTTGTTAAATTAAAACTTATTTGTTACATTGACATAATATGTTATTATTATTAATTTATTCAAATTTAATATTTTGGATCTTACGTATATATAATATTGATTAGTGGGGTAAAACTCAATAGATACGCTATAGTAATAGATAGCAATAAAAATTAATAACAAAAATTGTAGACAACTTTGAGATTCATATTACAAAATTAGTTAGAATGTTACAGGGTGTTCGATAACATAGTGGCAGACCAAACTTATGTTTTTTTTTAAATGGAACACCCTGTATTTTATTTTATATTCGAAATCCTCTTAACTTCTCCATCACAAAAATATAAAGGATTGTTATGTTGTACAGGGTATTTACAAAGTTATAACCAATTTTATATGAAAATCGTAACAAGTTCAACTTCCTGTATAAATAAAAATAAGCACAACAGCAATGGTTTATTGATGCCATATTTTTTATTTATTTTTAAAATTTTTAAAAATGAATGATATGGCTAATTTTCTTTATATCGAATACAAGGTGAGTCAAAATGCACGTACGTTATCTTCTCAGTAATTTTAAATGGAACACCCTGTATTTTATATCACTATTGAAAAGTACCATTACCGTACTTTAATTTGTATATAACATGCCCTAAAATGTCTAAATTTCTTAGTTTTCGAGATATTTTCATTTTTCAATTTAGCAGTAGCATGGAGACCCAGATCACCAGAATTTAATAAACTGGACTGATTTTTTTGGGGTTACGTTAAGAATGAAGGTTATAAAATACCTATAACAACAAGGGATGAGATGAAAAATAGAATACAAAGTGTATTTCGAAGTGTTAATTTACAAATGAGGAGCTCAAAGCTAAAAGGATGAGGGCCCATTTTTTGTCATTATGGAGATAGGTAATACTAATTTCTTGTACGTTATTTCATGTAAAATATTGCATGGTATCTAACTAAGCAATAAAGATGAAGGTATACAAGCCATCCAGCTTTGAAAAATACGTCTTCTAGGCTAAAAGAATGAAGGTGCTACATAACATATGCAGGCTAAAGGGATGACAGTCCACCTAGTTCAGATTGCTGACCACAGAGGTCTCTGCTATTAGTGCTGTTTATTGTCTAGATATTTTGTTAATGTACATACCTGTGTTTATTTCATAGACATTAATTATACAGAGTGTCCCGAAAAGATTGGTCATAAATTATACCACACATTCTGGGGTCAAAAATAGTTCGATTGAACCTAACTTACCTTAGTACAAATGTGCTCATAAAAAAAGTTACAGCCCTTTGAAGTTACAAAATGAAAATCGATTTTTTTCAATATATCGAAAACTATTAGAGATTTTTATTGAAAATGGACACGGGGCATTCTTATGGCAGGAACATCTTAAAACAAAATTATAGTGAAATTTGTCCACCCCATAAAAATTTTATGGAGGTTTTGTTCCCTTAAACCCCCCAAACTTTTGTGTACGTTCCAATTAATTCATTATTGTGGTACCATTAGTTAAACACAACGTTTCTAAAACTTTTTTGCCTCTCGGTGATTTTTAGATAAGCCAGTTTTTATCGGGATGCGGCTTCTTTTTTAATATGTTTACATAAAAATTTTATGGGGGTTTTGTTCCTTTAAACCCCCCAAATGTTTGTGTACGTTCCAATTAAACTATTATTGTGGTACCATTAGGTAAACACAGTGTTTTTAAAACTTTTTTGCCTCTTAGTCTTTTTTTGATAAGTCACCTTTTATCGAGATGTGGCTTCTTTTTCAAAATATACCAAATAATGTAAATTATAAATAAATGTTCAGATTATTAACAGCTCTGTATAATCGTACTTAACCATATACAAATATGTGGTGAATTCGACAAATATTCAAAATATCTCGATAAACACTGGCTTATCGAAAAAGTACTAAGAGGCAAAAAAGTTTTATAAATATTGTGTTTACCTAAGAGTGCAACAATAATAATTTAATTGGAACGTACACAAAGTTTGGAGTGGTTTAAAGGAACAAAACCCCCATAAAATTTTTATAGGGTGTACAAATTTCACTTTAATTTTTTTTAAGATGTTGCTACTATAAGAATGCCACATGTTCGTTTTCAATAAAAAATCTCTAAGAGTTTTTGAAATATGAAAAAAAATCGATTTTCAGTTTGTAACTTCAAAGGGCTGTAACTTTTTTTTGTGTGCACTATTGTATATAGGTAAGTGAAGTTCAATCAACCTATTTTTGACCCCAGAATCTGTGGTATAATTTATTACCAATCTTTTCGGTACACCCTGTTTAGGTATATGGTGTATTTACAGCTTTCTGTTAGCCTGGTGTACATTGGTGTTATTCTGTAAAGTTTCAAGCATATTTTGATGCACTGCCACATGCTTAAAACTTTTCATTGTATTTAATACTAACAATCTTCTACTGTATTTGTAGCTTGGTGTAATCAACAAGAACATATCTGTATGATATGCCTTTTAAAAATATAGATTACCTTATCTGTATTTTTAGTTTCATTTTAAACACGTTAGTGGACCATCATCCATTTAGCCTGAGATTTCATGACATCAAAAGATAAAAATAAATTTATATTTATAGTAATTTGTAAATTGATAACCCAAAAACAGAACCTATACGTTCCCTGTAAGTTACTGGATGAATTAGTAACCAAAATGAAGTGTCTTTTCTCTTAATTATTTTTATATTTAGTTTTAAAATTTAAAAACCTAATTTCTCAAAACTTGTTCTTTTTACACTCATCCTTTTAGCCCTGAGCTCTTCAAATGCTTCGTAGTGTAAGTAACTCATTCAATAACCGTTTTTAGGCATGCATAAATGTGTTAGGAGGTCATTTTGAACACCTTATGTAAGTAAATAAGTATTTAAAATATTTTATGAAAAGTAGCTTTTAATTTTTTCAAAAATATTGTATTTTGTGTTATGTTTTTTTGTAAAATTTTTTACTAATAAATTATTTTTCGTTCTTTATTTGTTACATTTACATACAAAAGTAATTTTAATTGTTTCAAAAATGTTTATGTTGGCGGTTGTGTTTTTTTTGTAAAATTTGTTACTAATAAATTATTTTTCTTTTATTTATTTACTACATTGTAACATTGATTACCGGATTGATAATCAGTAATCGTTAATTGTCAGTTTTAGACAATTCAAACACGTAATTAATAATTTGCTCTGAAAAATGAAAATATCTCGAAAACTAATAAATTTAGACATAGGGAATGTTGTATAAAAATTAAAGTACCTACGGTAATGGTACTTTTTCAATAGTGCTATAAAATACAGGGTGTTCTATTTAAAATTACTGAGAAAATAATGTACTTGCGTTTTGATTCACCCTGTATTCGATATAAAGAAAATTAGCAATATCAATCATTTTTGAAAATTTTGACAATAGAATGGCATCAATAATAATCCATTGCTTTTGTGCTTATTTTTATTTATACAGTGAGTTGAACTTGTTACGATTTTCATATAAAATAAGATTAAACATTAAGGTAAGTATAGATATGCGCGCAGAGCACTTAGCGCCGTGTGTGCGCTGAGCGTTCGTGGCGCGTTCATTAGAATAGTACGTGTTTTCAAATAGCGCACAAACGTCGCGCACACGGAGCATCACGATTCAACTGCTGTCGGCGCCACAAACGCGCAACGCACACACAGCGCGAAGTGCGCGGCGCGCATATATATACGTATCCTTACACTGAACATATTTTATACACAATACAGGTAATATTTTAAAAAATTTACAAAATGCACATCATGTTTCTCTAAAAGTCGATTTCTCATACCTGCGTTAATCTATGGTTCAGTTGATCGAGGTTCACCGGTGAACTTCGGTTTTGTTTGGAATGCATTTCTTATTGTTAGTGCACGTTCTACAGCTTTCGAGAAATGCCAAAAGATGGCAAAAGGTAAAAAACTATCGCCATTTTGTACGACCTTTTTTATGCTGTTTTTTAATAAAGTTAAATTTAAGTATTTATAGTCAAATAGTCATTTTAATAATTATAAATAAATGTAATAAAAACAAAAATAATGTTATCGTTTATCGTTAGGCTTAATATAATAAAATAGGTTATATTTATATTATGACAGCGTTTCGTGTTAATACAACGCATGCGTAATCCATGAAATCATCTGAATCTGTGTTCTGAAATCTTTGAACGGCCGAATTCCATCTTTCAAGTTGAACGTAGTTTAAACTGCCATCGGTTGAACGTGAATGGACAGCCTAAGTCTGACGTCACAAATGTCACAAAATTGGGAAGAGCTTATATTGACTCCAAACAATTTTGTTTGTAACGTAAAATGGTCATAAGGAATTTTTCATTTATGTGCTTTGTGTGGCAAAATAAGACTTCATTTAGGTATTTCGTTAAAGAAACGTGTTAATTAAGAGATTTTTATTCGTTTTTGCTCAGGTGGCTTTTATTCCTTAGTGGTTGAAAATAAACATAACCTCAAAACTGTTTACGTTCTAATCATTGGATTAAATTAACTCACCTGGGCAAAAACGAATAAAATCTCTTGATTGACACGTTTCTTTAACTGAATACCTAAATGAAAAGTCTTATTTTTTCACACAAACCACGTAAATAATAAATTAAAAATTCCTTATGAGTGTTTAACATTATACCTAAACAAAATTGTTTGGAGTCAAATATAAGCTCCTCCGAATTTTGTGACGTCAACACTTAGGATGTCCATTGAGAAAGACGATTTTGACTTTAAACTGACGTTCGCTAAAAGTTCAGGTTAAACTGGAGTTGAACTCGATATGAGAAATTGGCCCTATAAGCGAACGGCTCCACGGGCGAGAAATTGACGCTAGCAGTAGCCGTAAAACGAACTTAAGGTTCCGCGGAACGGAATAGGAATAGCCGAACTGTACCGACTACAGGACTTGTGCGTAGTCGGTTCAGTTCGGCTATTCCTATTCCGTTCCGTAGAACCTTAAGTTCGTTTTACGGCTACTGCTAGCCAATTTCTCGCCCGTGGGGCCGTTCGCTAAGATGTTGTAAGAGATTGCCAGGCATAATGTGGTAAAACACTTCAAAACGGTTTTGGAAGGTGGTCGTGAAACCAAAACGATTATACCCAGGAGATCAAGTTACATAATAATAATATAAGAAATAAATTGACTAATGTTTAACGTTCAATAATAAAAGAAAAATATTTTGCAATTATGATCTGAGTATGCAGCTCGAAATATGAATACCGAGGTGTTGTGTATTTTTTATATTTTATTTGGAACAGAGGCTTGAACGCTAAACAAGGATATAGTTACGTAATAGGTACAAGATCTTAGGTGTCGGCATATAGAAGATTTTTAAAAATAAGTTTGACCGAAAAGATTATGAACAACCACGTTTTGTAAACGGAATGAAACATAGAAAAATTAGATATTAAAAATACAATTAAAATAAGAAATTTACATTATTTGGAATCATGTCATGTGAAATGAGATATGTGTTTATGTAGATCATTACCTACACACACCTAAACTTATATGGAATCATCTGATATTTCCTATTATTTCGTGCGAATTAAAAAAAAACGAATACACGAAGTCAAACAATATTCATTTTAAAGCAATTTAATAACAAATACATAGCAATTAAATAAAACAATAAAGTATCTAACAAACAAATTGAAACTAGTTGTTTTAAACTGAATAGCTTAAAAAATTTCAATGTAAAACGAATCCTGTTTAAATTGTTTTTATTTTTTTTTTTGTTTTTATTGGTAGTCAGTCTTATCACCTCTAGTCTTTAAGCAAGTTTCAGTTTACGTGAGCACGCTCCTAATCAAATTATCAACATTTTGTTGTGGTAGGTTGCTCCATCCTTGAAAAGCAGCATGTACTAGCCGTGCGGTGTTTTGTGGATTATCCAGGCGAGATCTAATTTTTCTTTTGAGCATATCCCACAAATACTCTATAGGGTTAAGCTCGGGTGAGCAAGCAGGCCACTCGAAACAAGGGATATCTTCTGCTTCAATGATGTATCTAGTCACTCTAATGGTATGTGGAGGTCCATTGTCATGCAAGAAAATTAAATTTTCTCCTGTTGCACCTCTCCAGAGTCTAACTACAGGTTATTAACATACCTGTGAGCAGTTAAAGTTCATTAGATGAAAATTAAAGGAGTTTTTTTAAGGATCACAATTCGTCTCCAGAACATTACACTTCCCCTTGTATATTTGTGAACAAATCTGACAGTTTCCGTTCTTGCTTGTCTTCCTCGACCCCTAAGTATACGGTTTCGTGGGTCATCTGATTTTACACAAATCCTGACATTTTCTGAAAATAGCACATTTTGTCAATTCTCAATGCTCCAGTTTTGGTGGTGAAGACACCAATTTAGGCGATCAATCTTGTGCTGCCTGGATACCTCGGGATCCCATACCTGTCTCCTGATGTATACTTCTTGGCACGAACTCTTTTTCTTATCGATTCAACTGAAACAGTTACACCTGTAGCTTCCAAAAGCTGCCTTTGGAGCTGCATGTGAGAAATGGTTAGGTGTCTTCCAGCTGATTGGACAATTAAACGATCGTTGAGAGCCATTATTACTTTTTGGCGACTTTTCCTTGCTTTATTTTTGAGTTTTCCTAGTTATTGTTACCTAGCATAGATTTTGGACAGAACGCCCTGTGTTACGCCAGCTCTACAGATATGTCCATCTGAGAACATTACTTCCTCCACAAGACCAATAATTCTTCCCCGTTGTAAGTTTTATAACCCCACATGAGGCATATTTTCGTTTTTGGAAGCAAAAGTTAGTTTATTTATTTTCGTTCAATTTGCAACTCAAGCAAATAACCTATACCGTACCAAGCTGTACTATCTGATTGTCTTGTAGATTTGTTTATTTTCAATAAAGACCTTTATTCTTCGCAACAATAACAATTTTTTTCAAAAGAAATAAATATTTCTTTGAAATACATGGTGATTCCATATAAGTTTGGGTGTGTGTATATAGGAAAAGATACTGGGTTGAAGATGCATGCTTAGGACGTTGACATATTATATCCTGGCTAAACACATTGGGGTAATGGTACAATTGTAATTATGTTGAGTTGCGTGTGGACAGTAGTATCAAAGGTAAAGGTAGCCGTGGTGATTACCCACCTTTATTAAGGAAGGCAGCACTTAAAGAAAAAGAACAAGAAAGGCCGTATTTAAAGTGTTTACCAATGGTGTGCTTACAACCATACTCAATTTATCAAATTGTGATATATATTGGAGAGATCCTTGATATCAGTTTTATTATTGATACAATTTTGGTCTTTCTTTATGTGAATCATCTCCAATATACATCCTTTGTTATAATTTTGTTGTTTATCCAGAATCTGTAAATTTTCAAAATCAAAACTATGGTTATTTTCTACAGAATGTTTGGCTAAGGCTGTGGTGTTTATTTTGTTGGTTTGTACACTATGTTTGTGTGCAACAATCTTTCTATATTGCAATTCAACATACATTGTACAAACACATCAGTATCTACATATATTTTAAATTAAGCAACAAAACACGTGGTAATAAACTTACGTGCATGATGAACTTACTTACTTGAATACGCGAGAAGTCACATTTTTTTATTTGTATATTCCCTATTAAATAATTACTTTTTAATATTATTTAGATCTACATAAACTTACGTGCATAGAAATCGGCCCACTTAAAAATTTGGTCATTTTTGATGTCTCATATTATTTCCTAAACCTGTTGGCCGATTTAAGTGATTTTTTGAACATGTTATAGCCTTATTTTTTAACAATACCACTGTAATAATATTGTTGCTATACAGGTAAACTTTCATTGTATACCGGGTGTAACAATCAAACTGTGTTTTTTTTCTCAAAGTTCGCATCACCCTGTGGAATATTTTAGCATTTATAAAATACTGAAATTAAAACCCAACTATACCCTCAGGTTTTTTTAACATTCTGTTTTTTGGTTCATTCGTTTATGTTGGATAATAAAAAAGTTAGGTACTTTAACAACTACACATGTTTTTCATCAATACACAGTGTTTCTAAATAAGTGCGACAAACTTTAAGGGATAATTCTACATGAAAAAATAATGACAGTTGGCTTTATAAGCGTATGTCCGCAAGTGTTTCGTTTCCGAGATACGGGATGTTGAATTTTTTTTTACAAACTCACGATTTATTTTATTGCTTTAAAACCGGTTGAGATATGCCAATGAAATTTGGTGTGTTTAAAGACGTAGTTATTGCACATTTTTTGACATACAATTAAGAATTTAATATTCACTATTAGCGCGCATACCTGTAATATGACCGATCATATTACCCGTATGCACGCTAATGGTGAATATAAAATTCTTAATTTTATATAAAAAAATCCGCAATAACTATCTCTTAAAACCTACCAAATTTTCTTTGCATATCTCAACTAGTTTTAAAGCAATAAATAAATCGTCAGTTTGTAAGAAAAAATTCAACATCCCGTATCTCGGAAACGAAACAATTGCGGACATACGTTTATAAAGTCAACTGTAATTATTTTTCATGCAGAATTACCCCTTAAAGTTTGCCGCACTTATTTAAAAACACCGTGTATTGATGAAGAACATGTCTAGTTGTTAAAGTACCTAACTTTTTTATTACCCAACATAAACGAATGAATAAAAAAACATAATGTTAAGAAAACCTGAGGCTATGGTCGGGTTTTAATTTCAGTATTTTATAAATGCTAGAATATTCCACAGGGTGATGCGAACTTTGAAAAAAAAACACAGTTTGATTGGTACACCCGGTGCCGGTATACAATGAAAATTTACCTGTTTAGCAACAATATTATTCCAGTGGTATTTTTAAAGAATGAGGCTATAACATGTTCAAAAAATCACTTAAATCGGCCAACAGGTTTAGGAAATATGAGACATCAAAAATGACCAAATTTTTAAGTGGGTTGATTTCTATGCACGTAAGTTTATGTAGATTTAAATAATATTAAAAAGTAATTATTTAATACGGAATATACAAATAAAAAAAATGTGACTTCTCGCGTATTCAATTTTTGCACAAATATTATCCGAAGTGGGAACAAACTAAACCAATCCCGTGCCCTACCTTTGAGTTTCTAAGCAGTCAACAAAAACTTTTTGCTTGCATTTCATTTGAAGGAAATGTCACGTTGTTGCATGATCGTACTCCTATATGGTGCTCGCTTGCATACCATTACAACCAAAAAATTCTCAGTCCGGGTCTGATTTACTGTTTACGTTCACCAGGCGTATCGTGAATAGTGGAATCTTAGTTTCCTGTGTAGTGAGTATTTCGACAAACAACTGGTGTATGTTTGGTAGTTCTTTTATTTATGTGTTCAAAGGCTCTGTTTAATGACTTTTCTGAAATTGGTAAGTGAAAATAACTTCATATTTGCACTAAACACACTGCAATCTTGCTTTTAGTCTTAGTCATAAAGTAAATTCTATTTCAAAAGCCGCAACATTAACGCTCAAAAGAATATTATGCATAATACATTACAAAATATAGGTGGGTACTTTTTATATGTAGATATATAAAACTTTTGACAATGTATAGTTCGTAGTTTCTGATACAATATAACATATTCCTTATTCATATTCCTTATTATTTTTATTTATTCAAAATATTGCCGCATAGGAGGATACCCACAGAGTGAGGGTGTTATCAGCCTTGAGTGTTTTTGTATTAATTTAGACTTAAGTTTCCAATTTCCAATCAGTATACCACATAAACTTGCTTAAGATCTATCTTAGTATCTTGTGTGATATTGTGTCAGTATTACTTACCTGTTGACAATGAAGAAAAAAACCAATACAAATAGAGGTATGTTATTGCTTTCCGGCATTGATCGCTATATGAGATTTTCTCTTACGGTTTCAGAATATTGCACACAATTTTTTCCCTGGTTAATTACACATGCTGTAGTTTCTTCTATTCTCCCCTACAATCAAATAGATTTGTCTTAGTCCAGAAAAATAAGGTTTTTGTCGGGACACTTGATGACTTGATCAGCCAGGTTGCAAATGGGTTTTTGGGTGCTATATACCTAATACATTATAAATACAACAAGAATGTGTGTGTACTTTGTACGCACGTAAGAAGTTATACTTCTATTATATGATTTAAACGAAATTAATATACTTTTTATTTATATTTTGTTTAAATATTAAACTAATTTATACTTACTACTTCTCAAACATTTTTATTAGAACAGTGCCAAAAATTAAAATAATAAAAGAATAAAACACACACAAACACATTAAACAAGCCACAAATGATGTCTGAACATTAATTGTCGAAAATTTTTTAACTAAATACGTATTTTCTGAAAATACAATTATATAATAAATATACTTACAATCATAAAATGTATTAAAAAAAAACAAAAAAGAAAGTTTCTATTGGGACTCGAACCAGCGCTGATAAGAGCGGTTGGTATTAGAATTCATTCGCCTTCTCCGCTTATCCACGGACACTATGTATCATTATTTACGAAGATCGACTAACTAAACGGATTAAACTTGTGATATTTTGATATTTTGAAAATTGATCAAATTATTTTCATTTTGAATTGAAATGATTTAGAATTGAAAAAATACAACAAAACATAGAGTAAAAAAACAATATATTAGGTGAATATTGATAGAAATTTTGATGGTAATCAAATTATATAAATAAAAGTATTACATACTATGTATTTTGGCAGATCAAATAGGTAGGTTTATACGCATGATACATTAACAATTATTACGTACCTGTTGCTTTTAAAAACTATTTAAAAGTCACTACAATATTATAAACTTTTTTGTTTCTGTCCTCACAACAATAAAACTAATATATTATACATTTGTTTACCTTTACCTTTACCTCCAAACCACAGCTGCCATATCGGATAATTATTGACATGTCATTTGAACATCCAATCAGAACAAAGTTATAATGCGCATGCGCCGGGCTGATAGGTTTTAACATATAAAAAAATCACCCTCTATCGCCGGTAAAGAAGTATAACTTCAAAAATGCCCGTCACAGTTTGGACGAGAAATTTAGTTATTAACAAATAAGGGTCAACAATGAGAGTTTTTTCGTTTAAATCGCCACAGGTAAAAATATGGTAATTGAATGTCTTATTTATAATATTTTTCTTTTAGTAGATGAGCAAATGTTTAAAATGGCAGTTTTTGAATTTTGGCCCTATCATTTGTTGCTTCGGAAATGCAAAGTAAGATTAAAATTTCGAAAATAAAAAATTTGCTATACCTTTTGCGAAAATGAAATTAAGACTTTGATATTGCATGACTAGTAGAGTCAAGTAATTCGTCTAATACACAAAAAATTCAAGACGATTCGTCAATTAGTTTAAATTTTATTCAATTTGTTTATCACACAGAGCTTTTTTTGCAATGTTATTGCTCAAAAAATAATAATGATACAGCAATTCTGTGAAAACGACATGAAAGAAGAATACTTATATTTTCAACGTATTTAAAAAATCAATAAAAAGTAATTTTTACCATTCTGAAAACATTTTACTAAAGTAGAGTCATTATGGCTTATAAATAATTTGAATAAATTTATTAATATTGACTGTAGACTAAATCTACTTTGGGATTTGAAAAGCTGGTATTTTACAACAATTTTTGACAAAACATTTTTCGCCTAGGTTAATTACGGTCAAAGTTAGCCACTTTCTTTTATTTAATTCACAGCTACGTCTATAAATATCAAATTCTCCTTTAAGAGTGTTAGTTATCTTATCATACTCCGAAACGGCTTGTCCGATTTTTATAAAATGTTACACGTATATCCTGTAGAACTAAGAATAGGTTGTAATCTATTTTTCATACCCATAAGTTATAAGGGGGATTGCCCCATTGACATTTTTTTTAACAAAATTATCTATCTTGATGTAGCATTAAAAAATACGCACAACTCTTAATTTTCACTCTTCTATCACCAACCCCTATTTTTTAATAGCCATCTATATATTTCCTCCTCCTCCTAAGTGCCTTCTCTATTGAGGTTGGCGATCAATATGGCAAATTTCTCTCTGTTCTGGGCTTGATGGATTAAGTCATTCCCTGTTTTGTGGGTCCAATCTCTGATGTTTCGGAGCCAGGATTTCTTCTTTCTTCCTATACCCCTTTTACCTTCGATTTTGCCTTCTAATATTACCTGAAGCTCCTCAAATTCCCTATGGCGCATTATGTGTCCTAGATATGACGTCTTTCTAATTTTGATCGTATTGACCAGATGAGGACGTGTGTTCATTATTTCCAGTACTTCTTCATTTGTAGTTTTGCTGGTCCAGCTTATTCTTAGCATTCGGCGGTACATCCACATTTCGAATGAATTCAGTTTGTTGACGTCATACTGTTTTAATGTCCAGGTCTCACAGCCATATAGTAATAGAGACCACACATAACACTTTAGTGTTCTCAATCTTATTGTGACTGATAGTTTGGGGTTACAGAGCATTTTACGCATGTTCATGAAGCCAGATCTTGCTATCTCAATGAGTCTTCTAATTTCTTTTGAGTGGTCTAGCTGACTGTTTAGCTCTCTTGGAACTCTGAAGGGTGATACCATTGATTTGTATGTTGGGTGTAATTTGTTCATGGGGGTTCTTGTGGAATACCATGATTTTGGTTTTGGAAAGATTAATATCCAAGCCCAGTCTGTGACTTTCTTCTGATAGTATGTTCATCAATATTTTTAGTTGGTCTTCTGTTTCCGCTAATACTACGGTGTCATCGGCATATCTTACATTTTACATGTCTACATTTTACATCTGTTTTACATCTATAAAATTCTCCTGTCGTAGTGTTAGTTGCCATACTCCTCCGAGACGGCTTGATCGATTTTTATGAAATTATATAATTATATACTATGTATACTCGGTAGGTCTGAGAATCGGTCGTAATCAATTTTTCATAACCCTGAGGAATTATTAATATAAGGAAGATATATGTGTACATAATGTACTTTACAAGACTACGAGTACATACAAATTAAAAAAATAATGATCAAAATCCATCAAAAATCTCCGGATAGAGATCTGTACATTAATCACAGCATATGTTTGAAGAATCAACTTTATTTTTTGAGTGCACGGATTTTAATAATTCCCCTCTACCGACCCCAAGCCGATTTCGTTAGGACGTCATTTTTAAAGCTTTATTAACCGCTCTGTTGAAGTTCAATCATTACTCAAACTTTTACACATAAAATACTTACTACTTACTTTTTTTGTTTTCTTATAGCAGTAGAATGTATTTTGAATTAAATAAATAACGTACATTCTTCTTTTTGTGTCAATTAATTTAATTCAAAAAAAATTTTCTTTGGCACCCTGTATAAATGATTATGTTAATATTCATATTACTGCATGGAGAATTGAATAACATTTCAAACGAGCTAGCACACGACCCGTATTATCATTTAAAAAAATAATTGATTACGTCATCATGCCCAGATGGATGACGTCACTAGCATTATATGTATGTCAAAAAATCATAATTTAAAAATAAAAATCCACCTGTTTCCGGATTTTTCCTTAAAGCAGCTGGCTTACGAAGTAACGAATTTATTCCAAACACTTGCACCATACTTAGTGTGACCAACTCCAAGTCAGTCCAATTCGGGACAAGGCTGAAAAAAAAAAACCAAAAATCCGGGACTTTTCAATGAAAATCGGGCCATTTTTTTAAACATAGAACTTTAATATCATTTTATTGATTATTTAACATTTTTATGTTGACAAACATTTTTTTGATGGGATGGGTTGTAATGATAATTATATTTGTCTTAGTTTTTGATGTTTCGACTTCCAATCTGGAAATCGTTCTCAAAAAGGGAAAAATTATAAAATTTAACTGATGTTGGATTTCCATGTAAATAGAACCTTAGGTTAATATCAAAATATAATTATCATTATTTGATATTCATGTTTTTGAATCGTCTTTCAGAAAAAGATAATTAAAATACAGAAACGGGAAAAAGTCCAGGGTTTGAGTTTTTATAGAACTGTAATACCACGATATAAAATGCAAGCGTTTTGGATGTGATATTAGTACTACACTATAGAAATCGTCGACATTTTTCGTCCCACCAATTCAATTTGATGTGAATTCTTAGAAGAATAACGTATTCAAAATTTCACAATAGAATTTTACCAAAACGTTGAAAATTCGGATGGCCCGGAAGCCTTGCCCGGGACGTCGGGACACGACTCCGTAATTCGGGCCATGTCCCGGATTTTTCGGGCTAGTTGGTCACACTAACCATACTGTATCTATATGTCTGAATTGCCGAAATGAATGAGTCAGATTAAATTAAATTATTAGAAGATTTTTTTACTAAGCAGCAAAATTGGTTTAATTTATTAATATTTTGTATTTAGATAACGGCTTCCGAAGTGGAAGTCGAAACGTCAATAAAATCATTATTGAAGTTAAATTGTGGCTTATTTCCCAATTAGAATAGTAAATTATTTCTTAATTTTTGAGTCTGCCTGTCCTTTTTGCCACTATCGTTCTTCTGAGGTATTTCATCTCTGCTGCTTGTATTCTATGTACTCTGGTGTCTTCTGTGTAAGATCCAGTTTTCTGTTTCGTATGTAAATGTTAGCCTATATACTGTTACATACAGTGCGTTCATAAAGTTACGCATAAATTCATTATTAGCTAAATAAACAACATTATTGGAAGTTCCCGAGACAGGTCGATTTTTATTTGAAATCACGATTTTTTGGCATATATACAGTACTAGTGACGTCATTCATCTACATAGGCGTGGTGACGTAATCGATGATTTTTTTATATAAGAATAGGGGTCATGTGATAGCTCATTTGAAAGGGTATTCAATTTTCTATTCAGTAATATAAACATTAACATAATTATTTATACAGTGTGTCCAAAAAATTTCTTTTAATTAAATTAATTGAGACAAAAAGAGGACTGTAGGGAATTTATTTAGTGTAAAATACGTTTTACTGTTGTCAGAAAACAGGAAAAAAATGTTTATTTGACAAATAAATATTGTTTTTCGCTAAAATTCAATGTTAAAGCTGGCCTGCCTCTTTGCATTGCAGTTTGAACATTTCATTAAAGCGTAAATCAATGTTTATCTTTCAGATACATTTTTTTTCTGTTTTCTGACAGCAGTAAAATGTATTTAAAATTAAATAAACTACATATACATTCTTCTTTTCGTGTCAATTAATTTAATTAAAAAAAATTGGACACACTGTATAAATAATTATGTTAACGTTTATATTACTGAGCTTATAGAGAATTGAATACCCTTTCAAATGAGCTATCACATGACCCTTATTCTCATTTAAAAAATCATCGATTACGTCATCACGACCAGATGGATGACGTCACTAGTGTGATATATATGCCAAAAAATCTTAATTTATAAATGCAAATCGACCTATTTCGGGAATTTCTAATAACGTTGTTTATTCAGCTAATACTGAATTTATGCGTTACTTTATGGGCGCACTGTATATTGTCATTTTCGTTTTTCTTGATATTTCTTTGTTATCTAGAAATACTCTATTTAAAGCCTGGGATAGTTTTCCTCTACTCTCTAGTTAGTGTGCTATTGAGGTCGTCCTCGATGCTTCCTCTATTACTTATTACCGTTCCCAGTGGCGGATCCAGCATCGTCAAGAGGAGGGGCCGATTGACTAAATTTGTATGAAAAATAAATGAATAAATGAATGTTTTTATAATCTTTATATATAACTTGCTTCGAGAGGGGAGCATCGCCCCCATCGCCCTCCCCTTAATCCGCCATTGACTGTTCCCAGGTATTTGTAAATATGTTTGTTTGCTTTATTTTTTGTTGCTTTATCTCCACTTCGATTAGGTCATTTGTGTCTTTTTTCCTTTTTATTTTCATTACCTGTGTCTTCTGTTTATTTACATTTAGACTTTGCAAACTTTGCAAATCTTCAACTTGAGCTATCAATCAATTTACTTTTAATGGGAAATAAGCCACAATTTTACCAAAAAAAAAATGATTTTATTAACGTTTCGAAGCCCAAATCGGGTTTCGTTGTCAAAATACAAAATACTACTAAAATAAACAAAAATGTTGTTGGTAAGTAAAAAAATTCTTCTACTAATTTATTTAATCTGACTCATTTATATTGGCAATTCAGACGTATATTATACATTTTAAAGTAAAAGACTTTAAAATGATATCGCCAATATTTATGAGTTGCGTTCCTGGGACGACTTTACTAAAAGATAGTTCATTCGATTACATGAAATCAATCCCAACTCAAGAATATCCGTCACAAAAAAATCATAGCATGTGATCTGTCTTTAAAAAGACAACCAAATGCAACGATGATAGTAAAATTCTCGCGTTAGAGATTCCATAGTAAATCACGAGGGAAAACCAGGAAAAAACCTCGTGATACTATCCCGACATCGTAAGTATTTTGGTCTTACATTTAATTTACTTTCAAAAAAACTAATACCAAATTCTGACGTTAATATGTTTAAATTATAAATAATATTAATAATACATAGATATACAATGAGTAATACTAAAATATAAAATTTGTATTAACTCGATATGTTATTGACTACTATCGTGGTATTTTCTTTCTATTGACTTCCTCTTTCAGTATTCCTGGTTTTCCCTTGTGATTTACTATGGAATCTCTAACGCGAGAATTTTACTCTCATCGTTACATTTGGTTGTCTTTTTAAAGACAGATCACATGCTATGATTTTTTTGTGACGGATATTCTTGAGTTGGGATTGATTTCATGTAATCGAATGAACTATCTTTTAGTAAAGTCGTCCCAGGAACGCAACTCATAAAAATTGGCAGTATCATTTTAAAGTGTTCTACTTTAAAATGTATAATATACGTCTGAATTGCCAATATAAATGAGTCAGATTAAATAAATTATTAGAAGAATTTTTTTACTTAGCAACAACATTTTTGTTTATTTTAGTAGTATTTTGTATTTTGACAACGAAACCCGATTTGGGCTTCGAAACGTTAATAAAATCATTTTTTTGGTAAAATTGAGGCTTATTTCCCATTAAAAGTAAATTGATTATAAAAAATGCCACAAGAAAATAGCTTCAGAACAACATTGAGCTATCAATATTGCGTCGTCTGCGTAACAGAGTATTTTTACTTCTTTGTTTCCCATTTTATACCCTCCGGCAATTATCGCGGTCAATTTTTTATGTACTTTAATTTGGAAACTCTCAAAATTAAAGAACTTGCTCTAGTATACAGCTTTTATTTGAACCATTTTTCTTTAAAATATATAAGAAACGTTTTCTAGACAAAAAATTATTTTTTTTACTTTTTAAGATTGTTTAAAAAAACAAAGCAAAATCTCAAAGTCTCTCATATACCTTTGAGGACCTTCAAATGTCTGTATAAGAATTTTACGCGAAATCAAGGATTTTTCGCAGATAGACGATGTATTTGGCAACATCGCTTGTTTACGCGAAATGACTTAACTTTTTAATAGTTGTTTTATAGTAATGATTTCTGTATGGCCTTGGAGTTGGTGTTACCTGTGAATTTGTAAGTTCGAGGTAAAATACGTTTTATGTTTTTGTATTAAACCGTTATTTACCTATTATTTTTAAAATGCAAGTTTATAGGTAATGGATTTTGACAAGAGATATGTAGTCTAGTTGCAACATAAGGGGTCCCGTGGGAAATTCTAGCTCGCCGTGATTTGATGGTGGTATTATAGGTTTTTTGGGCCGCTGAATCCAATGGAAGTGGTCTGGAAGTCCAAATATTACCCGTTTAATTGTTTAATTAACAAATTATGGTAAAATTAGGTATTTTTTAGAAAGCCCCGTATAGAAATTGATAGTGTTAAGGTCTTCTCTGGTGTATTTTTGGTCGCAGAATCGAATGCGACTAGTCGAAATCAAACTTCTTCAAACAGTTTGAAGTTTGAATATCATATCATATCAATATCATCAACGTGTTTGTTTCCAATTCTTATTGAGAGCGTACGGATTTTGTTATGACTTTTTGGATAGGTCTGAAACTGTACTTGCTACTCCGCAAATTAGTTTGTAGTTCATATTTAGACGTCCATGTTTGGCTTGTTTATTACGTTCGTTTTGAAGTGTGTGGCTTTGGGAGATAATATCTGAATTTGGATATTTTTCGGTTCAGAATAAGTACCAGAACAAATTGAGTCTGATATTGAAGGTATTCCCACTGCAAAAATTAAGAGGAACAATCTGTAGTCGAAGCAGAATTAATTAACAAAAATAAATATACTGATTTATTTGATGTTACGGCAGGTGATTTCAAAACAATGAAAATTGCAAAGTGCATACTAGTGATGTAACGAATATTCGTATTCGCATTCGCATTCGCGAATATTCGCATTCGCGAATATTCGCATGTTTTTGCATATTCGCATTCGCATACGCATTCGCGAAATTTGTGCGAATGTTTTGCGAATATGAAAACCAGAAAAAAAAATAATTTTAAGATAATATTAGGTTAATAAAATCAAAATCTATTCACTTCTCATCTTTTTTTATTAAGAAAAGGTAACTTAACCTCAAACCTGCAGCTACTCTCAAATGGAAATATGCAGGACACAACAGCAGACAAAGAAACGGAAGATGGAATGAAGCGATAACTCACTGGAGACCTTGGACTACAAAAGAGGAAGGGGCAGACCACAGACGAGATGGTCGAATGACCTAAAGAGATACGCAGCGACCAGATCGACAGCATTAGCACTGAACCGAGAAGAGTGGAAAAGTAAGGGGGAGGCCTACGTTCAACTTTGGACAAATGAAGGGCAATAGATAGATAGAACCTAACCTTGTATAATCACATTATCAGCCTTCACTTTTTTTTATTATTTGGTATTATGTAATAAAGCTTAAGATTCAGATTGATTTACACTAAATATCAATTAACTTTTCATTAAAAATTTAGGAAACATTACAAAAATAGAAACAAATTAAAAAAAACTGGACATTCGCATTCGCATCCGCATTCGCGAATGTCAGTAGCAGATATTCGCATTCGCATTCGTATTCGCGAATGTTAAAAAATGACATTCGTTACATCACTAGTGCATACATACTTCTATTATGTAAAAATAAAGAACAGCGTTATAAAATCACAAACAATGAACTAATTCTTTAAAAGGACGGCGTTATGCATAACTCGACCAAGCGTCATTTCTTTAAAATCGAGATAACAGCGGATTGTGGTGAAACATGGCTAAAACTATCTTGGAAAAATCACTGTTATTGTCACGTTAACGGTTACTATGAGAAACAAAAATAAACCAAGCGACATTCTGTCTATTAAGGGTTTTTAGTTTTGCATAACAAGACTATATTCATAACTGCAATTCTTAACTGCCATTCATATCTGCCATTCATAACAGTTTCGCAATTGTAGACTAAGCACCGACTAACCGCCTTTGGTCTGTTTATGCTAAACTAAGCGTTTGGCCAAAATAACATTTTTGTCCCCATTAATGTACACATTATGAAGTTACGTTTTTATGAAGTTACACATTATGAAGTTACACATTAATTTTGAAGTTACGTTCAAAAACTGATGGAATTTTTTTAAAGTGAAAATGTTGTGTTTATGTATAATTAAATTGAAAAATACAAATAATCTACATAAAATCTCTATATTATATCTAACGTGCTATGTACTAAGACCTAAGAGTACAGTATAAGTCATAAAATGGACCTTTCGGGATTCTTCTATATTTTGAATTTTGAATGTTTATTAATCATTTCTGTACTAAGAGTATAAGTCAATAGCCTGTTTTTCATGTATAAATATTGATTTTATTCCAATAGTACAACTTTTAATTTCAAAAGTCTGTTTTGTATTGAGTACAAGTCAACTTATACTGTTACTGTTAGTACCTTCCGCTTTCATTTACGCAGCTTGTTTTATACTTTTAGTGCCCACACCACATGTTATGAGACTCTGGGACGTTTGTATTGAAAAAATGTAGATACAAATTTGACCATACAATTTCAAGGAATTAACATGCTTAAAAAGGGGTTGGTACGAAAACAGATTTTTGAGGTTTTTTGTTTTCTTCCTTTTTAACTTTCCTAAACGTTTTTTTATGACTTTCGTTCTGTCGTTGAAGACGATGCCGGTGTTTATCGTTATCGGTTATAAAAGCAGAAAATTATAAAAATCGCTAGATCCCACTTAAACCAAAAACTGTTCATTTAGTATTTTTTCATGCTTAAAATATTTTTTCTACAACCGTGTTAAAAATGCAATTTTAACGAGCGTTAAAAATGCTACTTTAAGGCACTAATGTTTATTTTTTAACCAGGAGGAGTAAACTAAAAAGACATATTCACACCCAAGAAAGTCACTAGAATAATAACCAAATACATCTTCTTTTTTGGTTGATCTAGTCGGCCCTTAACGGTAATCCATAAATATTATATTAAATTAATACGTCGCTAAAGAGTTCCAAAAATAACTGCTTTTTATATAAAAGAAGACTAACAATCTAAAAATTAAAGTAATAACACAGAAAACACAAAAATCGCCGATATAACTTAATTAACCTATGAAATGTCACTAGTGTCAAAATTTGATAAATGTTATTAGTGTCAAAATTTTATAACAGTGGAGTAAACTTGCCTGCGGTTGAACCAATTACAAACAAGCAATACAGCGCGGTAAATTTGAATCACTCCTCTTGGTTAAAAAACAAACATTAGTGCTTTAAAATTTTTATGGCACTGCAGTTCGTATTGACCGTATAGGCAATTTTAATGTAATGTAAAAAAAATATAAAAATGGAATGTCAGTCAAGTTCAAGTAAAAGTTTTTGTAGATATTGTGCTGTAATTACGTTTGTAGAAAAAATATTGTATGATATGCGTGTTAAAAAGTACATTTTTAAGGCACTCATGTGAATTGCCGAACTCGCTTGGCTCATTCTGCAAACTTTCACATTCGTGCCTTAAACGTGTAAATACTTATATCATAAATAACTATTACTGTGAAAGTGTCAGTGTTCTATTGTACATGATTTTTAAAAATGAGTAGAGGGAAACAAATACTAAAATTATTGAAACTAAAGGATGATTTATATGGCAGTCAATGTATTATTAAATTTCCTATCTTAATTGGCAACTGACATGTCTATCTCAACAAAAAAGTATATCTACGAAATAAATAAATTATTTTTCAAACTCTTTCAAACTAGTTTGACAAACAATTTGAATTTTCAAACCTGTACGATTGACCAGTTTGAATTGACTTGAATTATTTGTTAGAGGGATTGACTTGAGTTTGACTTGAAATTAAGTCAAACTCAAGTCAAGTTCAAACATTCAAGTCAAACTTGTGCAACTCTAAAGCGTCGTTTAAACACAACGATAAGTCACAGCAACTAGTTGTGATGACAAGTTGAAACGCTGTTTAGACGCTGCGATTCAATGCGATACCACCTTCAACCCAACTCCAACTTTGATAAGTTGTGCGATGCACCGTTTACACACAATGATAAGTTGCAACAACTCGATTGACCTTGATAAGTTGTTTGATTTATCGCTGTGTTTAAACGACCCTTAACTGGGAGAATAGAGTGCTATGGAAGACGAAAACGGCAAACTCATAATGGGAAAAAGCCAAGAAGAAGAAAGTAATTCAGCGAACTAGTACGGCTTAATATAAATAATAAATTGAATAAAATACTTTGTTGGGACCTGATTTGGGAATTCCCCGCATGTAAAAGTCCTTACATGTTCGCTAAATTACTTTCGACTCGGCTAAATTGGTTTAGACTAGGCCGTACTAGTTTATTCTGAAGTGTTAGTCTTTATTATATCAGGATAAACTAGTTTGGCCTAGGCCATACTAGTTTATCCTAACGCGCTTAGGACAAACTAGTTTGGCCTAGGCCAAACTAGTTTGTCCTGAAATCGGGTTTGGCCGGTAACATACATAATATAAAATTTTAACGGTTAGTTTAGTAAATATTTTAACCTCAATGTTTTCAATATTAGTTTTGTCCTAGTTATGTGAGGTCTTGTTTCTACGGTGTAATTATAATAATAGATAAAGTTTTGTTTCTGCAGTGTAATAATGAAGCTTATTGTTGCTACACTTTATAGTCTAAGAGCTAGAGCCGAAAAATCATCGTCATAAGTAATATGGAGTTTGGCATGTGAAATGTGTCTATTGTATATTGATAATTATGACCCCTTTCAGGCTGACACCTCAGTGGATACAGAAAGTAGGAATAAGGGATGAAAGGGGAAAGTTAGTGTAGTCTTTAAAGGTTTTCACCTCCTATTTTGTTAAACCTTCATCGATTTGCATGAAAATTGGTGATTAGTTAGAACATACCTCAGGAAAAAAAAAGATTTGGTGCCAACTTGCACTTTTACCCTGGGGGTGGATACCACCCCTTCTCGGGGATGAAAACGATTTTATTCAAAATAACCCCACAAATCGATAGAGGGACAAATTATAAGTAAAATTTGTTGTATCATGTTATTAAAATAAATCAATACTTTTTGAGTTATTAAAGATCAAAGATTTGTCTGTTTAAAGAGCACATGCGTGAAGTTACGGATGATAAAAAGAACATATTAATTAATTGTATGTTACTAAAATATTATTTTTATATTATTTCGATATTATAAATTTAGCAAAAGTGTATTCGAACATGTCAAATGTACCCATTATTGGACACCCCCAGTTTCTGGACATATTAAGTTTATATTGAAATAAAAATTCAATTAAATATCGAAATAATATAAAAATAATATTTTACTAACATACAATAAATTAACATGTTCTTTTTATCATCCGTAACTTCACGCATATGCTCTTAAATAGACAAATCTTTGATCTTTAATAACTCTAATGATTTGTTTTAATAACATGATATAACAAATTTTACTTAAAATTTGTCCCTCTATCGATTTGTGGGGTTATTTGTAATAAAATAGTTTTCACCCGTGGGAAGGGGTGGTATTCACCACCAGGGTAAAAGTGCAAGTGACACCAAATCAGTTTTGTTTCTTGAGGTATGCTCTAACTAGTCACCAATTTTCATGCAAATCGATGGAGGTTTAACAAAATAGGAGTTGAAAACCTGTAATGACTGCACTAACTGTCCCCTTTCATCCGTTATTGCTACTTCCTGTATCCACTGAGGTGTCAGCCTGAAAGGGATCATAATTGTCAATATACAATGGACACATTTCACAGGAAAAACTCCATATTACTTATCGCTGGTACCTATGATTAATGTGATTCCTAATACATTTCCAGTGAACATAATAACTCTTTGATAAGTGTTGGCGATACAATTCTTTTTTATATGCGTGTCCGCGAAGATTATAACTCCCAAAATATTTATAACGAAAAGATGTAGTTCATAATAGATGCCGACGAAAACAATTATTTCCCTTTATGTTTCTGTGTTTGCCGACGAAAACAATTATTTCTGAGAACTTTTAGTAATTATAATTTTCGTGGACCCAAAAACAAAATGATGTTTTTTGCTAGTCTGCTGTTTTTGACGAAGCTGCGCGACCTAATTCCACTTGAATATCAAAATGTATCTTAGATGCTTGGATTTTAAATATATTATTGTAATTGAATTAAACTATAGCATCTCTAAAAGTCGTATGATTAAATTGTACTAAACAGCCAAACTTTGAAATTTTGCAAAAACTACTAATTTTACTCATTTCGTATTACGTTGCGCGACCGGAAGAGATGAAAAAAATATGTATAATAAGTGCATTTATATTGATTTTACATGCTTTTAGTAGTTAATTCATGGTATAGGAACGAAATTGAAACCATCTGGCCTGTTTAAAAAAAAATTTGAAAAATTAAGGTTTTTCACAATTTTTGCTAACTTCGATGGCATTGCGCGACCGGAAGACAAATTAATAAAAAAATAATAATTGGTGCTTTTCTCAAGTCTATACCAATGGCAACTTTTGCGCACTATAGCGATCTGAAATAAGAAATAAAGTTTTTTCGAACCACCCTAATATACAACCTGTAAGACAATTATGTATTATACTTAATTATCGAATAGAAATTAAATTGTGGATGTTACAACTGTTTAATTTTACAATTTTATTCTTAATAAACATTTTATAATTATCAATTAAGCAATAAGGATTTAACAACCTCAGCAAGATACGTCGAATGAAGAAGGTATGGTGTAAATCCGTGACTGCATAAATATAACGTCAAATGTGAAATTCTTTTTTAATAATTATTTAAAATAGTTTAAATTCAAGCAAATTAAGTCAGTATATTAATTTTTTAACTGATTTCTGTGTAATTTGTTTAGGTATAAGGAATTTAAATTGATTAGTATTAATTAAATGAAGTCTAACATTTATAATTTATTATTATAATAAATCTTCGTTTTTAAATTGTGATTTTTATTTTTAGCAAAAACTGTGGTTGTAGAAAAAGTATAGTATGTAACACGTGAAGAACAGTAATTTCTCACTCGTTTGAATTGCTGCACTCGCTTGCGCTCGTACCGCAATTTTTCAAACTCGTGAGAAATTAGTACCTTTCTGCACTTGTTGCACAATATACTATTCTGGAACAACAACCTTCACGGAATTCTCGTCACTATTACGCACATTACCCACATTGCATTTCGAAAATCGTAACAAATTGTCGCACGAAAATATTTATATCATATTTATCATTCTGTATTTGGACCGAGATGAATTTGCAAATTTAAACAATACAAGTAGAATTCGTGTAGCAATTTTATCGTACCTAGTAATTATATCATTAACAACTTTAACCTAACTATGCTAATATCAGATTTAAAGTTTCTACGCGTTTCTACACAAAAGCCCAAAAAAAAACGAAAAAAATTCTACTGCACTAGCACTAAACTGCAAATCAGTGGAAATGATTAAAGCAAATACTAGGTACAACACTGGATAATACATGAAAAATATTTCTGTAACATTGAAAATATTGCATAAACCAGACCTACGCTAAGTACAAATTAGTAAAAGGCCTTCGTTCTTCGTTATTATGTTAAATGAAGATACTTCCCACAATGTGGTATTGATTATTTTTGAAACATAGATAGTTCATGTTGTGAGGCCGCTCCCGTCTGAAAAAATTTCTGATTCGGTTTCTTTGCGGATTCCTATTCAAAAATATCCCCTTTAAACAAATCTGAAGAGTGCCGGGCGAAATTTTTGGGCAGGAATTGTTTAAACAATTTTTTTAAACAAATTCAAAAGATAACGTTTTTTGCTCCGGAAAATATTTTTTTAGGTATTTTAGGTTATTATATAAAAGAAAGATATGTCATCATTTTTCTCAAAAGTTGATAGTTTTCGAGTTATAGGCGATTCAAAATTTGAAAAATGCGAAAATACGCATTTTCGAGGTTTGGAAACTGATATGTAAATTATTATTTTTGAGGTTGCCAAGTGCCTAAATTGAAGTTTAAACATTCATTTTCAAGACTTTAAGGGTAATCGGGCCTAATTTAGACCGTTGTTTTTTAATTAGTAATTATGCGTGTCCATCCGATTTTTATGCCGATGCGGCATAAAAATCGGTAACAATCTTATATTTTGCTCCGTAAAACATTTTTTTAGATTCCTGTATAAAAGGTATATTTAAAATCCCTCAAAAGGGCCACATCAAATTCACATAAGTAGTTTTCGACTGGTTTACCAGTCATCATCAGTGCTTAGATCATTACTTAGTCAGAACAAAAGTCAAATCCAGAATATCTAGCCACAAATACAACAAAACAACAATGAACCCACAATGGAACATGGACGAAATGCCGAATACAGAGAAACATCAAAAATATATAGAACAACTTGAACAAACCTTGAACTCTGAAATAGTTTACAATGATATAGAAGAGCTGTGGGAAACGACTGCCAAAATAATAACCAAGACTGCCGACAAGATCTTTGAAAGGAGTAGGCAGAAAATGGCAAAAACATGGTATGACGAAGAATGTCGGAAACAGCTGGAAAAAAGACAAATCGTAAGGAAGACATGGATACAACTACAAACAGAAAAAGTAAAAAGGAATACGACGACTGCCGAAAAGAAACAAGAAAAATGATACGCACAAAGAAAAGAAACTATGAACAACAAAAATATGAAGCTATGGAGAGAGATCGACCCAAACCAGGCTCCAGAGAATTCTATAAAGCAATTTCCACTGAGAAAAGAGGACATAGAACCAATTCTATCCATACACTGTATCATGATGAGACAATCAAGGTCATATGATAATCGACGATAAAGAACTAACAGAAGAATGGAAAGGGTATTTCAGGAACCTTCTAAACATCGTACAGGAAGAACAGCACAAAGAAGAGATCTAGATCACAGCGGACATGCCCGTCGAAAATCCCTCTTTTGAAGAAACCCAAAAGGCGTTAAATAAGCTGAAAAATCACAAAGCGCCGGGTACGGACGAGATACCAGCAGAACTTCTGAAATATGGTGTAGACGCACTACATCGACAAATCCACCACTTAATAACACAAATATGGTTAGAAGAAAGGATACTAGCAAGATGGAAGGAAAACATCATAGTGCCCATCTACAAAAAAGGGGACAAAACAAAATGCGCGAATTATAGAGGAATTTCACTCCTAAACACGGCATATAAAATCCTCTCAAACATCATTCTTCATCAATAGTTAGGAAAATTTTCGGACCTCACTACGATATTAACACAAACCAGTATAGGATCAGAACCAACATCGAATTAAAAGCACTCTACAATGACACCGATATTGTCCAAGAAATTAAATCACAGCGACTAAGATGGGCAGGCCACGTGCACAGACTTCATAACGAAAGACTTGTAAAACTGGTATGGGAGGAGATTCCTACAGGCAAAAGACCACTTGGACGTCCCAGAATGCGATGGAGAGATAACATCCAAGCAGATCTTTGGAAAATGAACATTCCATTTGACCCTAGGTTGATGGAAGACCCAGGGTTGTAGCGCTACGTGATGATGATGATATCCCACCAATGCTCTATAGGATTAAGCTCGGGTGAGCAAGCAGGCCACTCCAAACAAGGGATACCTTCTGCTTCAATGATGTCTGTAGTCACTCTAATGGTATGTAGAGGTCCATTACCATGCATTAAAATGAAATTTTCTCCTGTTGCACCTCTCCAGAGCCTGACTACAGGTTATCAACATACCTGCGAGCAGTTAAAGTTGATTGGATGAAAATTAAAGGAGTTTTTTTACGGATTACAATTCCTCTCCAGAACATTACACTTCCCCTTGTATATTTGTGAACAGATCTGACAGTTTTCGTTCTTGCTTATCTTCCTCGACCTCTAAGCACACAATTTCATGGGTCATCTGATTTTACACAAATCCTGACTTTTTTTGAAAATAGCACATTTTGTCAATTCCCAATGTTCCAGTTTTGGTGGTGAAGACACCAATTTAGGCAATCAATCTTGTGGTGTCTGAATAACTCGGTAACCCATAACTGTCTCCTGCTGTATACTTCTTGGTACGAACTCTTCTTCTTCTTATCGTTTCAACTGAAACAGTTACACCTGTAGCTTCCAAAAAGCTGCCTTTGGAGCTGCAGGTGAGAAATGGTTGGGTATGTTCCAGATGATCGGACAATTAAACGATCGTGTAGAGCCGTTATTACTTTTGGCGACTTTCCCTTGCTTTATTTTTGAGCTTTCCTAGTTCCTTTTACCTAGCATATGTTTTGGACAGAACGCCCTGTATTACGCCTAGCTTACCAGCTATGTCCATCTGAGAACATTACTTTCTCCACAAGACCAATAATCTTTCATCGTTGTTAGTTGTATAACCCCACATGAGGCATATTTTCGTTTTTGGACGCAAAAGTTAGTTTATTTATTTTCGTTCAATTTGCAACTCAAGCAAATAACCTATACCGTACCGAGCTGTACTATCCGATTGTCTTATATATTTGTTTATTTTCAATAAAAACCTTTATTCTTCCCAACAATAACAAGTTTTTACAAAAGAAATAAATATTACTTTGAAATACATGGTGATTGCATATTATAAGTTTGGGTGTGTGTAGATCTTTCATATGGAACTTGCCAGCGTATTCTTAAGTAAGATTTACATTTTCATCCGTATCGTTTACAAGCCTTCCATGAAATCATCCTAAACGGCTATCCTCAAAGGCTAGCCTTCTGTAATTGGTTTCTGAACAATCTCAATAATAATGATGATGTATTAAGCAAAACCTTTTTTACTGACTAATGTTGGTTTCATCTTTCTGGGTACACAAATTCTCAGGATATGAGGATGTGGAGTGCAGATAACCCGCATTATTTTATTGAAACACCTTTATATACACATAAATTTGGAATTTGGGCTGCTATAAGCAAGCGACATATAGGCTCAGACAGGAGCTGATATAGGCTCAGATCATAACCCGGTAGTTACTGTGATAGAGGCGAGACCAAAAAAGATTAGGACACCACATAGAAAGACACTAGATTTAGATAAACTTAGAAACAAAAATATACGACAAGAAACAGGAGAAGAAATAAATGAAAACCTCAGTTCAGTGCAACAACAAATTAACGATACAGATAACGTTAACCAAAAATTAAAGTACATAAATACAGCTATACAAACAGCAGGAAAGAAACATCTGACAAAAACGACAACAAAGAACAAGGGGTGGATGACACAGGACATACTAGACTTGATGGAACAAAGAAGAAAGATGAAGAATTACCTATCTCTCTGCCTTGAACGTTCTAACACAGAGATGCCTAGATGTTAACCAAGAGGTACACGCCTGCTTTATAGACTTTGAAAAGACCTTTGACAAAGTACGCCACAGTAATACGTAGAGGGGTACGACAGGGTTGTATATTGTCACCGCTCTTGTTTAATATCTACAGCGAACAAATATGCCAAGAAGCTCTCTCATATGCAAACGAAGGGATAATAGTCAATGGAGAAGTTATCAATAACATTCGATATGCTGACGATACTGTGATAATGGCAAGAACAGCGGAAGATCTATAACATCTAGTTGAAAGTATGAATGAGATATGTAATAACTACGGCATAAGGATGAACGTCAAAAAACCAAATGTATGACCTTCAGTAAGAATCCAATAAATGACACTAGTATCACAATCAACGGTACACAACTTGAAAAAGTAAACGAATACAAATACTTGGGAACCCTTATCAATGAAACAGGTGACCAAAATCACGAGATAAAAAGGGTTGAAATTGCCAGGTCTACTTTTATAAAAATGAAAAAATTATTTTGTAATCGTGATAATAGTATTCATCTACGAACTAGAATGTTAAAATGCTATGTATTCAGTACTTTTCTCTACGGTGTTGAGTCATGGATTCTTAAACAGAGGAATATTAAAAATCTTGAAAGCTTTGAGATGTGCTGCTACCGCCGTATACTAAGAATAAGTTGGATGGATAAAATTACAAATGAAGAAGTAATACGCAGAATAAATAACGAGCCAGAAGTTCTACTGAATATAAAAAAGAGAAAACTTGAATACTTAGGCCACCTGATGAGGGGACAACAGTACACATTCCTACAAAATATAATGTAAGGAAAAATCCAAGGACGAAGAAATCCAGGCCGTAGAAGAATGTCCTGGATGAGAAATTTGAGAGAGTGGTTTGGCTGTACCACTAACGAATTGTTCAAAACAGCAGTAAATAAAATTAGAATCGCCCTAATGATATCCAATCTCCGATAGGAGAGGCACTCAAAGAAGAAGAAGCAAGCGACGTATTGTAGGACCCATATTTTTTGAAGAGATTCTAAATGCTGAAAGATACCGTCAAAAAATTTTAGCTCCATTTGTAAATCAATTGATTGATGATGAATTAACAGAAGGATATTTTCAGCAAGACGGGACTCGAATTCATACAACGCTGCAAAATTTTGAATTTTATTATGGACTTTTTCGACAATAGGGTCATAAGTTTAAATAAGCCTATTTTATTCCACCCTCGATCCTGTGATTTAACTCCCTGTTATTTTTTTCTTTGGTTACATTTAAAAAATTCTATTTTTAAAACTAGCGGACTTGGAAGATCTTAGACAAAAAATAGCGAATTATATTGAAGAATTAAACAATACTCCAAGGGTCCTAAACAATGTTATAGATTCAATGAGAAGAACAGATACGTTATGTAGAGATGTTGGTGGTGGACATATACAGCATCTTCTTTGATTTTATTTCTTATTGTTACTTATATTTTTTTTTATTTTTTTTTTTCTTTGTGAAAAAAGTTTTGTGTTAAAGGATTTGGCTGATTTTTATGTTTTACAATGTTAGTCAAAATTATTTGATAAACCAATGATACAAATCCAGATTAAAAGAAGACATACGTAATATTTGCTGGGATAGCTTTGATGAAGCTAATGTGGATCGCTCGTTATCTTTTTCGTTTAGAATGATCCAAAAAACTTAAAACAATGTTTTCCGGGGCACAATAGGTGGTTGTTGAAATATAATGCGCGCCCCGGCATAAAAATCGAATGGACGCTCAAAACTAGCAATTAGAAAACAACTGTCTAAATTGAAGTTAGACCCGATTACTCTTCCGAATCTTGAAAATGAATGTTTAAACTTCAATTTAAGCACTTGTCAACCTCATTTTAAGAAAAATGACAGGATACCTTTCTCTTTTAGAATGACCCAAAGAACGTAAAAAAATATTTTCCGGGACAAAAAACGTGAACTTTTGAATTTGCTTAAAAAATTTGTTTAAGAAATTTCCCAGCAATTTCCCCAAATATTTTCCCAGCGGTGCCTTTTGATATTTTGATATCTAGGTCAACAGAAAACTAGAATCGAGTCGCCATTTATTTCACTTATTCCCCGTTAGAGGGCGTTCTAACCTTACTCCGGTATAAATAGTTTTATTGTATACCGAGAACTACGGAAGTTTTGATTTAAATTTGTCTTCTTGCATAGCCTCCTTGACAAAAGGTAGACCTAGAAATAGCGCTATCGGGGGATGGCAGGAGACGGATTTAAGTCAAAACTAAACCGTCTATTTTTGTATTTTTACTAATGCCATACTCTGTATGAGAGTACAAAGACTCGTTTCATATAGTTTCTCTGAACCGCATTTTTGGAATATTTTCCCAGCGGTGCCTTTTGATATTTTGATATCTAGGTCAACAGAAAACTAGAATCGAGTCGCCATTTATTTAAGAAATTTCTGCCCAAAAATTTTGCCCGGCACTCTTCAGATTCGTTTAAAGGGGACATTTTTGAATAGTCCGCAAAGAAACCGAATCACAAATTTTTTCAGACGGGAGCGGCCTCACAACATGGACTAAGACTCTATTGATGATTTTATTGATGCTATTGCAGAAAACAGTTACATATTATTATGAAGATTAGTAATTCATATAAGTGCTTTTAGATATGGGGAGTATAGAAACCATTTATAAATCAATTTACATTAAATTAAATACTTAGTGTTCGTACATACGAGGGCGGTTTGCCAACGTTGACGTCGCGGTTTGCCAACGTTGACGTCGCGGTTTGCCAACGTTGACGTCGCGGTTTACCTGAAAAACCCAAACGCCGCGGTTCAAGTTACCAAAGAACAAATGCAACCGCAAGGTATCGTACACATTATGAACCACTCAACTAGATGAGGGCATTTAGCACAAAATAAATAAATTTTTAAATACAGCACCTAGGGACTTGAAGTTTTTTGCATTATGTTCAGGATGACGTCAGGAAAAAAGTCTACTATTCAAAAATGGGTGGAAATGCATTATTGCACAGTAAAGTGCATAAAATGCATCCAAAATTGCATAAATATAAAAATAAAGTCAAAAACAGTATACTAAGGAACAAAATTTATTACTTGGGTGGATTTTGGGGTCACTGAATACGATTACGCCATCAGAACTGACCCCTGGGTCACCTGGTGCCCAAGATCAGTGCAAGAGACGTCATCTTTTGGAGTTTTGATGGTTTTCGGCATTAAATCGATGCAAACGGATTACTCACGGGTTTTAGGGGTAACTAAGTACTAATATGCCATCAGAATTGGCCTCCGGAGTACCTGGTGCCCAGGGTCGCTACTAAGTATACGTCATCTTCTGGGGTTTTGAGGGTTTTCGTCATTTAATTGATGCAAATGGATTACTGGAGGGTTTTTGAGGTCGCTATTTTCGGCAAAAATTAACAACTCGCCCTGTATATTATTATAAAATGGGAGCTGACACTTTTTATTGGTCATCTGTTATTCCCCATAGGGGTCTCTATAGGAGGTAAGAGTATGTACAGTTCCTCATGACTCACCCTGTATACATACTTGAATGAAAGTAGTTTCTGTAAATCAAATAAACCAAAAAAAGTCAGGAACACCAGTTGCAATATAAAAAAATTGAATTATCAATAATTAAACGAGTGTAAAAAATACAATAATACAAGAGATACGAAAAATATTAAAGAGAAATGGGAAACATAATTTACAAAGTATTTAAATACCGAACAAACGTACAATAATATAGATAATATAAGATACAATGAAACAGACACAAGCAACAATAGATAAAGAAAGTAATAACATGATATCTTACTGAAATTACTTTATGCTTTTCCTTTTTTAAAACGTGTGTCTGTGTCTACTAAGGCAACGTTCTTTTTAATCCGGAGCCAGACAGGAAGACTGTAATTGGCACCTGTCTGTCCTCTACAATATTTCATATCCTGTCAGAAAACACTCGTCGCCTGCAATGATAATTATTGCTGTGTTAGGTCAGTAAATGAAACTGAAATACTGCGATACCGTGTAATTTTCTGTGTCACCACCGAATTGCATGAAAATTGGGATTTAGATTCCTCTTACCCTCCTCTTCACTTTCGGACTTGTGTCATTGGTTGCTTTTACTTGAGGGTGAAAACCACTCTTTCTCGGGAGTGAAAAAACATACATTCAAAATATGTCCGGAAATAGATAAACTGGCTAATTCTACGCAACTTTTGTTCTGTAGTGTTTTTTCATTCTCAACTCAATAATTTTTGAGTTATTTGCGAGCGAAAATGCTCATTTTTCAACAAAAACGAACCACGTTTTTAGACGGTTTTTCGGAAATAACTCGAAAAGTATGTATTTTACAAAAAAAAAATCCTAGCAAAAATGTAGCTTATAAAAAATCGTAAAAAATGGTGTATGTATGAAGTTTGTAGACCTAGTAGAAGCAGAGTTGTAGATCATGAAAAGTATGTTCTTAGTACCCTTTCCAGACCAAGACACCGGTATCCGACCCCGGTGTCCGGCCACCGGTTTTCAATTGCAGCAAAGCATGAGCCACTAAAATCAGCCAGACACTCAAAAGTGGCTCGTCTGTAGTCGTTGATTTAAAACAATGTTTTGCTGCCGGTGGCGGACACCGGTGTCAGACACCAGTGTCTCAGTCTGAAAGGATACTTATTTTAATAAGCACCAAAATTTTGGAATTAACCAAAAAAATTAAGCACTTTCGGGGAAAACTCATCAAAATGTTTTTAAAGTGCCTTATTTTTGTTTTTTTTTATTAAGTTTCTAGCATCAAAACTAAGCAAATTACACGCAAAATAAAGTTGGTCTCTTTTTTTTGGTAAAAAAAATCTCGAAAATCACCATCTAATTAGCATCCCAAATGAAATTAATCGTACCCGCTTTACAATTTACTTTGCTTATACATATTGTGTTTATAAATAATGATCTGTAAGTTTCACCGGTTCATAGTGCTTATTTTTGAAAGAGTTGCAGTTGAAAGGGCTTGAACGAGTCACTAATCACGAGTGTATGCAAACTTTGGACAGACAAATCTTAACCAATTGCTATCTTACAGAAAAACAAAAAAATCCGAAATATTCAAAAAAGCCAAACCTATATTTTTTTATTCTTCCAGATTTTTCGTATCACTAATACTTTTTAAAATATTTTGAAAAAGGGCATTTTTTTTAATTTCAAAAATTTTTCCTTATTTTAAAACCATTTTTTTAAATAAGCACTTTGAACCAGTGAATCACACAGATCATGTAAATAATACGTAAGTAAAGTAAATTGTAAAGAAATAACGGTTAATTTCATTTGGGATGCTAATTAGGAGTTTTACAAAAAAAAAGGATCAGCTTTATTTTGAGCGTAACTTGCTTAGTTTTGAAGATAGTAAGAAAATAATATATTAGATAAAGATTGGTAGAAATTTTGTTGGAAATAAACTTGTGTAAATCGAACATAAAAATGTTGTTCTCAAAACAATAAAACCTAAAACAACAACTTAACAATTATTAACAACAACACATTTGTTTGTCCACAGCCGCAATATTCGATAATTTTTGACAGGTGATTGGAATGCCCAATCAGAGCAAACGTATCCGCTGTCCTGGGCGTAGCACCAAAAATTAATATTTATTTTAAAAAAATTTCCCACGCCGTGGTAATTAACCGATTTTAATTTTGCAAATTGTAAATAAAAGGAACAGTGTTCTTCTATATTTAAAAAATTTCAACTTGCTATCTGCTTTATTTTCAGTCCTGCAATATTTTGAAAAAATGCATTTTTTGCGAAAGCTGGATTGCAAAATTTATTTTGAAAAATTTATTGAACCCATCTTAATAAAATTTACAGTATTGTTTTAATATATCATATCATATCTGGGTGAAATATGAAGGTCCTAAGTTTAGAATAAATGGTTGAAAAAAAGTAAAATGCGAATACTAGTATTTTTATGTTTTTTCGCAATTATTGCTATTTTGCAACAAGAGTGACAATTTTTAAAATTTTTAACCAATTCTATCTTGTAGGAAATTTAATTCCATAACTTTTATGTCAGTGCAACTTTTCTCGGAAATAAATAGTTTTCAAGTTATAATCAAAAAACGAAGAAAAAAATCGAATTTTTCCTTCATTTTTTGACATTTTGATTATTTAAACAATGTTCCGGACCTTTTTGACTGGGAGGATAACTGAATTAATATTATATGAGTTATTTTCAAGCAATTTCTGCAAAAAAATATGAGGCGCCTCTCAACATCCATCTCAAAACAGATTCGCCCTGGACTAGTTGTATTGTATATTTCATATTTGACTGTTTAACAATATTAGTAGTTAAAATGTGGACTGTCTGTGAACGAAACGGTAA
Organism: Diabrotica virgifera virgifera; assembly: GCF_917563875.1. Classification (NCBI taxonomy): domain Eukaryota; kingdom Metazoa; phylum Arthropoda; class Insecta; order Coleoptera; family Chrysomelidae; genus Diabrotica; species Diabrotica virgifera. The sequence goes on from NC_065452.1 coordinate 27,245,623, forward strand.
AAGTTGAAAAGGTACTTTAATATAAGTTCAGTAGGTCAATTTTCTACGTTCATGCAACAAATTGAGTTGGGAAAATCCATTTATATATTAATAAAAAATGTACTTCATTAAATACTTGTTATACTGTATAATTGATTAGTACACTTTAACTATTGATGTCTTGATTTACGGTACTTTAATTTTTAATACAATGTTATATAGAAGGTCGGTATATTTAAATATAATGAATCAAATAAAAAGAAGAACAAAAATGGAACATCGTTGAATTACTTTTTTTATTTACACAAATATACCCGCATCAACCACAAGGGTTATTACTGGGCATTGTACAGTCAGTAAAAGCTTTGTCACGCACGAGAGAGAAAAACAAATAACGTCAAACAAACTAAACAGAAACAAAATAAACTTAAACACAATCCTGGATCTACACTATTGCTTATTATTTTATACGTGTTTCGAATGTCTGTGCACACTATTGTCCATCCAACTCACTACCACGCAGATCCAGAATGTAGAGGTGTGAGGATGTGACAACCCTGGGTCTACTACCAAGAGAACGATGCGAAAACTTCTAACACAAATATTCTTGGCTTACACAAATAAGGGCACTACATGACAGATTAGAGAGCACTTTGAAAATGTAAGTAGAGTCAATCTTTAACGGATTTTTTGAAGACTTCTGTCAGCAGAGATGTTGCTTCGACCCCGTCTTAATTTGCTCTGATTTGTAGGCGGGTTTCTGGTGTTTTGGGAGTCTTTCTAAACTATATATGTCTTTGAGCACACATTAACACTAAACAATGTTACTATTTACATACACATAGTTTCAAAAGTTATGCATCACCTAAAATTATGCTCATTTTCGTAATTGATTTTTTTATTAATAGAAACGGATTCCGCTATTTTTTTTTTATTTTAAATTTTTCTACGATATTTACACAGTTGGACACATGTTTAGTCAAACTTCTTTTTGGTAGTTATACCGGGTGGAAGAAAAGAAAAAATGTTTTTCTTATGTTAAGTTTGAGACACCCTGTAGGGAGGACAAGGTACAATTCTGAGTATGAATCGAAATCGTATTGTAGTCTTATGTTTTGTGAACATCTTGCTTTTTGAATGTTTCTGATATCTTTAAAAACAAAGAAAATAGACGGTTTCATTCTTTAACATGTATTTTAACTGAGACAAAAGTTTGAAACACCCTGTCAGGACTAAAAGGTACAAAGGTGGGTATACATCGAAATTATGTTGTAGTCTCATATTTTGTGAACATTTTATTTTTTTCTCTGATATCTTTATTAACGAAGAAACTAGACGGGTTTACTTTTTAATATTACGTGTTTTAACTGACGACATGCGATACGTGAGGAGACCATGTCTTATCATACACTAAGACGAAATTATTTCCTATATATGATGCGAAAGGAACAAAGTGTTCAAAGAAAGAAAATCTGTGCAATGTACCTCTCGTTATTTAAAGAGCCTTCACGTAGACACCAAATTTGTACTTACTCTCAAGGATATTCCATCCCAAAACATTACAGAGCCTCCATTAAACAATCTCGTCTCTCTTATGTTGTGCCTTGCATACCGCTCACTTCTTCTTCTTCTTAAAGTGCCTATCCGTTCCGGATGTTGGCGATCATCATGGCTATCTTGACTTTGTTTACCGCAGCGCGGAACAGTTCAGTGGTAGTCGTGTTATACCACTTATCAGTTGGAGAAGGCCGTAACGTTCTTGATTTCTCATTACATGTCCTAGATATCCTAATTTTTTTGTTTTTATGGGTATGAGAATTTCACACTCTTTCCCCATTCTACGCAGGACTTCCACATTGGTAATTCGGTCAACCCAGGATATACGTAAGATGCGCCTATAACACCACATTTCGAAAGCCTCGAGCCGATTCATAGATGCAACAGTTAGTATGCTTCCATTCCGTAGAGCAGAACTGAGAATATGTAGCATTTCAACAGACGGTATTTTGTTTTTAATGCTATGTCTCGACTGTTGAAAATGGGTCTCATTCTAACGTATGCTGCTTTCGCCCTTATTATTCGCTGTTTAATTTCTATTGAGTGGTCCCATTGGCTATTTAAATTCGTACCCAGATATGTATATTGCTCAACTCTTTCGATATTCTGTTGGTTGATTGTAAGTTGAGCGTTTAGTATTGGTTTCTTACTAATTGTCATAAATTTGGTCTTCTTTATGTTAAGAGCTAGTCTGTATCTGTTGCTGACTTCTGTTATACGATTTGTTAATATCTGTAAATCATTGAGATTATCGGCAAAAACTATGGTGTCATCTGCATATCTAATGTTATTCAACCATTCACCATTTATTAATACTCCTTTGGCACAACCGTCTAAAGCTTCCTTAAATACCCATTCAGAGTAAATATTGAATAGTAGTGGAGATAAAATACAGCCCTGTCGTACTACTGGTTCTATTGCAATTTTATCAGTTAACTGGTCTTCTATTTTGATTTTGGCCGTTTGATTGTAATAAATGTTTCTGATAATTCTTAGATCTTTGTTGTCAATTCCAATTTCTTGCATTAGAGTTATTAATTTGTCATGTTTTACTCTGTCAAATGCTTTCTGGTAATCTATAAAGCATACGTATATATCACAATTTACATCCCTGCATCTCTGAAATAGCACTTGCACAGCAAAAAGGGCCTCCCGTGTTCCCAGAACATCACGAAATCCGAATTGTGTTATTGTTAGTTGTTCCTCGCACTTTGTATAATATATTCGTTTGTGAATGACCTTTAGAAATGTTTTAAGTAAATGGCTCATAAGGCTTATAATTCTATAGTCTTCACACTTTCTCGCATTGGGTTTTTTTTTGGAAGATTTATAAAAGTTGATTCTAGCCATTTTTAAGGAATTATGCCTGTGTCATATACAGTATGTCCCTGTAAGTTGTATCCATATGGAAAACTTTTTTATTATTAATTTTACCAAAAAAAGTAATTCTTCATAAAAAGCTCTGCATGGTCCAAAACCTAAGATTCAACCATCAGATATAAAATTTTATGAATATTATACGAGGTATGTCAAAAAGTTTGAATTTCACTCAAGAGTAAAGTAACTTTATTTTTCACAATATTGAAAATTGCTATTATGAAAAGTTGTTTGGAATTAAAAACTATATTCTAATATGCAATTACATCCTTCTAATTGAAATATTTTTTTGAAAAATTATGGATAACTAACATTATTTTCAGTTATTTCAATTCTGATAACTCTTTTATTATTAATTTTACGAAAAAAAGTGATTCTTAATAAAAAGTTCTGCATGGTCTGAAACCTAAAATACAACCATCTTATGTCAAATTTTATCAATTTTATGTAAGGTATGTCAAAAAATATGAATTTGGCTCAAGAGTAAAATACCTTTATTTTTCACAATATCGAAAATTGTTATTATGAAAAGTTATTAAGAATTAAAAACCATGTTTCAGTATGTAATTACATCCTTCTTATTGAAATATTTTAAACTATAAAGGTACTTTACTTTTGATCTAAATTTATCTTTTTTGACACACCTCGTATAAAATTGACATAAGATGGTTGTATTTTAGGTTTTAGAGTATTTTAGACCATGCAGAACTTTTTATTACGAATCACTTTTTTCGTAAGATTAATAATAAAAGAGTTATTAGAATTAAAATTACTGAAAATAATGTTAGTTATCCATAATTTTTAAAAATAATACCTCGTATAATATTCATAAAATTTGATATCTGATGGTTGAATCTTAGGTTTTGGACCATTCAGAGCTTTTTATAAAGAATAACTTTTTTTCGTAAAAATAATAATAAAAAAGTTTTCCATATGGATACAACTTACAGGGACATACTGTATATATTGTTAAATGTTTTTGTCAACTATTTTATGCCGTCGTAGTCCATAAGTTTTAAGAATTCGGAATGAAAATGATCAGGGCCTACTACTGCTTTACCATCTTTGGTACTTTTGATGGCATACGTTACTTCTTCAACTGTAAGTGGAGGTCCAGATTCGCAATTGGTGTTTGTTATGATGCCAGTGTTACTTCGTATATCTTGAAAAGTTTTTTCCACGTATTTAATCCAAATATCCCTTTTCTGATCTATTTCCAATACTATGTTTCCCTGATTATCTGTCAGAAATCCAGTGTTCTTGTGTTTATATAAGCCTGCAGCTTCTTTGATCTTTTTATGGAGGTTAAACGAATCATGTTTTTGTTGTAATAACTCTATCTCTGTACATTTCGAGCTTAGCCAATTTTCTTTTGCTATTTTAATAGCCCTTTTAATTTCGTTACCTATTTATTTTGTTGTAGTTATTCTTATTATATTTAGCCTTTATTCTGTTTTCAATCATACATAGAATCTCCTCTGTCATCCATTCTTTTTTCTTTGTTCTTTCAGGTCTTAAGTATTTCTCTGATATTTCTTGACTTACCTTGTGTATCTTTTCTAGTTCTAACTCTGTGCTATCTATTTCTGTATGAACCCACGTTTATTATTTTAGGCGTTTTTGTACCTTTTCTTTTACTGTTTTATTTTTCAGTTGATTAATATCGTATTTCCGAATTTTTGGTCTTTGAATTTTCTTTAAACTAAGTTTCATTTTGGCGACAAGTGGATTGTGATCCGATTTTATGTCGGATCCTGGGTACGTTTTTACAGATGTTATAGAGTTTCGAAATCGTTTGTTGACAAGGATATAGTCTATTTGATTTCTTACTGTGTGATCTGGCGTATCCTGAGGAGATTTCCACGTATACAGTCGTCTTGGAGAAAGATCATAAAAGGTGTTTGTGACTTCGAGCTGTTCTTCAGTTGCAAATTCAATCAAACGGTCTCCACGTTCGTTACGTTCCCCTAGCCCAAAGGATCCTACTAAATTTCCACTTTGTCCTTTGCCAACTTTGGCATTAAAGTCGCCCATTATTAGTAGTATTTCGTTTTTCCGAATCCTTTTGACAATATTAGTAAGGTCACTGTAAAATTCTTCTATAATTTCTTCTGGGGCGTCCGCTGTAGGAGCGTACACTTGAATAATATTTGTTCTTATGGGAGTTGTGCTTAGCTGAACTAAGAGCATTCTTTCTGACACAGGTACAAAGTGATTGACATAGTTGGCAATTGTAGTATTAATAATTAGGCCCACTCCATTTACATGTTCGTTTTTAAGATTTCCGGAGTAGAATATTTTGTGGTCGCTATTTTACCGCTCACTTAGTCGACAAATAACTCTTAAAATGTCGACCAGAATTGTTAAGTTATGTGCCTTTCTGTTTTTAAAGTTTTTTTAACTGTTAATTTAGTTTTGTTTCAGTTATAAGATGTGATGTTAATAAAATCTTCTATTTTCATTGTTTCTAAAAATATCAGGGACATTCAAAAACAAAATGTTCACAAAACATAAGACTACAATACGATTTCGATGTATACCCATACTTATACCTTGTCCTCCCTACAGGTTGTCTCAAACTTATATTACCCTTAATATTTTTTTCATTTTCATCAGTTATTATATTTGATAATTCATTTATGATCTTAGCCGAATATATTTCTGATTCTTTTTTTTTAAGTTTGCTAGTGGTTCTATATTTTTCTGTTGTTGTGATGGGATGTTTATTAGAAGCACACATTACTATTGGTCTGATTGTTAACTTTTAATTTTTTCTTCCCATAAACTTTTATCGTTTGAATAATACACACTCACTGGTACAAAAAACTGGCACCCCTTGAATTTTTGATAAAATTGTCAAAGCACACTTTATTTTTTATTGTAACTTGTATCTACGATTGGCATGCTATGAAAGAGTGTTTCAAGGTATGTTCTAAAAAGAAAATGCATACAAAAAACTTGTGTTTAAGGAAAACTATACAAACTTACAAAGGACACTCAAATTCAATAAAATTTACATGAATAGATGCGTCCCGAAATTTCAATAATTAATTTGATATTGCGCCAACTCTGAATTTGGCTTAATTAGGGCGTTAATTGTAATTAAAGTTTATCGAAATCGCATTTAGAAGTCCATAAAACTGGCATTCATAAATAATATTAGTCTAGCGGCTATTAAAACAGTTTATTCACTATTAGCTTAAGCCGATTAGAGGCGGTACAACTAACCAAATTATACCTACTTTATTATCAATAATAATAGAAAAAATAAGAGTAAGCTTCTGCCTTAATCCCTCAGAAAGATTTATGGAGTAATCGCATCACATGATCATTTTTCTCTCTTTGCCACACGTACATTCCCATTTGATTTTAGATTAATTTTTATCAATTTACGCTCTTGTTAATCAAAACACAGAGTTGGCGCAATGGTATCAAATTATTGAAATTTCAGGACGCATCTATTCATGTAAATTTTATTTCATTTGAGTGACATTCTATTTTCCATAAGATGTGTGCGGTGTCCTTTATACAACAACAAAAAAATAAAATAACACATTGGTATCTATTCAATTACTTTAGTGTTACAAAGAGCTGCGCACTTTCAATTCTTTTTATTATGATATTTTATATTTTTGCTTATTGATGTCAAAAGTATTTAGTATATTGTGCTTGTATCAATTATTGATGTTGTTTTGAAGCTATTTCCTTGTGGTATTTTTATAATTAACCATTTAGATGGGAAATAAGCCTCAATTAAATTGAAAAAAATAATTTTATTAACGTTTCGACGCCCAAATCGGGTGTCGTTGTCAAAATACAAAATACTACTAAATTAAACAAAAATGTGGTTGTTTAGTAAAAAATTCTTCTAATAATTTATTTAATCTAACTCATTTATATCGGCAATTCAGACATATATTATACATTTTAAAGTAGAAGACTTTAAAATGATATTGCCAATATTTATGAGTTGCGTTCCTGGGACCACTTTACTGAAAGATAGTTCATTCGATTACATGAAATCAACCCCAACCCAAGAATATCCGTCACAAAAATATCATAGCATGTGATCTGTCTTTAAAAAGACAACCCAATGCAACGGTGACAGTAAAATTCTCGCGTTAGAGATTCCATAGTAAATCACGAGGGAAAACCAGGAAAAAAACCTCGTGATACTATCCCGACATCGTAAGTATTTGGTCTTACATTTAGTTTACTCTCAAAACTAATACCAAATTCTGACTTTAATATATGTATGTTGTATAAATTATAAATAATATTAATAATACATAGATATATAAGTAATACTAAAATATAAAATATGTACTAACTCGATATGTTATTGACTTATTAATCGTGGTATTTTCTTTCTATTTACTTTCAGTATGGGTAACCACATCCTACCCATTCTACCGAGGAATTTGCGACACAATTGGTTTCATTTAGCGTAATTAGAGCCGCTTTTTTGATTTTTCTCTTTTTACTATCTGTTTCTTTCAGGACTATACTTGAATGTCTCCACTGAACTCTATGTTCGTTATCCCATGCGTGTTGACATATTTGAGATCTATCAAATTCTCTATTTTTAATATAAGACTGATGTTCACTTATTCTAACGTTTAATGGTCTTGGACGTTTCACCTAAATAAAATTATCGCATTCACAAGGTATTTTATAAATGCAATTCTTTGTTCTTTCTTGTTCATTGTTAGGTTTAGTTTTAGAAGATAGAATATATCTCAATGTGTTTGTTGTTTTGAATGTTGTTGAAATGTTGAATTTATTTCCTATTGTTTTAAGTTTCTCGGATAGTCCTTTGTAGTAAGTTTGTAACTTTTAGTACATGTAGTACTAATGATTTAGTAATGATTTTTGACTAATTTTTTAATGAATTTGCCGAAAACTCCCGAAGACTAGGTAAACAGTAGGTACCCTGGGCACCAGGTATTCCTGAGATCACTTCCGATGTCATACTCGTCATTAGCGACCTCAAAAATCCCCCGAGTAATGATTTTTGACAAGTTTTTTAATAAATTTTTTTGCCGAAAACTCCACAAGACGAGGTAAACAGTAGGTACCCTGGGCATCCAGTCCAGGTACTCCGTAGATCACTTCCGATGTCATATTCGTCGTTAGTGACCCTAAAAACCCCCCGAGTATTGATTTTGATTAATTTTTTTATGAATTTTAATGACGAGGTAAACAGTAGGTACTCTTGGCACCAGGTACTCCGGAGATCACTTACGACGTCATATTCGTTTTCAGCGACCCCAAAAACCCCAGAGTAACAAAATTGAACTCATTTCCGCCGATAATTGACGAGTCCTGAATTCTTTTTATTGTCTGTTTGAGATGCACTTTAAGAATGCATTTTTTGTATGCAGTTTTTCAATATTATATTATGGCTGTGGGTCACAAAGTTTCCTGGTGCATTCACGAATCGAATGCAAAAAGAATTATGTATTAAGATCCGTCTTGTTTTTTTTTTCGGAGATTCAATGCTTTATTGCTTCAACTATTAACAGTATGCCCAACAGAATGAATGGCGTTTTATAGGCACGTTAAGATATTAAGACGAGCTACTAATTATTAATTTGTATAGGTTTCCTTGTTATTTTTATATTGTATGAATTTTGTTATTTTATTTTTTGTATTCGTTTTTTGTAAGTTTGTATAGTTTAATTATTTTTATAAAAGTTTTTCGTACGCATTTCCTTTCTAAAATATACCTTACTACCTTCTATCAGAGCATGCCAATCATCGAAAAAAGTTACAATAAAAAATAAAGTGTGTTTTGACACTTTTATCAAAAACTCAAGGGGTGCCCGTTTTTCGTGCCGGTGAGTGTACCTGTATTAAAACACTAATTTACATATGCGTATACTTAATACACTATCTTTTGGTTTATATCAGTGCTTTCCAGAATTTTAAAATTAGCATTTTTATTATGTTGTAGGCAGATCTAATCAAGTATGTACTATAAAATAGACGGAGAGCTAGAGCCGAAAAATCATCGTTATAAGTAATATGGAGTTTTTCCCGTGAAATGTGTCCATTGTATATTGACAATTATGTCACCTTTCAGGCTGACACCTCAGTGGATATAGGAAGTAGCAATAAGGGATGAAAGGGGAAAGTTAGTGCAGTCTTTAAAGGTTTTTTCCTCTTATTTTGTTAAACCTTCATCGATTTGAATGAAAATTGGTGGCTAGTTAGAGCATACCTCAAGAAACAAAACTGATTTGGTGCCAACTTGCACTTTTACCCTTGGGGTGGATACTACCCCTTCCCGGGGGTGAAAACTATTTTATTAAAAATAACTCCACAAATCGATAGAGGGACAAATTTTAAGTACAATTTGTTATATCATGTTATTAAAATAAATCAAAACTTTTTGAGTTATTAAAGATCGAAGATTTGTCTATTTAAGAGCACATGCGTGAAGTTACGGATGATAAAAAACATATTAATTAATTGTATGTTAGTAAAATATTATTTTTATATTATTTTGATATTTAATTGAATTTTTTCTATCAATATAAATTGAATATGTCCAGAAACTGGGGGTGTCCAATAATGGGTACATTTGACATATTCAAATACATTTTTGCTTAATTTATAATATCGAAATAATTAAAAATAATATGTTATTAACATACAATTAATTAATATGTCATTTTTTTCATCCGTAACTTCACGCATGTGCTCTTAAATAGAGAAATCTTTGATTTTTAATAACTCAAAAAGTATTGATTTATTTTAATAACATTATATAACAAATTTTACTTAAAATTTGTCCCTCTATCGATTTGTGGGGTTATTTTTAATAAAATAGTTTTTACCACCAAGAAGGGGTGGTACCCGCCCCCAGGGTAAAAGTGCAAGTTGGCACCAAATCAGTTTTATTTCTTGAGGTATGCTCTAACTAGTCACCAATTTTCATGCAAATCGATGGAGGTTTAACAAAATAGGAGGTGAAAACCTTTAATGACTTTCCTCTTTCATCCCTAATTGCTACTTCCTGTATCCACTGAGGTGTCAGCCTGAAAGGGGTCATAATTATTAATATACAATAGACACATTTCACATGCCAAACTCCATATTACTTATGACGATGATTTTTCGGCTCTAGCCCTTAGACTAAAATAAAACAGAATCTTAAATTTAAGTATTATGTTTCTATGAATTTTAAATATGTAAAAAATGTTTCGTTAGCCTACCAAAACTAGATTTTAAATACCTCTTCAAAATTACATTCCAATACTATACAACACTACATATTATATGGATCTTTTAGCATACTTTTATACATTTTAGATAAGTAGGAGTACAGTCCACTCGTCAGAGACAAAAATGCTACTAAAGCTCTAAAAATCATACGAATTAACTGAGTTTTGATAAAAATGTCAATTTTGGGACCCCAAAAAAGATGCAAAAAGTTTGCCTCTCTTACCTCACCCATGGTCTTCCACCAAAAACACAGGGGGGGGGGAAATATGGTAAACATTGATTTACCAAGAATCTGTACACCGTAGAAAAAAGTTTCAAATAAAAAATGTAGCTGAGGTAATTTTTAACTAAAATATTTATTAGCACCCCACGGTCTGAGCTGGTTAAGTGCTCTATACTATACAATTCGAGAAAAATGTACAATCACCTGCCATCTAACATCAAATCTATTGCAGCATTTCTCGCTTTTCGCAAGGCCTTGAAAGCTTATTTGCTGGAGAGAGCTTTTTATACAGTGAATGACTTTTTGATAAACGATTTGAATTCAGCAAATTGACTTGCAGGATTATTACTTTCGAGTACTTTTATACATATTTGCAGCGGCATAGAACTTTTGATTTACTTTCCCTTTTCCTCGTTCGCCTTCTTTTTGCTCTGACGTTGTGTACATATTGTTTGCAAAATTATAAAATTTTTTAATGTGTACTTAATAACTATAAAATTATATTAAGTAGTATAACTCACGCCATTTACTTGGTGTCTGTTTCTGTTTTTGTTTTGTTTGTAGTTTTTTATTATTTTTTGTTTTTTATTGTATTTTTTATTTTGTATAAGCTTTGTCCACAAATTGGTAAAATTTTTTGACAATAAAGCATACCTTACTTATTGAAAAATGATTCATTATTTAAAAACCGTTAAGGATATCTGTGAATATCGCATTACTCTGAAATAAAATTTGTCATAATAATTTTAGGTATCTACATTTTTGTTTATGCTTAAAAACAAAATATGTAGACTAGATATAAATATAATAGGTAAGCAGTTTTGACTATAGAAAAATGCACTCATGAAAATAATGCGTTGTTGGTGTGGTAGTTGGTAGTAATTTATTACACAGTTAAAATCATAATTGGAGATATTACTAATATTTTAAATACATTGAAGATATAAAACTAAAAATTTAACGGAGGGATCATTAAACAATAATTCTGATATTATTTTAAATATATTATATTGTGAAGCATGCAAACAATGTAATAAATGTAAAGAGCATGAGAGGAGCCGACTGTAACTCTGACCACTACCTGGTGAGAGCAGAATATAAAATCGAGCATAACATAAAGGGAAACAATAAAACAACAGAAAAAATTGGAAAACAATTTAACATAGGACTACTAAAAGATAACAACACACAGAAGAAGTATGAACAGAGAATAACCAACAGACTAATCAGGGAACAAGAAACGTCAAGCCCAGACAAACAATGGCAAAATATCAAAGAAGCAATATTGGACACAAGTAAAGCAATCCTAGCGAAAACCAAAAGAAAACACAAAACAAAAGATTGGTATGATGAAGAATGTCAAGAAGTAGCAGAAGCAATAAGAAAAGTAAGACTCAAAAATCTCACAAATGACGAAGAAAGCACTAGAGAAGAATACAGAGAATTGAGAAAAATCATGAAAAGAAAATGTAGAAGCAAAAAGAGAAAATACAACGAGAACAAACTGAAAGAAATAGAAGAAAAATTTCAAAAAAAAGAAATAAGATCATTCTACCAGGAAGCAAAAAAAAATGGAAAGAGGATATCAAAAAAACAACCCATATATGAGAGATGATAAAGGGATGTTGCTAAATGAGCCTGAAAAAATAATGGAAAACTGGCAAAACTATTTCACAGAACTGCTAAATAAGAGCGAAGTACAAAAGGAAACAAACCATGAAATTGAAGATGATCAGATAGCAATAGAAATACCCACAGAACAAGAAATAAAGAACGAAATAAAGAGCTTGAAAAATAACAAAAGCCCAGGAATAACAGAAATATCGGCCGAAATGATAAAATCAGGAGGGAAAAGACTACAGAAAGAGATATATGACCTGATAAAAAGAATATGGGAAGTAGAAAAAATGCCAGAAGAGTGGACCATAGCAAGAATATGACATATACATAAAAAAGGTGATAGAATGCGATGCGAAAACTACAGAGGCATCGCACTATTAGAAATAGTTTACAAAATCCTGGCACAAAGTATAAGAAAAAGGCTAAGTCATTATTCGGAAAAAATACTGGGGGAATACCAGGCAGGTTTTAGAAACAACAGATCAACGACTGACCAAATATTTGCCTTAAAAGAAATACAGACTACCTGTTACGAACATAAAACAGTACTATATGCTTTGTTCATAGACTTTAAGCAGGCTTACGACACAGTAAATAGACAGCAGATGTACGAACTGATGAAAGAATTGGGGATACCAAGTAAAATTGTCAGGATGATAAAGATGACGATGGAAAACACAACAAACGAAATAGCTTGGAAAGGGTATACATCCAAAAAGTTTGAAACCAAGGAAGGATTACGACAAGGAGACCCACTATCAACAATGGCATTCAATCTAACATTGGAAGGAATAATCAGGAAAAGCAGAATAAACATGCAAGAAACGATATTTAAAAACGGCCACCAATGCATAGCATTTGCAGATGATCTGACGCTATTAGCAACAAGCAAAAAAGAACTACAAAAGTTAATGAAAAACATAATAACAGAAGCCAAAAAATTCGGACTTAAAATAAATGAAGAAAAGACAAAATATATGATAATGGGAGAGATCCAAAAAGAAAAAGAGAATAACATCATAGTACAAATAGATGGAGAAAAAACATACTCGTTTAAAAGAGCCAAAGAAATTATTTACCTGGGAGCCAAAATAGATGAAAATGGTCATGAAGAAGGGGAGATAAAGGCAAGAATAGCTAAAGGAAATAAAAAATATGGAGCATTACGCACATTATTGAAATCCAAATACGTATCAAGAAAAACAAAAATAAGAATTTATAAGACTGTTATCAGACCTACAGTAACATACGCAAGCGAAACATGGGTGCTCAAAAAGTCAGAAACAGACCTGTTAGAAAGATGGGAGAGAAAAATGCAAAGAGCAATATATGGAGGTGTGAAAATAGAAGGTCAGTGGAGAAGAAGAACCAATAAAGAATTGGAAGAACTATATCAAGAGCCAACGATTACGACGACGATCAAAGCACAGAGAATACGATACTTGGGGCACATAGAGAGAATGGGAAGTAAACGAATGCCAAAAATGGTACTTTCACGAAGACCAATACAAAAGAGGAGGAAAGGCAGGCCAAGGAAAAGATGGAAGGACAGTGTATATGAAGACTTGAAGAAAAGTAACATTGAGAGGTGGAAAGAACTAGCATTGGACAGAAGGAGATGGAGAGAGGTTGTGAAGGAGTGTATAAAAAGACTGAAGTGTATTTAAATAAAATTTATAAGTTATGTAAGTTATATTAAGTTATTTACTATATTATTTATGTAATCAGAAATGTAAACATTTTAGCCCTAGGCCTACAAGGCCTGTTGCGCTTAATAAATAAATATTATATTGTGTGCAGAAATAAAATATTCAGTATAAGATATCTTTTTATGCGCCCTATTATGATCAAATTCGATGTTTTCGAAAGTCATGCCGCTACGAGTACTAGGGAGATGTTAGGTATTTAAAACGTTACAAGTACGGAAATAACGATTTAAAGTTTCCTACTCAATTCAGTACAAGAATCAGATATTTACATCAGTATTTTGTAATCAGTATTTGTACTCAGTACCACTGAGAACCAGTATCAAAAGTAACCGTTATACTTCCGCATTGATTTTGCCCGTCTCTATTCGTTACGGCGACAGACAACGGTTCGGTTGGCTTGTGTTCAATATGCGGTGTGCTAGAAAAATAACTGCACGGGTCACCCGTCCCGCCGGCGCAGGTTGTGTCTCGCTTAGGTTCAATTTGCGCCGGGCCTAATAACAGCGCACAGGTGAAATTTGGACAGGCCCGTTTAAATACGAAGGATTATTTGCTCAGGAATTACAACATCCTGACGATATTGCTGCACAATTCTCGCCGTGTGTGGCCTGGCATTATCTTGCCTAAGCATGAAATTATCCCCAATAAATGATGCAAATGGCACGACATGCTCTTCTAAAATGTCTGTAATATACTTGCCTGATATAAAGTCACCCGCGAATGCCCGCGATCTATTCCAACTAACTATGTACGAGCCTCCAATTTAATCCCACCCCAAACCATTACCGAGCCGCCACCATAATATACAATCCCGACGGTGTTACACTGTGCTTAACGTTCCCCAGGGCTTCTGTACACTCTGTTCCGACTGCCATCAGAAAAAAGACAGTAACCTGCATTCATCGGTGAACCATGTTCAACATGTTCACGAGAAAAATGCAATATTTTTCTTCTATGGTCTCTGGTTCATAATGGGCCAGTGTGGCAGTGGGTGCCCTTCCAGGGCGTAGGTCGTTTTCGGCAAGTCTTCTTATCGTATTTTGGCTGATTCTAAAGTTATAACAATCCAAAAATTTATTTTGTAGAGAAGTACTTTTAACAAACTTTGTCTGAGTGTACGACGTGCCAAAAACCGGTCTTAAATTAGGAGTTCTAACCCTTCTACGGCCTTGACCGGATCTTCTGAAGTTACTTCCAGTAACAGAAAAAAGTGTTAACACTCTTGCAATGGTTGACCGAAGTGACGTTAAAACGTTCAGCGAGTTCTACTTGACTGTATCCTTCTTCGCAAAGAGTAACAATTCTAATACATGTATTAGCAGTCACTTACTGACAAATTTCGATTTTCTTGCTGCTGGTGGTTCATGGTAAAGGAAAAAACACTTAATGAACTTAAAAAACGCCTTTAAACGTTCAGCACAACGTATTCCAACATAACTAAATTCAAATTAAAATGAAGTACAATTAGCAAGTTTTTAACTTTTTGGCAAAAAATGATAAAAACATCAGCGTTTTTTACCGTTTTTTCGATAAATTTTACAATATACCGGAGGCAACAATAATATATTACGACAAAAATCGAAACATTAAAATGATTTGATTTACCAGGGTTTTTAAAATTATGCGTTGTGGGGCAGTGGGTGCCCTTCCAGGGTGTAGGTCGTTTTCGGCAAGTCTTCTTATCGTATTTTGGCTGATTCTAAAGTTATAACAATCCAAAAATTCATTTTGTAGAGAAGTACTTTTAACAAACTTTGTCTGAGTGTACGACGTGCCAAAAACCGGTCTTGATTAGGAGTTCTAACCCTTCTATGGCCCTGACCGGATCTTCTCAAGTTACTTTCAGTAACAGAAAAACGTGTTAACACTCTTGCACTGGTTGACCGAAGTGACGTTAAAACGTTCAGCGAGTTCTACTTGACTGTATCCTTCTTCGCGAAGAGTAACAATTCTAATACATGTATTAGCAGTCACTTACTGACAAATTTCGATTTTCTTGCTGCTGGTGGTTCATGGTAAAGGAAAAAACACTTAATGAACTTAAAAAACGCCTTTAAACGTTCAGCACAACGTATTCCAACACAACTAAATTCAAATTAAAATGAAGTACAATTAGCAAGTTTTTAACTTTTTGGCAAAAAATGATAAAAACATCAACGTTTTTTACCGTTTTTTCGATAAATTTTACAATATACCGGAAGTAACAATAATATATTACGACAAAAATCGAAACATTAAAATTATTTGATTTACCAGGGTTTTTAAAATTATGCCTTCATTTTTGGGCTCAGTGTATATAAAATGTTCTACTTCTTTTCCGAGAACGGTTCATTCTACACAAAAATTGATAATAAACATTTTTGTTTAAAATTCTTTCCGCTATATTTTTCTTGTTTCGGTTACGCAGACGAGCCATACCCAATATTGACAGCCCAAGATAAAGATAGTCTGCAGAGATTAGTCCACAGATTTAGTAATCAGCAACGAACCAATCAGATGTAAAATAGAAATTGATGGCATCTCAAATTCCACGGCAGAATGCAATTCACATTTAAAGAAGAAGACAACAAAAAGACAATGCACATGTTATTAAGTTAACAAAATATCGAGGATCAAAGCTCAAAAATACTGACAATAGCATTTTAAAATCTTCTACTTTGAAAAAAAAACTCTGAACTTGGCAAATGTTCTAGGTTGGACTTCCTTCTTCTGATGTCGTGCATTTCTGCGTAGGCGTTCTCCGTACATTGTATTGTCAGGTGAGATGTTCGATAATCAGGATTAAATAATTCTGTTTTGAGCAGCATTGCGAAGCATTTCATAGCTCTGGATTCCTGTCCATTGGCGAATATTACGCAGCCATGACATCTTTTTACGTCCCAGACCCCTCTTACCCTCTATCTCCCCTTCGAGTATCAGTTGCTGAAAAGTGTATCGTTCTCCTCGTAATTTACTTATAATATTTTGGGAGACTCCCATGCGCTCAACTATATTAGTTTGTCGCATGCCACATTGAAGAAAGCCTAGAAACTTATTTATCTCATCCAAAGTTAAATAACGTCGTTCTATGATAAAATATATTTTCAATGTACTAAGTAAACAAAAACTTTATAGCATAAACAAAATCGAAATTAACAGAATATTTACTGCAGTGTAAAACCTATACTCGTAGTTTGTTCCTATCAGTGGCGTACTGATAAACCAGCGGGCCCTAGTTCCAGTTGGGATGCGGGCCCGCCCTCCCAATAAAAACGCACATTGTATATAAAAAATGTTTAATAAACATTAAATATAAATCATCATATCATAAAATACCTATATCATATATTTATAAAAACTCAAGGTAATTATAGGCCATATACTCACGGTTCTTGCTTTTAAAGAACCGCTCGGATTAAGATGAAATTTGGCATACCCGTAGCTAAAGTGTCAGACAAAAAAAGTGATACCTATTTTGCCCTGGGGTGACTTACACCCCTTCTCGGGGGTGAAAAACATACGTTCAAGATAAGTCCTGAATTGGATAACCTCTTTAATTCCTAATTAACACTTAAAAATTATTGGTGACACTTCTTCTTTACGTGCCATCTCCGCAACGAAGGTTGGCAATCATCATTGCTATTCTAACTTTTGACACTACAGTCCGAAAGAGTTCAGTTGAGCTGCGTCCAAACGATTCTCTTAGATTTCTAAGCCAAGACTTTTTTCTTCTACTTATGCTGCTCCTTCCTTTAATCTTTCCCTGCATTACTAATTTTAGGAGTTCATATCTGTCACCACGTGTTATATGACCCAAGTATTGCTGATACCAGAAATCTCAACTAGTAAAAAAATATATGTTTTACTATTGTGAATATTTTGGTTTTAGTTTGTATTTTGTTTTCCTGAAGACAAAATTGGTTATAGAAGATATGGCTGTGCAAAATTTGCATACACTCGTGATTAGTGACTCGTTGAAGCCCATTTAACTACAGCCTTTTCAAAAATAAGCACTTTCAACCAACGAATCTTACATGACTTATAAACAATACATAAGTAAAGTAATTTGTGAAGTGGTAATGATTAATTTCATTTCAAATGCTAATTAGAGGGTGATTTTCACGGCTTTTTTACCAACCATAAAAAGTGTACCAACATCACTTTGATCGTAACTTATTTCTAATGTTAGAAACTTTTTAAAAAATAGTGGACTATTAAAACAGTACGTTAATATTAATCCTATCGTTTTTCATACTGACATGGCTGAACACTTTACGCCAGCCGTTTTCATAAATAATGAAACTCAAAAATCTCTAGTCATAATTAAAAACCTTAATATCGGAAAACTAAAACAGCTTCTAAAAAATGAACATTGGAATGGAATTTATATCAACAAAATAGATTCTCAAATTGCAAATGATATACAGTAGAACCCCGATTATCCGTGTGCGGATTATCCGGGCTGCGGATTAACCGTGCTATGATTTTCTATTACTTAAATTGCATTTTTGAGGTTTTATCAAAATAGCGTCACTGTAAATCACTCGACGGAAACTCTATACGCGGAGAGGGAGACTCATAAGGAAAGATTTATTTTTTCTGTTGTCTTTTTATGGTAGGGCTATATGTATGGATATACGTACATATGTATTACAATAAGAAATAAATGTTCGGGTTATCCGTGCTTTTCAATTATCCGTGCCAACGTCCGGTCCCGACGAGCACGGATAATCGGGGTTCTACTGTAATATATAAATTTATAAATAAGTTAAATAATTACATACAAACCTCTAGGAAGATAAAACGGTTAAATAGAAAAATATCAAAAAAACTCTTGGATAACGGTGGGGTTGATATCTTTTATGAAACGAAGAGATTTTCTTAAAAATAAATTAGTGTCTATATTTATCCTTATTATAGTTACCACTATATTATATTCTCTATATTTAGAATTTAACTTCAGAACTACCTAAAAGTATAGGCTGAAGGATGCGGGTGCTATAAACACGAGTATCGAACATCGAGCCAATTGTATTGGGATTATTCTTATGGCCGTATAAAACTTGTTTTGATCAGTTGTCGACTTTCTGCAGCTGTAGTTTACCTAAAACTTATTCATAATTATTGTACCGGGTGTCCCAATAAGAATGGCTCTCGGCCATATCTCAGGAACCGTTTATAGTAGAGCTTTGAAATAAAAAATTTTATAACAAAAGTTGCCTCAGGAAAAGCCTGGAAATTATTTTCATAATTGTGGGTCCACCGCTAGAGGGCGTAATTGAATATCAAAAATAAAAAAATCTAAATTTTACAAAATTTTCCTAATGAAGGGGCACTGGAAATTCGATTATTGTATTCTTCATCAAATTCTGCGCATATTTGATTTAACAAGTTTAACTCTACCTTTGCAAATAAATGGTGGGGGTGAGTGGGAACCTTTTTATGAAAAAATGGTTGTAAGTCCGGTTCTGCTAAATAAAATTTTGAAAACTGGGTCTTGTTGAAGACAGATCTTTTTCTTCAATGTAAGTGTGATAATTTTGAACCATCCTAATAAGTAATAAGCCAGATGGGAGGCGTTATTTAATTTTTTTCAGAAATCTAGTTTTCTTTGGAAAATATTAAATACAAGTATGTATTTTTAATCATACTTTATAAAATTAGATTAAATTAGCAATAGAATAGCGAAAACCGCATGTCGATATCTTTTTTCTATCTCAAGATATCTCGAGAAACGTGTAAATTTAATACATAACTGTTACTATCACCGGTAAACTAAGTTAATGAAAAGTAGTGTGCTGTGGAAAAAAACCAAATAACATTTTCCAGATGTCAACGTATAAAAATATGATTAATTAAAACAACAATATAAAGAGAAACAATACTATTAAAATTAAATATAACAGAACAAACAGAACTACTAGAATTTTTTTACATATAGAAGAATACTGTACTTTTCATTTGAAATGTGCAAAATTAAAATCGGTTAACTACCACGGCGTCAGGAATTTTTTTAAATAAACATTAATTTTTGGTGCTACGCGCAGGACAGCGGATGGGTTTGCTCTGATTGGGCATTGCAATGACCTTTGATAATGATTGATAAATCTTAATTTTTAGTACATTTCGATATAAATAAATAAATTTATTTATTGTAAAATAAAAACACATACTGTGTCCTTTGAAATAACACTTTTTTTAGCAAAAACTTTCTTTGTTCATATATTTTAACTTAAATAAAAGTTTATTATTTTTAAACATATGTAATTGTTTAAACAATATTTCACAAACAATAATAAAATTAGTTTGATTTTTGTGGAATTAAAATTTTAAAATACAACAAAACATAGAGTAAGAAAATAATATATTAGATAAAGATTTGAAGAAATTTTGGTGGAAATCAACTTTTGTGAATCGAACACCGCTGTCCTGCGAGTAGCACCAAAAATTATTGTTTATTTAAAAAAATTCCTGACGCCGTGGTAGTTAACCGAATTTAATTTTGCACATTGCAAATGAAAAGTACAGTGTTCTTCTATACCTATTTAAAAAATTTCAACTTGCTATCTGGTTTATTTTCAATCCTGCAACATTTTGAAAAAATGAATTTTTTTGCTAAAGCTGGATTGCAAAATTTATTTTGCAAAATTTATTGAACCGATCTTAATGAAATTTACAGTATTGTTTTGTTATATCACATAGTTTTTCTGGAGAAAATATGAAGGTCCTAAGTTTAGCAGAAATGGTTGAAAAACGTAAAATGCGAATACTTGTTTTTTTATGGTTTTTCGCAATTATTGCTATTTTGCAACAAGGGTGACAATTTTTAAAATTCTTATCCAATCCTATATTTTAAGAAATTTAATTGCGCAACTTTTACGTCAGTACAACTTTTCTCGAAAGTGAATACTTTTAGAGTTATAATCAAAAAACGAAGAAAAAAAATCGAATATCTCCTTCATTTTTTGACATTTTGATTATTTAAACAATGTTCCGGACCTTTTTGAGTGGGAGGATAACTCAATTATTATTATGTGAGTTAATTCCAAGCAATTTCTGCAAAAAAATATAAGTCAGCTCTCAACATCCATCTCAAAACAGATGCGCCCTGGACTATAAATGATGACGTGCATTTATTTTTATTAGTTTTATTATGTTACAAAAATATTTTTAGACTTTTCCGATGTGTGTAGTTTAATTGCCAAAGAAAACACTGTCGTTAAACTCCAACCCTGTACTCTTATATGCAAATATTGATCCTAAAAGCACATTTACCTTCTACAAGTTATATCAGCCTGTTAAAAATCTCCCTTGTTGATGGAGGAACTACTGGGGAGAGGGAATCTCCCTAGAAGTCCTCTTTGGAGGAAGTATTTTGAATGCATTTACAATTACCTTTTGAGGAGATACGTAAATTGATGATAAAGGTGAGGAAATCGAGGAAACCTCCTGAGAGAAATGAAATTGACTAGTTTGATAGGAATGCATCATTATTACAAACGGAGTGCTTATCGTTAGTGCACAACATGGTTTTTTTTTTAATTTAGTTTGTTGTGTCTCAACTACGAATACACTACTGAATCAGTTAAAGTGCTTGACACACTTTAGAACGGGATGTCAGATAGGGATGTAAACTATATCCACAATTATTTAATATATATCGGGAGCACATTATGAGAAGAACACTTGAAGTGTGAACCCAGTTTCTGTACTCTTATATGATTTTGCGGATTATACACACACCCAAATAGTCTAGGCGCCAAATAGAGGTCACCGTGTCATTTTCAATTCTGATGGACAAACTCAACGGTTTCTTATGGATTTTTGGCTGCTGATTACGAATTTCGAGGGGGGATTTCGATCCGAGTGGTCAAAAAATTGTTATAAACAATTAATTGTTTATAAATTGTTTATAATGCTCTGGCTCATAAACTAAAAGAAATAAAAAAAAATGTTTCAAATAAAATTTGTTCCTTAATAAAAAATGAAGAAACAACCGTTTACTAAACTTAAATCCGACAATCAGAACTCAAGATATTGTAAAATTAGTGCACAATGCAAATTGCAAATTGCAAAATAAGTATTTTTCGAAGCTTTATCGATCGTAACTCGGCTTCTACGCATGCAAATGAGCCTTATGAGGTGTTCTTTTAAACCTTAATTAAGAGGCTTCCAAACAAAGTTTGTTAAATTATTTGATCTTCATTTGTTTTAAAGTTATACCCGTTTTAAATTATAATTTTCTCAAAAAAATTGTACATTAATTTGTTTATAAAGGTTTCAAGCAAACTTGAGCTATAAACATTTATACTTTAATTAACAATAATGATAAAACAACTCAAAAGGAACAATTTGAGCTTACGAAAATGTTCGTAAGTTTATTTTTGGCTAAGATGTCGATATTTTAATGGCGCGCTATGAGGCGCAAGATTGGCTCACAGTCAAGTAAGTATGTATTCTTCGACGCTTTATCGATCGTAACTCGGCTTCTACGCAAGCAAATGAGCCAATATGTGATATCCATATAAAAATGGATCGAGTTCTTTTGCAGCATCATCATTGCATATAAAACGAGCATTTATGATGTGGCGGCATACACACAATTGACGGGCCTTGATGATGCTGCAAAAGAACTAGATCCACTTTATATGGATATCATATAGATAACTAGACTCTGAAGCCTCAAAAAGTTTTAGTTTTACTGCATACAAGAACAGACTTGTACCACCATGTAACTGTTAAAATTTCGCTAAGAACATGCAGATGTAAGAAAGCTGATATTCCCTGTATATCTCTATGCAGATTTGCAGATGCATGAAAAAAAATGTTTGTAAAAATAGTATTAATTAATAGTATCAACTTACTTTTTAGTTATACTTCTGAAATATTAGTTTTTAATGTTTTTTTCTCATTTAGTGCAAAAAATAGAAGACAAAGTAAATAGAATGAAAGGTGATACGAGGTACAGTATGATGATTTAATTACATATAAGAATTATATGATAAAATTGTATTAGGATCTTCAAAAATGAAAAATGAAGATAACGTATGTATACATAGTTTTATAATTTGCATCTAGAAGTTAGCGCGTGAACCTTTACGCGGTGAGCCGATCTTGCGCCTCATAGCGCGCGCCATTAAAATATCGACATCTTGGCCAAAAATAAACTTATGAACATTTTCATAACATCAAATTGTTCCTTTTGAGTTTTTCTATTAATATTGTTCATTAAAGTATAAATGTTTATAGCTCAAATTTGCTTGAAACCCTTATAAACAAATGAATGTACAATATTTTTAAGAAAATTGTAACTTCAAACGGGTATAACTTTAAAACAAATGAAGATCAAGTAATTTAACAAACTTTGTTTGGAAGCCTGTTAATTAAGCTTTAAAACGACACCTTCTAAGACTCATTTGCATGCGTAGAAGCCGAGTTACGATCGATAAAGCTTCGAAAAATACTTATTTTGCAATTTGCAATTTGCATTGTGCACTAATTTTACAATATCTTGAGTTCTGATTGTTAGATTTAAGTTTAGTAAACGGTTTTTTCTTCGTTTTTTATTAAGGAACAAATTTTATTCGAAACATTTTTCTTTACCTCTTTTAGTTTATGAGCCAGAGCCTTATAAACAATTTATAAACAATTAAATTGTTTATAACAATTTTTTGACCACTCGGATCGAAATCCCCCCTCGAAATTCGTAATCAGCAGCCAAAAATCCATAAGAAACCGTTGAGTTTGTCCATCAGAATTGAATATGACACGGTGACCCCTCTGGCGCCTAGACTAAAACTTATATGGAATCATCTGATATTTCTTACTAATTCGTGCGAATTTAAAAAACCAAACACACGAAGTCAAACAATATTTATTTTAAAGCAATTTAATAACAAATACATGACAATTAAATAAAACAAAAAAGAATAAAGTATTTAAAAATTCCACAAGGAAAAAAGTTTTCCTGTAGTTGGCTGTATACCATGTAATACAAAAAACAGTAAATCCTTTATAAAAGGTATATTCAAAATCCCTAAAAAGGGCTACATCACAATCAGAACTAGTTTTCGACTGGTTTACCAGTCATCATCAGTGCTTACGTGAAGTTTACATGCTAACCACCAAGATATAATTTTACAAAAATATGTGGGTCAAAGCCCTATATACGTGGTCCGTTAAGGAAACATCGGTTAAAGATGCCAATTAAAACATGGATGTTAGAAATATTTAGGGCATAATTGTAAAATATTTCTAACATCCATGTTTTAATTGGCATATTTAACCGATGTTTCCTTAACGGACCACGTACGTATATAGGGCTTTGACCCACATATTTTTGTAAACTTATATCTTGGTGTTAGCATGTAAACTTCACGTAAGCACTGATGATGACTGGTAAACCAGTCGAAACCTAGTTCTGATTTTTAGGGATTTTAAATATACCTTTTATAAAGGATTTACTGTTTTTTTTTTAATAAAGTATTTAACAAACAGATTGAAAGTAGTTGTTTTAAAGTCAATAGCATACAAAATTTCAATGAAAAACGAATAATGTTTAAATTGTTTTTATTTATTTTTTTGTATTTTGTAGTAGTCAGTGTTATCACCTCTAGTCCTTATGCAAGCTTCAGTTTGCGTGGGCACGCTCCTAATCAAATTATCAACATTTTGTTGTGGTAGGTTGCTCCATCCTTTAAAAGCAGCTTGTACTAGCCGTGTGGTGTTTTGTGGATTATCCCGGCGAGCTCTAATTTTTCTTTTAAGCATATCTCACAAATACTCTATAGGATTAAGCTCGGGTGAGCAAGCAGGCCACTCCAAACAAGGGATACCTTCTGCCTCAATGATGTCTGTAGTCACTCTAATGGTATGTAGAGGTCTACTATCATGCAATAAAATTAAATTTTCTCCTGTTGCACCTCTCCAGAGCCTGACTACAGGTTATCAACATACCTGTGAGCACTTAAAGTTGATTGGACGATAATTAAAGGAGTTTTTTAAGGATCACAATTCCTCTCCAGAACATTACACTTCCCCTTGTATATTTATGAACAGATCTGACAGTTTTCGTTCTTGCTTGTCTTCCTCGACCTCTAAGCACACGGTTTCATGGGTCATCTGATTTTACACAAATCCTGATTTTTTTGAAAATAGCAGATTTTGTCAATTCCGAATGTTCCAGTTTTGGTGGTGAGGACACCAATTTAGGCGATCAATCTTGAGCTGCCGGATAACTCGGGAACCCATAACTGTCTCCTGCTGTATATTTCTTGGTACGAACTCTTCTTCTTATCGTTTCAACTGAAACAGTTACACCTGTAGCTTCCAATAGCTGCCTTTGGAGCTGCAGGTGAGAAATGGTTGGGTGTCTTCCAGCTGATTGGACAATTAAACAATCTTGGAGAGCCGTTATTACTTTTGCCTTTCCCTTGCTTTATTTTTAAGCTTTCCTAGTTCCTGTTACCTAGCATAGGTTTTGGACAGAACGCCCTGTGTTACGCATAGCTCTACAGCTATGTCCCTCTGAAAACATTACTTTCTCCACAAAACCAATAATCTTTCCTCGTTGTAAGTTCTATAACCCCACATCAGACATATTTTCGTTTTTGGACGCAAAAGTTAGTTTATTTATTTTCGTTAAATTTGCAACTCAAGCAAATAACCTATACCGTACCGAGCTGTACTATCCGATTGTCTTATATATTTGTTTATTTTTAATAAAAACCTTTATTCTTCGCAACAATAACAAGTTTTTTCAAAAGAAATAAATATTACTTTGAAATACATGGTGATTCCTTGTAAGTTTGGGTGTGTGTATATTATTCAATATTTGTTGTCCTCTTTCTCGCGTTGGTCGTCGTAATGAAATCATTTCTGTTCCGAGGCATGATCGTGTTTCTATGAGCTGTATGGTTTTAAAATATATCAGTAGGGTGCTAACCTGGCTGTAGACCCCCTCCTCCTTTATCCGGGCTTGAGAACGGCAACAGATCTGTCGAGCTACTTGATCCACCAAACAAAACTGCAGGCGGAGTTCCACCAATCGGTAGAAGAAGTATCGGCCGACCGCGCAAAAGATGGAGTGACAACCTTCCATAGAGGTATCAATCCGTTAATGAACAAGCAGAATTGCTTATAAAGAGGAAGAAGAAGAAGAAGAAGAAGAAGAAGAAGAAGATATATTCAATATTCAATATCGTGATAATTCTGGTCCATAAGAATCTGATCATCCGCAAAACATAGAGTGTATAGTATGCTATCATAATTTAGCGGTATACCCATATTCTTACATTTCCTTTTCCTGGATTTCAAAACTTGCTCCAAATATATTTTAAATTGCGTCGGCGAGGAATATTTGAGCGCAAAATACTAAGAAAGATTCAAGAGTCTCAGATGCAGAATCCACCAATTTAATAAAATTAAAATGGTAAATAGTCATTTAAACCTGAGACTTTTCGCGTTGAAAGTTCTTACTGGTACATCATTTTTCTGAGACTTTTTCAATTAATAAGACAGCAGACGACGAATATAGAAAACGAAAGGGAAACAATCACATTCCGCCTTCATTCGTCTAGGAAAAAGACAGCAGAGGAACTTTCAGTACTCAAACCGAGTAAAGGAAATAAAATAATAAATGATGGTTTTGCTTGTTTTCGATTCAGAGGGTTGCACACCCGCTAGACAGGCTGTTTCTACCATTTCAGGCGTCCTCAGTAGCTTTTGTTAGCGTGCACACCTCTGAATCGTAAAATAGCTCCACCATCATTTTAAAGGGAATCTGAAAAATAATTAAAATTTCCCATTAGACGCGATACAGCGACATCTCATAACAAATTGAAGAGTCTCAGATGCAGAATCCACCAATTTAATAAAATTAAAATGGTAAATAGTCATTTAAACCTGAGACTTTTCGCGTTGAAAGTTCTTACTGGTACATCCTTTTTCTGCGACTTTTTCAATTAATAAGACAGCAGACGACGAATATAGAAAACGAAAGGGAAACGATCACATTCCGCCTTCATTCGTCTAGGAAAAAGACAGCAGAGGAACTTTCAGTACTCAAACCGAGTAAAGGAAATAAAATAATAAATGATGGTTTTGCTTGTTTTCGATTCAGAGGGTTGCACACCCGCTAGACAGGCTGTTTCTACCATTTCAGGCGTCATCAGTAGCTTTTGTAAGCGTGCACACCTCTGAATCGAAAAATAGCTCCACCATCATTTTAAAGGGAATCTGAAAAATAATTCAAATTTCCCATTAGACGCGATACAGCGACATCTCATAACAAATTGAAGAGTCTCAGATGCAGAATCCACCAATTTAATAAAATTAAAATGGTAAATAGTCATTTAAACCTGAGACTTTTCGCGTTGAAAGTTCTTACTGGTACATCCTTTTTCTGCGACTTTTTCAATTAATAAGACAGCAGATGACGAATATAGAAAACGAAAGGGAAACGATTACATTCCGCCTTCATTCGTCTAGGAAAAAGACAGCAGAGGAACTTTCAGTACTCAAACCGAGTAAAGGAAATAAAATAATAAATGATGGTTTTGCTTGTTTTCGATTCAGAGGGTTGCACACCCGCTAGACAGGCTGTTTCTACCATTTCAGGCGTCATCAGTAGCTTTTGTAAGCGTGCACACCTCTGAATCGAAAAATAGCTCCACCATCATTTTAAAGGGAATCTGAAAAATAATTCAAATTTCCCATTAGACGCGATACAGCGACATCTCATAACAAATTGAAGAGTCTCAGATGCAGAATCCACCAATTCAATAAAATTAAAATGGTAAATAGTCATTTAAACCTGAGACTTTTCGCGTTGAAAGTTCTTACTGGTACATCCTTTTTCTGCGACTTTTTCAATTAATAAGACAGCAGACGACGAATATAGAAAACGAAAGGGAAACGATCACATTCCGCCTTCATTCGTCTAGGAAAAAGACAGCAGAGGAACTTTCAGTACTCAAACCGAGTAAAGGAAATAAAATAATAAATGATGGTTTTGCTTGTTTTCGATTCAGAGGGTTGCACACCCGCTAGACAGGCTGTTTCTACCATTTCAGGCGTCATCAGTAGCTTTTGTAAGCGTGCACACCTCTGAATCGAAAAATAGCTCCACCATCATTTTAAAGGGAATCTGAAAAATAATTCAAATTTCCCATTAGACGCGATACAGCGACATCTCATAACAAATTGAAGAGTCTCAGATGCAGAATCCACCAATTCAATAAAATTAAAATGGTAAATAGTCATTTAAACCTGAGACTTTTCGCGTTGAAAGTTCTTACTGGTACATCTTTTTTCTGAGACTTTTTCAATTAATAAGACAGCAGACGACGAATATAGAAAACGAAAGGGAAACGATCACATTCCGCCTTCATTCGTCTAGGAAAAAGACAGCAGAGGAACTTTCAGTACTCAAACCGAGTAAAGGAAATAAAATAATAAATGATGGTTTTGCTTGTTTTCGATTCAGAGGGTTGCACACCCGCTAGACAGGCTGTTTCTACCATTTCAGGCGTCATCAGTAGCTTTTGTAAGCGTGCACATCTCTGATTTTTATTTATTATATTAATCTGATATATTATATTATATCTTATATATTGATCTATTAATTTATTATTACTAAGAAAGATATTTGGACCAACCAAATGCAGCGATGGTTCGTGGAGAATTAAAATGAACCACGAGCTGGATGAACTAATGTAGGGCGCAGATATTATTAGATCTGTAAACTCACAAAGACTAAACTGGCTCGGTAACCTACAAAGAATGCCAGATAATCGATCTGTAAAAGTAATCAAGAAATGGAAGCCCCAAGGAAATAGAACAAGAGGAAGGCCCCGTCAAAGATAGGTAGACGACGTAGAGGGGGATCTTAAAACCATGAACATCAGGCAGTGACAAAAGAAAGTATCCGACAGAGCAGAATGGAAGAACATTGTTAAGCAGGCCAAGATTCATAAAGAGATGTAGCGCCATTAGAAGAAAAACAAGAAGAAGCGTCGGCGATAGAAAGCAGCCCTGTTTAAGACCCTTATTCACTTCAAATCCTGACGAGATTTCCTTGCCTAGCTTATTTTTTGTTATATTGTAGTGGTGTGGTATAGATTTTTTACAACTTTAATGAGGTTCAGACTGATGTTAGTTTTTTAGAGGGCTTCCCAAAGTTTACTTTGTGGTGCAGTATCTTATGCTTTTTTAAGTCTATGTATGTACACTAAATGAAGTTCTTGATTGTAGGCTATTTGTTTGTCTATTAACTGTGTTACACAATGTAGGTGGTCAGTGCGGAAACCGGATTGCTCTTCGGCCTCTAAGCCTTTGTATTCTTCTTTTATTTTATTTTTAAAATTTTTTCCGGAAACTCTGCTGATGATGCTTGTGACAGATATTCCCCGGTAGTTATCGCAAATATTTTTACTGCCTTTCTTGTGTATTGTAGAGATTACAGACAATTGCCATTCTTTTGGTGAGTTTGCTTTTCATACATCTATTAAATAGATATCTTAGGCATTCATACAGGGTATTGCTGCCATGTTTAAGCAGTTCTGGTGCTATGTCGCCAGGTCCTGCAGCTTTTCTATTTTTTAGGGATTTGCATGCATTTCGTACTTCTTCCAATCTTAACCGAATCGCTGACCACTGACAGTTACATTGAAACTTTTTTGATCTCTGTTTTTAATAAAATCTTCTCTATTTTTCTTCTAGTAACTGTTTGAAATAGCCATCCCACTTTTCCAGAGTAATCGGTGTTATTACATATATACCTTTTGGTATCCATTCTCAGCATTTTAAGGAATTTCCAACTCCATGTGTTTCTTGTCCGCCCTATACAGGGTGATTGATTAGTGGGGTAAAGCTCAATAGATCCGCTATAGTAATAGATAGCAATAAAAGTTAATAACAAAAATTGTAGCCAACCTTGAGCTTCACATTATAAAATTAGATAAAATGTTACAGGTTGTTCGATAACACAGCGGCAGACCAAACTTATATTTTTCTAAATGGAACACCCTATATATTATTTTATATTCGAAATTCTATTAACTTCTCCAACACAAAAATATAAAGGTTTGTTATGTTATACAGGGTATTTACAAAGTTATGACCAATTTTGTATGAAAATCGTTACAAGTTCAACTCCCTGTATAAATAAAAATAAGCACAAGAGCAATGGTTTATTAATGTCATATTTTTTTATTTATTGTCAAAATTTTCAAGAATTATTGACATTGCTAATTTTCTTTATATCAAATACAGGGTGAGTCAAAACGCAAGTACATCATTTTCTCGGTAATGTTAAATGGAACACCCTGTATTTTATGTCATTATTGAAAAGTAAAATCACCGTACTTTAATTTTTATATAACATTCTCTATCTCCAAATTTATTAGTTTTCGAGATATTTTCATTTTTTTAGAGCAAATTATTTTAGGTGTCTAAATTTATCTAAATTTTAAGTAAGCCATGACTGAATTGACAATTGACGATTACTGATTATCAATTCGGTAATCAATGTAACAATGTAGCAAATAAAGAAATAAAAATAATTTGTTAGTAATACATTTTACATAAAAAAAAACAACCACAACATGCAACATTTTTGAAATTATTAAAAACTACTTTTTGTAAATGTAACAAATATACAAA
The DNA here is from genome assembly GCF_917563875.1 of Diabrotica virgifera virgifera. NCBI lineage: Eukaryota > Metazoa > Arthropoda > Insecta > Coleoptera > Chrysomelidae > Diabrotica > Diabrotica virgifera. The sequence goes on from NC_065452.1 coordinate 27,275,959, forward strand.
GAAAATTAGTAATACATTTTACAAAAACACACAAAATACAACATTTTGTGAAGACAATTAAACACTACTTTTGTATGTAAATGTAACAATGTAACAAATAAAGAACGAAAAAGAATTTATCAGTAATAAATTTTGCAAAAAAGACATGTTTGAAAAAATTAGAAGCTACTTTTAATAAAATATTTTTAGTATTTAATTACATAAGTTGTTCAAAATTACCTCCTAACACATTTATGCATGCCTAAAAGCGATCATTGAATGAGCTGCTTACTCTACGAAGCATTTGTAAATTAACACATCGAAATACACTTTGTATTCTATTTTTCATCTCATCCCTTGTTGTTGGAGGTATTTTATAAACTTCATTATTAACGTAACCCCAAAAAAATCAGTTCAGTTTATTAAAAGCTGGTGATTTGGGTAGCCACGCTACTTGTCAATTGAAAAATAAAAATATCTCGAATACTAATAAATTTAGACATAGGGAATGTTATCTAAAAATTAAAGTACGGTAATGGCACTTTTCAATAGTGATATAAAATATAGGGTGTTCCATTTAAAATTACTGAGAAAATAATGTACTGGCGTTTTGACTCACCCTGTATTTGATATAAAGAAAATTAGCAATATCAATCATTCTTGAAAATTTTGACAATACCTAAAAAAATATGGCATTAGTGAACCATTGCTGTTTTGCCTATTTTTATTTATACAGGGAGTTGAACTTGTTACGATTTTCATATAAAATTGGTTATAACTTTGTAAGTACCCTGTATAACATAACAAACCTTTATATTTTTGTGATGGAGAAGTTAACAGGATTTCGAATTTAAAATAAAATATAGGGTGTTCCATTTAAAAAAAAACATAAGTTTGGTCTGCCACTATGTTATCGAACACCCTGTAACATTTTAACTAATTTTGTAATGTGAAGCTCAAAGTTGCCTACAATCTTTATTATTAACTTTTATTGCTATCTATTACTATAGCGGATCTATTGAGCTTTACCCAACTAAGCAATCACCCTGTATAGGCGTTAAGTTGATTGCATTTTTGTCCACATTTCGTTTTTCTTCTGTGTAATTTTTTCCACACTCTTGCTTGTGCCTCTTTGTATAAAACCTTATCCGAATATTTCTGTTTACTCATATTATGTTTCCGATACTTTTCTCTCCGGTACTTTAATCTTAATGCGGTCCTGAAAACCCCTTGATTAATTCCAACTCGCAGTGGTTGTTTGAAAGGCGTCGGGATGCTGAGATGAATGGCCTGGAATTTATTGCCCCTTTCCTGATATACTCAGGCGATAACCTGTGACTTATAAAACCTCTTTTAATAGATACTAAACTTGGTATTGCACTGACACATTTATCTTCCATGTAAAGAAATTGCACAAACGACATTCTTAACTAAACGACTCATACATTGCAAATATGCCCAAAAATAGAAGAGACCCTCCTTTGAACAGTTACGGAAGCGACACATTTATTTGCATATACATCATGCTTAACTAACAATGTATACTTAAGAATAATACGTCTGTTGTTTATAACGCCTCTAGGGCTTCTACCAACTGTTTTGTAAGTAGTCAATACCATGAGAATAATTTCTTTATTTTATTTATCCGCACAACAGGCCGTTAACACTTAGGTCATTTTTATAAAACACAATTGAGTGGTCGTTTGCCAAAAGCTGATATTATGTCCATTTTGCTACTTTTCAGGAGAGCAAATTCAAATTTCTACGACGTCCATAAAATCACAGTTTTAGAAATATCATATTTGGTTTTGAGTTAAATTTTTTTACAGCTATCCATATGAGTTTACATATAATTACCTAGCTACAAAGGCTATAGCGGGATAAGATGGTCAAAAATGTCCCCGCACCGATCAGCCCCGCTACTTATTTTTTCGATAAAAGATATAAAATTATGCCCTCATGCAAATTTTTAGCTTCCCAAATGTCCTAGAACCTCTTAAATCGAGAAAAGAAGAATTTTTAGGTTTTATTTTTTTGTGAGCGCAATTTTAACTTAAAAAATCTGGAAAAATTCAAGATGATGTATATTTTGAATATAAAATAGCCTGATTTTTTTCAGATTTTTGTAATAAAAAATGAGCTCAGGAAAAATTTTTGAAATTTTCAAAAAAATTTTAGGTTATGTAAATATCATTTGGCCAACTTTTAAATAGTATTTTTTTGTGTGTTTTTTGTCGTTCTTTCGAATGGCAGAGGCAGAATTTTTAATATCTGAGCGGAAAGAACGAAAAAATTGAAAAAAACCGTTTTTTACTGTCTCGAGATGCATCTCGGGACAGCAAATTTTAGGATTTGGGATCCTGACTACAACAACTTACAAAAACACTAAAAGTGTGAATTTTGTCATAAGATTTGGTATGTGGGCTTATAATAATATTTAGAACAGCTTTTCCAAATAATTTTTTTTTCGATATCTCTAACGCGAAGGAAACCGAATCGCATATCGAAAATTCACTCTGTTTGTGGATTCGCAGTAGACCGCGTTTAAAATTTAAATTTCAGTTGACTATTTTAAAAATTGTGAACCATCAACCTGTATGACTGTGTCAAATTTCAAATCTGAATATATTTTGATAGCCGAAATATTAGGGGTGTCTTTATTTTAAACGCGATACACTGTATATTATTAATTTAATAATTTATTGCAACTGATATAGTCGTATTTTTTATACCTAGATTCAAAATATACATTCAAAATACTGACTAATTCACTAATTTTATCATAAAAAGTTCAAATTGATTGCATTGAAGCATTGAACCAATTAATGTGTAATAATATAATATACAGAGTGATGTTTATGTACGGAACCCTCAAATATCTCGGAAACGGTTAGCACAATTTTTATAAATTTTGGTGGGTAGGGGTTTTCTAATGCGGCCGATATTATAGTGATAATTACATTGTTGTCAGATCTCCCGTTTTTCTAAAAATCTATTATTTTTTTTTTACTTCAGTTGGAATACCCTTTCTATTTTTTGCTTTTTTAAGTCCTTAAGAAATATTAATTATTTTTCATGTTATGTTCCCTATATCTAAAGATCATAATTTCGGAGTTATTGCTACATTTATTTAAAAAAAAATTTAAACAAATTATAAAAATCAATTTTTTCGGCCCGGGTAGACATTATTTTGCGTTCTTTGGACTATTGGGAACAAAAAAAGTTCTTTTGTAATTTTTCTTTAAAGCTAAACGAGTTCGAGTTATAAACAATTTAAAACTGAAAAAAATCGAATAATGACGATTTTCAACGTACAAAAACACAAATCAAAAATATTATTTTTGAAACTGTCCAGTACACAAATTCAAGTTCAAGCCTTATTGTATCAGTTACAAATAAGTAATTTAAGCTTGTTTCATTCTAAAATATTGTTCTTTAGTTGTTAATGCAGCCCAATCGCCCGTCCTCTCATATGCGCTTCACTAACAATTTTATTAAAAACCAATGTTTTAGAATAAAACGGGCCAAAAATTTTTATAGCGAGGCCCTAAAAGAAGGGCTTAGCTTGAATTTGACTACTCAGCAGTTTCAAAAATAATATTTTTTATTTGTGTTTTTGAACCTTGAAAATCGTCATTATTCAATTTTTTTCAGTTTTAAATTGTTTGGAGCTCGAAAACCATTAACTTTGGAGAAAAATTACAAAAGACCTTTTTTCTTCCCAATGATCCAAAAATGTAACTACACGGGCCGAAAAAATTGATTTTTATAATTTGTTTAATTTTTTTTTTAAATACATGTAGCAATAACTCCAAAACTATGGCATTTAGGTATAGAGAATATAACATGAAAAATAATCAGTATTTCTTAAGGACTTCAAAACGCAAAAAAATAAGAAAGTTCATTAGATTTTCAGAAAAACGGAAGATCTGACAACAATGTAATTATCACTATAATATCGGCTGCATTAGAAAACCCCTACCCACCAAAACCTATAAAAAGTATGCAAGATGTTTCCGTGATAATTGAGGGTTTCTATACATAAAACTCACTCTGTATATTATAATTATTATAATAATATTTATATTAATACGCATTAATTGGTTCAATACTTCAATGCAATCAATTTGACTTTCTATGATAAAATTAGTGAATTAGTCAGTATTTTGAATTTATATTTTTAATCTACTTATAAAAAATACGAATATATTAGTTGCAATAAATTATCAAATTGATAATATACAGTGTGTCGCATTTAAGATGAAGACACCCCTACATTTCGGCAATCAAAATAAATACAGATTTGAAATTTGGCACAGTCATACAGGTTAATGGTTCACAATTTTTAAAATGGTCAACTGAAATTTAAATTTTAAAAGCGGTCTACTGCGAATCCACGAACAGGGTGAATTTTCGATATGCGATTCGATTTGCTTCGCGTTAGAGATATCGAAAAAAGTAATTTGGAAAAGCTGTTCCAAATATTATTATAAGCCCACATACCAAATTTTATGACAAAATTCACACTTTTAGTGCTTTTTTTAGTTGTTGTAGTCAGGATCCTAAATCCTAAAATTGGCTGTCCCGAGATGCATAATAAATAAGAACATACTTTTCATTAGCTACAACTCTGCTTCTACTGAGTCTACAGACCTCAAGCGTACACCATTTTTTTTTCAGTTTTTTATAAGCTATATTTTTACTAAGAATATTTTTTTCGCTGAAATACTTATTTTTTGAGTTATTTCCGAAAAACCGTCCAAAAACATGTTTTTTCTGTTAAAAATGAACATTTCACTTGCCAATAACTCGAAAAGTATTGACTTAGGGAAAAAACTCTACAGAACAAAAGTTGCTTAGAATTAGTCATTTTATCCAATTCCTGATTTATTTTGAATGTATATTTTTCACCTTCGAGAGGGGATGTAGAATTGTAAACTTTTTCTTATATAATAATAGACAAATTCAACTACCTATTCCCAAATTTTCATCCTTCCTTTTATTTTTTTTTGGGGTCATATTATTGTTCTTTGATCGGGCTAGAGCGTGCGGCCGGTGGAGACGCGTTGTTGTTGTTTCCTTTTATAAAGGCAACAAGGCCATCTGAAAAAGTCGAGCCTTTAAAGCCCTGATCGACAGGAGAGTAAAACCGCGGTTTTGTGGCTCGTCGGTAAAGCTCGACAGTGTATCATTGTAATACCGCGGTTTTATTTACCGACGAGCCTGGCTGGCTCGTTAGTTTGTTTTATTTTTTACTTGGCTCGTCGTTCAAAACTGCGCGTGTATCACGGCTGGCGAGCCAAGCCGGCAGTTTTCGGCGACCGTTGAAGTGAAAAGACCAGTTTTTAATCGTGGATATGCGAACTCTCAGCCACGAGTTTTTATTAGAATTTATATATTGCTTACGAGACTGTTCTTGTTTATGGAAATGTAAATCGCCAGAGTACAAAAACAAAGCAATTTGATTTACCGCATATGTTAAACTCTTAAATATCGTAAAAAAAATGAACCCAACTCAACTAGAGCCGATGTCAAGAAAAAAATAAATCATTGCGAGCTTCCTACAGGAAAGTAAGTAAAGTGGGTGATCGACGTGCGAGCCATAATACCGCGGTTTTAAGAACGACAGCGACCATTTTACTCGCGGCTCGTTGGTGCTGATCGACTAGCGAGCAAGACAGTCGTGTCAACCGTCCACAGCCAACATGTCGTAACCTTGTTACTTTCTTTCCTGTAGGAAGCTCGCAATGATTGAATTTTTTTCTTGGCATCGGCTCTAGTTGAGTTGGGTTCATGTTTTTACGATATTTAAGAGTTTAACATATGCGCTAAGTCGAATTGCTTTCTTTTTGTACTCTGGCGATGTACATTTCCGTAAACAAGAACAGTCTCGTAAGCAATATATAAATTCTAATAAAAAGTCGTGGCTGAGTTCGCATATCCATGATTAAAAACTGGTCTTTTCACTTTAACGGTCGCCGAAAACTACCAACTTGGCTCGGCAGCCGTGATACACGCGCAGTTTTGAACGACGAGCCAAGTAAAAAATAAAACAAACTGACGAGCCGCGAGCCAGGCTTGTCGGTAAATAAAACCGCGGTATTGTAATGATACACTGGCGAGCTTTACCGACGAGCCACAAAACCGCGGTTTTACTCGCCTGTCGATCAGGGCCTTAGCAAGGTTACGACATGTTGGCTGTGGACGGTTGACACGACTGTTTTGCTCGCTAGTCGATCAGCACCAACGAGCCGCGAGTAAAACCGTCGTTGTTAAAACCGCGGTAATATGGCTCGCACGTCGATCACCCACTTTAGAGGTTTATTAAGATTGGTAATAGTGTTGTTTAATACAACTAAGAATAATGTAGGGCTTAGGGCTGATCCTTGGAGTGTTCCATTTTCTTCAGTTTTCTCCTCTAAGTATTCAGTTTGTCTCCTCCTTTACTCTTACGGAAAAAGACCAGTTATATAAAAAGTTTTTAATATATTTTAGGCCATTTCCACGAATATTCCATCAATCTAGTTGTTTCAAAATATTGAAGTGTTAAATGTCCTTTTTATTAAATCAAAAAAATATTGCAATACTGTTAATAATAGGTATTTTTTGTGGCTTTTATAAAAATTAAATTTTTCATATTATCACAAAATTTTATAGTCATACTTTTTATTCTTTCGATTTAAATTCGATTTAACTCAAGATGCCTATTCCAAATTATTATAAGATTATTTTACAATTTGTGTGTGTGTGTTTTTTCAGAATATATTCAAAAACTGATTAGAAACTGAGAGAAATCGTTTTTTAAAATTTAGTCACACTTTAGATTTGGTGGAATTGTTTCAGCACATACAGTCGCATATTAACTTTTCCTTTGGTGGAATTACTTCAAAATGAAAGGTATCCTAAAATTCGTTGTATTCTTCTGTCAACAAATTGTCATTGCTGTTTTAACACACAAACTACGTATTTACCAAATATTTATTTGGTGGCTTTCAAGCATTAACCACTTGCACCATTATGTTCTCAAAACAAACATGTTGCTTCTTCATCTGATTTATCTCCGCAAACATTACCATACTCACGTTGTTTTCATGTAAATTTATCGTTGCAAAAAGTGAATAATGGGATGGGAATTATCCTTTTTTGTCATGTGAATTTCCCAGATATTGTTTCTAAAAAACTAAGTACGTGATCCTGTTCTGTTACCAGAAGCTCTTATTTTTATACTCATACAATAGCACGGAAGGCAACTTGGTATGTGAATGTGTACTTATGAACGACTAAATGAGATACTTAAGTGATATTATTGTTTAAATGAGAGTAATAATCATCGAAATTATGTTAAGAATATTGGAAGGAGTTGAGATTGTGTTTATTTTTACACTAGTCTCTCTGAGAAAAATATTAATTTCAATTTCACGTAAAAATTTTATACAGATATTTGAAGGTTCTAAGGCAGGCCGCACATCAAAGAAACATGAAACGTAAAACATGAAACATAAAACGTGAAACACGTTTCATGAAAATAACACAATGCTAAAAAAACAGAAGTCCGCACACCAATGAAACGAGTGTGATTCATGCGTGTGAAACATTTTTATATTCCGAAGGCGCACACCAAAGAAACATGAAACGTGAAACACGTTTCATGGAAATAAAACACTGCTAAACAAATAGACGTCCGCATATCTATGAAACGAGCGTGATTCATGCCCATGAAACCTTTTTATCTTCTTGAAACGTGTTTCATGAAATAGGATGTGTTTTATTTTTCGATATCAGTTTCATTGTTTTAACTAATTACATGCGTAAAATGAATGCGACCAAGAATTTAATATTGTATTGGATTCTGTGGTGGAGCAGAACGAAGAGTTGTACAATAATTATAACCTGAAGTGGTACTCGAATAGACAATAACAACAAAATATCGTTTTTTTAAACCAGGACCCAAAATAAAACAATGTAATTGTTTGAATACTCATTCCATAAAATGATTGAAATTTAGCAAGATGATTATTTAATTCGTTTGCAACCAAATATTATGTACTATGGTTATGATTTTTGGACAGTAATAAAAGAGTTGCCACGACAGCAACGACCTCGTCATCATCACTTTCCATTATTTACTATACAAATTTTATTTTTGTTTCTTTGATTAGTATATTAGTGTAGGAAACAGAGATTAAACTTCGCAAACTCGACACAAGTCCGGTATTATTTTTTTTTCTGGTATATCAAGGGGTGCTTATTATGAGACTATTAAAGATTTGCCCCGGAACACATATTTTCATTCCTTTAAAGGGGGTAGGGAAAAATCCTACTACATTAGTAGGGTTTTTTATAAATATATTTATATATACATTTATATATTATGGTTATTGCAAAATCCCTGCGGAAACTACCCCTATCCATGAAAATAAGTTTGGCGAGCATGTCTTACGATTTTCTCATTACCTATATATTTTTTTGAAACAACACTTATACAGAATTAAAGACATTTACTCTACAAATAAGTTCCTATGCATTTTTTTCGTATAAGCAACAGTTACGGCACAGTGGCGCCGCAAACCTCAGAAATGCTTTGGCGGGCTCCAGTTTTTGTTTTTTTTCGTCACCTATTCATTTTATTAATAATATACTTATGACACATAAAAGAACACACTGTCTGCTACATATTATGACCTATATATATTTAACTTTCTTTGTGCCTTAAAGCCACAGTGGTGGCCCAGATTCATTTTTGCATATTTTCTTTATTAATTTTCCTTCTTTTTGGGGTGGTTTCGGGAAAATATGGGGGTGAATTATACAAATTTGTAAATAATACTTGTACATGGGTAATCGCTGAAAGTTTTTTTACGCTAGCATAAGCGGTTTAAATGGTATATATAAAAAGGGGCTTTTTAAAATTTAACACCCTGTAATTAGAAAATGGATAATTGCCCTTAAATGAAACCTATACCAAAAAATCAGACATTTATTTGTGATTAATTGCCGCTGGGTTGCTTCTTGATTCCCATTAGGGTTAGGGAAAAATAATTTTTTTTAAAAACATGTTTTTAAAAACTTGCCAACTTTGGGGCGCCACCTCCGCTAAATGGTGTGTGACAGATATATGCTGTCGCGGAATAAATTGTAGGAAATGTAGTCCTCTTCATATTTCTATTGAGGAATTTTCTGCAATGACGTACAGGAAGGGCTACGTTTCGCAAAAACGACAAACTACCCCCTTTAAAGGGATGAAAATGGGTGTTCCGGGGCGAAATCTTTTAAGAAAAAGTTAGTCTCATTAAAAGCACCCCTTGATATACTGAAAAAAAAATATAACCGGACTTATTTGCTAAGTTCAACCGTTGTTTCCTACACTATATAACATGAAACGGTTTCGTTCTTCACAATTTATTTTTGTTTCATGTTTCACGTTTCTTTGATATTAAAAAGCAATTAAAGAGCGGCGCCGACAGCAACGACCACGTTACTATCCATTGCCGACCACATTGCCGACTATACAAATTTTATTTTTGTTTTATCGATTAGCTTATCACATGAAACGTTTACTTTTTTTACAATCTATTTGTTTCATGTTTCACGTTTAATGCTTCACGTTTCATGTTTCTTTGATGTGCCTAAAAGGTATATCAGAGGTAGAAGATGAAAAATCCGTGAAGCTGGTTTTGCTTTGTTTTTTTTTTAATAATCTTAAAAAGTAAAAAAAATAGTTGTTGGTTTATAAAACGTTACTTATACATTTAGAGGAAAATGGTTTAAATAAAAGTTGTATCATAAAAAGTTCTTTAATTTTGAGAGTTTCTAGATTAAAATACATAAACAATTTCTGACCGATAAATTGATAAAATCCCGAAATCACGAAACTACAGCCGCATCATATTCTAGTTCAATCAGAGAGTGTAGCAAGCACCTCTACCGGATTCGAAACTTGTTAGTCTCTCATCAGGAGGCACATATTAGACCAGGGCATTTAGCACTAAAAACACCCGAATAAATAAATTTTTAAATACAGCACCACAGATTAACCCAACAGGGTTGGGTTAATCTGTGGTAAAGTGCATAAAATGCATTCAAAATTGCATAATTATAAAAATAAAGTCAAAATCAATATATTTAGAAACAAAATTTATTATTTGGGGGTTTTTGGGGTCACTGAATACGATTACCCATCAGAACTGATCCCCGGATCACCTGGTGCCCCAGGTCACGACAAGAGAAGTCATCTTCTGGAGTTTCGATGGTTTTGGGCATTAAATCGATTCAAACGGATTACTCACGGATTTTAGGGGTCGCTAAATACGAATATGATATCACTATTGACCTCCGGAGTACCTGGTGCCCAGGTTCGCTACTAAGGCACGTCATCTTCTGGAGTTTCGATGGATTTCGGCACTAAATTGATGTAACTGGACTACTCGGGGGGTTTTTGAGGTGGTTAAACACGAAGATGCTATCAGGATAGACCTTAGGGTCACCTGGTGCCCAAGGCCACTGTAAGGGACGTCATCTTCTGGAGTTTCGAGGGCTTTCAGTATCAAATTGATGCAAACGGATTACTCACGGGTTTTTGAAGTCTCTAAACACGAATATGCCATCAACACCGACTCCCTATGCACCTGGAGCCCAAGCTCACTGTAAGGGACGTCATCTTCTGGAGTTTAGAGGTCTTTCGGTAATAAATTGATGCAAACGGATTACTTACGTGTTTTTGGAGTTGCTAAACACGAATATGATATCAGAATTGAACTCCAAAGAATCTGGTGACCAGGATAGCTTCTAGGGCACGTCGTCTTCTGGAGTTTCGAGGGTTTTCGGCATAAAACGGATACAAATGGATTACTCGGGGGGTTTTTGAGGTCGCTAAACACGAATTTGCCATTAGAACAGACCCATGGAGCACCTGGTGCACAGGGTCACTGCAAGGGACATCATCTTCTGGAGTTTCGAGAAATTTCGTCACTAAATTGATGCAAATGGATTATTGAGGGGTTCTTGAGGTCGCTAAATACGAATATGCCATCAGAACCGAATCCCGGAGACCTGGTGCCCAAGGTTATTGCTAGGGGCGTCATCTTCTGGAGCTTCCAGATTCTTCGGTACTAAATTGATGCAAACGGATTACTCATAGATTTTTGGGGTTGCTGAACGCGAATACGCCATCAGATCTCATCCTCGGAGCACCTGGTGCCTAAGGCAGGTCATCTTCTGAAGTTCCGAGGGTTTTTATCATTCAATTGATGCAAACGGATTACTTACTAGTCGGATTTTGGAGCTGTTGAACACGATTTCGTCATCAGAACAGACACTAGAGCACCTAGTACCTAGGGCACGTCATCTTCTGGAGTTTCGAGGGTTTGTGGTACTTAATTGATGCAAATGGATTACTCATGTGTTTTTGCGATTTCTGAACATAAATACGCCATCAGAACATACACCGGAGCACTTGGTGCCTAAGGCACGTTATCTTCTGTAGTTTCGATAGTTTTCGATACTAGATTAGTGCAAACCGATTACTCTTGAGTTTGTGGGGTTGCTGAACATGAATATGCCATCAGACCCAACCCACGCAGCATCTGGTGTCTAAGGCAGGCCATCTTCTGGATTTTCGAGTGTTTTCGGTACTAAATTGATGAAAACTGATTACTCATCGGTTTCTGTGGTACCTGAACACGAAAACGCCATCAGAAAAGACACCGAAGCACCTGGTGCCTAAAGCACGCTATCTTTTGGAGTTTTGAGAGTTTTCGGTACTAAATTGATGAAAAATGGATTACTTTTTGACAACGTGCAAGGAAGTAGACACTTTTGTTGTATGTAGGCATATGAATTTATTAAAATTATTAAAATTTATCCAGAAGGGAGTGTAAGTACAAAACGTTTTTGGTCAAACTGACCATCATCAGTGTAAACCTGCAAATAAGTGAACCACTAAGATTAAGAAGCAAAAGGGTTAAATTTTGACAGTTGAAAAAAATTAGAAAATGTGGTTACTTATGTCCAGTGTACAAGTAATTGTAACTAGCCACTTCAATAGGTGTAAAAACCCCTAAATTATATTATTGTTACATTCTATATTAAAAAGTAGTCGACATTAAGTCGATGTCTTAAGATTTTAAAGATCACTAGTCGGTGATCTGTGGTCGGTAGTCGACCACATGTTAGTGTTTACTGACCTCAAAAACCCCCGAGTAATTTATTTTCATCAATTTAATGCCGAAATTCCTTAAAACTTCAGATGATGACGTCCCTTGTAATGACCTTGGGCACCAGGTGCACAGGGGGCCGGTTGTGATAGCATATTCGTGTTTAGCGTCCTCAAAAACCCTCCAGTAATCCAGTTGCATCAATTAAATGCAGAAAGCCCTCGAAACCCCAGAAGATCATGTGTCCTAGTAGCGACCCTGTGCACCAGGTATTCCGAAGTTCAATTATGATGGCATATTCATGTTTAGCGACCCCAAAAACCCGTAAGTGATCCGTTTGCATCAATTTAATGCTGAAAACACTCGAAACTCCAGAAGATTACGTGCCTTAGTAGCGATCCTGGGCACCAGGTACTCCGGAATGAATTCAATTCGTGTTTGGCGACCTCAAAAACCCCCGAGTAATCCGTTTGCACCAATTTAATACCGAAAACCCTTGGCACCAGGTACACCGGATGTTGGTTCTGATGGCATATTCGTGTTTGGCGACATGAAAAGCGTTCCAGTAATCCACTTGCATCAATTAAATGCTGAAAACCTTCGAAACTCCAGAAGATGACGTCCCTTGCAGTGAGCTTGGACATCAGGTGCTCAGGAGGTCGGTTTTGATTGTGTATTCGTGTTTAGCGACATCACAAAACTCGAGTAGTCCATTTGTATCAATTTAATGCCGAAACCCCTCAAAACTCTAGAAGATGAGGTGCCGTAGTAGTGACTCTGGATACCGGAAACTCCGGAGGTTAATTTTGATGGCATATTCGTCTTTAGCGACCCCAAAAACCCATGAGTAATCCGTTTGCATAAATTGAATGTCGAAAGCAGTGTTGCCAATCGGCGGATAATTATTCGATTTGCGTACCTTTTTGAGAGTTGTCGGATCTTCTTCGTATCTTTAAATAAATCGGATATTTGCGGGTATTTTTCAGTGTATCTACCATCGACTAAAACTCTTTCATCCATATAATATTTCCAACACCAACACATTAATTTTGTTTGGTTGCACCCAAATTTTTATAAATAGCCTATACTGAATGAATGTTAGTGGCATCCGATACTTTTCATCTTTTGACAAAAGGGACATGTGCCGATTCTTTTGTTTAGAATTTAAATGCACAAGTGCATCCACTTAAGGCATACTAATAAAATTCAAATTTCAAAAACCGTCTGCCGTCCGATGTTATGTATGAGTTTTTAGTTTTTAGTCTTTAAACTTATGAAAGCTAATTCACGCACGATTTAGTTTTATTTTCATTTTATGTAGTGCAGTGCTTAAGTAAACGTTTCAAGATTTCTCGAACATAAGATGTAGTTAAATCTAGTTCTTTTTTGTAAAGTTCTATCAAATCTAATATCTTAAACAAAACCCTTTCATCAAAACATGTTATACTTACCTAATTAGGTATATTTATGATTTTTTTGAGGAATGTAATGGTACTATGCAGAAAAGAACTTTTCGGTACAGAAACGTCACTTTTCTGCACACTACTGTCAGTTATTCTGTGAGAAAATATTAAGTTTGTTAACATAAAATTCTGCAGAAAAATGCATTTGGAATAGTGGTTGTAGAAAAACTAGTAATATCTAGATATCTACTAATCAACTCAAAAATCCTTCAAATTTTTTGCCTATAAAAATTATTTAGTCGGGCATTAACGTTGAACGCACCACGGGTATTATGGATAATAACTTTGATACCTTAATAACTACAAGACTGTCAAATATATTTCTATTGTTGGATTAGTTGTTAAAAGAGCATAGGCGCAAAATTTCGGACCAATAATCTTTAAACGTATTCATTTTTTCGAATCCTGAGAAAACTAATAAATATTTTTGGAAAATTTGAACGCATAATGAAAGATTACATTATTACCGAGGGCTGAAAGTCCGTTAGAATAAACAAAATGTTTCTTTTGAATGAGATATTTGAAATTAAATATCACACTTAATATTCTCTTTTCCTTTTACCCCTGTAACATATTAGAATAAAAATTATAGAAGTCTTCAGGGACTTTCGGCCCTCGGTAATAATGTAATCTTTCATTCTGCGTTTAAATTTTTAAATAATACTTATTAGCTTTCTCAGGACTCGAAAAAAATAATTCATTTTAAAAGCATTGACCAGAAATTTTGCGCCTATGCTATTAATGTAGCTGTAGTTTATTTTGTATTGATTTATTTATTATTTATTTTTCCAGTACCTAGTTTTAGGTAGTTATTACGTTTTAATAAAATAATATTTAAAAGTGTTTTTTTTTACTTAAATAATTATAATAAATTAATATAATGATCCACACAATGAAATATTTAGATTTACTTATATATTTAGAATTTAACACTTACTATAATACAAAATACGAATAATATAATAATAGCAAGTAAATAGTATTTACATACATGAATTAGGTAATAATCAGCTAGGATACGAGATTTTCATCTATAAACGAACATTTTTAAACTGTGAAATAGAGAATCCAGTAGATTAAAGGGCCGGTTGTTCGAAGGCTAATCAGAAATGGAATCAACTGATCATTATCAAATATTTAATTACTGTCAATGTCAACTTTGATTGGGTTGCTGAAAACATAATTGATTACAATTATGAGATTAATTGATTAATTAATTAATTATGTTAATAATTGTTACGTTAATTGATAATTAATAATTAATTAATCAATCAATTATGTTAATTATCATAATGATAATTGATTACAATCAACTGATTGGCGTACGAACAACGGATTTTGTTATTTGACGGTTGTTAAAGGGACTAAAAGAATAACATTGGCAACATTGATTTTAATAACAGAATAATTTTTGACTTAGCGTACCTTTTCGTGACAAATCGGATATTTTTCGAGCGATCATCGGATAATCTAGAAAAATGCGATTGGCAACACTGGTCGAAAGCCCTCAAAACTCCAGAAAATGAAGTCACTTACACTTGCAGTGACCTTGGGCACCAGGTGATTCGTGGGTCGGTTCTGATGGCGTATTCGTATTCAATGACCCCAAAAACCTCCCAAACAATAAAATTTGGTCCTTAGTATACTGATTTTGATATGTTTATGTACTTTTGAATGCATTTTATGCACTTTAAGTGCAGTTATGCATTTTTACCAATTTTTGAATAGTAGACCTTTTTCCTGACTTCATCCTGAACATAATGCAAAAAGCTGTAAGTCTCTAGGTGCTGTATTTAAAAATCGATGTATTTTGTGCTAAATGCCCCCGTCCAATTCTAATAAACGATTGGTTAAATTGTGTTCGAAGGCGTAAATAAACACAAAAAGAAGCGTTTCCTATTAAAATTGCTGGCTGCACTACCGATTAACCCGCTTGATTAAGGTCAATCTTTTAATTAATTCAGAAGACAAAAAGTTATTATATTTTCCTGTTAGTCACTATTAATCAACTGTGTAGAAGAATTACGTTCTTTGCACTACACGGTCGAAATTAGAAATGCTAGTTGCTTATAATAGTCTAAGAGCTAGAGCCGAAAAATCATCGACATAAGTAATATGGAGTTTGGCATGTGAAATGTGTCTATTGTATATTGATAATTATGACTCCTTTCAGGCTGACACCTTAGTGGATACAGGAAGCAGCAATAAGGAATGAAAGGGGAAAGTTAGTGTAGTTTTTAAAGGTTTTCACCTCCTATTTTGTTAAACCTCCATCTATTTGGATGAAAATTGGTGACTAGTTAGAGCATACCCCAAGAAATAAAAATGATTTGGTGCCAACTTGCACTTTTACCCTGGCGGTGGATACCACCCCTTTTCGGGGGTAAAAACTATTTTATTAAAAATAACCCCACAAATCGATAGAGGGACAAATTATAAGTAAAATTTGTTATATCATGTTATTAAAATAAATAAATACTTTTTGATTTAAAAGATCAAAGATTTGTCTGTTACGGATGATAAATGCACATGCGTGAAGTTACGGATGATAAAAAGAACATATTAATTAATTGTATGTTACTAAAATATTATTTTTATATTATTTCGATATTATAAATTGTGCAAAAGTGTATTCGATTATGTCAAATGTACCCATTATTGTATACCTACCCCCAGTTTCTGGACATATTCAGTTTATATTGATAGAAAAAATTCAATTAAATATCGAAATAATATAAAAATAAAATTTTACCAACATACAATTAATAAATATGTTCTTTTTATCATCCGTAACTTCACGCATATGCTCTTAAATAGACAAATCTTTGAACTTTAATAACTCAAAAAGTATTGATTTATTTTAATAGCATGATATAACAAATTTTACTTAAAATTTGTCCCACTATCGATGTGTCGAATTTTTAATAAAATTGTTTTCAACCTCGGGAAGGGGTGGTATTGACCACAAGGGTAAAAGTGCAAGTTGGCACCAAATCAGTTTTATTTCTTGACGTATGCTCTAACTAGTTATCAATTTTCATGCAAATCGATTGAGGTTTAACAAAATAGGAGGTGAAAACCTGTAATGACTGTACTAACTTCCCCTTTCATCCCTTATTGCTACTTCCTGTATCCACTGAGGTGTCAGCCTGAAAGGGGTCATAATTGTCAATATACAATGGACACATCTCATTCATAGTAAAAGCTCCATATTACTTATGACGATGATTTTTCGGCTCTAGCTCTCCGTCTATAAATCATATTATGACCGTCGATCTTATTTTAATATAAATTGACTTAATTAATAATTATAATCGTGAGAAAATTATATACAAAGATTTTAACCTTTATACTGTATAATTTAATGAGTTTTACATGATGTTGTAAAAACCATATATTTATCCTGAATGACAGAAATCTGAACACCCATTACAAATTATTATAATTTGAAAATATTTTATACAATTTTACAGGATAGTACAATAAAAAGTCGGTCATGACGGCTCAGTTGGATGAGGCGGAGTCGATCGACAAGTTTAGTGGATTTGCGATCGAGCCTCAGCCAGGTCATTTGAAATTAATAAAAGGCCAACGTCGTAGTATAAAATTCAATAGAATCTACGACTTGGTCTGGAATAAACTGGTGTCTGATCGGCATATATAGGAGCGGTACGGCAAGGGATAAGGGCTTCGGCTTGGTGATACTCCTCCATAGATCCCTGCCGAAGGGCGGTAACGCCTAATAACGGTGTATATATATATATATATATATATATATATATATATATATATATATAACAGTGCAATAAAAAACAATCAAAATTTCAATAATATGATTTAACGAACTTAAAGGCGCCATACACACTACGATAAATCTTTACGTATATGGGGTAAAACTACACGGTTGTCAAAGATTTTTAAAAACGGTACCGTCGCCATTGTACGGAACAGTACAAAAATTTCAAGAAATTTATCGGAATCGAAGGAACTGCGCAGTTTGATCGATACGTGTATGGTATTATCGTTCACTTTTTGCATAGATCTAACGCTCGGTATACACGAAAACGATTTATCGTGGCGATATGACTGTGCAAATCGTTGGTGCAGTTTATCGAACGTCCATTGAGTGTTCACACTTCTCCAAAATTTGCATCGATCATCAGTTCCCTGCCGAAGCTCAGACTATAAACATGTCATCCGTGGCAGAAGCAGACTAGAAGACGATGATGTGCTTGCGATAGCCTGGCTTATTTTGTGCAAAAACAGAAGAAAATCAAAGAATCTGTAGTGTAAGAATTGTCTTCTCGAAAGGAAGGCATACTCTCATCTAAAAGCTCTAGCGGGATAAGATGTTTCCAAGGTGGAAATCGAAACGTCAAAGATTTCTTAGGTAAAAATGTAATACAGTAGAACCCCGCAAATCCGAACTAATTGGGGGGACAGCCTGTTCGGATTCCGAAAAGTTCGGATTATCCGAAAGTCAGCCTAATTAATAATCAAAGCTTTCGTTTTTGTTGATTTTGAGTCGCAAAACGTTCTCGCAAGAGTGTGGACAATATTTTTGGACTCAAGTTAACTGCAAGAGAACCGAAGTAAGTTTATATTGAACCTTTATAAGCACTACATATAAAGTATCTACGTATTCATTTTTAAGAAATTTTAAATGTCAAAGTCCTATTAATCGTAAATTGTTCAATTTACTGCATTTATTCTATATAATAAACATGGTTTTAAGTTTTTGTCTTGAATTTTTTATTTTTTTTCACTTGCCGGTGGTTCGGATTAGCGGGGTTCGGATTTGCGGGGTTCTACTGTATTGTCATTAGATTTAATTATGGCTAATCTCATGTAAACATAATAAACATAGTTTTAAAAGTTATGCATCACCTAAAATTATACACATTTTTATATTTGATTATTTCATGAACAGATTAACGTATTCCGCTATTTTTTTTATTATTTTAGATTTTTCTTTGGCATTTACAAAGTGGAGCACTCTTCTTTTTTAACTTTTTTTGTAATTATACCAGCTGGATGAAAAGAACTGTTTTTCTTATGTTTAAGTTTGAGACACTCTGTAAGGAGGACAACGAACTAGTGTGAGTATTTATCGAAATCGTATTGTAGTCTTATGTTTTGTGAACATTTTGTTTTTTGGATGTCCCTGATATCTTTAGAAACAAAGAAAATATACGGTTTTATTATTTAACATGTGTTTTAACTGAAACAAAAGTTTGAGACACCTTTTAAGGAGAAAAAGGTACAAAGGTGTAATTTAATATTTTATGAACATTTTATCTGATATCTTTCATAACAAAGAAACTAGACGGTTTTACTCTTTAATATGTTATTTTAACTAACGACATGCGATACGTGAGGAGGTTATGTCTTAACATACACTAAGATGAAATTATTTCCTATATATACTGCGAAAGGAACAAAGTGTACAAAGAAAGAAAATCTGTGCAATGACCCTCTCGCTATTTAAAAAGCGTCCACGTAGACACAAAATCCGTACTTACTCTCAAGGAAATTCCACCCCAAAACATCACAGAGCCTCCATTAAACAATCTTGTCTTATGTTGCGCTGTGCATAGCGCTCACTTGGTCAACAAATAACTCTTAAGCCTGGGTTTCCTCGAAAGCGGCACCGACAAACTGCGACCATAACACTGCGATGAATTACGTCAGAAACGGTGAAAAATCAAGGTTCTTCACTGCGGCAATGGAATATGCAAACTCAGCAAGCGGTGGCTTCCAACGCATCCTTGGAAACCATCGCTATTATTTTGCGTGGTACAGTTTTTTATGACGTCTTTCATCGCAGTGTTACGCTCGCAGTTTGTCGGTGCCGCTTTCGAAGAAACCGAGGCTTTAAGGTGTCGACCATAATTGTTAACATTATGTGCCTTTCTGTTTTTAAAGTTATGTTAACTGTTTTTTTATTGTTAATTTAGTTTTGTTTCAGTTAGAATACGTGATGTTAAAGAATAAAACCGCCTATTTTCTTTCTTTCTAAAAATATCAGGGACATTCAAAAAACAAAAAATTCACAAAACATAAGACTACAAATACAAATGGACCGTGATAGTCGTGACGTCAAATCAACGTTGGCTACTCTGAAATAATTGCCAAACAAAACAAAAATTCACACGTGGTGTTTGTTTTGGTTGTTATAATTGGAATATATTGCTTGTAGGATGTTTAATTTTTACAAAATGGTAATGTGTTGGGTAACCGTGATTGTAATCAATGCTCATAGTATATTTTCCACCATAATTCCAAATAGGACTGGTTAAGAACCTGAAGAAACACAGTAAGTACTATTGTAGTGAAGTGTGTAAATCCTTGATTTTGTGTAGGGACATTTATAAAATTAAAAGCAATATGATTGATATGACTAACAAGGATTGTGTCTTTAGAAAAAATGTGCAGATGCTTGTTAAAACAAAATAAAATTAAAAATGATTACACAAATCACGTGTATAATCCATTGACAGACGTCAAACATTTATTGATTTTTGATTTGTTTGGAAAACTATTTGACGTTTTGACGTCACACTATCACGGTCCATTACAATACAATTTCGATATATACCCATACTTAAACCTTGTCCTCCCTACAAGGTGTCTTACACTTAGTATAAGAAAATCGTTTCGTTTTTCCACCCGGTATAAGCTCCAAAACAAGTTTGGATAAACCTTTGCCCAACTGTATAAATACCAAAGAAAAATCTAAGATAATAAAAAACACTAGCGGATTACGTTAATCTGTTCACGAAAAAATCAACTACGAAAATGAGCATAATTTTAGGTGATACATACTTATATCTGTAATGCATACCTGTACTTATACCTAGTGATGCACTCATACTTATACCTTGTCCTCTCTAGAGTGTGTTTCAAACTTAACATAAGAAAATAATTTCTTCTTTCCACGCGGTATAAGTTAAAAAAAGTTTGAGTAAACCTTTGCCCAACTGTACAAATACCAAAGAAAAATGTAAAATAATAAAAAAACTAGCGGATTCCGTAAATCTGTTCACGAAAAAATCAACTACGAAAATAAGCATAATTTTAGGTGATGCATAACTTTTGAAACCATGTGTATTTTCATTTGTTTGCATGTTATTGTTATTGATTACATTTTAGTAAATAAATATACACAAGCTAACAACATTTTTTACCACTTATTAGGATATCTTGAACCTATTCCTTGACCTGTGCCTTTGTTTTGTAAATGGGGTGACATTTTTATTCTCATCGTGTTACTTCGATAAAACATAGTTGTTATGTAAACAAAAATTGACAAATTGTAAGTTTTGTTTATAATCTGAAGAGAGAAATAAAATATAATCATTTCACTTCGCATGATTTTGTTGTTAGCTGTATTGAAAAGCAAGAGTGGCGCTATTTACTGTTAGATATGAATAATATAAATCATTGGCGTAGTGTCAGTAACTAAACTTACTCCAGGGAAATAAGCAAGAAATAGTCCATGTTCGGGACACTCAAAAATCCAGGTAGCTGACAACTTTTTTAGTTATTGTAGACCTGTAGGATGAAAACCTACCTGTTTCCTGTCTAGAGATCGGGTCCGTTTTTAATTAATAACAATTTAGTGCAAAAAACGCGATTTTTTTGATTTTTTGCACTCCATCAAAAAGTTAAATAGTTGATAAAAATTAAAAAAAATAAATTTTTTAGAACATTGAAATACTTTCAACGTGCCGGTTTTTGAAAGATAAAAATTTAAACTGTTGCTTCACAGAGTGCAAAATAAGTGAAAATCGTTATTTGTTATTAACTTTTACTAAAAATAACTTAGAATTTTAGTGTTTCACACAAAGTTAGGTATTAGGGTACTTAACAGACCCTAAAAATTTGAGACCGATCCATTAATTAGTTTAAAAGTTATTCTATTTGTTTATCCTAGAGACCTTTGTTTTGCAATAACATAAGAGAAAATAATGAATATAAGGCAATTCTGGGTATGCTAAATGAAACTAGGAGAGTGATACTATCGAAATGTAGTAAAAAAGGATAAACAATTATTTAATATAGTCAAAAATCCTAATGCCTAATTTTTGAAATTTTGTAGTTTATAAACATTTGAAATAACAGTCTAATTTGTTTAAACAATTTTTGAAAAAATTACCAGATAACAGCAGTTCTCGCCAGTGGCTCACATCCACACTCCCCTACACGCGACACTATATATACACGAAATTTTCGATTTTCTAAATCTGACTTAATTGAAAACGTCATCTGACATCCATTTTCGTCCACGGGTGTGGATTTTACGGCCCTTCCTATTTAGGGTCTGGCTTCTGATAGTACTGATCATTACCTTTCTAACGCATGTCCATTGGCGAAGCGTCCATGTAACCACTGTTACCATTGGTAACAGTTAAAAATCTTGCAAATAAATATTTTGTGACTACTGTGAAATAATTCCATTTTATTTTTTTTTTCAATAGAAATATGAGTTTTTTTTTTATTTTAATGCTCCACTCGGAGTAACATTACAATCTGTTCACTATTGGAACAATGAGTAATTTAATTCTAACCTAAGCTAACTACATTTTTCTAAGCTAAAGTCTTACTCATCAGTATTTCTTTAGGTTATACATATAAGCATATCGCCTATTTACACTGCAATTAACGTGTACACTACCGCACTATGCGCACTACACTATCTCATATGGTTTAGTACCGCACTGTGCGCACTACACTAACTCATATGGTTTGGTTCTTTTGAGTCGTCTGGTCTGGTTCGTGTTGTCAAGTAGCTGGAGGGCCTCAATATTCACGTGACGATGGAGCCTATCTTCGTGGTTCCGGGCAAGTCTAGATATAGTCTGTCTAACAGTGTCGATCCCCAGATCATTGTGGATTATACTGTTTCTAATATACCAGGGGGCATCTAAGATGTTCCTTAGTACCTTGTTTTGGAAGCGTTGAATTATGCCATAACTCCAGACAGTCTTGAGGATTTGATTGTAGAGTAGCAACTTATTATGGATTGATAATTTGGAGTCACGTCCAAGCAGCCAATACATTTTTTTATATCTGATTCCAAGCTCTTGTCTTTTCTTTTTAATATGTGCTTTCCACCTGAGTCTTGCATCAAGAGTGATACCCAGATATTTTGCAGTATTCTCATATGGAATCTGGATATCATTTATTCTGATTGGTATGTATTGCCTCCTTTTATTGGTAAAATCAATATGTATGGATTTGGATTCATTCAACTTGATTCTCCATGCTTTAGTCCATTTATATATCTGATTTTTAGAGTTCTGTAAGTTATGTACCGCTTCTTCATGATTATTTCCAACTGAGATAATTGCTGTGTCATCTGCAAATGTAGCAATAGTATCTTGACGTAGTTGAGGGATATCTCTGGTGTATAAAATGTACAGAACTGGTCCAAGGACACTTCCTTGTGGAACACCAGATCTAATCTGTCTCAAATCAGAGTATGCTTCCTCCTGCTTTACTCTGAAGCATCCGTCTGATATGTATGATTCTAAGAGTTGGGCGAACTGTTCTGGTAGGTGATAGCGCAGTTTATATATTAATCCTTTGTGCCACACCTTGTCGAATGCTTGGGCCACATCCAGGAAGACAGTGGTGCAAACTTTCTTTTCTTCCAGTGCCATTTCTATGACGTCAGTGATCCTATGCACTTGTTCAATAATAGAGTGGCTCTCTCTAAAACCAAATTGGTGGGATGGGATTAGTTGACTCTCTTCAATTATTGGCTTAAGCCTTTTAAGGAGCATTTTTTCATAGAGTTTTGCTATCACAGGGATGAGTGATATTGGTCTGTACGACGTTACTTGGTGAGGTTGTTTGCCAGGTTTAGTTATCATTATCACCTCTGCCACTTTCCACAACTTCGGAACATATTTAAGTCTACATGAAGCGTTGAAAAGGTGGATCAGTTTTATAATGGTTTTCTTCGGCAGCTGCTTTAAAATCTTACCAGTAATAAGATCGAAGCCAGGCGCTTTTTTCGGATTCAAACTGTGCTTTATTTCTGTCTCTAATTCATTATGAGTAACAGGGTTGATTTTTATGTTTTCATCATTTAGTTCAATTGGTTCTTCAAGATCTTCTCCATCATGTGGTTTGAATGTATTTTCTAAATGATCTGCAAATATTGTAGCTTTTTGTTCATTGCGACGAGCCCAGGTACCATTGCTATTCCTAATAGGAGGATTTTGTATAATTGGTCTTTTAAACTGTTTAGCTGCTTTCCACAGAGAGTAGTCTGTCGTTTTATCAGCGCTTAGTTCACTGACGTACTCCCCTATGGACTCTTGTTGTATGCGTTTGATTTCTCGCTTTAATTTTTGTGTGGCATTGTTTAAAATAGTTTTATCTGCAGGATTTCTAGTCATGTGCCAGTTTCGTCGTAGTTTTCTCTTTTCGGCTACCATATCCCTTATTTCTTTAGGATAATTGTTGCCTTTAGTTCTTTGGATAATAGTTGGTGAATTATCCTAAGCTGCTTGCTGGATCTTATTCGTAATTTTTTCTACAGCTTCATCTAATTCCTCGGGGGTTTTTAATGAGCCAGAGAGATCAGTTGTCATTTCTAATTGTAATTGGAAACTAGTCCAGTCTGTACACTTTTTGTTAATCGTGGTGGATTTTCTTTCTGTATGAGAGTGTCACTGAGAGTAAGAAGAATTGGAGAATGATCCGAATTCATGTCCAATGCTTTTTCCACGTGTACAAAATTAGACGCAAGGCCTTTTATGATAAAAAAATCTATTAAATCAGGTATCTTGTTTGGGTCCGTTGGCCAATAGGTTGGGGTGCCTGTGCTCAGAACATCACACTTTAAGTGTTTGGTTGCTTTGAGTAGCTCTTTACCTTTATTTGTGGTTAATCTGGAACCCCAATGGACATATTTTGCATTCAAATAGCCTCCTATAATGAACCTTTTACCGTAATTCATCAAGAAGTTGGTATAATCTTCTTCTTTTAATGCATGTCGAGGAGGACAGTACAACGCTACTATTATAACGTTATAATCTTTCATGTTTACATTGACAGCTGTGGCTTCAATCTCTGCTGTTTGGTATCCAGTGTCTTGATAATGTTTAATGGTTTCTTTTATAATAACCGCACTACTCCCTTTTGCTGCATTATCTGGGTATATTGTGTGGTATATTTTGTAGCCACGGAATCTGATATATGATTCTCTAGTAAAATGTGTTTCGGATATAAGGCACACATCTATTTTTTCAAGGTCAAGGATTATTTGCAATTCCTGTTGGTGGTTTTGGAGTCCATTGGCGTTCCATTGCATAATGCGCAGTTGTTTAGCCATTTTTGTTTTTTGGTATCGCTCCTTGGGCGCGTTTTTCCAAATTAAGGATTCTGTTATCCATTTGATTTAGTCTGTCTAGTATTTGCTGCAATAGTATTTCAGTAGCTGCAAATTCTTTTTGTGACGATTTTTCATTACAATTATTTTTGTTTTTTGCAATCTCGCTATATGTTTTCTTTTGTGTTTTTTCTTCACGCTGTTGTTCTACTCGTGGAATGGCATTTCGTTGTGGATGCCGAGATGGGTTAGGTTTTCTGGTTTGCTTTTGTCAGAGTTTTTGTATCTCTTTTGCAACGAGATATGAGTGTTAATAATAATTCACTAAATTGCAAATTGAGTTGGCTAAAAAGGCAACTAGACGCACGAAAATATCGGCGAATTTATGCAACTTGGTTGCAGGTTAATGTTACCACTTTTAAATGTGAATACAAATGAAGGTCCATCGGCTATCGGTCGGACGGTCGCAGATGGCTCGTGTCTGAAAATTTTGAAAGGCGAAGGCGTAAGCGCGCTGTGGATATTAGTAGGCACGTTACCATTTTTTGGAATGGTTACAATTGTTACTTTTCTATTAAAGTGTGCGTGCAATTAAACATGGATGAGTGTCGTTGACGACTTTCTTTTTGAAATTTTTGACACTATGATTATCCAACTTAAAAATAGGTTTTCTAATTTAAAGCAAACAATTTTCAGATAGGGCCTTTCATCAATTTGTACAGCTATATGGACAAACATTTGACACAGTAAAGTTTGTAAACAGAATTGACAGTTCTTTATAATGATCCAGATTATATTAAAAAAAATGTACAAGAATTGTATCAATATTTAACGTCTTCAGAACTTGATAATGCATTACAGGAACCTTTTAAATTGGCAAACCTATTTTTACTAATTCCGGCTACAAGTGCATCCGTTGAAAGAAGTTTTTCAGCAATGAAACGGATTAAAGCATGCCAAAGAAATACCCAATTGCAAGATCGAATGTCCTCATTTTCTTTAATTTTCATTGAGTAACGCTTTTTAAATGGATTAATGACAGAACCTTCTTTCTACGATTCTGTTATTAACAGATTTCCAGATAAAATAAACAAAAACTTATATCAATGGCGCATCTAGACATTTCCTTTGGGAGGGGAAATTTGCTTTAGGGGGGAACTTTCAATGCAACACCAATCAAAAAACATAATAAAGATAAACCAAAACAACATAAAAGACATAAATAATAACTTATATGCAGTTACAACAATTTTTTCCTTAATTTTGGAACTTGTTAGGGGGGATTTCCCCTTTTCCCTCCCCGTAGATCCACCACTGACTTATATTTGCGAGGTTCTTTTAAACAAGATTTTCTACATCTGGGTTTGGTAACACTTTAGAAAAACTCACTTGAAAGTCACGTGTCTAATTTTGAAAATCGGTTATACCATTCAAAAGTTACCGTGCTCAGAAATATGACTCAATTTTTATTTAAAAAAGGGAAAATGTTTGTGGATATGTATGTATGTATGTACGTATGTGACTGGAAAAGTTAAACCGATCTGAATTTTTTTTCTGTGTTTGAAGAGGGGGCCAGGGCCGATTCAGAACCGGTGTAGTTTGTGACTTTTGACCACCCATAAACCAGCTATAGGACTTGGTAGGTACAAAACGGCATATTTTTGGGAGTATATATCTTCCGTTCAAGAAGAGACAGGAGAACCGCAAATACACCAAATCAATAGTGTTGAGTTAAACTTTCAAATGGTGTCTAAGCCGCTAGGATCAGACATACACACGGCCCAGTATAGCCGAAAAACTGAAAAACTAAACATTGAAAATTTTGGTTTCTCGACAATTACTCAAAATTTTAACCTACGAATTGCGCCAATAACTGAGCGTTTGTAGAAGGACTATAGGCGAATCTAACGGTGTATACCTCATATCCGGGAAAATTCGAATTTTTAAGTTATAGGCTTCATAAATATGATCAAATCTATTTATTATCGGAAAAACGGTTTTTCAAGCTCAATAATTCCTGTAATAGTTTCAGTTATCATACTTGACCTTAGATTCATCAGATACTACTTGTCAATACGTTTCCAACTCATGTTTAGTGATCAAAATCGGTTAAGCCGTTTAGAAGTTATTCAGCTACAAAAGTATAATCCAATTAACGATTATTCCCTAAATGGTTTATGTAGTTGTGGTGGTTACACGCTAAATTTGATCTGGCAACGGGCAATCCGAATTTATTTACCGGCCATCCCAATATTTTTTTCAATCTATTTCGAATAGAAAAAAAATCTTGTGTACATTCGATGGACACTAGATCATTTGGGAGATAATGCGACAAAGGCGACCATTTATAAAGCTTAACGTTTAATCGAGAAACATTGCATTTAACTTCATCCATTTAATTTATAAATAACTTTGAAAAACTCCTGATACAAGAATAAAAAACCGCTAAACGCCGTAAAAATGAGTG
Source organism: Diabrotica virgifera virgifera (assembly GCF_917563875.1). Taxonomy (NCBI): domain Eukaryota; kingdom Metazoa; phylum Arthropoda; class Insecta; order Coleoptera; family Chrysomelidae; genus Diabrotica; species Diabrotica virgifera. The sequence continues at coordinate 27,303,364 of NC_065452.1, forward strand.
GCGCATACAATATTCCAGCTACAAAAGATCTGATATAAATATTACGTGCCGCGAAATTGTATTTTCATTTTGATGCAAAACAAAATTATAGTTTTATTTTAAAAGATTTTTCCATAATATTTGCTGAATTTGAAGTAAGACACGCCACAAAAGAGTAACTTTGATTCAGTTTAAATTTTGAAACTCTTTTGTGGCGCGTTTACTTCAAATTTAGCAAACATTATGGAAAAATCTTTTAAAATAAAAGTAGAATTTTGTTTTGCATCAAAATGTAAATACATTTTCGCGCCACGTAATATTCATATCAGATCTTTTGTAGCTTGTAACATTGTATGCGCCACTCATTTTTACGGCGTTTAGCGGTTTTTTATTCTTGTAATTTTTTACAAAAATCTTTTTTTCCTCTATATGTAGCGTTCATAGATTTCGAAAAGGCTTTTGACAGTGTCGAACATTGGGCAGTGAAAAGTTCTTTGATTAACAGCAGAATTGACCACAGATATACAGACCTAATAGCCAATATATATAACGATGCCACAACAACAATTAAAGTATACGAAGGAACACAATCAATTCAAATAAATAGAGGCGTAAGACAGGGTGACACAATATCACCGAAACTTTTCAATCAGGTTCTGGAAGATATCTTTAAAAGATTAGAATGGGAAGAAAAAGGTATAAAAATTTGTGGACAACGCTTGAAACATCTAAGGTACGCCGATGACATCGTATTGATAACCGATAAAAAAGAAGAATTGTTTGAAATGATGAAAGAACTGGACATAGAAGCCGGAAAGATAGGCCTTAATATGAATTACAGCAAGACCAAAATCATAACAAATACAGATGAGGACATCACAATGAGGATCGGACAAGATGAAATAGAACAAGTTCATGATTATATATATATATCTGGGTCAAATTATAAAACTTAACAAGGAAAACCAAACAGCAGAGATCAAAAGACGAGTTAGACTGGCATGGGCGGCATTTGGAAAACTAAGCTACATCCTTAAAAACAAAAGATATCCACAACATCTTAAGACCAAGGTATACAATCAATGCGTACTCCCTTTTCTCACTTACGGTTCCCAAACGTGGACGTTTACAAAAGCAAACATGGATAAGATCATAAAGACGCAAAGAGCAATGGAAAGGCAAATGTTGCACATAAAACTATTGGATAAAAAGAGAAACGAGTGGATAAGAGAGAAAACCAAAGTTAGGGATGTTAGACAAGAAGTTGCAAAGTTGAAATGGAGATTTGCCGGACACACTATAAGACAAAAGGAAGACCGATGGAACAAAATTCTCATAAATTGGAGACCGTGGCAATATAAACGAAGCAGAGGAAGACCACAAATGAGATGGACAGATGATGTCAAGAAGCACGTGGGCTCTAGGTGGATAACTGTAGCGACAGACAGAGAAGAATGGAAAAGGATTGGGGAGGCCTATGTCCAAAGATGGACCGAAGAAGGCTAATTAGATAGATAGATAGATCATTATTAATCATAGAAGAAGTTAAGGTACACTTTAATAAATACATTATCTTCAATAAATAGTTATTTAATAAAAATAATTTATTTATTAAAGTGTACTTTAACTGTTTCTATAATCATCAATGATACTATGATTAAAAAAAGAAGAAAATTAGTTCATATAGAAGATTTTTAGAAGAAAATAATTTTTTCAACAAATTAGACTGTGTATTAATTAATAAATTTATTAATAAATTACATATTTGTAATGTACGTAGAAATTACATGCAGATTTAAAAAGAAAGATCAAAATCCATTGAGTAGATCCCGAGATACAGTTAGTTTGAAATTGCTTTTTCGGTATTTGAACTCGGTGGATTTGTAGGTTTCCCTTGTAACCATTTGAACTACATTTTTGAAAATTCGTAGAGGGTCCTATGAGGGTACAATGTTTGTGCAAATTTTTTAACAAAAAGTACAAATCCCATTCTTTAAAATGGCATCAATGAGATTTCTTAATTGTTATAAACAAAATAGCTGTGGAATAAAAAAATATATGCCCAACTTTGGCCTCAATGAACCTAAATAAATATGTATATATATGAACCTTTATAAATAAATTACATTTTTGTAATGTACATAGAAATTACATGCAAATTAAAAAAAGAAAGATCAAAATATATTGAGTAGATCCGGAGATACAGAAAATTGTATTAGTTTGAAATTGCTTTTTCGGTATTTGAACTCGGTGGATTTGTAGGTTTCCCTTGTAACCATTTGAACTACATTTTTGAAAATTCGTAGAGGGTCCTGTGAGGGTCCTGTTTGTGCAAATTTTTTAACAAAAAATACAAATCCCATTCTTTAAAATGGCATCAATGAGATTTCTTAATTGTTATAAACAAAATAGCTGTGGAATAAAAAAATATATGGCTAACTTTGGCCTAAATGAACCTAGGCTAAATTTTGTTATTTGAAAATTCGTGTTAAAATAAGGTTTTCGAATGTATAAAAAGATTTCTTCTATAGACAATATTTTTAAAGTTATTCTAAGTGTTATTCTAGTATATAAACTACAAAATTTCAAAAATTAGGCATTAGAATTTTTGACTATATTAAATATTTTTTTATGTTTTTTTAATACATTTTAATGGTATCACCCTTCAACTTTTATTTGGCTTATGCAGAATTGCCCTATCTTCACTATTTTCTGTATTGCAAAGCAAAGGGTTCTGGGATAAACAAATAGAATAACTTTTAAACTAATGAATGGATCGGTCTCAAATTTTGAGAGTTTGTCAAGTATCTCAATACCCAACTTTGGGTAAATCCCTAAAGTTCAAGTTGAATTTAATAAAAGTTATTAACAAATATTGATTTTCATTTATTTTGCAATTTGCAAAGCAACAAATTGACTTTTTAACATTCAAAAATCGGTATTTTGAAGCTTTTTCAATGATCTAATAAAAAATTTTTGTAATTTTATGTCAACTGTTTAGCTTTTTAGTGGGGTGCAAAAAATCGAAAATATCGCGTTTTTTGCACTAAATTGTTAATACCTACTTAAAAAAATGACCCGACCTCTAGGCGGGAAACAGGTAGGTTTTCTTCCTATAGGTCTACAATAAGTAAAAAAGTAGTCAGCTATCTGGATATTTCAGTGTCCTGAGAAAATCCTTATTTCTCTGGACTAACTATAGAAGGTACCGATAAAAAGTGTTGAATATTCTTCTGTTTTATTTTTCGCGTTGAAAGGGCCTAGCCGGGTAAGATGATGAAAAGTGCCTCCAACTCGATTTGAATTGCATATAGGTCACCGGTTAGCATATATAGTGAAACTCAATTTCTGAAATGTGTAGCCCCCTACGTGGTCATGTGACCCATCTAGAGCCTAATTAGGGTTTTTGTGTTTTTATTTTTTATCTCAGCCGCATCGAGAACTAGCGAAAAACTTTAAATAAGAAAGTTGTAAGCTTTAAAAAGTTCTGTCCGAAAAAAATTTTTTTTTAAATTTTTTGCGGGAAATTTAAATTTTAGAACTATTTTAAAATTTTAAATGAGTATAAAAAAATAACTAAGACATTCGTTTTCACGAAAAAAATATATAACGTGTATTTTTGCATAATGTTTCATCCTGAATTTTTTCAAATTTTTAAAATTGGTGAAACGCACCTTTAGAAATAAAGAACCGCATTTTTTCGGTTTTTTTTTCGTTTTTTGATACAATTTTATACATATTTTTCAAAAAAGGTAACACCGTCACTAAAATAGGTAAAAAACTGAAAAATAATTGGGTTTTGCTTAATAAAATTTTTTTGTAACGCCATCCATTTTCAAGATACAGGGCGTTGAAGAAAACAGTATCTTACACAATTTTTACGATTTTGCCGAAACTACTGGCAACATTGTAATAAAACTTGGCGGGATTTAAGAGGTAGTTATTGTACATGTTTTGACATACAATTAAGTATTTGATATTCATCATTGGCGTGCATAGGGGTAATGGTCTGAACTTTTCAAAGAAAAAAAGATAGTACGCCACTGACATATTTCAAATTAACAATCATTTTTAAATTCCTCGTTCAATTTGCAATAGAAAAACTATCCTCTTATTTTTTCATACGACGCGCCGTTTTGCTGCAAAAAAATAAAAAACTTAACGCTTCCAAAGTATTCGAATTAGTTTTTATAATGGATGTACGAGTTTATGTAGATCTATGTAGAAACTACTATTAAAAGAATAGAAGTTCGAATACTTTGTAAGGGTTAAGATATTTTATTTTTTGAATAAAAATGGCGCGTCTTATGAAAAAATAGGAAGATAGATTTTTTGTCACAAATTGAACGAGGAATTCAAAAATGATTGTTAATTTGAAATATGTCAGTGGCGTACTATCTTTATTCTTTAAAAAGTTCAGACCATTACCCCTATGCGCGCCAATGATAAATATAAAATTCTTAATTGTATGTCAAAAAATGCACAACAACTACCTCTTAAAATTCGCCAAATTTTATTACAATGTTGCCAGTAGTTTCGGCAAAATCGAAAAAAATGTGTAAAATTTTGTTTTCTTCAACGCCCTGTATCTTGAAAATGGATGGCATTACAAAAAATGTTTATTAAGCAAACCCCAATTATTTTTCAGTTTTTTACCTATTCTAGTGACGGTGTTACCTTTTTTGAAAAATATGTATAAAATTGTATCAAAAAACGAAAAAAAAACCGAAAAAATGCGGTTCTTTATTTTTAAAGGTGCGTTTTACCAATTAAAAATTTGAAAAAATTCAGGATTAAATATTATGCAAAAATACACGTTATATATTTTTATCGTGAAAACGAATGTCTTAGTTATTATTTTATACTCATTTAAAATTTTAAAATTGCTCTAAAATTTTAATTTCCCGCCAAAAATTAAAAAAGAAATTTTTTTCGGACAGAACTTTTTAAAGCTTGCAACTTTTTTATATAAAGATTTTCGCTAATTCTCGATGCGGCTGAGATAAAAAATAAAAACATAAAAACCCTAATTAGGCTCTAGGTGGGTCACATGACCACCTAGGGGGCTAAAAATTTCAGAAAGTTAGTTTCACTATATATGCTAAACGGTGACCTATATGGAATTCAAATCGAGTTGGGGGCACTTTTCATCATCTTACCCGGCTAGACCCTTTGTGTCGCTAGAACTGGAAACACCAGAAATTACCACAAATGAAGAAGTTAATATAGGTACAAAGGAAGTTAGAAAAACATTTGAAAAGCTGAAGAACAGAAAAGTTGCAGGTAAAAACGGAATACCAAACAAATTGCTGAAATATTCTGAAGCAGCAATGACAGAACGATTAACAATAATTATTTATGTACCAAGTCTGTAAAGTTACTCTTTATCGAACGAGTCTTGATATTACGAGAAGAGCGAGCGTAGCGAGCGAGGCGAATTACAGACGAGTTCGATAAAGAGTCTTTACTGACGTGGTGCATACAAAATTTTACCGCGAACCATAAAAAACCTTAACACTTACTTAATACTTACTGAAGCACACCCTTCTAATGAAAAAAAGAGTGTGTGTATTTTGTACGCACGTAAGAAGTTATACTTCTATTATTATGATTTCAACGAAATACCTAAATATAATTTAAACAGTTTAATTGTATTTTTATTTATATATTAAGCTAATTTTAATACTTAAAATAATACAAAAAATTAAAAATACAGTTGATAGTTACGTGTCACTGTTTATGAACTCTATAGCCTTGCCCAGTTGCTTTTCTCTTGATGAATCTTAGAAAATCTAAATAAATATATTTACTAACAAATTATCAGTAAATAGCTATCACCGTCCTATTATAATCGAATTAACAAAAACACAATTTCACACATTATTTGCATTAATACCTAACTAAAAGATTTAAGAATTTTTTAATTTTAGACGTAATAAAAATTTTGTATGACATAATGACAGAATGCTTTTGCATGATTGCCGCTTTCGATGTTTAATCGATAGTAGCTGTTATCAATATTGAATACCTAATTACACATTTTGTTGATTTATTTTGTATGAATATAATAATTGCAAAATACTAAAAAATTTTACTTTTTGACATAAATTTAATTAATAATAATGTAAATTTTGTACAATATTTTTAATAATTCAAGTAAATAAATTTTAAGTTCGCTCAAATAAATAATCGATTACTGTCATCGACCACTTACATTCAATCTGGGTTAATTTGATTAATCGCGGCAGGTAAAGTAAAATTCTTCTTTCAGTACAATAAAGTGTTACTTTACTGCCGCAAATGAGGGCAAATGAGTACAATAATGAATAACTTTAGTGACGGTTGGCGATAAAATTATAAAGCACAATAAAATACCGGAAAAATGAATAACGATCGAACTAATTCTAATATTCAAAAAATGAGATAAAAACAGCCAGAAAACTACTTGAGGTATCAACTTGTTAAATACTACCCTAAAATTTACAACTAAAGTTCTACAAGAACTAATGAATTAGAGGATAAGTTTAGCACAAGAACAACAGGGTTTTCGTACTGGAAGATTGTGTCAGATGGACTATTCGTTATAAAGCAAAGACTAGATTATAATAGACTAGCATTTCTATGTCTGATTGCCTGGAACAAAGCATTTGACAGAGTAAGACTCAGAGATATAATTCACAGAAAAGTTCCCTTAGATATCAAAACTATTAAAAACATCTACCAAAACAACAAAATAGAAGTCAGAATAAATGGACAATTTACAGAACATATAGACATAGACAGCGGAATAATACTCATTGTCTCCTTAACAAGACACTTTCTCTCCTTAACAAGAGAGAAAAAACTCTTAAATTGTTCAATTCAAAAGGGCAATTGACAATGTCGCAATGCTTAGCTACTCGAAAAACCGAGCAGCAAGTTGTTGCCGCTCGATTTTTCCACTTGGTTAATAGCAGCATTTTTTCTGCGGAGTATTTTCAATAAATAAAAAGTTTTATTATTACAAAGTAAAGAGAGTAATATTCCATTATCCCATTTACTTATTATCACGAGATGGGGCACTTGGTTGAAAGCAGTATTTGTTATGCGGAGTATTTTCAAAGCAATAAAAATTTCACAAATAAACATTGCTTTTCGAATAAATTCAATGTTCAAGCCACTTGCCAATATTATATTTAAGCAAAAAGCAATGTTTATTTGTGAAATAAACATTATTTTCTGATTTGTGACAGCAGTAAAATGTATTTTGAATTAAATAAATTACATAAATTCTTCTTTTTTTGGCAAATAATTTAATTTAATAATTTTTTTGGGACACCCTCTATAAATAATTATGTAAATGTTTGTATTACTAAATAGAGAATTGAATAGCCTTTAAAATAAGCTAGCACACGACCCCTATTCTCATTTAAAAAATCATCGATTACGTCATCACGCCAAATGGATGACGTCACTAGTATGAATATATGCCAAAATATCATAATTTAAAAATAAAAATTGATGTTTCGGGATTTTTCCCTAAAGTCACCGGTTTACGAAATAACGAATTTATTCCTTTCATTTGCACCATACTGTATATAAAAAATACGAATTTTAAATACTAGCAGGAAGGCATTTTAAATTATTATTATTATATGAATTGCTTTTTAAATGCAAAATTTATGAACAGAACGATAATTAACGTCTTCATATTTGTATGTATTATGCATATTTTTTAAAAATGTTTGCATATTTGCGCCAATTTTGTGCATACAGGGTGTGGCGCGATAAGTTTTGATTAAAAATAATTTTCTTAACCTTTCGACGCCCAAATCGGATGTCGAAACGTTAATAAAATAATTTTTTTAGTTCAATTGTGGCTTATTTCCCATTTAGAATAGTTTATTACATAGATTGTATGAGCAATTAGATGAGCTAATCCAAGATCCCACAAATAACTTAGTAAAACAACGATTATAAAAACAAATTAAGGCTTTTAATTAAAAACATAAGAAATAATAACTGACAAAATAGAAATTGCAAATGAATTAAATACGCATTACAGTACATTAGGACAAAAGTGTGGACAAAAAATACCTATTTGTAATGATACATCGTAATGATACATATCCGACATCGTATCATTTACCTACCTCAGCCACAAAGTGTAAATAAAAATAATATACCAAACTTCTTCTTCTTATGGTGCCTATCCGTTACGGATGTTGGACACTAACATGGCTATTCTGACTTTGTTGACTGCTGCCCTGAAAAGTCCGGTAGTAATTAAGTTACTCATTTTCGCAGGTTATGCAACCGGGATATTCTTCTTCGTCCTGGACCTCTTTTCCCATGCACTTTACCTTGAAGTTTGGTCCGAAGTAGGTCATATCGTTGTTCAATGCGCATTATATGGCCCAGGTATTAAATTTTCCGACGTTTTATGGTTACGACTAGTTCGTGCTCTTTACCCATTCTATGTAGAACTTCTTCGTTGGTAACTCTGTCTATCCAGGAAATCCTCAACATGCGTCTATAGGACCACACCTCAAATGCTTCGAGTCTCTTGAGTGATGCTTCAGTTAAGGTCCATGACTCCACGCCATATAAAAGAACGGAGAATACGTAGCATTTTAGTAAACGAACTTTTATTTCCAATTTTATATCGTGGCTGTTAAAGATTTTTTTCATTTTGACGAAAGCTGATCTTGTCTTCTCGATTCTTATCTTAATTTCCGTCGATTGGTCCCACTTTTCATTTAAGTTTGCACCCAAATAACAAAAGTTGGTGATTTGTGTTATAGGTTGTTGGTTAACTAGTAATTGACCAGGTGGTGTCATATTTTTGCTTATAACCATGTATTTGGTTTTTTTGATGTTAAAATCAAGCCCAAACCTACTATTTATTTCTGCCACCCTGGAGACAAAAGTGTCTGCAGACGTTCAAGACTGTCTGCAAAAATGACAGTATCATCAGCGTATCTTACGTTGTTCAATCGTTCTCTGTTTATAAGTATTCCCTCGTCTATATCCGTTAGCGTTAGGTTCATAATGTGCTCTGAATATGTATTGAACAATAATGGGGACAATATACATCCCTGACGCACACCTCTTTTTATCTTTATGTCGTCTGTTAACTGATCCCCTACTCTAACAGCTGCAGTTTGTTCGTAATATATATTGTTTATTATACGGCGATCTCTGCTGTCTAGACCAATTTAATTTATTATTTTTATCAGTTCGTCATGTTTTATTCTATCGAACGCTTTCTGGTAATCAACAAAACACACATATATATCACAATTCACGTCTCTACATCTTTGAAAGGGAACTTGTATTGCAACCATATACCAAACAACACAGCAAAATACCTTCGTGCGACTCAATTCTTATTGTGTGAAAAGGACAAGTGCGACAAAACTACGGCACGAGAAATCCCTCGCACGTTCAAAATTCTTATAATGAGAAACAGCACTATGGGTCAGAAAGTTTCCTGGCGCATTCACGAATCGAATGTAAAAAGAATTAAAAAAAAAACAATAAATCTTGTATAAAAGGTATATTTAAAAAACCCTCAAAAGGGCCACATCAAATTCACATAACTAGTTTTCGACTGGTTTACCAGTCATCAGCAGTGCTTATATAAAATGAATATAACCTGATAAAAAAGGCAAAGATGTTGAAATTTTGACTAGGGTTAAAAAAATATTAGGTTATACTCACGTGAAATGTACATGCTTAACCACCAAGATAGTATTACACAAAAATATGTGGGTCAAAGCCCAGTAAAAGTAGTCCGTCAAGGAAACATTGGTTTAAAATGCTACCTTAAGCCTGGATGTTTAAAATATTATCTAATTTGCCCTAGGTAACATCTGAGAGCTAGGTATGACTTGTTCACATGTTGGAAGTGAGACGGCAAGTGAAAATGAAATGGTTGGGAACCTCGGAACGATGACAAGACAAACGACAGGTCCACAGGTAGTTTAAAATAACCTGTCATATTTAAGAGTAAGGTATGCAGATTGTTAAAATTAGAAATGATGTAACAACACACCCAATGTGAAAATTATCATTTAAAATTCATTAAACTAGTTGTTATTGTAAAATGGATTCTCGCTAACTGTAAGTGGAACTAGTTAGGCAAACCACATTACACAGGAGTTTAGTGTTCGACAACTGAATACCGCATAAAGTCTTATTATCAAGAGATCGAAGATTTAAAAAAGCAATTTTGTGGTGATTTGAGTTATCGAATTTATTTAACTTATTAGTAGCTGTTGGAATTTGTGTAAGTGTGTAAGAAATCACAATGGGGGTGTCTAAGGTGTAAAAATGTCTTAAATAATCTAGGGGATGTATCATAATGAAAGCACAAACTCAGACTGAGGCGACTATTTCTTAAAGGCAATGCAGGCTGCCCGGATCTCTAAGGGTCCAAAAACCAAAACCGTAATATGATGATGACAGTATGAGCTGGGTGGGGGGGGGGGGGGAGTATAAGATGTCTGTGAGGAAATTAGTGAAAGGAACAAGAACGAGAACCAGAAAGAAAAAATTAAACTGTTGATTTGGTTTAGCTAGAGATGAGTATTATATGTTATTGATGACAGATGGAGTAGGTATGGTGATAATAGTCATATGTAGAAATATAGTGGTGGGTTGTATGCAGATGAAAATTTGTTTAAAATGGATGTTTGCAGATGATGATATCAGTAATTTATATGTATGTTATGAATAGATAATATTGGTGAGATGGCTGAAGATGACAAAAGGATTATTGTGACTAGTAACACATGAAATATTAAAAGTGTGACTGAGAATGAAGCAGAGGAAGTCAGGTGAAAAGAAATATTGAGAATGTATTAAGAAAAAAGTTGTCGATGGAGTGGTTGATGGAGAACCAGAAAGAAAAAATTAAACTGTTGATTTGGTTTAGCTAGAGATGAGTATTATATGTTATTGATGACAGATGGAGTAGGTATGGTGATAATAGTCATATGTAGAAATATAGTGGTGGGTTGTATGCAGATGAAAATTTGTTTAAAATGGATGTTTGCAGATGATGATATCAGTAATTTATATGTATGTTATGAATAGATAATATTGGTGAGATGGCTGAAGATGACAAAAGGATTATTGTGACTAGTAACACATGAAATATTAAAAGTGTGACTGAGAATGAAGCAGAGGAAGTCAGGTGAAAAGAAATATTGAGAATGTATTAAGAAAAAAGTTGTCGATGGAGTGGTTGGAAGTCCCGGTTGAACGAAACATGGCGGTTGACACAATTCGGACTTTTTTGTTTTTCTTTGATTATTTCTAGGTCCTCGTACAAGTCTAATTTTAAGAAGTCTTTCTGTGGGATGTTGTGAAGTAGAGCAACATCATCTGGGATATTTAACGTATGGTTTTTTTGTTTAAGATGTTGTGAAAAGGTAGAGGTGTTCTCTCTTTTGGTGTGTTCAAGAGAGCGAGAAGCAAGTGATCGACAAGTTCTTCCTATGTAAGTAGCATCACAGTCAGAACATTGTAGTCTATAAACACCACTACGATTCATGTAATTGATGCTATCTATGGAATTAGATAGATATTGTCCTAAGTTGTTGGATACTTAGAAGGAAATTTGGATGTTGTCTACTGATCTTTTGATAATGTTCGAAATATCCCCAGATAGCCTATCTTGGTGAAAGGGTATGGAAGCATAAGTAGGTTTGGTTGTCGAATCCCTAGGGAACGCAGCATCTCGTAAGACTTTAAGCTGTCTTTTATGAATGAGTTTGTTTATGATGTGTGGATCATAACCGTTATTAAAAGCTATTTGACGAAGTATGTTTAATTCTTTATTGTAATTAGATTGTAACAGGGGAATGGTTTCAAGGCGGTGTATATAACTGTGAAAGGCGCCAAGTTTGTGCGACATCGGGTGGTTAGAAGATAGAGGTATGACATGGTCAGTCTGTGTCGGCTTCCTAAAGATACTGAAATCGAAGTGGTCATTTAATCTGGTAATAGTGAGGTCAAGAAAGTTAATTGATTGGGATGACTCTAATTCCATGGTGAATTTAATATTGGGATGGATTTGATTAATTTTAGAAAGTAATAAGTCAGCTGTATTTGAGTTACCTGAGATGATCAATAAGCAATCGTCAACATAACGATACCAATGTAGAATTTCAGGATTTTTCATGATATGTATGGATTCTAAATCATCATCATCATCATTCTCTTTGCCTTATCCCTATGCGGGGTCGGCTTCCCTAATTGCATTTCTCCACACAGTTCTATCTTGGGTCATATCAATGTTAATCCCCTTTACCAACATGTCCTGCCTTATCGTCTCCCCCCAAGTCTTCTTTGGTCTTCCTCTCCTACTCCTTCCAGGAATCTGCACTTCAGATATTCTTCGTATTGGGTGATTAACGTCTCGACGTTGAACATGACCAAACCATCTTAACCTATGCTCTCTCATTTTGGCATCAATTGGTGCCACACCTAGACTTCCGCTAATATACTCATTTCTAATTTTATCCTTCTTTGTCACTCCACTCATCCATCTAAGCATTCTCATTTCCGCCACATGCATTCGTTGTTCCTCTTTCTTTTTAACAGCCCAACATTCAGTTCCGTGCATCATAGCCGGTCTTATGGCTGTTTTATAGAATTTTCCCTTCATGATGATAATGATAATGATAATAAATGATCCATAAAAATATCAGCTAAAAGAGGAGATAGGCAACTACCCATGGCTAAACATCATTTGTTTAAACATCAGCATTTTTCAGCATCAGTTTAAACATCAGCATCAGTTTAAGCATAAACATCATGTTACATAATTTCTAATTTTAACAATCTGCATACCTTACTCTTAAATATGACAGGTTATTTTAAACTACCTGTGGACCTGTCGTTTGTCTTGTCATCGTTCCGAGGTTCCCAACCATTTCATTTTCACTTGCCGTCTCACTTCCAACATGTGAACAAGTCATACCTAGCTCTCAGATGTTACCTATGGCAAATTAGATAATATTTTAAACATCCAGGCTTAAGGTAGCATTTTATACCAATGTTTCCTTGACGGACTACTTTTACTGGGCTTTGACCCACATATTTTTGTGTAATAGTATCTTGGTGGTTAAGCATGTACATTGCACGTGAGTATCACCTAATATTTTTTAACCCTAGCCAAAATTTCAACATCTTTAGCTTTTTTATCAGGTTATATTCATTTTATGTAAACAATGATGATGACTGGTAAACCAGTCGAAAACTAGTTATGTGAATTTGATGTGGCCCTTTTGAGGGTTTTTTAAATATACCTTTTATACAAGATTTATTGTTTTTTGTATCACATGGCAGTGGCGGCTTTTCTTTATGTGCTGCTGAGCTGCAGAACTACCAAACAACCATAGCAAATCTTAATTATTAAAGAATAATTAATATAGTTTTATTTCAAATCTGCCATATTATCATATTAAACATCAACTGTTAATAATAATTCACCAACAACGATGATTAATATTATTTTTTTTACGTATTTACTCCTCTAGTGAAACCGTATAATTTTTTTACGTATTTGGTGCTCCAGTGAAGCAATCTTTTTACGTATTTGCTGCTCCAGTGAAGCCGCGTCGATAACAACCGAAACACTGGCAGCGGTAAAATGCATTTATTAGGCAAACGGCGATCTTAGCCGATGTGCTTCGGCAATCGGCTGATTAACGGCCTCGGAAATGTGTTTGCGAGCTGCAATTCACGACAGTTATTCGTGACCGTTGCATCTGTGCCGTGTTTAGAAATTCTTAGGTTACAATTTTGTTTAATTTGTTTTGTTCGAGCGTGTTTAAAACAATGGAGTTTCAATTTAAATTAGGTGTAAATAAATTTCAAAAACTTCACTATCAACAACAGTTGATTATAAAAGAACGTGGCCGTCCTATGCCTGATCTTAATATTGAAGTGTCCGGTAAAAGCCGTGGAAAAACATATACGCGTAAATTTAATAAAGACATGTATCTACGAAATCAGTGGATTTGTGGATGTTCCGAAAAAAATGCTTTTTTCTGTTTTCCGTGTGCATTATTCGGCGCAGATAAAGAGGAAAAATTGTGGCGCGAGACAGGAGTGCGGGATCTAGTGCATTTAAGTGAAAAAATAAAGAAGCATGAAAACACGCAAACTCATATGAACAATGAAATGCGATTTGCATTATTTGGGAAACTTAATATACAGGCCCAACTTGACTCTGCTTATTGGATAAATATACAAAAACACAATGAAGAGGTGACGAAAAACAGGTATGTTTTGTCAAAAATAATTGACTGTATAAAATTCTGTGGGGCTTTTGAGCTCGCCTTACGAGGACACGATGAATCTGAAACATCAGATAACCCTGGAATTTTTCGTGGTTTAGTGAATTTTTCTGCTGAACTTGATAAAACACTTAGTGAACACCTTACAAATGCGACAATTTTCAAAGGTACCTCAAAAACAATACAAAATGATATTTTGGATTGCATGCTAGAAGTATACGCTGAGGAGATTTTAAACGAAATCAATGAAGCCCCATTTTTAGCAGTGATAGCTGATGAGACAACGGATGTTTCTATGAAATTTCAAATGGTCATTGTTTTTCGTTATGTAAAAAACGGTGCTCCAGTTGAAAGGTTTTGGACTTTTTTGCTTCCAGAAAAACATGATGCTGAAACCTTAGCTAACACAATTTTGAATGTTTTAGACCCAATATTAAAGAATAACAAAAATAAGCTCATTGCACAAAGTTATGACGGAGCAGCTGTTATGAGTGGGATACATGGCGGAGTGCAAACAATAATTAAGAGAAAATATGAAACTGCTCATTTTGTGCACTGTTACGCCCATCAATTGAATCTAATAATGTCAAGAGCATGTTCTATTAATTCCCAAGTACGCGTATTTTTTGGAGATTTACATGATATACCTGGATTTTTTAGTCATTCACCTCAAAGAATAGCTGTCTTAAATCAAATAGTTGGAAAAAATATTCCTCGTTCAATCCCTACACGCTGGAATTTCAATATTCGTACAGTAAATGTCGTTTACGAATATAGAGACTTTATTATTGAGTGTATGGAGCAACTAGAAGAAGAGTCAAATGCTATTACTTCCAAGGAAGCAAGAGGACTTGACGTATTCTGGAAGATCAAAATTTTACTTTCTGGCTGACTGTTTTTCATTATATTATGCCACATGTTGACGTTTTGTACAATAATCTTCAAAAAAAGAACATGGACCCAACCGAAGCACAGAAAGCTATACATGTTTTTGAGCAAAGTATTAACAATGTCCGAAATAAAATAGACCCTATCATACATCAAGCTTCAAATTTAAATGCGGCGCCTAGTGTCCAAAAAAGAAAACGCCCAAATAACAGCCAACAGGATCACCGTATTGCCTGTCTAGAAGTTTGTGATGTTATTATAAACAATGCAAAAGAACGGTTT
Organism: Diabrotica virgifera virgifera; assembly: GCF_917563875.1. Lineage (NCBI taxonomy): Eukaryota > Metazoa > Arthropoda > Insecta > Coleoptera > Chrysomelidae > Diabrotica > Diabrotica virgifera. The sequence continues at coordinate 27,318,804 of NC_065452.1, forward strand.
GCATATACAAATCATCTAGTTGCCGCAACACTTTTATCTTCAGAACATTTCGAAAAATATAATAATAAGTTTCCTGAAAATGAATTGGATTTAACTTGTACAGCTTATAACTTCTTTGATAAAAACCGTTTGCGAACAGAACTGTCAGTTTTGTATTCCAATATCGAGTGTAGAACATTAAAAGGTGCAGTGCCTTTACTAAAATTTATAATTTCTAATAATTTAGAGGACACATTAACAGAAACCAAAAAGTTGATACAAATTCTGGTGACTACGCCAATGACCACAGCAGAAGCTGAACGTAGTTTTTCAACTTTAAAACGGATCAAAACATTTTTAAGAAATTCAATGCGCGAAGACAGATTAACAGCCCTTTCCACACTCTCGATAGAAAAAAAGTTCATCGCTTCAATACCGAACTTTAACGATAAAGTAATCGAAAAGTTTGCGACAAAAAAGGACCGGCGTATTAATTTCCAATTTAGAAAAATGCAATAAATGTAAGTTAATCAGATTTTTATAGCATGTCGTTATTAGTTACTATTAATTAGTATTAAAGCTAATTTTATTGTTTTTGTTTTCGTATGTTATTCTATTTCTATTATTTTATATTGGCCGTGGTTCATGCAGCACACCCTATAGCAGATGTCACGAGCCGCCACTGTCACATGGTATACAGCCCACTACAGGAAAACTTTTTCCTTGTGGGTAAATAGAATTATTAAGATCTGTCTTGTCGTTTTTTTTTGGAGGTTCAGTGCTTTATTGCTTCGACTATGGATATTTCAGCGAGAAAATTCTTATTTCCCTGGACTATATAGAGTTGTTGAAAAATAGCGCCCTTTTCGAACGTCTATGTTGTTTAAACTAACACAGTGTAACTTATAACTTCCATGTAAGATGTAATATTCCCAATAAAAAAACGCATCGCTGATAAGGAAGTTATTGACCTTGTTATTTAAACAACAATGTTTTAAATTAATATTTTTTCAGAATTATGAACTAAGAACTGTTACGATATAACTCAGTTGAGTGAACATCACATTGAATTTCAAATATGTGGTTAAGTTTTTGCTCTTAGTGATCATGCTATCCAAGTTTTTTGATGGTAGGTCAATTACAGCTTATTATTTTGTGGTAATTTTTCAGATAATTATATTTACACTGATTATTATTTAAAACTTCGTCTAATTATCATCAAGAATGATTTCTTTGTTTCTTTTGTATCACAATGTATACGAGGCAATAAGGTTTTGCATGCAGTGGAGTTAGCCTACATAGCATCATAAATATATCATCATCATCAATCAGCCCTGATTTGTCTATTGTTGAACATAGGCCTCCTCCAGATATTTTCATCTTCTGTTCTGCGGATCTGCTATCCAATAGGGATATTCACAAAAAATAAAAAAGTCATTTCAAACATATAAAACGATTAAGAAACACCCTAGGAATAATTGTCTAAAATTTCAAAAGAGTCAAAAAGCCTGTCATAAAAATCTTGATTAGAAATCTAGCATTATTTTAAATTTAAAGAACGCTTCTCTATTGGCTTGACGTCACTAGTCGTATACCCCAGCGCGCGCCATTCCTCCCAGTGTTATTGTTTACGTGTTTGACGTTAGTTCAGGTCATTCTATTTTGTTCTCTTGTTGTTTTATCAGGATTAAAGTGGAGTTTAATAGTGAATTTGTTTAGTTAACGAAATTATTAATGATTTTAATATAATATAAAGTCATAGCCATATCCACATGCAGTTATTTTAATGTTTATTTTTACTGTATGTATTATTAGAACCCGGTTATAAAAGAAGTATCCCAGTTTAAAGAATATACATTTGAGGTCCCGAAACGTTTCCATTTACTCCTTAAGGGAGTAGGCGCAAAATCTAGGTCCAATGCTATTTAAATTCATTCATTTTTTTCGAATCCAGAGAAAACTAATAAACATTTTTGAAATATTGTTCTAAAGCTATTTCCTCGTGGTATTTTTATAATCAACTATTTATAATGGGAAATAAGCCACAATTTTACCAAAAAAATATTTTATTAACGTTTCGAAGCCCAAATCGAGTTTCGTTGTCAAAATATAAAATACTACTAAAATAAACAAAAATTTTTTCTAATAATTTATTTAATCTGACTCATTTATATTGGCAATTCAGACGTATATTATACATTTTAAAGTAGAAGAATTTAAAATGATATCGTCAATATTTATGAGTTGCGTTCCTGGGACGACTTTACTAAAAGATAGTTCATTCGATTACATGAAATCAATCCAGTAGGATGTGGTTACCCATACTGAAAGAGGAAGTCACTAGAAAGAAAATACCATGATAAGTAAGTCAATAACATATCGAGTTAGTACAAATTTTATATTTTAGTATTACTTATTGTGTATCTATGTATTATTAATATTATTTATAATTTAAACATATTAAAGTCAGAATTTGGTATTAGTTTTTTGAAAGTAAATTAAATGTACGACCAAATACTTACGATGTCGGGGTAGTATCACGAGATTTTTTCCTGGTTTTCCCTCGTTATTTATTATGGAATCTCTAATGCGAGAATTTTACTGTCATCGTTGCATTTGGTTGTCTTTTTAAAGACAGATGACATGCTATGATATTTTTTTATGACGGATATTCTTGAGTTGGGATTGATTTCATGTAATCGAATGAACTATCTTTTAGTAAAGTCGTCCCAGGAACGCAACTCATAAATATTGACGATATCATTTTAAAGTCTTCTGCTTTAAAATGTATAATATACGTCTGAATTGCCAATATAAATGAGTCAGATTAAATAAATTATTAGAAGAATTTTTTTTACTTAGCAACAACATTTTTGTTTATTTTAGTAGTATTTTATATTTTGACAACGAAACCCGATTTGGGCTTCGAAACGTAATAAAAGATTTTTTTTGTAAAATTGTGGCTTATTTCCCATTATAAATAGTTGATTATTTTTGAAATAATTTTGTAAATGTAGAGTGAAAGATTACATTATTACCAAAAGCCAAAAGTCTCTGGAAAACTTCTATAATGTTTATTTTAATAAGTTACAGGGATGAAAAAATATAGAAAATTTAGTGTGATATTTATGGTAGGGGAGCAAAGTATGCTAAATGTGCAGTCACTCGAGCGCTGTGGGGACCTAAAACCAAAAAAAGATAAGTAAAATGTTCCACTTTAGTGGGCACTTGCCATTTTTTAATTTAATTTTTCATTTCCAACAATCGTTTTTTCCGATTATAGCGCCATCTATCCATAATTCTAAAAAATGTTTCGAATAAAAGTTGCTTATTTTTACATAAAGAATTCAAATCTGCAATAAAAAATTGGGGCTCCTATTTAAGATTTTAAAGTAACCCCCCACCTCACCTCCATGGGGGGTCGTTTTGGTACCATTCGATAGAGTTTTCAAAAATATTGAATAAGTGTATTTTGCAGATTTTCGATCTGATGTTTATTTTGCGAAATATCGCGGGATTTGTATTTAAAATTTTAAATTTACCCACATCCCTCTTCGTGAGGGGTCATGTTTGGTATCATTCGATAGATTTTTGAAAAATATTGAACACGTAGTTTTTAGTTTTTTGATCTGATGTTCATTTCGCGAAATATTCGCTTTTTTTTTGTGAAACTTTTTAACTCGCACATTTCTTACGCCCGTTCAACTCGTCAGGTTTTTGAAATATACACTCTTTTGCATGTACTTAACTTATCTTGTGTTTGTGTGGAGAGAATGAGATGGCATTAGACAAAGAGTCTTTTTGCCATACCTTAACTTAATCTGACAATTTCGAGCATTTTTAAGGATATATTTGTTTTTCGGGCCCCCCTTAACGAACCCGCCTGTGTTAAGAGCCAATATATATGGTAGAGGTACATCTAAGGGGTACGAGCTTTCTCCCTATATGATAATATGATGCGCTCGAGTAATTTCAAAAATCCCCGCTTGGGCTCCCCTGCCATTAATTTCAAATATTTCATTCAAAATAAACTTTTTGTTTTTTTGAACGGACTTTCGACCCTCGGTAATAATGTAGTCTTTCATTCTGCGTTTAAATTTTTTAAAAATATTTATTAGTTTTCTCAGGATTCGAAAAAAATTAATTAAATAGTATTTGACCAAGATTTTGCGCCTACCCTCTTAATAAATTTATCCGCTTGGTATAAAGTTGTGCTCAGTACATTGTAATAAAATTCATGTTCAGTGAATCCAAAATAGGCCAGGGTAATAAGACAAAAATATACCCTGTTCGTGACACTTCAGCAGCCAGGGTACTGAAGCGCTTTTTCGACAAGTAATACCTATAGGAACAAATTGTAACTATTTCCTGCGTAGGATCTGGCGGCCATTTTTATTTATAAACAATTAACTGTCAAAAATGGCATTTTTCCCTTTTTTTTCAAATCAATGGAAAACAGTGAAACTTATGATTTTTTTAGTACAAATATCTTTAAGATAATAGAAAAACCTTTAAAATGACATATTACAAAGTTTAATATACTCATTTATTGTTAATAAAATTGCGAAAAAACGTCGCAATTGCAAAAAAAAATATTTTCGCAATAACTATTGTAAAAATTAGTGTACAAATTTGAAATTTTTGTCAATTGAGGGTTCTTTGGTGCTTAATATGTGATAAAAATTTCAAAGCGATTCATTCAATTGTTTAAATTTTATTCGAATTGTTTATTTCAGAGAGCATTTTTTTTGCAATGACATAAGTCAGAAAAAAATGACGTTAGAACCAATCCACAGGTGTCAAATGGAAGAGAATGAGCTATATTTTCAACTTGGTTTAAAAAAAGCTAATAAAAAATGCATCTATTAATAATAAATAATTATGCAAAAGTATCGTAAATCTTTCCTTATAAACTTTTTGAATAACTTTTTCCAAAAAAATAAACTTTTTTACCCTGTTTTAAGTGCACAACTACCAAGTAATGTTATTTATATCATAATTGATAAAAAATTGTAATAAATATATATAATTTCTTATATAACAAAATAAAAAGTTTATAAGGAACGATTTACGACACTTTTGCATAATTATTTATTACTAATAAATTCATTTTTTATTCGCTTTTTTAAAACAAGTTGAAAACATAGCTCATGCTCTTTCATTTGACTCCTGTGAAATGGTTCTAACGTTATTTTTTTCTGACTTATGTTATTGCAAAAAAATGCTCTCTGGGATAAACAATTTGAATAAAATTTAAACAATTGAATGAATCGCTTTGACATTTTTATTACATATTAAGCACCAAAGAACCCTTATATGACAAAAATTTCAAAGCTGTACACTAATTTTGACAATAGATATTGCGGGGAGTCATTAAATCCTTATACACTCACCGGCAGAGAAAACGGGCACCCCAAAAAATGGGTCATTTTTAATGTCTTGTATTTCCTAAACCTGATGTCCGATTTAAGTAATTTTTTTAATATGTTATAGCCTTATTCTTTATCAATATCGCTGTAATAATATTGTTGCTAGACAGGTACATTGCCATTGTATACAGGGTGTACGAATCAAACTGTGTTCTTTTCTCAAACTTTGGAACACCCTGTGGAATGTTCTAACTTTTATAAAATACTAAAATTAAAACCCAACTATAGCCACAGATTTTCTTAACATTCTGTTTTTTATTCATTCGCTTATGTTGGATAATAAAAAAGTTAGGCACTTTAACAACTACCCTTGTTTTTCGTCAATACAGGGTGTTTTTCAATAAGTACGGCAAGCTTTAAGGGGTAATTCTGCATGATAAAATAATGACAGTTTGCTTTATAAACTTATGCCCGCAAATACTTCGTTTCTGAGATAGGGGGTGTTGAAATTGTTCTTACAAACTGACGATTTATCTATTGCTCTAAAACGGTTTGTGATATGCAAATGAAATTTGGTAGATTTTAAGAGCTAGTTATTGCCCATTTTTTGGCATACAATTGAGAATTTTATATTCACCATTGGCGTGCATACGGGATATATCTAAAATATTTATACCCGTATGCACGCCAATGGTGAATATAAAATTCTTAATTGTATGCCAAAAAATGCGCAATAACTACCTCTTAAAATCTACCAAATTTCATTTGCATATCACAAACCGTTTTAGAGAAATAAATAAATCGTCAGTTTGTAAGAACAATTTCAACACCCCCTATCTCGGAAACGAAGCATTTGCGGGCATACGTTTATAAAGCAAACTGTCATTATTTTATCATGCAGAATTACCCCTTAAAGTTTGCCGTACTTATTTAAAACACCCTGAATTAACGAAAAACGGGGGTTGTTGTTAAGCTTAACTATTTTATTATCCAACATAAGCGAATGAATCAAAAAACAGAATGTTAAGAAAACCTGAGGCTATAGTTTGGTTATAATTTCAGTATTTTATAAAAGCTAGAACATTCCACAGGGTGTTCCAAAGTTTGAGAAAAAAACACAGGTTGATTCGTACACCCTGTATACAATGACAATGTACCTGTCTAGCAACAATATTATTACAGCGATATTGATAAAGAATAAGGATATAACATATTAAAAAAATTACTTAAATCGGACATCAGGTTTAGGAAATACAAGACATTAAAAATGACCCATTTTTTGGGGTGCCCGTTTTCTCTGCCGGTGAGTGTATGATATAGCCAAAATTACTTGTTCTAACGAAAATTCATTTTTAGAAGAAAAACAATTGTTAACATCTGTTTTATTAAAAAATGATTATCCCTTCTCGTTTATAAATAAGGAATTGTCAATATTGGATCGAATGGAACAGAACAACTTAGAATGGGATCCTACAACATTCACAAGAAATAATACGAGGAAAATATCAATACCATATATAAAAAGAACTATCCGAGAAACTTAAAACAATAGGAAATAAATTCAACATTTCAACAACATTCAAAACAACAAACACATTGAGATCTATTCTATCTAAAACTAAACCTAACAATGAACAAGAAAGAACAAAGAATTGCATTTATAAAATACCTTGTGAATGCGAACAATTTTATTTAGGTGAAACATCAAGACCATTAAACATTAGAATAAGTGAACATCAGTCTTATATTAAAAATAGAGAATTTGATAGATCTCAAATATGTCAACACGCATGGGATAATGAACATAGAGTTCAGTGGAGAGATTCAAGTATAGTTCTGAAAGAATCAGATAGTAAAAACAGAAAAATCAAAGAAGCGGCTCTAATTATGCTAAATGAAACCAATTGTGTCGCAAATTCCTCGGTAGAATGCAGTAGGATGTGGTTACCCATACTGAAAGAGGAAGTCAATAGAAAGAAAATACCACGATTAGTAAGTCAATAACATATCGAGTTAGTACAAATTTTATATTTTAGTATTACTTATTGTATATCTATATATTATTAATATTATTTATAATTTAAACATATTAAAGTCAGAATTTTGTATTAGTTTTTTGAAAGTAAATTAAATGTAAGACAAAATACTTACGATGTCGGGATAGTATCACGAGGTTTTTTCCTGGTTTTCCCTCGTGATTTACTATGGAATCTCTAACGCGAGAATTTTACTGTCACCGTTGCATTTGGCTGTCTTTTTAAAGACAGATCACATGCTATGATATTTTTGTGACGGATATTCTTGAGTTGGGATTGATTTCATGTAATCGAATGAACTATCTTTTAGTAAAGTCGTCCCAGGAACGCAACTCATAAATATTGGCGATATCATTTTAAAGTGTTCTACTTTAAAATGTATAATATACGTCTGAATTGCCAATATAAATGAGTCAGATTAAATAAATTATTAGAAGAATTTTTTTACTTAGCAACAACATTTTTGTTTATTTTAGTAGTATTTTGTATTTTGACAACGAAACCCGATTTGGGCTTCGAAACGTTAATAAAATAATTTTTTGGTAAAATTGTGGCGTATTTCCCATTAAAAATAGTTTATTATAAAAATGCCACAAGAAAATAGCTTCAGAACAACATCTATTACAGAGAAATGAGAAGTCCCAGATGTAAACAATAAATCTGAAAATTCTCTTGGAACCACTTTCTGGTAACATCCTTAATCTCTGCCTTTTACAATTTATAAGGCAAGGAGGACGAATAAAGGAGACGAAAGGAACTCTACAATAAACAGTCACATTCCATCTATTCGTCCATATTTCAGAGGTCCTGATTCAGAGGTGTTTATGTAGCTCCACTGAAGAGGTCTAGAGACCGAAACGGACGTATGGTGATGGTGGATCATCTCTGAAACGAAATGAAACATAAGCTGTTTTTAATTTTTCTTTTTACTCATATTTTGAGTACACTGAATCAACTTTCGTTGGAATTTTTCCTAGACGAATAAACGGAATGTGACTCCATATTGTAGAATCCCTTTCGTCTCCTTTATTCGTCGTCCATTTGCCGTATAAATTGTAAAAGTCAGAGATTAAGGATATTACCAGAAAGTGGTTCCAAGAGAATTTTCAGATTTATTTATTATTAAGATCTGGGACTATTTCTCTTTCAGAACCATATTGTCTTCCGATGATCAAAACTCCACGTTATATTGTACGTAAAATCATACCTAGAGCGTCTTAATTTTTCTACTCTAGGGACAAAATTAAAATCAATCTTTTATATGAAAATATTAGCTCTTTATTGAAAATAAAAACATCAAAGTACCACACCGTTAGAATATCGCATGTATGAATTATTTTTATTGTCATTGACCCCTGCCATATCTAAAGCACCTGAAATACGGTATAAACGTATTTTGTGTATTAAAAATTCTACAGTTGCTTTATCAATTGTATTCAATTTGAACTTGTATTATATGTAAATTTTTATTGCAATTAGATAGATAGTATTTGACAAGTCACAGTATGCGGATAATAAATAAACATACATATTATTGCTTATTCAGTAATATTACTTGTACGCCAGGGAAATAAGGCAAAAATATAACATGTTCGGGACACTTGACAAGCCAAGTTGCAAATGGGTTTTTTGGGTACTATATACCTCATACATTATAAATACAAAAATGCCCGTCACAGTTCGGACGAGAATTTTAGTTATTAACAAATAAGGGTCAAAAATGGCAGTTTTTTTCGTTTAAATCGCTACAGCTAAAAATAGGGTAATTAAATATCTTATTTATACAGGGTGTCTGCGTAACTTGGAACCATATGGGAAACTTTTTTAATATCAATTTTACGAAAAAAGTCATTCTTTATAAAGTGCTCTGCATAGTCTAAAACCTAAGATGCAATCATCAGATATCAAATTTTGTCAACAGTATACGAGGTATGTCAAAAAATATGAATTTGGCTCAAGAGCAAACTACCTTTATATTTCAAAATATCAAAAAATTTTATTATGAAAAGTTATTTGTAATTAAAAAACATATTCAAATATGCAATAACAGCCTTCTACTTGAAAAAAAAAAAGTTTGAAATTTTCCTAAATTTTCGATTCCGAACATCATTTTTATTTATTAGACATGTAATAACTCTTTTATTAATAATTTTAGGAAAAAAAGTTATTCTTCATAAAAATCTGCATGGTCTAAACCTCAAGATGCAACCATCAGTTATCCTAGTTTGTTAATTTTATACGAGGTGTGTCAAATAATATGAATTCTTTCTAAATTCTTAATATTCTTTCTAAATTCATATTATTTGACACACCTCGTATAAAATTAACAAACTTGGATAACTGATGGTTGCATCTTGAGGTTTAGACCATGCACAGATTTTTATGAAGAATAACTTTTTTTCCTAAAATTATTAATAAAAGAGTTATTACATGTCTAATAAATAAAAATGATGTTCGGAATCGGTAATTTAGGAAAATTTCAGAAATTTTTTTTCAAGCAGAAGGCTGTTATTGCATATTTGAATATGGTTTTTAATTACAAATAACTTTTCATAATAAAATTTTTTGATATTTTGAAATATAAAGGTAGTTTGCTCTTGAGCGAAATTCATATTTTTTGACATACCTCGTATACTGTTGACAAAATTTGATATCTGATAATTGCATCTTAGGTTTTAGACTATACAGAGCACTTTATAAAGAATGACTTTTTTTCGTAAAATTGATATTAAAAAAGTTTCCCATATGGTTCCCAGTTACGCAGACACCCTGTAGTATCCCTCTTTTAGCAGATGAGCAAAGGTTTAAAATGGCAGTTTTTGAATTTTGGTTCGATCATTCGTTGCTTCAGAAATTGCAAAATAAGACTAAAATTTCGAAAATAAAAAAAATTGCTATAACTTTTACGAAAATGACCTTAAGACTTTCATATTGCATGAAAAGCTGAGTCAAACAGTCCATATAATTCACAAAAATTTTTAAGACGATTCGTCAATTAGTTTAAATTTTATTCAATTTGTATATCACAAAGAGCTTTTTTTGCAATGTCATTGATCAGAAAATAATAACGACATAGACAATTATGTAGAAACTGTATGAAAGAAGAATAGTTATATTTTCAAAGTGTTGAAAAAAAATCATCAAAAAGTCATTTTTATCATTCCGAAAACATTTTACTAAAGTAGAGTCATTTTTAGCTTATAAACAATTTGAATAACTTTGTTAATATTGGCTCTGTAGACTAAAACTACTTTGGAATTTGAAAAACTGTTATTTTTACACGAATTTTCGAAAAAAAACTTTTCGCCTAGGTTCATTTCGGTCAAAGTTAGCCACTTTTTTATTTAATTCACAGCTACTTTGTTTATAACAATTAAGCAGCCTAACTTGCGCCATTTTTAAGTTCAAGGTATATAGTTTATGTGTAAAAGTTTTAATAAACTTTGAACTTCAAAAGAGTGGTTAATAAAGTTTTAAAAATAACGTCCTAACGAAATCGATTCGTGGTCGGTGGAGGGGAAATATTAAAATCCGTGCATTCAAAAAATGAAACTGAATCTGCAAACATATGCTGCGATTAATATCTCCGAAGATTGTTGATGGATTTTGATCATAATTTTTTAAATTTGTATGTACTCGTAGTCTTAAGGTCCATGTTTGGCATGCGTATGTGAGAATTGGGAGTATGCACTGGTCAAACACTCTTGTTTTTAAGTATTGTTGTATTTTTTTATTCTTTAAGTTAGGACCCATTTTAATTTCCCTAATCCTGCCCAGGCTAATCTGACCTTTCTTTTTACCTCCGCTGTTTGGTTTTCTTATTTATTTTTATTATCTGTCCCAAATATATATTCATTAACCGATTCTATTGTGGTGTCGTTTTAGTATTTCGTTTCTATTATCTTGTGTTTGTCATTGTTTTTGTTTTGGCAAAATTCATTTTTAGACCTATTTGTTCGTTCTTGTGTCTTCGTTATTGTATCCATATTGGCTCTTGTGAAGTAAAATGTATTTTTACAACTTTTTTTGTTGACTCTGCATAATTTTAAGAATTAAATCGATTCTGCTGAAATTGTCTGTGGTGTTTTTTATATTAAAAAAATTTTCTGGTCTGGTAAATGTTCAAAGTTCTATATGACTTTTAAATACCTGAAAAAGCTTATTGAAAAAAAAATAAAAGTAAAAATTAATAATAATTATTTTTTCAATTCGAAATTAATTATATTTGTAAGGAATTGTATTTCAAAACGTTTTTGTCTTCACAAAATGTGTGTAAAGCAGCAGAGATATAGCACGGAAAAGGAGAAAAAAAAATGGAATTTCTCTGATTCTTTTCACAAATTGTATAATAAAAAATTGAGCCCACCTTGTGAAGTAGCTGCATATTGAAATTATCTTATCTAATAATATTTCAAAACGATTAAAGCAAAAAAAAACAGGATCATAATGCGATTTACCCAAATGAGAGTGTTTTAGAACAGATACCGTCTGGCCTAATATTCTAGAGTTGGTTTTGCTATTTTTAGTGTTAATGCAATCTTATTCTTCTTCTAATGGCGCTACAATCCTTTGTGAATCTTGACCTGCTTAAAAATGTTTTTTCATTCTGCCCTGTCAGATACTTTTCTTCGCTATGCCTGGATGTTCATGGTTTTAAGATCTCCCTTTACGTCGTCTTTCCATCGTTTACAGGGCCTTACTCTTGTTCTATTTCCTTAGGGCTTCCATCTCTGGATTACTTTTACAGCTCGATTATCTGGCATTCTTTCTAGGTGACCAAACCAGTCTAGTCTTTGTGACTTTACAAATCTAACAATATCTGCACCCTGCATTAGTTCATCCAGTTCGTAGTTCATTTCAATTCTTCACAAACCATCGTTACGGATGTTGGACACTAACATGGCTATTCTGACTTTGTTGACTGCTGCCCTGAAAAGTCCGGTAGTGGTTAAGTTAAACCATTTTCGCAGGTTATGCAGCCAGGATATCCTTCTTCGTCCTGGACCTCTTTTCCCATGCACTTTACCTTGAAGTATGGTCCGAAGTAGGTCATATCGTTGTTTATTGCGCATTATATGGCCCAGGTATTCCAGTTTGCGACGTTTTATGGTTACGACTAGTTCGCGCTCTTTACCCATTCTATGTAGAACTTCTTCGTTGGTAACTCTGTCTATCCAGGAAATCCTCAACATGCGTCTATAACACCACATCTCAAATGCTTCGAGTCTCTTCAGGGATGCTTCAGTTAAGGTCCATGACTCCACGCCATATAAAAGAACGGAGAATACGTAGCATTTTAGTAAACGAACCTTTATTTCCAATTTTATATCGTGGCTGTTAAAGATTTTTTTCATTTTGACGAAAGCTGATCTTGCCTTCTCGATCCTTATCTTAATTTCCGTCGATTGGTCCCACTGTTCATTTAAGTTTGCACCCAAATAACAAAAGTTGGTGATTTGTGTTATAGGTTGTTGGTTAACTAGTAATTGACCAGGTGGTATCCTATTTTTGCTTATAACCATGTATTTGATTTTTTTGATGTTAAAATCAAGCCCAAACCTGCTATTTACTTCGGCCACCCTGGAGACAAGTGTCTGCAGACCTTCAAGACTGTCTGCAAAAATGACAGTATCATCAGCGTATCTTATGTTGTTCAATCGTTCTCCGTTTATAAGTATTCCCTCGTCTATGTCCGTTAGCGCTAGGTTCATAGTGTGCTCTGAATATGTATTGAACAGTAATGGGGACAATATACATCCCTGTCGCACACCTCTTTTTATCTTTATGTCGTCTGTTAACTGCTCCCCTACTCTAACAGCTGCAGTTTGTTCGTAATAGATATTGATGGATTCGACCGTTACTTGATTGCAGTTCATTTTATCTCACAATAAAACACTGAAAAGTTTTGTTTTCTATACTTCCACAAAATGTATTAATAAATTTTGTGGAAGTATAGAAAACAAAAGTTTTCAGTGTTTTATTGTGAGGTAATAGATATTGTTTATTATACGGCGATCTCTGCTGTCTAGACCAATTGAATTTAATATTTTCATAAGTTTGTCAAAGCTTTCTGGTAATCAACAAAACACATATATATATATATATATATATATATATATATATATATATATATATATATATATATATATATATATATCACAGTACAGTTCACGTCTCTACATCTTTGAAAGAGAACTTGTATTGCAAAAAGTGCCTCTCGAGTACCCAATGCATCCCTGAAGCCGAATTGTGTGTTTGTCATGTGTTCTTCACACTTTTTATATATTCTTTTATGTATAATTTTTAAAAAAGTTTTCAGGAGATGGCTCATAAGGCTTATTATTCGATAATCTTCACATTTTTTGACATTGGGTTTTTTAGGGATTGTTATAAAAGTTGATCTTAGCCACTGTTGGGGTATTTTTCCACTTTGTTATATATTGTTGAAGATCAAGGTAAGTCTTTTGACTTCGTCTTTATCCATAATTTTCAAAAATTCTGAGTAGAACTCGTCTGGTCCTGCGGCTTTTCCTTCCTTAATATTGTTTATAGCAGCTTCTACTTCCGCTTCGAGAATAGGTGGTCCGGTATCGTCATTTTCATTTTGTGTGATGGTGACATTCCTATCGTCTTCAAATGTTGTTGTCACATAGTTCATCCATGTTGTTTTTGTTTCTTCAATATCAACTATTGGATTTCCTTGAGCGTCTGTTAAGTGTCCCGGCCTTTTTGATTTATAGATGCCTGCTGCTTCTTTGATCTTTTTGTGGAGATTGAAGGAATCGTGTTTACGTTCCAATATCTCGATTTCTTCACACTGTTCTTCCAGATTTCTGTTTTTACCTTCTCTTACAGCTTTTTTATCTCTTTGTCTAGAAACTGATATGCAACATAGTGTTTCCGCTTGGATTCTCTTCTTCTGTCCATCATCTGTAATATACAGTCGGTCATCCATGGTTTTTTCTTTTCTGTCTTTTTCGGTCGCAGCTTTTTTTTCTAGGTATCGCTGCATTGGATTGGTCCAAATGTCTTCCTTAGTATTTTGCGGTCAAATATGCTCAGTTGATTTTCATCAGTGGTTGAGAGGGTCCACGTTTCACATCCATATGTGACCGCTGGTCTAATTACTGTTTTGTAGATTCTAAGCTTAGACTCACGATTCAGTAATTTACTTTTCATTAAGTCTTTGTATACATAACAGCAGTTATTACCGCTTAGAATCCGTGCTTGCATTTCTTGACTGGTCTTGTTCTCATTTATTATTGAGCCTAGGTAGGGAAAAGTGGAGGCATAGTCATATGTATGGTTGTCTACATTCAGATTCTCATGTTAATTCGACTTTGTGTACTCCATGTATTTTGTTTCACTTTCATTTATATAAAGACCAAACGTAGCAGCTTCCCGTTTCAGCTCTATATCTTTTTCGCTTAATATCCATCATCCTAAGGACATCCATCATTATTTCTGTTCATAAGGGTGGTGAAAAATCTAATGCCTGCAATTATAGGTCTATTGCATTACTACCGGCACTCTCCAAAATTATTGAGACACTCATAAAAGCCCGACTTTTGTCAAACCACATTAACAAATTATGCCTATTTAGTACATATTACGTTTACAACTTGTATTTACATAATTTAACATGTTTTTTGTGATTATTCCAAAGCTTTTGATTGTGTAAACCACGACATTTTGATAAAAAACTAGATTTTTGCGGAATTCGAGATAGTTTTTGAATTGGTTTTAATCTTACTTGGATAATAGGAAACAACTGAATAGAGCAAATGATACAGACTCTAGTCTCAAAAATATTGTATGTGGGGTACCACAAGGTTTAGTATTGGGTCCTACTTTTCCTTATCTTTATTAATGATATCACTAGTTTAAAAATCGATGGAAAAGTTTTTCTTTTTGCTGATGATACCAGTATCACTTGGAGCAACTCAAATACTGCAACTCTTCATGCTACTATAACTTCTGAGGGGCCGTTCAAGTATTACGTAACGCAGGTTGGGGAGGGGAGGGGTCAAAAATCTTCAAAAATCGCGTTACGTAATACTTGAACGCCCCCTGATCTACTCACAATAAAATCCTGGTTTGATTCTAATTTACTCTCTTTTAACGTGGATAAAACAGTTGTATTATCCTATAAAGGAGCTCTTCAAACCTAACCTCTTTATAACAGTCAGATCAGTGTGGTTGATTCTGTAAAGTTTCTTGGTATTTTTTTAGATAGTTTGTAATGTAAACAACTCAATTTGCATCCCACGTGTTGGGAAATTGAATACCTTAGTTAAGGGCATTATCCTTGTTGCTATCCTAAGGCATTTTATTTAAGTATGCACCTTTATTGCAATATTTAAAGGGTTTTTACCCGAATATTTCTTTGGTGGCTCAGCTGGTATCCAATCTGTCTAACACTGATGATGATTTTTTATAAAATCGAAAACGTTTTGTTGTGATGTAGCCCTTAAAGGGATTTTAATAAAAAAATTATACCTTTTACACAGGATTTTTTCCAATTTTTTTTATATTTGTTATTGTTTTTATTTATGACTCTTGTAAGCTTTGTCTATAAACTTGTTAAATTTTCCATGACAGTGTAGCATATTTCTATTTTAACCTTTTGTTGCGGCTTATTATGGCAATATCATCCGCATATGCGCATATTTGCATAGATCTTACATTAATACAGCCGTTCATATCCAATTTTCTAACCACAGCTTCCAAAGTTAGATTAAAAAGTGTTGTTGATAAGGCATCACCTTGCTTAACTCCATTTTCAATATCAAATGCCTCTGTCATATCTCCATCTTTTCTCACCATAGCTTTGGAACCCTCATTCGTATAAGTTTAACTAACTTATTGGGTATTAATGAAATATTCACATTTAATTTTAAAACATCTTGCTTTTTGCACCAGTAGATTAGTTTATTGATTTAAGTCTATAGAAATGTATCTGAAGTTGTAGATTCAACGATATTTAAATACTTCAACATATTTATTACTTTGCTATAAATATTTTTTTTTCATTGTTTGATTACTGTCATTTCTTAACAAATTCTAAAAAAGTTTTGTTTCTGTAGCATATTTCTTTAGGCTTAAATCATCTTTATCTTTACAAGAACTTGACTGCATCAAATTTGGATTAGGTAATTTCATTTCAGATCTAAATGGCAGCATTTCTCAAAAATGGAAAAGGCTGCGCAAGTGCTGTGCCTCTCTTCGGGGCAATAATGTACACAATTCAGAAACATCTAAAAGTACACTTTTAGAGTCCACTACGCCCAACATTCTAGTCAGTACCCCCCATACCACTTCTTCGTTACGAATACCAAACAACTCCAAGAGGAGTAGCGTCCAGGATGTCCTAAGAGCGAAACTAAGTCAAATTCACGTAGGTGAGTACTTCAGATTTTTTACTTATTCCATATGATGGTATAATTTAAGTTAACTGTTAAGATCTATCGCACCCCTCTTATAATTTCAAATTCCTCATACAAAACATTTTTAGGAAATGTGCGACAGGAGTGTATTTTGTCTCCTGTGCTGTTCAACCTCTATGTGGAAAATGTATTTGCAGAGGCACTTGAAGGCACTGACTGTGGTATAAAGGTCAACGGGTACCCGATAAATAACATTCGTGACGCCGACGATACGCGATAATCACAGATAACGAACATGATGTGCAGTTAACGCTAAATAAAATAAATGATCATCATCATCCAGCTTCTTCTATTGTCCACTACTGGACATAAGCCTCCTCAGCACGTCTCCAGGAAGTTCGATCTTGTGCTAATTGCATCCATCTACCATCTATTCTTTTTATTTAAATTAAATAAAGATAACGAACATGATATGCAGTTAACGCTAAATAAAATAAATGATCATCATCATCCAGCTTCTTCTATTGTCCACTACTGGACATAAGCCTCCTCAGCACGTCTCCAGGAAGTTCGATCTTGTGCTAATTGCATCCATATACCATCTATTCTTTTTATGTCATCTGGCCAGCGTGTTGGTGGTCTGCCTCTGCTTCTCTTGTCCATGCGACTTCTCCATTCTAAGGGTAAGAACAGAACAAGTGGGTCGTTGTGGAGGTGGAGGTGTATGTCGCGGTCGATGTCGATATCCATGTAAAACAAACACATTGTAGTGAATGGAAGAGAACAGAGCAGGTAAGTCGCGGTCGAGGTTTAGCGCGATGCCATCCAGGAAGTTTACATCGATGCTTTTGAAAATAAAATGAGTTTGTTTTACATGGATGTCTACTTCGCGGCCTACAAGGATGCTTCCCTGTGATTGGTCCGTTCGAAGCCAAGTTGTCATTAACTGCGCTATCTGAGTTGATACTTTTTATAATATAATCCCTTTTTTGTATTCAGTTTATTTTTGAATTTCTAAAGTAATTAAATTTAGTAAATTTTTAAAATATGAAGGAGGATCTAATCATTTACAGCTAACATTTCATCACTATCATCACTTGATTGACACAACATCGCAAAAGCACAGTCTTTTTGTCATTCAAATTTCATTAACTACTTCACTTGATAGTGGTTCTAGCTCGACTGACAGCGGACAGCGCAGGTGACCTCCTTGCTATGTGCTGTCGACATCGACCGCAACTTAACTAGTACCATCCACCGCGACCTACACCTCCACCTCGACCCACTTGTTCTGTTCTTACCCTAAGTCTTTTTTTCTGCCTGTCATTCTGCAGTCTCGCTATATGTCCGGCGAAACCCGATTTTAACTTGGTAATTTTTTCTATGATATCTTGAACACCCGTTCTTTGCCTTATTTTTGAATTTCTCACTGGATCTGCAAGTCTTATTCCTAGTATGGATCTTTCCATTTTCCGCTGTGCTATTCTAAGCTTTCACCCTTGCTTTAGTTAATGTTAGTGTTTCAGCTCCGTACGTAATGACTGAAAGAACACATTGATTGTATTGTAAATAAAATAAATACCGCAGGAAAACATATCGCTTGAAGATATATGCTGGAAATACTAAATGCATGGCAATAAGAAAGGGCGCACTTTTAAGAGTACAATACAACTGTAATAGACCGATCAAATAAAATTACAATACATGTAAATCAAAATGTAATTCCGTACAGGTTGGAATAAATTTCGAATGAGCTAGCGCACGACTTCTATTCCCTATTTAAAAATAAGGACTGGGGAGGTGGAAAGGAGGGGGTTGACAAATGACAGATGTATGTACCGTAAAAATGTGTCCCCCTAGATCAAAAATCGACGTGTTTTGTCATTTCTTTAAAATTCAATAAATACTGCCAAATATCGAGGTGGACTCTTTCCTTTGGCCCACTCTGTATATATGTATTTTACATTTAATTTTATAATCTTTTTAACAGGTAATACAGGTTAAAATTAACAGGTTTAAAAATTAAGGTTTTAAACAGGTAAAAATTAATTGTGTATATATTTGTTAATTTATATTCACTTATATACATTTATTTATATAGAGGTTTTATATACATTATATGTATTAGATTTTGTATATTATATTTGATATATTATATTTTGTATTCACATTATCTTTGCGAGATTTTGCCAATAATTTGTACAAAGAAAAAAGTTTTTATGATTCTTGAACAACATTTTACTATTTTGGTAAATTTTTAAAATAAAAATTTGTTTTAATCCTCTTTTGTGATTATCTTTGGTGCCAACTTTTATTACTGGACTGAAAATTTTCAGTCAGTTTTATGTAACTTTACAGGAGAGACGAAAACCATGTTGGTTTCTTTATTTAAGATTAAATTTATTCATTTTTTGTGTGTAGGGTTCTTTTTAGGTAACGATTCCATTACCATTAAGTAAAATTCATTAATATTTTTTTTTGTCAAAGAGCGACTTACGAGGTTTTGTGACTTAAAATCTTACGAGAATTTTGTAGATGTCGCTAGTACCATTAAATTTAAATATTGACTTACAAGCTTTCGTAGTTACTTACTTACTTTCCGTGTCCGGAACACCAACAACTTTAAATTCTGTATTTCCAATGGTTGGCCACATAGATGGCCCTGTCATTTGCTATAATTAAGTCTTGTTCTGTGCAGGTCTCTCTCATCTCTGTGCATGATAGTAGATGCCGGCTGGTCTGAACCGCGCCACAGTCGCAGGTATCGTCCTCCTGGTATCCCCATTTTTTCAGGTTACTAGCACAACGTGAAACGCCGGTTCTTAGTCTGTTTAGCGCTTTCCAAGTCGGATACGGTAAATTGTGTCCAGCAGCCATTTCCTCCGAGGGAGGAAAATGTGTCGCAGTAGTTGACGCTTGCCATAGGTGTATTCGGCGCGTCTCTGGCGCTTCGGGGATGGATCTTGATGTTTTCAGGAAGCTTTTCCGAGATCTTAGTCTGCTTGGCTGAGTTTGGTGGTCATATAAGGGGTGTCTTCGGTCGTAGTTTAAAATATATGTAAAAGTATAAACCAACAAAGTATAAAAGTCATAATGTAGCAAAAATCGACGAGGTTTTGCAGTTTAACCGTCGAAATGTTTTTATAGTTAATCTACTTGATAAATGATATTCCTTTTTGTACGTTAACACATTTGTCACATACATTTAAAATAAACGTATGTCGTGTTGCTTTTTTTTGGTTGTTGGAATTTGATACTATGTCCATTCGCTAATTTGCTCCATTTGATACTATGTCCATTCGCTACAGATTCTCCAGAGGCCTTCACCTACGTCAAATTCGTGTGCAACAACCCAAAAAACCCTCGAGTAATCGATTCGCATCAATTTAGCCCTCGAAACTCGAGAAGATAACGTGCCTTATCAGTAACCTTCAGGAGCACCAGGTGCTCCTGGGGTAGATTTTGATGGTGTATTGGTATTCAGCGACTCCAAAAACCTTCAGTAACAAAATCTGGCCCCCTGTTATAATGCTTTTGACATGTTTGCACTTTTGGATGCATTTTATGCATTCCAAATGCAATTATGCATTTCCACCAATTTTTCTATTGTAGACTTTTTTTGTGACGTCATCTCGAACACAATCCAAAATAGACCGAGCTGTATCGTCGCTCCCGCTAGGAAAATTATTTCGATTCGATTTTTTTGCACAAACTTACTTAAAAAGAGGTCCAAATAACATATCCACAGGGTGCCGGGCGATGCCGTGGTCGAAAAATTGTTTAAACAATTTTTTTTAAACAAATTCACAAAAATAATTTTTCATTTCAATTAATGTTTTTTGAGATAATTTGGGTCATTCTGAGCAAAAAAGGTGTCCTGTCATTTTTCTCTAAAATTTATTGTTGTCGAGTTATATGCGATTAAAAATTTGAAAAATGCGAAAATGGCCACTTTCAAGGCTTAATAACTCGATTAAAAATTATTACTATGAAATCCAAAAAGTGACCAAATTAAGTTTCAACCCCCTTCTTCAAGGTCCTGAAGAGATTTTTATCATTATTTTATTACAAAGCTGCTATTTTTAATTATTAACAATTAGCGCTATAGTCCAACTGTATCGTCGCCCCCGTTAGCGAAACTACTCGTATTTCGATTAGATTTTTTTGCAAAAACTTACTCAAAAAGAGTTCCTTATAACACATCCACAGGGTGCCGTGGTCGAAAAATTGTTTAAACAATTTTTTTAAACGAATTCAAAAAAATAATTTTTTCATTGCGAACGACTTTTTTAGATAGTTTGAGTTATTCTGAGCAAAAAAGGTCTCTTGTGATTTTTCTCTAAAATTGATTGTTGTCGAGTTATATGGCCATTTTCGCATTTTTCAAATTTTAAATCGCGTATAACTCGACAACAATCAATTTTAGAGAAAAATCACAAGAGGCTTGTTTTGCTCAGAATGTCCCAAATTATGTAAAAAAAATGATTCGAAGTGAAAAAATTATTTTTGTGAATTTGTTTAAAAAAATTGTTTAAACAATTTTTCGACAACGGCACCGCACGGCACCCTGTGGATATGTTATAAGAACCTCTTTTTGAGGAAGTTTGTGCAAAAAATTTGAAGCGGAATAATTTCACTAACGGGGGCGACCATACATCCTGGACTATAGCGCTAATTCTTAATAATTAAAAATAACAGTTTTGTAATAAAATAATGACAAAAATCTCTTCAGGACCTTGAAGAAGGGGTTTGAAATTTGATTTGGTCATTTTATGAATTTCATAATAATAATTTTTAATCGAGTTTTAAGCCTTGAAAATGGCCATTTTTGCATTTTTTCAAATTTTTAATCGCATATAACTCGACAACAATCAATTTTAGAAAAAAAATGGCAAGATACCTTTTTTGCTTAAAGTGACCCAAATTATCTAAAAAAATTGTTCGAAATAAAAAAATTATTTTTGTGAATTTGTTTTAAAACAAATTATTTAAACAATTTTTCGACCACGGCACCGCCTGGAACCCTGTGGATATTTTATAAGAACCTCTTTTTGAGTAAGTTTGTGCAAAAAAATCGAATCGGAATAAATTCACTAACGGGGGCGACGATACATCCTGGACTATAGCGCTAATTGTTAATAATTAAAAATAACAGCTTTTTTAAAAATAATTAAAAATAATTAAAAATAACAACTTCGCTAGCGGGGGCGACGATACCTCCCGGTCTAAAAAGTTGCATGTCGATAGTTGCTGCATTTAAAAAACCGATTTACACCGGTATTTTTTGTTCTAAATGTCCTGGTCTATAATTAATTTGATTCAAAACTCTTCTAAAATTTCCATGGTACTCGGTACCGATTATTCTAGCACGCCAAGAATGAATCGTGTCCAGTACACCACGAATACTAATGAATGTTAATGAAAATGCTTTAAAAAATATAAAATACATAAAAATAGTGTTATTGTTATCTTGAAAAAATACACATGTTTTTATTAGTAAATTGAAATGTGTATCAAGAAACAGCAGTATTTTAAACAATCAAGATCCCAGTAATTTAATAATAATTGGTACGAAAATTTATTTTGGAAAAATGTATAGATACGTATACAATAAAAAAAATTAGGTTTTAGATCATAAAGACCTTGAATTTATGAAAAATAACTTACTGTCTTAAGATTATATATGTATCATCAAGGCCTTTTATTTCTGATAGAATGTTTTGATAGAACTCTCTGAGAGAGAGAGAGAGAGAGAGAGAGAGAGAGAGAGAGAGAGAGAGAGAGAGAGAGAGAGAGAGAGAGAGAGAGAGAGAGAGAGAGAGAGAGAGAGAGAGAGAGAGAGAGAGAGAGAGAGAGAGAGAGAGAGAGAGAGAGAGAGAGAGAGAGAGAGAGAGAGAGAGAGAGAGGGACAAATCCTAGCACGCAAAACGTACAATAAGACGTAGCATGAAAACAAGCCTTTTGTTAAGCGCTGGTTTCCTCGAAAGCGGTGCCGACAAACTGAGACCATAACACTGCGATGAATGACGTCATAAAAAACTGTACGTAAAAAACTACTGTAAGTAGTTGAAACGGTCAAAACAAAGAAACGCATACTCATCAAAAATGCACTTGAGATTCTCGTATAATCAACATTTACTGAATCGATCCAGGAAGAGTCAACTCCAACTAGTACAAGTTGATTTAAATTTTTAAAATCAACTTTTACTGCTCGTTTCAGTTGGAGTTGACTCCAACTAGTTGGAGTCGACTCTAACTGAGAATCAACTTGAACTGTAACATATACACCATTTTTGTCAATTATTTATAATGCCATACTCTGCATAGAGTACAAAGACTCGTTTCATATGGGCTCTCTGAACCGCAAAGTGGAATGTTTTCCTGGCGGTGCCTTTTGGTGTGTTTATACCTGGGTTAAGCAGAAAGCTTGAATTGAGTCGAAATTCATTTCGCTTATTCCCCGTTAGATGGCGTTCTATCCATACTGCGATATAAATTATTTTAATTTATATCGACAATCTACGGTCGGAATGGTAAAAATCTGTCTTCCTTAGAAGCCTCCTTGACAACAGGTAGACCTAGAAATAGTGCTATCGGGGGATGGAGGAAGACAGATTTTAATCAAAACGAAACCGTAGATTTTCTTATTTTGTTAATGCCATACTCTGCATAGAGTACAAAGACTCGTTTCATATGGGCTCTCTGAACCGCAAAGTGGAATGTTTTCCTGGCGGTGCCTTTTGGTGTGTTTATACCTGGGTTAAGCAGAAAGCTTGAATTGAGTCGAAATTCATTTCGCTTATTCCCCGTTAGAGGGTGTTCTATCCATACTGCGATATAAATTATTTTAATTTATATCGACAATCTACGGTCGGAATGGTAAAAATCTGTCTTCCTTAGAAGCCTCCTT
Organism: Diabrotica virgifera virgifera; assembly: GCF_917563875.1. Taxonomy (NCBI): domain Eukaryota; kingdom Metazoa; phylum Arthropoda; class Insecta; order Coleoptera; family Chrysomelidae; genus Diabrotica; species Diabrotica virgifera. Next base: position 27,342,484 of record NC_065452.1, read on the forward strand.
GACAACAGGTAGACCTAGAAATAGTGCTATCGGGGGATGGAGAAAGACAGATTTTAATCAAAACGAAACCGTAGATTTTCTTATTTTGCCAATGCCATACTCTGCATAGAGTACAAAGACTCGTTTCATATGGGCTCTCTGAACCGCAAAGTGGAATGTTTTCCTGGCGGTGCCTTTTGGTGTGTTTATACCTGGGTTAAGCAGAAAGCTTGAATTGAGTCGAAATTCATTTAAATTATTTATAAGCTATTTTTTGCTTAGAATATTTTTTTCGATAAAAGTTGAGTTATTTGCGAAAAACCGTCTTAAAACGTGTTTTTTTTTTTGTAGAAAAATAAACATATTCACTCACAAATAACTCGAAAAGTATTGACTTCTAAATAACAAAAGTTGCTTAGAATTCACCCCCAAGAAGGGGTGAATCTCACCTCCGCGGTAAAGTCACACATCGGCATAATATCACTTTTTCTTTGACATGTTTTATATGTGTATGTCAAATTTCATGACAATCCAAGCAGTTTAAAATTTGGAGGTTGTGCAATATTTTACCGTATGGAATCGACAAAAACGGGAGTTGTCTTGCGTAGTATAGACCTCTATAGCAAGAATCTAGATGTTTTCTGTAGGGGTGAAACTCACACCCAGGTTAAAACCAAACATCGGCACAATATCACTTTTTTCTTTGACATGTTAGCTATGCGTATGCCAAATTTAATGTCAATCTAAGCGGTTTTTTAAAATTTACAGCAAAAACCGTGATTAAATGGATTATTTACCTGGTCGGGTTAGCATCACAAACAGGGTACTTTTTTTGCTGATTTCCTGGACTATAAGAAGTTAAGAGTAGTTCAAATGTGAATATTTTGACTGCGCTATATTTATCGTGTGTCCAAACTATTATAATTAAATAAATTATCGATGAGTCGCCAGTAAATAATTAACCTTTAACTATTTACCATTTTCCAATTTATAGTTTTGGTAAATAATTATTCGTCTTGTTTGTATTCTATTATTATTATTGTTGTTTATATTTGGTAGTGTTGACCTAGCTTTTAGTCAGGAATGTTAAGTTGTTTGTGTAAGTATGTTTAGTGGGTGGCAGCTAGGCGATTTTGGTAAAATTATAATTTATACTATTATTCGTATACACATTTAAAAAATTAAGTAATAAGAATCTTATGTATATTAAGACACCAAAACATTGGGTACGTACAACCAGTACTTTTTGTACAATAAACTTGAAATTAAAATGGATTGGCGGTAATAATAACTGTTATGTTCTCATCATCATCACTGATGATGGTACCTATAAAGGCAACACCGAAATGTATCTGATATTGCAGAAAAAAAATTACTCTTGGCTCTGTTATTTTAGCTGCTTATCCATTAATCCTTTCCAAGTAATTGGGTAAACAGCTGACATATACAAAGTGTACTTTATACTAAATACTAAATCGAATATATTTCGCCTAATTTCATCATCAGGGAAAGCTAAATGATGGTTACTAGCTTTGATTAATGTCAAAATCACTGCGTTCTATATTTACTGACTTACTTATTACTTCAAAACTATTTGGCACTCAGAAGTTTTATTTATTTAAGAGTTTAGTGACTATATAAAAAACCGAAGTGGTTAATCATGAAAATGGAAAATCTGGCAACATTGTAAGCATTAAATTTGAAATCATATTGCATAATACCTAAGCGTATGGGTTTTGTACGTCCATTTAAGATAAAATTAGAAATTTTTTGTCCACTCTGTATATATATATATATATATATATATATATATATATATATATATATATATATATGTATTGTATATTAAACTTTTTAATACATAAATAAATATAGTATTAAGTAGTATTATTATGCCACGATATGATATTTTGGGCCGTGGTAATATAATATATAGGTAACATTTTTTTTCCAGTTAAGACATTGATTTTTGGATTTTGGATTTGGATTAAATAAGTTTCTACATATTCATATGGAAACTTCGTCGAATACTTTGTAAGCGTTAAGATGTTGTATTTTTTGCATGAAAACGAAACATCGTATGAAAAAAAGGAAAGATTTTTTGTCACGAATTGAACGAAGAATTCAAAAACTATTTTTAATTTGAAATATTTCAGTGGCCTACTATTTTTTTCTTTAAAAAATTTCAGACCATTACCGTACGTGCGCCAATGGTGAATATAAAAATTCTTAATTATATGTCAAAAATGCGCAATAGCTACATATTAAAACCCAGCAAATTTCATTTGTGTACCTCAACCGGTTTTAGAGCAATAAATAAATCGACAGTTTGTAAGGAAAATTTCAACACCCTGACAACGAAGCATTTGCGGATATAAAGCAAACTGTCATTATTTTTGTATCTCGGCAACAAAGCATTTGCGGACATATGTTTATCGAACAAACTGTCATTATTTTTTCATGTAGAATTACCCCTTAAAGTTTGTCGTACTTAGATATTTACTAACACCCTGTATATACAGAGAGATTCAAAATTATGGAATAAATTCATTTATTCGAGAACAGGTTACTTTGGAGAAAGATCCCGAGACAGGTCGATTTTTATTTTTAAATTATGGTTTTTTTATATGCATGCCATAATAGTGATGTCATCTATCTGGGCGTGATGACGTAATCGATGATTTTTTAAATGAGAACAGGGACTGTGTGCTAGCTCATTTGAAAGGTTATTCAATTCTCTATTTAGTAAAAAAAACATTAACGTAATTAGGTTATAGATAAACCTGTCTCGGAATTTTTCTCCAAAGTGGCCTATTCTTGAAAAAATGAATTTATTCCATATTGAATTAATTAACAATATTTTTACACAATATAGTGACAACTAAACGTTCGGGCAATTTAAGAAATTAGTATTCTATCATTGAATGTTGCTTCGGTATAATAGTTTGAGAATAAAAACACATTTTTACCCACAAACCCAAACACAAGTACCTGCACGTCAAGAATAATAAGGTCATCAGTCAACGATATAATATACTGCATAATAACAAAAAATAGAGAATAGAGGAATAATACTAAAACAAATCCTCAATTAAGAGCTTTAACATTGACTTAAACTACCCAAATAGGTACTCGGAAAAACTAAACATAGAATCTCTGGAAGACCACAACATAATAATAATGGTTTTATAAAAAGCACTCAGAAAATAGGCGCTTTTAGGCGATTCAACGAAGTAAGAAACCTCTACCAAATTTTTGCAGTTGGATGATAGGCGAAGCAATAAAGCATTAAAATCGGCCGTACCTCCGAAAAAAAGACGGATGTTAATCATTCTTTTTGCATTTGATTTGTGAATGCGCCAGGAAACTTTGTGACCCCTAGCCATGAGATAATATTAAAAAGGTGTATACAAAAAATGGATTCTAAAACTGCATCTCAAACAGACAATAAAAAATTCAGAACTCGTCAATTATCGGCGGAAATGAGTTCAATTTTGTTACTTAAGGGTTTTTGGGGTTGCTGAAAACGAATATGACGTTTGAAGTGATCTCCGGAGTACCTGGTGCCCAGCCCAGTAAGCACAAGTACGTACATAAGACAAACTAAGTACGTACTGATGGGACATAAAGTATGTACAATGTACCTACGTACTTTTTATTAACGACATCGTCACCTGCTTCTCTAACACTTCTGCTCTCTTATTCGCTGATGATCTTAAATGTTATTAAATCATTAATAATCAAGATGATGCAATATCATTGCAATCAGATTTAGATAATTTAGCCAACTGGTGTCTTGATAATGGGATGGATTTGAATGTCAACAAGTGTCACATTATCCGGTTTTGTCGGAATCATCATTTATCAGTATTTAATTATACCATAAATGATCAATTATTGGATACGGTAGACTCAATTAAAGATTTAGGTGTTGTTCTTGATTCCTCTCTGAGCTTTAACCATCACATCAACAATATTACTCAAAGATCCATGAAAATGCTTGGCTTTGTTAAAAGGACAACTCGTGATTTCACGAACGTGTTCGCTATTAAAATGCTCTATTGTTCTTTAGTCAGGAGGCACCTTGACTACTGTTCTCCAGTTTGGTCCCCACATTATTTACACCTCAAGAACAAACTTGATAGTGTTCAACATAATTTTCTTAGATATATTGGGTTCAAAAAACACATCAATTATAATTATACAGATATGGAACGATTTTTGAATATCTCTTCTCTGGATGTCCGTAGGAAGCGTAAAGATCTTACAGTATTGTTTAATATTATCAATGGCATATATTACTGCCCTGAACTCCTTGCTAAAATATTGTTGTTTGTTCCACCACGATCAACAAGACAAATTCAAACCTTTCATATTTCTTTTCATAGATATAATTACTCATATTTTACTTTTGTTCCTAGAACACTAAGACTTGCTAACTCCCTAGGTGACCTTTTACTTTTTGGTAACTCTGTTGATGTTTTTAAGAACCATTTAACCAAATTAAATATTTAGCAATGTCATAACCTTGTTATTTGTTAGTAATTAATGTTTTGTAATTATTTTACTTTGTCATGTATTTTTAAATGTTTTGTACTCTCTCATTTTATTCTTATATATTCAACACTGTAATTATCAATATCTTATTAATGTATTACCGAATTGGGCTTGCCCGTATAAATAAATAAATGTCTTTAAATGTCTTTGCTGTACGAAGTACGTACTTAATACGTACATAAGACGTACATTTTCCAAATTATGGTACATACCTAGTATGTACTGAAGGTACGTACCTAATACGTACTGAAGGTACGTACCTAGTACGTACTGAAGGTACGTACCTAGTTCGTACCTAGTACGTACCTAGTACGTACTGAAGGTACATACCTAGTACGTACTGAAGGTACGTACCTAGTGGTACATAATATTGATTGTTTCCCACCTTTAGACGTATCGGACGATTTTGAGAAATGCCACTGTCACAATGAGTTTTAGTTGACATACTCCTCTGATACGTCTAAAGGTGGGAAACAATCAATATAATATCAATTTATATGTTACTATCGCTAAATTGAACAACTCTACTAGTTTTATTTCTTTTTATCTCACAATTTAATATGTTTTCCATCTTTTGCGCTATTTTGCCGGTTATTAGCGCGCTCATCACTGTATACATATACATATTATGTACATACTATACACACTTATGATGATTTATGTAAATAAAAGTAAATATAGGTGAATATATCTTTATTATTTAAAAAAAAATAAATTCAATTTTTATTCTGATTCCTTTTCCTTGAAAGTTTTTAAGCGATCCCCGGCTCTCCTCAACCATCGTCCAATTTCTTGCTCCGCCACCTTCTTATCACTACATTTTTGACTTTTTATTGCCGCTTCTATAAAAAAGAGTATCAAATTATAAAACTGGATACTTTTGATAAAGAATATTTTATCACAACCATCATCAACTGAAGCATTAATTAACCCATGGAAATACACCCATATAAATAAATAATACTGCTAAATGTATGTCTGCCTTGTGTGTCTCCGAAAATCAATTCATTTTTGCAACTGCTCTAAATATTTAGAAATTTAGAAGTGGGTTGTTTTTTACAATAATTTAAAAAAGTCTGTTTTAAGACTGATGTCCCTCTAGTACCCTTAAATGGTTTATTTGAAGCCCAATAAATTATCGTTAAATGTATAGTACATATATCTATGTTACATAATGCATTTAATTACAGTCAAATGTAGTTTAAATACAGTCAAATTTATGCAGTGCGCAAATGAAAATTCTTCGTGTCAAGAAAACAAATCCTATTAGTGTAAACCCCTTCAATGTCACATTTACTGCAAGACATGTAACCAGAATGACCTTTAGTACATGTAATGTATGCTTTAGCAGGAGCATCACAAATAAAACCTTTAATTTTAATAAAATAAGTTCTACTTTCATATTTCATACCATTATTAATTATTTCTATGGCATCTTTTACAAATTTTTCTAAAAATAAATTACAATCTTTGGGTTTCTCATAACCGTGATATATACCAACTATATCAACTGGCCCCTGTTTCGGATATAAACTGCATAAAATTGGATACACTTGACTGGATGAACTTTTTGAAAGTAGAAGACCATCTATATTAATTAAAATTTCTACAGTATCAAGACACTCTTTTCCAGAATACTGAGACAGTAGTTTTTGCAAACAATTTCTCAATCCAAAGTGAACATAGTGACTGGAATTTATTGGTTGTAGAATAGTTTTCCTTGGATTGTGTAACAGAGTTCTAGCATCTCGGGGTAATTCAGGATGATATGGTTTTAAAATATTTAACAGGTCATTAATAGCCACATGTGTAATATTATGTTTACAGCACCATTCTGATAAGCTACTGGTAAGACTTTTAATATATGTAGTATCCTCGGTAGTATCACTAATACAATACATTTTTCATCTTCTAATAATATATTCTCATATTTAAAACAGAGTTTGTCTGAAAGAGAGTGTGGTAATGGATGATGTTTTAAATTTTCAAAAACATCCATTGAATTATCATTAGTGTCTGTCATATCCATAGTTTTATTATCTAAACTAGTATTTCACTTTTCACTGAAATATTAAAACTAGTAGATATTTTTGCACATTCATTTCCTTAAATCGTTTCAATTGCTTTGTAGCATTTTTGTAATGTTTACTTTTTGATGACATGTCTAAAATTTACCTAAATGAATTAATTGTTAAAATTGCCTTTTTATTCACCAATATGGAAAAAAAATCATATTTGAAGTACAAAAACAAGCAAAACATGAATCTTAAAGTTTACAAAATGGTTTGTTTTAAATATACTTATTTTTTATTTAATTTTATTTATCTAACTTTCTCACCCACAAAATACATTTTTCAGTATGACTATATAAGTTAAAAAACACTCACCTCAATAAGATAACAGGAAACCACACTATATAAGCTCCAACACCAAAAATAAGTAAAAAAAATCTAAATGAAACTGTCTTGCAATGAATTATCACATAAAAACTGTACTCGAGGTGGAAAGTTCCTAACCAAATAAATTAGGTTAGGTTAACATAACCTAACAATAAATATGCTTTAGCTCTTCTTTCTCATGGTACATACTTAAGATGTAATAGTACGTACTCTTCTGTACGTACTGGTATGTACCCCAGTGTACGTACTTAAAACGTACATTTTACATCATGTACGTACAGTACCAAAATTGTACGTACTCAAAACGTACTGTGCTGTTTGGGAGGGTACCTACTGTTTACCTCGGCTTCTGGAGTTTTCGGCAAATTCATTAAAAAATTAGTCAAAAATCATTACTCGGTGTTTTTGGGGTCGCTGAAAACGAATATGACGTCGAAAGTGATCTCCGGACGTCCTGGTGCCCAGGGTACCTACTGTTTACCTCGTCTTCTGGAGTTTTCGGCAAATTCATTAAAAAATTAGTCAAAAATCATTACTTGGTGTTTTTGGGGTCGCTGAAAACGAATATGACGTCGAAAGTGATCTCCGGACGTCCTGGTGCCCAGGGTACCTACTGTTTACCTCGTCTTCTGGAGTTTTCGGCAAATCCATTAAAAAATTAGCCAGAGATCATTACTCGGGGGTTTTTGGGCTCGCTGAAAAAGAAGATTAAAAATTATCTCCAGAGTACCTGGCGCCTAGGATACCTACTTTTTACGTCAACTTCTGGAATTTTCGTTATACAATCAGTCAAACCTCTAAACTCGGAAGTTATTGGATTCACCGAAAGTAAATTTCTGAATGTTCATGGTCTTCAAGGTATATAATACAGATTGCAGTTGATTTTAATGCGAATTCTTTGATCTTGTATTATAAAAATACCTTTATTAAAAATAATACAATTAAATGGATTAACTAGTTTTGATGGGAAATAAGCCACAATTTTACTAAAAAATTATTTTATTAACGTTTCGAGTTCCAAATCGGATGCCGTTGTCAAAATACAAAAAATATTAATGAATTAAACAAAAATGTTGTTGGTTAGTAAAAAATTCTTCTAATAATTTATTTAATCTGACTCATTTATATCGGCCATTGAGACATAAATTATATATTTTAAAGTAGAAGACTTTAAAATGATATTGCCAATATTTATGAGTTGCGTTCCTGGGACGACTTTACTGAAAGATAGTTCATTCGATTACCTGAAATCAACCCCAACTCAAGAATATCCGTCACAAAAAAATCATAACATGTGATCTGTCTTTAAAAAGACAACCACATGCAACGGTGACAGTAAAATTCTCGCGTTAGTGATTCCATAGTAAATCACTAGGGAAAACCAGGAAAAAACCTCGTGATACTATCCCGACATCGTGAGTATTAGGTCTTACTTTTGTTATCTTTCAAAACTAATACCAAATTCTGACCTTAATATGTACATATGTTATTTTAAAGTACATTTATTATAAGTAGTTTTTAAGAAGTGGGTTATCGTTAATGAGTTTTTTCCCTGAAAAATAAGAGACATTAGGAAAGAAAGTGGTATGAATAGACAATAATTGTTCAGGGTATTTGGAGATTATAACGGTGCTTTGTTATGCACGAGGCCAGAAGCCACAGGTAATGATATCTTAGAAAATAATGTAAAAGAAAGTTTGGAATTTTAATCTCTTTTTGTTTAAACCCGAGTAAATTTTGTAGAATTTCCCGAAAGTAATTATTATGATGGTAGGAATATTTTTGAAAGAATGCGTGGGTTTTTTCGAATGAAAAAAAGAATGGGGAAGAAGAAATGTCTCTGATTGGTTTGGCAATTTGGAATGGGAAGGAGAGAAGGTTGAATTTTCAGATAGTTTTGGAAAGAGGAATTCATTATGTGACCGGCATCCCGGAAGAGTAGTGAAAGTTTTCGTGGATAGGAACAAAGCAAGTACCAGTGGTTGTTTGATAGTGGAGAGTGGAGCTGAAAAGTGGAACGAGAGACAGATCAAATTGAGAAGAAATACCTCTTTGATTCTGTATTATTGTGAGAAGGAGAGGAGAGAATTTTGGAGTTGTTTGAATCGAGTACTGGTTAAAAGAGGCCTGGCTCGTTGTTTTTTTTTTTTTTTTGGAGAATTAGTGCTGGTATGCTGCTGGATTGAAGCTTGAGAACGGAGAGGGCTTTGATGGGTAGCCTAACATAGTCAACAAGGGAGAGCTGTTTGGGGCAAGAGGAAACATCATTGTGAGTGAAGAAAAAGGTCAGTCAATTTATGTGAAAGATTTTTTATGTTCGGAAACTAAAATTTTGAGTAAAAGTATATGAATTAAGATTCCAATATTTCAAAAATTAAATAGGAAGTATAAGTAATTTTGCGAATACCAAATTTGTTTGTTTAGCTTGTTTTATCAAAGTCATCGGGAACAAACCGATAAATTTTTATTTGAACTAGAATAAATTTAAGTGGTAAAAATTTCATTCGGACAGCTATGTCCACAGGTTTTAATTGATCGATTTTTAGAGTATTGATTTTGATAATAAAAGATTTTTCTATATGCTTATTTATGTATTTCTATTTATTTCCCTTTCCTATTTTTCTCCCGATAAGAATCAACTAAGATATACTGAAACCACGAGAGAAGATAAGTATAACATAAGATAATTTAGATATTTTTTGTATTATAAAAAGGCACCCTGAGATTTTTTCTTAATTTTTTTGTATGATTTGCGACAATTGGATAATTGATTAAATAATTAATTGGAGTAATCAAATAAAGACTAATTGATATAAAAGTAATAAAAAGTAGATCATAACAATACATAGATAGAAAAGTAAGCCCAAGGTTTTGTTTTTATTGTATTCCTATGAGAATTGGAGAATCTGGTCAAGTTTGGAGCGCTGTAAAACCTAGATAAATAAATAAAATTAAACAACTTTATAGTATAAATTGTTCGTTGAAAAATCCTCTATAAAATCGCTATGATGTTATTTTATTGTAAAATGAACGGAAAAAAAGTTATAACCTCCAAAAGGAAACTTCTTACAAAATTTTCTCTTATTTTTGTTTCTAACTTTTTTGTTGGTCACTTGACGATAAAAAGTAATAGATATAAAATTGTAGAAAATTTAATTTTCTACATTTTATGTGTAATTAAATTTTCTGTATGGTTGCTAGTTTAGGAGATACAGCGCGAAAGCCCTTTGCACCCCCTTTTCCAAGATGGCGGCCGGGAGACAAGGGCGGCGACCCCAAAAACTTGAACTTTAGCTTCTACTGAACCCCCCCTAGACAGTAAAAAAAATAAAATTGACTCCTCTACGAAATGCAACCCTAAATATAGCATTTCAATGGACCACTAATATTTTTACAGATGCGTCCTGGTCTACAGAGAGTATTTATTGTTTCGAAGTATGTGGCCAAGAGATGATGTTCTTATTATTTTAATTGTGTTCATCAGCTTTCTGCCATGTCCAATTCGTCTTAACACTTCTTCGTTTGAGACTTTGCTTCTCTATAAATATGTATCTCTTTTTACATTTACCTTTAACCCGTCCCTGTAGAGTAAGCCGACTAAGAAGAGTACACATAATTTTTTATGTAGGTATCTTTGGATTTTCTGAATGACCTTGCGTGTTAACATTTTAATTCTAAAGGATGAATTCAGTTCTCACCGGTAACAGATAAAAAATCATTCAATTGTTAGATACCTTTAAGCAAACGTAACAACTATACTTACTATACATAATGCATTTAAGGAAGGAAACGGCACTTGCTACCAAGCGTAAACAAATAAATATTTCTTATTTGTAGATTAGGATTTTTCTTATTTACTTCAATTTCATCTACAGTCGGAAAAATGAAAGAATACCCATGAACGAACATATAAAACACGCTGTATTTTCCTGTCACAGTGTCACAAAGAAAATTGTCCAGTGCAAGTACATGTAACAATAATTATTACCTGTACTTGCGCTGGCCAATTTTCTTTGTGACACTGTGACAGGAAAATACAGCGTGTTTTATATGTTCGTTCATGGGTATTCTTTCATTTTTTCTACTGTACTGCAATTTCACATATTTGATAAAATCTGTACGTCGGAGGGACACAGCACTATATCCATTTTCATAACTTTACAGTGTAGCAGTTTTAAACTTTGTTCAACAATAGGTACAAATGGACTTGGTGTTCTTTTAAAGGCCACTACCTCCATTAGTCAGAAGCCACTGGATATGCGTGATTTAAGAGTTTATTCTTAAAATATATAAGCTATACAAATTATATCCGCGATACGATATATTTTAATTTTTCTCAGCATTTTTCTCTAAGTTTATCAAACGGGTTGTTTGGGGGTGAAGGGGATGATCTCAAAAATCGGAACTATATCACTTCGAAAGCTTATAAATAGCTCGTAATTCTGCCGCAAAGATCGATTTAATATCCCTATTTTTAAGTAGTGGGGGGGGGGCTGACTCAACCCTGAACCCTGCCCAGTGTAACGAGCTCAAAATTTTTAATTTGCGGAATATGAAAGCTCATAATATGCTTAATGTATGCTGATGATGTCGTGTTAGTAGGAAATAGTGAAAGAGACTTTGAACAAAAACTGGAACAGTGGACACGAGCTCTGGAGGAAAACGGTTTAAAACTTAGTAGGACAAAGACAGAGTATTTGGAATGTTCATTTAAAGATGGAGTTACTACAAATAAAATGGTATCTTTGGATGGTGAACTGATTGTAAAAAGCAATAGTTTTAGTACCTGGGATCGGTATTACGGAGTAATGGAGAAATAGATGGAGATGTATGCAGTAGAATTAGGGCTGTATGGATGAAGTGGAAGGAAGCGAGTGGTGTGTTGTGTGACAGAAAAGTTCCAATGAAACTGAAAGGAAAATTCTATAAAACAGCCATAAGACCGGCTATGATGCACGGAACTGAATGTTGGGCGGTGAAAAAGAAAGAGGAACAACGAATGCATGTGGCGGAGATGAGAATGCTTGAGTGGAGTGACAAGAAAGGATAACATTAAAAATGAGTATATTAGGGGAAGTCTAGGTGTGGCACCAATTGATGCCAAAATGAGAGAGCATAGGTTGAGATGGTTTGGTCATGTTCAACGTCGAGACGTTAATCATCCAATACGAAGAGTAGCTGAAGTGCAGATTCCTGGAAGGAGTAGGAGAGGAAGACCAAAGAAGACGAGGGGGGAGACTATTAGGCAGGACATGTTGGTAAAGGGGATTAATATTGATATGACCCAGGATAAAATTGTGTGGAGAAATGCAATTAGGGAAGCCGACCCCGCATATGGATAAGGCAAAGAGAATGATGATGATGAAAGCTCATAAATAGCTGAAATAAATCGTCGCTATTTGTTTTTTAATTTTTGCAAGTGAGGGGGCAGCTCAACACAGGGGTCATTTTTATTTATTAAAAGAAATCCCCTATTTCTTTTTATTTATCACGTTCACGTTTAGATTCAAAAGTATCATCATCTGGTGTTGTCTGGTATCTGAACTAATGACGTCTACACACGCTCTGACAAAACCACCTAACTGTCGGGGCTGACAATGTTGGGTCCGGCTGTCGGAGCGTGTGTAGGTTTGTCACACGACAAAAATGAGTATTGCTGACGGATTTGGTCGGGTGGTCTTGCTATTTCAACATCCTGACAAAATTTGTCGTGTCAAAACGTGTGTAGCGTTGTTGACCTGACCTCTGACTCCAACACGGATAAATAATAATTATTTAACAATTGACAGATTATTAACAAAATTAACGTTAATGATCTATACGGGCGGCATTTGTAAAGCGGTGGACACAAAATACGTATTAACTAACACTATAATAATATAGAGTACATCATTTACTACCTGGTGCTGTATATTTTAAATTTTAACATGTTGCTTTTTTTACTCCAATTATGAGGTTAGGAATTTAAAAATACGGCTTATACAGAGTGTAACAAAAATACAGGTCATAAAGTAAATCATATATTCTGGGACCAAAAATAGTTCGAATGAACCTAACTTACCTTAGTATAAATCGCCGCCGCCTACGAAAAGTATAACTCCGAAAAATGCCGGTAAGAGTAGAACTTTCAATGAACGCCGCGAAGAATATTATTTTTGATTATAAAAGTGTTAGCGAAAAAATTTATTTTTTGTGGAGTATCAGCAAAAAACATCATTTTGTTTTTGGGTCCACGAAAATTATAATTACTAGAAGTTCTCAGAAATAATTGTTTTCGTCGGCAGATACAGAAACAGAAAGGGAAATAATTGTTTTCGTCGGCATTTATTATGAACTAAATCTTTTCATTATAAATTATTTGGGAGTTATAATCTTCGCGGACACGCATATAAAAAAGAATTGTATCGCCAACACTCATCAAATAGTTATTATGTTCACTGGAAATGTATTAGGAATCACATTAATCATAGGTACCAGCGAAATATGCACATGAAAAAAGTTAAAGCCCTTTGAAGTTACAAAATGAAAATAGATTTTTTCGAATATATCGAAAACTATTAGAGATTTTTTATTGGAAATGGACATGTGGCATTCGTATGGCAGTAGTATCTTAAGAAAAAATTATAGTGAAATTTGGACACCCCATAAAAATTTTATGGGGGTTTTGTTTCTTTAAACCCCCCAAACTTATGTATACGTTCCAATTAAATTATTATTGTGGTACCATTAGTTAAATTCAATGCTTTTAAAACTTTTTTGACTCTTAGTATTTTGTCGATAAGGCAGTTTTTATCGAGTTGCGGCTTCTTTTTTAATATGTTTACACAAAAATTTTATGGGGGTTTTGTGCCTTTAAACCTCCCAAATGTTTGTGTACGTTCCAATTAAACTATTACTGCGGTACCATTAGTTATACACAGTGTTTTTAAAACTTTTTTGCCTCTTTGTATTTTTTAGATAAGGCTCCTTTTATCGAGATGTGGCTTCTTTTTTAATATGGTTCAAAATATACGTAAAAATGTAAATCATAAATAAAATGTCCATATTATTACCAAGTCTCCATAATCGTACTTAACCGTATACAAATATGTGGTGGATTTGACAAATATTCAAAATATCTCGATAAAAGCTGACTTTTCGAAAAAGTACTAAACAGCAAAAAAGTTTTTAAAACATTGTGTTTAACTAATGGTACTACAATAATAATTAAATTGGAACGTACACAAAAGTTTGGGCGGGTTTAAAGGAACAAAACCCCATAAAATTTTTATGGGGTGTCAAAATTTCACTATAATTTTTTCTTAAGATACTACTGCCATACGAATGCCACATGTCAATTTTCAATAAAAAATCTCTAATAGTTTTCGATATATTGGAAAAAATCGATTTTCATTTTGCAACTTCAAAGGGCTGTAACTTTTTTTATGTGAACATCTGTACTAAGGTAAGTTAGGTTCAATTGAACTATTTTTGGTCCTAGAATATGTGATTAAATTAATGACCTGTATTTTTGTTACACCCTGTATATAAGTAAAATGATAATTTTACCTAATATACCATTTGCCATGTATATTCGTAATATGCATTTTGCTTATTTCGTCCTTTCCGTATTCGTTAATGATCTATTTTTGTACACAAAAGACGTGCTAACTAGGAGAATTTAGTACTTGTAGTATATTTTAAAACATTACACTTTTTGTACTCCACATTATAGTCCAGCCAGGGTAATAAGGATTTTCTCAGGACACTCAAAGATCCAGGTAGCTGACTACTTTTTTAGTTATTGTAGACCTATAGGAAGAAAACCTACCTATTTTCTGCCTAGAGTTCGCGTCCGTTTTTTAATTATTAACAATTTAGTGCAAAAATCTCGATTTTTTCGATTTTTTGCACCCTATTTAAAAGATAAATAGTTGACATAAAATTGCAAAATTCAATTTTTTAGAACCTTGAAAACCCTTTAAAATGCCGATCTTTTAATGTTAAAAAGTTAATTTGTTTCTACGCAAACTGCAAAATAAGTGAGAATTGTTATTTGTTAATAACTATTACTAAAACTACCTTATAACTTTAGTGTTTCACCCAAAGTTGGTTATTATGGTACTTAACAAACCTTTAAAATTTGAGACCGATCCATTAATTAGTTTAAGAGTTATTCTATTAGTTTATCCCAGAGACCTTTATTTTGCAATAACATAAGATAGAAAATAATGAAGATATGGCAATTCTGAGTATGCCAAATGAAAGTAGAAGATAGTATCAAAATGTGTTAACAAAAGATAAACAAATTAATCAATATAGGTTATAGGTTATATTCATTTTAGGTAAGCACTGATGATGACTGGTAAACCAGTCGAAAACTAGTTATCTGATTGTGATGTAGCCTTTTTTAGGGATTTTAAATATATACCTTTTATAAAGGATTTACTGTTTTTTTTTTTAATAATAATCAGAAATCCTAATGCCAAATTTTTGAAATTTTGTAGTTTATAAACATTTATAATAACTTTACAAATGTTATCCGTAGGAACAATCTTTTTATATATTCGAAAAGCTAGTACTTATCTTAACACGAATTTTCAAATAGAAAAATTTAGCCTGGCTTCATTCGGGACAAAGTTAGCCATGTGTTTTTTTAATTCACAGCTAATTTGTTTATAATAATTAAGGAATTTCATTGATGCCATTTTAAATAATGGGATTTGTATTTTTTGTTAAAAAATTTTCAAAAACATTGTATCTTCACAGCACCCTCTACGATTTTTCAAAATTGTAGTTCAAACGGTTACTAGGAGGAACCTACGAATCCACCGAGTTAAAATACCGAAAAATCAATTTCAAACTAATATAATTTTCTGTATCTCCGGATCAACTCAATGGATTTTCATCTTTCTTTTTTTTTAATTTGTATGTAATTTCTACGTACATTACAAATATGCAATTTGTTTATAAATTTATTAATTAATAATCAGTCTAATTTGTTTAAACAATTCTTGAAAAAATATTTTTTACAAAAATCTATTTTTTTAATCATAGTAGCATTAATCATCATACAAAAAGTTAAAGTTCACTTTCATAAATAAATTATTTTTATTAGATAATTATTTATTGGAGATAATTTATTTATTAAAGTATACCTTAACTTTTTGTATGATTCATAATGATAGTCTGATTAAAAACATGGAGTTTTGGGAAAAAATTATTTTTTCAAAAATTGTTAAACAAATTAAACTTTTTATTAATCAATAAATGTCAAATTGCAAATAGACAAATTACATATTTGTAATGTACAGAAAAATTACATACAAATTAAGAAAAGAAAGATCAAAATATATTCAGTAGATCCAGAGATACAGAAAATGATAGTAGTTTTAGTTGCCTTTTTTAGTTTTTGAACTCGTGCATTTGTCGGCTCCCAGCTCCCCCTTCACTTACCACGACTAGTCACCAACTGAACAATATTTTTAAAAATTCGTGTAAAATACCAACTTTTAGAATATTAAAATGATTTTTTCTATGAACAATATTTTTAAAGTTGTTCTAAATGTTTATAAACTATAAAATTTCAAGAATTTGGCGTTTAGTATTTTTGACTATATTAGATAATTTTTTTATCTTTTTTAGTACATTTTCATAGTATCACTTTGCTGCTTTCATTTGACATACGCAGAATTGCCTTATCTTCATTATTTTCTGTCTTCTGTTATTGCAAAATAAAAGTCTCTGGAATAAACAAATAGAATAACTTTTAAACTAATTAATGGATTAGTCTCAAATTTTTAGGGTTTGTTAAGTACCCTAATACACAACTTTGGTTGAAACACTAAAGTTCTAAAGTAGTTTTCGTAAAAGTTATTAACAAATAACGTTTTTCACTTATTTTGCAGTTTGCGTAGCAACAAATTAACTTTTTAACTTTCAGAAATCGGCATTTTGAAGGTTTTTCAAAGTTATAAAAAATTAAATTTTGTAGTTTTATGTCAACTATTTAGCTTTTGAATGGGGGGCAAAAAATCGAAAAAATCTCGCTTTTTGCACTAAATTGTCAAAAACGGACGCGAACTCTAGGCAGAAAACAGGTAGGTTTTCTTTCTATAGGTCTACAAGAACTAAAAAAGTAATCAGCTACCTGGATCTTTGAGTGTCCCGAACATGGTCTATTTCTAGTTTATTACCCTGGACTAGTATCTTTAGACAAAATGTAAATAAAATAATAATTTTACGTTTTGTCAGATAGTTTGGTCGGGACGTGTGAGCTAAATTACCAAATCATTCCATTAATAATAAAAGTGTATTTTCTGCGGGATATACATGACGTCCCGCGGGACAAGGCGCCCGTCCCGTCCCGTGTCTGATTCCGCAGAGAAATAGCTGTCCTTACCCCTCCCGCTGGATAAGATAAGGGGTATCTAAAGTGCATCCCTACAGGGAACAAGGAAAACTTACCAGATTTTTTTTATTTCAGGTTTAAGGAAAAGGCGAGCGCTATCCGTTCAAGAGTTTTTCCATAACCCCAACCAGGAAAAGCCCAATCCAACGTTCTATGTTCCATCTCCTTGTCCGAATCCAGTCAACGCCCAGACACGAAGGCCCAGATCTCGCCAGAGGGCTGTCAACTCTTTGTCTTTCACTCCAACGCAAAGTCGAGAGTATATAAAATGCAACAGTGGTGAATGGCACCCGCTCCCTTACGAGCCTCCGCCTGATTACGATCTGGAAGAAAAACCCCCCAACAGAAGATGGTCTGTGGTAACGTTCAGCAAGGAATCGCATAAACCAAAACCGAAGATAGAAAATGTGAATATAAAAATACCGAAGACTAAGTTGAATAAACAATACGACCGAGCAAGGTCGCAATCACCCAGCTGGAAAAAAGAACAATTTAAAGTGTATAATGGCGAGAATCGACGTGTGGCTAACTCGAAAAGTCATTATGAACTCATAGGTGCTAGAGACAAACCTGAAAGAGGACGAGACAGAGGAAGTGAACATCAGGTAAGCAATTGTTTTAAAAGGTAGTATTATCATTTTCATGGGCGCTACATTTTATTTTATACATATAACAGTGTGTAAGGCACTTATGGAATAAAATTATTTCTGTCCTTGCTTCAAAAAATTATAAAAAACTTTGAGACCCGTCGATTTTTATATATAAATGTGCACTTTATAAACAAATTTAAATGTACAGGGTGATTCATGCAAGCCTAGCAGGAGCATTAATGGAGCACCCTGCATATTTTTATATTTTTAAAAGCTGCTTAACAACCTGATTTCAACAACGAACTATATCATATAGGATAGGGTTTATGAATAATGGAGTGGAAACCATTTATGGAATAAAACTGTTTATGTCCTTATTTTAGAAAATTATAAAAAACACTGGAAAACGTTCACTTTTAAATTAAAATAGGCGCTTAACAAACATAAATTTAAATAGACAGTGTGATTCACGCAAGTACAGCATAGTCCATGATCTTTAGTTTTAATGAATCACCCTATATATCTTCGTTATTATAAGCTACTTAACAACCTCATCTAAAAAAGTGTATTATGTAGGGTCTATTATGAATAATACAGGGAGAACTTTTAAAATTATTTATAAATTTCGACAAGATATTAAATAAGACAAACTCCAGTACATTGATACTTAATTTACTAAATGTATGTCTTTATTTAGCTAATTTAAAAAATAATACCATTATTTAAAGTATGAAAATTATTAATTTCAAAATTTTATATAGATATCAAGATATCTGTCTATTTAATATCTTGACGAAAATTATACATAATTTTAAAATTTCACCTGGTATTATTCATAATAGATCCTACATAATATACTTTTTTAAGATGAGGTTGTTTAGCAGTTTGTAAAAACATAAAAAGATACAGGGCGTTTCATTAAAATTAAAGATCATGTTAGACATGCGTGAATCACCCTGTATATTTAAATTTATATTTAAACAGTGCATATTTGAATTTAAAAGTTGACGTCTCCTAGCATTTTTATAATTTTTTAAAATAAGGACTCAATCAATTGTATTCCATAAGTAGTTTTCATTCATTATAATTTTAAATTTCACTCTGTATTATTCATAATACAACCTACATGATATAGTTCTTGAAATCAGGTTGTTAAACAGCTTTTAAAAATATAAAAATATACAGAATCTTCCAAAGCTTATGGACTATGCTAAGATTGCATGAATCACCCTGTATATTTAAATTTATATCTAAAAAGCGCACATTTATAAATAAAAATCGACGGGTCTAAGCGTTTTTTACAATTTTTTAAAACACGGCCAGAAATAATTTTAATCCAAGTGTTTTCCACCCTATACAGTGATGAGCACGCTAATAACCGGCAAAATAACGCAAAAGATGGAAAACATAATCATCATCAGGGCTTTTCATTCCGTGTGGAATGTTTGCCGCTCTTACTTAAGCCTTGGTTTCCTCGAAAGCGGCACCGACAAACTGCGACCGTAACACTGCGATGAATGACGTCAGATTACGGTGAAAAATTCAAGGTTCTTCACTGCGGCAATGAAATGTGTAAACTCAGCAAGCTGTGGCTTCCAACGCATCCTTGGAAACCTCTGCCACCCTCTGCTATTATTTTGCGTGGTACAGTTTTTTATGACGTCATTCATCGCAGTGTTACGGTCGCAGTTTGTTGGTGCTGCTTTCGAGGAAACCCAGGCTTTAGAGCTTTTTCGCGGTGGAAAAATTTTTTCGCTTTTCGCGGAAAAATGGCTTTTTCGCCCTTCAAGGGGGTGGAAAATTTGTTGGTCAAAATAAGCATGGAAGTGGCTAGAGAACCTATTTTTAACAAAAACTGATCTATACTTTTTTTTTATGACTCAATACTTTTTGAGTTATGCGTAGTTGAAAATTAGCCATTTTCATTTAAAAATGACACGTTTTCGGACGGTTTTTTGTGAATACCTTAAAAACTATGCATCAAACTAAAAACACTATATAACATTTTTTTAGATTATAAATAACAAAGAGATTCGATCCTTCGTAAATTTTCTATTTATAATACAAAAAGAGATATGGTAGGTAAAAAGAGTTTGTTTTTTGGTGCATGCTCAAAGTACTCATGCTTTTGTAGTGTTTGAAAAGGCATTTAAAACGAGCACCGTTAAAATGTCGGTTACATTCAAACTAAGCGAGATATGGTGCAAAAGAATATATGACTAGTACTTTAAGGAAAAATGAGAAGTATCATACATACATTTAACCCATCATCCACCAGAATTTAAATGCATTGTTTTTCTTTTGCAATACCTCTTAATATAGTGTTATTTCTACTTTCAAAAAGTTGGACGGGTGAAAAAATAAGATCAAATTATAGAGCGCATTTTTAAATTCTCTTAAAATTCTTCCTTTTGCTCCATGCAGTTCGAAAATAAAAATGTTCTATCCCCGAGAAGTGGTGGGAACCGCCCCCATGATAAAAGCGCCATAGTATATAGGATAGACTTTGAATCAGGAGATTGGGCTACTCCCAAAATTTCATTAAAATCCATGCAGTAAAATGCAAATATTGTAAACTATTAATTTCTCAGAAAAATGAACTAATTTGAAATGAAAGTATGACTAATATTCTATTGATTTATGCAATAATCTATAGTGTGTCCTCGAACATTTTCTCAAATGCAGGAATTAATGATGCGTAGAACCATAAAATATTTTCAAGTATACAAGGTGTTTCTAAAATATCAAAATAACGAGTAACTTTGTTATTTTTATAGAACGCCAGTATCTAGTACGATAACGATAATAGATCGGTACGATAAAGTTCTCGGGTGGCCCTTCCGTCCAGCGTTTTTTGCTTAATTGCCAGACTTCATCTCCATAGATTAACACTGGTTTTAATATTGTGTTGTAAATTCGTTTTTTATTTTCTGTTCTTATATTTTTTGCCACAGTACCGAATTCAGGTCTCCTGTCACCTGTTTTCCCTTTACTATCCTTCCTTTAATATTTTCTTGGTTTCGTCCTATAGTAGTTAGTTTTATTCTCAGATACACTGCGCGTCATAGAAAACGGGCACCCTAAAAAATGTGTCATTTTTGATGTCGCGTATCTCCTAAACCTGTTGTCCGATTTAAGTGATTTTTTGAATATGTTATAGCCCTATTCTTTGTCAATATCCCTGTAATAATATTTTTGCAAAACAGGTAAATTTTCATTGTATATCGGGTGTACGAATAAAACTGTGTTTTTTTCTCAAAGTTTGCAACACCCTGTGGAATATTCTAGCATTTATAAAATACTGAAATTAAAACCCAACTATAGCCTCAGGTTTTCTTAACATTCTGTTTTTTGATTCATTTGCTTATGTTGGATAATACAAAAGTTATGTTCTTTAACAACTAGGCATGCTCTTTATCAGTACAGGGTGCTTCTAAAGAAGTACGACAAACTTTAAGGGGTAATTCTGCATAAAAACATAATGACCGGTTGCTTTATAAACATATGTCCGCAAATTCTTCGTTCCCGACATACAGGATGTTGAATTTTTTCTTACAAACTGACGATTTATTTATTGCCCTAAAACCGGTTCAGATATGCAAATGAAATTTGGTGGGTTTTAATACGTAATTTTTGAACATTTTTTGACATACAATTAGGAATTTTTTATTCACCATTGGCGTGCATACGAATAATATGATCGGTCATATTACCCGTATGCGCTCCAATAGTGAATATAAAATTCTTAGTTGAATGTCAAAAAATGCGCAATAACTATCTCTTAAAACCTACCAAATTTCATTTGCATATCTCAACCGGTTTTAAGGCAATAAATAAATCATCAGTTTGTAAGAAAAAATTTAACATCCCGTATCTCGGAAACGAAGCTTTTGCGGATATATGATTATAAAGCAAACTGTCATTATTTTTAATGCAGAATTAGCCCTTAAAGTTTTTCGAACTTATTTAGTCCCTAAAACCCCGTAGACTTATAACACCCTGTACTGATGAAGAACATGGCTAGTTGTTAAAGTACATAACTTTTGTATTATCCAACACAAGCGAATGAATCAAAAAACAGAATGTTAAGAAAACCTGAGGCTATAGTTGGGTTTTAATTTCAGTATTTTATAAATGCTAGAATATTCCACAGGGTGTTGCGAATTTGAGAAAAAAACACAGTTTGATTCGTACACCCTGTATACAATGAAAATTTACCTGTTTAGCAAAAATATTATTAGAGGGATATTGACAAAGAATAGGGCTATAACATATTCAAAAAATCATTTAAATCGGACAACAGGTTTAGGAGATACGCGACATCAAAAATGACCCATTTCTTAGGGTGCCCGTTTTCTATGACGCGCAGTTTATATGTATTCATTGCAGCTTGTAATTGTCGCCTGTTCCAGGTTCAGGTTCTCCGTTTCTTCCCTTTCTACGCATAGATATTGTGTTTTTTTTTTTGTATTCACCTCCAGACCCCATTTTCTATATTCATCTATTAGTTTCCTTGCCATATATTCAAGATTTTCCTTGTCCTGTGCAATAACGATTTGGTCATCTGCATAGTGCAGCGTGTAGAGTATTGTATCTCCTATTGATAATCCTATTCCATTGCACTTCTTCTTTCAATATCTAAGAGCTTCATCAATATGTATATTGAATAATACTGGCGATATACAGCATCCTTGCCTTAGCCCTTTTGTGACCGGGAAACCTTTTGATACTTTATTTCCGCTTTTAATGTTTGATGTCGAGTTTCTATATAGTTCTTTGAGCGCCTGTATAATAGATAAATTTATGCTGGTGTTTTCTAGTACTTCCCACTGTCTATTAATGGAGACCGTGTCATATGCCTTCGTTAGATCTACCATGAGTAAATGCAACTGTTGGCCTCTTGACAGCCTTTTTTCTATTAGTTGAGTTAAAC